>NC_039359.1:122949940-125349940 GCF_003573695.1 Papaver somniferum
CCCCCCCCCCTGCAAACACACACCTTAATTACAAACAAACTAAAACTGTTACCTCCTGCAAAACACCTTAAAACCATTAAACCTTAAAACTTTTAACACCTTAACACCTTAAAATTGTTAGCAGTTACCATTTGCATAACAATATCAAAAAAAAACCCACCTGTTCCAAAAAAAGAAAAACATCCGAATAACAACATAACCACAAGAAAACATCTGTCAGCAGATTCAGCAATATGAGGAAAATCAGCAATGAGCAAAATGATCAGCAAACACCTACAAGATTTCTTTGAATTTTCACGAAGAAACTCTTAGTCCGATTTCAAAAAATCGAAGCTTTCCCATCGAAATCTTGTTGATGTTCCAGGGATGATTATTCAGAATCATCACCATTGTTCTCATTGCTATGCTGACTGTTATCGTCGTCGTTGTCGATGCCCATCTCATGATCGCTGTAATCATTGCTATACTGACTTCATGTTTCAGTTGCACTTCCATAACCTTCATCACCTGCATCTTCACTTCCTTCATCATCTTCGTTCTCTTCCTCCAAATCTCCAACCTCAACTGGTTCATCATTCTCATCAACACCATCAATTGTTTCTCCATCAGAATCAACATTCAATCTCTCATTCATGGTTCTTGCAAAAATCCTAGGGATTGCTTTTTCTGCTAAGAACCTTTCATACCATGCATCCTCAATCTTCTTTTCTCTCTTCCTCCTTTGTTTCTCTGTCTCAGAATTTATCTCATGATCATCACTTCTCTCAAAATCATTCTCTTTCTTTTCAGAATCACTTGAGGTTGCACTGCGGGTCTTTCTCCAAACAAATCTGCTCCTTCTCCCCTCATCTCTCTCCTCTCTTTCTCTGGCTTTCCTCACATCTCTTGCAATTCTCTTCCTTTTCCATTGTTCATACAGTGGAGCATTTTCCTGACGAACTCTTTCGAACTCAATCAGACGATTTCTCTCGTCAATCTCTTACTGCACAAAATCCATCAAATTCTCCAACTCTTTAGTAGAGAGAGTCTTGGTAACTTTCTTGGCGAACTTAAAAGGTGCAGAAGGTTGATTATCTCCGTTAGCATTGTTTCCTCCAAGATCACCCATTATCTCTAATCTATGTTTTCCTTTCTTAATTTCCTTGCCTAATTTAGGATGATTTTGTGTGTTTTGGAAATTTTCTGTTTAATTTCCCTTTGAACGCCTATTCAAAGGAATGCGCAACAAGTCCTAAACCCATCACAATAACTCGTGCACACCAATATTGCTAATGGGAGTGTACCAAATTAGCGGGTGGTGGGTTCAAAAATCATAAGAGAAAACTAGTTTTGCCTTGGGGCTGGTACGCCCCCCACTAATTTGGTACACCCCCATTTGCCTAATTGCAGACTCTTTCGATGGTCAATATCTAATAAATCTGTCATTAAGGGGTTGATAGACAGTTCAACCAAGCACTAATTATCATATTTGATTTTTTGGTAGATACTGCAGCGCCAGCACTTGTTGAGAGACATGATGTGTCGCTGGTGTACTTCATCTATAATGGCAATGTTCACACCTGAAATGGCTTAACATTGATGAGATTTGTTAGGTGTACAAAAAATGGTCAAACATAAGGTCAAATACCAAATAAAATCAGCACAATGGTCAAACATAAGGTCAAATACCAAATAAAATCAGCACACTTGTGTATATTTGGCATAATTATTTGATAATTAGTTAACAGATGGGCCATATCTTGAACTGCAACATGGTTTGGTTCAGGCATCATGTCATATCTCAATACCCTGGTCCCTGAGTCCTGACCAAAAACAAAATAGGTCAGGCAAAATCAAATCAGCATTGTGCCACATAATGCCTAAATTTTAAAGAAAAATAAAAAAGGTCTAAAGAGTTTCGAACATCCGACCTGAAACTTAAAATAACTAAAGTGAACCATTGTGCCTCACTAACGTTTTTGAAATTTGATTTCCCTTCAAGATATTTTCTATTTTTGTTGTTGTTGTTGTTGTTACCGCTTAACATCTAAACTGGAGTACTTATTATTGTACTAGCTAATTCCTTTGTTACTAGTGCCTTGGATATATAGTAGTATCTTTTCTTTACTACTTTAGTCAACTACATTGCATTATTTTACTCCCAATTCACATATTCTTAAAAGCAAACTAATAAATTATTACAGAGTAATATAGTACTAGCTAGTGCCTTGGAAGATCATAAATGCTTTTTTGTGCAATTTTTTTGATTAAAATCCAAATTCATATTCTTAGAAGCAATTCTAGATAGCTCTTACAATTAAATTTGTATTAAAAGAATCGATCGGCATTTATTTTTTAAAATACTGGCCGATAATATAGGATTTTATCATGTTTATGCCTTTATTCTGGACGAAACATGAAATATCAGTGATACATAAATATGAATATCCGATAATATCGCATTATTGGTCGTATCGGACCGATCAACCGATAATATTGGAAAGGATGTTTGGGGATCTTAGGTTGTCAAGTGTAACTAGTTTATTTGATTGGTCGGCATTATGAACTCACGAACGACGATGATTGGCTTCGTCGACAAGACTCGATATCCAAGTTTTTTTTACCAATGTCACTCTTGGACATGGCTTATTCAGCTAAACCATTTGTTATTCCGATGTCACGATCATATAGAATATAGTTCATCCAAAATTAAGTTTCCGAGAGTATTTCCACCAAGATAAATTGATTGATGGTAATTTTCCATTTTTTCAGATGTCACTCTTGAACGAGCTTGTAAACCATTTTTTATTTCGATGTCACGATCTTAGCAAGTGATTATCGTCGAAATCTATAAGTTTCTAGCATATCTTCACCAAGATAAATTGATTGATGGTAATTTTCCATTTTTACCGATGTCGCTCTTGGACGAGCTTCTAAACCCCTGACTTTAATTTCGATGTCAAGATATCTTAGCAAGTATATTTCATCCAAAATCTAAGTTTTCGGAGATCACCGAGATAAATTGAATTAATTTTCTATTTTTACCGGTGTCATGGACGAGCTTATAAACCAATTTATATTTCAATGTCACAATCTTAGCAAGTACAATTTATCGCCCAAATCTAAGTTTTCCGGGGAATATCTCCACCAAGATAAATTAATTGATGGTAATTTTCAATTTTTACCGATGTTACTCTTGGACAATCTTATAAACCCCAGATTTTTATTTCGATGTCAAGATATCTTAGCAATTATATTTCATCCAAATCTAAGTTTCCGGAGATCACCGAGATAAATTGATTTAATTTTCTATTTTTACCGATGTCACTCATGGACGAGCTTGTAAACCAATTTATATTTCGATGTCACGATCTATAGTAATTTTCAATTTTTACCGATGTCACTCTTGGACGAGCTTCTAAACCAATTTTTATTTATTTCGATGTCACGATCTTAGCAAGAATTTTTCGTCCAAATCTAAGTTTCCGGGGAGTATTTCCACCGAGACAAATTGCTTAATGTTAATTTTCCATTTTTACCGATGTCATTCTTGGTCGAGCTTGTAAACCAATTTATATTTCTTCCAAGTTAAATTCCTTGATGTTAATTTTCCACCAAATTTTTTTATTTTATATTATACTGTATTTATTTATTTTCCAAAGCTATACTTGTTCACTAGCCAAGTTATCATGATTGTACGTGGCTAAGCTAGAGGTTGAATCGTAAAGTGAAAACGTGCGTCACGGTATAAAACACGAGCAAGGGAGACTAGGAGAGTACTACTACTCGTCTTTTTCTTTTCCAAGTCTCTCTCTAAACTGAACCTAGGGTTTCAGTATCAAAAACTGAAAGTTTTAGTATCAAACCAGAGAAAATGACTGCTATAGTAGTAATTTCCGTCCGATTTCTTCTTCTTGATGATGAAGACAACGAGATTGTTGGTTATTTTGGTTGCAAGGTTGTTCCTTGTTTTGGAGATGAAGATGATGATGATTATGATGTTGTTGACGATGAAGAAGAGGAGGACGATGAAGAGGATGATGAGTATGATTCTGATGATGATGATGATGATGATCCTGAACAATTATTTTGGTTTGGGCCAGCGCTTGAGGATGAAGATGAAGACGATGATGTTGGTGATGATGATGATTGTACATACAAAGATGTGGTTACGATTGTCGACAACAGCAGTGAAGAAGAAGGGGATTCTAAATGATCTAGTCCTCTGTTTTCATGGTTCTGCTATGCAAGAATGGTATTGAATCACATCTCGATCCATCATCTTTTGTTTATTTATGTCTTTTTTTTGTGTTAATAATGTATCTTATGTTTTTTTTAGATGTTTAATTAGTCTGTTTGTAAAGCTGCTTGTAAGTTTACTTTTTGTGAATGTTTAATATTTAAGGATGCAATATTTTGTTTAGATTCCAAGTGCATATGTTGTTTAATTTCTGTCCATTGTTCATCTATTGGAGTATCAATCTCTTGATGAAACAGAATGAACTAGTAATGTGTTTAAGGGGGCTTGGCTTAGAGATTTGGATCTGAAGAGTTAGGGTTAACCATGATTTTGTTGTGGATTTGCTGTTAAAGTGATAGGATCATGAATATGATAGGGACTATATACTGAGTCTTGTATTAGAGTTGAAAAACATAACCAAATTTTTCATAAATTGCAATGCCAAATCTGACAAACTTAACCAAAAAAAAATAATAATCAGAATTGAGAGCACAATTGAACAGTAGGCCTTTGACTGCTACATAATTTTGCTTACACAATTAACAAAATTAGCATACTAAAAATAATGTAAAAAACTTGAATTTAGTCTATGCCGAGTGCTCAGCCATAAATTTGCTGGTCTTGGTGGCTTCCCATGTTCTTATTCATTATAATCATTATCCAAATGTTCACCATAGCTTTTCTCAAATGCATCCCAAGAAGCAAAACCCTTAGGAGGAGGATCATCTTCAACATGGATCATTTTCTTCATATGAACTAATTCCCATTCTTCATCGACATACTCTTCTAGTATATCACCAATGCTTTCCACAAAGTCATCTCATGAAGTAAAGCCCTTCGGAGGAGGAGGATAATTATTAACAAGACCATTGGAGGAACAACACATTTCTCATTAGAACTCATCCTTTCAATTCCTTCGTTCTTTTACTTATGAACGAGGTATCTAGGATCCAAATCTAGCTAAATATATTATTTTTTCTATAAATATCTAGTATGCAAATCTAAATATAGTGGGTGGGTTATGTTTACCATGAATATAACAAACGAAAATCAAGGTGATATATGGAAAGTGCGATTTTGCGGATTTTGCGAGACCCGGCAGAAAAATATTGCATTAGGATTCTAGGATTAGACTACTGATCGTCAGTTCTAATTAGACGCCTATATTCTTGCTGAAACCCTAAAGAAATCTCTAAATATCCTGACACGTTAAGAATTCATGTCAATGAGATAGTACACTTGTTAAAATTAAAAGTTTACCTTCCTTATTTAACAAAATAGTCCTTCCTTATTGAATTTCAGACGCAATTTTTCCTGCTACATTATTACTACTATCATAATTGATTTTTTGTAAAATTCATAGACCAACACTTATTGATCATGCACGGTTTACCAGGGTTTACAGGCATTATGTGACGCTGGTGTATTGCCATATCTTGATTTGTCAAAATACATCATTATTATCCTCTCCTGACCCGTCCCATCTCTTAATTGCACACAACGTTATCTTTAAGAGTAAAACGAGGCGGTAGCCTAATTTGAAGGCCATAACTGTAGCATTATGGTTCACCAGGGTTCGCATGTTTGGCTAATGTATCAAGCCATATAAGTACCTGACCAAGTGACCATATAAGTACCTGATCAAGACCTATTTTCAGCACATATTTTCAACACCTAATTCCCATTAAGACTTCTACCCTCTTTGGAACTGCCATTAAGGGAGTATCTGGTGGGTCACCAAACTTTGATGTTTATCTTTGGGGTCTAATTAACTCTTTATGTTACATGCAGACTAGGAGATGGCAGCACCAGTTGGGAGGCTTCATTGCAACCTGCTAAAATGCTCTTCCTGCTAGAACTGTCCTTCATATAATAACATGTCCAAAAAAGGAATTTTTTGGCCACACTTTGATTTGGCGTGTTTATTAAAATGTTGAGTAGTTGAACTAGTTTAGTTTTTTCAAAACACTAGTTTTAAACATCTAAAGATGGGAAGCTTGGTGGATTGATACGTTACCTAACTTCTTCGAGGTCATGCGTTCGAATATGGGAAAAAGCTTTTTATTAATTTTTTCAGTCTTTATGATCTTACAGGGTTGGTTTTGTTCTTTTCCGTAGAGGAATAAGTTGGACGTGAAGTGGTCTTTGAACCTGTACAAAACAAACCAAAACAGAAAAACTTTTCCATCGTATTGCACGTTAAAATTGTTGTTGATGGTTGATAATGTGATACCCATCGAGAGAGTTGTTGTCCTCTTCCAGCGTATAGTTGGCCCTTTCCCACATGACTCAGATATCTTATCAGCTGAGGGTCCTCTTCCAGCTTCCATCTTGAGCTTTCAAGTTTGGCTCAGATTGCATCTGAATGGGTGGAAATTTCTGAGTCAGATTGACTAAGTAATTCCGCTCAGATTAAAGTAGATTTAAAATCAGGTCGGGTCGAATGGGAATGCCCCATGTCCTTTCATTCAAAATCCAACCCATTAAGATGGAAATAGAATTCTTGCCAAGTGTTGTTTGCCACTTCACATGAGCCAATGGTGTCTCTTTGCTTGTACTAGACCAAGCCTTGGTGCTAGTAGGCTTAATTGTGCGCATCAAATTGCAATTTCGAGCTTTAGTACAGTGTATCTGGATGTCCCCAAGAATTTTAGACGGTTGTGATTGAAAGATTGTTGCTCTTCTTAGCCCGATTAGAAACGCTGTGAGGATTATTTCATTCACTTTTTTAAGAAGTTTCCTCTGAGAAGAGTCAGTTATCACAGCATAATCCTCCTGACTAAAACATTTCCCAGAAGAGAAATTTCTTTGAAATAAAAAGATATGGAAAGTGATAAAAAAAAACCAAGATGTTGAGCAAGGAGAATAGAAGAAAGCCCGGATCGGCCCTGTGATGGAACATGTTAGTTTTTCTGTAACTCAATCTGTTAATAAGAATGATTACAGTTCCAATTATGTGATCAAATTGAGGATATTATGATAATTGGTAAGTAATTTTTGTAGGGTGTTACTGCAAGGGTGTGTGAAGGTTTTTTTGGTTATAATGAGCATCAAATGCACTATGAAGCTGGAGAAATGCTTGGAAGAACAGGTTTTGGAGATGAAGGGTCTGGCTCTAGAGGAGGGAGAACATGCACTTGTGGAAGAATTGTGCATGCATCTGCCAGGAAGGGGAGACCACCGCAGAGACTTGATCAAGGTCGAATCGAGAATGGGGAACTTGTGGGTGTGAAGGATGGATGGGTTCTGTTTTCTCTTCATTCCACAAAGGGCCGACGAGTAGTAAAGGAAGGTATTGTGTTGGTAGATGATGATAGAATCGTATGTGGTGGAGCTCAGCAGGTTTTTTTTTTGCTGCTCCAATACTAGACCATGCCAAGGATCATATTCGGATTAATGCTACTCATCCACCTACTCCTGGCCGGGTAACTTTCCCCAATTTTTTCATGCTTGCTCCCACACTTAGGCAGATGGCTCAGGATGTGGTTGAAGTATCCCAGTCTGGGTTTGGGGAAATCACCCATCCACTTGAAATTCCTAGAGATGAGCTTGTGCTCCCTGGTGTTGATACTAGGATTGTAGGACAGATATATAAAGTTGCAAAGGCTAGTGCTATGCGTGGAGAGAAGCCTCAACTTCCTGAGTTGCCAGCTGATGAAACTTTGCCACCTGAGGCTGATGCAAGGGATGTAGAACAGGTTTATAAAAATGTGATGGCTAGGGCTGTAAGGGATGATGCCATTGAAGCTTGAGAAGCAAAGAAGAACTATCCAGGTAGGTTTTAACAGGCTGCACATAGAGAAGTTAGGGGAAACAAGCCGGCAACTAATTTTAATTTTAATTTGAAGTAATGTTACAGTTATGAGAACCAACATGTTGATGGGTTTTAGAATTTGCTTTGTAGTGTTTAAAACAGTATGCATGATATTACTTTTAATACTAGAGATCAGTGTGCAATGCAGAACATCCATAGGAATGAGCATGTTAATTATAATGCAATTTCTCCAATAGGGGATTTCCTGTGCAATTACCTGTGAAATTACATGGCTCTTCTTACAGTCATGGCAAGAAGTAAGAGCAGAGGTATCAAGGTTTGGTATGCATATGCTTTTGAGTTTTTGTAGGATAAGAGCCAAAAAAACATAGAAGTAGAGAATCAAATACTTATCTCTCGGAAGAGCAGCCAGACTAGTAAACTGATACATATCAGTGACAAAAATTGCAGTGATCCAGTTGAATACCCAAGAAATATAGGAACCAGAGAAGCTCAGAGAAATTGATTGAAGATTGAAGCTTAATATTAGACCATCCTTTGCTATAGCAAACATCCATCTAGAAGTGAAGCTGAGGATGGGTATCTTAATAACAGGGGGGATGCTTAGAAATATTTGTTGATATAACCTTGGATTAGAAATTGAACTGGCTAGATTGAAACTTGTAATTGAACTGGGTTGATTTTGAACTGGTATCTCAATAACAGGGTTGATTTTGAGTAGTTCAACAAGTCTAGTATTTTCAAAACACTAATCATAAACATCTAAAGATGGGCAGCTTAGTGGATTGGTACGTTATCCAACTCCTTCGAGGTCATGCGTTCGAATATGGGCGAAAGCTTTTTATTAATTTTTTCAAAACAAACTTTTTAGCCACGCTATAAAACCGGCGTGTCTATAGAACGCACACTATGGACACACATATACTAGCGTGTCCAAAGAAGAACCTTTTGGCCACACTTTCAATTTGGCGTGTTTGTTCAAATGTTGAGTAGTTCAACCAGTCTAGTATTTTCAAAACACTAATCATAAACATCTAAAGATGGGCAGCTTGGTGGATTGGTACGTTATCTAACTCCTTCGAGGTCATGCGTTCGAATATGGGCGAAAGCTTTTTATTAATTTTTCAAAACAAACTTTTTATCCACGCTATAAAATCGGCGTGTCTATAGAACGCATACTATGGACACACATATACTAGCGTGTTCAAAGAAGAACTTTTTGGCCACACTTTCAATTTGGCGTGTCTATATATCCTACACTATGGACACGCATATACTGGTGTGTCTATAAATCGTACACTATGGACACGCATATACTGGCGTGTCCAAAGAAGAACTTTTTGGCCACACTTTGAATTTGGCGTGTCAATCAATCGTACACTATGGACACGCATATACTGGCGTGTCTAATGAACCAACTTTAAAACCACACCTTAAATGGCATGACTAACCTTTTGGACACGCAAAAACTACCTAATGTGGCCATAGACTGGTCTATAAATACGCCCAATACCTAATGTGGCCATGGACTGGTCTATAAACACGCCCAATCAAAAATTTCAAGTTAACGTGACTAAACGGTTGAAATTTTGACACGGTACTAGCCCTGGCGTGGATGAAAGCACTTATATGAACACGCCCATTGAACATGGCGTGTCTATAGGGTAGAAGTATACCATATAGACACGCCAAAACCAAAAAGGCGTGACAGGGAAATTTATATTTGGCGTGGCTAAAGGACATTTTTGTACTAGTGTTATTCACAAACCATTTTTTGTCAGAGCGATTTTCAAAGTGATTGAAACATAACATGACTTTCGTCATTAGGTAAAGATGAATTTGGCTAAAGCGAAAGCTTATGAACACATATTTCGAGAAATAGATAGGCGAGATAAACTCGGCTCGAAATACCAAATCTGTATAATCAAAGTCTATATAGCAAAACGACTTTTGTCTCAAGATAGGAGATAAATAGACTTGTGAGTGATATATAAGTTCAAGTATCCACATAGATTTTAGTCGATGAAGATCCACCAGTTCCTTGAGTAGTCCTTCGTCTTGTATGATGATTGCCATGGAGTTCTTGAGCTCAACTACACTTTCTATCCTAGTCCGAGACCTTAGCTATAGTAGACTAGAAATCAAGACTTATAGTTTTTATCACTAACATTGACAAACATGCTTGAGATAACAACGCATGCGAGTTCGACCGAGCAATGCTCTAACAATCTCCCGCTTTGTCAATTTTAGTGACAAAACTATCAATACATATGGAATACAAAAAATAAATAAATTAACTTTTGTAACTCCTATTCCACATGTCTAATCTTCAACATTACTCGAAATCTTCGTCACTTCCAAGTACTCCAATGATCCCAAAGGTTGTAAGTTCAGCATCATCGTTGTTGAAAATCTTTAGCTATAACAACGAGAAAACAAGAGTTCTCAATCATTGTTATACATTGTCATAGTATCATCATACAACGTCAAAGTTCAATTGTATCACAACTTTAACAATAATACTATGGTGATATGTATCACTCCCCCTTAGTCAATACTCCATCTCACATGGAAACCACTCCCCCTTACATAATGATACGAAAACCATATGTATTTGTAGTGTGAAATACATATTAATTCTCCCCCTTTTTGTCAATAAAATTGGCAAAGGTACAAGAACAGGATCCTAATGACATTTCCGAAAGAGACATTTCTTGACCAAAAGAAAGCAAATATCAACTTATTTAGATGCAATCATAAAGCCGAAGCTAAATGCATTCATCAAGGAGTTTTAAAGATACAAGATAACCCCTATAATATTCCACAACCGCACTCCCCACAAATATTTGGCAATTAAGCACAAGTTCAATTAAGAACTCTCCCCCATAATATGTCATTCCCGAAAGAACAACAAGAGCGACCTTAATTTCGAAAGAAAATAAGGATTTCTTTGGACATAACAAATCACATACAAGTATGAATTTGAATCCAAAATACTCAATTAAATTAACCATAAGAGAATTCATGATTAATTTAACCAGAAATGCTCAACATAAGTGAACTTATGGAGACTCAAAAAATCAATTAGATTAATCACAAGAGAACCCATAATTAATCTAATCGGAATACACAACCAAATTAACCACAAAAGTAATCAATTTAATTGGTCATGCTCGTCATAAAAAAAACTTATGGAGCAACAACTAAATAACCAAACAAGATGATTAATTTAGTTGAACATGCTCGACATAAAGTACCTCATGGAGCAACAACTAAGCCAAAACAATGACTCAGTCATTAGAGCTCAACATAAGACACCTTATCGAACAACACAATACTTGCACAAAAATTATGGGTCGGAGATCGACCTAATATCGTGGAATAAGCAAGGACTCATTCTATTTTCCATCACCATTTGCACAATGACATACAATAGACATAATCCATGAAAAGAAAAGATTTTAACCTATCTTCCATCAGTAATTGACATAATAGGCTGAACTTTTGTATTTGTCAAAAGTCCATTCATTCTTTTATCAATATATGCATATCGACATACGAAAGACTTTACTTTTGACAATATATGGGACATTCAAGTTCACGGATGCAAACACACATATCCCATAAACAGTTGCAATATATAAAACCATAAATACTGCAAAAATCATCTTCCAAACAATTTAGAATTTAAACCAATAAATCTAAAAGCATGAAGATTAAACCGTTGGACATAGCAATGTGTAAACACAATAATGAATATTCCAAACTCTAGTAATCCTTCTCAAAAATAAGAATAAATTCTCATAAGAAGTTTCCTAGGCAACAAGACAAACTCGTAATGCACATATAAGATGATTTGTCCTTATAGGGTATAATCAATCTTTTTCGCATGGATTTACACCAATAATAGCTACCAAAGGCGTATAAAAATATTTTCTTAATCAAAGAAAAACATACAAAGTCAATAACGACTATGCACCATAGTTCACAAAGGATGATTGTGAACATTCAAGAATTCCATAGCACTGCGTACTACTTAACATTCTTGAACTTCCTTCTTTGTGATTCACCAAAAACATTCTTGTAAAAGCTAAAAATTATCTTAGAATAGTAGTACTCCAAGAATCCAAGTGCCCAAGTTCAAGAGAAGTGGAACAAGTGCAACGAAACAGAGCAAAATACTCAAAAACAAGAGACATAACAAATACCAATCTTAACTCATCCAAATTCAAGGTTTCTCATCTCCATTTTTAAGAGAATTCAAAGAATAAGAGAGTGAAAAAATAATGATGTCAATCCGAGTTCGGACGAAGAAGTTACGGCCAAAACAAGTTTACCGAATATCGACGTCAAGTATGCATACGGGTTTGCAAACGAATTTTCGTATCCTGGAGCAGTATGCAGACGGGGTTTGCGAACTTAAACCCCTGGATTTTGGTTTTAAATGATGTTATGCATACTTGGTATGTGTACCATGAAGTCCAAACATCCCGAACTAATGTTTTCAAACCTAAACATTTAAGAACCTTAAACACAAATCAAGTTAGGTAGAAATGAACGATAAGCAAGGTACATGGATCATTATAAGTACTCAAACAAGTAATAAAAACATAAAACTTGCTCAAGTTTATAGACATACCTTTTTAGAAAATTCCAATTGAATTTTACAGCCTTACCGAATATAATCTGTGCGCCCCAGTTGTTGTGCTTCCCTCACCGTATACATAGCAGGGCATTTCTTGGTGAGGATGCACTTTCAACACAAACAAGTTGTGTTGAGGTGAACAATGTCTTGCTCACCATGGCACTAAGAAAGAGTTTCTTTCCAAAAACTCTTAAGTCTTGTAATGTTGAGAAACACCCAAGGAACTTTTTTTATAAGTCTATCAAAGAACTTCAAGAGAACCCAAAAAGATTTGTGTTTCTGATTTCTTGTTTTCCAACTTATAAAAAAAAGTTTCTGCAGATAGTTTTTAGTACTGCGAAGGGAAACTCTTTTGATAAAAAGAGACATCCTAGATTATTCATAAAAGAAGACAATACTACTATCTTGATAGGAAGTATCAGGAATGGAGCAACGAATCAATTCATGCTTTGAGGTGATACACTCAGATAACTAAAATTTGAAATCCTCTTGTAATTCGTTTAGTTTATCACAACTAATTGGATTACGCAGAGGAGGAGCATTGCTCTCACTGATTATTAAATCAATATCAACCTCAACATGAATATTATTCATCATAACTTGATTTAGCATGTCAAGAGATTCTTGCTCTTTATGGAGGTATAACTCAACATCAAGAGATAAGCTCTCAAGCTTCTTTTCAATACCTGAAAACACTTCAAGGGATTTTAAACATGGAGGAGGTTTAGATAGAATTTATTCTACATATTTAATTAAATTAGTCATGGAAGAGAATTCTGAAATCCCTGGATCTGGTAGTGCATTTATTGAGATAACACTACTGTCCATAGAGTCAGATCGCTACAAACACAGACTTGTAAGGTCTTGAACGTGTTTGCCTGCTCTGTTGCCAATTGAAAAAGCGGGGGTCTAACAACCACACCCAATATTTCTCTTAGCAATCTGTATGGACAAACTCCAATATACTTTCTAGAGAATCAACTAGACAGTCAGAGTCAATCTAGATAAAAAGTATATCAAAGAGTTTATATCCCAATCTCTAGATTTGATATATACTCAAGCAAATAGAAATCGGCGAGTCTTTATCAAATACTAGAGAGATAACTTGGATGGTACCAAAGACCAATATTCAAGTGTCAATCAATTTAAATTAACAACCAAAAGGTCGGATATTCTAATTGATTGAACAACGTACAACCTGTGATATTTTAATTATATAACAAAATATAATGCGGAAAAGAAATAACACAGACACTAGAATTTTATTAACGAGGAAAGCACAAATGCAGAAAAACCCCGGGACCTAGTCGAGATTGAACACACATTGTATTAAGCCGCTACAGACACTAGCCTACTCCAAACTAACTTCGGTCTGGACTGTTGTTGAACCCCAATCAATCTCACACTGATCCAAGGTACAGTTATGCTCCTACGTCTCTGATCCCAGCAGGATACTACGTACTTGATTCCCTTAGCTTATCTCACCCACAACTAAGAGTTGCTACAACCCAAAGTCGAAGACTTTAATAAACAAATCTGTATCACACAGAAAAGTCTACGGTAATAGATAAATCCGTCTCCCATGAATATACCTACGAGTGTTCTGTCTTTTGATAAATCAAGGTGAACATGAACCAATTGATAACCCGGACTTATATTCCCAAAGAACAGCTTTGTATTATCAATCACCTCACAATAGTCTTAATCGACACAGCGAAAAAAGATATTTTGAAATCACAAACGATGAGACAAAGATGTTTGTGACTACTTTTCTATCTTGCCTATCGGAGATATAAATCTCAAGCCAATAGTTACGATTGTACTCAAAACGATATAATCAGCAAGATCAGATCACACAACTACGAGAAAGTAATATCAGTCTGGCTTCACAATCCCAATGAAGTCTTTAAGTCGTTAACCTGGTTTTAGAGAAGAAACCAAAGGTTAAAGGAGAATCGTCTCTAGCTTATGCAAATAGTATCACACGTAAGATGTGGGGATTAGGTTTCCCAGTTGCTAGAGTTCTCCCTTATATAGTCTTTCAAATCAGGGTTTGCAATCAATGTTAGCTTGGTAAAAAAGCATTCAATATTCACTTCTAGATGAAAACCTTATTAGATTCAAGCTAATATTTCTCAACCGTTAGATCGGAAACTCAGCTTGTTATACACAAATGAAATGCATGTTTCTAGGCTTGTGTAACCGTACCCAAACATGTACATTAGTTGGTTCAACAATAGTTAACCAAATGATTAGCCATATGAGCAATTTCATATCAACCATATTCTTCTTCACCATAACTAGTCAAATGACTCAAATGAACTAGTTAGAGAGTTGTTCAATTGCTTAGATCTTCTGTAACTACACAAGACACAATCGAAGCAAAAACAGTTTGATTCACTCGAATCGGTTCATGAAATTTAAAGCCACGGTTTGAAAAAGCATTCCTTAGTTTATATAAACATTCGTTCAAGAACAACCATCTTTAGATATAACCAACTCAAGTTCGCGGATTGGGTTCGCGGACTTAAGTTCCCGGAAGGAATTCACAAACTCCAGCAGATTTTCTTGGGTCGAGAACTTCCGCCAGTTCGCGGACTGAGTTCACGCCACTATTCTGGTTCTCTTGATCAACAAAGTTCGCAAACTTCGGTTCAAGGAATAAGGACTTATACATATATGTGTTTCCACAACAATGCTTATATCCACCAATGGTTATGTAATCTAAACTCTCATTTCAATCATTGAAACATTCTTAGAGGACGTTATATAGTTGTTATTCGCAAACCATTTATCGTCAGAGAAATTTTCAAAGTGATTGAAACATAACATGACTTTCGTCATTAGGTAAAGATAAATTTGGCTAAAGCGAAAGCTTGCCAGCACATATTTCGAGAAATAGATAGGCGAGATAAACTCGGATCGAAATACCAAATATGTATAATCAAAGTCTATATAGCAAAACGACTTTTGTCTCAAGATAGGAGATAAATAGACTTTTGAGTGATAGATAAGTTCAAGTCTCCACATACCTTTTAGTCGATGAATATCCACACGTTCCTTGAGTAGTCCTTCGTCTTGTATGATGATTGCCATGGAGTTCTTGAGCTCAATTACACTTTATATCCTAGTCCGAGACCTTAGCTATAATAGAGTAGAAATCAAGACTTATAGTTTTGATCAATAACATTGACAAACATGCTTGAGATAGCAACGCATGCGAGTTCGACTGTGCAATGCTCTAACATAAGCTATTATAAATTTTTTTAGAAATAATAATTCTATAATTAAATGATGATATGGATGATTTACATCCTCTAAGTGATCCTCTGAAACAAGAGGATGGGGTAGAGGATGTAGATATAACTACTTGACACATAATCTTCACATTATCCTTTCAAGTTCCCATTGGAGATGATTTTTAAGGAAAGTAACTTAATACGTTAAAATAGGGACATTGCAGTGTCTCATTGGAGATGCTTTAGGTCAAAGACCTGTTTGGATATAAAAGTAATAGAAATAAGTGCTTCTGGACTTTTCAAAAGCTAAAAAGTGAATAAGTTAGTTTGGCAACAGCTTAAATTATAAGTTAAAAACTCAAAAAACAATTATTTTATAACTACCTTGTTATAAGTTCATGGAATCCAAAACAAAATACATCAAATATCCAAATTTAACGATAGTAAGGGAAAAATATTGTGTTGTGTGTATATCCAGGTAGCCCTTTGTGAACATATTGTGGTAAAATGACCTCTTTCTAGCAAGTATTGTATAGATGAAATGACCAACCAACGAAATTCATTGTACCTTTGAAGCAGTGATGAAATTCACTTTCAATTGATAAAAAAAATATATCTAGTTAGCCGTCGATATTATAGCTAGTTAATACTAGTATAGAAATAATGACATTGTTAGTTTGATTAAAAAAACATACTCGACTATCTCACGTATTATCTGTTTTCCAATTTGTCCCACAAATTGTTGCAGACTCCACTTATGTAGCCCAACTTTTCATTGACTAATATCTGAGTATCTTAACTTAACCTAAAATACCTTAACGAATTTTACTGATTTACCTGGACTAAGGATGTGTAGTATGGCTAGGGTTTTGAACAATGACATAATGCATGAACCAGATGTGTAAACTGTAGCGGATCATAATGCCTTTCAACAGGTGTTGCATTCTTTGAATCTGCAAGAAATCAATGAAGATTATTAGTGCTCCACTTAAGGTCATGCAAGTAGTTAACCAACTAGTACTCCTCTTAATGGCAGTGTCATGGAAATCTGAATGATAAGAAATGTCTAGATAATATTTGTGAGTAGGAATTAACGAAAAGCAATGATGGTCTTTGAAAAAATACGTCTGAAAATGAATTAGCGTGGTCTGCCAAGAGATGGTACACTTAACCATGCGCCTTAAATGGATATTTATGGCTAATCTACCCGCTCTATAAAAGAGAAATATCAGATAATAATACCATTAACACTAATGATACCAAAAAAGGGAAAAAAATCTCTAGAGATTATAAATTTTAAAGATGGATGAGTTGGGTGACAATTCAGGGAATATAAATGTTGAGGGGCAACATATTGATTACCCAAGTTGCATTATGCAGAGAGAGTTGTTTAGTCATTATCGAGTAATGAGATTGAAAGAGTAATTCCTTTTCTGAATCAAGAGATGGAGAGAAAGAGAGAACATGAGAAGTATGAGCGTAAGAATATTGAAAATAATGAAGAGTTTTGGTTGTGGGTAAGGAAGAATGATTCAAGGGGTGCACGTAAGGCAAGACAAAGATAAGCCAGGCTAGATAATATGCGACGTTGTTGGAGAAAAATCACAAGTGCAACAGTGAGTGATGGTGAATGGAAGGCGGAGAATGATGTTGTAAAAATTGAAAGTGAGGAAAGTAATAGTGAACATCAAGAGATCCTGAAGAGGCAACACGAGAGGTAAAGAGACAGAAACAGGTAGAAGACATGATGTATCGTTGCTACCTTGCAGAGAAGATAGTTCCCATAATATTTCCTCATACCATGTCAGAGCCCTTGAATATGGACTCTGACGGTGAAAAAAATACCAGGTTTGGGTGTTGATGGTATTCTAATTGAAAAGGAAGATAGAGCAAATGGAATGGAAGAAGAATATGAAGAGACAAGAGAAGGTGATGAGGAAGATGAGAACCAAGGTTATGTATATACTGCTTCAAACAAGAGTGAGAGTGGTCGCGACCTTTATTATGATAATGATGAGTTTGAAAATGACTGTGATGATGATCAGTAATGATCATCAAGGAGGCATCGGAAGAACCCTTAGAGATGAAATCTTGAAAATTCAGTTCGTAGAGGTTTCTGATTCTACTTAGTGAAAAATTGCAGGGGTTCTGGTGGTGTCTGTTATTGTTGAACGTGAGGGAGGTAACTAGTCTTTCATTTTCCGTCATCTTTTGAAGATGGGTATGTTTATTTTGAGGTTTTTTGGTGTGGGTTTCTTTGGAAATATGCGTCACGAAAGACTAATTTAGATGATTCTGGTGATGTTGTGATTTTGCACCTAGGATGCAATCCAAAATTTGCATCAGAGACCTTCTTATAAAATATAGTACTCAATAGCTCCATCACCATAATAAAGATATATGATGAAAGAGGACACCCCTGCCTTAACTCTCTGCTAGCACCAAAGTATCCATAGGGAGAGCCATTAATAAGTGTTAGAGCATTTCTCGGTCAAACTCGCATGCGTTGATATCTCAAGCATGTTTGTCAATGTTAGTGATCAAAACTATAAGCCTTGATTTCTAGCCTATTTGTAGATATCTCGGACTAGGACATAGATAGTGTAGTTGAGCTTAATCTCTCGACGTCCATCTCTTGAAGACGAAGAACTACTAAGGGGAGCTTGTGGAACTTCTTTGACAAAAGGTATGTGGAGACTTGAACTTATCTATCACTTGGAAAGTCTATTTCTATTATCTCCTATATTAAGACATAAGTCGTGTTACGATATAGTTTTCTATATACACATTTGAGATTTCGAGCTCAGTATATCTCGCTTACATATTTCTCGAAATATGTGTTAGTAAGCTTTCGCTTCGACCAAGTTCATCTTATATCATGAGAAAATTGCCGAGTAACATCTTACATGGTTTACATGATACAATCATTTGATGTAGGCTTGGAATGTTTCGACAATGATTATTTCAATATCTTGAAAATTGCTTTGATGCTGATAGTGTGTGAAAACGGCTATTGTCATTATAGAAGAATGTTTCAATGATTGAAATAAAGAGTTGATGATGTAACCATCTTTCAATATAAGTATACATAGTGTGTTCGCACATTAGTGTATAATGTTAGAGCATTGCTCGGTCGAACTCGCATGCGTTGCTATCTCAAGCATGTTTGTCAAATTTAGTTGTCAAAACTATATGTCTTGATTTCTAGACTACTTATAGCAAAGTCTCGGTTTAGGACAGTTTAGTGTAGTTGAGCTCCAGACTCCATGGCGATCATCTTAAGGAGACGAATAACTACTCAAGGAACCAGTGGAACTTCATCCGACTAAAAGGTATGTGGAGACTTGAACTTATCTATCACTCAAAAGTCTATTTACTGTATCTCCTTCTCTTGAGACAAAGTCGTATAAGTATGACAGTTTTTATACGTACACATTTGCTATTTCGAGACGAGTTTACTCACCTATATTTTTCTCGAAATATGTGTTGGTAAGCTTTCGCTTTAACCATTTTTCATCTTTACCCGTGACGAAAGTCATGATGATGTTTCAATCTTGAAAATAGCTTTGATGACGATAGTTGTGAATAACGACTGTTATAACATTATAGAAGAATGTTTCAATGAATGATGTGTACAGTTGAGATTACGTAACCAACTATGGATATAAGCATATATAGTGTGCTCGCACATTAGTGTATAAATCCATGTGCCGGAAACCAAGTGTGTGCATATGTGTGGATACGGTATTGGTGAAGGAGACAGGTTGAGTACGCGTACCAGCGGAAGTTTTCGAACCCAAAATTTCTGCTGAGTTTGTAAGTTGCAAACTGTTAAACCAGTCACCTTAGGTACGCATACCCGTACGCGTACCCACGGAAGTTTTCGAACCAAAAATTTCTGTTGAGTTTGTAAACTCAAATCCGGTAGCTATGGTACACGTACCTGTACGCGTACCCAAGCTGGTTATTTCTCAAATCGGAAGTTCATGAACTTAAAACAATAAATTATAAAGAATGCAATCATTGCAAACCGTGGCTATATTGTTCATGAATTGTTTCAAGTGAATCAAACCGATTTTGTTTCAATTGTGTCTATTCATAAAGACCTAAGCAACTGAACAACTCTTCAACTAGTTCTTATGAGTCATTTGAACTAGTTATGAGAAAGATGAATACGGTTAATATGAAAGTGCTCATATGGATAACCATTGGTTAACTATTTGTGAACCAACTAAGTGTACACGTTTATGTACGGCTACTCAAACCTAAATGAAATAATTTCATTTGTGTATGACAAGCTAAGTTTCGATCTAACGGTTGAAAGATATTGGATTGGTTAAATCAGGTTTTTCATATAACAGCGAATATTGAATGCTTTGTTACCAAGGTAACTTGGATTGAAACCCTGATTTGAAAACTATATAAAGGAGACGTCTAGCAACTGGAAAAACTAATCCCCACACCTCTTGTGTGATACTAGTTGGTTTTGCTAGAGTCGATTCTCCTTTAACCTTAGGTTTCTTCTCGAGACCCTGTAGGTTAACGACTGAAAGACTTCATTGGGATTGTGAACCAGGCGAAACTACTTCTCTTGTAGTTGAGCATTCTGATCTTGCCATTTTCTATCGTACAAGTTCAATTGAAATAATTGACTTGAGATTATATCTCCGATAAGGAAAGATAAAAATAAATCACAAACATCTTCGTCTCATCGTTTGTGATTCCACAATATCTAGTTTCTCTACCATACGATTTAGATTATTGTGAGGTGATTGATAATTCTAGGTTGTTCTTTGGAAATATAAGTACGGGTTATCAATTAGTTCCTGTTCACCTTGATTTTGTCATAAGACGGAACAAAACTCATAGGTTTATCTGTGGGATACAGATTTATCTATTATCGTAGACTTTTCTGTGTGATACAGATTTGTTTATTAAAGTCTTCGACTTTGGATCGTAGCAACTCTTGTTGTGGGTGAGATCAGCTAAGGGAATCAAGTGCGTAGTATCCTGCTGGGATTAGAGAAATAAGGAGCGCAACTGTACCTTGAATCAGTGTGAGATTTATTAGGGTTCAACTACAGTACAGTCTGAAGTTAATTGGTAGTAGGCTAGTGTTTGTAGCGGCTTAATACAGTGTTGTGTTCAATCTGGACTAGGTCCCGGGGTTTTTCTGCATTTGCGGTTGCCTCGTTAACAAAATTTCTGGTGTCTGTGTTATTTCTATTCCACATTATATTTTGTTATATAATTGAAATATCACAGGTTGTGCGTTAAGATCAATCAATTAGAATATCCAACCTTTGGTTGTTGATTTAAATTGATTGACACTTGGATATTGGTCTTTGGTACCATCCAAGTTATCTCTCTAGTATTTGATAAAGACTCGCAGATTTCCATTTGCTTGAGTATAGATCAAATCGAGAGATTGAGATATTAACTCTTTGATATACTTTTATCTAGATTGAGTATGACTGTCAAGTTGATTCTCTAGAAAGTATATTGGAGTTAGTCCATAGATATTGCTAACCGAAATATTGGGTGAGGTTGTTAGACCCCCCGCTTTTTCAATTGGTATCAGAGCAGGAAAACACCTTAAACCTTATAAGTTTGTGTTTGTCCGATCCTCAAAATTCTATCCCCATGGGAAATCTGTTTGGGAGACTTGCTCATGGCATCTGTAACGCACACTAGAGCTCCTTAAAAATAGTTCAAAGATTATTACTCTTTAGACCTACGGTATTTTTTAATAATCTTATACCATCTAGTATACCATCGAATCTAGATGATGTGAAACAGTCTAAAGGAAAAATTAATAAACCTTCTAAGAAGAAATATCAGAGGAAACATGGTCAACGCACAAAGATATGGACCCTCACAAGAATTACTCTTAATCTCTTTAAGGAATACTATCATACTGGATCAATTGACAAGGATCTGTTTAGAGCGTTTGAAATTTTTTTGAAATTCTTAGAAAAGCTTAATTTCATAAAAGAATTGAATCTCTCTGATAAAAGTTTTGTACCGGTCAAATCATGTTCTAATGATGTACAAAATTTTCCAACCACCAACTTACTTGAAGTTGTGTAGATGGTGGATTTTCGACAAATGCTAAATTCGTAAACTCATAATTATACGAAGCTCTGATTAAACAATCAGACGTGAGTATCGAGACACGGGTCTCTCATCGAATTATCAACGGAGAGTACTTTCTCTCAGAGTACATGTAGATATGTAGTCTCACGACTGGACAACAACATATCTCATGAATACTGAATACTTTCAGTGATTATTTCTATATAGTATCACGAGATGGACGGCTCCTAGACAGCTTGCTCTGCTAGTATAGAGCGATAACGTCTTCAGGAACAAACAACAAGTTTACCCTGACTATATAAAGGATATGACTTACCGACAAGCTCATATCGGGATAATTAATGCTCCTAGACAGCTTGCTCTGCTAGTATAGAGCCACAAAGTTAATTATTCCTAATTAAAATTAATTCTGCCGTGACATTCACTACTGAATTCCCAGAATAATCTATTATTGCTCTTATTCCATGGTCGAATACACGATTGGTCCCATGGAATGACAATAACAATTGCTCCTATTCCATGGTCGAATCCACGACTGGTCCCATGGAATGGCAATAAACAATTGTTCTGAAACTATGATCAAATCCACGGCTTGATCTCATAGAATAGCAATAACTATATTATCTCATTACTCCGATTTCATGATCGAAACCACAACTAGTCTCATAAATGGTAATAGATAAAACTTAATTACTCCGATTCTATGGTCGAATCTACGATCCCATGGAATGGTAATGCTCACTTTATTATTCTGAATTCGTAGTCGAATCCTCAGCTGATCTTATGAATTAATAATAAACATCTTATTGCTCAGTTTTGTGAATTTTTCTCCACCGAATTCCACAATTAGTAATAAATAATCAACAACCGGGCATCTGAGCTACCTCTAAGTAAGCCCCGATTCAAATGGTGAAGGTGTATTCAACGACGATACACTAACAGTCACCGCACGAACGAGTATTTCAAAAATACAACGAAATGATGAACCTATGCAAAATAGAGAAGAAAATAATAAATAATTAAAAATATTGACCAGGGTGCTGGGAGCACGGAAACACGACCGACCGACCGTGTCGTGGTCAATCCCACGCCAGTTTTATATTTTTTAATGCATTTTTATTATTTTCCATGATTTGATGAAAATTCTCTCATTTTATCAAATCTCTTTCGTCTCGAGGAAACTCCTCGGTTTCATGGTACTTCCATAAATCCATAAAAATAATATAAAATTAAGGAAAGGAGTGTGGGGCGTGACTATTGGCCAACCGGCCATGCCTTGGTCCCAACCGGCCCCACACCCCACGGTTCCTTATTATTTTATTATTTTTATTATTATTTCTCTAATTTCATGAAAAAACTCCTTGATTTCATGGTATTTTGCACAAATCATCAAATAATAATAATAAAATAAAATAAATTATGAAAACTTGTGGGATCGGGCCTTGGCCAGCCGGCCATGCCCTAGACGGTCCCACACGCCCCTTTGTTTTATTTTTTTATTATTAGTTTTATCTGAATTCATCAAATTCCTTGATTTCATGGTATTTCTCTCAAATTAGGAAAAATTCCCTCAAATCATCAAAAATACCTAAAAAATATTAAAAAATTATGGAAAACTCGTGGGACCAGTCCATAGCCGGCCAGCCATGCCTCCATGGTACCACATGCCCTTGTTTTATTATTTTAATATTTTTTGCTTCCCTGAACTCATGAAAACTCCTTCAACTCATGGAAACTCCCTAAATTCATCAAATTTCTCAAAATTCATGAATTTTTCATAAAATCATCAAAATATTATAAAATTAAGGAAAAGGCACCACGGGACCGTGGTCACGACCGGCCAACCATTCCTTGACCACGGCGGTCCCACGCCTCCTCATTTCTTATTTTATAATTATTTTTCATCATCTCATGGTGTTTTCCTCAGTTTCGTCGAAACCCTAATTTTGGCATATTTTCTCGAATGGATGCTCAATTGCACGCCAGAAAATATCAAAATTCTCAGGACTGAGACGCGGACGCCTTGGGGACACGAGCACGCTATCTTGAACGACCAAGATTGGCTCTTTGACCCACGGGAGCCGGTCCCATCAATTTTCACAGTTTTGACCTAATTTGCACAATTGCTCGTATTAGGTCCAAAACTCTTCCAAACACTTTGGATTTTCATGAAGTGATCGTCAGGCGGTCACGTGACAATCCAGGGCCAGTTTCATGACTCCATGGTCGGTCCCTCGCCTCGTCATAATTAATTAGGTTTTCTCACCTAAGGCTCAGACGAGCATTTTTGAATAAATGATTAAGCCAGCATTTAATCATTCTTCCACCAACAAATCGTCAACTCTTCAGGAGTTCTTCGTATTTGCTCACGTGAGCATATGTACACCACATGGTTGATCCACGGTCCCATGTAGTCGTTCCCTCCTTCGTCCCATGGTTGAAATTCTGACGAACCATGAATTGATCATCAATTGATCAAATTAGGGTTTCTGAATCCAAGGATCATCATTCCAGATTCTAACCTTAATAATTTTACGAGGACCTCATGGTCATTAATTTTATTAATTATGCTTGGTTCAACGACCAGTATTCTAATTAATATTTTTGGTACGCTGCCAATAATCCATCAGATGAGCAACACATGCTCAGACGATCAAATATTCAACAATTCATCACATGAGCAACACTTGCTCAGATGAGGAATATTTTCTCAATATTGGTTCAACAATCAATATTCAACGATCCATCGAATGAGAAATACTTGCTCACGTCATCGTAAGAACTATACCTCTGTCTCATGACATGTTCAATTCATGAGTTTCAGAACATCATGTTCAACTCAACGACTACATGGACTCATCGTCCCATCAAACAACGAGACGTCAATCGTGTCACTTGGGGGGATATCACATAGGGTTTTTGATGGGTATTTTCAATTGAGTTGTAGTAAGATGATTCGTTCACTCAGATTTGTTGAGAATTTGTTTTAAGACTTAATAAAGAAAATAAGGGAAAATATATATACAAAATTTGTCACGGGATGAAGAGAGACCGGGACTCGGGATTTCACTACTTTTCATATTGTTGTGGTTCAGTCATTACTTCTATACAATAAAGCTCAAACAAAAGAAGTTGTGACTCTAGTTCTTTGCCAAAAATAGATTTCGTAAAATATTATTTGTAAGTTAAAAGCATGACGCATCTGAAGTAATTAAAACTAAGCATACGGCATCTAACAAAATAACAAGTAATTAATAGAAATCATAAAGCAATTAAATCTATGCAAAAAGTCAATAAAAGAATTAATTCATTTACCACAATCATGAAAAGTTGCTTCCTACGTTGTCCCGGTGGTGGGGTTTAGCTTCTCATGGTGAAAACACACTCAAAGGAATTTTTCATTGCTCAAAAAGGGTGCTTACAAGGATTAAAAGGGAGGAACAACAATTAAAACCGGGTTTGTAACAATTATATTTGTTCCAAACCAGAACGACCCACAGTATGTGTCACTGATACGGTTTCTCTAAGACTGTTGTCGCTGTGTCGCAATAAATGTAGCAAAATAAGAATGCTGCCGCTGTGTCGCAAAATTGTAGCAAAATAAGACTGCTCAGTGTGGGTCTTATGTTCTTCGTTTTCTTGGTGCAGCAACAACAATGGAGGTTTCTGAAACTCTGATTTTTCGTCTTTGTTGTGTTTTCTCTTTCTCCCCCAACTCTCCATACCCTTCTATGATACCTCAAGACCCTTTTTATACACCTACAACACAAGAAATATCCTCCATAACTCGAGATAATCCTCTTTTTACTCGGGTGATAAAAAATATTTTCGGGAAGATTTTCTTCCCTGTTTTATGATTTTCACGCGTTCTCAGCTGTGTTTCTTTCCTTTTATACCTTCTTCACGCTCCAGAGTATTGATTAAGTCTTCCAATCACGAGCAGTACACGTTTAAACTCGTGTAAGTTTGTGTTTATCCTCCAACTCACTGTTTGGATTAAACCAAGTTATCCAGCCAAATTTGATCGAAACAAACACCCATACAAGCTTTTCTATGACATATCACATCTACCCATGAAGTTTCAGCGATTGAATCGCACAAAAACTCCTCCAAAATCCGATCGAAAAATCTTCCTGTGAAAAGAAATATTTTCCCGACAATTTTTTTTTTTTGAATTTGTGAAGAAGGTCACCCCTTATCCAGTGGTCGCCCCTTATCCGTTGCCGGAGTCCGAATAACACATGTCCTTTGGGGTGTTTCCAACATTTTTTCTGGGTTCCTTCGGCGCATTTCTGGGGTGTTTTTAGTCTCTATCCTGGGGTGTAAAACACCACTTTTCGAGCCAATTTCGCCTTAAGAGCTTATTTTTCCAAAAACATCTACAAAAACATAAAATAATACAATAAGTATTTAATCGAGTCTAACAATACAGAACATTGAGAACAAAATAGACACATAAATGCGTCTATCAAATACCCCCAAACTTATTATTTTCTAGTCCTCGAGCAAAACTAATAAAAAAAAAATAAAACCGAGTTAATCTCGGGAGGGTTTACCAGAGGTGTACCCACAAAACCATTACTTCTAATTGGTCAAAAGTATCCAAAGAGCTATCAGGACATACATATTCTCAACCTATCTCCAAGTAACTAGAATGCCAGTGAAATTAAAGGTGTCAGCTCTAAAGATGACTGAAGAAAAGGGGAGACACATCCGCAACACTGCTAGATAAAAAGATATCCACTACACAACTAGATAAACATTGTAAGATGCGTCCGCTGCTTTACAGCTGGATAAGATTAGGAGAGAGATAAAGATGAGAGGGACATCTGATACACAGTTGGACTAATTACGTATGAGTTAAATCAGTGCTAGAAAGATCTTGTGCCAGATTGAAAGCGGACTAACAAAGCAACCAAATGTATCTTTCTTCGACTCTCTCATAGTGCTCAGTAGAAACAACGTCTTCTTCGGTCTTCAACTGTTGATGATAAACTATCGAACCTCATAGAACCTTGACAATTAACTCTTCTCTTCGATTTCTTCCTTGCCTTATAAATTTCTACTTCCCTTTGGCCTTATTGAACAAAACGTAATGATGATTTTTTTCATTTTTTTTTTTTTTTTTTGGAAACAAAAAATACAAGACAACAATTTACATGGCCATGAGAGAAGGACTTTCAAAACTTGGATCTTCGCAACTTGTGATGTCTTAGTATCATGGATTCTAACAACTTATATCATTTGCTCTTATAACTTCAACTTTGATTTTTGAATTATTCTTTTCTATTGTTACTTCTAAACCTAAAACGTCTTCAACTTTCTTCATAGATTTTGATGTCGCTCCGCTTGTTGATGATGATAAGTTTCTACTGAGAGAGAGTCGTAATCCAGTAACTAAGACTACATTGTGAGGTTGCTTTGTCTTTCTGGCATTTCCTGGCCTACTTTCCTTTCCATCATGGATGGTTAGATCCATCACGGTTACCCTCTAAAAGGAACAAGTTCTCTCCTGAATTTCAAGGATCTCAATGTCTTTTTCTCTAATGTCTCAATAGATTGTTATCTCTAGCATTCCAATTTCTATCTTTTCGGTGAAGAACAGTATGTAAACTTAGCTAACCGGATACCATGTGACGCTAGAAGTTTCAAAAATGCGACTAAAATACCCCAAACTTAAATCTAACATTGTCCTCAATGTTCTAAAGATAAAATTAAAAGAATGAACAAGGAGAAACTGTTACCACTTGAAGCAAAAGAGATAAGGAAACATATTACCGTGTAGCAAGAATATTGGGTTATCTCCCAAGAAGTGCTAAGTTTAAAGTCTTCAGCCAGACATTGGAAGAATTAGTCACCTCATAGAATCATATAGAAGTAGCCGGAATAACTGTGGGTCATCTGGATCAAAAAGTATTATCCACAAGAAGAGGAAACTGCGACAGACCAAAAAAATACCGAACATACCCTTGTTTAAGACAACTACATCTAGTTGTGGCTCAGGATCAGGTTCTATAACTGGGTCTAGATAACAGGTTTTCATCGGTTGTATTTCCTCAAAGCTAAGATCCGGTTCAGGTATTAGAGTCTGGAAAAACTCAACTAAGAACTTAGAAGCACATAACAACAACCTGAATAATTGGGGATCCTCTAAGTCAATTAGATTTGACTCACAAAGTTGACCATAATAAAAGAGGTGGTCTTCCTTAAGAAAATGTGTCGACCCTAATATCCTAAAGTGATTAGGTTTAGTCTCAAAACTTAATAACCGACACATCTTAAAATCAAAAGTTCCCACAATTGGAAGAAAAGTTTTTGGTGAGAAAACAAAGTCAATCTTGGTATCATAGCCTGGGTTAACCACATCAACCAGAGGATGGGTTTCTAACAATTGAGCTTCTTTCTGGACATCATTAGGTTCGGGAAAACGTGTATGAAGATAATCTTGTAAGATGTTTGAGGCACAAATGTCAATTCCTACAGGAGGGTACTTTCTAAGAGTTAAAGCACACGGAGAATGATAATCACCCCCAAACTTAGAGTTTTCTGTGTCTCTAGAAAGACTAGTCAGAACTTCCCTAATTTCTAGGTCATCAGATTCCTGGAAATGGTCAATAGATTCTTCTAAGTTGGGTTCATCCTCACTCATTTCTACGAGTTTATCATCTTCTAAGACTAGTGTTTCTAAATCGCTAGATTCTAAAACAGTATTCTCAGGGTAAACTCTTTTCTCTAAACCATCATCACAATCATATAAAGGATTATCAGAGAAAGTTTCATATAAAGGCTCATCAACTAAGGTTTTAATCATAGTTACCTCCTCCGATTCACTGATTGGCACATCAAATAATGGATTATCCAACATACTGTAGGCTAAAGGATCATGAACTACATCGTCTAAAACGGTGGTATCTCTAGTCAAATCCTCATCCTTTTGAATAGGTGAATAATTATTAAAATTATTTGGATTTTTACTAGAAACAACACTATCATTATAAAGCTCAATCGGAGTAACAAATTTCTGATCACTATGTCTACATATTTCATGTTCTTCATCAATACTATCCTCATCATAATCATCACTATATTAACATGAAAATGATCGAACCTTATCAAAACAAGTATTGTTACCAATTCTAACCTCGTCATCTTGATTATGTGAATAAAAACTATCCTTATTTTTGAGGGTGGTATTGGGAAAACTACACTGGAAATTCAGACTATCCTGAGCAAGTTTTTCCAAAATCCTATTTGTATTCTCAGTAAATTGCTTAAGGGTCTCTTCTAGAGATATCTTAGTTGACCGCTCTACGGAATCTTCTGGGAGAAGAATATTATAAGTATCTTTCATAAATAACTTATGTGCTGACTCATTGAAACTCTTGAGAGACTCTTCTCGAAAAATAGAAGGATTGTTTTGCTCGTATGACATGTGGGTATGTGGATAGTAATTGGGCTCAAAATGGTATGTACCATAACCTTCAAAGGTTTCGCATTCCCAATCACTATTCACACTATGGTCGTAAAAAGGATAATGTCTAAGCTGCTCAGTCGGATACTCATTGTATTGGCTATTATAATACCAGTTCGACATCCTAACTGCAAGGGAATTCTAAACAAACACAAAGAAGGCTGACTCGACCAAAAACAAGCCTATTTTATCTAGCAAACAAAAATCATGATGGCTCCACTTAGATTGTTTCTAGACCAGCTTCTAATCCTTCGAAAGGGAATTCGTTACAATTTGAGTAAACCCCTCTGGAATCAATCCGAGTCAAAGAAGTTGAATAGAGGCAAGGAAATCTGCGTGGATCTTTGATACCCAAGGCCTCACCGCATTACAAGGCGGCGCAGTCACGCATTCAACTCACAGAAACCATCATGAACTTCGAAGTATGCTTAAAAGAGTAACCAATATTTCTCGAATGACTTTCCTATTAAGCTCGTTACCCTATCGGTCTCGTTCTAGTCAAAATTTTAGGCTTAGGTTCGCGTAGGTTACGTGTTCCTAAGGCGAGCAAGAAGGAAACAGTGATGAAATCCGAGTCCCTATCTTGATTTGGCCAGGCCTTGCCCTTTACTAGAAAATTAAATCCGATTTCAGGTCCTCAACATATAAGCATACAAAATCATCCAGTAAACCCGCTGACAGGGGATTCGCGGGTGTTTAGAATTCTTACCTCCCGTTCCAGATGGGGGATGAACCGTTGAAGTCGACTCAGGCCACGACTCCTATGTCATGTACGAACCCGAGGGGGCGAGACGATATCGTAATCGTCGTCCTTCTCTGCAAACAATTTATTTAAAAGTACCCTTCCGTAGGGTTTTAAAAAAAAATGTCCAATGTCCAAAAAAAAAACTTTACAAAAATAAAAAAAAAACTTAATTCCAGTTTCTAAAAAAAATAAAATAAAAATTATTTACAAAATCTTCTTCTTCACTCCTTTTGGATTTCTCTTTTCTTTCCTTTTTGGGCTTCGCCTTTCTTTTTAGCACTTCTCTTTTTCTTTAGCTTAGCTCCAAATATGAAAGCAAATAAAAGTACCAAAACGCGTAAAAAAGAACAAATAAAATAAAACCTAAAAACAAATCTATAAACAAATCCACATCGGTGGCGCCAAAAATTGATGGGTATTTTCAATTGAGTTGTAGTAAGATGATTCGTTCACTCAGATTTTTTGAGAATTTGTTTTAAGACTTAATAAAGAAAATAAGGAAAAATATATATACAAAATTTGTCACGGGATGAAGAGATACCGTGACTCGGGATTTCACTACTTTTCATATTGTTGTGGTTCAGTCATTACTTCTAGACAATAAAGCTCAAACAAAAGAAGTTGTGACTCTAGTTGTTTGCCAAAAATAGATTTCGTAAAATATTATTTGTAAGTTAAAAGCATGTCGCATCTGAAGTAATTAAAACTAAGCATGCAGCATCTAACAAAATAACAAGTAATTAATAGAAATCATAAAGCAATTAAATCTATGCAAAAATTCAATAAAAGAATTAATTCATTTACCACAATCATGAAAAGTTGATTCCTCTGTTGTCCCGGTAGTGGGGTTTAGCTTCTCATGGTGAAAACACACTCAAAGGAATTTTTCATTGCTCAAAAAGGTGCTTACAAGGATGAAAAGGGAGGAACAACAAATAAAACCGGGTTTGTAACAATTATATTTGTTACAAACCAGAACGACCCACAGTATGTGTCACTGATACTGTTGCTCCAAGACTGCTGTCGCTGTGTCGCAATAACTGTAGCAAAATAAGACTGCTGCCACTGTGTCGCAAAATTTGTAGCAAAATAAGACTGCTCAGTGTGGGTCTTATGTTCTTCGTGTTCTTGGTGCAGCAACAACAATGGAGGTTTCTGAAACTCTGATTTTTCGTCTCTGTTGTGTTCTCTATCTCTCCCCCAACTCTCCATCCCCTTCTGTGATACCTCAAGACCCTTTTTATACACCTACAACACAAGAAATCTCCTCCGTAACTCGAGATAATCCTCTCTTTACTCGGGTGATAAAAAATATTTCCGGGAAGATTTTCTTCCCTGTTTTATGATTTTCACGCGTTCTCAGCTGTGTTTCTTTCCTTTTATACCTTCTTCACGCTCCGGAATATTGATTAAGTCTTCCAATCACGAGCAGTACACGTTTAAACTCGTGTAAGTTTGTGTTTATCCTCCAACTCACTGTTTGGATTAAACCAAGTTATCCAGCCAAATTTGATCGAAACAAACACCCATACAAGCTTTTCTATGACATATCACATCTACCCATGAAGTTTCAGCGATTGAATCGCACAAAAACTCCTCCAAAATCCGATCGAAAAATCTGCCTGCGAAAAGAAATATTTTCCGGCCAAAATATTATTTTTTTTGAATTTGTGAAGAAGGTCACCCCTTATCCAGTGGTCGCCCCTTATCCGTTGCCGGAGTCCGAATAACACATGTCCTTTGGGGTATCTTAAGTAATTTTTCTGTGGTGTTTCCAGCATTTTTTCTGGGTTCCTTCGGCGCATTTTTGGGGTGTTTTTAGTCTCTATCCTGGGGTGTAAAACACCACTTTTCGAGCCAATTTCACCGCAAGAGCTTATTTTTCCAAAAACATCTACAAAAACATAAAATAACACAATAAGTATTTAATCGAGTCTAACAATACAGAACATTGAGAACAAAATAGACACATAAATGCGTCTATCAGTTTTGGTCTGGCGATCTACGGCACGTGTGTTCAAACACACGATGGAATGTGAGCAAGTCGTGCAATCAGTTTAAGGAATTCACGAGGTAGTGGGTGGAAAATCGACCAAGTCTCCACACGTTGAGCAACTGGTTTAAAACACGATCTCCACTTCCCCACTCCTTGATTCCATCAACTGTCACACTTCATGGAATCATGGTGTCTACAATTCCAGCAATATAAATAAGTCTCTGAATCATGATTTAATCATCGGCATCAACAGTATCATCAATCTCACGTCTCATCGACAACACGAGATCATCAACTCATTAATTGAGCAACTAATCTCAATTGAGCAATTTCAATCACTCAGAGCTTATCGTATTCAGAACTCACACACCCACAATCTTTGATTACCATTGATTCCACACATTTCCCAGCTTTCCTCCTACAGATCAACCCATCCTCTCTTGTGACCGAATTTACTCTGGAATGGTCATTGTCTTGATTTAGGCCGGAGTACTACAGATTGATCTCTCGAATCTAAAGCACCCCCTTTGCAGCGGTGCATCTGTGTGAGGTTTAACATTTCGCTCGGTTCGAGGAGTCTCCTCCGTACGGTCGTCTCCTCAATTCCTTAAAAACCAGCAAATCGTTTTTCCCCATCTAAAGATTGGCGACCACAGTGGGAGATTAATCTCTCGGTTGTAATCTAACAATTTCACAAGATGGTTGATCTTAGGTCAGGTTCAGTTACGAATCCTAACACAAACCGTGCTAGCACTAGCAACAACAACAATCAGAATATCCCGGAGACAATTCCGACCTCCAACACGGATGGTGGTGACAATACTCCTCCTCACGCCGAAGGTCATCCATTGTCCGGACGACACCTTGAAGAAGTCAGAGGAGATCCACCGCCTACCACTGCTGATCTTATCAAAGCGCAGGAGACTCTTGCAAAGAACCAGACTGACATGGCTGCTACACAGAAGGAGCTGTGTAATTATCTCAAAAATCTTACTGATAAGATGTCAGAGAAGACTCAAGAGAAGGGAAAGGATAAGGAGAAATCCTCAGACGATGGTCCTGAAGTAATTCCAATCCATACAGTAGAAGACGACGAAGTCCACAAAACTGCTGCAGACAACTCATCAGCGAAGCGATCATCAAATTTCATCACTCGCGAGGATCTAGATCACCTTTTGGAGAACCGTGGAAAAGACAAAACATCGCATGACCATCGTCATCAACCTCCTTATCTTGCCGCTACGCAGAGGATTCCACTCCCCAGAGGTTACGTTTCTCCAACCTTCACCTTATATGATGGAACTGGCAATGCTCGGGAACATGTCTCTCGTTTTTTCGAAGCCCTGGAAGAACATGAACATAATCATGTCATTCGTCTCAAGGAATTATCAAAATCTCTGAAAGGCAGAGCGTATACCTGGTATAACAACATTACACCAGGGACTATCAATAATAGGGGAGAAATGGTTAACGCATTCTACAGGAAATACTTCTTCGTGTCAGAACAAGTCACCCTCTCCGACCTTGGAATGATGTTTCAGAGGGTCAGTGAAAATCCCAATGATTATGTGAAAAGATTCAGAGTCCAAGCCCTGGATTGTCATGACCCAAACGTCACGGAGCAACAACTGGTGGACTTGTGCATCAATGGCATGCTCCCGGTCTACAGGGCCTTGATGGAAAACCTTTGATTCCAGACTTTCTCAGAGCTTCACGAAGCCGCGAATAGGTCGGAAACCACTGCACCCGCTCTTTTGGAAAGAGCAAAGTCTACAAAGACTGAGGATTCAAAAGACACTCGAGGAAGCAGGTGTTTGATCAACAAGCAGTTCAACCTGCAACCTTCAACAAATGTTGTCGCATAAGGGAGTAAGCGAAAATCAGAACCACGACACAAGCAGACTTCATCCACCCCTTCAAAGGCACACAAGAAGGAGAATTCGAAAATCCCTCCTCAGCATGCGGAAGATCCAGAAGCACCTGATTTTCCCTGTTCAATGGAAGAATTTAATGAACTACTCGATGCCTGGATTCAAGATGGTGCAATCAAATTACCTTATGTCAACAAGGAACCAACGCATGATTCGGGCATTATCCTTCTCGGCGGAGATGTGACGGGCATCAGTATTTGGTCCTTGCAGGATGTTACGTGGGATAGCCGCATAATTCTTGAAGTGCTCCCACATCAAAGCTTGAAGAAATATCGTGTTAACATAGCACTCAATCTTCATGAAGCCATTCGACACGCTGGAATCTAACACCAAGGAGTCTAAGTTAGAATACAAGGAACCCAGGAATAAGATACCTATTGGGAGTTGCTCACCTTGAGCCATCTTAATAGCAAAAGGGATTACGAAAGGCTTCAACAAATGTCCACTGTCTTCGAATATGTCTCTGGATAACCACAAGCATAAGAAAGCGGCAATAGGTAACATACCGGTGATGGGACTATCAGAAACTTCATCTCTTGGCCACCAACATGTCAACCAATGGGAATAACAACCTTTACTACCAGATGCCTTGTTCACTTCTTCCATCGCAGCTGTCAGAGTGTCGAAAACCACTTTTTCCTCATCCGAAAGACCTCCAGAGAAATTACCTGTAATCGGGAGATGCATCAAAGCAGCCACATCTTCTAAGAATTTTTTTCCAAATGGCGTCGAGAAAGCTTAAACTCTATGGTCGATGAAAGGAAAAGCCCTCGTTCGAGACAAAGCCGTATTAACATCTTCGGGGTCACCAATTTCTTCTGAGTCACAGTCCTAGGGTTGATCAGAAGATGATATACTGGGGACTTGAGATATGCTTCAGCTCCTTTTGGATCCTCCTCAAAGAATGCGTCGTCTATATTCGGAATGTTCTTCACGCCAGTGGAATTCTTATCTTCTTCACCAATGGAGGTCTCGTCCATGCGTGCATCATCCCTGGAGATGTCATCATCAGAATGTGATTCGTCCCTTGAAGTATCGTCGGCTGAGGAATTGGTCATTTTGCTAAAATAATTGCAAAGTCCACATTACATTCTACTTCAGTATGTTGTCCAAACACGAATCAAGGAAATACGGCAAAAATGGTAACTCTTAACTCTTACCTTTTGTACTTCCACTAACAATAGTGATAATAATGGTAGAGTTAACGCCTCAAACTCGTTCGTCTCTTCGAAAACTGCAAAAACGAACGAAACTTTATTAATTTCGAAACTGATTTTTCATAAAATCACGAACACAATTTTCATAATGTGAACATTCACACAACTGACCTATGAAGTTCATAACAATAAAATATTTCATCATAAATATATTGTCTATCTTCGAAGGTTCCTCAAAACCCACGTTTCTGATTTTTCGAAAAAATAGCAATTAATGCAACATTCCTTACATGAATTCTCAAGAATTTTATCTAATGAAAACAAATTCATGCAAATAAAATATACCATCATATTTTACACAATATATGTCACGGTTGCATATATAAAAAAAAAATCCTTCGTATCGTCGTTATTTGTCTTTAAAAACGAAGGTTTATTTCAAAAAATATTGTGAAAGCTCACATCTCATACATATGATAAAGTTTTGTATTTACATGAAAGCTCATAAGAAAATTTTTATCACTGGACACAAGTTCATCATACATATTTTCCTTCGTGTCATCGTTATTTGTCTTTAAAACGAAGGATTATTCCGATTTCATGAAAATTCACTTCTTTTATGACAAAACCTTGGTACACATGAAAACTCATAAAATAAGTTTTATCACTGGATCTAGGTTCATATAAAAAAAATCTCTCTTAAATCAGGGATTATAGTTAGTTTTCAAAACTAACGATTGAACGAACATACGTTTTCAAAAACGAGGGTTTTTCATAAAACTCACACTAATATACACACATGTATATAACTTCATCATGATCAAATCATGAACAACTCATGAGGATCATAAACATCAGCAAAAAAAAAAATACACGTACCTGGTCGGCCGGAATTTGACCGGCGGCAACGGACGGCGACTGGCGGCGGCGGCGCTGATCCCGGCGGTCTTCTCCTGCTGCTGGCGTGAAGGTGCTAAGATGGTGGAGAGCTGGTCGTGGAAAAAAAAAGAAGGATTAATCCCTTTTATATCAATTTTATTTCCAAAACCTAATTTTCTATGGATTTTCTTATTGGGCCCGACCCGCGAATCCTAACCGACCACGGACTCGTCGTCCAAACCAGCGGTTCAACACCAATTTATGCTCATCAAACGACGCTCCAATCATGACATTGAAGCCTTTATCAAGTCGTGGTTTTCTCATGCTCTCTAAATCCGGTAATGTCTCAACTTACGACTAAGTTCAATTACTGGTATTATTATTTATGGCCGGAAAATCACCATTTAATGCTGACTGAGGAACACAGCTTTCCTCAGTAAACAGGGGACTTAATGTAAATGGTGGATTTTCGACAAAGGCTAAATTCGTAAACTCATAATTATACGAAGCTCTGATTCAGCAATCAGACGTGAGTATCGAGACACGGGTCTCTCATCGAATTCTCAATGGAGAGTACTTTCTCTTAGAGTACATGTAGATATGTAGTCTCACGACTGGACAACAGCATATCTCATGAATACTGAATACTTTCAGTGATTATTTCTATATAGTATCACTAGATGGACGGCTCCTAGACAGCTTTCTCTGCTAGTATAGAGCGATAATGTCTTCAGGAACAAACAACAAGTTTACCCTGACTATATAAAGGATATGACTTACCGACAAACTCATATCGGGATAATTAATGCTCCTAGACAGCTTGCTCTGCTAGTATAGAGCCACAAAGTTAATTATTCCTAATTAAGATTAATTCTGCCGTGACATTCACTACTGAATTCCCAGAATAATCTATTATTGCTCTTATTCCATGGTCGAATACACGACTGGTCCCATGGAATGGCAATAACAATTTCTCCTATTCCATGGTCGAATCCACGACTGGTCCCATGGAATGGCAATAAACAATTGTTCTGAAACTATGATCAAATCCACGGCTTGATCTCATAGAATAGCAATAACAATATTATCTCATTACTCCGATTTCATGATCGAAACCACAACTGGTCTCATAAATGGTAATAGATAAATCTTAATTACTCCGATTCTATGGTCGAATCTATGATCCCATGGAATGATAATGCTCACTTTATTATTCTGAATTCGTAGTCGAATCCTCAGCTGATCTTATAAATTAATAATAAACATCTTATTGCTCAGTTTTGTGAATTATTCTCCACCGAATTCCACAATTAGTAATAAATAATCAACAACCGGGCGTCTGAGCTACCTCTAAGTAAGCCACGATTCAAATGGTGAAGGTGTATTCAACGACGATACACTAACAGTTACCGCACGAACGAGTATTTCAAAAATACAACGAAACGATGAACCTATGCAAAATAGAGAAGAAAATAATAAATAATTAAAAATATTGACCAGGGTGCTGGGAGCACAGACACATAACCGACCGACCGTGTCGTGGTCAATCCCACGCCAGTTTTATATTTTTTAATGCATTCTTATTATTTTCCATGATTTGATGAAAATTCTCTCATTTTATCAAATCTCTTTCGTCTCGAAGAAACTCCTCGGTTTCATGGTACTTCCATAAATCCATAAAAAATAATATAAAATTAAGAAAAGGAGTGTGGGGCATGACCATTGGCCAACCGGCCATGCCTTGATCCCAACCGGCCCCACACCCCACAGTTCCTTATTATTTATTATTTTTATTATTATTTCTCTAATTTCATGAAAAAACTCCTTGATTTCATGGTATTTTGCACAAATCATCAAATAATAATAATAAAATAAAATAAATTATGAAAACTTGTGGGACCGGGTCTTGGCCGGACGGCCATGCCCTAGCCGGTCCCACACGCCCTTTTGTTTTATTATTTTATTATTAGTTTTCCTTGAATTCATCAAATTCCTTGATTTCATTGTATTTCTCTCAAATTAGGAAAAATTCCCTCAAATCATCAAAAATACCTAAAAAATATTAAAAAATTATGGAAAACTCGTGGGACCGGTCCATAGCCGTCCGGCGATGCCTCCATGGTCCACACGCCATTTGTTTTTATTATTTTAATATTTTTTGCTTCCCTGAACTCATGAAAACTCCTTCAATTCATGGAAACTCCCTAAATTCATCAAATTTCTCAAAATTCATGAATTTTTCATAAAATCATCAAAATATTATAAAATTAAAGAAAAGGCACCACGGGATCGTGGTCACAATCGGCCGACCATTCCTTGACCACGGCGGTCCCACGCCTCCTCATTCCTTATTTTATAATTATTTTTCATCATCTCATGGTGTTTTCCTCAGTTTCGTCGAAACCCTAATTTTGGCATATCTTCTCGAATGGATGCTCAATTGCACGCCAGAAAATATCAAAATTCTCAAGACTGAGACGCGGACGCCTTGGGGACACGAGCACGCTATCTTGAACGACCAATATTGGCTCTTTGGCCCACGGGAGCCGGTCCCATCAATTTTCACAGTTTTGACCTAATTTGCACAATTGCTCGTATTAGGTCCAAAACTCTTCCAAACACTTTGGATTTTCATGAAGTGATCGTCAGGAGGTAACGTGACAACCCAGGGCCGGTTTCATGACTCCATGGTCGGTCCCTCGCCTCGTCATGATTAATTAGGTTTTCTCACCTAAGGCTCAGACGAGCATATTTGAATAAATGATTAAGCCAGCATTTAATCATTCTTCCACCAACAAATCGTCAACTCTTCAGGAGTTCTTCGTATTTGCTCACATGAGCATATGGACACCACATGGTTGATCCACGGTCCCATGTAGTCGCTCCCTCATTCGTCCCATGGTTGAAATTCTGACGAACCATGAATTGATCATCAATTGATCAAATTAGGGTTTCTGAATCCAAGGATCATCATTCCAGATTCTAACCTTAATAATTTTACGAGGACCTCATGGTCATTAATTTTATTAATTATGCTTGCTTCAACGACCAGTATTCTAATAATTATTTTTGGTACGCTGCCAATAATCCATCAGATGAGCAACACATGCTCAGACGATCAAATATTCAACAATTCATCACATGAGCAGCACTTGCTCAGATGAGGAATATTTGCTCAATATTGGTTCAACAATCAATATTCAACGATCCATCGAATGAGCAATACTTGCTCACTTCATCGTAAGAACTATACCTATGTCTCATGACATGTTCAATTCATGAGTTTCAGAACATCATGTTCAACTCAACGACTACATGGACTCATCGTCCCATCAAACCACGAGACGTCAATCATGTCACTTGGGGGGATATCACACAGGATTTTGGTCTGGCGGTCTACGGCACATGTGTTCAAACACACGATGGAATGTGAGAAAGTCGTGCAATCAGTTGAAGGAATTCACGAGGTAGTGGGTGGAAAATCGACCAAGTCTCCACATGTTGAGCAACTGGTTTCAAACACGATCTCCACTTCCCCACTCCTTGATTCCATCAACTGTCACACTTCATGGAATCATGGTGTCTACAATTCCAGCAATATAAATAAGTCTCTGAATCATGATTGAATCATCGGAATCAACAGTATCATCAATCTCACGTCTCATCGACAACACAAGATCATCAACTCATCAATTGAGCAACTACTCTCAATTGAGCAATTTCAATCACTCAGAGCTTATCGTATTCGGATTTTACACACCCACAATCTTTGATTACCATTGATTCCACACATTTTCCATCTTCCCTCCTACAGAGCAACCCATCCTCTCTTGTGACCGAATTTACTCTGGAACGGTCATTGTCTTGATTTAGGCCGGAGTACTACAGATTGACCTATCGAATCTAAAGCACCCCCTTTGCAGCGGTGCATCTGTGTGAGTTTTAACATTTCGCTCGGTTCGAGGAGTTTCCTCCGTACCGTCGTCTCCTCAATTCCTTAAAAACCAGCAAATCGTTTTCCCCCATCTACAAGTTGATGAAAAGATTTCCTGTAAGGTTGGTAAGGGAACTATTTATCAGAAAAAGTCATTTCTGTGTCATAAGAAAAAGAGCTCAACGGATTCTGAGTTTTATCATTATGATTTTACTCCTAATTCTGGTCACAAGTGTCAACCAAAGAATTTGCATGAGAAATTCTCTGCATTCTACACCACCTAAATTCAGGAATGGCGTCACCCCATTTGTATATAAATTGAAATGGGGCAAGTAACTGGTTGACTTTGTTTGTGAATTCTTTTTGTTATTTTCCTTGTGACAAAAGCTTTTCAAAAGGTTTGTGAAGGTATTCCTTCTTCATACTGGTATTTTTATCCCAGTACGTATACCTCTAAAAATCATACATTCCTTATGTGGGTCGCGGTTCGTGAACGGGTCCAAGCCCAACTGTGGGTATAAAAGAAGTACGAGTACGCAAACCCTCATTCCTCCCTCATCTGTCTGCGTTCGTGAACTTTTAGGGTTCAATATCTTTCTCCATTAAAGCTTGTTGGAGAACAACTTGGGAAAGGATTTCTCAAGATAAAAATCAAGTAAGTAATCTCTTGCCCACTCCCTTATTTCCTTCTAGAATCATGAAGAAACAAAAGGTTTTTCAAATAACCTAGGTTCTTCATCCTCCTCAATGGATCTTCCTATTGAACAAAATTCTATTAGGATTAGATTTGTGGATGAATCCTGTATCAAAGTATTTGAAAAGATTTCTACTATTGGGTTTATTTTAGAAAATAAATTGGATGATGTAAGTGGGTATAAGGAGGATTTGACTTGTTTTGAAAAATTCAATCTTGGAAACATCTTTGATGGCCTTGGTAAAGGTTTTGATACTCTTACTAGAACCTTCTATGCCAACATTTATGATGTTGTTCCTGAGGACATGGAATTCAAGACCATGGTCAATAGAGAAAGAATTCCAGTTAATAGAGAATTGATTTCGAACATACCGGAATTCCTTTGGGTGATTTTCGTCTCCCTAGACCAAGCAATGAACGACCTTCACAAGAAGCTATATCAAAAGTGCTTTGTGGAAAGAGTGTTGTGTGGAATAGAGGAAAATTTCCCACTAATCAACTAGATTTTCCTTTAAAGTCTTTTGGAAAATTGGATATTTCTAACCTTTGTCCTTCCATGGTTGAGAATTATCGTTGGAGCCGTGAGTTTGCGGAATTGGTCTATTACCTTTTGATGGAAACTAAAGGTCTTGACATTTGTGGGTTCATTATTTTGCAAATGTTAGACATGACATCCGTTGACAAGAAATTAGGCTTCCCTTGCTTGATTGAGCATATTTATCGCAACTTCTCCATTGAGCCGATTGAGAACTTCATTGGAACCCCCAAGCTTGTTCGACCATGTACCTTCAGTCGAATGAGGGAATATGAATGCAAGAGACAAAGGTGTGACACAATTGATGGCTGGAGTGATCCTTCTACGAAGCTTCTTCGCTAAATTTACAAAGGTGTTTGTAAGTTGAATACCAAAGTAAACTGTGTTCAAGAACAATTACTTGTGATTGCTACCAAGTATCCCGATATTAAAGAAGACATGGACAAAAGTTCGTTCCACCTTCGTGATCTCCGAGGATGAAGATGATGAGTAGCCTCTTGTACTTATTTATATTTGTGTTAGGTTGTTTTGACCTTTATTTGTCTAGTAAATCTTCTTATGAGAATTTTATTCTTGTGTTAGAAAGAATAAATAGAAATTGGAATAGCCATTATTGTGAGTACACATAGCTATGTCCAACGTTTTCATCTTGCAATGTTTTTAGATTTATTTATTTAAATTCTAAAGTGATTTGGAAGATGATGGTTGCAGTATTAATCTTTATGGTTTCATATATTGCAATATGTTATGGGATATGTGTGTTTGTGTCCGTGAACTATTATTGTCCCATATGATGTCAAAAGTTATCTCTTTCATATGTCGATATGCATGTATTAATACAAGATCGATGAACTTTTGACAAAAAAAAGTTAACCCTATTATGTCAATTCTTTGATGGGAGATAGGTTAAAATCTTTTGTTTACAAAGATTATGTCTATTATATGTCGTTATGCAAATAGTGATGAAAATAGAATGAATCTTTGTATATTCCGCAGTATTGATCTTCCATGATCCATATTTTATGTATATACTGTGCGGCTCCATAAGTTTTCTTATATGAGCATTTCCAACTAGACTAATCATAGATTCGTTTGTGATTAATTTGGTTGTGTATTCCAATTAAATTAATCATGGGTTCTCTTGTGATTAGTTTGATTGATAATTTTTGGATACAAAATCATTTTCTTATGGTTTTTGGTGTCCAAAGAAATCCTTCTTTTCTTGTAAAAGTAAGGTCGCTCTTGTTGTTCTTTCGGGAATGACATCAAATGGGGGAGAGTTCTTTTGAACTTGCGCTTAATTTCCATATCTTTGTGGGGAGTGCGGCTGTGGAATATTTTAGGGGTTATCTTGTATCTTTATAAACTCCTTGATGAATGCATTTAGCTTCGGTTATATGATTGCATCTAAACAAGTTGATATGTACTTTTTTTTGGTCTTGAAGCATCTCTGTGGAAATTTCGTTAGGATCCCGTTTTCGTACCTTTGCCAATTTTATTGACAAAAAGAGGGAGAACTAATATGTAGTTCACCCTACAAATACATATGGTTTACGTGTTTTACGGATCATTATGTAAGGGGGAGTGGTTTTCATATTGAGATGAAAGTATTGACTAAGGGGGAGTGATACATATCACCATAGTATTGTTATCGAAGTTGTGATATAAGAACTTTGATACTGTGTAATAATACTATGACACTGTATAACAATGATCGAGAGCTTTTGTTTTCTCACTGTTATGGCTACGGATCTTCAAAACTATGATGCTGAATTGAACATCAATGGAATCATGGGAGTACTTGGAAAAGACGAAGTTTTCGAGTAATGTAGAAGCACCAAGAAGATCAATCATGTGGACGAGAAGCTACAAAGTTTTATTTATTTTGTAATCCATATGTATGTATTTATAGTTTTGCCACTAAAATTGACAAAGGGGGAGATTGTTAGAGCACTGCGTTGCTATATCAATCATGTTATTCAAGTTTAGTTATCAAAACTATATGTCTTGATTTCTAAACTACTTATAGCTAAGTCTCGGTTTAGGACAGTTTAGTGTAGTTGAGATCCAGACTCCATGGCGATCATCTTACGAAGACGAAGCACTACTCAAGGAACCATTGGAACTTCATCCGACTAAAAGGTACGTGGATACTTGAACTTATCTATCACTCAAAAGTCTATCTACTCTATCTCCTACTCTTGACACAAAGTCGTATAAGTATGATAGTTTTCATACATACATATTTGTTATTTCGAGCCAAGTTTACTCGCCTATCTTTTTCTCGAAATATGTGTTGGTAAGCTTTCGCTTTAACCATATTTCATCTTTACCCGTGATAAAAGTCATGATGATGTTTCAATCTTGAAAATAACTTTGATGACAATAGTTGTGAATAACGACTGTTATAAAATTATAGAAGAATGTTTCAATGATTGAAATGTAGAGTTGAGATTACATAACCAACTATGGATATAAGCATATATAGTGTGTTCGCACATTAGTGTATAAATCCATGTGCCGGAAACCAAGTGTGTGCATATGTTTGCATACGGTATCGGTGAAGGAGACAGGTTGAGTACGCATACCCGTACACGTACCCAAGTTGGTTATTTCTCAAATTGGAAGTTTATGAACTTAAAACAATAAATTATAAGGAATTCAATCTTTGCAAACCTTGTCTATATTGTTCATGAATTGATTCAAGTGAATCAAACCGATTTTGTTTCAATTGTGTCTATTCATAAAGACCTAAGCAATTGAACAACTCTTCAACTAGTTCTTATCAGTCATTTGAACTAGTTATGAGAAAGATGAATACGGTTAATATGAAAGTGCTCATATGGCTAACCATTGGTTAACTATTTGTGAACCAACTAAGTGTACATGTTTAGGTACGGTTAATCAAACCTAAACGAAATACATTTCATTTGTATGTGATAAGCTAAGTTTCGATCTCACGGTTGAAAGATATTAGCTTGGTTAAATCAGGTTTTTCATCTAACGGTGAATATTGAATGCTTTGTTACCAAGGTAACTTGGATTGCAAATCCTGATTTGAAAACTATATAAAGGAAACATCTAGCAACTGGAAAAACTAATTCCCGCACCTCCTTTGTGATACTAGTTGGTTTTTCTAGAGTCGATTCTCCTTTAACCTTAGGTTTCTACTCGAGACCCTGTAGGTTAACGACTAAAAGACTTCATTGGGATTGTGAAGCCAGAAGAAACTACTTCTCTTGTAGTTCAGCGTTCTGATCTTGCCATTTTCTATCGTACAAGTTCAATTGAAATAATTGACTTGAGATTATATCTTCGATAGGGCAAGATAAAAATAAATCACAAACATCTTCGTCTCATCGTTTGTGATTCCACAATATCTAGTTTCACTACCATACGATTTAAATTATTGTGAGGTGATTGATAATTCTAGGCTGTTCTTCGGGAATATAAGTCCGGGTTATCAATTAGTTCCTGTTCACCTTGATTTTATCATAAGACGGGACAAAACTCATAGGTTTATCTGTGGGGGACAGATTTATCTATTATCGTAGACTTTTCTGTGTGATACAGATTTGTTTATTAAAGTCTTTGACTTTGGGTCGTAGCAACTCTTGGTTGTGGGTGAGATCAGCTAAGGGAATCAAGTGTGTAGTATCCTGCTGGGATTAGAGACGTAAGGAGCGCAACTGTACCTTGAATCAGTGTGAGATTGATTAGGGTTCAACTACAGTCCAGAATGAAGTTAGTTTGTAGTAGGCTAGTGTCTGTAGCGGCTTAATACAGTGTGGTGTTCAATCTGGACTAGGTCCCGGGGTATTTTTGCATTTGCGGCTTCCTGGTTAACAAAATTTCTGGTGTCTGTGTTATATAATTGAAATATCACAGGTTGTGCGTTAAGATCAATCAATTAGAATATCCAACCTTTGGTTGTTGATTTAAATTAATTGAAACTTGAATATTGGTCTTTGGTACCATCCAAGTTATCTCTCTAGTATCTGATAAAGACTCGCAGATTTCCATTTGCTTGAGTATAGATCAAATCGAGAGACTGAGATATCAACTCTTTGATATACTTTTACCTTGATCGAGTCTGACTGTCTAGTTGATTCTCTAGAAAGTATATTGGAGTTAGTCCATAAAAATTGCTAATCGAAATATTGGGTGAGGTTGTTAGACCCCCACTTTTTCAAATAAGTCCATAAACCGGGATCCAAGAGTATGCATATGTGTGTATACTAAATTGGTGAAGGAGACAGGTTAAGTATGCGTACCCGTACACATACTAGCGGAAGTTCTTGAATCGAGAATTTCTGCTGTGTTTGGTTTTGTCAAAAATTTTAACTAGTCACCTTAAGTATGGCGGAAGTTTCTGAACCGAAAATTTCTGTTGAGTTTGGAAACTTAACAAATTCAAAAACCGGTTGCTTAAGTACGCATACCCGTACGCATACTTAAGCTGGTTACTTTATCAAGTCGGTTAGTTCATGGACTTAAACATTTAAATCATAAGGAATGAAATCTTTGCAAACTGTGGCTATAATGTGCATGATTGATTCAAGTGAATCAAACCGATTTGATTTCAATTGTGTTTTCTAAACAATTGAACAACTCTTAACTAGTTTCATTTGAGTCATTTGAACTAGTTATGGTTAAGATGAATAAGGTTGATATGAGATCCATCATATGGCTAACCTCGGTTAACTATCTGTGAACCAACCTCGTGTACACGTTTAGGTACGATTACATAAACCTAAATGAGGGTACATTTCATTTGTGTGTAACAAGCTAAGTTCGATCAAACGGTTGAAAGATATTAGCTTGGTTGGATCTGGTTTTTCATCTAACAGTGAATATTGAATGCTTTGTTACCAAGGTAACTTGGATTGCAAACCCTGATTTGAAAACTATATAAAGGAGAACTCTAGCAACTGGGAAAACTAATCCCTACACCTCATGTGTGTTACTAGTTGCATAACTAGAGTCGATTCTCCTTTAACCTTAGGTTTCTTCTCGAGACCCTGTAGGTTAACGACTTGAAGACTTCATTGGGATTGTGAAGCCAGACCCAACTATTATCTTTGTAGTTGTGTGATCTGATCTTGCTGTTTCTATCGTGTTGAGTGCAATTGAAATAATTGGCTCGAGATTTTATATCTCCGATAGGCAAGATAGAAAAGTAATCACAAACAAACTTTGTCTCATCGTTTGTGATTCCACAATAACTTGTTTCGCTAGTCGATTAAGTTTATTGTGAGGTGATTGATAATACTAGGATGTTCTTCGGGAACATAAGTCTGGTTTATCAATTGGTTCCTGTTCACCTTGATTTATCAAAAGACGGAACAAAAACTCTTGGGTATTTATGTGGGAGACAGATTTATTTAATCCTATAGACTTTTCTTTGTGAGACAGATTTGTCTATCAAGTCTTCGACTTTGGGTCGTAGCAACTCTTAGTTGTGGGTGAGATCAGATTAGGGAATCAAGTGTGTAGTTACCTGCTGGGATCAGATACGTAAGGAGCGCAACTGTACCTTGAATAAGTGTGAGATTGATTAGGGTTCAACTACAGTCCAGTCCGAAGTTAATTGGTAGTAGGCTAGTGTCTGTAGCGGCTTAATACAGTTTTGTGTTCAATCTGGACTAGGTCCTGAGGTTTTTCTGCATTTGCGGTTTCCTCGTTAACAAAATTCTGGTGTCTGTGTTATTTCTTTTCCGCATTATATTTTGTTATATAATTGAAATATCATAGTGTGCGTTAAGATCAATCAATTAGAATATCCAACCTTTGGTTGTTGATTTACATTGATTGACACTTGAACATTGGTCTTTGGTACCATTTAAGTTACTCTTCTTGTTCAATCGGGCTCGCAGATTTCTATTTGCTGATTGCAGATTGAATTAAGAGTTGGAGTTATTAAACTCTTTGATATACTTTAATCTATATTGAGTCTGACTGTCTAGTTGATTCTCTAGAAAGTGTATTGGAGTAAGTCCTCTCAGATTTCCAAATGAATTGTTGGGTGTGGTTGTTAGACCCTCGCATTTTCAATAAGAACAGAATACCTTGGAGAGGAGATACACAATCTAATCGACAATACACAGATCAGGAAATCCCATCTTTCTTAAGGTAGTGATAACAGCCTTCCAACTTATAGTATCATAGGCCCTTCTCAAATCAATTTTCAAAGTGCATCTAGGAGTCCCTGTAGGCCTATGATAGTTCCTTACAATTTCATGATCTAGCATTATATTTTCTTGTATGGATCTACCAGCAACAAAAGAAGACTAACAAGGATGAATCAAGGACTTTAGCAAAAATTTCATTCTCAAAGACAAAATTTTTGTAATACAATTATAAACAACACCACAACAGGCTATGCGTCTGTAATCCACAACACCATTAGGGTTCTCCTTCTTAGCCACTGAAGTTACAAAGGTACTATTAACTTCTTGAAGCATTTTGAACTCTTGAAAAAGAATTGGACAACAGCTACAAAGTCATCACCTATTAGACCCAATAGAGGCAAGTGCAGTAATAACTTCATACCTTGAAACAAGTTTGATAAGTTCACCACTATCTTCATTACCAAACATTCTAGCAAAAGATAAGGACTCAAGCATCTCAACATTAGTTTACACTAACCCTTGTTCATCATACAATTCAGCAAAGAAGTCAATACATTCGATAACTATATGTTTATCATCAATCCACACACTCCCATCTCTAGAAGTAAGACTAAGGATATTATTCCTAGATCTTTTATCTTTGATAGAATTGTGAAAAGATTGGGTATTAGAGTCACCCAAATCTAACCACATAACTCTGGACCTCTGCTTCTTCATAGATTCCTCATATCTAGCAACTTTATAATATTCATGAACAACCCGTTTCTCCTTCCTAGCCAACTGAGGGCATAGAGGATTAGCCTGAACTTGTTGTTGAACAGAATGCATCTCCTTCTTAGCTTCCACAACTTTCTCATAAATATTCTTGAATTTTATTTTCTTTATTTAATAAGAGCATCCTTCACCTTCCTCAAATAATTAGACATAAACACAAACAAAGGATTGTCCCTAACTTTATCTTTCCAAACATTCCTCATTAAATCAAGAAAATCAGGCTCTTCAAACATGACATTGAAAAATCTAAAAGGTAGCGGATCATGCTTTCTCTTTGCAAAAATGGTAGTTAAGCCAGGAGAATGATCAGATATCCCAGGGTCAAGAAACTCTGCCTTAGAATCAAAAATTGATCAATCCACTCCATATTCACCATAACTCTGTCAATTTTTTAACCAATCCTAGCATCATATTGTTTATTAAACCAAGTATAATAGAAGCAAGAATAAGGATGATCAACAAGATATGCATCTTGAACACAATTACTCAAATATTGATAATAAAAAGGTCTAATATCAGCCATAGTAATCTTCTCAGCAGGATAAAGAAGAGAGTTATAATCACCCAAAATAGTTCAAGGTTTGGAGTTAAACTTTCTTCAATTAACAATATCCCCCCACATAGATCTTTTAACAACAATATTATTGCCTGCAAATAAAAAAGTAGCAACAAAGGAAAAGTCCTTGAAAGTATCCACTAAAATAAAAACACATCGAGTAGAAGAATGTAAGACAAAAACCTTAACAACAAAAGGATCCCACCCAATCCATATCCTACCAAAAGAGTCATTACTGTAATTATCTACAAACTGCCAAGAAGGCATAATCTTATTCCTAATTCTAGAAGCATTAGAAGCCTGAACATGGGTTTCTAGAAACCCAATTATTGAAATATTATTCAACCTAATAAAAGAACTAACTTCTACTTGTTTTAGAGGGTCATTAAGCCCCCTGATATTTCGTGTTGCAATTTTAAACATTATGAATTTGGGTTCAGGCTTCTAGAAGCATTAGAAGCCTGAACATGGGTTTCTAGAATCCCAATTATTGAAATATTATTCAACCTAATAAAAGAACTAACTTCTACTTTTTTTAGAGGGTCATTAAGCCCCCTGATATTTCATGTTGCAATTTTAAACATTATGAATTTGGGTAAGATTTGATTTCTTACCTCTACCAGACCTCTTCAGATATGAACCCCTAGAAGGAAAATCTAGCTTAGAAGAATCAACATCAGAACTCTTATGAATGAAATGAGCCCTTACTCCAACTCCTTCAGCACCAAAAGAAGAAGACTCGGTTCCAGAACTTTTGCTAGAAGAGCTTGTAATTTTCTTAAAAAAATACCCGTTCATTCACCATGTTAAGATCTTGCTCAACCAATACCTCAAACATGTTAATTTTTTCAACAACACCAATACCTCCATCACAGAAAGGATCAACTCCACCAAAATCCTTATTCTTAACTGGAGCAGATTATTCAACCCCATCCATTAAACTAACACTAGAAGCACCATCATTACCCTGTTCAACAGGTCCAACACCTTTATTCTCAATATTATTTTTATTCCTATTTGATCCCTTAACCACCAAACCGTCCTTATCTAGCTTATTTTTGGTTGATGGTACAGTCTTCTCTTGCTGAACTTTCTCAGCAACCTTTTTATAAGCAATTGAATAATGATTAAATGTCTTACAATGCGTACACAAAAAAAGGTTTCCATGGATATTCAAAAGAGACCTGAAAGCTAAAACACCATCCATGTAGACATGTATAAATCATGGGAAATCAAAACTAGTATCCACTTCTACACAAACAAGAGCATAGCTCATCCTTGCTCCGTTCAAAGTTTGTTTATCTAGCATAATAGGAACACCAACACAGCTTTCAATGCTACTCAAACCCTTAGCATTCTACATATACAATGAGATTTTTCTCAAATTTATCCATATTCCAAATCTTTCTCAAGATCCTTATTCCAAGGTTTGATAACAAACAATTTTCTAGAAGTATAGAAAGAACCCCTCTCTAGCACCACAATTATAACTTCTTCGGAATCAAAATAAAAGACAAAGAGAGACTCATCATGAAGATTCATACTGAATTCACCTTTAATCTTTCACTCTCCCTGAACAACATAGTTCACCGCCATAAACGAATATCTCTTACCAATAAAAGCATCGACCACTATATCCTGACACTTCTTAATATCATCAAAGAAATCATCCAAAGAATGAGATACAACCTTTTTACCATCTACAACAAATGGAAATCTGAATCTCAAATCCTCCATCTTAGACTGCGATTTTGACTTAGAGAAAAACTCCGACCAAACAATATATCCCAATCGTGGACTTCCAACAGAAGATTTGGGGTTAGATACACCATAAACATATCTAAAACCCATCAAACCGGGAAGATCCCCCTTAGAGCTACCCTCTACATCACCGGAGGTGTTTTGCAGAGGTGGAAAACCTTGAGAAATCGTTGTCATACCGCCGTCAGCAACGGAGAGAAAAGGAAAAAAAAACTAAAGAATTTAAAAAAAAAAACGAAATCACACAACTACAAACATTTTCTCTCCTCACGTTAACAACTTCAAGTAATTTTCATCACCAATGACTTTACCATCGTATTACAATGACATATTGGTTCCACTAGTACAGAAATGGCCTTTGGCCACGCCAGATATAAATTTCCCTGTCACGCCTTTTTGGTTTTGGCGTGTCTATAGGGTATACTTCTACCCTATAGACACGCCATGTTCTATGGGCGTGTTAATATAAGTGCTTTCAGCCACGCCAGGGCTATTAGCGTGTCCAAATATCAACCGTTTAGTCACGTTAACTCTAAATTTTTTGATGGGGGTATTTATAGACCAGTCTATGGCCACGTTAGGTAGTTGTGGCGTGTCTAAAAGGTTAGGCACGCCATTTAAGGTGTGGTTTTAAAGTTGGTTCATTATACACACCAATATATGCGTGTCCATAGTGTACGATTGATAGACACGCCAGTATATGCGTGTCCATAATGTACGATTTATAGACACGCCAGTATATGCGTGCCCATGGTGGGCATTTTATAGACACGCCAAATTCAAAGTGTGGCCAAAATGTTCTTTTTTGGACACGCTAGTATATGTGTGTCCATAGTGTGCGTTCTATAGACACGCCGGTTTTATAGCGTGGCTAAAAAGTTCGTTTTGAAAAAATTAATAAAAAGCTTTTGCCCATATTCGAACGCATGTCTCGAAGGAGTTAGGTAACGAATCAATCCACCAGGATGCCCATCTTTATATGTTTAAAATTAGTGTTTTGAAAAAACTAAACTGGTTCAACTACTCCACATTTTATAGACACGCCAAATTCAAAGTGTGGCCAAAAAGTTCCTTTTTTGGACACGCTAGTATATGTGTGTCCATAGTGTGCGTTTTATAGACACGCCGGTTTTATAGCGTGGGTAAAAAGTTCGTTTGGAAATAATTAATAAAAATCTTTCAGCCATATTCAAACTCATGATCTCGAAGGAGGTAGGTAACAAATAAATCCACCAAGCTGCCCTTCTTTAACTGTTTAAAATTAGTGTTTTGAAAAAAGTAAACTGGTTCTGCTACTCCATATGGACCAAAGACACGACACAATCTATACGTAAGCATGATGATGAAGTTGGTAAACCATTATAAGGGGTTTTTCTTTTCTGGGTTTGTGTCGATAATTTTGACACAACCCGCCAAAGGTAATTAAAACATTGATCTGAGGTAAATGGTAAATATATTAAGGGTTTTGAGTAGGGTAATTTTCTAGCTTTGGGCTTGGGTGGTAATCTTTTTTTTTACAAGGTGTTCTGCCAAGTTAACCTGAATGGATATATAGAAATAACCCATCTGTTTAAGATGACAGAAACTAGGGTATTAAGATTAATTCAAAGAATTTTCTGAACTTATGGACATATTGCCACGTTACGAATGATGGATTTATGGTTGATAGTCTAAATCAGGCTCTACCCCTTGAAAAAAATTATTGGTTAACAATGATAGTCAACAAGAAACTTATAGGTTAACAATGATAGTCAATAGGTTTATCTCTGGGAACGCCTATATAAAGATCTTTTATGTGATGTTTTAAAGTAAAGATAGTAAAAGACATGATATTATATGTTGAGTCAGTTTATCCTTCTTCTTGTTTTTCACGAACATCTAAGCTGAAGTGAAGCATACAAGTCTGTTCTTCCTATTTTTTATGAACATCTAAGATGAAGTGAAGCATACAAATGTGCATCTTCATAAAAACTTGCATTACAAAGAAGAGAGCATAACAATATTTAAACTATTGATTCAAAATAAATTTCAAATTTTATTAATAGACGAGGTTTCTTATAAGGTACAATCCCACTTAAACATAAGAAATTGAGAAAATAAATAAAAATTGATCCTAAATATACGAATTTCCAATGGTGAAAAAGTATCCAAAACAAAGTATAAACTCAATGTTTACAAAATACGAACATGTACATCAGAACATGCTATAAGTGCCATCCCAAGCCCCGTAAATCATCAGAACATGTACTTCTCAAGATTTTCCAGGTGTTTATCAACATAGACATATTCAGACCTTTGAATCAATAGTTAAAGAGGGCCACAATGCCTGGAAACCAAGTAAAAAAGAAAACTGCACACAAATATTCTCGAAACGTAACAATAAGATTAAAAGTAAAGCATACAAAATGCTTTTTGTTGCAGAATGATTCCCATCAACCTCACCCTAAACAGCTGAAAGATCACAAAACAAAATTCATATAATCGAAACAAAACCATCATCAAATCTGTAATGAGTATAGTGTTAAAAAGAAGAATTTGTCTTTCATAATCAAACTTATAAACGATATTCAACTTTAGTAACAACAGATTCCTGAAGTTCCTCAAAAAGAACAAGAAAAAAAACAAAAAAAACAAAAGCAAAACCGCAAAGGTGCTGCTGGGATCCAAATATCTTGTATGACAAGATACTAGGTTAGTCGAAATTTCAATGCATGGAAGGAAAGAAATGGCCACATATTTAAGTACAAAGAAGAATTATTGATCTCGATCACCGAATACGTTATGGAGAGAGAATGTAAAGTAAAAGAACGCAATATATAAGAATACCCTAAGCTGTTTGGAAAAATCTCTAGCAGAGAATCCAGAAACTTCGATCCAAGTCTTACAGAACAAATGACAACATAAATACAAGATGAAACATCACACAAAAGTTTGTACTGTATCACCTGCATAAAAAACAGTACAAGATGGCATTAATTATTTGAATCCAACTTCACTTGAGTGTTCTATCTAACCTGGGAGGTGAAGTAAAGGCTGGATACAAGAGTAGATGGCAGAATGATGTGCATGTTAGAGGTGTAGCTGTCCAGAAGCATTCTTTGACCTGACTGGAAGGACGATGCAGAACCCTTGGAAGTAGATAACAATGGACAAGATCAAAACTATAGTCAACCAATTTGTCACATTTGCAAGGTTCTTCCGGAACAGACCTTTTCTGTCTGAGTTATTAACAGAGGGAACAAAGTGATGACAGCACCTTCAAAATCATAACATCCTATCGATCTTCATTTATCCCATGCAACCTGTTCATCCAGTTTTGAAATTCTCTCCTCGTGTAAGTAGTTGAGCCAGTACTCTGAGAAAACGAAAAAGAAATAGCAAAAGCACCAACCATGAATTAGTAAAAGTCTTTGCAGGTTAGCATGAAATATGAACTTATCTTGAAATAATATAGAATAGCCTAATTTTCCAGCAGCAGCATAGAATAAGTCAATTTCATGTCCAACAAAAAATGCAAGTTTGTAATGCACAAACGATTTTCGGGCACAAATCAACTGTTGCAAAAGTAAAGATTACTATTATATAAATTATTTCGTACAGATAGATTATGTTGTGTCGAACAAAATAATGGTATTGTTTTAGAAAGTTGATGATGATATCACCTCCGCATATTAGGATAACATAAACATCCAACATACATCCATTTACTGAGCATAAAATATAAGAAAACGTTCCAATTACTGTTATTTACAAAGCTAAACACCAAAAGGAAAACAGTTGCCAAAGCTTATGAAGGAACTCAAAAGGTTTAAACGACAACAAGATGTAAATAATATATTGGCAGACCTCAAAACTTGAACCTCTATCTAAATAACAACAACCTCATTCTGATAAAGTTCATGCACAGTCCGAGCTGCAGATTAAGCAACCACTTCTTGCTTTGGTTTCGATGCAATTCCAACATCTTGCTTTGGCTTCAGTACAATTACAGTTTCTTGAACTTTAGTATCAGTTACAATCTCACATTCAAGCACAAGGATGACGACTAAACATTTAAACACAATCAATCACCTGAAGCTCAAACTATTTATTATCACAGTAACCAATTTCCACAAAATATAAGGTCTTACTTTTTTTGTGTGTCTTGGGAAAGATTGTATGTCATCATCCTGAACAAGGATGGGGCCAAGGTTTGGGATTCTCCCAAATTGATACATTATATGAGACATATAGGATGGAAGAATTTCCTTGAGTTTCATCTTTCCACCCCTAATTGTGAATCTGATAATCATCAATGTAAATTTGATAAACTTCTAGATAAAATCATTGAAAACCTGGATTCTAAATTTTCTCAGATTGAAACAGAACAACACTACAGACCCAAAAAAACTAAAATCCGATCAAAGATAGAAAGAGATAAATCTATTAAATGGATTAAAATCAACGAACATCTCAAGAATCCCGTATCATAGAAACCCATAAAAAGAACAGCTTCATCAATAATAAGACTTTTAATGTTAACTGCTTAAAAGGGAACTTAAACAGAATTTAGAAATCAATTTTACCTTGGTAAGACCGTCCACATTACTGAAATCACAAAGAACAACTTGAATCGACTTAGATCAACCAATTTTGTTTCATGGTACAAAAGCTGATTCAAAAAATAATCCCCAATTTCACTTAAAACCCTAAAGTCTTTACAACAATCTTCCCTAAAACAGATTTTTTTCTGAAAACCCTATAATCTTCCAAGAACATTAAATTTAATCAAATCCAAATTGAACAAGAAAAAACGAAGAAGAACAAGAATCAAACGTGAAGTAAGGGGTTTGTTTAATGAGAAACAAATTGTTGTTGTTGTCATGGGTTTGTTCGAGAGATTGGATTTCATGGAAAGGGGTTTGACTTTCGATTTAGTTTTCTGAATTTTTCAATTTCTGGTTTAGAGGTGCAAAAGATGGAGAAGAGAAAGGCGGAGAAAAAGGTTAGGGTTGGAACGAAAAGAAACGAAGAGGTCCAATACCGAACTACAGGTCACGGCTAATTAGTCGCTGGCTAATTATTGATAACCCCTTCGGCCTAGTGTTTGATTTTTCATGAAATTTTTGGTGGGAATTAAGGGCGCTAAATATTGGTGAAAGTTTTGTTGGTTGCGTTTTTTATTTTGGGAAAAATTGGAAAAAAAAAAGAAAACATTTTTTTTTGGAGAATTTTCATTAACACGGAAAAAAAAGTTGTTCAATAATATTGAAAAGTTATATGAGGGATTCGGTGATGTTTCCTTATTTGTCAGAAGAAGATGATATATATATATATATATATATATATATATATATATATATATATGCAAAAATATCTTGCGAATTAAACAAAAGATAATAACAAGATTTCTATCTCGCATTAAAGATATGGTATAAAAACGTGTATTATTTTTATTTTTGGAATTTAAATGTGTAACTAATATGCATATCTCCATCTTCCAGCAAGATTACATAAAATGCATATTTTCATATGAAAATTTAAACGTGCATTTGTTTCCTCAAAATGTTCTTTGTTTAGTTGGTCTTTTAATTCAAATTTGTTTCAAGGATACTCTTTAAGCACCCTAATCTATAATTAGCAAGTTGTAATTCACTGGTAGCATTAGCTATCTCTTCTGATTTGATATCTTCATCTTTTTGATGAAATCATACCTTTAATAAAATTTTACCTTTCTCGAAAAAATAAAATAGATTTTAAACGTGCATTTATTTTTCCTTTCGGTGCCGGTTTAAAATCTTTTAAAAAACAAGTACTGTAATTAGTTTTTCGATATTACTAATTAAAAGCAAAGTGCTAAACTTTTTGTGAACAATTTAATAAGCTTGGATATAGTTTGTGAATAATAAGTTCAAGTCATGATCTGGTAAACTTGGATTAATTTGATAAGAATTCGTGAAAGCGAGAATGATCTAGTGAAATTGAGTAAAATTAGATTTGATTTGATGCAATTTGCGTATGATTAGTGAAAGTGTGAATGACCTAGTGAAATTGTATAAAAATGGATGTTTATTGGAGGTTATAGGTATGCCTAGTAGATTTAAGTATGAACTGTTAGTAAAAACGAGTAAACTTGATTTTAAGATGTGTAGAATTAGTAAAAGTGAGTGCGATCTAGAGTAAAGTTGGATGTGATTAGTGGAAAACAAGTAGAGTTAAGTATGATCTTGTAAAATTGAGTAAATTTGAATATAATTTGCGAGTTGAGTATGATCTAGTAAAATTGAGTAAGCCTGGACATAATTTGCGAATAACTAGTACAATTGAGTATGATCTAGAAAAATTCAGTAAACTTTGATAGAATTTGTGGATAATTAGTGAAAACAAGTATGATCTAGTGAAATTGAGTAAAATTGGAAAAAAATTTGATACTACTGGAGTATGATATAGTGAAATCGAGTAAAATTGAGTAAAATTGGATGCAACTGGTTGACCATCGGGGAAAGAGAATATGACCTAGTGAAATTGAGTAAAACTGAATTCAATCGGATGCAATTGGTGTATAACTAGTGTAGTTGAGTATGATCTAGTAAATTTGAGTAAACTTCGATGTAGCTGGTGTATAACTGTTGCAAGTTAGTATCATATAGTGAAATTGAGTAAAATCGGGTGCAATTGGTTGATCATTGGTGAAAGTGCACATGATCTTGGAATAAGTTCAATTAACGGATAACTAGTAGAGTCAAGTGTGATCTAGTAAAATCGAGTGAACCTGAAAGTATTATTAGGATAATAACTGAAAGTGAGTATGATCTAGTGATATTAAGTAAAACTAGACTAAATTTAATACAATAGGTGAATAAATGTTGAAAGTGATTGTGACCTAGTGAAGTTTAAAAGGATCCAACTAGATGTAGATAGTGTATAATCCTTGGAAGCGAGTATTATATAGAGAAATTGAGTAAATTAAATCCGGTGCAATTGGTGAAAGTGTACATAATCTAGTGAAATTAAGTAAAATAAGTTCAGTTAGATGTGATTAGCGGGCAACTAGTATAATCAAGCATAATCTAGTAAAATTGACTAAACTTGGAATTAATTTTATAATAACAACCGAAAGTGAGTATGATCTAGTGATATTAATAAAATTTAGACATTATTTGATACAATAGGTGAATAATCGCTGAAAGTGATTGTGATCTAGTAAAGTTAAAAACAAATGGGACTCAACTAAATGTAGCTAGTTTATAATTGTTTGAAGTGAGCACCATATAGTAAAATTGAGTAAAATCGGGTGCAATTGGTTGATCATTGGTGAAAATGTACATAATCTAGTGAAATCAAGTAAAATAAGTTCAAGTAGATGTGATTGGTTGATAACTAGTAGAGTCAAGCATGATATAGTAAAATTGAGTAAAGTTGGAAGTATCTTTAGGATAATAACTGAAAGTGAGTATGATATAGTGATATTGAGTAGAATTATACTAAATTTGATACAATAGGTGAATAATCGTTGAAAGTGTTTGTGTTCTAGTGATGTTAAAAGAATGAGACTCAATTAGATGCAGCTAGTGTATAATCGTTCGAAGTGAGTACCATATAGTGGAATTTCGAGTAAAATTGAATGTAATTGGTTGATCATTGGTGAAAGAGTATATGATCTAGTGAAATTGAGTAAAATAGGTTCAACTAGATGAAATTCGTAGTTAACTAGTAAAGTTGAATATGGAACTTGGAAGTAATTTTAGGGTAACTAGTGAAAGTGAGTATGATTTAGTGATATTGGTTAAAGTTAGACTAAATTTGATACAATAGGTGAATAACTGTCTAAAGTTATTATGATCTAGTGAAATCGAGAAACATTGGACTCAACTAGATGTAGCCAGTGTATGATTTAGTGAAGATGGGTCTCAATTTGACACAGTTAGTGAATAATTGTTATATACGAGTATGACCCGGTAAATTTGAGTAAACTTTGGCCCGAGTTAGATGGAATTGGTGGATAAATAGTGAAAGTAAATATGATCAAGTAAAACCGAGTATAATTGGATTCAATTGGTGGTGGTGGATAATTAACGAATGTAACCACGACTTAGTAAGGTGGTGGTGGATAATTAACGAATGTAACCACGACCTAGTAAAAATTGGACTCAATTAAAAACAATACATCGTGATTTCTTATTTTAAAATATTATGGGTATTTAACACACTTTAAGTACGGTAGTAAGCTATTAGAACAAAATCTATAACTTTTGGATTCATTCTCATTATTCGTATGTCTCCTTAATACTAGTTTTGTTGTTGTCGATGTTGTCTTACATGCTTTGATTATCTAAAAAACCTTCTAATTTTCATACACTTGTTTGCACTCTATCGGTACCAGAAACCTTCTTGAAAAATTTAAATTCAAATAAACAAAGACAATGATTAAAAAGTCATGAAGCTGCATTAATATTATGTGTATTTTATGGGGCTGTTTGGTAACCATTATTTTAATTGATTATTAGCTTATAATCCATTATGCAGATTATAATGGATTCTATATGCGTTTGATAACCATTATAATAATTGCTTATTTTAATCATAATTGAAAAAAAATCCATTATTTCCATAAACAAGAAAAAGTTGTTTTGAAAATTTATTATAATCAATTATTTTTTCTAAGGAACTCAAATTGAATTTTTTCTTCTTATTTTCTCTAAACTATCAAGAGAGAGACAAAAAAACAACATAAGACTAAAAAAATATCCTAGATCATTGTTATTTCTTCTTGTTTTTGAGATCATCATTCTAATATAATTAATTATTTGAAAAAAATTTATTTTTAAAATAATTATATCAAAATCATTTATCAACTTATGATTATCTATAATCATAAATTTTATCAAACAAGGCCTAAGTATTCGTATTCATGTGGTTATATTTTGACCCCACCGAATTTTCATTTACGCCAAATTTATCTAATGTCAAATTTCTCTATTTCTTAAAAAAAAATATTTTTAAGGATATTTTAGAAGATGATACCCTGTGCTAAATATATCTAGTTAAAGACTTGTAGAACTTTTTTTTATGGAAATTCCATGCGGGCACGTGCTTAGGCGTGCCACACTTAGAACGGCCTCTATGTCGTTGGAAACTTACCCTAACTCTAGCAGTAGCTTTACTTTCGTATCTCTTTCCCACGATCTCCGCCTGCTCTTTATGTAAAGAAAAAAAACCAAGTCAATCCACAACTACTTCCCGAACGGAAGTCAGAAGAATCCCCATTTTCCTCACCTCAAACCCTAACACTAGGCAGTTGATCTTCTCTCTCAATCTCTCATAATTCTTTCATTCCATTCATGTTATGAAACCATTGAATCAAATATCTATTCATGTTAAGATCAATCAAAGTTATCTTTTCTAAACCCATATCTCATAAACTAAATCCATCCTCAGAAACCAAACCCAATCTTCAGTACTCCAGATTTCGTATTGAACCCTAGAATATAGATTTTTTCGACATAATCTCTAGCAAACTAATCTCTTTAATCTCTGCATGACATCTTGCTGACAAGTCCAAGAAGATGAGTTTATAAGACCCTAGATTCCTTGTTTATGCTGATGATGTGAGTCTAATTTCTTACATAAAGTAATTTTTTTTCTAGAATTTGCAATTTTCTTTTGATTTTATGAAGTTTTAATCATGGGTTTGGTTCTAATTTCAGTTTTATGATCTGAGTTTTGAGTTAGGTTACTATATTTTTCTACATCTGGTTGTATTGATTTTCTAGGGTTTATTTTTTCCTTTTTATTTTGTTTTGGTTCGTCTCTCAGTAGAATTCCATCATTTAGATATTCCTTTTGTTAGATATATAATGAGTTTTGTTTGTGTTTTTTTTCTTCAAATATTGAGAAGATTAGTCCAAAGCAGAGAAGCAGGAAGAATTAGATTTTCGGGGTTCTCAAGCAGAATGGCTTGTGGTAAGCTCAATTTTTACTCATGTACCTAAAGAGGAGTCTTGTATTTTTTTCTGGAGTATGAATTGGAAGTTCCAATACAGCCAATCAATGCTTTTTTCTTCGTCTCTTGATCTCAATTGCATATTTTGAAGATAAAAAATGGTTAAAATGGAAGGAAAACTACTAAACATGGAGGCTTTCTCTTTTAATGTTTAAAGGTAAAATGGCTAGTATTTTGCTCTTGGTGTTTCATTGGATGTACACCAATATTTTGGGATTTTTTACTATTGTGCAATTAGATTATCTCTGTGAAAACTGATTTTTTCCGGCAAGTTGTTTTTTAGGGCAAACAATTTTATTGGGTTCTATTAAGCAAAGATGATTGTTTGTTTTCCTTTTTCTGTTAAGAGTTTGAAGTCGTTGTCAATTGTTTGGTTAAGAGTTTGAAATCAGGGATTCATTGTATTGTAGAGTTTTTTTTATTATTTAAAATCATCGTGAATTACTTGTCCGATTTTGATTGTATTATAATTTTAAATGCAGGTAGCCTGAAGATAAGCATTGCTAGAGTATGAGAGATCCATCCCTTTTATCTTTAAGTGAAATTGGTAAGTTTGTTTCTTCCTTGGCATCATATTTTGCGTTGATACCTATTTTAAAGATGATTTGGCTTTCCATGTTGCTTATGTATTGAGACTCGTTCTAACTTAGGTCATGGAGTCTGGTTTGAAATGTCCTTGGTAATTCACACTGATATCGCGTTGGCTGATATCACAGTCAGTATGTTTTCCTAAAATAAATACTGGTACCACTTAGTGATCCTCTATATAGTATCTTTTGGCCTCTGTGTAGTTGCACATGTTACTTAATGTTTTTGTTTCTGTTCTCTTAATTCCAGCATGAGAATATCTACCCATTGCAGAAGATCTACAGCCAAATTACCTTGAAAAAATTTACTCATTACACTAGATTTTGTGGCGCGCTAATTGTCCCTTTTCAATGCTCATTTTCATTTACCTTGCAAAAATTTACTCATTGTACTAGATTTTGTGGCCCTATCCGCTAAATTTCCTTTTCCAATGCTCATTTACATTATTTTGAATTGTGTATGTGAATCCAGAGTACACTTAAAAGTTTGAGGCAGCTGACCTGAAATTTGTGGTGGGGATGAAAGTGGAAAGTACTGGAGGTACATAATCTGGTCAATAACAATAAGTACCAGCACTTTAGTCCATTATTTGATGTTATAATGTCTGGTAAACAATTTAACGTTTTTTTTTGCGGATTGTAGAGCTTCCAAGTCACCATTTTTAGACGGAAGTGCAATTCCATCCCATGTTCAAATTAAGACCTGGACGGCCTTCTGCTTTAAATCTATCGCTGATGCATGAATTTTTTTTCCAGTATGGATAGCGATTCTTTTTCTCCGGCTAGACTGCAAAAGTTCATATTTTATAGTATATAGTTTAAAATCTCTCTTAACAGTAAAAATTGCGCAATTGTAGGTCTTATATTGCCAGCGAGCGGGGCAGTTGCAAGCGTACATTGACAAGCAACAACATGGAAACTAGGACATAAGTTGATTTTCTTCGGTCGTCGTCTGATACTTTTCATGGTATGCTAGTTAAGAGTATGGGTCAATCTTGATGTGCTTACATATGGTACTCTGCTTATGTTATTATAAATACTGATTAGTGGACATCTTGTTACTTGTTCATCATGCAAGTATGAATTTGGTACTTGCAGTTTCAAATCTATACGTTTTGAATTTAGGAAATATCATTAGTGTACTATAGACAACACTGAAGGCACCCATGAAACTGGTGGATCCAGAAAGTAAAATTCTGAGTAATACAGACTATACAGTTTGTTTTACTTTTCTCTTTTGCATGGGCAAGCGGCATCCTAGTGACAGTTTGGAGGAGCTCTTGCAGTGTGAGTGAGGACATGCATCTGCAGTAAACAAGACTTGGAGTAGTCACGCCCTTTCTTCTGTCTGATGCGGATGCGTTTACATGTTTTGACACTTACTGATTATATTGATGTCTTTGTTATTAACTCTAGTAGAATTCATATATCGTTGATTTGATTCTACGTATGGATTTCTGTTTTGTAGTTTGATTCTTCACAAGACTAAACTTTATGCTGCTGCGCTTGCTCCATTCAAGGCTTACTAAGGTGATGATTTTCCCTATGTAATTGATTTGTCATTGTTGGCTCATGTCAAGGTTTATAATCTTAATTCAAATAAAGTATTATTAGTACCTTATACTTTATTCAGCATCAATAGTCTGTTCAGTTTGAACTAACACATGAACATCAGTCTCTGGTTTACCCTAGTAGTATTCCTCAACCGAGAACTTCTCCCTGTAACCAGAATCCACCTCATTTATTTTAATGCTTATATAGATTCTAATCGTACTATTAGAATTGGTACAACTCTTCTTGATAATGCAGGAAACTTCTGGGGTGCCAAAACAATCCCAAGCACAGCATGAGATGCTCAACATGCTGAAGCCATGGCTCTTCTTGCAGCCATATTATGGGCTAGCCAGATGGAACTACAGTTTACTTCGTACGGGACTGGAGCTATTACCAACTCTATCAATGCTTCTAAGTCTAGTGTTTAGCGGACTACTATCGTTCTGAAGATGTATGCTATGCTATTAGTGTTCAAATCACCATAGTTAACCATTGTTATAGTGGTTTCTGTCATGTTTTCTGGATTTTTGGTGTAATTAATGTTGATAGTATTGAATATTCGAAATAAAATAGTCTTCAGGTTTCTGTGCATGGACAGGAATCAATTTATTTTGCAACATTTGATTAGGTCTTATTTGGAATAAAATTTCTGTTAATTCCGGGTAACAAATTTGCCATTATTTTTAAATATATCAAATTTGGAAAGAAAATATTGATTTTTGAATTAAGGGCGTGAGATAATGCCATTTGGATGATGGAAGATGTATCCAATTTGACGATTGAGATTTCGTAATCTTTCATCAATTTTAAAACACGTGTTCGGTTAGAGATTTAGCCAAGTTTCATAGCTTTTTAAAATATAATAGAAAAATGAACGTTTCGAGACGGTTATATTTGGATGGTGAAAGATGTACCTTTGAAATTCTATCGTATCCATTCGTTTTATCGGTGCAGATTAACACATGTGAACGGTGATAAATGCCTCAAATACGAACGGTCGAAGTTCCATTATATTGTACCAAATCTAGAACACATGGACGGTACAAGATTGCATCAAATATGGCTAAACATCATATATAGCCACACAAAAATCATATTACGCATGTCTATAGAAGGCCAATGGCCACGCCAGTAAACAAATTGCGAATCATTAGATAATCAATTACCACGCCAAAAACAAATTGCGTGCCCATAGGTTACCAATAACCACGCCAAAAGGCAATTGCGTGTCCATAGGGTAATCAATGGCCACGCCAAAAAAAAACTTAGTGTGTCTATAGGTAACCAATAACCACACCATTTTTTTTTGCGTATATAGTGTGTCTATAGTGTGTCTATCGTATCCAAAAAAAAACTGAGCAGCGCAATGCGTAAACAACAAACAAACCGAAATCGAAAGAGATATAAAGATAGACGTGTCACGAATAATGGTGCCATAAAAAAAGAAGACAGACCATAGACCATTCAAGCACAGAATCGATAAAGAATGAACATTAAATTTACTTAACCCCATGTAATATAAATATAAAACTTAAACGAACTAATTAGTTTCGTCAATTTTGTTCATACATCGTTACGGCGTCCTAAAGTCATAACTGGTAAGTATTTTTGTTCTTGAATTTACTCCAAAAACTGTCAGCCAAACATACATGTGGGGTATTCCTTGAAAGTTTTTCAAACTAATATCCTCAACCAAAAGTGCGTCCAATGTCATTTATTAGTTGGTAACCGTTCGATACACCAAAATGGAACTACCGTGTTGTAAGAGTGGCTTCTTATCCGCTTCCGCACAATGGAGTTCTGGAGTTGATCGCCATTCCCGAAAAGTTCAAAAAGTTTGTGTGTACGTAATATTCTGTAGTTTGGAACAATTGACTGTGCTTGATCTCACGTGAATGCGCCCTTTATAAGGGAGCATCCAAATAATAATCTCACCTGATTAAATAACACACACATCAACAGAAAAGTTAAACAACCAACACCATTGATACTCCGTATCCGTGATCACCTTTGGTAAGATAAATGGGGTGTGAACCGACACAAGGATGTGTGGGGGGGTGTCATAAAAAAGAAAGAAAGCATGCGTTGTTAATTACAGAGCATCTCTGAGGCATCTAATTCAAGACATATACAGCGTAATATAGGTTTAAATTTTCAAGATCTTTCCTAATTTCTCTTCGAACATTCATAGAACATAAAAAAAATGTAATATAGGTTTAAATTTTCAAGATCTTTCCTAATTTCTCTTCGAACATTCATAGAACATAAAAAAAATGTTTTAAGTATTTAGGTATTTTAAGTAAAGGAAAAGAGTAATAAAATATTTTATTACGTTTTTTGTTTGTTTCAAATATTTTTTAAGCCCAATTTTATGAACCGGGTGTGAACCGACATAAATATGTGTGTGTGGGGGGGAGTGGAGTATAAGCTCGTGCAGTTAATTACTGAGCATCTCTGAGGCATCTAATTTAAGACATATATGGCGTAATATAGGTATAAATTTTCAAGATTTTTCCTAAATTTATCTTAGAACATTTGGAGAACCAAACAAAAAAAAAGAAGATGTTTTAAGTATTTAGGGTATTTTAAGTAAAGGAAAGAGTATTAAAAGATTTTATTACATTTTTTGTTTGATTCAAATATTTGTTAAGCACAATTTTGTGAACGCGTGTGAACCGACATAAGGATGTGTGGGGGTATCATACAAAAAAAAGAAAGTCTGTGTTGTTAATCATAGAGCATCTCCTAGGCATATGGTTTAAGACATAAATAGCGTGATATACATTTAAATTTTCAAGATCTTTCCTAATTTATGTTAGAACAGTCGGAGAACAAAAAACAAAGATGTTTTAAGTATTTAGGGTATTTTAAGTAAAGGAAAAGAGTAGTAAAAGATTTTATTACGTTTTTTGTTTGTTTCAAATATTTGTTAAGCCCAATTTTATGATCGGGGTGTGAACCGACACTAGGATGTATGGGGGTGTCATACAAAAAAAAGAAAGCATGTGTTGTTAATTACATAGCATCTCCGAGCATCTAATTTAAGACACATATAGCATAATACATGTTTAAATTTTCAAGATCTTTCATAATTTATCTTAGAACATTCGTATAACAAAAAAAGAAGAAGATATTTTAAATATTTAGGGTATTTTAAGTAAAGGAAAAGAGTAGTAAAAAAATTTATTACATTTTTTTTTTGTTTCAAATATTTGTTAAGCCCAATTATATGAATTTTATTATAGGAAATTTATAACCTAAATATGAAAGAGTGTAAACTATAAATAAAGAGTAAATTTGTGTATGATGAACGCAAACTTGTTAGTCATCCTCATTCAATCATTTATCATCCTCTCATCTTCTGATGGCATCGTCTTTAGGTTTTAAGATTAGCCACTTCGTAGCACTGTTAGTGATTTTGATTCTCACACATCATGTAGCCATATATACTAGCGGAAGAAAGAGTGTATATGGCGAGTATGCTAATACAAGAAGAAGAGTTGAATATAGAGAGGCAACTCAATATTCTAAATAAACATCCTATCAAAACCATGCATGTATGTATTAGTTTTTTCTTTTACAATTTTTTTTCTTCTTTCTCTTTGTTTTTATTTTTGATGAAATAATGAACATAATAATATTGTTTTGTATTAATTTTTTTATTTGTGAAGCTTAGTTGGGGTGATACCTACAATTGCATAGAGTTTCATAAACAACCCGCCTTTGATCATCCCTTTTCTCAAGCACAAGATCGAGGACCATAAGAGTTTTTTTTTTGAGGTAATACATATTATACTTTTGCCTTTCACGCACATACATGAATTCACGTTTTATTTGATAAAAAATACTACATTGATCAATGAATGGTACAAAAGAAAACTTGTACCACAAATCAAACTCACTTGCACACGTTATTTTTTAAGTAGTTTGATATTTCATGTGGATACAATTTTGTGGTTAATAAATTTCCTTAAGATAAAAGAAGAGCTTGTTTCCACAAAATCGTTAAAAACGTTGAGGAATCAAATTGACGAGTGCTCAAAGGACACTGTGACCATTCGTATGACAACTAGAGAAGATCTAACTACAAGAAAATTAGTATCAAATTTCACGGGTACTCAATATGTATGTGATTAAACTTTAGGTTTTTTTTTCTTTTTCCTGTGTATTTGCTAGTTGGCACTGAATATTTTATACGTATAATTTTAACAACTATGGGATATAATGTTTCGCAAACTGGTATTTTCATAGAGCAGGTATTTCGTATAGGACAAAACTAGGTGAAACAATTTACGAAGGAAGGGGAAGTTTTAACGTTTGGAATCCTCAGGTGTTCCAAGATCAACTTAGTTCAGCTGAAATTGTTGTTCAATCTAGTTCACAAGATCAAATCAATGTCATCAAATTTGGGTGGACTGTACGTATCAAATTGCATATTATTTTATACAAGTGAAGTATAAGACATATTTTCTTACAGGTAACTTGAATAATTGAATTAACTGGAAAAATTTGTACACATGTATCAGGTAAATCCAAGTTGTATGGTGATAATTTGATGGCAACCTTTGCATACTGGACGGTGATTATGCAAACCCAATTATTTTTTATCTATTTTTTTTCCTGAATCACTATTATAAATTTCGTTATCTTACTTAAACATGTTTTTTTTTCTTCTGAAGAATAATGACGGGAAGAAGACTGGTTGCGATAATACTCTTTGTCCTGGTTTTGTTCAAGTTCATCCAAAGTATACTCCGGATTTGTATTTTGTCAAAACATCAGAAATTGGCGGCACATAAGTTATTTTTTCTGCACAGAGTAATCTTGTAAGTAACACTAAAACTGCTCTCGGCAACCATGTATTGTGAACTTTGTAAAGAAGAAGTCTTTGGTTATCAAATACCTCCTCTTATACAAACTATTACTAGTCGATAGTGACATTCGCTTTTGGTTCCCTCAGTTTCTCACATGTATGTTGTGGTGTCACTTTCACATTAAAAAATTAAATTCTTTGAATTTTCTTTTTAAAAGTGTTAATTTTTTGTTTTTAATTTCTATTGGAAAATATATTTGGAGATGACAAGGATATATATGTTGTAATAATACAGGATGTGACCGAAGGGAAATGGTGGTTGACAATTCAAGAAGATATTCGAGTAGGATATTGGCCGAGTAAATTATTCCCATTGTTTGCACAGGCTCAACGTCTGTTTATTGGGGTGGTCGTGTGATGTTAGGTATAGATGGAATCACTCCACCAATAGGAAGTGGTAAACCCATAGATGATGAGCATTATGGCGTTACTGGTTATATTCATTCCCTCCAATACATAGACATGAATAATAAATATGTGAAACCAGAAGATACTGAATCTACTAAGGATTGTTTGGAGCATTATAACACGACTTATTATCCAGGCAACAGTAACCTTCACTTTGGAGGAAGTAGTGGTGCCGATTGTAAATGAAAAATATTATTAATCCAAGAAAAGTTGTTTCAGACGATGTGATGCTGATGGATTAGATTTTAACCAGCACTCTTGTGAGGTTGTGCTTTAGATTTTATACAATTGAATTTCTTAACGCTACTAGTTATTTACATCGAAAAGATTGTTTATATTTATTAGTTGTTTACATCGAAAAAATTGTTTGTATTAATAGATAATTAGAAGTAGTCTAGAGTTTTAAGTTGAAATAGAACTTGTCATGTCTCTAAAATGCACCGGAAGTCCTTTACTGATATTTGAATCGTAGAATTTATTATATGTTTTTTTTCCATTTGAAGTAGATCTGTTGGGAGTTCGTAATGAAAGGGCATGGATTTAATTCTGCATTGTTGTTATTTGAATTGCACATGAGAGGCAGTAGTTTGGAACACGTTGGTGGTTGAAAAATATTTTGCTTGATTAGTTTATGGTAGTGTTTGTGCCTTCAAGTGAATCGATATGTCCATAATGAAAGGCATCAATATTAATTACAGAGCATCTCCGAGGCATCTAATTTAAGACACATATCGCACAATGTAGGTTAGAATTTTCAAGATCTTTCCTAATTTATCTTTGAATATTCGAAGTACAAAAAAAAAATTAATTTCAATTATTTAGGGTATTTTAAGTAAAGGAAAACAGACTTTTTCTTTAAATAAAGAGAAAGTAAAAGATTTTATTACATTTTTTGTTCGTTTCTCATATAAATATTTTGTAAGCCAAATTTTATGAATTTTGTGATAGGAAATTGATAACCTGGAAGAGTATAAACCATAAATAAAAGGTAAAATCATGTATGATGAACACTTTTATAGCACTGCTCGGTCGAACTCGCAAGCGTTGATATCTCAAGCTTGTTTGTCAAGTTTAGTTGCCAAAAATATAAGTATTGATTTCTAGTCTACCTATAGCTAAGTCTCGGATTAGGATAGTAAGTGTAGTTGAGCTTTAGACTCCACGATGTTCATCGAATGAAGACGAAGAACTAATCAAGGGAACTTGTGGAACTTCATCACCAAAAGGTATGTGGAGACTTGAACTTATCTATCACTCAAAAGTCTATCTATTCTATTTCCTATTTGAGACAAAAGTCGTATTGCTATATAGAGTTCAATTATACACATTTGCTATTTCGAGCTGAGTTTAACTCACTTATCTATTTCTCGAAATATGTGTTGGTAAGCTTTCGCTTTAACTAAGTTCATCTTTACTCTTGACGAAAGTCATATTGATTATTTCAATAACTTGAAAATCGCTTTGATGCTAATAGTTTGTGGATAACAACTATTGTCATCCTCTAAGAAAGTTTCAATGATTAAAATGATAGTTTAGAACAAGTAACCATGTTTGGATATAAACATAGTGTGTATTCAAATTTGTGTAAAATCAAAAACCGGGAACCTAAGTATGCGTACTCGTACGCGTACTGGTTGGTTGTTGGAAGTCCGGAACCTAGGTATGCGTACCCGTACGCATACTGGCAGAAGTTTGGGTTCCGTGAATTTCTGTTGGAGTTTGGAAGTGTGAATTGGTATGCGTACCCGTACGCGTACTGGCGTAACCAAACTCGGTCTGGATACTTAGGTATGCGTACCCGTTTGCATACTTAAGTAAGTTACTTTCTAAAATCGGTCTGTTCATGAACTAAAACATTTATATAATAAGGAATGCAATCTTTTGCAAACCGTGGCTATGATGCTGATGAATTGATTCGAGTAAAGCAAAATCGATTTTGCTTCAACTGGGTCTTGTATACTTCTATGAGATCTAAGCAATTGAACAACTCTCTAACTAGTTTCATTTGAGTTATTTGAAATAGTTATGTTAACGATGAATAAAGTTGATATGAAGGTGCTCATATGGCTAACCATTGTTTAACTATTGTTGAACCGACTAAGTGTACACGTTTAGGTACGGTTACTCAAACCTAAATGAAGATACATTTCATTTGTGTATAACAAGCTAAGTTCGATCAAACTAATGAAATATATTATCTTGAATCTAATCAGGTTTTCATCTAACGGTGAATATTGAATGCTTTGTTACCAAGGTAACTTAGATTGCAAACCCTGGTTTGAAATCTATATAAGGAGAACTCTAGTAACTGGGAAACCTAATTCACACACCTCCTGTGTGATACTAGTTGCGACTAGAGTCAATTCTCCTTTAACCTTAGGTTTTTCACGAAACCCTGTAGGTTAACGACTTGAAGACTTCATTGAGATTGTGAAGCCAGACCCAACTATTTTCTCTGTAGTTGCGTGTTCTGATCTTGTTGTTTTCTATCGTGATTGAGTATTATCTTCTTTAAGATTTGCTCGAGATTTTATCTCCGATAGGAAAGATTGAAAAGTAGTCACAAATACCTTTGTCTCATCGTTTGTGATTCCACAATATCTTGTTTCGTTAATCGATTAAGATTATTGTGAGGTCATTGATAATACTAGGTTGTTCTTCGGGAATATAAGTCCGGTTTATCAATTGGTTCCTGTTCACCTTGATTTATCAATAGACGGAACAAAAACTCGTAGGTATTTATGTGGGAGACAGATTTATCTATTCAATAGACTTTTCTGTGTTATACAAAATTGTGGGTGAGACCAGCTAAGGGAATCAAGTGCATAAAATCCAACGTAGTTTTTGAGGCGTAAGGAACACAAATGTACCTTGAGCAGTGTGAAATTGATTAGGGCTCAACTACATTCCAGTCGAAGTTCATTGGTAGTAGGCTAGTGTTTGTAGCAGCTTAATACATTGTGGTGTTAAAATCTGGACTAGGTCCCGGGGTTTTTCTGCATTTGCAGTTTCCTCGTTAACAAAACTTCTGGTGTTTGTTTAATTTCTTTTCCGCATTATATTTTGTTATATAATTGAAATATCACAGGTTGTGTGTTGAATCGATAAATTGGTAAATCCAACCTTTGGTTGTTGATTGATCCTTGAACATTGGTCTTTGTTACCGTTCAATTTATTTCTCTTGTATTCAATCAGGCTCGCAAATTCCTATTTGTTTGATTGCGGATTGAATTGAGAAACTAAGATATAACTCTTTGATATACTTTTTCTTAAGATTGAGTCTGACTGTCTAGTTGATTCTCTTGAAAGTATATTAGAGTTAGTCCATACAGATTGCTAAGCGAAATATTGGGAGAGGTTGTTAGACCCCCGCTTTATCAATCGGTATCAGAGCAAGCAAACACGTTTAAGACCACATAAGTCTGTGTTTGTAACGATCTGACTCTATGGACAGAAGTGTTATCTCTGACAACGCAACACCAATTCAGGAGCACTCTGATTTGGTTCAAAGTTCTGAGCCATCTAAGAATTCTCTCATACCTTCTCCTTTGACTGAAACTGTGATCGACTGGGAAAAATGCCTAGATGAACAGTTAGATGATCTTTCAGAAGAAAGTGACTCAGAAGAGGGACAAAGTATTGATGAGGAAGTCTCCCAATATATCACACTCTTTGACCACATCTTGAAAATAAAAAGGTCAACAACTTGCCTGGCTAAATATCTGACACCTCTTTGTCAAGAGAACAGGAAATTGATAAAACTCTTTAAAGGTTATGATTGTGGTTACAAACTATTACAATCTACTGTTAAAGATCATGACGAAGATGTACGTTCAAAAAGGTCTGAATGTGATAATCTTCGTCGTAACCTCTACGTGTTGAAAGAAAGACTTGCAGAATCTGAAGCAAGATATGACTCTCAACAAAAATGTTTTAACGACAGGGAAATCAGCTTCCTCGCCAGGGAGAAACAATTGGAGACTGATCTAGCTGCGGTTCTTGATAAGGTCATTTCACTGGAAGAGAATCTGAAAAGATTCAATGCTACCTCTACAAAATTATCCTCTATGCTTGGAGCATGTAAAGAACATCATGATACACGTGGTCTGGGCTATAAAGGAATAGACGCTCCAAGTACTAGTAAGATCAAATTTGTCTGTGCTAATGACAAGCTTCTAAATGAAAATCACACTGATATCAAAAGTGAAAAACTTATTCAGCAGCTGATGTTCCTAGGGACAAGAATTATTCTCCTTCCAAAACAACTCAGATGAGAACAGTCAATAACATTCCCTACAACTGTTGTTATTGAGGAAACAAAGGTCACCTTGAAAGGAGGTGTCGTTTTCGACCGCGGAATGAAAAAATTCATAACATTCTTGTATGGATGTATAAAGAAGTAATTAATCCTGCTTCTCATGTTGTTGGAGTAAAAGGTCTTGTCTGCAATCAAGAAAAGTGATGTGATGAGCCAATCCTTGATTATAAGTATGACACAAATCCTATCTACATTTGTAAAGGGAAGAATGTCATATGGACAAGTGAATCTTCAAAGTACTCTGTGAAGAAAAAAAATCATCGAAGGAAGAAGAAATGTTCAAACACCTTGCCTCTCACTGAAGAAAGTCTTGAATCTAAAATATCTGCTCCAGACTTCGTTCACATCAATAATCGAGTCTCGGAGCTCAAGATAAGTATAAACTGACTCAAATGCAGCATTAAAAAGGCAAGGAAGGCGACAATCTCAGGTATCTCTTGTGCTCTTAGTGATAATTCTCTTTTGACTAACCCCAGTGTTTCCTCTAAAGATCTTCAAGGAAGAAAAGGGGAAGATGTCAATATTCCTTATGAGCAAAATGCTCATCAAAGTACAACTTGACTACTTAAAGTAACATCCTCTTTAAAAACCATGTGAGGATGCTCATAATTCTCATGAAGTTTTTCTGTCTTGAGAAAGTAGTCTTTCTTGTATTATTATCATAAAAGTTAAATGTTATTTCTACTGGGCACCCCTTGTAGAGATGATGTGTTCATCCATTCCCACTTTCAGTTTCAGAGACTGATCAGAGTTGCGCAGCGGAAGCTTCGAGGAGTTGAGTCTGTTAGTTTGTTAACTTCGGCTATGTTTATTATGTTGTATATTTTATTTGTAAACCAAATGAGTATTGTATATGTATCATTTGAGATGAGTTCTTGTATATATATATTTCAGAGCGGGGCAAGTTTTTGGGTTAAGTTTTGTAGCACATTTCTTAATTGAACGCTTAAGTATATGGTTTAGTACCTTAGTGCCTCTTTATTTAGTTAAATCTCTTGGATTAGTCAGCTGCTAGCTTTGGGGGCGCTACAGATTGGACGTATATTTCTGAATCTCAGCCATACAAATAGAAGCATGATCTGAAACAACTGGATCATATAGGAGAGAATACCACCGCTCTTGCAGTTCATGAAGAGTCAATCGGTGAGAGAACCAGACTACTCCTTTAGCAAGTGCTTCCGGTGAAGCCCCATCCTGCAACAAATTATCATCAAACTTGAGACAAAACATCCAATGTACAGAAAGGTATTAGAGATCATTTGAGGTACAACTAAAGGTGGAGTGTATATAACCAAATATACCATTGTAGGATCAGAATCTCGCAACAATAATGTCTCAGCGAAATTATCAACAACACAACACAACAGCGTTGCAGAACAATTTCAGAAATGACATAATAAACGACGTCAGCTAAAATCATGAGAAAAATGTGATGGTTTTGCGAAAATAAGAGAGTTTGCGAGATTAACATTTGTAAGGTTGCGAGAATGTCGCAAGCCATATCCGGAAATAAAGGACAAATTAGTTGTCATCCACTATGTACTTCCCTATAAATAGTCGTTCAGTTGTAAAGGAAAGGGAGAGATCTTTTTCTGAGTGAGAAGCAAGTAAATAGGAGAGAGAAAATCTAGAGCAGTGGTTATTCTTGATTCCTTTATCTTTTCTTGTAAGATTGTTCAAAGATTGATCAATAAAATTAAGATTGTTAATCTAAAATGAGTTGAATGTTAATGAAATCTTGTGAGGGGTGTAGTGTAGGATTTCCTGCAACTACATAATGGCGCTAGAAACAGGGAACATTGAAGATTATTCTAGGAAAAATTGAAAATTAATATTGAGATTTGTGAAGATTTGGAGTGATTGATTAAGAATTTTACATAATCTCTTGCAATTTGTTAACATTGAAGAAATGACTAGAAGAAGAAATACATCAGAATAACCAACCACTGTTAGAAGAAGCAAGAGAATTGTGGAAGAGAAAGGGGAGAATCTACTAGAATGAGAAATAATGGAGAAAATCAAATTCAACCACCAGTTCAACAAACACTAGTACAAGGAAGGAATATAGATTATGATAGGGTGAGTATACACACTTGGCAATCAAATTCCGCAGAAGAAGTAGAAGAAGAGAAGCAAACCAGAAACCATAGACAGGTAGAGAGAAATCAAGAAGAAGATGAAGGAATAATTCATGGAGATGAGGAAATTGGAGCGTTAGAAACGTTGAGACGAAGAATACATGAAGAAAGAAGAACTGAGGCAGAAGAACGTGCAAATCTAATAAGGCAAAATCACGAATTGAGGATGGAAAATATGAGACTACAGAGTAGAATAACGATAAGTATTACAAAATCATATTCAAGATTGACTAGAAGAGAGATGAGGCGAGACTCACCCACAATTAATGCTGGAAAAAATACTCAAGAAGAAATATCAAATCCTAATGAAGAATATCGCGAAAATAGAGAAAGAACTGATGATCGTTACGTTCCACAAAATGAAACTTTTGATGATAGACAAAATGATAGAAATCAAGAGAATGGACAACGTCGGGGACGAAATGATCAAGATGGCGAAGGGAATCGAGAGGAAGGAAGGATAATTTTACATGAGAGAGAAGCTCAAAGAAATCAACAAACGATTGAAGAAGAAATTGAAAGACATTATGATGAACAAGCACGTTTAATTTGCGAACGTGAAAGATTGAAAGCAGAAATGGAAGAACAAGAGCTTCAGGAGACAATTCGCCAGAACAATCACGACAATCGAGAAAGAAGGCGTACACAAAACCGGAATAACGGTAATATCAATGAAGAGTATGATAGAGTACAGAGGATGGATGAAAGACAGCGAATGGTATTAATAAGAAATGAACAAAATCATGAAGGGGAAAATGAGAGACATCATCATATGCGAATTCAACATAGAGATGAAGAAGAGAATCGCAGAAGAAGACGAGATGAGGATAATGAAGAAGAAATGCAAAATTTCGCGAGAGAAGAAAGACATGAACGCAGAAGAAGGGAGGCGAAATTAAAAAGACCAATGGATCAAAATTCAGGTGTAAATAAACAAATCTTGAAAGAATTAGAAGAAATGAAAGGAATGCTAAATAATAGAGGAGAGGTAGGCAGAAGACAATTAGATGGAGATATAGAAGAAGCTGCGAAAACTCCATTTACAAGGGAAGTACAACTAGGAGGAATACCTTCGAAATGCAATTTGCCCGCATTAACCAGCATTTTTGATGGAACAACTTGTGCAATTCAACACATTAAAGCCTACGTGAGGTGTATGTTGCAATGGGAAAATCATGATGCCGTATTATGCAAATATTTTGCATCCAGCTTAACAGGGGAGGCGTTAAAATGGTTCGAAGGTCTACCAAATAATATAATAACATCCTTCAATCATTTGCAGACTACATTCCTGGGGGCATATATAAGTAATAATTCTTCGCGGCCTGGTATTGAAGACGTGTTTGGATTAAAACAAAGGATTGGCGAAAGTTTGAAGCACCTAACTAAAATATTGAGGACTATGTGTAGCGAAATGGCTGTCCGTGTGGATGAGATATATCTTATCTTATCATTTATCAATGCTATGTTTGCAACCAACCTATTGTACATCCAAATTTTCAGAGTCAAGAATACGATCACAATGACTGAATTGCGAGAACTTCAAGAAGAATATATTGCTCTAGAGGAAAGGAAAAATGAAATGGAATCATACCCAGTTGTGAACACCAGTTCACAAACAGCGAATGCAAGCTTATTACCCAAACTAATAAACACAGTGGCGAACACTTCACAAGTACAACAAGAGAAGGTGACGGGCAACAATCAACAGAAACTGGTGGCTATGGGAAGAAGAGATCAAGAGGGGTATGAAAGAGAAAGAAATTTCTACAGTCGTGGTGGAAATAACAATATTCAAAGACTCGATCAGCCACAAGAAACTTATGGAGATCAAAGACAAAACTATAATAGAGGACAAGGAGGTCACAAAGTAGTATGGGAAGAAATCAAGATGCCACCTCTAAATCCAAGTGTGGAGAAAATATGGGAAGCTATAATTTTGATGGAGAATATACCAACACCATGGAACATGGGAACGGAACCACCTACAAACCACAGAAGTCATGAGTTCTGTTCTTATCATCACTTTCATGGACATACTACAAATGATTGCAGAAATGTAAAAAGAATTATTCTGAGAATGATATATCAAGGAAAACTAAACCACTTTTTGGTAGGGCACCCACAATATCAACCATTGCCACCACCACCAGAGCATCACAAAGTAAACACGATGAAAAAGAAGGAAACATTCTTTATAGAAGTTGGTGCAAAAGCAAAGAATCTATTCTGTCACTAGAGGAATGGCAAACACTTGAAGATTTTCATGACAATGTTTTGAGTAGAGTGTTCGCAAGAGATAATGATGGAAGAGAAATTATGAATATTGCGAAAATCTCGCCACTAGAGGAATGGCAGAAACAGATTATTTCTTTTACCGCAGAAGAAATCCCCGAAGGTGAAGAGGTACATGATAATCCATTGGTAGTAAAATTAGAAATTAATCCAAAACCGAAAGAAGATGAGGATGATGAAGCTGAAGATTCATGGGCAATTAATATGATTCTAATCGATACTGGAAGCTCTGTGAACATCTTATTTTATCATACTTATAAAACTATGGGAGGAAGAGATGATGATATTATACCATCAACATATAAGATATATGGTTTTAATGGTATTGCCAACAAGCCTAAAGGGGAGGTTACTATGCAAATTCCATTGAAGGGAATATCTTCTGAAATCCTATTCTTTGTCGTTGATGTAGAATCACCCTACAATGCATTAATTGGTCGACCTTGGCTACATGGGATTCTAGGTGTAGCTTCAAATTTCCACCAGTGCATCAAATTCCCTCACCCCAGCGGTGTAGGAATCATAAAGGGAGATTGGGTTGAAGGAAAGAGGTGTTACGAAACTGAGGTAGAATCATGCGAAGGAAGAGCAAACAAGAAGGAAAGTTGGCGACACAAAATCAAAGAGACACAAAGAAGTGAGAGGTTGATGGTGGATGCAATCGAAATAAAAGAAGAAAAGATGTTGCGAAACTAATGCTATCTCAGAATAAAAAATGGTGAACATACCACTACCAAGGAAATAGTAGCAGAAAATAACAAAGAAGCAGAGGATAGCAAAGGTAATGTATGAATAATTGATTTGTTGCGACACTCTCGCAATAAATAAAATTCTCAAAAATACATTTTATTGAATGACAAAATTGAGATTGCGAAATGCAAATACAATATGATGATGTGCAAGAATCTCGCAGAGATAATGAATTCTACAAAAGACAATCAGAGAACAATGACAAAAGAGAAAGGGGTGAACCTTTATGGCGTACACCCTAGTTCGCGAATACAATTTCGCAAGAGGCAAATGTAAGACCTAAAGTACGTCATATAAGGGGGCACCTGTTGCATGGCTCAGGGAAAGGCTACACCGCCACCGGAACCTGAGTCATGGAGATTTGGGGTCAATAAAGCCCATCCGGGAGAGGCACCTTGGATTCTCAGCTTAAGCATATGACTTAGGTTGGGCAACTAAGGTAATAAGGATTCTCCCAAGGAGTGCAGAATCTGATCAAGGCGCCGAGGTACACGGTTGAGTCAAGAGTGCCAGGGGCGTCTGGAGTGTACCTTGCCATTCTTGACAAGTCTTGGCTTATACTGCACTCGGCCCGAAGAAAACCCCACTTAGGGTGCAGTCTCGTAACCATAAACCCTATAGGTAAAAGGGATAAGAGGCTGGGAAAATAACTGGTTATTGTTAAGACTGGATGGGAGGATCTAACCTTGTATGGTAGAAGTACGCCTCCTTGAAGGGGAAACCAGGGGGAAGATAAGGGCGGCACCCTCCATTAGGGAGCTGATAAGTGTCTTAAGACGCAAATGTCATGAGGCTTTTTACTCGCAAAGGTATTAAGGCTTGTCATATTTGTGCAATAATCCTGAAGAGTCAATAATACTAAAGAAAAAGATAAGACGAGATCAATGGGTTTTCGCATGAAAATGCGAAGACGTCCTGCGATTTCGTCGCAAGACGGCAATGTAATGGGGGCTTATTTTTGCAAGAATATTTAGGCTTGTTATATTATCGCAACATTCCTGAAGAGGCCATAATACAAAAGAAAAAAGTTAAGGAAAGATCAATGGGTTTTTGCATGAAAGTGCAAGGACGTCCTGCGATTTTTTCGCAATGACAAGAGGTGGCATAATAAGACCTTTAACTAGGAAGGAAAAATAAGACCACACAGGGATGAGATTTTGAAAAGAATCAAAATGGACTTTGCATATGATTGCGAAATTATACATAAACAACTGCGAAGTTGAGGCACAAAATAAGAAAAATCTGCAAAATCTCTCATTCGGATACAAATAAAAGAGGCAAGTATGGGAATGAATGAAATTAGAAAATGTTATTTGTCTCCACATGATAGATTTATGCAAAAATTAAAAAATTAATGATTATTTTGATTAATCATATGGCAAGGAAGAATTTTTTTAATGAATGCAGGTCAAAATGAAAGAAACTCATATATTAAGGAATATGGAGAATCAAAAGAATTCGCAAATATACAGAAAGGAGGAATAAATGTACAAGTATTACAGAAGATTAAAGAAAGAAACAAAGACTACTTCTTAGTTGATCCTTCATCATCTTCATTAGACTTGTTCCCTTCTTCATCTGGATCAGAACTTTTATCTCCATCAGAACCTTCATCACCATCAGATTCTTCATCATCAGCTTCGCTATCAGAAATAGTCAGACTGGGAATGTTCTTTGGGATCTCCTCCAAGAGACAAGTATAATCATAATGAGGAATACTATGGTCATCACAAACCATTTGAATAGTTTGATTGCGAAAATGCATAGAATCGTTCTTAAAGTTCGCAACAGTGATCTTGATTTGATTCTTTAATCTAGAATACTTATCGTTGCGAGAAGAAAGATTCTTTGTGAGTTCCTCTTTTTCAGCTTCAAGTTCCTCAATTCTTTCGCGATATCTACTTTCAGAATCTGCGAGCAAAAGACAATCAATTAATAACTTGATGAAAATTCATAAGAAACAAAAGATTAGTGAAAAAGAACAGTTAATAACCTTCTCTGTCAGAAATCATATCTCTAATCAAGGCTTATGCTCAACTTGGAGACTAACATTTACACCTAAATCTTTTATGGCATCGTCTAAGATTTTCGCAGCCCAAGCGAATTCATCCTCATTATTTATAAAAAGACGAGAACGAATTTGGTTTTCTCTTTCGCAGAGCTCGATGTTCTTGCGGTTAGCTTCATCTCGTTCAAGTTGAACTTCAATAAGGGTCTTTTGGAATTTCGCCAAAGCCTTAGCACCTTGATCAGAGATGCGATCCTTATCATCTATGAGACCGCTAATTTTGGTTCTTAACTCATTGATTTTCTCTTTATAATTAAGAAGGAGACGCTTAAATCGGTTGACTAAGCCTAAACTAGATCTATGGTCAATTTCTAAGAGGCGAAATTTGGATCTTAGTTCATTCAGAGAAAGAGATGAAATTTTATAATTTGAGAAACTATTTAAAGATTTATTAAGACGCTCAAGAAGGGTATCATTATCCAAGGCATTAGGAAATGAACGAAGAATGGTAGCTTCATCAGAAAGACCATAAATGTCTGCAAAACGGATCAATTAAATAAGATAAAACAACAGGATGAATGAATGAAGGGAAAGGAGAAAAGTAACATACCATAGAGTTGATTATTAGCTTGCTGAAGACTAGAGATTTTGTTTTTATACGAAGAAGAATCAATTTCTAGTTGTTTGTTCTTCTCGCGAAGACATTTGACTTCAGCTTCCAATTGCTCATTCTTTGTACGAAATCGAAGATTCTTCTTTTCAATAATTTCGCGTCTCCTCTCCAGATCTGAGGCAACAGCGAAAGAAGCTTTTCCAGCCTGGGAGAAAATAAAAAAAGTATTAAAATAGAAAGAGATTTTGAGTTACACTAATAAAAAAGTAAAAGGATGAAAGCATACCAGACTATTAAGAGAATGCAGGAAATTGGGAGTCACTGATCTAGAAACCCCACGAAGAGAATTATCACCATCCAATAAAGGAACATCGCAAATTTTAGCGAGAGCTTTGCAGGTATTGGAGAATTGACTATCTCCCATTCCTTGCAAAGAATCAGAAAAGAGGCCAGAGAGCTTAGCCTGTAGTTGCAGGAAATCCTACACTACACCCCTCATATGATTTTATTATCATTCTACATTTTAGATTAATAATCTTAATTTTATTGATGAATCTTTGAACAATCTTACAAGAAAAGATAAAGGAATCAAGAATAACCACTGCTCCAGATTTTCTCTCTCCTATGTACTTGTTTCTCACCCAGAAAAAGATCCCTCCCTTTCCTTTACAACTGAACGACTACTTATAGGGAAGTAAATAGTGGATGACAGCTAATCTGTCCTTTATTTTCGGATATGGCTTGCGACATTCTCGCAACCTTACAAATGTTAATCTCGCAAACTCTCTTATTTTTGCAGGACCATCACATTTTCTCATGATTTTAGCTGACGTCGTTTATTATGTCATTTCTGAAATTGTTCTGCGACACTGTTGTATTGTATTGTTGATAATTTCGCTGACGCATTAATGCTGCGAGATTCTGATCCTACATCTTGCCTCTTCTCATATCATCTCTGCGAAGTAGAGAATAATGTGAGAAATTCCGCAACTGTTCATTTCTTCATATTCTGCATTCATCACACGTATCCTTTCTTCCATCTATTTTTTGACACGTCTTCTGTAACCGCTGCTTTTTAACCGCTCACGTCTTTTCGTATTAATGGTGTTTATTTCTTCGAGTAGAAAATCTTCTCTATATATATTCTTCTTACTCTTCTTTCCATTTTCTTTTTTACTTTCTCTTCTCTTTTTATTCTCTCATCTCTGCAACTCTATTATTCTTCCGTAAATTATGCCATTGCAACTTCTTTTCTTTCTTCTTCTTTTACTCTTTTTATTTTCTTCTTCATCTCCATACTGTTGCCTCTGAAGATCTTCACTGTTTGTAACTTTCTTAATTTTTACGAATTAATCTTCCTGCTGGTGTTTTCCATGGATTCGTCGAGGTTAGTTTTCTTTTTTCTTTCTTATGAGTTTTGCTGAAATTGATCTTGTTTACTACTTTACTTAATGATGTTGCTTATGTGATTCCCATACTGTTGTTATTTCAGTAAAAACGCCTCCAACACCAAATTTACGGTTCAGAACCCTAATATTCCCAAACCGCAGCATAAGATTGTTGTTCACAAAAGAAAGTCTGCGAATCAGAAGGTAGTAAGAAACATTATTCTTTTCTAATAACAATATTGTTGCCTCTGTTTCTTATCTGGATTGTAATTCGCAGGGTGATAAGGATGTCAATAAACCTCTCAAGAAATCTCGCCACCTTAAAACAGTTGAAACCTCTGTTCCCTTCCACTTACTTATCTCTTCTAAATCTCCTGCGACATCTTCGCAAGTTAAACCATTATCTCCAATTCGCGAAAAGGCTGCCTCAGATTCCATTTCTTCAACCGACCCTTAAATGATTGAAACCCCTTATTGATCCTTCTGCGAATGAAACTTCTTCTCCTCCTGTTGATAATGTTTCTCAACCTTCTATCATTGGCAGTTCTCTATCTGAGCCTCTTCCCTTTTCGAAAGAAACTGTGAAGGAATAAACATTGATTTCAAAGTCTTGTCCGAGGTCCTGGATGATGGCAAGAAGTCTCCCATTGATCCTGTCAAGTCTGGTATTTGCGAAATTCTAAGTAAGTATTTTGGTTCTGACAGAGCTGCTTCGCAAACAGCTTTGGAAAAAGAGTGTAATGCTCTTCGTCTCGAAAATCAAAAGCTTCAGAATGTTTTGCTGGATCGCGACAACCTTTGCAAGAAGAATGATGAACTGAGAGGTATGATTTCCTTATCTGTGTCTTCAATTTGTCTTTCTAATGATTTTATCCTTCCCATATTTAATTATCCTAGAAATCCCTCTTTCGCATGTTAAGCCTTAAACCAAAAACGAATAATGGAGAGATATAAATTTGAATCTGTTGTTGAAGATGCCCGTGTTGATAAAGAGATTTTGATGGATCAATATAACCAATTAGATAACCTCTATTCATAATCTGTTGATCATATAAATAACCTTACCAATGAAAATACCCAATTAGTTCAGAGGCAAGATTTATTAAGTAATGAAATGTCTCGCCTCTCTTATTCTTTAACTAAAGCTAATATTGGGATGAAATCTTTATCAGATGAGAATAAAACTCTATCTCAAGAGAAACAATTTTGTTTAAATAAGATGGAGATATCTTCGCAACAACTTGGCATCCTTCAGAAAGTATGTGATGACCAAGAGCAATCTCTTCACTCTTTGAGAAATAAACTTAAAGAAGTAACAAAGTCATCTATCGCTGAAAGAGATACACTCATTCAAGGTAGAATAGCTTTAAGTGTAAAGGTGAATCAACTTAAAGAACAATATTCCAAATTAGAAGAATCTTATTCTTCTCTTGCGAAGAAAAATTCCTTTCTTATTTCTAAAGAGAAAAACCTTCAGTCTCGACTTAAAGGTTTAGTTGGAGATAAATTTGATGATGCGATAGACCGTTGGGAGAATAGTTGTCTGAACTTGATTCAACATCTTATTTCGCAAAAGGAAGGTAGTCATAATAGTTTGACTGCCTTAACTATCTTTTCTTTGTCATATTTTTTTGAGTTCTTCATCTTACTGAAATTTTGTATTTTACCTTTCGCAGAGTCTGAGAAAAATCTTCATTCCTCCATTTCTGTTTTGGAGGCTAAATATGCTAAAACTCGCAAAGAAAATGCATTACTCGTCTCTGTTCTTACAGGTTCTCGCGACCGAGCAGAAAGAAGACTTGATTATCTTGCTTACTTTAAGGATATTCAAGATAGGAATCATCAGAGAGCACTTCTTCGTCAAGTTCATCCCCGAGCTGAAGTCCTTGTAAATGATATTTTGTTGTCTAAATCTCTTCCTCCTACATCAATCGAACCTTTGGAAGTAGATGATGATGAAGTTCCTCGTCCTACTGACAGTGATTATGATTATGAAAGTGGTGCAGAGGATAGTCTTTTGGAAGATGGAGAAGAGATTCCTTCTAAGGAAACAACTGCTGGTGTTAATCAAGATGAAAATGAAAAAGAAATCTCTTCTGAAGAAGTAATTGCTGGCGATAATCAAGGTGAAGATCAGAATCGAAATGAAGGAGAGGTTGGCGATAATGAGAACATTGGCGAAGAACGTCCATTATCTCCTTCTACTGGAATTAATACTGAAGCATGAGTTTCTTATCTATTTCTATCTTCTTGAATTGTCTCATCTTTATTAATTTTTTGCGAACAATATTCTTCAACCAACTTTGGAATCAATTTTCCCTTTTAGTATTTTGCTGGTGAGAAAGATAATGCCTCTTGTTTATTGATTCCCATACTTGCCTCTCATTATCTTTCTTGCGAGAAATGATCTGTTATGAATACTTATAAATATTTTGTTTTGTTATGTGGTTTTATTTTTCCTTCCTAATTAAAGGTCTTATTATGCCACCTCTTGTCATTGCGACAAAATCGCAGGACGTTCTTGCACTTTCATGCAAGAACCCATTGATCTTGCCTTAACTTTTTTTTTTGTATTATGGCCTCTTCAGGAATGTTGCGACAATATGACAGGCCTAAATATTCTTGCGAAAATAAAGCCCCATGACATTGCCGTCTTGCGACGAAATCGCAGGACGTCTTCGCACTTTCATGCGAAAACCCATTGATCTCGTCTTATCTTTTTCTTTTGTATTATTGCCTCTTCAGGGTTGTTGCACAAATATGACAAGCCTTAATACCCTTGCGAGTAAAAAGCCTCATGACATTTGCGTCTTAAGACACTTATCAGCTCCCTAATGGAGGGTTCCGCCCTTATCTTCCCCCTGGTTTCCCCTTCAAGGAGGCGTACTTCTACCATACAAGGTTAGCTCCTCCCATCCAGTCTTAACAAAAACCAGTTTTTTTCGCAGCCTCTTATCCCTTTTACCTATAGGGCTTATGGTTACGAGACTGCACCCTAAGTGGGGTTTTCTTCGGACCGAGTGCAGTATAAGCCAAGACTTGTCAATAATGGAAAGGTACGCTTCAAACGCCCCTAGCACTCTTGACTCAACCGTGTACCTTGGCGCCTTGATCAGATTCTGCACTCCTTGGGAGAGTCCTTATTGCCTTAGTCGCTCAACCTAAGTCATATGCTTAAGCTGGGAATCCAAGGTGCCTCTCCCAGATGGGCTTTATTGACCCCAGATCTCCATGACTCAGGTTCCGGTGGCGATGTATCCTTTCCCTGAGCCATGCAACAGGTACCCCCTTATATGACGTACTTTAGGTCTTACATTTGCCTCTTGCGAAATTTTATTCGCGAACTAGGGTGTACGCCATAAAGGTTCTCCCCTTTCTTTTATGTCATTGTTCTATGATTATCTCTGCGAAAGTTTCGCACATCATGATCTTGTTTTGATATGAATAATCTCGCAATTATTCTTTCAGAATCCATAACCTCTCAAAGCTTCTTATGGATAATATTTTTTTAAATACAACATGTTCCATGGTCTGTCAAGTCTATGACCAACATCTCTACCTTCTGGATCCATTAATTTATAAGTTCCTGTTCCAACTATCTCCTTAATGATGTAAGGTCCATCTCATTTTTTCGCTAATTTTCCACCATTTTCTCGCTGATATATTGGTGTCTCTCGCAGAACTAAATCTCCTGGTTGGAATTCGTGTACTTTGACACGTTTATTATATTCTCGGGCTAGTCTTCGCTGATAATTCTCCATATGTTGTAAAGCTCTTTCTCTTTTTTCTTCTAATTCATCAAGTTTGTTTAAGATCAAACCCGCACTAAGATTTTTCTCCCAAGCTTCTCTATTTGTTGTCGGGATAACAACTTCTGTTGGTAACACCGCTTCAACTCCGTATGTTAAACAAAAAGGTGACATTCCAGTAGCTTCTCTTCTAGTTGTATTATAAGCCCATCCTGCATTATGTACTTGTTCGCACTATGCTCTATGATGTCCTTCCAATTTCTTCTTTAATATGTCTGCAATTGTTTTGTTGTTGCCTCTACCTGTCCATTAGCTTGTGGATATAAAGGAGTAGACTTTCCACATTTTATCTTGAATGCATTAAGTAACATTTCTATGTTATGTCCTTCAAACTGTTTCCCATTATCAGATACTAATTTCGCAGGAATTCCGAATCTGCAAATGATATTTTCGAATATGAATGTAAAGATATCTTTGTCGCGAATATGCTTTACTGCCTTTACTTCTGTCCATTTTGTGAAATAATCTATTGTGACTATTAAGTATCTTCTTTGTACAGAACCTGGTAAAAATGGCCCCACAATATCTAAGCCCCACTTTCCAAAAGGCCACACACTGGTTGAAGATGACAATGGTGCTCCAGGTGCATGTATTTTCTTTCCATGTCGCTGACAATCTTCGCAGCGTCTTGATATTTGTTTTGCATCTTCGTGCATGTATGGCCAGTAATAGCCTTGCATTTTTTCTCTATGTGACAAAGATCTTCCCCCGCTATGATTGCCAGCATCCCCACTATGTAACATTTTTAGCACCTTTTCTCCTTCTCGTGTCAACATCTGAGTGATGGTCCATTAAATGATTTTCGGTATAGCAACCCATCTCTTAATTCATAATTTGTTGTGCGTCTTTTTAACTTGTGTGCTTCCAATATATTTCTTGGTGTTTCTCCTTTCGCCAAGTATGCATGAAGTTATGTTCTCCAATCTGCGATATTATTCATTTGTTCTTCTTCTTCACCGTCTATTATCATCACGTTCACTTCTTCTTCTTTATTGATTGATGGTGACAGAAGTGTTTGTATTTTTATGCATCTCGCAGTTGGATCTGTCATCATGCTTGAGATGAAAGCAAAAGCGTCTGCGAGTCTGTTATCCTTCCTTGAAATGTGCCTCCATTTTATTTTTGGGATTTTCGCTGACAATTCTTCAACGAGCTTCTTGTATTTCTTCAAGGATGGTTCATTTGTAGTGTACTCTCCCTTTATTTGGCGAATAACTAGCTGCGAATCACTAGTGATCCTGGCATTTTCTAGTTTCATTTCTATTGCGAATTTTAAGGCATGTATCACAGCTTCATATTCCGTTTCGTTATTAGTGGATGCGAATTCCAATCTGAATGAAAAAGCCATCTTCACTCCTTCTGGCGAAATTAAAACAATTCCAACTCCATTGCCTTCTCCATTTGATGATCCATCTACCAATATCTCCCATCTATTTGGTTCTGTTAATAAGTCTTTTGGATCTCCGTGTTCTTCTTCTATATCCATCATTTCTTCTACCGCTTCATCTTCTTCTAAAGGAAATTCTGCCAAGAAATCTGCAACAACTTGTGATTTTGGTGAAGACAAAATTTCATATTTAATATCAAAGTGGCCTACTTGTGCATTCCATCTCTCCACTCTTCCTGATTTTTTGAATTCTTCATCACTGATTCAATTGGTACTTTTGTTAATACCTTTATCTTGTGCGCTTGAAAATATATGCGGAGCTTAAATGATGCATAAACTAATGCTAAGATTAGCTTCTCAATCTTTGAGTAATTCTTCTCGGCAGTATTAAAAGTTTTGCTAATGTAATAGATGGGTTTCTCCACTCCTGCGTCTATTCGCAATAACACCACTTAATGCATGCGACGTCGTCGCAAGATAGATCAATAATTCTTCTCCTGATTCTGCTTTTTGTAAAATAGTTGTATTCATAAGATGTTCTTTGATCCCTTGAAAAGCTTTTTCGCATTCATCAGTCCATTTGAATTTCGCACCCTTCTTGAGTATATCGAAAATATTTGCATTTGTCTGATGATCGCGAAATGAATCTCCCCAGCGAAGCTAAAGTCCATTCAACTTCTGTACATCTTTTATTGTTGCTGGTGTTGGCATGTCACGAACTGCTTGCACTTTTTCTGGATCAACCTGTATTCCTTCCTTTGATACAATGTAGCCTAAAAATTTTCCCGATGCAACTCCAATAGTACACTTCTCAGGATTCAGTTTAATGTTATACTGCCGCATTTGTTCAAAAATCTCCCTCAGGTCCTGTACATGGTCTTTGGCTTCTTTACTCTTTACTAACATGTCGTCCACGTATACTTCTAATGTTTTGTGTATCCATTTCGCGAACACCTTCTCTACCATTCTTTGGTATGTCGCTCCCGCATTTCGCAAACCAAATGGCATTTTCGTGTAACAATATAAACCTCTAGGGGCGAAGAAAGCAGTATGTCTTGATCTTCTTCAGCGAGAGGGATTGGTTAATCCTTTGTACCCATCTAAAGACGATACCCTATCATTTCCCGCTGCGGATTCCACCATTTGAGGAATATCTGGTAACGGAAAACTATCTTTAGGGCAAGCTTTGTTTAAATCAGTGAAATCTATGCAAATCCTTATTCCTTTGTTTTTCTTTGGGACAATGACCATATTCGCTATCCATTCTGGGTATTTAGCTTCTCTTATGATTCCTGCATCAAGCATTTTCTGTAGTTCTTCTTCTATTTGGGAATGGTAAGCTGTTGCGATTTTTCTTATTCTTTGTTTAAATGGTCTCACATTCTTGTTAATCTCCAACTTGTGACATGCAATTGATGGATCTATTCCCGGTATCTCATCCATGCTCCCTGCGAAAACGTCTTTATATTCTCGCAAAAGGTTAACAGTTCTTTCTTCTTCTTCTACATCCATCTTGGTTCCAATTCTCAATATTAGAGGTTCTTCTATAGTCCCAACGTTTACTTCTTTTGTTGGTTCTGCGGCAGTGTAACTGGACTTGGGTTCTCCCATTGGTGTTGGTTCTTTTATTGTTTTCACAGGTCCTTCTCCTTCTTCCGAAATTTCGCTGGGTATTCCCTGCCTTCTTTTGCCCTTATCATGTATATAAATTCTTCTTCTTTCTTTGCCTCCTTTGCCAACTTTCTGCGAAATTGTTTCCTTTTTGCTTGTCCTTCATAATGCTTTACTTCAATTTGATGACATAATTTCGCATTGTCAACATCTCCTCTGATTTCACCTATTCCATTTGGTGTGGGGAATTTAATACATTGATGCAACGTTGATACTACAATTTTATCGCATGTATCCATGGTCTTCCTAGCAACATATTATATGGCGATTCCATATCCACCACGCATAGTGTCACGTGTGTTTCGATCTCTCCTAGTGGAATTCGTACCACTATTTCTCCTTTAGGTTTTGTGTGGATTTTCCAAAGCCATGAACAATATGTTGAACTGGACATTTCTTCATCTTTAAATCCCATTCCCCTGAACGCATGATAAAATATTATATCCACTGAACTTCCTGTATCGACTAAAGTTCTGTTCAATATCCATTCTTCCGTGGATTTTGTTGTTGTCCCTTCTCTTTTCGCGTAATAGGCACTGTAATAACCAATGGAGATGTGTGGTTCAAATTTTCTTTTGGTATTTCTGCCGCCATGAATGTGATTTTTTGCTTTTCCCAATCTTTCAAGGGTGATGTCTTTTCTACCGCCATAACCTTCCTTCCTTCAAAATTTCGTTTATGTATTCTTCCTTTGATGTTTTCATGGAATTCATTAACCATTTTTTTGTTATCATATTACACTCCAATATTTTGTCATCTTCATTGACTCTAATCATTTTTCTTTTAACTGGTTCACTGATTTTTTTAATCACTTTCTTGATTTGAACAATCTCAACAACAATCTTCAACTTTCGATCTTCAGCCTCCCTGTTTCTAGCGCCATTATGTAGTTGCAGAAAATCCTACACTACACCCCTCATATGATTTCATTATCATTCAACTCATTTTAGATTAACAATCTTAATTTTATTGATGAATTTTTGAACAATCTTACAAGAAAAGATAAAGGAATCAAGAATAACCACTGTTCCAGATTTTCTCTCTCCTATTTACTTGCTTCTCACCCAGAAAAAGATCTCTCCCTTTCCTTTACAACTGAACGACTATTTATAGGGAAGTACATAGTGGATGACAACTAATTTGTCCTTTATTTTCGTATATGGCTTGCGACATTCTCGCAGCCTTACAAATGTTAGTCTCGCAAACTCTCTTATTTTCGCAGGACCATCACATTTTTCTCATGATTTTAGCTGACGTCGTTTATTATGTCATTTCTGAAATTGTTCTGCGACACTGTTGTATTGTATTGTTGATAATTTCGCTGAGGCATTATTGCTGCGAGATTCTGATCCTACATAGCCATAGAAGATTCATATGGAGAATCTTCATTTGCAGCAAGGTCATCATTATCCTCATCATCCTCGTCACTCTCGGAGTTTTCATGAGAAGGAATATTTGAAGGAGAGGAAGAACGTATTTTTCTCTTCTTTGAAGGAGGAGCAGTTGGTTTTTCCCTGCGAAGAGCACCTTTGCCTTTATCTTCAGTCTTCGCAACATTGGCAGGCTCTTCTATTTCAGCAATAATCTTCACACACAGATAGAAATAAGAAATAGAGGCAACAATATACTGTTTAAAATCATAAGAGAATATTTCTTACCTCATCTGTGTATGAGCGAAGATCTAACAAGGTACTAGCCTTCCCAGTCCTGTGATAGCTATCTTTCAGTTTCTTGATCTGTATAATGTCGCAAGAGTCAGCGAATAAAAGAATAAAGACAAATAAAGAAATATAAAGTGGGTAAAACTGGAAGAGACATACCTATTTCTCCTTCTCGGGCCAAGAGAATACCCAAGGTTGATAGGAAGCGAGATTCTCAGGAAGAACATTCGACCCGGCAATGTAAGGTCCTTTCAGCATCAAGGGAAAAACACACCATTTATCATCTTTGGATTGGCGAGGAGTTGTGTTCTTACCAGAATTCCAATCAATGTCTTGCATGAGTATTTTAGCTTCATTTATATTATCTTTCTTTTTCAAGCGAATACCCCAGCGAGTATTCTCTTTCTTCATGGAGATCAATTCATAATTTTCAAAGAAACTCGCTACTGTGTATTTTTCAGCAATTATCTCCAAGTCTGCGAATTTAGGATCTCTAAGTTCTTTGGAGTAAATAGATCCTTTACCAGCACCACGGTTAGCGAACTCTAGCATCAGACGGATGCAATCCCCACTCAATTGGAAGATAGCTCGCGAAAATCCCGAGTGAGCGAGAATTTCATAGAACAAAGGAGTATCTGGGTCATAAAGAGGAATGGGGAGACCTGCGAGAATTTGACCTAGCGAAATTATGATTGATTGATCATCACAATGTTGATCAGAGAAAAGTTTGATAGAAAAAATTGACTTGGCACTTTCACCAGGAATGGTAGAAAGTGTGAAACCTTTCTCAACAAGATCTTTTTGGACGTCTTTTAAGTTTTTCTCATGTTTGTGGCCACTTGGAGGCATATATGAATATAGAGTATGGGAATGAATAAAAAGTAAGAAAATTAAAGAAGGAAGAATTACAGTAGCAGAACTTATGGAAGAACAAAAGAGTTGCAGATATGAGAAAGTAAAAAGAAAATGGAAACAAGAGTAAGAAGAATATATAAAGAAGATTTTTTTTACTCGAAGAAATAAACACCATTAATGCGAAAAGACGTGAGGTGTTGAAAAGCAGCGGTTATAGAAGACGTGTCAAGAAATAAATGGAAGAAAGGATACGTGTGATAAATGCAGAATATGAAGAGATGGACAGATGCGGCGTTTCTCACATCATTCTCTACTTCGCAGAGAAGATATGAGAAGAGGCAAGATGTAGGATCAGAATCTCGCAACAATAATTTCTCAGCAAAATTATCAACAACACAACACAACACAACACAACAGCGTCGCAGAACAATTTCAGAAATGACATAATAATCGACGTCAGCTAAAATCATGAGAAAAATGTGATGGTTCTGCGAAAATAAGAGAGTTTACGAGATTAACATTTGTAAGGTTGCGAGAATTTCGCAAGCCATATCCGAAAATAAAGGACAGATTAGCTGTCATCCACTATGTACTTCCCTATAAATAGTCGTTCAGTTGTAAAGGAAAGGGAGAGATCTTTTTCGAGTGAGAAGCAAGTAAATAGGAGAGAGAAAATCTAGAGCAGTGGTTATTCTTGATTCCTTTATCTTTTCTTGTAAGATTGTTCAAAGATTGATTAATAAAATTTAGATTGTTAATCTAAAATGAGTTGAATGTTAATGAAATCTTATGAGGGGTGTAGTGTAGGATTTCCTGCAACTACAACCATTGTACCACTCTCAGACAATGTCGACACTGTTCCTTGACATAAGTGTGCCATCAGATGTCACAGGCTTTCAGCAACAAGCTGGACTCAAATTTACCAAATTATCAGATGTACTTGTGAATACTAGATAGTCATGACTAGATCCAAGGAGATTGACAAGAATTGTGAAACAAACTGATAGCCCTATCCTGGACAAGGTAAAGTCCGTAAATTTTATAGAAGTGGGACAATTGTTATGGTCCAGATCTGGGACAATAAATCTAGACTCTTGGTCACTTCCCTCTGTAGCCCGCTACTAATCTCAATGCTAAAGTCATTTTCCTCTCAATCATTAAGATTGTGCCACCTCATGTCCCTGATTTGGACCAAGGACTGTTGTCCCGGCTGTAAGAGGGTTTGATAATTATCTCTAGTAGGTGTTGATACTTTGACTAGTACAAGGGGTGAAATAACTTCCCGGAGTTATTCCACGAGAAGAAAATGAACTTGCCCATCTTCTCGTTGACTATGCTAGTAAGCATAATGTTCACCAATGGTGGATATCTTCTTAACTCTCGTGTATTTTTTCCTGTCTCTCTTTGGAGGAAAATGCTATTTTTGTTTAGAATTTCCCGGAGTTGTCTCGATTTTACGCTAAGTATCAAAATAGTGGGCCACCCCACTGATGACGAGTAGTTACACAACAAGAACTTAATTATTCAGAAATGCTACACCTCCATATAATCTAAGCCACACATCTAGATTTCGTTTCACATTTAGGTACAAAATAGACTCACTATTTTCCGGATGTGGGGTTTAGATGGTAGGAAAATGAATAGGGAGGTGAAAAAGAGAGTGTTGAATAGCACTGCCACTAATTATTACATGACCTCTTTAATAGACTCCGCTTATTAATGCTCTCAAGTTTCAATGTCAATTGTCCAATGACGATACAATTTGGGATTCCCAACCCACTTGAGTAAAAATAAAACAATACATGAGAAAGAATACCCGGCTTAAATGGAGTATATCCAAATTAATTGGGGTATACCTAATGAGACAAAATCCAAGTCATTTTGAAGTAAAAGAAGCCACCCCTTAACCATGTATTTTCTAAATGGCTAATATACCCTTGTTTAATTAACACTAAAAAACTGATTAGCTTAATTAATTGCGTTTAGATTGATTAATTGAGTAGATTAAAACTTATGAATTTAAGTTATGAAATTTTGTTTTTGATTGAACTCATGTGGGAAGAATTTTGATGAAAAAAAATTGGTTTGAGAAATTTTTTGCAACGGAAATGAAAACATACTACCCAAACACTTCTAAAAAGGGGATTGCAAAGCTGATGTATGAAATCATACTCAAAATTAAAGAAGAAATCAACACTTTCAGTTCTGAAACTATGAAAAGTCGGCAGGGTCGACAAATGAAGAACATGCCGACTACATCGGGCCGACGAGGTCTACAGATGAATAACATGTCGAATATATCCGGCCGGCAAGGTCGGTGAATGAAGAAGATGTCGACTTTATTATTTTTGACACACATGAGACTCTTGTAAATGTTTCACTAGTCGGCATCTTATTGATTTTTTACCTTGCCGGCTACCTTATAGTCGGCAAGGTCAACAAAAAATACCTTGCCGACTATAGGATTGTTGACATACAGAGAAAGGTGTTACAAATGCATGATTAGTCGGCAAGGTATTAATTTCATAACCTTGCCGACTAAATTATAGTCGGCAAGGTATAAGGATGAATACTGTGTCGATCCTGTAACTGGTGATTTCAGAGATGAAAAGTCGGCACGTTATTCAACCTCGTACCCTACCGACTATATTTTAGTCGGCAAGGTCGACAAAAAAAACCTTGCCGACTTTCGATTCGTTTTGATTCTTCGTTTTTTGTTTTTTTCTTGATTTCATCATGTATAGTTAGAGTTTTGAAGAAAGATTTTGAATTTTTTTTGAATATGTTTTAGTCGGCATGGTTTTTAGTATGGACAATTTGGTCTTTTAACTCTTAATACACTAGTTTGGATGGGAATAAAATGGGTATACCCCAATTAATTTGGGTATACCCCAATCTCGCCTGGAAAGAATAGAAGGAAAAAAAACATCTAACATAAAAATGCTGATACGATGCAAATGCAAAAATTTTAACGAGTATGATTTTTGCTTCAAAAAGGAATAATAATAGTATGATTTTTGTTATTTTTATCTAACTTCCTCGTCGCCCGTAAGTTAGTCTTCAGAGTCCTCTAGCCAACATGTTTTGGTAATTTTCAATTGATTCCAGCCGTTGTATACGAAGTTGTTTCTTAAATCTCTTGATGAACGCATCGGCAGATTCATTTATATCTTCGACACCGTCGACCTTATGTTCGGTAGGTTTCTTTCTGACTGCTGCTGTTGGATTACATTGAACAGTGTTAATCTTCTGATGCACCCTTGGAGGTTCTGTATGGTGCCTGAAATTTTGGATGAAGGCTTCCGCAGATTTGTTTATATCCACGACGCCATCGATGCCAATATCAGTGTAGCTCTTCCTTTGACACCCCAAAAGATCTTGATCATCAGATGATACTGACTTGAAAAAAGTAGACTTGGTTGGACCATCCATGTTCATGGTTATTCTTCTATATACGTAGATGTAGACTTTTAACTTGGTTTTTCCTCAACGAAATATAATGTTGATATTTGTAAATACAATGATCTGAATGAAGGTGTTAAATTTTTCTCAAAACCAAAATGGAGAGCTGATATGTGTAAATACAATGATCTAAAGCTTACTAATGTTGCTGTATTTATACTGCCACCAATGGCTAGTATGTATTCTTCTTGCTTAACGCAGACGATTTTGAAGAAATGTTAGGAACGAGAAAGGATGACCAGAGAGTCAGAGAGGGAACAAGTAGGCAAACGTGAGGGTAAAGAGTTGGGCAAGGCTATAAAGAACAGATAAGAGGGAACCGAAAGGGCATATTCCCACTAGACGCGGCATATGCATGTGTAGTGTATGTATATCTAGGGAAGGCTGGCCGATGGTTGGCAAATGATCCGGCACATATGAAATTTTGATTGTTTGATTTGCAAGACACAACTTAGGTAAAGTAGTTCGGTGCATGAATTAGGTAACTTTGAATAATGTCTCTCTAGAACTTAGGTAAAGTAGTTCTAGAGAGTGTAAAAAAAAAAAAAAAAAAGTAGTTCTAAAGAGACATTATGCAATCTCTTAAACATAATAAAGCTAGAACCAATCACCAGGTTAAGCATTTGCTGTCTTTGGAACTTTGGTCAACGCCATCTTCACATCAGCACGTGTGAGTAAAATGCCGAATCATGGCGTGAAAATAATCCAAAGAAGAAAAAAAAGTCTTCGATTTGATTTCCATGTTCGCCAGAGAACATTCTGTGTTCCTTCTTTATTGTTGTCAGTAAAATAAAATTTATTAGAAAAAGAAATCAAGTACAAATGGACTCGACAAAAATCTATCAACCAAAAGAAGGAATAAGGGAAAAGAATCATCCCCCACGACAATACCAGCAATAACATGCGACATAGCCAACACAATTGCTCAAGCAACTTGAAAGCGCACACCACATTCTAAAGCTTAAACCAGTTAGTAAAACATCGAGTTACCAGAAAGCAGTTGCCCAAAAGTTGAACCTTTAACTTGCCAGCAAAAAGAACTTGTGGTTCCACTTCTTCCACCAGATTGATAAAAATCCAATATCTTCTTAGTGTATCCTTTCCCACGGAGAACTGTCACTACAAGGCAAATCTTATTGCTTCTTCAGTTGCTGAAGCTCCCTTGATTCTCATGAAAGAAATATTTCCCACCTCAACTGATGCAGTCTGCATCAAATGAAGTGATAACTGTTAGTAGTCAAAAAATTTCTCTGCTCCACATGTTTCACTTGGAAGTTCGCTTATTCTCATTGTCTGAATTTGGTATTTTTCATCTAAGATATTCAGAACATTAATGTTCGTTGGAGCAACAAAAGGAAATTTTCCTGCACAAGAGAATAGTGTATGATACTAAAATAGGACAGAAGGAAAAACGAGTTCTTATATATCTGGTTTTTACACGGTGTCCTAGAGTCGCAATAATACTGGTCGATAATTTTGGGTCGGAGATATTCTCCATTAGTACGTTCTTAAAAGTGATTCTCAGCAAAACCTGAACCTTCCTACACACATGTTAGCGTAGTTCAATAATGACGGAGATGTGCCGACAGAAAAAAATTACTTAAACAGAAGCTACCTGCTATGTTTTGATCCTCAATCCGTTCTGAGTGTTAGACAGAAAAGGTTCCTCCAACCAGAATGTCATGCACTTGAGAACATGAATTATATTTCCCTAAGCTTCCAATGCTGCTCGATAGAGAGTGGAAATTAACACTAATTTCAGATTCATTACCTTATTCCATGGCCAGCCTTGCAGGAAATATCCATGATTCACACTCTAGAAGAATTGCTTGCTATAGATATGCAGTCGTCACCTAAAAGTAGGTTGTGCAAGAACAAATGTAAAAGGTTATTCATCATCATATCTAACATGGAAGCAAACACATGGAGTAGGATCAATAACTCATTACTCACAAACTGCATGTTTTCCTTCTCAATCAATTGATTCAAGGCACACAAGGTGTGCGAGAAAATAAAGAACATCAGGTACTAGCACCCATAAATCAAACCTTACATAGCATCGTGTTCCTTAATTACCTTCGAACCACAAAAAAAAAAAAAAAAAAAAAAAAGGGAATGTGAAAAGCAAGATTCGAGTCTATTTGAGCTAGTTGTCTGCGGAAGATCCAGTTTAACTTTCATACTACTTTAAACTTGCTTGTTTTCTGAAGTTACATTCGGCTGTCAGTTGCATACATATTAGAGACTTAAGAAGAGTACATGTGATGGAGAGAGTTGTGCCTGAAAGGTCCACTTAAGATTAAGATGTTAAGCTGTAAGACTTTACGACCTCACAAGTCACACCACTCTTACTGCAATAAAATTGTTACAAGTTTGCATTGATAGTTGTTGTATGACTAATATCAATTAGCAGTGTTTTTGTCCAGTTTGGCTTTGCAAAGCCTGGCAATTACTTGTCTCGGAGTGAATGCATTATTTACAATCGGCAAGCATCTAAATGTTTATATAAAGACTACTTTAGCTGGAAAAAAATGTTTTGTTGGAAGCAAGATGGGAAATCAGGATAATATGCCAGGTATAGGTCAGAGATACCATTCTTAACATCTAGATACATCCAATACTTGGATACACAGACGCTCTGAATTCTCATGCTATGTAAGTTCTACTTTTATGCTAATTAAGTGAAAGTGTCACATATTTTTAAGAATAGAAATAAACACCTGTTTTGATAATGAGACTCTTCACCTCCACATATGTAGAATGGCTAATGTGGATTGCATAAGTGTTAGGGCTTCAAATGGGGGCAATCACTTCAAGGTGAGATACCTTGACCCTGATACAGTTTGTGAAAGCTATATGCATTTGTTGACTATTAAGTATTATAAGGTTCGTCACCATCAAGTTCTTGCACTTATGGAACGTAACAGCCTGCACCAAAAATTTTAACATAATTTCCTCTATGGAAACTATGCTATTGGTTGTAAACAACAGAAACAGGGTCAGCAATGCTATTTCATATCCAATTGATAATTCTAACAAACAATCAGTTACTCAATGGAAGTGATTCCGATTCATTCTCTCATCTTGAAAGGACTGAACAATGGGTTTTTCCCACTGTTTTTTAAATTTCTAACAAATGAGAATTGAACCTATTGCCATCGAAGGTCACATATTTCTAACTCAAAAAGTAGGTTTTCTTCATAATCTTGAATCTCATCCAATGGGTTTTGTCACATCATGCTAATACAGTAATACTTGACATGATGAAAGGCAAATTCAGAATAGATTGAGCTTGAAAATGTACCTGGATATCGCTTCTGTAACCAGCTCCTTTGACTCCATCATCTTTAACATTATACTGACTTATTTCTACTGGAAGCTGAATCAAGGGTTCAAAACATTCTCTTTTGAGAAACAAACAGATGAATTTTGGTTTTAACGAAAGGAGGACTTAACTGGTGGTGAAGCTGCCAATACAGTGTCTTGTGGAGCCCACAGATTAAAGAAGAAGAGTGTGCGGTTCTCTGATACCGGTTGACCAGGACGGAAACTCGGGTTCTGTGCCCTTGACCGGTCTAAAGTATACACGCAATGAACGACTCTTCCCTCACTTTCATTTCTCATTCTTCTTCCGTAACTCGGAGCAGTTCTTATGGACTCAACAAACTATCAAGTCTGTTGATTTTATTTCCACTATGGACTCAATAAATATGAAAAATGGATGTTCAAACCAACAAATTTGTTGGTTTGTTCGTTGAGTTGGATGATGTAGCGAGCGATTAATGATGGGTCGGGCGAGCTAGCCTCAAACGCTGGCGTTTGAGACACAAGCGTTGGCGCTTTACTTGGTAACGCGCGATCTTCACTAAATCGCCAGAGGTTGTCCTTCCATTGCGCGTTTGTCATTGAAGCGCCAACGGCTGAATCTGGACGGCTAGAAACTCTTGTGATCTAACGGCTATAATTTTTGAGTTCTATAAATACTCCTCATTTCAACTCCAAATTCACACATTCTACATATTCTTCACTCTCAAATCATCTACAAAAATGCCTCCCAGAGTCCGTGGTGTTAGATTCACTAAACAAGAGGATTTAGCTATTTGTAGAGCCTTTGTTTTTCACACACAAGATGCTGTCATGAGTAATGTAGCCGATTCGACCGAAACTTTCTGGGAGAAAGTTTACAGAGTGTTCACCGCTGAAACTGGGAACATCCATGGGCGTGATTCTCACGGATTGCAGCATCGTTTTAGTGTAATTAGTATGAATGTATTGGAGTTTGTCGCCCAACTAATGGAGAATCACCAAAATAAGCTCAACGGTGAAGCCGAACATGAAGTGTTGCCCATAACTCTAGCGATGTGGCAAGCATCTCACCGCGGTCGTCCTTTCGACTTCCATGCTTGTTTCAACATTCTTAGGGTGCTCAACATATACGATCCTTACATCGCCCTAGGAATTCCACCACCCGCGAGAATTGACGCTTATGTAGTAGTTGTTTTAATTTAATGTATTTCTTTTATTTTCATGTATGATGTGGGTGTTCAATGCAATATGTTTTTATTTATGAAATTGATGGTCCAATGTTTAATCGAGGAAAAATTTAAATTACTTGATATTGATGGTTTTAGATAGTCGCGCGGGTTTACTACAAACGCCAATTCATATAGTATTCAAACGGGCGCTTAAAGGAAAGTCGCGCGGTTTTACTACCAACGCCGACGATTACATTTCCAACCGCTCGATTTTCTTTCTCGACCTATAAATTCCATTCTTCACATCTCCAAAATCACATCTTCTTCTTTTATAAAACTCTTAGTCTCTCTCACTCTGCAGAAATGTCTGTTAGAAATCGTGGTCCCTAGTTTACTGAAGAAGAGGATATAACTGTATGCAAAGCATATTTTTTCATAGGGTAATCACTGGTATATGCTTTTTCAAGAAGGTTCTTTTTGGGAGAACTTGTTTCCAATGTTTGTCTCACTGATGGCAAACCCAGGAAACCGAGATGCTCGTCGATTGCGTGCTCGTTTTCAATCTATTAGGCTTACAATCCAACCATTTGTTGCGCTGGTAATGGAAATTGATCGAGAAAAGTTCATCGGTGTAACTGAAGATGAAGTGATCCAAACAGCTCTTGATAATTGGGAGGAAGCTCACAACAAACCTATTCGTTACGAAGCGTGTTTTAGAATTCTAAAAGATAGTCTATCTCAAGCACATTTATACTGCACTCGAATGCCGCTCCCGGTCTTTACAATTGAAGAAGATGTTACTCTTGTTCGATGTTGGATATATCGTTTGATGAGACCAATGAACAATGACAATTTCTGGGAAAGAGTATTAGGACATTTTGTAGCATCGTGGACCCAAACAATAAGAAACAATAAGAGCCTAGAACTAAGAATTGCATTCATCACTAAGGAAGTCAAACATTATACAGAAGTTTTGTGCATGATTCGCGGTAGGTATTCTGGATTATCCAACGAAGAATTGGTGAGTATCTTACCTTTGTCCTCACTGATCAACTGCATCATAAATATCTGAACTTGTTGTTTATCTTTTTTACAGAAAACAATCGCTCAGACCAAGTTTACTGAAGAAAGCGGAAGAGAGTTTAAGCATTTTGAATGTTATGAACTCTACAAAGAGAATATCGCTGGATTTGATGTAGTTTGATATTGTTGTTAGGGTTTATTAAAATGTAGTTTGATGTTATTTGCAAGTTTAAATTGTAATATATTTTTCTTTTTCTGAAGTGGAGATCTCTATTTCAAAATCTAAATATTTTCATTCATTGATGCCAATTCTTTTACAAGATATAAACTTAGGCAATAATAAAACGTACTAAACAACTTCAATAAAAATCGAGTATAAGTTTTGGCCTCCTGTTTATCTTCATTTGACGTATCTTCCATTCAACGCGCTCTTTGACAGTTTCGCCTTTGTTTTTGAATTTTTTGTTGTTAACTTTCAAATCTTTGCCTTTTAGCGGAACATTTTCTTAGAGCAACTTCAAAAACTTGCACTTCCCTCTTACAATTTTCTATCTTTTTAAAACTCCCACATATCTTAGAAACAACAACTTCAAGTCTTGCATCGCAAAAAAGTGTGATCGCCTTTTCAGCCATTGAGAAATAGATTTTAGAAGAGAAAATTCAAGAAGTGAATTTTGGTGTGAGTGAATTGTTTGAAATTGATGGTAATTTATAGAGGTAAAAAGTGAATTTTGAATTTTAAAAAACTACCCGTTGGCGTTTTTGCTACAAACGCGAGCTTCATAGCTTAAATCGCGGCGTTGAAGCTTTGAGCGTCAGCGCTTGTCCTTCCAACGCCGTCGCTTTACCTACAATCTCCAGCGTTTGTCTGTCGCTCACGCGCTTTGTTATCTAATGCCCAATGCTTTACCATAGTGAAAAAAAAAACAGTTTGGCCATCCACCTGGTTCAACAAAGATATGGGTTTGTTGATTCCCATAAGAATTGCCCTTAGCCTCTTTTTTACCCCCGTTGATCTTCATTAGGATTCTAAGACGGATTTTGTTGAGATACTAAATGGGTTTGTACTGATCACTTTTATTCCAACTTTTAATATTGGATTTGATCCACAAACGAGTTAAAGGTTAGTAATTATGTTTCAGAACAGCCGAAATTATACTAAAGCATAATTTAGGCAAAAGAGAAAACCCTTTTTGGAATGATAAGTCTCATACGAAAGCAGCCATATGAACCATTAAAAAATGTATATTTTCCTATAACGTTTTAAGAACTAGATTTGTCAATCATTTTTCAATTTAAAATGCAATAGTTAGTTTAGTTTACAACAATTTTTTTCTTCTTTTTCCAGCTAGTAGGAATCTGTTTGCAAAGAACGTCTTAGAGAAATAGGATGATCAGGGTTTCAAGTGGTTACAGAATATGACAAGCGTAAGAATTGCATCATACAATGTGAAAAATTCGAATTTATGTGGTAAAAGGAATACAATATGTAACTTTTGTTTCCCGAAAGGGTTGCATCATGCCTATGTACGCTTTCTAAAGAGAAAGTATGCAATAATGCTAGTGATTCTATCTTTATAAAGTTTATGAAAAAACACTAACTAGACCAAATATGAAGCTCAAAATCAGTCTAATCTAGGTTGCGCAGATATATTAGTGGTTCATGGTTGATCAGGTAGGATCCACAGCTTCAACAAAGGTTTCTCCATTCCTATATCTAAGGTTTAGATGTTGTCCATGTAACGGTCTAGATTTGTTCCATGTTTTTTTGAACAGGAAAGAAGATACATTAAGAACTTAAACTAGATTTACATAAGAGGATTATTTCATGAGATCTTCAAACTTTTGAGCGGAGACTCGATCCGATGACCTCCTGATCAACTGGGCTAACCCCTGATGGTTTGTTCCATGTTTATTAGAGGACATTACGCGCTCTAGCGTGGTTTCACTTCTTTATTATTATCATTAATTAGAGGACATTCTGCGCTCTAGCGTAATTTCACTTCATTATTGTTATCACTAAATAAAAAAAATTAAAAATAAAGTGAAGTACAAAGAAATGGGCTCGACTCAAAAGAAGGAATGAGTGAAAACGGTTACCCAAACGACACAACTAGCAAGACCAAGCATGAGACATAGTCATACATTCTACATGTATCCGACATAGCCAATATAATTTCTAAAGTTACTCGAAAGCACACCACATTCCAAATTTTGAACCAGTTTGTAAAACATCAAGCAGTTACCAGAAAACACTTGCATTAATGAAGAAAATACTCCTGCAATCGAAAAGATGAATATTTAAGTAAATAAGTATTTGTTAATTGGTATTTATTTCTTTATATTTCTTTTGGTATTCTTCAAGATGGCTGAGAATGCAATAAAATGAAGCTGGGAGAGAGACAGCTACGAGAAAGAAAGAGAAAAACCTAACCTTATCGACGAGAGCCTTCCTTTTCAGCTGTCACGGCAGTATAGTTTGACTACACTTTCAACCCTTACAACATGCTTGGTTTAAGGAATTGTATTCTTGGTAATCCAATTCTGGGGGGAATGTGACCAATTCCTTGAACCAAACAACACAAATCAACTCTATGTAATTAAGCATTTTGATTCATAGGAATCCAATTCCCTCAGAAATGATAGATTTCCATTGCATTGATTTAATAGTACAACAGAATTGGATTCCAAGGCAAAAACAAAAGTAATTAAATTACCTCGACCAAACGCTTATTTTTTTCGGAATGAATTCAATTCTATGAATTGGATTACCCCATAATTTCATTCCTAGAAATCCAATTCTTTCAACCAAACAAGGTTTTAAGATAATGTAACTTATACAGTATGGCGTGCTCTCCACCCACTTGGGAATAACTTGTAGATGCAATATCTCGTATTTATTGGAAAGAAACTTTCTTGATTACACCTGTCTTGTTATTTTACAAACTCGTAAGTTCCAGAAGTAAAAGTGGAAATAATCAATTTGTCCACACTGAGTAACAACTAGTATTTCACTACCATTACATATAGATAACATTTGGATAATAGCCCTTTACTATATACTTGAAAGGATATTTATTTATAGTGAATCCTCAAGGTTGTCATCCCGAATAAGAAAGTATTGTTTGGTGAACCTTTGACTATATGAAAAAGAAAAAAAAATGAGGAGGAGGAGGATATACTTGTCCGAAACTTGAACCTTTAACTAACCAGGAAAAAGCACTTGTGGTTCCACCAGAGATTGAAAATAATACAATATCTTCCAAGTATATTCTTTCAAACGGAAAACTGTTACTACAAGCAAATCTTATAGCTTCTTCAGTTGCTGAAGTTCCAAAAAATTAAAGCAATTTGATGTTCATTTAAACACCTAAGAATTTAATCATGATGCACATACATAAGTGTTTGAGATAGTTGTAGTAATGCTAAACATATTTTAAAAATAAGTGTTTGAGCATATACTAAAAACTTAAACTGGGACAGTTGGTATAGCGGTTCGTGAACCGTTAGGCTTGTTCATGAGTCAGGGTGCAACGGTTCGTGAACTGGGTCCGCCAACCCTACAAGACTACCGAACTTAGTTGACCACGGTTCGTAAAACGGGTTCGTCAACTTCTAACCTATATACCAACTTTCAAAATTCAGTTCACAACGGTTCGTCAATAGTCCCCAACTAAACTTGCAGTTTGCGAATTAGTTCGACAACCCCCGTGTATTTCTGAACCTCAGATATCTATGGTTTGCGAACTGGTTCACCAACCTACCCTTAGTAGAAATATCAGATAATTCAATATTTATCTCTTATGATGTTTGAAATATTCCCACATAATGCGTGGGCAATTTTCAATTCATCCACAAATTAATTCACACAATAAATTGTTTAGAACTAATATTGTTAAGGATCTTTGAACATCTTTTCTTAGAATCATATTCGAGAATCTTAATAAGACAAGCTTGGCTCGAAATTTCTATTTTTTTTTGTAAATCATACGACATCGTCTCAGAAAAAAAAAAGAATGGTAAGATAGTGAATAAATTAGAATGGTTCAGTCTTCAAATACCTGATACATAAGTTCTCCAAACGTCTTCGTCGATCTTCAGTCTTCGAGGGTGATGTCTGATACTCAACTACCAAATTTTAACCTATTCCGAGACTTGACTTAGTAGACTAGAAATCAAGAAATAGTTGTGATCATCTAACATTGACAACAAGCTTGACATAGCAAAACTTGTGAGTTCAACCGAGCAATGCTCTAACATTATCAAGATCTAAAAATGCAACTATAAATGAGATTATAACATGAAATGAGGATTGGAATATAGAAGGATTAAATAAACAAGAATTGGGCGATATGTCCGATATGCTCCATTCTCTATGTGACTTTGCGATTAGTCCTGACGGCACTTTGGATGATAGCAGGAATTAGGAGTATATGGAAAGGTATCTTTTTTTGCTAATTGTTATGCTGCTATTGATGTTGATGGTCTACTTGTATTCCCGCACAACAAGTTTGGATTCCCAAGTTCCATTAAAAGTTTCTATTTTTGTCTGGTCCCTTTGCCATAATGGAGATCCTACTCTTGATATGTCGCAGCGAGCTGGAAGGGTACCATCTATTATTTGCTTGTTATGTGTTGTTGAACAAGAAACCCAAAACCATCAGTTTTTCATTGTTTTGAGACAAGGAAATTATGGCACTACTTTCTTGACAGCTTTACGATGAAGTGGGTGTTCTCGAATTCATTTAAAATAAATGTTTTTGAATGGTCAAGAAACAAGATTAGGTGTTTTATGATAAAATTTTGGTCTATCTTGCTGCTTGCAGTTTGGTGGTCTGTTTGGAATGAACGAAATAATAAATTTTACGGGGGACATAAAAGAAACTTTGATCAGCTCACTATTGCAAATGTACTCTTTTTAATTGAACTGTAAAATCAAAGTTGTTTGAAGGATACTCTTTGAGCACTTTGATCTTTAATTGGCAGTTGTTGGTAACAATTAGCTGAGCTCTCAAGTTTTTGTACTCTTAAACTTTATCTTTATGATGAATGTTTTGTTTAATCAAAATATGCCCTTTTGTTCTCAAAAAAAAAAATGTATGGGATGTTCTGAATACTCATGTGATATTTTAATATTCCACGTGTACTTACTGAAATGAACAGTACAACATATGAAGGGTCATACCCCGACTGTTTTTTTCCTATTAAAACAACTCTTTGCATCATCAAAGCTTAGACAAGTATATTAGAAAATAAAATAAATTTTGTTTTCTCTAATTAAAAACAAAATCAAATTACCTAAAAGACTTTAAGCAAATTAATTTACCTTTTAAATTTAAAATATTAGTTACCTTTTTTTTCTTACGTTTAAAGGATTTTTCTTAGATAAAAGTGTATATAGAAAAAAAAACTCTCATTTAAAAAAGAAAAGTAAATGGAGTACTTATATAAATGCCGTTCTTGTTATTAATTTTGGATGCAATTAATTAGTCTTTAGTTGTTTGAGTTATGAGATGATGTCTAAGTACATAAGCGCCCTAGTATTGATATGTTGTGGAAATCCGCCCTAGTATTGATATGTTGTGGAAATCCGTCCAAAATTAGTGTAATTTCACAAAAAGAATAAGTTATAATTCTTACATCAATCGGATGTCTATAACTGGGATGAAACTGGGATGGTTGAATGTAACGTTTGTCTATCAAAATATTACTCGTCCATCCAAGGCTCAAAAACATATGTCGTTTCATAGTATAGATTTGACCATCGTAATATCACCTATACATGAAGTGGGACACATAAAGGATACACATCATAATACATAGTAATTTCTAAAATCATTAATAAAAATACCGATTGATCATTTAAAAAATGTTTTGTCGATTCTTTTTTATCCTCATTAAATGGAAAAGATCGATACACCTAAATGGCAAAGATCGATATACAAATGATAACGAAATGATATGATATACAAATAATACCTAATAAATCATGGTATGTGGGGTCAAATACATTTCTAATAGCGGTTTTTATGAAAAAATGGTTAACATAAATTCCTTAAATCCTTGATTATCTCTTAAATTAATTAATTAAAGTAAGAACTTACTCCCTCCATCCATGTTATTATATGTATAGAATAATGCAATTTTTTTGTCCCACGAAATAAGCAGAATACATTTAAATTAATGCATTTTTCTAGTCTAGTGTTGGGAATAAGATAAAGGATAAAATAGAAAAAAGATTGGATTTTGTTTTTCTTATATTGGAAATAATATGTAGGATAAAATAGGAAAAACATTGGATATTTATGAAATCAAAATTATATCTTAATCTAAGAAATCCATCTTATATACGTGATACAGAGAGAATACAATGTTTTTCTTTTCTTTTTTTTTTTGTCTTCGGAAAAGAGGATAAATCCCCAAATAATATGATGATTTAATTGAGTCTCAGAACTATGAGAGTCATTTGTTGTTACAAGATTGATGCAATTCCTAATATATAGTTAGTGTAAAATGGATTATAATCCTTCATTTTCCAGATATTTTGGATACCATTTCTATTACAAAAAGTGGCTATGTTTGTTGCCTTAATAATATTGAATCTTAAGGTTAAACCGAAAGCAGAAACTTTAAAGTTAATACAATTTCCAGGTCATGTTTCAAAGTCTTCCTTAATACTATATCTATTTCCCTTGCCTTTACATATATTCCCATCAACAGCAGGAAAGTAGAACTTGAATCACTTTTGAAGATAACATTATGACCACTCCATCCAGTTTCCTATTGGAAGTCTGCTTCAGCACCTTTTTCTTCTAATTGTTCTCTTATGGTACAATCTGCATGAGAGCCCCTTGTTTCAATAGTTCTACCTGCATTATCAATCATATTTGGCCTAATTCATGTAATATTCAAATGGAAATTCATGGAAAGAGAAATAGAGACTCTCAAGCTCATATAACTTATATCCTTGTGTGGTTCCCTTTCAAGAATTTTAAGAGCCTCATCTTTTATTGGGTAATAATATAAATTTTTCATAATATTGCAATCTGTTTTGTTAACATTCATAAAACTATTTATAAATCTAACAATTAGCACTATTCTGCCTCTTTTTCTGGAACGTAGATTCACATCTAGCTTTCCATATGTGTCAGGTGATTATGCTACAAATTCAGACACTGGATTATACAATCAACTCTGTTTTTATCATTGAACCACTAATTTAACCACTCATGAAAATCAATGCATCTATCAAACACATAATCTATATCAAAATTTAATTGTATCCATACATGTTCAACGAAATTACAATTGAGAAAAAGATGAGTAAGAGATTCTTCTTCATAATCACATAGACTACACTTTGTATCAATATTAGGAAGAATGGATGCAACTCTCATGTCAGTGGGTAGATAAAAGTTTGGAATAGATGATACATTGATAATTTGGCATAGACGATTTGGACGAAGGGTTATTGACTCTACTATAAAATGACCCTATTTTATCTTCTTGTCGACCCTTAAAGTTTTCATCCTATAGCTCCGGCGCTGGGTTTCAAAATAGGTTTCAAAATTAATACATTATTTTTCCGGGTTGAGCCCTAGTGCAATACAATCTGCCAATGAAATGTTGAAAGTTATCTGTTACTATCAGAAAGAAAAATTCTTCTCTCGATTTTCACTTCCTCTCTCTTACTGTCAAAAAGAAAAAATTCTCTCTCGATTTTCACTTCCTCTCTTCTTCTCCTCCAACTTTAAAATTTTTCCTCGCAAAAATTAGGGTTTCAATTTTGATAAAAAATGTATGATAATCACAGTGAAATTAGAGAATAAAGATGGAGGATTATGCAAGAAGAAAGAAGAAGTTATGGTTCTGAATGATAACACTAAAATTAGGGTTCGTAATAGTACTAAGATAGATTCTGGTCGTGGTAGAGAAGGTGGAGTTTGTAATAATAATGATCATAATCTGTATAGTATTACCAAAGAAAAGGCTGATGAGGATGTGGTTTCTGTTCCTGTCTGTGTTTTTGATGCCGATGAGGATGACAAAGGTGGTTTTGATGTTGAAGGGAAGGACAAGGATGATGATGAGGTATATTTTCTTTCTCTCTGATTAGTGAATTCTATACTTGTTATTTTGCCAATACGTCATATTTTGGGCTTTTGAACCGGGGATTTGTTTTCAATTGATTTTCAAAATTAAAACCTCTTTTTATCTCACAACATGATACTAGAGATTTAAATATTAATGAAATTGAGTTCAGATTTGATTCAGTTGTATTTTTACGTCTCCTCCGAGTTCCTTGCACTAACCTAAGAGGAACGACATGCTTAATGATGGTAGATAAGGTGGGAAACATTTTTATGGGTTGTGATTGCTATGGATTTGATGAAAAAACTTATCAACTCATTGGTGGACAATGATTACGAACTGATTCGCATGAAGATGTAACTGTTGATTTTAAACCTGCAAGTCCGGCTTGGATATATTATAATTCACTTATTGACTCGCTAGAGAATGAATATGAGTCGACTCCTAAAAAAATAAAGAAATATATGAGGTACATTCGCATTGGATTATCAGGGAAAAGTTTGTTGTTCTTCAATAAGACAGTAAGAAAATCTTTGACATTAATTAAACTAATAAAATTATATGCTGCTTTGCCGATTATGTTGGTTTATTTAAGGAGATCCATAAATAGTTATTAGATGAGGGTGAGGATCTGACTTTGGAGGATTGGGTTCTAACGATGTAATATTCATAAAAAAATCCAAATTCTTAAATTAAAAATCAGTTTTGCACGAAGAAAAAAAAACCCTATACATATGAAGATTTTTTTTTATTTTTTTTAAATAGCAATATGCTTTTATAAGAAACTTTTTCTTTTTTGATAATCAAACCATTAATATATAATTCCATTAAAGGAAGTTTACACAATGGTTTTTAAGTAAAAACAAGTACATCATAAACATGAAACAATTACAATGAAAGGTGCAAAACGCAAATAAATCGCGAAGAGAAAGTTTACATAAAAATATCTGAATATAATAAACTAAAATATACTAACTTGTCATAATCATTCATAAATATCTGAATATTGCAAATAAAAGCTTACATAAGATATATTGTTAATGTATTATCTAATTACAATTTATGTACGAAAATTAGTGTAAAGGTGCGGCAGCTTAGATTTTAGGTTTTTTTTTTTTTTTTTGCAGCCCACTTGTCTACACACATACGATGTAGTCATTTTTTCTATTCATAGCATGTTATACGTACAATAAAACAATAATTAAACATAATGATAACAAAAAGGTGGGTTCAACACATAGCTTTTCCATATAGAGAGATACACATATTAGTAAAATTTGTGTATATATACATTTATGTCAAGATAATCCGACGAGATACCAACTAGAAATTAAAAGATATGTGAAAAACTGAAAAAATAGGTCAAGCAATAAGACAACAAAAATCATGTAGTAGCAAAAAACTGGCATAACAACACTTAAACTAAGTTTTATTTATCAAAAACTCTCCAATTTTGATTGTTGTACTTATTTCCGATGTAAATAGTATTTTTTTAAAAAATTTTGAGCGAGCATCAACGATTACCGTGAAAATCCATCGTCATTTATATATAACTATAATTGTGAAAGGTATGCCATGGGTAGATATGCTTCTACCTAGTCATGCTAACTCAACTTCAATGTAAAATATGTTTTCTTTGTTTTGGATAATTTTAATATGTTGTTTTGAGTAGATAAGTTTTTTATTTTATTGTATTGTAACAGTTGCTAAATAATAGTAGTAATCGACCGACTTTAAAAGGTCTTCTATAAGATATTAAGATGAGTAGAATATTTATTATGATGCTTTATTTCTCTTTTCTTTTTTATTTTTTTTCTTCATTTTATTTAAAGTTTCATCCAAAGCATCAAGTTATTATTTATTTTATTTCGACTAATTTCAATTCAATAACAAGTTACCAATTTTGAAAAATCAAGGTCCATAGGAAAACTAATGTTGTAACTCCGTATACTTATGTTGTTTTCGAGATAACTAATGTAAACCATTTGTTTTGATACTTCGATCATAGCATAATGACTAAGTCATCGATACTAAAGTCATTGTAATAAACATAACTTCGGCATATTATGTTATCGATGAATAAAGATTTGAAAAAAAAGATAGAAATGGAACAAGTCAATTTTGTGTTACTAACCTTGAACTGAAGGATGATGTCTTCGTTGTCTTCGATACGTTTTCAGGTCTTCATGAGTATCTAGAGAAAGTCTCAACATTTCTATGTTCCTAGAGAACTGGTGGTGTTAGCCAATAGTAACCAGATGTGCATGGATAGTAAAAACGAGTTCCAAACTTAAGAAAAATGTGGCTTGCTTCAGTGAAATAGGCAGTGGGTGCCTCATTTGCAAGGATTGTAGCCTTGTTTGAGATTGTCCAAGGGAATTTGTCCACAAAAGTTATTGATTGATATGAATTTACTTATGGTGATGCTCAGAATCACCAAGTTAGTCCAATCCAGTTATGCAAAGGTGCACAAGTTTGTGTCAAAAATTTGGGTGTTAACTAGCATGCCAGATATGCAATATTAGCATGCGCTAAATAGGATTTGGGCATGGCAGGATGCATGAGGTGTCTATAAATGTAAGTTAGTCCGAATTATGGATGCATGGAGAAGGAATGACAAAGTAGTGGTGATGCATAAGGATGGCATGAGGTCATTCTTAAAAATCTTCATGAAAGTTAAAGCAACATGATAGCCTCAGTTTGAAGTAGTACTATTCAACTATGTGTCAATTATATTGTTTTTCGTTATGGGAGTTGCATAAGAACGTTGATAGTTAGAAAAATGCATGTGGCAATGTGATTTGCAATATTGGGGCAGTAGGTGCTATCTCGCTTCCTTGTTTGTTTCTGAGAAACGAATATGAAGTCAATATTTCAAGGCTTATTAGGTATTACAAGTTGCAATTAGTTGGTGCGGTTATTTGCTTAAGTTTGAGAATCCTTTCAGTTTTGGGTTGTGCGGACCATGGTGTTGGAATTAAGTCTCTCTATGTCAGGTGGTAGTGAATGAGGGTATTTGAGACGAAATTTCTTGTCTATTTCGTTCAAAGTAAATCTTGTTCACGTGGAAGATGCTACATATCATATTAAGCCAAAATATACAATAGAAGAGGCTGAAAGTGAAAGAAGCAAATAGAGTTGGTATCATATACGAGTTTGTTGTTGAGAGTTACGTGAAAATGCGGCAACATATTGGCAGCGACGACATGGAGTAACGCAGAAAGAATGTTGAAGTAAGCCCATCAAGTAAAATGAGTTAAGATTGACTCATGGCGTGGAAGAGCATGTTGTTTTTATATTACATTAAAGCATAGCAGTTTGAAAGAACAGTGAGGCCTGTTAGTTTCAAAGGCGCGTGAAAAGGATACCTTTTCCAAAGTGACGGTGGGATGTCACGGGTAGTTCTAAGTCATGACTTTACCAAAGTCATGCATTTCAATCAAAGTGTTGCAACAATGCAATAAAAGAACATCAAGGTGCTGGTTCTTTGCGATACAAATGGTGCAAAGCTAAAAGGTGAAGTTTGCAATATGGTTTGAAGGACAAATCTAGTGTAGGTCATGTTGTGTTGTTGAGCGCAACAAAGGATATGGGTTGTGGCGCATATAATTAAGAGGTATGAAATCATAACATGCATTACTTAAGGCATGGCATGATTTGGCATGGGCGCAACATGATTGAAGAAAAATGTCGAGTCTTATACAAGTCCTGTTGAGTTGTGTGGTGAAACTAAAGTCAGAAAGTGAAGGAACAAAGACTATGGCAATGATCATTGTGATCAACAAGACTTAATTTATCTTCAACTGCAGATGATATTCTCATGTTGATGATCAGATCAACAGTTTGTTGATCAAAGAGATATTGAAGAAGTTGCAGATTTCATTTTCCCTCACTTGGTTGCATTAACTCCATGACCAAAACATAATCTTCACTGTCACTTATCTCTTGTCTAGGGTTTGGTGGACAATTCATATCTATAATCTAGACATCCAACCATATTTTTATCTTGTTATCTCTACCAACTCTCCAGCAGATGTTTGCCTTCAAGAATTCCAATATTATTCTGTAATCCTCCCTAAGACCAAGATCAATCCTTCTTTATACTAGCATGAAACATACTAGTAGCTGGAAATCACTTTGCCTGAATTGATTTTGCCCATGGTTTGTCTCACTGGGTACATAATCTCCATGCAGCTCTAACAAGAAGTGCTTGATTAATGACTCTTAAGTCCCTAAAACCTTGTCCTCCAACATCCTTATGTATACCTATTGTCCTCCATGAAGTAATGTAAGTGCCTGTCTTCTCTTCAAAACTCCACCAGAAATCTCTTTGCAAAGCATCCATTTTTTTTATGGTGTCAACTGGGATTTGTAAGCAGCTCATGGAATATGCATGAATGGTGTTAGTAACAGTCTTGATCATCAGTGACTTTCGACATTGTGTCATAATCTTTCCATTCCAAGTGGACAACCTTCCTTTAACTTTGTCAATAAGATAAGAGAAACATTGTTTTTTCTTCTTCCTTATAATGAGAGGAATACCAAGTTACTTTTCATTTGGATTCATTTCTTCGTACTTTTAGTCTCCTTGAGAGCATTTTGCAAAATCTTTGAGGGACTTTAGCACTAAACAAAACACTTGACTTATTGAAATTCACAAGCTGTCTAGAAGTAACCTTTTTTTTTTTTTAAGAAAATCATTTTATTAATAAAGAATAACCAAAGTTATACAAAAGGAGGAATGCAACCTCAAATGAAAGAAACACAAAGGCCAGAAATGGACAACATGTCATAAAACCCAATGACTAAAGCTTAACAAAAAAACAAAAAAACCGAATTCAAACAAATATGTAGTACGGAGTGTCTGGTATCTCCATTCTATGCATATTCAATGGTCTGTCAGTGAACTTAAGTACTTGTCCTCTTTGAAGGTGACAACCTTTTTTGGCAAAGAAATCCGCAGAGAAATTTATCTCCCTGTAAACATGATTGAAATGGATTTGTTTTAAGGAAGCACATATCCTTTTCCATCTAGCCAGAACAAACCATGGCAGGTTGTTGCTTGAGAATACTGACATGGCTGCATTGGAATCCATATTAACCACCACCTGAAATTTTTGTTGTTATAATGCCCATTCCAGTGCACATAATGTCCCCACTACTTCAGCTAAAAAATTTGTAGTTATGCCCAGACCACCACTTTCAGCAATAATGAATTGACCTGAAGAATTTCTAATGACAAATCCATAGCCAGAGATACCAGGATTACCTCTTGAGGCTCCATCACAGTAAAGTAGTATAGTGTTTTCATTTGGTAATTGAAAGTAACATTCAATGATTCTGGGAATTTTCATTTTCCTGTAATGAATCTCAAAGAATTGCAGAATTTGAATATCATAATCTGAATTATTAGTATACCCTCTCAGTCTTACCTCACAGTCTTTGACCATTCTGAGAAACTTCTTTTTTGCATTTGTCAAATCAAGAGCAATGTCTTCAAAAACTGCCTTGTTTCTGGTGAACCATATATCAACCATTACATTAAAAGCAGCAACAAACCAAATTTCCTGCACCACAGTACTCTTATTTTTGTAGCAGGACAAAATTTCCTCAAAGGAATGTGGATTTTTGAAAGCAAAGATACCACCAATCCAATTCCAAAGAAGATGACCATAGTTGTATTCCCATAAAAGATGATTTATAGAGTCCTGAAATGCATGACATATATAACATCTTGAAACTAGCTGAAAACCCCTTTTGGTGAAACTTTCATCAGTAGCACATGCACCTCTTGTGATTTTCCAAATAATCTGTAGCAGATTATTTACATTATGTAAATCAGATGTTATGAAGAGTACACAATTATCTGCAAAGAATAAATGAGAAATGGGAGGATCCCCTGGAGCAATTTGTATTCCTTCAATTTTATTATTCTGTTCAGCAACCAATAACTGTCTTGAGAAAGCCTCTATTACAATTATGAATAATTATGACGAGAGTGGATCTCCCTGCCTAATGCCCCTTGAAGGTTGATAAGAATTACATGGGGCACCATTTAGAAGAATATATATCCTTGTATTACTAATACATTGCATAATTAGATGACAAAATATATCACAGAAACCCATTTGATGTATTATATCTATCATAAATGACCATTCAACCCTATCAAAGGCCTTTGACATATCCAACTTTAGAGCAAGCATATTTTTTTCTTCCTCTTTTTTGATTTGCATAGTGTGAACAATATCTTGAGCAAGTTGAATATTATCATATATTTTCCTTCCTGGTACATAAGAAGCTTGTAGAGGAGATATAATCTTGCTCATTATATTCTTCATTCTTGATGATAGTATTTTTGAGATAACCTTATACGAAGTGTTACAAAGTGCAATAGGTCTTAGATATGAAGGAAACTGTTTATTCTTTGTCTTAGGAATCAAAGAGACATTTGTATCATTTAGTCTTTTGAGCATGAATCCTGAATGAAAAAATTGTTGCACCATATCAACCATACTCTTACCCAGAATATCCCTGTGAGATTGGAAAACACCAGGAGGAAAACCATCTGGACCAGGTGCTTTCCATGGTTTCATGTCTTTCAAAGCTTTTAATATCTCATTTACATCTGAAACTCTAATCAGCATTTGGCCGTCTTCAGCATTAATTGCTTGAGATATACAGTTCAGGATGTCTTAATTTCTTTGAGGATTTGAAGTGGTGTGAAGCTTACTATAATGTTTAACAAGCAGATTCTCCAGATCAAGTCTTGTAGTGCCTAGTTCTATCACTATATTTTAATGCAGCAATATTGTTTCTTGACCTTCTTCCATTAGCATTTGTACGATGAAATTTAGTATTTCTATCAATTTCCAAGTAGTATGGATCTCTTGTTTTTTGACCCCAGAACTCACTTTGAATTTGGTGCCAATTTTTTATTTGTTGTTCAACCTCAAGTATTTGATCAATATTATAGTTACTTTGGTTGTTCTATTGAATAAATTCCAGTTGTTGATGAAGAAGTTGTATATTGTTGTATATGTTCCCAAATTTCTTTCTATTTCATTTCGAGATAAACTATCTTGCCAGCACCAATTTATTTGAAAGTTGAAATGCATGAGAACAGCAACAAGTTTACTCCAAGCAACAACTACTTCATCTTTGAGTGTGTCATCTCTCTCCTAACATTAGAAGTATTTCCAATTTATTTTTATATCCTAATTGGAGTATGTTGTATCTAACATTATTGGGCAATGATCAGAGCCCAGCTGTGGTAAATACATGAGCTTTGCAACAGGGAAGTGGAGAACCCATTCCTCATTTGACAGTGCTTTATCCAATATTGAACGTCGAATTTCGGTACCATAAATATTACTGGTGTTAGAGCATTGCTCGGTCGAACTCGCATGCATTTCTATCTCAAGCATGTTTGTCAATATTAGTGATCAAAACTATATGTCTTGATTTCCAGTATACATATGACTAAGTCTCGGTCTAGGATAGTTAGGAATAGTTGAGCTCCAGACTCCATGGAGATTATCTTGCAAAGACGAAGAACTACTCAAGGAACCAGTGAAACTTCATCCGACAAAAGGTATGTGGAGATTTGAACTCATCTTGTCACTCAAAAGTCTATCTATTCTATCTCCTACTCTTGAGACGAACTCGTATAAGTATGATAGTTTTCATACATACACATTTGCTATTTCGAGCCGAGTTTACTCGCCTATCTTTTTATCGAAATACGTGTTGGTAAGATTTTGCTTTAACCATCTTCATCTTTACCCGTGACGAAAGTCATGATGACGTTTCAATCTTGAAAATAACTTTGATGATGATAGTCGATTCTTTATGTCTAACGACTGTTATAACATTATAGAAGAATGTTTCAACGATTGAAATGTAGAGTTTGAGAATATGTAACCACCTATGGATGTAAGCGTATAGTGTGTTCACACATTAGTGTATAAATTCATGTGTTGGAAACCAAGTGCGCGCATATGTGTGCATGCGGTATTGGTGAAGGAGACAGGTTGGGTACGCGTACCCGTACGCGTACTGGCGGAAATTCACATCCGTGAAATTCTGTTGAGTTTGAAGTTTACGGACTCAAAAACCAGTCACCTTAGGTACGCGTATGCGTACTGGCGGAACTTTTTCACCCGAAAAAATCTGCTGAGTTTGGAAACTAAAACCAACTCAAAATCCGGTAGCTAAGGTACGCATACCCGGACGCATACCCAAGCTAGTTATTTCTCAAAATAGGTAGTTCATGGACTTAAAAAAATAAATTATAAGGAATTAATGCAATCTTTGCAAACCGTGAGTATATTGTTCATGAATTGATTCAAATGAATCAAACCGATTTTATTTTGATTATGTCTATGTATAAAGACCAAAGCAATTGAACAACTCTTGAACTAGTTCTTATGAGTCATTTGAACTAGTTATGAGAAAGATGAATACGGTTAATATGAAAGCACTCATATGGCTAACCATTGGTCAACCATTTGTGACCAACCAATGAACACGTTTAGGTACGGTTACTAAAACCTAAATGAATACATTTCATTTGTGTGTGACAAGCTAAGTTTCAATCTAACGGTTAAAATATATTAGCTTGGATAAATCAGATTTTCATCTAATGGTGATTATTGAATGCTTTGTTACCAAGGTAACTTAGATTGCAAACCCTGATTTGAAAACTTTATAAGGAGACGTTTTGCAATTGTGCAAAACTAATCCCCACACCTCCTGTGTGATACTAGTTGATTTGCTAGAGTCGATTCTCCTTTAATCGTAGGTTTCTTCTCGAGACCCTGTCGATTAACGACTGAAAGACTTCATTGGGATTGTGAAGCCAGACGAAACTACTTCTCTTGTAGTTGACCGATCTGATCTTGCCATTTTCTAACGTACGAGTTCAATTGAATAATTGACTTGAGATTATATCTTCGATAGGTAAAGATAAAAAGAAATCACAAACATCTTCGTCTCATCGTTTGTGATTCCACAATATCTAGTTTCGCTACCATACGATTTAGATTATTGTGAGGTGATTGATAATACTAGGTTGTTCTTCGGGAATATAAGTCTGGTTTATCAATTGGTTCTTGTTCACCCTGATTTTTATCAAAAGACAGAACAAAACTTTAAGGTTTATCTGTGGGAGACAGATTTATCTATCCTTGTAGAATTTTTTGTGTGATACATATTTGTTTATTAAAGTCTTCGACTTTGGGTCGTAGCAACTCTTGGTTGTGGGTGAGATCAGCTAAGGGAATCAAGTGCGTAGTATCCTGCTGGGATCAGAGACGTAAGGAGCGCAATTGTACCTTGAATCAGTGTGAGATTTATTAGGGTTCAACTACAGTCCAGACCGAAGTTAGTTTGTAGTAGGCTAGTGTCTGTAGCGGCTTAATACAGTGTGGTGTTCAATCTGGACTAGGTCCCGGGGTTTTTCTGCATTTTCAGTTTCCTCGTTAACAAAATTTTTGGTGTCTCTGTTATTTCTATTCCGCATTATATTTTTTTATATAATTGAAATATCACAGGTTGTGCGGTTGTATCGATCAATTGTGAAATCAAACCTTTGGTTGTTGATTGGAAATTGATTGATCCATGGATATTGGTCTTTGGTACCATCCAAGTTTATTATCCTTGTATTTGATAAAGACTCGCAGATTTCTATTTGCTTTAATATAATCAAATCAAGAGAGAGATATTAACTCCTCGATATAATTTTTATTAAGATTGAGTCTGACTGTCTAGTTGATTCTCTTAAAAGTATATTAGAGTTAGTCCATACAGATTGCTAATCGAAATATTGGGTGTGGTTGTTAGACCCCCGCATTTTCAATTGGTATTAGAGCAGGCAAACACCTTAAACCTTATAAGTTTGTGTTTGTCCGATCCTCAAAAGTCTATTCCGATGGGAAACCTTTTTGGCAGACTTGCTCATGGCATCTGTAACGCACACCAGAGTCAATTAAAGACTGTTCAGAGATTATTATTTTCTAGACCTATGGTCACTCATAATAATCATATTCCATCTAAAATCCTAGATGGTGAAAAACAGTCCAAAGAAAAAACTACATGTTCTTCTAAGAAAAGATGGTTAAAAAAACGTAGTCAACGCTCAAAGGAATGGAATCTTACTAGATTTACTCTTAATCTTTTTGAGGAATATTTTCTGAATGGATCAAAGGACAAAGATCTATCTAGAGCGTTTGAAAGTTTTTTTAAACTCTTAGAAAAACTCCATTCGATTGAGGAAAAGAATTGTTGTGACAAAAGTTTTGTACCCATCAAATCATGTGCACATGATGTACGTACTTGCTCCTCTACCAACTCATTAGAAGCTGATAACATTCCAGTGAGTTAAATGTAGACTCTAAGTGTCAGAAAAGGTCACTCCTTAAGAAAAGGATACGAAATAATTATAGTAACCCTGAGTATCATCATTACTATGATTATATATCTCGTACATGGCATAAATATCAACCCGGAGCAATGCATGAGAATTTCTCTGCATACCCTGCTACTTGATTAAAGAAAGGGTCCTCCCCATGTGTATATAACTTGAAATGGGGCATGTAATGTGTTGATATGATGTGTATCCAGGGTAATCTATAATTTATTTCAGTAAAAAGTTTTGTAGTTTTCAGCTACTACTCCTTTTCTTCTTAAATCATGTGCTTCTAGTATGTTCTTCGGAAAGTTTGAATGATGTGAATCATGTTTCATGTGAAGAGTGCAGATGGATGACAACCTAAAGTTGTTTATTAAAGGTTATAAAGAAATCGTCAACAGGCTATCAACCTTCTCCAGCCGAAAATCTTCCGGTAAGAATCAATACTATGAGTCTTGTCTTGATAGCAGTAATGACAACTGTTCACATCATAATGGGTGTCCTCTAAAGTCTCGAAGAAAGAAGGATAACTAAAGACAATTTTCATTTAATGAGCGGAAGACTCATACTTGTGCCAATTAATCACAAGGTTGAAATCTATCACACAAAAATCTTGGTTGAGAGATATGTTCAGGCATACTTGTTGTCAATGGTGTTTTTCGGATTCCCATGCTGACTTCTTATCGTCTTTAGCATGTGTATCCTGCAAAAATGCTTGCACAAGTATTTGTTTGTTATGATCAAAATTTCTAATTGTTTGATTGGTCAAACAAGGTGCTACTCTTGTACTCTAAAAAGTTGCTTCTCTATGAGATTTGTTTTGAGTTATTTTGATATGCAAGAGTCTTCAATAAGGTTGTGTACGCCCGACTCATTGTCTTGGGTTGAGATTGTTCTCGTACAGGTTCCCATGTAACTGGCACGAGTCAATTAAGGAAACCCTAAAAATTCCTTCCGTAAGAAACCCTTTAAATGCCCGACCTATTAAGTTACGCATCACGTACGCATACTCTAGGTTATTCCTTGGGTTATCAAGAATGTCTTCTTCTTCATCTTGCTATGGTGATTTTGCAAAGGGATTTCTTTAAAAAGGTTTCGGTGTTGAATCGAAAGGGAGGAAGAAAAGAACTCTTGTAGAAGAAGGTGCACCTAATGCTTCGTGCTACTATGCGTAATCACACCAAGATGTTGATAATGTGGATATGGTTTCGGTTGAAGTGGTTCATGAATTTCTTAAGTACTTTGAGGAAGCAAAACTGCAACTTGTTGATACAATGAAGGATCTTGATGTGATCAGAACTGAGGTAAAAAGGGTTACTCCTGAACTTGATCTCATAAAGTCACAGGCTAAAGGACTTCTCAACAAGGATATCTTCTCCGAAGACACAGTTGATAATATGAATCACAAGCTCAAAAGCCTCAAAACCCGTGAAGCTTCCGAACGCGAACTTTGATTTAGCTTGTGATCGGTTTTAAAGTAGATGTTTTACTTTATTAATGTCTAGAAAGTCTTCTTATGAGAATTTATTTCTTATGTCTTAGGAAGAATAACTAGAGTTTGGAATAGCCATTATTGTGAGTACACATAGCTATGTCCATCGTTTTTTCATCTTTATTTTTTAGGTTTATTTATTTAAATTCTAAAAATTGTTTGGAAGATGATTTTTGCAGTATTAATCTTTATGGTTTTATATATTGCAATATGTTATGGGATATGTGTGTTTGCGTTCGTGAACTATTATTGTCCCATATGATGTCAAAAGTTATCTCTTTTATATGTCGATATGCGAGTATTGATACAAGATCGATGAACTGTGCAAAACTAATCCCCACACCTCCTCTGTGATACTAGTTGGTTTGCTATAGTCGATTCTCCTTTAATCGTAGGTTTCTTATCGAGACCCTGTCGATTAACGACTGAAAGACTTCATTGGGATTGTGAAGCCAGACGAAACTACTTCTCTTGTAGTTGACCGATCTGATCTTGCAATTTTCTAACGTACGAGTTCAACTGAATAATTGACTTGAGATTATATCTCTGATATGGCAAGATAAAAAGAAATCACAAACATCTTCGTCTCATCGTTTGTGATTCCACAATATCTAGTTTCGTTACCATAGGATTTAGATTATTGTGAGGCGATTGATAATACTAGGTTGTTCTTCGGGAATATAAGTCCGGTTTATCAATTGGTTCTTGTTCACCCTGATTTTTATCAAAATACATAACAAAATTTTAGGTTTATCTGTGGGAGACAGATTTATCTATCCTTGTAGACTTTTCTATGTGATACAAATTTGTTTATTAAAGTCTTCGACTTTGGGTCGTAGCAACTCTTGGTTGTGGGTGAGATCAGCTAAGGGAATCAAGTGTGTAGTATCCTGCTGGGATCAGAGACGTAAAGAGCGCAACTGTACCTTGAATCAGTGTGAGATTGATTAGGGTTCAACTATAGTCCAGACCGAAGTTAGTTTGTAGTAGGCTAGTATCTGTAGCGGCTTAATACAGCGTGGTGTTCAATATGGACTAGGTCCCGGGGGTTTTCCTGCATTTTCGGTTTCCTCGTTAACAAAATTTCTGGTGTCTGTGTTATTTCTATTCCACATTGTATTTTGTTATATAATTGAAATATCACAGGTTGTGCGTTTGTATCGATCAATTGTGAAATCCAACCTTTGGTTGTTGACTGGAAATTGATTGATCCTTGGATATTGGTCTTTGGTACCATCCAAGTTTATTATCTTTGTATTTGATAAAGACTCGCAGATTTCTATTTGCTTGAGTATAATCAAATCAAGAGAGAGATATTAACTCCTCGATATACTTTTTATTAAGATTGAGTCTGACTGTCTAGTTGATTCTCTTAAAAGTATATTAGAGTTAGTCCATACAGATTTCTAATCGAAATATTGGGTGTGGTTGTTAGACCCCCGCATTTTCAACTGGACCAAGTGAATGATCTACCAGTATAACCCATACCCTCCAGGCCAGCTTCAAATATCATATTAACAAAAGAAACTGAAAATACGGGGGTCTAACAACCACACCCAATATTTCGTTTCGCCAATCTGTATGGACTAATTCCAATATAGTTCCAAGAGAATCAACTAGACATTCAGACTCAATCAAGGAAAATATATCCCAGAGTTATATCTCAATTTATCAAATCAATCTGCAATCGAACAGATAGAAATATTTGAGCCGGATTAATAAAAGAAATAACTTGGATGGTACCAAAGACCAATATCCAAGCGTCAATCAATTTCTATCAACAACCAAAGGTTGGATTCACCAATTGATTGAACTACGCACAACTTGTGATATTTCAATTTTATAGAAAATATAATGCGGAAAAGAAATAACACAGACACCAGAAATTTTGTTAACGAGGAAACCGCAAATGCAGAAAAACCCCGGGACTTAGTCCAGATCTGAACACCACATTGTATTAAGACGCTACAGACTCTAGCCTAATACAAGTTAACTTCGGACTGGAATGTAGTTGAGCCCTAACCATTTCACACTGATTAAGGTACAGTCGCGTTCCTTACGCCTCTGAATCCCAGCAGGACTCTACGCACTTGATTCCCTTAGCTGATCTCACCCACAACTAAGAGTTGCTACGACCCAAAGTCGAAGACTTAATAAACAAATCTATCTCACATAGAAAAATCTATTGAATAGATAAATATGTCTCCCACAGAAATACCTACGAGTTTTTGTTCTGTCTTTTAATAAATCAAGGTGAACATGAACCAATTGATACACCGGACTTACATTCCCGAAGAACATCCTAGTAATATCAATCACCTCACAATAATCTTAACAGTATGGTAGCGGAACAAGATATTGTAGAATCACAAAGAATGAGACGAAGAGCTTTGTGATTACTTTTTATCTTACCTATAAGAGATTAAATCTCGAGAAAATATTAAAGAATATAATACTCAATACGATAGAACAAAGTAAGATCAGAACACGCAACTATAGAGAAAATAGTTGGGTCTGGCTTCAGAATCCCAATGAAGTTTTTGAGTTGTTAACCTATAACGGTTTTAGGAAAAACCTAGGTTAAAGGAAAATCGACTCTAGTCGCAACTAGCATCACACATGAGGTGTGGGGATTAGGTTTCCCAGTTGCTAGAGTTCTCCCTTATATAGTCTTCAAATCAGGGTTTGCAATCAACGCTACCCTGGTAACAAAACATTCAATATTCAACGTTAGATGAAAACCTGATTAGAGTCAAGCTAATATCTTTCAACCGTTAGATTGTCTTAGCTTGTTATACACAAATGAAATGTGCCTCCATTTAGATATAGGTAACCGTACCTAAACGTGTACACTTGGTTGGCTCAATAATAGTTAACCGAAGTTAGCCATATGAACACTTTCATATCAACCCTGTTCATCTTTATCACAACTAGTTCAAATGACTCAAATGAAACTAGTTATAGAGTTGTTCAATTGTTTATATTCTCATAGAAGTATACAATACACAATCGAAGCAAAATCGGTTTTGATTCACTCGAATCGATTCATGAACATTAGAGCCACGGTTTGCAAAGATTGCATTCCTTATTATATAAATTTATTTGTTCATGAGTATGCAAACATACATAACCGATTTTAGAACTTAACCCACTCAGGTATGCAAACGGGTACACAAACCTAAGTTCCCGGACTTGGTCTTGTTCACCAGTATGCAAACGGGTACGCATACTGTCGTTCATGACCGAGCTCAGTTGAATCAGTACGCATAATGGTATGCATACTACAGTTCCCGGACTTCAACTGTTGAATCAGTGCGCATATGGGTATGCATACTAAATTGCCGTACTTGGAATACACATGCAACAGTTAGCATACAAGTACGCGTACTGTGTTATATCCAATCAAAGGTTGATTGTTTTAAACTCCCATTTCAATCATTGAAACATTCTTGGAAGACGAGAATAGCTTTCTCACTCAAACTATTAGCTTCAAAGAAATTTTCAAGTGATCAAATGATTAATACGAAACATTTTGAGTCTACATCAAATGATTGTCTCACAGAAATCATGTAAGATATTACCAGATGATTTTAACATGATCATCTTTTGACTTTCGTCAAGAATAAAAGATGAACTTGGCTAAAGCGAAAGCTTACCAACACATATTTCGAGAAATATGCAAGTGAGTTAAACTCAGCTCGAAATATCAAATGTGTATAATGTAAAGTTTATATGGATATACGACTTTTGTCACAATAGAAGATAAAATATAAATAGACTTCTGAGTGATAGATGAGTTCAAGTCTCCACATACCTTTTGTTGATGAAGTTCCACAAGATCCCCTTAGTAGTTCTTCGTCTTCAATCGATGAACGCCGTGAAGTCTAAAGTTCAACTGCACATTCTATCCTAATCTGAGACATAGCTATAAGTAGACTAGAAATCAAGACTTATAATTTTGACAACTAAACTTGATAAACAAGCTTGAGATAGCAACGCTTGCGAGTTCGACTGATTAGTGCTCTAACAACCTCCCTCTTTGTCAATTTTAGCGACAAAATTATCAATACATATGTATTACAAAATAAATAAACTTTGTAGCTTCTCATCCAAATGCTTGATTTCCTTGGTTCTTCAAAATTACTCGAAATATTTGTCACTTCCAAGTACTCCAGTGATTCTAAACATGTTCAACTCAGCATCATAGTTGTTGAAGATCCGCAGCCATAACAATATACAAAAACAAGATGTTTTTGTGTTGTTATACAATGTCATAGTATTATTACACATCATCATAGTTCAATAGTACCACAACTTTGACAATAATACTACAGTGATATGTATCACTCCCCCTTAGTCAATACTTCATCTCACAATGAAAACCACTCCCCCTTACACAATATGTATTTTTAGTGTGAACTACACAATAATTCTCCCATTTTTTGTCAATATAAATTGGCAAAGTTATGAAAACCAGTGGGATCGTAATGAAATTCTCATAGAGATACTTCATGACTAAAAGAGAACATATCAACTTTGTTTCGATGATTTCACATAGTCGAAACTTAGTGTATTCATCAAGGAGTTTATAAAGATACAAGAAAACTCCTATAATATTCCACAGCCGCACTCCCCACAAAGATTTGGAAATTAAGCACAAGTTCAATTAAGAACTCTCCCCATAAAATGTCATTCCCGAAAGAACAACAAGAGCGACCTTAATTTTACAAGAAAAGAAGGATTTCGTTGGACATTAACAAATCACATGAAACATGAATTTGTATCCAGAAAACTCAATTAAATTAACCACAAAGGAACCTCAATGATTAATTTATTCGAAAATGCTCAACATAAGAAAACTTACGGAGCCATACAATACTTTCACATAGAAGTGGATCAAGGAAAGATCAATAATTCGAAATATTCTATTTTTTATTCTATTTTTAATCAATATTTTCATAATGATATATCATAGACTTAATCTTTGACATCAAAAGTTCATTCTATTTTCCATCACTATTTGCATAATGACAGTATATACTTAACTTTTGACATATATGGGACAATCACAATCATAGTTCATGGACGTAAACACACATATCTCATAACAATATTTGCAATATATAAAATCAATAAAGATTAATACTGCAAAATCATCTTCCAAATAAACTTTAGAATTTAAGTAAATAAATCTAAAAATATTGCAAGATGAAAATCGTTGGCAATAGCTATGTGTAATCACAATATATGTTATTCCACACCCTAGTTATCCTTCTTAAAGCACAAGAATAAATTCTCATAAGAAGTTTCCTAGACATAATAAAAATAAAAAGACGAGGGTACCCAAATACACCTCAATCTAAAACTTTTCCACCTATAAGTCCTTTCTCCGAAAGTGATTGTCTATGGAATGAGTCGAGATAATACAACGAATCGTTTCACACTTCGTGTCATCGTCTATGGATACGAGATCGAGACAATACGACAACAAGATAACTTGCGTGATTGACTACGGATACAAGATCGAGACAATCCAACAACGAAGTATGATTTCTTGATAATCGGTTTAGACTTAACTAAACATTATAGGATTGCTATCAAGTAATTAGGAATTAACGTTTGTGTATTTTACTTCTAATTATAATAAATCAATTATAATTGCGGAAATAAAAAAGTAAAAGACACAACAAGATTTTGTTAACGAGGAAACCACAAATGCAGAAAAACCACGGGACCTTGTCCAGAATTGAATACTCTCAGAATTAAACCGCTATACAAAATATAAACCAACTTCGTATAGTTGACACCAAGCAACTAAACCTATAGTTCACCTAGTTTCCTCAGTATCCATGCGCCTCTAACTTGCAATAAGTCACACACTTGGAACAATTCCTTTGGTTCGTATTCCAAACAGTAAAGGAACAACAAATTTGTTCGGTAACAACTCTTTTCAAACAACGTGATATGAGTTTCACAAAAGGCTCTTCCGTTTATCCCAATAAACTCCTTTGCCGGGTTCTTAGATCAATCTATTCAACAACTACCAAAGTAATTGTTTAGACTATGCTATCAATAATATGATCTGATCAAGATACTAAATATTGATGCCAATATACATAACTAATCAATCAAATCTATCAAAAGATAAACCGATTATAGTTGGATCCCCAGCCAATCAAGTTTTGTGCACACCAAAGATTATGAACTCAAAAAAAAATCTTCTTTGTCTTCAAATCTTCTTAGATCTTCAATAAACACCTGCACACAAACAACTTGAATCTCTTGTGATCTATCACACACAGAACGGAGTCTGTTGATAATGGATTATCACAAGACGTCTTTAGATCTACAAACACTCTAAAGATCCCCGTCGACACTTCGATCTAGTTTGAGTGAATCTTATATCAGAAGAGAAGATTCTCAAGCATAAACAAACTAGGTGCAATCAAAGTTCAACAACCGTTAGTCAATCAAATCAATCGAAAACTAATAATAAACTGCAATTATCTAGTTTCCCACCAACGGTACTCGTAGAGCTTCTCAATCCCAAAGAATTCTTTAAAACGAGCAGTCGTAAGAGATTTCGCCTAATTAGGGTACTTTCCTCTCCGAATAGACGGCTCCACCAGTAAAAACACAACTAGGTAGTTTTGCTGGCTCTAAAGATTAGTTTTCTCGAAATGCAAACTTCAATATTTATAGACCAAGGAAGTTTGGACACCAAGGAATTTCCAAAACCGAATATTCTCAAAGATATGCAATAAAGCCAAAATCGGTTTTCATAATTCCTGGAAATGCTCTGTCCAAATATTGACCTAAATCTCAGTAGAAAATCTCTAATTAGTAAATTTACATTACCAATTTTTATTTTCTAAAGATATGCATTTAATTGCTGGAAATTAAAAGCATATAAAATTAAAAACCTTAATTAAAAGATTTTCAATTTATTTCGATCCGGGATTCTCCTTTAGTTATTAAGGAATATCTTTGAACAATAATAGATAATAATTACTGCACATGTTCAAAGTATGTCGACATCTTTACTTTGTAAATCCTTTTTCATATTTACAATCTTGGAACCGATTTGCCACACTTCCAAACGAGTTTAGAATTGGTTCATCTGATTTCCAAGAACTATGTGATTGATCAAAAACATTCAATAACCTTGATGGGTTTAACGGTTCTACCAAACACAAAGTTCGGTTCTACCTCCAAGTGGCTACTAGGATAGGTTACACTAGTTTCCATAAAATGGCTAACTAAGTACCAGGATCGGTTACCACTTTCTCATGGTATTACTTGTGATCGGTTGCACAAGTTATAGGATCGGTTACACCAATTACTAAAACGTATTAACCTACTACAAGGATTGATTACACATCTTGTGATTAGTCCCACCAATTTCTAAGATCGGTTACCCAATGACTAGGAATGGTCACACCAATTACAAATATCGATCATACCATCTCAGGTGATTACTTAAGATTGGTTTCACTAATAAAAGTTATATCGTTACATAAGTCAGGCATTGTGAATAGTTTTACCAAGATACATAAACAAGTTATGAGCGGTTATACTAAACACACATATTGGTAATCCAAAGATTTTCAATGAGTAACAATACCAATAAGCCTAGCGATTTCCCTTTCGATTCACAAAACAAGTTTATGAATTGTACTTCCTTTAAACGAATGCAAAACATTGTTTCCTAGGACGAAATCTTCACCCATACCCATACATAATCATAATAGCATTCATACGATTACTTCGATGTCTTATATACGAAGTTCAAAAGATATGCGTTATACTTCCTATTATAATTCCTTAATACTATGTCTAACTAGAATATAATCATTCACAGCTTCGCAGTTATGTTTTCAATATAGCACGACTTTAAAGATAAGTTAGGAATGAAACGGTTCAAGTCGAAATATTATTAACCTCAAGAGGAAGGATGATGTCGTCATTGTAGCTCTTTACTTCTTCACATTCTTCAAGTCTTCGAGTAATACTTGTATGTCTCATATCCTAATAACTTTCTAGATAATCTATACGAAGTTGACTCTAGTAAATAATCAAACGACTCTTTAAATGAGTTTTGGTTCACTAAAATATGACAACCAAACTTGACATACCAACGCTTGGTGGGTTCAACCGAGCTGTGCTCTAACAAAAAGCCGACAAACTAAAGACAAAAATACTCATAAACCATCAAAATTGATCATGAACTGAAATCAAAGAGCTTTTCCGGAACCCTCACGAGTATTGAGACCTTTGAGCTTGTGATTGACAGCATCTACTGCTTCTTTAGAGAAGATATCCTCATTGAGAAGATCTTTAACATGTGTCTTCATGAGAACAAGTTCAGAGTTAACCTTTTTCAACTCAGTTCTTAACACATCGAGACCCTTCATAGTATCAACGAGCTGCAGTTTTGCTTCCTCAAAATATTTAAGAAAATCGTGAACCACTTCGGCCGAAACCATCTCATCATTCTCAACATCTTGATGAGTATAATCATAGTAGCATGAGACATCAGAATAATCCTTAGGATTTTGGTATTTGATATCATCAACATCTATTAGGGTTATTTTCCTCTTCCCTTTGGACCCGAAACCAATACCGTTGTCAAGAAAACCTTTTGCAAAATCATAGGTGCGAGAAGAAGATGACATTCTTGACACAAAGGAATAACCTAGAGTATACGTACGAGACTCAATAGGATAGGTATTTAAATGGTTCCTTAGGGAATAACTTAGGGTTTCTAAATTTTGGTTCGTGACAAGTCAAATGGATACCCGTACGAAGCCAATATGGTTCCCAAAAACAAAAACTGTAAAATACCCATTTTCAAGGAAAAAAAACACAACAAAATTTTGCTACATGAAAATTTTCTTTCCAAATTTGGCTCAATAAATTTTATATTCTCATAAGGCCTATTCCTGTGCACATGCCAAAAAAAAGTTGTTTCGCATACCAGGTGGCATGGCAAACCAATTGCGCTACTATGGGAAAACCAATAAGCGATAGACATTCTAGCGAACGATATTATGAATAACGCTGGTGATATTGAGATTATCGCTGGCGTTATACATTAAACCGAGTGATATAAATAGTATCGCTGGCGATATTAACTATATCGACCACTGGATATTTTGCAATGGCTATTCCCCCTTACTGGTTCCTATATATACGCCCTCGTATTTCTCCAAGATACTCACACCTACTTCAACCTATATTGCACCAATTTCTCTATCTCTATTCTCATTTTAAATTTCATAATCATCAATGGCGAGATCCAATGAAGAGAGGAATGTTATTATGAATCGGTTTAGATAACAACAAGAAATGCATCGAAGGAGGTTGCAAGAACTTGACGATGAGGAAGCTGAAGATAATAAACTCATCGACATTTTGATTCTAGTACATACGGGCCAAATACCTAGAGTTCCAGAGCCACAAGAAGTATTCTCAAGAAGGTATACGTATCGAGGAGGGAATTTTACCATCAGAAGCTGATGCAGGATTATTTTCTTCCCAATTGTGTGTACTCTGATCAAAATTTTCAAGGTCGATTCTGTATGCCTCGTCATCTGGTGATAAAGATTATTGAAGATATTTGTCGAGTAGAACCTCAATTTAATTATCAGTTTGATGTACTCAATATTAGAGGTCATAGTCATGAACAAAAAGTTACTTCGGCTTTAAGGATTCTAGGTTATGGCACTCTAGCGGATGCGAATGATGAGTACCTTCGTATGGGTAAAACAACTTCATTCACTTACCTTTCATTGTTTTGTAAAGTAATGATTAATCATTTTGGTCCAACATATTTACGAAAACCAACCGAGGATGATGTTAGACAAATATTGAGGGAGAATGAGGAAAGGGGAGTCCAGGAATGCTAGGTAGTCTCGATTGTATGCACTGGATATGGCAAGGATGCCCTGTTTATTGGGTCGGTCAATATAAAGGTCATTATCCAAAACCAACAGTTATCCTTGAAGCTGCTGCTTCTTGCGATTGTTGGATATGGCACGCTTTTTTTGGTCTTCCGGGTTCACAAAATGATATCAATGTTTTGCATAAGTCGCCTCTGTTTGAAGATTTGAAGCATGGAATTTGTCCCCCAAGTCCGTTTCATGATTAACGGTGGCTATTATCTTGCGGATGGTATCTACCCAAAATGGTCCATCTTGGTTCAATGCTACGGTCAGCCTCCTGCCGGTGCATTAGGCCGTCCATACCGGCATTTTAACGATGCCCAAATAGGAGCGAGGAAGGATGTGGAACGTGATTTTGGAATTTTGAAGAGGAAGTTCGCTATCATTTGTGGCTCATATCGTGGGCTGAGTCCTCGTGAAATGCATAAGACTATGCTCACTTGCATAATTCTTCATAACATGGTAATTCAGGAAATCCGTCGTAATCCGGAGTGGACTAACTATGAAGATGAAGATTTGAGGACGGAGATTCAACCACAAAGAGGCGTACCTGCAAGGAATTATGCTCAAATGACTAATTACATTCAGAACCGAAATTTATATGAAAGTTTAAGAGAAGATCTGAGATTGAATCTTTGGGCAGAGCATGGAAGACAATGAGTTATGTAATTTAATTTAAGTCATGTATTTTAATTGAAGTTATTTATTTTAATTTAAGTGATGTATTTTTATTTAAGTTAATGAGCAATAGACTTATTTAAAATTAATGAGCAACAACATTCAAATTAATCAACTTTTCATTTCAAACTAATATTAAGTAGAATGCAATAACAACATATCAATTTAAAATGCAATACTTTAAATTAAAACTTAATTTAATACATCAATCATTTATAGGAACTACTACATCAAACTCATCATCAGTTTTATCATCATCATCATCATCATCGTTGTTAGTAAATCCTGCTTGTTGTTAGTTCCGTGCTTGAATTCTGTCAAATTCAATTTCCCACACATGTTTTTGCTGGGTGTTCATAATTGAAGTGTTAGACTTAAGAATGTTATGCTTATCATAGTCAAACCCAAATTTTTCTTTAGAAAGACGACTTTTTTTACTCTCCCTGTTTTGAAATTTCCTATCAACTGCTCTTTGCTTCTCGGCGGTCTTTTGATATTCCATAAACTCCACCATGTTAAATCCACCGGAACTCCCTCCTTCTTGAGCTAATTTTCTAGATAGTCTTGCATTGTTCCCCCTGGCAGTTTTCTCTTACCATCATCATAATTATTAAAAACTAAGTTACCTTTTGGGTTTCTTGCAGTATATGGTGAAGAATTTGATGGACCTGGTGAAAATGGTGAAGAATTTGGTGTTGAGAGAGAAGAATTATATGGTGACCTTTCAGGTACTTGTTGATTAGTTAATAAGAAATCTGAATTATATTTGTTCAACACCTTCAAAATATGATAACAACTTTCGAAAGCGAACTGTTTACCATGTTTTCGCTGCCAATCTAAACGAACCTGTCTTTCAAAATCAACATCCACCTGACCACTCTCCTTGCCTGCTCTCTTGGCTTGCATTATCAATGCAACATAAGCGGTTACTTCCCTGTTGATTACAATGAAGTGTTCTGACAATCCTTTTGCATCACGAGAATTGATGTTCATGGTTTGTTCTTCATATTTATGAAATATATTATCCCACATGGTGTTACCATGTTGTTGTGCACCATCGATACAATCTTGGGTAAAATAAACATAATTACGACAAATGCATTCATCCTCTATCAGGCTGTATTTTGCACCACATACTTTGTTTTTTCTAGCTTTGCCTTTGTCTTGACTTTGAGATCGTGACTCCATATTACAAGAAATAAAGAATTGTAGAGAAGGTGTGATTGTTTTAAATTTGAAGAAGAAGATTGAGAAATTCTTGTGTGAGTTGAAATGAGATTGAAATTAGGTATTTATGGGGGGGAAATAGTAGCCGTTGGATGAAGATCTGATAAGCGATGATCACAGAGCCGAGCGATAGCTTGACTAGCGATGGCACTTTAAAGACCAGCGAGCGATGGACACTTTATTGCTCGCTGGAAGCTCTGTCATGTATGCCTATATGTTATTCCTGACATATAGGCATATGAGTTTGGCATACCCATAGTGGGTGCATATATGGAAAAACATGATGTTTTCCATATGCATAGGAATATGCCTAAGAAGAAAAAATTTAGAGAAAAAAAGTAGAAAAAAAATGCAAAAATACTATTCAAGATTAAAAAGTAAACACTCCAACCAAAAACAATACTTAGGAAAAGTTGTCTGTAGACAATAGTTTAGCTATGAACGATAAGAAAATAGCTCAACTAATCAGAGAGCATTTTATCAATAAGTATACCTGATTAATAGTAAATCTTACTCAACGGGATTTTTATGAGTAAGCATTCAACCCTTGTGAGTAATTAGCACAAGTATGAGCTTTATGCTCATCAAATGAATATCCTTCATAGTTAATCCTCTTTTTCCTTCTAATTTTTGAAAGAAACCCTTTTTGCTATGAAAAAGTATCATCAAATTTATGTCATCAAAATAAGAGACCAAGTTTGAATCATTACCAGAAGAAGTTTGTACGGAGGATTTTGACATCCTGTTGATAAGATTCTTGTATCCTTCAATTATCAGATTAAGGTTGTCCTTCATATCTCCACTGTTGTTTCCACCTACTGGTACATTTCTCACATCTTGAACGTCATCCTTCACTTTAGGTTAAGGAGGACTTTTCTGAAATATCCTTGACCGATTTATATTAACACTACAACTAGTTCGAACGTTTGATGAGCATCTTGAACTGACTTTCCTGGAAGAATTCACAGGGTGAGTACTAAAACCGATAGGTTTAGACATCCGAATGTCAGTTACACCTTTGAGTATTAAATCTAAGGTGTGCCGAAGTCGACCAAAGTAATTTTCATTCAGTTTCAGTTTGCTCTTTCGTTGAACATGTCCTTTTGAATCACAAAAAAGACATACTTTCTGACTGGAGTGATTAGAGTGTGTAGCATTAATAACATCGTTAGAAGATTTCTTCCTTCCATGAGATGTGGTAATTCCTTGATCAGTGGAAGAACCAAGCGCCTCCTTAGCGATAGGAAGGGTTTACAGTTTAGATTCTGAAGCTGGTTTCATTAGAGAAACATGATTAGAACTAGCCATGTTTTCTAAAATCACAACAGAATTAGAAGTAATTGGTATAACTAACTCCACAGAACGACCTTTATATTGAATAGATAGATTACTCAATAGTCGTTCTATTTCAAGGGCATCTTCCTTGAGTTTAGCCTCGAGTAAGATTCGGGAGGAACAAACTACAACATTTTCCTCACGAAGAACCCTTAAAATGGAATCACGATCTTTTACCACAATACCAATCATTGTATTGACTTTGTGTTTCAGCCTATTGATTTCAACTGCCTGGATTCTAACAAGTTTTAGAATCGCTGCACTCTCTTGGGCTACTTCCCTTTCTACTTCAGAATCAGATTCGTCAGTAAGATAATCAGGGTAACACATATCAATACAAGTCTGTTTCATAGGAACATAATGTTCATATATATATGAGATTGACAAGTCTTTCTCTTTAATAGATTCCATAGAAACAAAACTTTTGTCTCTAGTGATGCGTTTTTCAGAGATAGCGTTTCTGTCCATAGAGTCAGATTGCTACAAACACAGACTTATGAGGTCTTAAACGTGTTTGCCTTCTCTGATACCAATTGAAAAAACGGGGGTCTAATAACCACACCCGGTATTTCGTTTCGGCAATCTGTATGGACCAACTCCAATATAATTTCAAGAGAATCAACTAGATAGTCATACTTAATCAAGGAAAATATATCCAAGAGTTATATATCAATTTGTCAAATAAATCTGCAATCGAACAGATAGAAATTTGTGAGCAGGACTAATAAGAGAAATAACTTGGATGGTACGAAAGACCAATATCCAAGCGTAATCAATTTCAATCAACAACCGAAGGTTGGATTCACCAATTGATTGAACTACGCACAACCTGTGATATTTCAATTATATAGAAAATATAATTAACGAGGAAACCGCAAATGCAGAAAAACCCCTGGACCTAGTCCAGATTTGAACATCACACTGTATTAAGCCGCTACATACTCTAGCCTACTACAAGTTAACTTCGAACTGGAATGTAGTTGATCCCTAACCAATCTCACACTGATTAAGGTACAATCGCGTTCCTTACGCCTCTGAATCCCAGCAGGACTCTACGCACTTGATTCCCTTCACTTATCTCACCCACTACTAAGAGTTGCTACGACCCAAAGTCGAAGACTTGATAAACAAGTCTGTCTCACACAGAAAAGTCTATTGAATAGATAAATCTGTCTCCCACAGAAATACCTACGAGTTTTTGTTCTGTCTTTTGATAAATCAAGGTGAACAGGAACCATTGATACACCAGACTTATATTCCCGAAGAACAACCTAGTAATATCAATCACCTCACAATAATCTTAATCGTATGGTAGCGGAACTAGATATTGTGCAATCATAAAGAATGATACGAAGAGCTTTGTGATTACTTTTTATCTTACTTATCAGAGATTAAATCTCGAGCAAATATTAGAGAAGATATTACTCAATACGATAGAACAAAGTAAGATCAGAACACGCAACTACCGAGAAAATAGTTGGGTCTGGCTTCAGAATCCCAATGAAGTCTTTAAGTCGTTAAACTATAATGGTTTTAAGAAAAACCTAGGTTAAAGGAGAATCGACTCTAGTTGCAACTTGTATCACACATGAGGTGTGGGGATTAGGTTTCCCAATTGCTAGAGTTCTCCTTTATATAGTCTTCAAATCAGGGTTTGCAATCAATGCTACCTTGGTAACAAATTATTCAATATTCACCATTAGATAAAAACCTGATTAGAGTCAAGCTAATATCTTTCAACTGTTAGATTGTCTTAGCTTGTTATACACAAATGAGATGTTCCTTCATTTAGATATGAGTAACCATACCTAAACGTGTACACTTGGTTGGCTCAACAATAGTTAACCGAAGTTATCCATATGAACACTTTCATATCAACCCTGTTCATCTTTATCAAAACTAGTTCAAATGACTCAAATGAAACTAGTTATAGAGTTGTTCAATTGTGTATATTCTCATAGAAGTATACAAGACACAATTGAAGTAAAATCGGTTTTGATTCACTAGAATCGATTCATGAACATTATAGCCACGGTTTGCAAAGATTGCATTCCTTATTATATAAATGTATTTGTTCATGAGTATGTAAACATACATAACCGATTTTATAACTTAACCCACTCAGGTACGCAACACAGGTACACATACCTAAGTTCCCGGACTTGGTCTTGTTCGCCAGTATGCAAACGGGTACGCATACTTCCGTTCATGACCGAACTCAGTTGAATCAGTACGTATATGGGTATGCATACTATAGTTCCCGGAATTCAACTGTTAAATAAGTACGCATACGGGTATGCATACTAAATTCCCGGACTTGGAATACACATGCAACAGTTAGCATACAAGTACGTGCATTGTGTTATATCCAATCAAAGGTTGATTGTGTTAAACTCCCATTTCAATCATTGAAACATTCTTGGAAGACGAGAATAGCTATCTCACACAAACTATTAGCTTCAAAGCAATTTTCAAGTGATCGAATGATCAATATGAAACATTCTGAGTCTACATCAAACGATTGTCTCACACAAATCATGTAAGATGTTACCAGGCGATTTTCAAATGATCATCTTTTGACTTTCGTCAAGAATAAAAGATGAACTTGGCTAAAGCGAAAGCTTACCAACATATATTTCGAGAAATATGTAAGCGAGTTAAACTCAGCTTGAAATATCAAATGTGTATAATGGAAAGTCTATATAGCTACACGACTTTTGGCTCAATAGGAGATAGAATTGAAGTAGATTTCTGAGTGATAAATGAGTTCAAGTCTCCACATAACTTTTGTTGATGAAGTTCCACAAGCTCCCCTTAATAGTTATTCGTCTTCAATTGATGAACGTCGTGAAGTCTAAAGCTCAACTACACATTCTATCCTAATCCGAGACATAGCTATAAGTAGACTAGAAATCAAGACTTATAGTTTTGACAACTAAACTTGACAAACAAGCTTGAGATAGCGATGCTTGCGAGTTCGACCGAGCGGTGCTCTAACAAAAACATCTTTTGAGGAAGAAGCAGCAAAAGTATTAGAAGTAGAAGTACTTGAAATGGCAACTCTATTCTCATTTTTAAAAACCAGATAGATCACCCATAACTACCCACGGCCGATTCACCTATTTTCTTAAATCTTTGATGTACTGCCATTGTTTTTCTTTGTGGTGTGGATATGGAGAACCATACATGCATGTAAGCAGACATTCTGGCTTTGAAGGATCATATTTTACTAAACAATTAATAATCTAAGAGTCTACATTTACAACTTGAAAGTCAAAACCATCTTTCCATAACATAATAAGTCCACCTGCTAAACCTATAGAGGGAATAAGTCTGTTGTTTGGATATTTATAGGGTTTAATTAATTGTTTTTCATTTTATCAAGACCAATTTTAGCTTCACTAATAAAGATGACATCGGGGTTATATCTGAATATCAAATCATGCAAATGGTCTTTAGTTACTTTTTTTTGCAAAACCTTGACAGTTCCATCATAAGACTCTCATGTTGTAAGACAACCAAAATTTAATAACTTTATGTAAAGTAAAGATCCCACAACAAAACAAATAATGGGGGAACAGATGACGGGAAGTAAATTGAAAAGTTTCAACAAAACAAAATAAGCAATCAAAAAAATAAATATCAGTTAATGAAAAAAATCATAACCAAAACAAAAAAGTGTTGGAAAAGTATTTTTCTTTTACCTCAATTGCATAGCTTCCTGGATTCTGCATGGCATCCAACTTTGTGTTAACATCATTGAATTCATTACCAACTATTTATACTTTATCCATCAAGTCAGCATGAGTATTCTTAGGGACATTGTCATTTAATTCCCCTCCATGATCATCCAGAATGGGACCTTGAATAGATGGGTTAGAACCATTGGTTTGGGAAGGTTGATTTCTAGCTCTCTTATTGGTTCTCTCTTCAGTGTATTTCTCTACATGGATATAATCACTATCTTGATTTCCTTCATCCTCTTCAATATTATCTTCTTTAGCTTGGTTTTTGGTAGTGCGGTATTCCTCATATTCATCTTATATCATTGATCTCTCACGCAAGATTTCAGCTACCTCTTCATAAATCTCATCATCTTGATCTACTACGTAGTATTGATCACAAAGACTGTGAGGTTGTTTAACCCCAATGATACCAAATCCATACCGGTGCACCTACATTTATGTTCCACCATTTTCCTCTTTTTAAAGGCTTATTCAGATCCATCTCAATACGTGTTGCGATTATGTTACCAGATCTTGGCCTGCATTTTTTGGGATCCGTCGATATCTTCCTACCCAAGTCTTCAAATAGCTTCATTGACTACAAGTTCATAGTGATGCTCTAGCAGAAGACCCTTAAACTGCACTTTCCACTCTTGTTTTATGAACCCATAATCTTTGTAAGCTTTGTCTGTACAGTATTCTTGTAAATCCAGCAAGCTTCGTTGTACATCCCAAGGGGATTTTTTGAGCACATATCTCATATCTTTCTGAGAGTTGAACTTGAAAACAAACATATATTTTCCTACAAGTCTTGTTTCCCTCTTTTTTGAAACTTTTCCATTGAACATTCAACTCATCCTCAACTGTTGAAAATTCATTGTCATCATTCGTGGCCATGAGTTTGCCGATCAAACTGTTTGACCAAGTATCTGCAGCTTTATTTAGATTCCTCATGTAAGGATACACAAGCTCGTCAACGTTATTAGACCAGTCAAGATGCAACTAAGCCGCTATTGACTCGATTAATTAGAGATGAACCTGAATGAATAGAAATCAATATAACAAGGATCTAGATACGAAACTAGTACCACTATATAGATCTCGAATAGTTATGCGATATGGTCTGCTCGAACGCGTCAATCGGATCCTGAACGAAGAAGGAATCATCAGTTTAGTAAAAAGATAAACTAGTAATTTTGGATCTTAACCATGTGGCTGCCCTTATCCAAAGCGCTGGATGCATCAGTAAATTGGTTGACCTTATCTCCAGCCGAACTGAGAAGATAAACTCACTTTCTTCTTCATTTTTCTTCATTCTTCTTCTATTTTCTTCTTCTTTCTTATTCTTCTCTGCTTCTCCTCTTCTCGTCCCTGTTGATTTCGATTTCGAAGTTTTGAGTGTGATTTTGTCTGAGCGATCCATCTGAAGCTTGGTAACTTGACAAATTAGAGGAGAGGGTGATAGTTCTGCTGTTTATAGAGTTCTGGAAATCAGAGAAAAGGTTAGTCTTTATTAACAACGATCTATTCAAAGGATGAACCAGTGCATTGAGGAATACAAGGTAGGCGTGGCTTGTCATCAAACCAGGTGGGAACTCTATAACCTTCGTGTAATCATTAAGTTTCTTTTCAACAGTGAGCATGATGTGCCTTTACTTCTTGTGAGCATAATTGTGTGTAATTGAATGGGAATGAGTTGCGATGTGCGTTACCTAGTATCCCCGAAGGGAGTGTCTATGGTTTCCCCATGGCTCATTGCTAAGTCTTATTCAGCACGGGAAGTGTAAATATTATATAGCACGGGAACTGTTAATAGCTATGTCAGCACGAGAAGTGTAAATAGTATTACTTTTTATTTTATATGGCAAATTTATGTTTTATTCAGCATGGGAAGTGTAAATATTACTATGAGGTATTTAGGGAAAACGGTCATATGCATATCATAACTGTTTGATCTTAGGGATTATATTCTGGACTGCTAAATATGCATTTCTTCCTTAAATGCTATAATTTCCGATGTTGTGCTCGGTGTTTGGTGTTAAGGTGTTAATTGCTTTTCTATACTATTATACTTTAATTGTTTATCTTTTAGTAGCATGTTAGTGATTACCTGAAAGTTATATGTTTTCATTGAGCACCCCTTTAGGATGATGTGCTCACTCGTTCCCACTTCAGTTTCAGTAATCAGAAGAAATGGTGCGCACGAAGATATCCGTTTTCGTAGCTTAAAGTTTTTAGCGAACTAAAGATGTTTCTTTATCAATGAAGGGCTAGAGCGTAATTATGCAATCGTTTTTTATGTATGTATTCTTTCTTTGTAAAACAACACATTATTATATTCATATCACTCGAGAGATCTTCATTTATGTCATATCAGAGCGCATGGGTTTGTTTTTTTGGGATTAACTTATGAAATTGAATTCTTAAGATCGTTAATCTAGATTTGATGCTTCAATAAGGTTATAATCATATTATCCAAGCAGGTGATTAGGTTGGGGCGTCACACTTCAGAGAACCAATAACACATCTGTATCTTTTAATAGTTGTATCCCTCACCCTTTCAGTGATTTCAGCAAGATTGTTATTGTTACCAGGTTCCATTATTTCACAAAAGGAAGAGCTTCGTCTAGGGTTTGGTTTATCTTTTGTATGAGCGTAAGCACATTGGTAACAACCTTTTATATTTAGGATTGAGAAAAGGGTTATTAACTCAAGAATATTTTGTTTCCTAAATAAAAACACGGAATATTCCAAACTTTGACGAGGATATCTTCTGTTAGTTGTCAATTGCATATGGCCCGTATAATACTTATGACTCCTAAATTCACGGGAAAGTTTAGGGGGGAAGTGGAATTTTTGAATTTATTGAAGTTTGAATGGATACTGAATCGGTAAACTCATCTAGTTATTCATGGATTCAAACAATTGAGAGGGGAAATGACAATAGATTTCATACTGAATAATACTCAAAGATGATACTTTTGTACCTTGCAAAACTGTTGGATGACATAGAACTACATAAGGCAATACCACCTGATTTGACAATAGTGTCAATACAAAGATGCATAAACTGAACACAAAGCTCCAAAACTGGATATGACCCATAACAAATCTACTGCAAGACAGAATTAAAAATCCAGTAGATGAAATAATCCAACCAATAAGCAATTGAATAGAGATTTATGAAAGATAAAATTCACAAGTTAGATAAGTTTTATAAGTCAATAAAGCAAAAATCTAACACAAAGAGTGTGAAAAGAAATATAATAAAGCGAAACACATGAAAGATGGTAGGAAATGATCAAGAACCAGGAGATATCAAGATTAACAATGATAAGCTTCAATTTTTCTTTGAACTGAGTTGACTCAGAATGTCGCCTGATCTGCAGAGATCTATTGCTTTCTCGGTATCACTTCTCCAAGCGCCTACAGATTTTAAAGACTACAGGGGAACTCGTGGAGAGGAAATTATTGATACTTCTATCATCATTGGAACGTACCTCAAAACAACTGAGGTAAGAATTAATAATTAATAAGTTAATATAATTAATATTCTTAGATATAAATTTATACTTTTGTTGTGTTGTATCAACTAATGTTTCAATTATATACTTTTTTAAGGGAACTATAAAACCTAAGCTTGTTTATGTGGGCAAGGAAGGTATTGAGAGTATTTTGCGCTTCAAGTGTATTGGATTTGGTAGTAATTTGGCTAATAAGACTTTGGAAACATATTTTAATGAGAATGCAGGAGATGTCTCAGTTTTGCGTGCACTAAAAGCTTTAGAAGCTGCTTCGTGATGCAAATGAGTGGTGGATCGCTAATCTAGTTGCATATATTTTCTCAAGTAGTTAAAATTTCATACATGTTTTCTTGTTATAGTTGCTTTGTTTGCAGTTTGATCGCTAGACAAAGACGATAACTACAAAGAGTGTGAAACAAGGATTGGTTGCTGAGTGAGGTAAAGTCGTTTTTATAATTACACTCTTTGAGAGAATTGAACATGGTAATAAGCGTTTAAAACCGAGGATAGTATATGTTTGGTACACATATGGAAGGGGTCGGTTCCGTGATTGTGGTGACACTTTAATATCTACAAAGCATTTATTTTGTTTCCTTGTTAATGGGTACTTGGTAGCCTGAGGATTTTATTTTTGAGAGAAAAAAACCTATACATATGAAGTTTTTTTTTTTTTTTTTTGTGAAATAACAATAGGCTTTTATAAGAAACTAAAATATACTAACTTGTCATAATAATTCATAAATATCATAATATTCTAAATAAAAATTTACATAAAAATATATTGTTAATGTATTATCTAACCATGATTTATATACGAAAATTAGTGTAAATGTGCGTTAGCTGCTTATATTTCTTTTTTTCTGCCCACTTGTCTACATTCATATGATGTAGTCTTTTTTACTATTCATAGACAATAAAACAATAACTAAACATATTCTTTTTAAAAAAATGATAACAGAAATGTGGGTTCAAAACATAGTTTTTTTTCCTTTTTTTTTCCTCTTTTTTTTATAGAGATATACATATTTGTAAAACTTGTGTACATACACATTTATCTCAAGATAATCCAACGAGATAGCGACTAAAAAATAAAATTAAAAGGCATGTAAAAAAACTAGAAAACTAGGTTAAGCAATAAGACGACAAAAAAAGTATCAAAAAAACTAGCATAACAACAATTAAACTAAGTTTTATTTATCAAAAACTCTCCAATTTTGATTGTTGTACTTATTTCCAATGTAAATAATATTTTTTTAAATTTTGAACGAGCATCAAGGATTACCATGAAAATCCATCATCATTTATATGTAACTATAACTGTGAAATGTATGCCATGGGTAGATTTGTTTATACCTTAATGGTCATGCTAACTCAACTTCAAATGTCAAATATCTTTTCTTCTCTTTTTTGGAAAATGTTAATATGTGCTTTAAGTAAATAAGTCTTTTATTTTATTATAACAGTACTAAATAATAATAGTAATCGACTGACTTTAAAAGGTCTTCTATAAAATATTAAGATGAGTAGAATATTTATTGTAGTGATGCTTTCTCTCTATTTTGTTTTCATTTTATTTAAAACTTCACGAAAGCATCGAGGTATCATTCATTTTATTTTCACTAATTTTAGTTTAATAACAAGTTACCAATGTTGAAAACACAAAGTCCATAGGAGAACTATACTTTGTAACTCCATATACTTATGTTGTCGAGATAACTATTCCAAACCATTTCTTTTATTATTTTGATCATAGCATAATGACTAAGTCATCGATATTAAAGTCATTGTAACAAACATAACTACGCACATTATGTTTTCGATGAATAAAGGTTTAAAAAAACAATGATAGAAATGGAATAAGTTCAGTTTTTGTTACTAACCTCGAACTGAAAGATGATGTTTTCGTTGTCTTCGATACGTTTTCAAGTCTTCATGAGTAGCTACAGCAAGTCTATACATTTCTATGTTCCTAGTCTAACTTAATGATGTTAACTTTAGTAATCTACCAAGTGACTCAAGTTTTAAAACCAAATTTGACAACCAAACTTGACATACACAACGCTTGGTGGTGTTAGAAAACTGCTCGGTCGAACTTGCAAGTTTTGCTATCTCAAGCGTATTTTCAATGTTAGATGCAGAAAACCATATTTTGATATCCAGTCTACTAAAGTTAAGTTCAAGTCTCGGACTATAATTAGAGTATGGTAGTTGAATATCAGACATCACTGAATAGCGATTAAAGATTTACGGTTGAAAATCAAACGAAGACATTTGGAGAACTTCATCAACAAAAATGTATGTCAAAACTGAACATCCTATTTACTTAAGACATTTACCTTTCAATCTATATGAGACTATGTTGTATGATATTAGTAGAATTAATACTACAAAGAAGAAATTTCGAGTCAAACTTATCTTGATAAATCTCTCGAAATATGATTCAAGCAATAGATTTTCATAGATCCTTAACAATCTTGGTTAAGAACAACTTATTGATCATGAACTATTTTTGTTTCAAGTTGATCATTTGGAAATTTCTTAAGAAATGATATTTCATATCTATAGAGATTGGGAATGTTTTAAAGAGAGTATTCAGAACTACTGAAATTCTGGACACAGGGTAGGTACGCATACCAGAACGCATACCCTAAGGTTCTGAGTTCGTGAAAGGTGAAGGTGTTCATACCCAGTACAAGTACCCCGAGAACCTGAATTCATGAATGGCTAGAGGTATGCATACCCAGTACGTGTACCTAAGCATCCTGAGTTAACAAATTGGTCTATAGTATATTGCTTGGAGACTTTCTTGAGCTTCAATTTCTGAAAAGTGACATGGTACTAGGTACTTGTACTGTCACCAAGTAGTTCACAATATCAGCGTACCATGGAGTTGTGTTATCCACCGTAAAGAATTGCTCATCCGGAAAACTACCATGCAAAGGAATTGCTTCTTCGGATGCAATCAATCGACTCAAGTGATCCGATACGGTATTCTCACTCCCCTCCTTGTCCTTAATTTGGAGGTGAAACTCTTGAAGAAGTAGTATCCACCTAATCAGCCTTGGCGTAGCATCTTTCTTTGTTAGCAAGTATCGGAGTGCAGCATGGTCGTAGAAGACAATCACTCGCATACCCACTAAGTAAGATCTGAATTTTTCAAGCGCAAACACTATGACCAACAACTCTTTTTCTGTAGTTGAGTAGTTTATTTGTACGCCATTAAGAGTTCTAGAAGCATAATAAATGGTATATGGAACTTTACCATCTCGTTGTCCCAACACGGATCCAACAGCATAGTCACTAGGATCACACATCAACTCAAAGGGCTTTCTCCAATCCGGTGGTTTGATAATGGGTGCGGTAGTCAAAAACTCTTTTAAGGTATCAAAAGCCTGCTTGCATTCCTTTTCAAAATCAAAGGTAACATCTTCTTGCAAAAGTCGACACAAGGGCATTGCAATCTTGGAGAAATCCTTGATGAACCTCCTATAAAAACCTGCATGACCAAGAAAAGAGCGAACCTCCCTCACAGTTGTGGGGTATTGTAAGTTTCTAATCACATCTATCTTAGCTGTGTCTACTTATAACCCCCTAGAGGATACAATGTGGCCTAGGAAAATACCATTATTCACCATAAAGTGACACTTTTCCCAATTAAGTACAAGATTGGTTTCTACGCATCTTTTAAGAATAAGTGTAAGGTTATCTAAGCATTTGTCAGAAGAATCACCATACACACTAAAGTCATCCATAAACACTTTTATGATGCTAGCAACATAATCTGAAAATATACTTACCATACAACGTTGAAAATTGTCGGGAGCATTACACAAACCGAATGTCATATGTTTATACGCAAATGTTCCAAATGGATAAGTAAAGGTCATCTTTTCCTGATCTTCCAGAGCTATTACAATCTGATTATACCCTGAAAAACCATCAAGAAAACAATAGTGAGAGTATCCAGCCAATCTCTCAAGCATTTGATCAATAAATGGTAAGGTAAAATGGTCTTTTTGGGTGGTAGAATTGAGCTTCCGATAATCAATGCACACTCTCCAACTGGTCTGAATTCTAGTTGGAACTAGGTCATTATCTTCGTTTTTCACCACCGTGACACCAGTTTTCTTTATAACGACTTGAACCGGGCTTACTCATTTGCTATCAGATATGGGATAGATAACCCCTACATCCAACAACTTCAAGATTTCTTTCTTGACCACTTCCATCATTGGAGGGTTCAAGCAACGTTGAGCTTCTCTTGTTGGTTTTGCCAACTCCTCTAGAAGTATTTGGTGCATACACGTGGAAGGGTTGATTCCCTTGATATCGGCAATAGTCCACCCTACGACAAACTTTTATTCTCTTAGCACACGAATAAGATTCTCTTCTTGCACCTTAGTAAGGTCTTTGGAAATAATCATCGATAACTCTTCCTTATCACCTAAATAGACATACTTGTGGTGATCCGGAAGAGGTTTAAATTCAAGGATAGGTGCCTGCAAAATCGACGGCAAGAGTTTCTCATTAGTACAAGGTAAGGAAATATAAGAAACATCATTTCTAGGTGAGAGTTCTTGTAATGCGGTAAGAGACCAAATAACTTCTTTAATCTCATCACACATTTCTGTTAGAGCACTGCTCGGTCGAACTCGCATGCGTTTCTATCTCAAGCATGTTTGTCAATGTTAGTGATCAAAACTATAAGTCTTGATTTCTAGTCTACTTATATCTAAGTCTCGGACTAGGATAGAAAGTGTAGTTGAGCTCTAAGACTCCACGACGTTCATCATACAAAGACGAAGAACTAGTCAAGGAACTGGTGGATCTTCATCAGCTAAAAGGTACGTGGAGAGTTGAACTTATCTATCACTCAAAAGTCGATCTACTCTATCTCCTATCTTGAGACAAAAGTCGTATTGCTATATAGACTTCGATTATACACATTTGCTATTTTGAGCCGAATTTATGTCGCTTATCTATTTCTCGAAATATGTGTTGGTAAGCTTTCGCTTTGTCCAAGTTCATCTTACAGTGACGAAAGTCATGTTGATTATTTTAATATCTTGAAAATCGCTTTGATGAAGAATAGTGTGTGAGTAACCTTTATTTAACATCCTCTAAGAATGTTTCAATGATTGAAATGAGAGTTTAGAATATATAACCTTGAATGGATATAAACTTTGTATGTGAATTCATACTTGTGTTAGTCCATAATCCTTGAACCAAAGTATGCGTACTTTTCTTCTCAGGATAACCGGAACTAAAGTCGGCATAAATGTACGTGTACTGCCGAAGGTTCACGTCCCATGAATTTCTGCTGGAGTTTGTGAATTGAAAACAAACTTAATCCGGGTACTTAAGTATGCGTACCGGTATGCATACTCGAGTGGGTTATTTTCTAAATACGGTTTATTCGTGAACTTAAACTTATATAAACTAAGGAATGCATAATTTGCAAACCGTGGCTGTAAAGTTCATGAATTGATTCGAGTGAATCAAAATCGTTTTTGCTTCGGTTGTGTCTTGTATACTTCTATGAGATCTAAGGAATTGAAAAACTCTTTAACTAGTTCTTTTGAGTCATTTGAACTAGTTATGGTGAAGATGAATATGGTTGATATGAAAGTGCTCATATGTCTAACCATTGGGTTAACTACTGTTGAACCAACTAGGTGTACACATTTAGGTACGGTTACACAAACCTAAATGAACGTGCATTTCATTTGTGTATAACAAGCTAAGTTCGATCTAACGGTTGAAAGATATTAGCTTGAATCTAATCAGATTTTCATCTAACGGAGAATATTGAATGTTTTGTTACCAATGTAGCATTGATTGCAAACCCTGATTTGAAGACTATATAAAGGAGAACTCTAGCAACTAGGAAACCTAAACCCCACACCTCATGTATGATACTAGTTGTATAAGATAGAGTCGATTCTCCTTTAACCTTAGGTTTCTTCTCGAGACCCTGTAGGTTAACGACTTGAAGACTTCATTGAGATTGTGAAGCCAGACCCAACTATTTTCTCTGTAGTTGCGTGATCTGATCTTGCTATTCTATCGTATTGAGTACCATCGTAAGATTATCTTGAGATTAATTTCTCCGATAGGCAAGATAGAAAAATATCCACAAACATCTTCGTCTCATCGTTTGTGATTCCACAATATCTTGTTTCGCCAATCGATTAAGATTATTGTGAGGTGTTTGATAATTCTAGGTTTTTCTTCGGGAATATAAGTCCGGGTTATCAATTGGTTCCTGTTCACCTTGATTTATCAAAAGACGGAACAAAAATCGTAGGTATTTCTGTGGGAGACAGATTTATCTATTCCTGTAGACTTTTCTGTGTGATACAGATTTGTTTATTAAAGTCTTCGAATTTGGGTCATACAACTCTTAGTTGTGGATGAGATCAGCTAAGGGAATCAAGTATGTAGTATCCTGCTGGGATCAGGGACGTAAGGAACGCAACTGTACCTTGGATTAGTGTGAAATTGATTGGGGTTCAATTATAGCCCAGACCGAAGTTAGTTTGTAGTAGGATAGTGTCTGTAGCGGCTTAATATAATGTGTGTTCAATCTGGACTAGTCCCGGGGTTTTTATGCATTTGCAGTTTCCTCGTTAACAAAACTTCTGGTGTCTGTGTTATTGGAGTTAGTCCATACAGATTGCTAAGAGAAATATTGGGTGAGGTTGTTAGACCCACGCTTTTTCAATTGGTATCAGAGCAGGAAAACACGTTTAAATACCTTATAAGTCTGTGTTTGTAGCGATCTGACTCTATGGACAAAAATTCTATCTCCATAAACGTACCGCCAGTCTTTGATGACTCAAACTACCTATGGTGGAAAATTGCTATGCGTGCTTTTCTTCAAGCTCGTGATTTTCAAACATGGGTACGTGTTGTTAATGGCTATAGTCCTTCGGTTGATACAGAAGGCGATGTGTCTAGAACTAAGGATATTGATGCATATACTCCAGAAGAAATACTTGCTGCAAAGCAAAACTCCGATGGATTAAATGCTATCTATTGATGGTGGTTTTTAGCTTAGGGTTAAAATTGTAAAACCTTGCATCTGATGTGACGTCACTCTGTAAGGAAACAGATCCATGAGTGTTAACCTCTCCACTGGCATATTTATTGAGCCGTTCAATATATTTACATGAAATTTATCCAGACTGGCGCATGTAGCAACCATCCCAGATGTTCTGTAAATTTCGGTGCCTTGCCTATATTACTTATTAATATAAGATTCACTGAGTACTTTTCCTGTGCTATGTTCCCAGGAAGAACCCTTAATATCGGTATGGCATGACGGATTTGTGTTCACTCGCAATAGAGTAGCACAGACCTCCAAGTACCAAGGTTAAGGCCTTTGCGCAAAATACTCAGTCAGAAAGCAAAGAATAAACAGAGCCGCGGAGTAGGAGCAACAACGAGGGAAGCATGGCCATGCCATAGGATAGTCGGCGCCACTTGGCCATGCCCCATGCTACCCAAACGACCCTTATTCCTTTGTCGACCAATCAGATCGCTTTAAACCCGCCACGGTGCACTGGAAGTGTGTCAACGCCCTTGCTTTCCGGCCCCCTTTCCATCGACCAATCACGTCGCTCTAAATGCGCCATAGGCATTTAGAATGAGGCCGGATCCATGCTGCTTACCGTCCCCCTTTCCATCGACCAATCAGGTCGCTTTAAATCTGCCACGGTGCACTGGAAGTGTGGCCACGCTCTTGTTTTTAGGCCCCCTTCCCATCGACCAATCAGGTCACTCTAAAATTGCCACACGCATGCCATAAGTTTGGCCACGCCCGCGTTTGGCCGGCCCTCTTTTAATCGACCAATCAGGTCGCTCTAAATCTGCCACAGTATTAAAAGAGGCAAAGTTGCGCCAGATGGTCATAATGACAAATTGACTTTCTAAAAGTCACGCCAATACGCTAATTGGCATGCCAAACATGCCGAACACGCCACTTTGCCACAGAAACATGTCGAACGTGGCAACTTACCATAAATAGCGCACCAATATGCTAACCCACTCCTTGTTCATGGCCAAACATTGTAACATATTTAATTAGGGTATTTCAAACACGTCTCTGCTTTAGTGGCGTTAGTCATAACCCTAATTTCCAGTCGTGGTGCAAATCATGCCACTTCGGGCCCCACAACATGCCACAGACCGTACAGGACCCAGGAAACCCTAATAATGGCGCCATGACATGGCCACCCGTGGGAATCCTGCTCTTGTGGTCATTTCCACATAATGGCCTGGCTATGGTTCCTTTGGCGTGGCTATGGAACCATTTTCACAAAACATCGATGTGCAACGGCCACATGCCACATGCCGCACGCGCGTTTGTGCTAATTAGGGTTTTGACGCACCAAACCCTAATTTAGGAAAAGTTGCTACGCCAACCAAGCCAAGTAATGTTTCCCAGAGCATTGGGATTGATGTGGCAACAGGGCCAATGTTGCCATGCCAATGTGCCAAAATCTAGCGGCCATGGCTACGCCGGACGCTACTTCGTGCCACTGGCATGTGCTAACTATGCCAACCACGCCACCATCATGCCGCACGTGCTGAATAGGGTTGCGATACACCAAACCCTAATTTAGCCAAAATTTGCCATGCCAACTGAGTTCAGTAACTCTCCTAAGTCCTTAATATTAACTTAGTAACAGGGCCAATGTTACCGAAGTCATATTTGGGTCTAACACCAATATGCCACAACAGTTGCCACGGCTATGCCACGGCATGCCACTATACCGCTGGCATGCCGCCACGCCATGGATATGCCAGACGCCACTATGACAATGGCGCCACTTTGTTATACAATAAGATATGGCCATAATCAATGGCCATCCTTCCTGTTGAGATGCAATCTCAGCCATCCAAGTTCGCCCCGAACTGACGGACTTGTGGCAAGTTTTAGGCGACCGGCCGCTTAAATCTCGTGGCCAGGCTCCACTTATACCGCCGTGCCACTGGCATGCACGAGATATACCAGTCATGCCGCAGTGCCACTGGCATACACAAAAAACACCACCGTGCCATTACTAGGCGCCAACAGAAGGTAGCCATAATCAACGGCTACCTTCCTCATGAGATGCAATCTCAGCCATCTAAGTTCGCCACCGAACTGACGGACTTGTGCCAAGTTTTAGGCGATCAACCAAGACGTGCCTAATAACATCACATGATATTTTCCTGCGTCAAGACTCTTGACTTTGACTTGCCACACATAGCAACCTGCTACACGTTTTCCATGAAAACACTTGAGACATCAAACATGTCACAAACTGGGGGATACTCATCAGGGTATTGGTCTGGCGGTTTACAACGTGCGGCGTGCAATACGCCCATTATAAGAAAGTGTCATGAAGCGGGACAATTAGTGGTGGCAAGAAGTAACGGGTGTAAATGGATCCACTTCCTTCATCATGGAAGCATGGGTTTCTGACGGTTATACGTTACTCCATTCTTCCACCACTCAATCGTTCTCACTTCCTACGAGACCAGGGTACGTTTTAATATGACTTGTATAAATAGGCTTCACCTATTTCCACCAAAAAACAAGTTTTTGGTCGGCATCAACATAGTATCAAGAAATCACCGAGAACTGATAGCCTTTTCACTCTGCAAGCCAGTTCCACTTTCTGATACAAGTTATAAAACAATCCACATCTTCAGAATTAACCATTCTGGTCTTAACACTCTCTTCGCTTCCCTCCCTAAGACCAACACTTCTCCTTCACTTTGTGTCTGAAGCAAGCATGGAACGGCTATTTCTTGGTTTAGGCCAGGATTGTACAGATTGATCTCTCGAATCAAAAGTACTCCCGTGAAGTGCATTGTTTAAGGTTTAGATTTGTTTCTCATCCACATACCCAAAATTACCAAAACCAGCAGAAACAGTTTTCACCCAAAAACAATTGGCGACCACAGTGGGAGATTAATCTCTCGGTTGCGAAGCCAATTTCTCGATTTATCATTCCAATCTTCCCAAATTCAAGATGGTGGGTCTTAGGTATAAATTCAATCATTAAACAGAATTCACTTCAATCACCAATCCCAACCTTCCGCTTCAGGAGTTATCCCGGCCATCCAAAGCACTTCTAAAGCCGCGATGTTCGAAATCCAATCACCATGGAAGGCATGAAAAAAATATTATAAGATGTTGCTGCAAATCGAGCTGATATTGTCAAGCCGCAAAATGAGATGTTTTGACTTTTAAAGAGTATGGATAATCGGCTGTAGCAAGATCCAGCAAACATTCGCTCGGAGAACGCCACCAATTTAAGAGATGACACAAAATGTTGAATCCTTGTCTGAGGTATGTGCCCCCGCCAACGACGATGCAGACATAGTATGTGGACGTATCCAATGAGAGCAAGAGGAAATGACCGACACCAATGTATCCTATGCAAGCGCAGTCAACACATCCCTCGGCGTTACACCCTCTAGCGCCAACACCAGCAACACCAGAAGCATCCCCTTTGGCGTAACACCTCCTATAACCCGAGCCATAGCTGCCGCTACTCCCAATATTTCTTCAAGCGTGACACCGCCAGTTGTCACCAAAGCCGTCGCCACTCCACCACCGGGACGAGAGACTGGAGGAGTCAGAGGAACCCAACCTCCTCTTACCACTGTTGATTTGATGGAAAGACAAAAGGTTCTCGTAAGTCTCATACAGACATGGCTACAATTCAGAAAGAGATACCTATCTTCCTCAAGAGACTAACGGAGCGGCTACCACAAGAGTCACGTCAACCCCAAATGGAGCTGACAAGGAATACTTTTAACATCCGACGCAAACACTTCAGTAGGACGCGCCTCTATAGATGAAGAGGCTCGTGTTGCTCCTGAATGCCCAGTAGAAAAGAATCAGCAATACAATTTCATCACACGTGAAGATCAGGAACGACTTCTCCAAAATCGAGGCAAAGAAAATCAGCAACCCTCCTGAGTTCACAAAGACCCTCTTCCCGCCAAGAGCTGCATGATTTCTGGGGAATCCGTCCACAAAATCGTGCAGTCTATGATGAAACATTTATGTGAGATTCTGAATTTCTCCAAGGTGCAGCGTCAAGACATATCTGCAACCCTCAACCGCACGGAAAGCAGCTGTTTCCAGCCAGCGAAGCCGTTCCCAAACCCCAACCTCTCCTGGAAAGCACGATTGATAGATGGAACTGGGGACTCCTAACCACTGTTCACTTGAAGTATGTCGAGTTTGACAGCACGCTGATTGACGCGATCTCCAACTTCAACATTGTAACCGTCAAGACTCTGAGAGTTGCAAGGGAAAATCAAACAGAAGAAGCGTATTCTTTCCCATGAGGAGAAAAACACGACTTGCCGACCAGCACTATTTGTGTGCCGTCTTCCCATATGACATATCATATCAACTCGTTTTTCGAAGTCAAGGGTTAATGGCGCTTTCACTGGAATTCTCTTAAGGAGTTGCTTCAACGTTCTCTCTCCGCTTCAACGTTCGCTCCAGCAGCCGCTCCGCTTCAACGTTCTCTCCAAAAGCTTCTCCAGGATCCATAGCCGAAGCCGAAGCGTCAACATCCTCTCCCAGATCCGAAGCCGAAGCTTCGGCGTTCTGCGCCATACGCTTCAACGTCCCCTACAGGAGCCGAAACCGCTTCAACACTCCTTCCTTCCAAGGTTCGTGCCTGTAGCCACCACACTCCTCCCTGTCAAGGATTCCAGCCGAGGTTCATAGTTGTGGCCACCTTTTGTTTCATCCCATCAAATACCTGGAGACTTTTGTCCGTCTATCAACCTGTCATCATCCTGATGTCATCACTAACGCCTGATGCTGCTCACTCATGGGGGAGCCTAAAATACCCAAAGCCCAATCATACGCGAAGGACTTGCCTAACGAAGACAGAGCTAAGTAACTATCCTTAAACTAATTTTTTTATATCTAGTAGGTATATTCAATAAATTTTAAATATCTTAGTGTTGAGACGTGCAAATTCCTCAACACTCACCACTGTGTTGCTAGGCATGCTTCCTCAACACACCCTCTTCTTGGTGTTGAGACGTGCAAATTCCTCAACACCACTATTGTGTTGCCAGGCATGCTTCCTCAACACATCCTTTCTCTTAGTATTGAGACCTGCATATTCCTCAACACTCACCACTGTGTTGATAGGCATGCTTCCTCAACACACCCTCTTCTTGGAGTTGAGACGTGCAAATTCCTCAACACCACTATTGTGTTTCCAGGCATGCTGCCTCAACACATCCTTTTTCTTAGTGTTGAGACGTGCAAATTCCTCAACACTCACCACTATGTTGCTAGGCATGCTTCCTCAACACACCCTCTTCTTGGTGTTGAGACGTGCAAATTCCTGAACAAAACTATTGTGTTGCCAGGCATGTTGCCTCAACACATCCTTTCTCTTAGTGTTGAGACGTGAAAATTCCTCAACACTCACCACTGTGTTGCTAGGCATGCTTCCTCAACACACCCTCTTATTGGTGTTGAGACGTGCAAATTCCTCAACACCACTATTGTGTTGCCAGGAATGCTGCCTCAACACATCCTTTCTCTTAGTGTTGAGACGTGCAAATTCCTCAACACTCACCACTGTGTTGCTAGGAATGCTTCCTCAACACACCCTCTTCTTGGTGTTGAGACTTGCAAATTCCTCAACACTCACCACTGTGTTGCTAGGCATGCTTCCTCAACACACCCTCTTATTGGTGTTGAGACGTGCAAATTCCTCAACACCACTATTGTGTTGCCAGGCATGCTGCCTCAACACATCCTTTCTCTTAGTGTTGAGACGTGCAAATTCCTCAACACTCACCACTGTGTTGCTAGGCATGCTTCCTCAACACACCCTCTTCTTGGTGTTGAGACGTGCAAATTCCTCAACACCACTATTGAGTTGTCAGGAATGCTGCCTCAACATATCCTTTCTCTTAGTGTTGAGACGTACAAATTCCTCAACACTCACCACTGTGTTGCTAGGCATGCTTCCTCAAAACACCCTCTTCTTGGTGTTGAGACGTGCAAATTCCTTAACACCGCTATTGTGTTGTCAGGCATGCTGCCTCAAAACATCCTTTCTCCTAGTGTTGGGACGTGCAAATTCCTCAACACTCACCACTGTGTTGCTAGGCATGCTTCCTCAACACACCCTCTTCTTGGTGTTGAGACGTGAAAATTCCTCGACACCACTATTATGTTGCCAGGCATGCTGCCTCAACACATCCTTTCTCTTAGTGTTGAGACGTGCAAATTCCCCAACACTCACCACTGTGTTGCTAGGCATGCTTCCTCAACACACCCTCTTATTGGTGTTGAGACGTGCAAATTCCTCAACACCACTATTGTGTTGCCAGGCATGCTGCCTCAACAATCCTTTCTCTTAGTGTTGAGACGTGAAAATTCCTTAACACTCAGCACTGTGTTGCTAGGCATGCTTCCTCAACACACCCTCTTCTTGGTGTTGAGACGTGCAAATTCCTCAACTCCACTATTGTGTTGCCAGGCATGCTGCCTCAACACATCCTTTCTCTTAGTGTTGAGACGTGCAAATTCCTCAACACTCACCACTGTGTTGCTAGGCATGCTTTCTCAACACACCTTCTTCTTGGTGTTGAGACGTGCAAATTCCTCAACACCACTATTGTGTTTCCAGGCATGTCGCCTCAACACATCCTTTATCTTAGTATTGAGACGTGAAAATTCCTCAACACTCACCACTGTGTTGTTAGGCATGCTTCCTCAACACACCCTATCTTGGTGTTGATACGTGCAAATTCCTCAACACCACTATTGTGTTGCCAGGCATGCTGCCTCAACACATCCTTTCTCTTAGTGTTGAGACGTGCAAATTACTCAAAACTCACCACTGTGTTGCTAGGCATGCTTCCTCAACACACCCTATTTTTGGTGTTGAGACGTGCAAATTCCTCAACACCACTATTGTGTTGCCAGGCATGCTGCCTCAACACATCCTTTCTCTTAGTGTTGAGACGTGCAAATTCCTCAACACTCACCACTGTATTGCCAGGCATGCTGCCTCAACACATCCTTTCTCTTAGTGTTGAGACGTGCAAATTCTTCAATACTCACTACCGTGTTGTCAGACATCACTGCCTCAACACATCTTCATCTTAGTGTTAAAATGCGCCATATCCGCTTGCTCCTAGCCAGCCAAAGAAGTGCCATCTACCTTTCCTATCCATCCAGCGCCCTTTATGCGGACCAAGTTACAGTGCCACCTTTGCCAATCAGTAGCCAAAGTTGCAGCGCTGATGCCAACACCCCGTGTCCAAGCCGAATTTATGCAAAACCGACAATGTAAGGATCTCCAATTCTTCATCCCTCCTGACAAAGGTTAGCCAAATCTTCCTGAAAATCTCTTCATGACTTGCCGTTTCGATTTTATCCTTGTCTGTCACCATCTCATGCTTACCCCGCAACAATGCCACTGTTCCGAGCTAAGCAGGGGACTTAATATTGATGGTGGTTTTTAGCTTAGGTTTAAAATTGTAAAACCTTGCATCTGATGTGACGTCACTCTGTAAGGAAACGGAGCCATGAGTGTTAACCTCTCCACTGGCATATTTATTGAGCCGTTCAATATATTTACATGAAATTTATCCATACTGGCGCATGTAGCAACCATTCCAGATGTTTTGTAAAATAAGATTCACTGAGTACTTTTCCTGTGCTAGTCGATTAAGATTATTGTGAGGTGATTCATAATTCTAGGCTGTTCTTTGGGAATATAAGTCCAGGTTTGTAGATGGTGGATTTTCGACAAAGGCTAAAATCGTAACACCATAATTGTACATACTCCTGATCCAGCAATCAGATGAGTATTAAGGCTCATGTCTCTCATTGAAGCATGAAAGTTCATGCCGCAAGAACTTCTGACTGAGAATACTGTCTCTCAGAGCAACGACATATCTCATGAATACTGAGAAATTTCAGTAATCACTTTTATATATAATTGAACGATTGGACGGCTCCTAGACAGCTTGCCTGCTAGTATAGAGCGATATCGTCTTCAGGATGTAACAATGTTTTCCCTGACTATATAAAAGACATGTGTATATAATCATTATGATTAGACGGCTCCTAGACAGCTTGCCTGCTAGTATAGAGCGATAACATCTTCAGGATGCAACAACGTGTTTTCCCTGACTATACTATACATAATAAATATGACGCTTCAACAAGCTCATATCGCTCAATCTCAGATAATTAATGCTCCTAGGAAGCATGCCTGCTAGTATAGAGCCATCAATTAATTATCTTTAATCGTTAACTGAATATTCAGCAATATTCTACGATTCTTCGTAATATTTCGTCACTTCAATTTGTGGTTCTTCCCAACAGAATTCCATGGGTTAGTGATAAATATTCAACGTGCGGGCATCTGAGCACTATCGAATAAGCCCCGACTAAAATGGGCAAGTGTACTCAGGAATAATACACCAACGAGCACCTGAATGCACGAACGAGCATTCCAAGATACGAAAGAACGATGAACCAATGGAGAAAATAATAAATAATAAAATATTAGTCAGGGCGCTGGGGGACTGGGCTCACCGGCCGTCCAGTCACGCCATGACCCGTCCCACGTTCAAATTCTATATTTTATCATATTTTTATTATTTTCCTTGATCTCATGAAAATCTCTTCATTTGAGCAAATATCCTTCGTTTTAAGGGAACTCCTCAGTTTCATGGTGTTTCCTTCACATCAAAGAAATAATATAAATTTGGGAAAGGTGTCATGGGACCGTGCCTACTAGCAGGTCGGCTATTCCCTAGTTGTGGCTGGTCCCACACCTCATGATTCCTCATTATTTTATTATTATTTCCCTAATCTCATGAAAACTCCTTGATTTCATGATATTTCCTTTAAATCATGAAAAATAATATAAAATTAGGGAAACTCGTGGGACCAGGCCCTAGCCGGTCGGTCATGCCCTAGCCGGCCCCACATGCCCTTATTTTATTATTATTATTTTTTATGTTTCCTTGATCCCATGGAATTCCTTGATTTCATGATAATTCCTTCAAATTATGAAAATTCCTTCAAATCATGGAAATAATACATAAAATTAGGGAAAACTCACGGGACCGGGCCCTAGCCGGCCGACCATGCCCAAGTCGTTCCCACACGCCCTTATTTTATCATTATTTGTTTCCCTCATCTCATGGAAACTCCTTCACTTCAAGGAAACTCCTTGTTTTCAACAAAACTCCTTAGTTTCAACAAACTCCTTGATTTTATGATATTTCCATAAAATCATGAAAAAATATAACAAAATTAAGAAATGCTATGGGACCGGGCTCATTGGTCGGCCGACCATGCCTTGGCCATAACTGGTCTCACACTTCATGATTCCTTCATTTTATTATTATTTTCCTTCATCTCATGAAGTTTCCTCAGTTTCAGCAAAAATCCATGATTTCTTCATATTTTCCCAAATGATTGCTCAAACGCACATCAGAAAATATCAAAATTCTCAGGACTGAGGCACGAACACTTTGGTGACACGAGCATACTACCTTCACCGACCAAGGTTGGCTCTTTGGCTTGCAAGAGGACGGTCCCATGTATTTTCATTATTTGACTTAATTTGTTCATATTAGGTTCAAACTCTTCCAAACAACTTGGAATTTCATGAAATGATTGTCAGTCTATCCCATGACCACCCAGGGCAGGTTTCATGAACCCTTGGTCGGTCCCTCATCTCTTCACAATTAATTAGGTTTTATCACCTAAGGCTCAGATGAGCATTATTTAATAATAAATGATTAAACCAGCATGTAATCATCTTTTCATCAACATATCAACAAGTCTTCAAGAGACCTTGGTATTTTCTCACTTGAGTATCTGGGCTCTACAGACCCATGACCCCATGTAGCAGGTCCCTCCTTCACTCCGTGGTTAATTTTCAATAAACCATCAATTGATCATCAGTTGATCGAATTAGGGTTTTGAGTCCAAGGTTCATAATTCCAGATTCAAACGCTAATATTTTACGATGATCTCATGGTCAACATTTTATTTATTATACTTGGTTCAGTTGCCAATATTTAAATTAATATTTTATTTGGTCATGCTACCAATAATTCATCAAATGAGCAACATTCGCTCAGATGAGCAATATTTCCTCATGCCAAGGAATATTGGTTCAACTATCAATATTCAAAATTTCATCGAATGAGCAATATTTTCTCATGTTAACTATCATCGTTTATTCATACATTATACCTCTGTCTCAACTTACATGTCCAATTTATGAGTCTCGGAACATTTTCAAATTATGTTCGACTCAACAATACAAGGACTCGTCGTCCCATGAAGTCATGAAGTCAGCAACTGACTAACTAATCACGAGACATCAATCGTGTCACATGGGGGATATTAACTAGGGTTTTGGTCTGGCGGTCTGCGACACGTGTGTTTATACACACGATGAGAATGTGAGGAAGTCGTGCAATCAGTTTAAGGAGTTAACAAAGTAGTGGATGGAAAATCGGACAAGTCTCCGCACGATGAGCAACTGGTTTTAACACGATTTCCATTTCTCCACTCTTTGATCCCATCAACTGTCACACTTCATGGGATCATGGTGTTTACAATTCTAGCAATATAAATAAGTCTCTGAATCATGATTGAAAACAAGACAATCTTACGTCAAACAAAAAACACGAGATCAACAACTCAACGTCTGAGCAATTACTCTCAACAGAGAAAAATTCAATCATTCAGAACTTATCTTATTTTCAGAATACACAACATACCTACAATCTTCGATTACCATTGATCTCACACATTTTTCAGCTTCCCTCCTAAAGATCGACCCATCCTCTCCTGTGACCGAATTTACTGTGGAACGGCCATTGTCTTGGTTTAGGCCGGAGTACTACAGATTGATATCTCGAATTCAAATCACTCCCTTCTTGCAGTGCATCTGTGTGAGGTTTAACAGTTCGCTCGGTTCAAGGAGTTTCTTCCGCACGGTCGTCTCCTCAATTCCGTAAAAACCAGCAACTCGTTTTTCCCCATCTACTGATTGGCGACCATAGTGGGAGATCATTCTCTCGGTTGCAACTCACAATTTCATCAAAGATGGTCGATTATGGGGAGGTGTCATAAACATCCAATCTCAATTTATTATCTCCCAGTATTGGCGAATTTCTTCCAATTGATAGTAAACTCGGCTGGACTGGTCAAGCTCCCACAGAGGCTATGAACACTCAAAGCTCAACCACCATTGCTGATCTGATGAAAATCCTAAATGATGTAGTTACAAATCAATATAAAATTGTCAAGATACAGAACGAGGTGTTCGCCCTTTTGAAAGTTCTTACAGATCAGTTATCAAGGGAACCAACATATGATCGCTCTAAAAAGAATGTTGCTGGAAATCCTTCTTATATTACTACTGGTGTTGATTTCTCTTCTAAGATCCATACCTCCACCAGCGACGAGGGAGACAAAGTCCACACCCATGCTAAGCGCAAAAGGCTCCACCAATCTAGCTTGGACGTTCGTGAAAGCTCGGAATAATTCTCACGAATTCATAAGGAAGACTCATCCGTTTTGGCACGCTTCAATCAAGGCTCTTACTATGAAGGGATAATGCCGTTTTATAAATCAATTTTGGAGGATTTACATTCTCGGATCGTAGCCGAAGCAACTAACTGATCGGCTGCTGCTCTACTCATCCAATCCGAGCCATTCCAGAATAAAGAAGTTTGCAAGGGTGTAAAGAAGAACGGGTATTCTTCTAATCCAAAACTCAACTTTCATCCTTCCATGAATGTTGTTTCTGAAGGAAGTAAAAGGAAAACCGAGGCAAAAAAACACATGCATGCTTCTACAGTATCTCAGGCTCCTCCACAATGAAAGGATAATCAAACCCTAAATGCACAAATGTCGACTCAGCGTCAACAGAATGACCAAACAGACCCGGACTTCCCTCTTCCCATTGAAAAAATGATCGACTTACTAGAAGTATGGATCCAAGATGGTGCAATCAAATTTCCATATGTCAGGAAAAAGACGACTGAAGAAGAAATGGATAATCCTCGTTATTGTCTCTTTCATAGGTTCGTCAATCATCCAACAAGCGACTGCAGGGTTTTGAAGCGCATCTTTAAGGAAAAGGTCGAATCAGAAGAACTTAACCTGGGGACTGAAAGGGTGCACATAGATCCTCTCTCAGTCGGGACTTTCTCTCTCTAAACAACCTGTCAAAGAAGCGGTTCATGGTCGAACATATATGTGAAATGTTTTATTCGTCGAAGGCACAAAGGAAAGACATGTTCACAACTCTGAATCGCATTGTAACAGGGAGACAGATGTCCATTTTCGGAAATACTCCCTGGGCCTTCAGCCACAGACAAGGAGATGCACGACCGTGGACTGCTTTCCATAGTCGATCTCAAAGGAAACAAATTTGTAAGAATGTTGATCCGCCATAAACATAATTCCACTGAAGACTCTTAAAGCTGCAAGCATCACTCGAAAAGAAGCTACTCGTGTTCCCATCTCAATCAAGAATCGTGAAGGAACGCTCAGAGGTGCTTATGGATAAATTACTCTCAAGATGAAAATAGGCTTAATCTAGACAGAAGCCAAGTTTTTCATAGTCAAGGAAGATCCAGGATATGACTTGATTCTCGGACGAACATGGATCCATGCTGAAAAGATGGCTACTGACACAACGCTTTGGTTTCACATCTCTCCAACAAAGAAGGTTCGATCCAGGGGATTTGCTGAGCGCTCCATCGTCATGGCACTGGGAGGAATTTTTGATGAGGTTGAAACAAGAACCCGAAGGAGGTGCACTTACATTTATCAAAATATTCTGCACTCAGGCAAGTCTCATTCCTCCTATGTCCATATCATATATTCCCATACATGCTCTCCTAGCATGGGGACTCAATTTTGCTAACAACTTAGCCGTTGCAAGACGTCATGAATGGATATCTTTACCATAAAAATATTTTACCAAGTGGTCGCACCTCTTCTAATCGAGCATCTCACTGGAATGTTCATTTTAGAGACGATATGCAATCATTGAAAAAGTGGGGGTCTAACAACACCACCCAATATTTCGCTTAGCAATATGTATGGACTAACTCCGAAATACTTTCTAGAGAATCAACTAGACAGTCAGACTCAATCTAGGTAAAAGTATCTCAAGGAATTAATATCTCTCTCTTGTTTTGATTCACTCAAGCTAATAGAAATCAACGAGTCCATAATCAAACACAAGGAATAACTTGGACGGTACCAAAGACCAATATCCAAGGATCAATCAATATCAATCAACAACCAAAGGTCGGATTTCCAATTGATTGATTCAAACGCACAACCTGTATTATTTCAATTATATAAACAAATATAATGTGGAAATAGAAATAACACAGACACCAGAATTTTTTTAACGAGGAAACCGCAAATTCAGAAAAACCCCGGGACCTAGTCCAGATTGAATACACACTGTATTAACCCGCTACAGACACTAGCCTACTCCAATCTAACTTCGGACTGGACTATAGTTGAACCCCAATCAGTCTCCCACTGATCCAAGGTATAGTTGTACTCCCTACGCCTCTGATCCCAGCAGGATACTGCGCACATGATTCCCTTAGATGATCTCACCCATAACTAAGAGTTACTACGACCCAAAATCGCAGGCTTTAACTATAAACAAATATGTCTCACACAGACAATTCTATCAAGGTTCAATCTGTCTCCCACAGAGAAACCCTTAAAGTTTTTGCTCCGTCTTTTGATAATAATCAAGGTGAACAAGAACCAATTAATAATCCAGTCTTATATTCCCGAAGAACAGCCTAGATTAATCAATCACCTCGCAACAATCTTAATCGTATGGTAGCGAAACAAGATGTCGTGGAATCACAAACGATGAGACGAAGGTGTTTGTGATTACTTTTTATATCTTTCCTATCGGAGAACTCTCACGATCTCAAGCCAATCAATATGATTGTACTGTTACGATAGAAGATGCAAGATCAGATCACACAACTACGATAAAAGTAGTATCAGTCTGGCTTCACAATCCCAATGAAGTCTTTAAGTCGTTAACCTGGTTTTAGAAGAAAAAAACCAAAGGTTAAAGGAGAATCGACTCTAGCACGCAAACTAGTATCACACGTAAGGTGTGGGGATTAGTTTTTCACAATACTAGATGACTCCTTTATATAGCCTTTCAAATCAGGGTTTTGCCTTAGTTACAAAGAAATCAATATCCACCGGTAGATGAAAACCTGATTTAGATTCAAGCTAATATTTCTAAACCGTTAGATCGAAAACATAGCTTGTCATACACAAATGACTGAACGCTTCTAGGTTTGTTAACCGCATCCAAACGTGTACATTGTTGGTTCAACAATAGTCTACCCAAAGAGGTTAACCATATGAGCGTTTCATACCAACCATGTTCTTCTTCACCATAACTAGTTTAATTGACTCAAATGAACTAGTTAAGAGAGTTGTTCAATTGCAAGAAAATCTTATGTAACTACACAAGACACAATTGAAGCAAAGATGATTTGATTCACTCGAATCGGTTCATGAACTTTAATAGCAACGGTTTGCAAATTCATTCCTTAGTCTTTTAAGATTAAGTTTAGAAATCATCTTTAGATATATAACCTTTTCAAGTTCGTAGACTAGGTTCGCGGACTTAAGACACCGGATAGAGTTTACAAACTCCAGCAGAAATTCTCGGGTTCGAGAATTACGCCGGTTCGCGGACTGGGTTCGCGGACTTGGCTCACGCAAGTAGTTTTTCAACTCCAGCAGAAATTCTCGGCTTTGAGAACTTCGGCAGTTCGCGGACTGAGTTCGCGGACTTGGCACTTTCCATACTTCCGGTTCTCTTGATCAACAAAGTTCGAAAACTTCGGTCAAGGAATCCATTGGTTATGTAATCTAAACTCTCATTCCAATCATTGAAACATTCTTAGAGGATGTTATACAGTTGCTACACTATTTCTCGTCAAAGCAATTTTCAAGGTGATTGAAACATTCATGACTTTCGTCACTAGGTAAAGATAAACTTGGTCGAAGCGAAAAGCTTAACAACACATATTTCGAGATATAGATAGGCGAGGTATACTCGGCTCGAAATACCAAATGTGTATGATCTAGTCTATATATATAGCATACGACTTTTGTCTCAAAGAGTATGAGATAGAATAGATAGACTTTTGAGTGACAGATAAGTTCAAGTCTCCACATACCTTTTTGTCTAGAAGTTCCACCGGTTCCTTGAGTAGATCTTCTACTTGTATGATGAATCGCCATGAAGTCCTTGAGCTCAACTATACTTACTATCCTAGTCTGAGACTTAGCTATAAGAGACTAGAAATCAAGACTTATAGTTTTGATAACTAACATTGACAAACATGCTTGATATAGCAACGCATGCGAGTTTGACCGAGTAGTGCTCTAACAATCTCCCCCTTTGTCAATTTTAGTAACAAAACTATCAATACATATGGAATACAAAAAAGATAATGAAACTTTAGTAGCTCCTATTCCACATGTCTAATCTTCAACATTCCTCGAAATCTTCGTCACTTCCAAGTACTCAAATGACCCCAAAGGTTGTAAGTTTAGCATCACCGTTGTTGAAGATACGTAGCTATAACAATGAGAAAGCATCAGTCTCGATCATTTTTATACAGTGTCATAGTATTATTATACAGTGTCAAAGTACAATTGTATCACAACTTCAAAAATAATACTATGGTGATATGTGTCACTCCCCCTTAGTCAATACTCCATCTCACATGAAAACCACTCCCCCTTACACAATGATCCGAAAACCATATGTATTTGTAGTGTGAACTACATATTAATTCTCCCCCTTTTTGTCAATAAAATTGGCAAAGGTACAAGAACGGGATCATAATGAAATTTCCGTAAGAGACATTTCATGACTGAGAGAAATAAACACGCATCATCTTATTTAGATGCAATCATATAGCCGAAGCTAACGACATTCATCAAGGAGTTTAAAGAAACAAGATAACCCCTCTAAAATTCCACAGCCGCACACCCCTCAAGATATGACCATTAAGCACAAGTTCAAAAGAACTCTCCCCCATTAGATGTCATTCCCAAGGGAATGACAACGAGCGACCTTAATTTCAAGAGAAAAGAAGGATTTTTATTAGACACCAAAACCATGAGAATGATTTTTATATCCAAAACTCAATCAAATTAATCATGAGTAAACCCATGAGTAATTTAATCAGAATACATAATCAAATTAAACACAAAAGTGATCAATTTAATTCGTTGTGCTCAACATAAGTAAACTTACGGAGCAACGACTAACATAACCATTAGAAAATGATTAAGATAGCCGTTCATACACTCAACACAAGAAAAACTCATGGAATATATGAAAACTCAACTAGACTAATTACAAGAGATCCCATAATTAATCTAATTGGAATACACAATCAAACTAATCACAAATGTAATCAATTTAATTGTAATTTGTTTTGCTCGACATAAGAGAACTTACGGAGCAATAACTAAGTAACCAAACAAGATGATTAATTTAGTTCACAAATTCTCAACATAAAGTATCTTACGGAACAATCAACCAATCTAATCAAAAATTAATCAACTTAGTCGAAATCGTGCTCAACATAAGACACATTACGGAGCCTCACGGTAATACAAAAAGGATGGATCAATGAAGATCTATACCGTGGAATACACAAGGATTCATTCTTTTGCACAAGCATATACAATAGCAATAATCCTTGGATACAAAATATTTTAACCTATTTTCCGTCAAGGGTTGACAATATAGGCTTAACTTTTGTATTTGTCAAAAGTCTATTCATTCTTAAACCAATACATGAATATCGATCATGAACGACTTTACTTTTGACAAAATATGGGACAACAAGGTTCACGGACGTAAACACAAATATCCCATAACAAGTTGCAATATAACAAAATCAAAAATATTGCAAAACATCATCCTCCAAGTAGTTTTAGAATTTTAAACCACAAAACCTAAAAATAAGAAGATGAAAATAATAGCTATGTGTAGTCACAATCATCGCTATTCAAAGCACTAGTTATTTTTCCAACTAAATCAAAAAGAAGACTTACTAGGAATAGTAGATTTTCCTCAAGGTATCTATAGAAAACTCCTTCTCATTATTGAAAAATCCATTGATAATGGGATCGTTCAATTCTTCCAACACTTTGGGAATAACCGTCAACATACTGAATTCTCTTTTTAGTTTACGTACGGTGTTCGTTGTTAAAGACAACATCTGTTCATAGTGAATGAGATCTTCCAAAGATGAAGCGCTTTGAGATTTTAAGTCGTTTCTTTCGTTGATGAACTCTTTTACTAGGTTCCTGAAACTATCATCACAATGATAAAAGGATACAAACCAGTTTGAGGAAGGATTTTTACCATTAATTACATTCTTCACTTTCTTCACCCTTGTGGATGAAATTCTTGTACACCTCCGTACGTTAGATTCTTCAACTGCATTCCTGCTTGCGCTACCTCTAGTCACAGGAGCCATGAAACAGTATTCCTTTGGAAAATCACAACGTTTACGAACTGCTCCAAACCCTAGACAAAGGTTCCTTTATTTTTAAGGAATACTTATTTATATTTAATCAAGACTTACCAAAAAAAACTACTTGAGTCAAAAGGACGCAACAAACCCCATCTTTTCAAGTTAAGAATGAGGATGCGAACGTCTAGGATTAGTAGGAGACATTGTGAGCAAAAATCTCCCCTTGTTTATCACTTTGTGAAATTTCAAGGTTTGTTACGTGAGTAAAGATCCTCCCCTTTTTGATTCTGGAAAAACCTGTTTCCAAGGGCTTATGATTCAACAGCACAAGACATTTTACTGGAACTAACGGTTTGTCACACACAAAAGCTTTAGTTCATGAGGATCCTTGATCAACAATGCTGCCATTATCAGAACCAATAGCACTGATATTAAACTGACATGGTACAAGATCCCCCACGGTTTGTCTGTGAAATTGATCCAACTCTTCATGCATTGCTTTTTCCCAAAAATAAATATTCAGAGTTTTATCAGGATTTCCTGGTTCAATTTGTGGAGAATAACCACCAATCTGAAGACGTCCTTTTGTTCTGGATATAGGATCTCTTCTACTTTTAAAGTTGATAGATGATACACACAATGGAGAGTCGCCTATCACATGTAGAAAAATGATACAACTACTGTCACGACACCATTGGACGGAAGATGTAGGGCTAGAAATAAGATTACCCATACCATCAATACTTTTATGTTTAGAATTTCTGATAGTTTTGTACGTCTTTTTAGAGTAGCAAAAGATCGTTAAGTTTTCTTACAAGGATTACTCGCAATCTTCAGACTCTTTAAAATTGACGTACAAACTTGTTGAGGTTGATTTGACTAACAACAATATGGGATAGAACCTTGATGTTTGTCTGAGTGGTTCCTAATCATATCAGTTTTCTTATCAACCGATCGTTGATTATTAGCTGAATAGTGACCATTCTTTGGAGAGGAACAACTGGGTTTTCTCAAATTCACTGAGAGACTCTTACTGGATAGCAAATCCTTAAGAATTGCAATGTCTGCAACAAGACCAGAGTAAATATGGATTTGTTCATCCAACTCTTTTTGAAGAGTTACCAGTTTATCATATCTTTTTCTACGATTGTTTTTTAATCCTGGTGAAGCGTCAATTGAGATTTTATGGTCCATACAGTCAAATCGCTACAAACACATACTTTTGAGGTATTAAACGTGTTTGCCTGCTCTGATACCAATTGAAAAAGCGGGGGTCTAACAACAACACCCAATATTTCGCTTAGCAATCTGTATGGACTAACTCCGAAATACTTTCAAGAGAATCAACTAGACAGTCAGACTCAATCTAGGTAAAAGTATCTCAAGGAGTTAATATCTCTCTCTTGTTTTATTCACTCAAGCTAATAGAAATCATCGAGTCTATAATCAAACAAAAGGAATAACTTGGACGGTACCAAAGACCAATGTCCAAGGATCAATCAATATCAATCAACAACCAAAGGTCGGATTTCCAATTGATTTATTCAAACACACAACCTGTATTATTTCAATTATATAAACAAATATAATGTCGAAATAGAAATAACACAGACACCGGAATTTTTTTAACGGGGAAACCGCAAACGCAGAAAAACCCCGGGACCTAGTCCAGATTGAATACACACTGTATTAAGCCGCTACAGACACTAGCCTACTCCAATCTAACTTCGGACTGGACTATAGTTGAACCCCAATCAGTCTCCCGCTGATCTAAGGTACAGTCGACTCCCTACGCCTATGATCCCAGCAGGATACCGCGCACTTGATTCCCTTAGCTGATCTCACCCACAACTAAGAGTTGCTACGACCCAAAATCGTAGGCTTTAACAATAAACAAATCTGTCTCACACAAACAAGTCTATCAAAGGGTCAATCTGTCTTCTACAGAAAAACCCTAAAAGTTTTTGTTCCGTCTTTTGATAATAATCCAGGTGAACATGAACCAATTGATAATCCGGTCTTATATTCCCGAAGAACATCCTAGATTGATCAATCACCTCGCAACAATCTTAATCGTATGGTAGCGAAACAATATGTCGTGGAATCACAAACGATGAGACGAAGGTGTTTGTGATTACTTTTTATATCTTTACAATTGGAGAAATCTCACAATCTCAAGCCAATTAATATAATTGTACTGTTACGATAGAAGATGCAAGATCAGATCACACAACTACGATAAAAGTAGTATCGTTCTGGCTTCACAATCCCAATGAAGTCTTTAAGTCGTTAACCTGGTTTTAGAAGAAGAAAACCAAAGGTTAAAGGAGAATCGACTCTAGCACGCAAACTAGTATCACACGTAAGGTGTGGGGATTAGTTTTGCACAATACTAGATGACTCCTTTATATAGCCTTTTAAATCAGGGTTTTGCCTTAGTTACAAAGCAATCAATATCCACCATTAGATGAAAACCTGATTTAGATTCAAGCTAATATTACTCAACCGTTAGATCGAAAACTTAGCTTGTCATACACAAATGATTGTACGCTTCTAGGTTTGTTAACCGCACCCAAACGTGTACATTGTTGGTTCAACAATAGTCTACCCAAAGAGGTTAACCATATGAGCGTTTCATACCAACCATGTTCTTCTTCACCATAACTAGTTTAATTGACTCAAATGAACTAGTTAAGAGAGTTGTTCAATTGCAAGGAAATCTTATGTAACTACACAAGACACAATTGAAGAAAAGATGATTTGATTCACTCGAATCAGTTCATGAACTTTAATAGCCACGGTTTGCAAATTCATTCCTTAGTCTTTTAAGATTAAGTTCAGAAATCATATTTAGATATATAACCTTCTCAAGTTCGCAGACTAGGTTCGCGGACTTAAGACAACGAATAGAGTTTACAAACTCCAGCAGAAATTCTAGGGTTCGAGAACTACGCCGGTTCGCGGACTGGGCTCACGCAAGTAGTTTGTCAACTCCAGCAGAAATTCTCGGGTCTGAAAACTTCGGCAGTTCGCGGACTTGGAACTTTCCATACTTCCGGTTCTCTTGATCAACAAAGTTTGAAAACTTCGGTTCAAGGAATCCATTGGTTATGTAATCTAAACTCTCATTCCAATCATTGAAACATTCTTAGAGGACGTTATATAGTTGTTACACTATTTATCGTCAAAGCAATTTTCAAGGTGATTGAAACATTCATGACTTTCGTCACTAGGTAAAGATAAACTTGGTCGAAGCGAAAAGCTTACCAACACATATTTCGAGATATAGATAGGCGAGGTATACTAGGCTCGAAATACCAAATGTGCATGATCTAGTCTATATATATAGCATACGACTTTTGTCTCAAAGAGTAGGACATAGAATAGATAGACTTTTGAGTGACAGATAAGTTCAAGTCTCCACATACCTTTTTGTCGAGAAGTTCCACCGGTTCCTTGAGTAGATCTTATACTTGTATGATGAATCGCCATGAAGTCCTTGAGCTCAACTACACTTACTATCCTAGTCCGAGACTTAGCTATAAGAGACTAGAAATCAAGACTTATAGTTTTGATCACTAACATTGACAAACATGCTTGAGATAGCAACGCATGCGAGTTTGACCGAGCAGTGCTCTAAAAATCATGACAAGGAATGTCTTGGATGTACTCCTGTTTTGTAATGTCCACCGCCGAATTACGCCTGTACGAGCATGAAATCTCACACGTTGGAGGACTAATGAAAGAAAAGCCGAACCGAAGATATTCAGGGCCACGACGATCATGCCTAACACGTTCTCTTAAGGGATATGATGCTTTGACCCTCAAGCATCTGAAGTTTGAAGCAAGATTTTCTTAATTTACTCGTGTTTTGATCAATCCCTCCAAAACATATGCAATACTTGCATTCAGTAATTGAATCTCTTTCAGCAGTCAACATCAGTTTATTTAAATGAAAATCTTTATCAAACCAAAAGAAAATCCCTACAACTGTCAATCACCTACTTTTCCAAGGCCAACTGAAAATAAAAAACCACTCATCTCTCGGTGCCTTATTCTTAGAAGCCTTCAAACGTACTCCCAGTCAAAGAGTACACCTCCTACAATGGCGCATCTAGCTTCAACATAAATATCTCGACGATGACACACTGATTCAACACCAGCGCAATCAAAGTGTAACTAAATTACAATCGCTAATTCTTCATTATCCCATGATAAGACTTCTGAAGCAGATTCAACATCATTCATCCATGGATGACACAAACTCCTTCAACATACACTGGGAACTTGGTCTTATTGGAATTTGCAATCTGATATGTTTCCATGAAACTTCATCAACGGAACCTCTCTACATCACAAGCCTTGCACGACCAAGGAACTTTTTCTCCTCACATCCAGAATGGAGACTGTCGTTGTTATCTGCCACAACAACATCGATTCCCTGACGAAGCCACTTCATAGTAAAGTCATATTCAGGAGAATTTGGGATGAAATAAGAATGCTCGACTCACCAACTAGTTCGTGAATGTAAAAGGCTCACTGGATGAAGGAGCAAAGGCTATATCGATAATCATGGTTCTATCCTTTTTCAGTCTCTGGAGCAACTCCAACCATAGTATCGGCATCAACAAGGATATGTGGAGGAACTCCGTTCATGGTATCAGCATCAACAAGAATTTTTGGATAAATTTCAATCATGATCTAGCATCAACAACGGTCTCAAGAGCAACATCCTCATGACAGGGCTTCATCAATTAACCATTCTCTGAAGTATTGCTCGACGAAGCGGACTTCTCCAAGCACTAATGATGCATATCAAGATGTGAAGACCTGATAACATGCTCACATGAAAGTCTTACCAAAGCTTGCACGACTGGTGGGCACAATCCAAAGTCTTTTACAAGATGTTCTCATCACCTCTACAAATGAGATACAACACGCTTCAGGCCATGGGTTTACAAAAACGTACCGATGGGTGAGGAATGGGACAATTCTTCCTCAACGAACGATGTTCTTCTATGTCTCTTCTATAACATATCAAAAGGGTACCTCAATCGGACATACGAGATGAAAGATATGGACTTTACCGTCAGGTCTACGAAATCTGAAAAAATTGTACGGGATTACAAATTACAAATGTGCACGCTTCATTGGCTGACCTCTACAACTCCAAATTGAGTGATTCTTTTCTCATGTAACTCAGTCTCATAGCTTCAAAAGTTGGGGTCAAGCATCGAATTCCGACGTCGTATGAAGTTCCTACAGCTTCCAGAGCATACAACATGCAAGCAACAATTCTTATACGGGATTCATAACTTCCACAGTCGATCGGTGTCCACCAGGTATTTGCACTAAGTCCTTCATCAAGGTACCTTCAACTTCGACCACCTAGGTCTTTACATCAATTTTCTTCCTGGGTCCTCTATCCAAGTCTTGCCAGAAGAAGAGAAAACGAAAATGAGAGATTTAACAAAATATTGGGGACTGGCGGTCCACTGATCATGATGATCAGTTTCACAGTCCAAGACCCGTGGCACCAGACTCTCATGTGCTAATCATTCATCATAAAAGAAATGCTACCACCAGGACATGCAACCATGGTCATTACATCATCCCTCTTGAGAGCAACTTCAGTTATGGTCCGGTGACCAGGGTTTCAGAAGTAATGTTTCTACGGCTGACAGAAACAAGATGGAACTGCAAGCACCATGCTCACGTATCAATCAAGGAGTCATAATCTCAAATAAATTAATAACATTAAAATCCTTCACCAATCTTTCAAGACACAAGCGAATGGTCTAAAAACACAACGGGAGTGTTTTACAATAAGCTCGTATAAGATGATTTTACACTGTCCCGCACAAAGCAGCAAGCTGGGATAAATTGGTGAAGAATCTAGGGATGGGTCATATTCCATTATATTTTTATGGATGTCGCCTACAACATATCCAAAATTCACATCAATTAGAGAAACGAGCAAAGAGATGTGGCCAAAACATTGGACTACATGCCAGATGAAAATTTCCTGAAAACTTCCTGCAAGTTTACTGTTTCATCAATTTCGGGCCTTAAACATGCTCAAAAGACGAAAAGCTTCTTTGATAAGCTTGGAAATTTTCTGAGGATGAAGAAACATGGGTAGATCATCAAGAACGGACATCGTATAAAGATTCTACAGCATTTTCAATGAAGACCTAATTTCTGAATTTTCTGATGACAAAATTCTTCATTCATCCACATTGGATCAGGAGATACACCATCAACGCAAATCCTGACTTCATCTTCAGCCGATAGTCTCCTTTGATGAAGTCGGCGGTGCTTCTACTGATAAGGGACGACTCCCAGATGATCGAGAGACATACAAAGTACCAGCTTTCCAGCGTCTTTGAAATGTTGATTCACCTCATCTGCAGAAGTCTTCATCTTTGACTTAGATATTTCTGGAGCGTTCACCGTAAGAGCCAGAAGGGTGGTTGTAACAAGAAGTCACCACTATTTGAGACGAAAGACATGGAATCATGGATATACAGATAACAAACACGCAACAAAAATGGTAACAATCCAACTCTTACCTATTTACAATTTCACTAGCTGTAGTGATTATAACGTCAAAATTTAGAAAACTTGCTCGTTCCTTCAAACCTGCAAAGACGAGCAAAATTCATTATTCAAAATCATGACTTGATTTCCATAAAACCGTGAATAACCCACGTGAATTTTAACATCCACTGGTTTTTCAAAAATTGGACAGACGTCCATTCTACAATTATGAAAACTTACATACAGACATTATTCACCATGTATAATTGTCTACTTTCAACAGTTGTTCAAAATCAAAACATTGGTTTTACAAAAATATACTCCCTCCGTCCTAGTTTACTTGCCAAAATTGAGTTTTTTTTAACAAAAGTGTACCAAAAAATTACTATATTTCCCACTAAAATTATCTAATTATCAAGAAAGAAATAAAAACTAGGATACAATAACTAGTATATTAAACAAGTAATTTGAAACATTGATGATGTATGTGGAAGTAATTTGAATTTGTTTCAAGTTTTTGCAAAATCCTATTTTGGCAAGTAAATTAGGACGGAGGGAGTATATATTTAATGTGAAACTCAGGTAAGTTTAAAAAATTACATATATATATATATATATATATATATATATTTGCTCCCTCGCGCGAGCATCTGTCTTTGAAGCGAGAGTATATTTTCAAAGATTTCTGAAAGCTCGAAGATAAAATTTTTCATGAAAGCTCATAAACAAAATTTTATTACTAACAGACGCACGTCTGTTCAAAAAAAAAAAATCTCGTACGAGCATCCACCTTTGAAACGAGAGTTTATTCCACTTTGTGAAATCTCACGTATTTAAAGAATAAAATTTTGTTTTTCGTGAAAGCTCATAGAAATTTTTTTATCATTAGACTCAGGTCTATTTTGTTTGTTTCTTAAACTAACGAACGCACGTCCGCGCTAAAACGGATTCCTTTCTTGGTCCCGGATCCGTGAATCCTAAACCGACCAAGGTTCCATCACCAAATTAGCGGTACTACACCACTTTACGCTCGTTAGACAATGCTTTATCATGCCACTGGGATCTTCGTTCAAGCCATGGTTCGCTCGTACAATCGAAATTTCGGTAACATCTTATCTTACGACTAAGTTCAATTACTTATTTCGTTTATGACTAGAAAACCACCATCCAGTGCTGACTGAGGAACATGAATGTCCCTCACTAAGCAGGGGACTTAATGTAGATGGTGGATTTTCGTCAAAGGCTAAAATCGTAAAACCATAATTGTACATACTCCTGATCCAGCAATCAGATGAGTATTGAGGGTCATGTCTCTCATTGAAGCATGAAAGTTCATGCCGCAAGAACCTCTGACCGAGAATACTGTCTCTCAGAGCATATGCAGATGTGCAGTCTCTCAACTGAGACAACGACATATCTCATGAATACTGAGCAATTTCAGTAATCACTTTTATATAGAATCGAACGATTGGACGGCTCCTAGACAGCTTGCCTGCTAGTATAGAGTGATAACGTCTTCAGGATGTAACAATGTTTTCCCTGACTATATACAAGACATGTGTATAGAATCATTATGATTAGACGGCTCCTAGACAGCTTGCCTGCTAGTATAGAGCGATAACGTCTTTAGGATGCAACAACGTGTTTTCCCTGACTATACAATACATAATAAATATGACGCTTCAACAAGCTCATATCGCTGAACCTCAGATAACTTATGCTCCTAGGCAGCATTCCTGCTAGTATAGAGCCATCAATTAATTATATCTAATCGTTAACTGAATATTCAACAATATTATACGATTCTTCGTAATATTTCGTCACTTCAATTTGTGGTTCTTCCCAATAGAATTCCATGGGTTAGTGATAAATATTCAATGTGCGGGCATCTGAGCACTATCGAATAAGCCCCGACTAAAATGGTGCAAGTGTACTCAGCAATAATACACCAACGAGCACCTGAATGCACGAACGAGCATTCCAAGATACGAAAGAATGATGAACCAATGGAGAAAATAATAAATAATAAAATATTAGTCAGGGCGCTGGGGGACTGGGCTTACCGGCCGTCCAGTCACGCCGTGACCCGTACCATGTTCAAAGTCTATATTTTATCATATTTTTATTATTTTCCTTGATCTCATGAAAATCTCTTCATTTGAGCAAATATCCTTCGTTTTAAGGAAACTCCTTAGTTTCATGGTGTTTCCTTCGCATCAAAGAAATAATATAAAATAGGGAAAGGTGTCATGGGACCGTGCCTACTAGCTGGCCAGCTATGCCCTAGTTGTGGTCGGTCCCACACCTCATGATTCCTCATTATTTTATTGTTATTTCCCTAATCTCATGAAAACTCCTTGATTTCATGATATTTCCTTTAAATCATGAAAAAATAATATAAAATTAGGAAAACTCGTGGGACCAGGCCCTAGCCGGCCAGTCATGCCCTAGCCGGACCCACACGCCCTTATTTTATTATTATTATTTTTATGTTCCCTTGATCCCATGGAATTCCTTGATTTCATGAGATTTCCTTCAAATTATGAAAATTCCTTCAAATCATGGAAATAATACATAAAATTAGGGAAAACTCACGGGACCGGGCCCTAGCCGGCCGACCATGCCCAAACCGGTCCACACGCCCTTATTTTATTATTATTTGTTTCCCTCATCTCATGGAAACTCCTTCACTTCAAGGAAACTCCTTGATTTCAACAAAACTCCTTAGTTTCAACAAACTCCTTGATTTTATGATATTTCCATAAAATCATGAAAAATATCAAAATTAAGGAAATGCTATGGGACCCGGATCATTGGTCGGCCGGCCATGCCTTGGCCATAGCCGGTCCCACACTTCATAATTCCTTCATTTTATTATTATTTTCCTTCATCTCATGAAGTTTCCTCAGTTTCAGCAAAAATCCCTGATTTCTTCATATTTCCCCAAATGATTGCTCAAACGCACATCAGAAAATATCAAAATTCTCAGTACTGAGGCACGAACACTTTGGCGACGCGAGCATACTACCTTCACCGACCAAGGTTGGCTCTTTGGCTTGCAAGAGGCCGGTCCCATGTATTTTCATTATTTGACTTAATTTGTTCATATTAGGTTCAAACTCTTCCAAACAACTTGGAATTTCATGAAATGATTGTCAGTCTATCCCATGACCACCCAGGGCAGGTTTCATGAACCCTTGGTCGGTCCGTCATCTCTTCACAATTAATTAGGTTTTATCACCTAAGGCTCAGACGAGCATTATTTAATAATAAATGATTAAACCAGCATGTAATCATCTTTTCATCAACATATCAACAAGTCTTCAAGAGACCTTGGTATTTTCTCACTTGAGTATCTGGGCTCTACAGACCCATGACCCCATGTAGTCGGTCCCTCCTTCACTCTGTGGTTAATTTTCAATAAACCATCAATTGATCATCAGTTTATCGAATTAGGGTTTTGAGTCCAAGGTTCATAATTCCAGATTCAAACGCTAATAATTTTACGATGATCTCATGGTCAACATTTTATTTATTATACTTGGTTCAGTTGCCAATATTTAAATTAATATTTTATTTGGTCATGCTACCAATAATTCATCAAATGAGCAACATTCGCTCAGATGAGAAATATTTGCTCATGCCAAGGAATATTGGTTCAACTATCAATATTCAACATTTCATCGAATGAGCAATATTTTCTCATGTTAACTATCATCGTTTATTCATACATTATACCTCTGTCTCAACTTACATGTCCAATTTATGAGTCTCGGAACATTTTCAAATTATGTTCGACTCAACAATACAAGGACTCGTCGTCCCATGAAGTCATGAAGTCAGCAACTGACTAACTAATCACGAGACATCAATCGTGTCACATGGGGGATATTAACTAGGGTTTTGGTCTGGCGGTCTGCGGCACGTGTGTTTATACACACGATGAGAATGTGAGGAAGTCGTGCAATCAGTTGAAGGAGTTAACAAAGTAGTGGATGGAAAATCGGACAAGTCTCCGCACGATGAGCAACTGGTTTTAACACGATTTCCATTTCTCCACTCTTTGATCCCATCAACTGTCACACTTCATGGGATCATGGTGTTTACAATTCTAGCAATATAAATAAGTCTCTGAATCATGATTGAAAACAAGACAATCTTACGTCAAACAGACAACACGAGATCAACAACTCAACGTCTGAGCAATTACTCTCAACAGAGCAAAATTCAATCATTCAGAACTTATCTTATTTTCAGAATACACAACACATCTACAATCTTCGATTACCATTGATCTCACACATTTTTCAGCTTCCCTCCTACAGATCGACCCATCCTCTCTTGTGACTGAATTTATTGTGGAACGACCATTGTCTTGGTTTAGGCCGGAGTACTACAGATTGATCTCTCGAATTCAAAGCACTCCATTCTTGCAGTGCATCTGTGTGAGGTTTAACAGTTCGCTTGGTTTAAGGAGTTTCCTCCGCACGGTCGTCTCCTCAATTCCGTAAAAACCCGCAACTCGTTTTTCCCCATCTACAGATCAATTGGTTCCTGTTCACCTTGATTTATCAAAAGACGGGACAAAAATCGTAGGTATTTCTGTGGGAGACATATTTATCTATTCCTGTAGACTTTTCTGTGTGATACAGATTTGTTTATTAAAGTCTTCGACTTTGTGTCGTAGCAACTCTTAGTTGTGGGTGAGATCAGCTAAGGGAATCAAGTGCGTAGTATCCTGCTGGGATCAAAGACGTAAAGAGCGCAACTGTACCTTGGATCAGTGTGAGATTGATTGGGGGTTCAACTACAGTCCAGACAGAAGTTAGTTTGTAGCATGCTAGTGTCTGTAGCGGCTTAATACAGTGTGTGTTCAATCTGGACTAGGTCCCGTGGTTTTTCTGCATTTTTGGTTTCCTCATTAACAAAACTTCTGGTATCTGTGTTATTTCTTTTCCGCATTATATTTTGTTATATAATTTAAATATCACAGATTGTGCGTTGAATCAATCAATTGGGAAATACGACCTTTTGTTGTTGATTGAAATTGATTGATCCTTGAACATTGGTCTTTGGTACCGTTCAAGTTAATTTATCATTTATTCAATTAGACTCGCAGATTTCTATTTGCTTGAGTAAGTATTGAATCGAGAAATTGAGATATAACTCTTTGATATACTTTTCTTAAGATTGAGTCTTACTGTCTAGTTGATTCTCTAAAAAAGTATATTGGAGTTAGTCCATACAGATTTCTAAGCGAAATATTGGGTGAGGTTTTTAGACCCCCGTTTTTTTAATTTCTACATCACTTTTCATGTATGAAAAGACGAGGGTACCCAAATATACCTCAATCTAAAACTTTTCCACCTATAAGTCCTTTCTCCGAAAGTGATTATCTATGGAATGAGTCGAGACAATACAACTAATCGGTTCACACTTTATGGATACGAGATCGAGACAATACGACAACAACATAACTTGTGTGATTGACTATGGATTCAAGATCGAGGCAATACAACAACGAAGTATGTTTACTTGATAATAGGTTCGTACTTAACCAAACACAATAGGATTGCTATCAAGTAAATAGAAATTAACGTTTGTATATTTTACTTCTAATTATAATAAAACAATTATAATTGCGGAAATAGAAAAGTAAAAGACACAACAAGATTTTGTTAACGAGGAAACCGCAAATGCAGAAAAACCCCGGGACCTTGTCCAGAATTGAATACTCTCAGAATTATACAAAATCTAAACCAACTTCGTATAGTTGAGACCAAGCAACTAAACCTATAGTTCACCTAGTTCTCTCAGTATCCCTGCGCCTCCAACTTGTAATAATTCACGCACTTGGAACAATTCCTTTGGTTCGTATTCCAAACAGTAAAGGAACAACAAATCTGTTCGGTAACAACTCTTTTCAAACAACGTGATATGAGTTTGACAAAAGGCTCTTCCGTTTATCCCAATAAACTCCTTTGTCAGGTTCTTAGATCTATCTCTTAACAACTACCAAAGTAATTGTCTAGACTTATGCAAAGAATAGTATTGATGCCGATATACTCAACTAATCAATCAAGGTTATCACAAAGATAAAACTATTATAGTTGGATCCCCATCCGATCAAGTTTTGTGCACACCAAAGATTATGAACTCAAAAAAGAAATCTTTTTTGTCTTCAAATCTTCTTAGATCTTCAATAAACACCTGCACACAAACAACTTGAATCTCTTGTGATCAATCACACACATAACGGAGTATGTTAACAATGGATTATCACAAGACGTCTTTAGATCTACAAACAGTCTAAAGATCCCCGTCGACATTTCGATCTAGTTTGAGTGAATCTGATATCAGAAGAGAAGATTCTCAAGCATAAACAAACTAGGTGCAATCAAAGTTCAACAATCGTTAGTCAATCAAATTAATCGAAAACTAATAATAAACTGCAATTATCTAGTTTCCCACCAACGGTACTCGTAGAGCTTCCCAATCCCAAAGGGTACTTTCCTTTCCGAATAGACGGCTCCACCAGTAACAACACAACTAGGTAGTTTTGCTGGCTCTGAGGATTAGTTTGCTTGAAATGCAAACTTCAATATTTATAGACCAAGGAAGTTTGGACACCAAGGAATTTCCAAAACCGAATATTCTCAAAGATATGCAATAAACGTCAAATTCGGTTTTCATAATTCCTGAAAATGCATTGTCCAAATATTGACCGAAATCTCAGTAGAAAATCTCCAATTAGTAAATGCGCATTACTAATTTTTATTTTCTAAATATATGCATTTAATTTCTGGAAATTAAAAGCATATAAAAACTAAAAACCTTAATTAAAAGATTCTCAATTTATTTCGATCCGGGATTCTCCTTTAGTTATTAAGGAATATCTTTGAACAATAAAAGATAAGAGTTACTGCACATGTTCAAAGTATGTCGACATATTTACTTTGTAAATCCTTTTCATATTTACAATCTTTGAACCGATTTTCCACACTTCCAAACAAGTTTAGAATTGGTTCATCTGACTTCCAAGAACTATGTGATTGATTATCCTATTAAATCACCAATCTTGGGGTTTAACGGTTCTAACAAAACAAGTTTCGGTTCTACCTACATGTGGGTACTAAGATTAGTCACACTAGTTACCAAAAGTTGGTTTACTAGGTACTAGGATCGGCTACCACATATTTATGGTATAAACTTGTATTCGGTTGCACAAGTCATAGGAACGGTTCCCCAATTACTAAAAACTTGGTGTACCTCTTACAAGGATCGATTCCCAATGCTTGTGATCAGTTGCACCTCTTACTAGGATCGGTTCCCCAATGTCTAGAGTTGGTCATACCAATTACAACATATCGATCATACCATCTCAGGTGATTACATAAGATCGATTTCACTAATAAAAGTCATACCAATACAAAAGTCAGGCATTGTGAATAGTTTTACCAAGATACATAAACAAGTTATGAGCGGTTATACTAAACACACATATTGGTAATCCAAAGATTTGCAATGAATAACAATACCAATAAGCCTAGCGATTTCCCTTTCGATTCACAAAACAAGTTTATGAATGTACTTCCTTTAAAAGAATGTAAAACATTGTTTCCTAAGACGAAGTATTCACCCATACCCATACATAATCACAATAACATTCATACGATTATGTCGATGTCTTATATACGAAGTTCAAAAGATAGAAGTTTTACTTCGTACTGTAATTCCTTAATACTATGTCTAACTAGAGTATAATCATTCACAGCTTCGTAGTTATGTTTTCAATATTCACGACTAGAAAGATACTTTAGGAATGAAACAGTTTAAGTCAAATATTACTAACCTCAAGTGGAAGGATGATGTTGTTGTTGTGGCTCTTTACTTCTTCACATTCTTCAAGTCTTCACGTAATACTTGTAAGTCTCATATCCTAGTAACTTTCTAGCTAACCTATACGAAGTTGACTATAGTAAATAATCAAGCGACTCTTTAAATGAGTTTTGATTCACTAAAATATGACAACCAAACTTGACATACCAACGTTTGGTGGGTTCAACCGAGCTATGCTCTAACAATGTCATTATGATTTCCACAGTCTAAACTTTCATTAGGGCTTTCTATAATGCATCATCATTGTCTAGCTCAAACACTTGTTGATACAAAGAATCAATCACATCAATCGAAAAACAGGAATGCACGTCACTCGGGTATCTCATAGCCTCAAAGATGTTGAAACTTATGGGTTCACTGTCAAATTCCATAGTTATGATGCCTTTAAAGACATCTATTTTAGTTCTAGCAGTTCTCATGAAAGGTATACCCAACTTTAAAGGTGTACACGAGGGTGAATCTTCATCCATCATATCTAGAACATAAAAATCTGCAGGAAAAATAAGCTCGTTAACCTGCACCTTCCACAACCCCTTTCGGATATGTAATGGACCTATCATCAAGTTGAATAATAATACTGGTATCCTTAAGAGGACCTAGGTCTAATGATTCATATATTGAGGCAGGCATAACATTAATAGTTGCACCTAAGTCTACCAAAGCACGATCAAACCTGGTTGTACCAATTTTACATGGTATAGTGAAACTACCGGGATCCTTCAATTTTGGTGGAAGTTTCTTTTGAAGATACGCGGAAGCATTCTCACCCACATACATTACTTCATTACCGATCACTTTGTGCTTGTTAGAGCACAATTCCTTCAAGAACTTTGTGTAGCGAGGAACTTTCCTTATTGCTTCAACGAGTGGTATGTTCACTTGGATATTCTTGAAGATCTCATAAATCTCTTTGTATAACGTATCCTTCTTTGACTTTGCAAACCTACTAGGAAAAGGTGGAGAAGTGACATTAGTAAAAACAAGAGGTTTAGAGTTAAAATTTGGTACCAAATCAGCCTTGCTAGGGTCTGTTTCATCCTCTTGTTGCTCTAAAACAGATCATGGTGCTCCGGTGATGTTGTCGGTTTCTCTACTTGCTTCCCACTTCTTAGATCAATAGCATTGACATTTTCCTTCTGTTCCAAGGGTTTCGAATGAAGTTTTTCAAATCCTTGTGCCTTCAGTTGATTCATATCACTAGCCAATTGACTAACTTGGTTTTGCACGTATCTCATAGCCATCTCGGATTTCTGCTGAAATTGGTTGAACCCATGCATTGTCTTTCAAATCTCTTGCATGCTTTGCATCATAAGAGTAAACTTGTCATCCACACTTGTGCCTTGATGTTCTTGTTGTGGTATTTGCATGAATTGGTACCCACCTTGTTGATTGAAAGTATGATTTGTTGCAGCTTGCTTATTGGCATAACTGAAATTTGGATGATCTCGCCAACCCGGATTGTGTGTGTTGGAGTACGGATCATACCTCGGCCTTTGCTGGTTTTGTAGCATAGCATTTTCCTGCTCCATATTGCCTTCATGCGAAGTAAAAATCACTGAAGAAATTTGTTGCATCATCCTCTCCATATTACCCATCCTTTGTTCCATATGAGAAACGTCACCAACTTCATTCACCTTCTTGAAGGTTATTTCTGATCGGAAGGAAAATTGCTGCGAATTATATGCCAAATTCTCAATCAAATCTCTTGCTTGTGCGGGTGTCTTGTCAACTAAAGCTCCACCACTTGCGGCATCTATCATTGTCCTATCATTTATCAAGAGTCCTTCATAGAAATATTTGATGATAAGTTGCTCCGTGATTTGGTGATGTAGAAAACTTTGACACAATCTCTTGTAACACTCTAAATACTCATACAAAGTTTCACCTACCCTTTGAATAATGCCACATATCTCTTTCTTGATTTGCGCTACCTTAGATGCGGGAAATTACTTCTCAAGAAAAAGTTTATTCATACCGGTCCATGTAGTAATACTACCTGCTTGGAGATGGTAAAACAACTCCTTGTCCATATCCATAAGAGAAAATACGAATGCTCTAAGCATAACATCATCAGTTTCAACTCCCTTTGGTTTCACACTTACAAGAACCATATGAAATTCTTGGAGATGACGGTTTGGATCTTCCCCCGCTAAACCATAAAACGTGGGCAATGAGTTGAGCAAGGTTGGTTTCAACTCAATTTCTTCGTCCAATTAATACACAAGGGTTGAGTGTTCAATTGTGGTGATACAAGATCCTTGAATGTTGCCATAACTACTTGTTCTTCCTCTTCTTCCGAATCTGCGAACTCGCTAGATGAACAAGGAGGAAGTAGAGTGTTAACCGCTCGAATGATATCCTTTAGTTGAATGCCGGACCGAAGACGTATACCAATTGGACTTGGTCTGCCCTCTTTAAGCATTCACGAAAGGAATAGTACCTGAAAATAAGATTCTCAGTAATTGTATTAGCAAACTAAAATAGAAACTAAAAGCAAAAAGAATAACCAAACAGGAAAATAATAACTTAATACTACCACTGTTTCCCGGCAGACGCACCAAATTTTGATGAGGTTGTCAACCTATCAATAATAATTCTCTCATGCTACACAAGTCTATAAAGAAGTAGTGAGGAAAGTCGAGTTCAAATCCACGGGGATGTGTGAGTTTCAAGTTATTATATGTAACAAATTGTTGTTGTTAAAAGACACAGATTCTGAAAATTGCAAAGTTTATAATTCGAATTATGATATGGAATTGACTAGAGATTCATTCGCCACTACCAAACAAGATATTATTAATCATACAAGTTCTACTTTCAATATATTTCGATTGTTAACAACTTTAGACAAGTTATAAGTTCAACTAATCTTTAGATTCCTTATATCATCGCATATAATAAGTTCTCTAGCAGATTCTAATCAAGTGAACCACCTAAAATAAGCTCTCTAGGTGTAATTCAATCAATTGCATTAATATTTTTGAATCAAGTTGCTCCTAGACACATGCTCGTAAGTTCGACACGTTAACCTAGGGTTATCTTTTACACACTATTGCATACAAAATCCCTTTGTGACAAATAGTGCACCGCTACTTATGTAAAGATTACTCTAACAATTACGGATTAAAGTTCTCTATACTAGCATTAGAGTTGAATACGTGTTACATAATTACGCACTTAGATACCAAGCATACTTCTCATGGTCATAAGATCGGTAAAAGATAATCAACAAAAGAGTAATTATCGAAAGAATAACTTGCGTGAATTGATCAATAAAACATGTTCGGAGTTTTGAAATCCTCCCCAATCAATAAAGTTATTAGCTACTCATAGTTTTGGTTTAAGCACAAAGATATATTCAAAATAAATAAGGTTTCAAAGCTAAACAATTGCGAAAGCAAACCACTGTGAAGTACTAAGCAACTGGAGAGAACAGGTTCAGGGTGTTGTTTCCTTGTGCGAACTGGTAATGTATGTCTGTCAGGAATTCCAGCGAACAGTTTGCACGCCTAGGTCTGGAGAAAAATAGGTAGGTCTTCTCTGTATCTGCGCTCTCTTATATATCTCTTCTACCCTGTAATGTCATGACCTAAAACATACCCAACAATCCTTGTGCAATACACAAACTCTGTCAGCTTCCAAATCTCAGCCATTCATCACACAAAATTGACGGCCAAGACAGCACCTTTGGCTATATTCACGGCTGTAAACTCCTTCCATAATTCTCGTATATTGGCACCCAAGTTAACTCACCCTACTGGTTATCCACTGCACCAAACCTGGATCGAACTGGTGGTGTCTTCTTTTCTTTCTAGCTGTACAGACAGAAAAAAGAGGGGATGTAATAAATTCTTCTTTCCTGGCTCTCTTGAGTTCAAATATAATCGAAACTTCTACCTCATCTCGAGCTCCCATTTCTTCAAAAATAAACACCATAACCCATTATTTCATTAGCCTCAGATCCCCTTTTTCTTGTTGATGTTTTGCTCACAGATTTGCCCAAAATCAACCATCATTCAGTCATGATTTCGTACCTATATTCTCTACAGTTCTAGCTTGTTGATACTCTTATTCTTCCTCCATTTCTCAGCCTTAGTCGATGACAGCAAGTTCATCTTCTACAATTGATTTACTTGATTTTCTCGACACTTTCCTCTCTCTGCTTGCAAATTGGTTTCTTGATTCGGTTTGTATAAAGACCTAATTTCTCTCCTGCACATGTGTGACTCCCTTGAGGTGAAGTCCACTCATAGTTCTGAGTTATTTTTTTTTTTTTTTTTTCTGTTTTTATATATATGAAACGCACTCCATGAAATGGCCACATGACCGCCACACAAGTTCCATTTTGGTGTAACCAAATTGAAACTATGATGGGTACATGTCTTGGGAATTTTCCTGATATAAAACATTTAAGAGAAAGATATTAGTGGCGCTTTTCCTTCCTTTTCGCAACTTCAAGCCATTGTACCTAAAAACATAGAAAAGATACGTAGTATATAAAATTTCAAGAGAACTAAGAAGAAAAGTGTAAGAAATCGTTATCAAAATTGGGTGTTTCAGACACCTATCAGTGAACTCTTAGGGCCCGCAGTGGGCCCTGGAATGAATGTCATGGACTAGTATTTCTGCTATATGTGGGCGGGAAATTTCGTTGGTGCATAAAACCAGTAGATATGTAGAATTTATTTAGAGAAATGGGATGATCAGGGTTTTAAATGGTTATAAAATACGGTTATTTTAAACATGGCCAGTTTGGGGGATATAAAATCTATTTGGGGCCTATCATTTTCCTCATCCAACCTAAAAAAGAGGATAAAGGGTGTCTAAACTAGGTAAGAGTACTAAGTGACCCTCAATATTAAAATTCAATCCTAAGCCTTATCATTATGAATTTAAAACCTTTTCAAAACCAAAAGATATTCAAATTATTTCCCTCATAAATTAAAAATTAAAACTCAAATTCATCAATCGATTCTAACAACATCGCTCGATTTAAAGGAAATTTCATCATCACTTTTTAAAAAAGAAAATCAAACTAAACATCGTCGATTGCAACTCATTGTTCTTAATTATGCTTGGGATTGATTTATCCATTCAAGATTGAAAATAACAAGCAATCTTAGGTTACTATGTTTAACCATAATCGTCTGACGTTCATGTCCATATTTACCGATCATTATAACAATCGGTCGATGTTCATGAACACGTCAACCGATTGCCATGGATGTATTTTATGGTCGAAAAGAATTTAACCAGAATCGGTTGAAGTTAATGCTCACGTATATTGATTCTAATACAGAAGAGATAACCTTTTTTCTGTATTTTTCTTTTGCTAGAATAGGATTATGTGATTATTCACATAAATGGATTATATAGCCTTTGATTTCTTAACTTCTATGCCCGTAATCGGTCTATATAAATATCGACATAAACCGATTCTTCTTTTAAAAAATGCCCAACTTTTCTGTATACTTTTTAGCCTAGAATCGGATTAGATGAGCACTTGAATAGACCTATTCTTTTACTGCAGTGTTAGGAATCCGTCTATGTGTGTGTATTGTGCTTACCGATTCTTGCAGTTGGGCTATGCAGTAAGTAATATGCACTGATTCTTTGTGTTCTTTGTAAATTAAAACATAAACTCAGAATCGGTGTACGAGTGTATTTTTAGAGCACTGCTCGGTCGAACTCGCAAGCGTTGCTATCTCAAGCTTGTTTGTCAAGTTTAGTTGTCGAAACCATAAGTCTTGATTTCTAGTCTACTTATAGCTATGTCTCAGATTAGGATAGAATGTGTGGTTGAGCTTTAGACTTCACGACGTTCATCGATTGAAGACGAAAAACTACAAAGGGGAGCTTGTGGAACTTCATCAACAAAAGGTATGTGGAGACTTGAACTCATCTATCACTCAGAAGTCTATTCTGTTTTTCCTTAGAATTTGTTTTGATATTTTCAAAACATACTTCTAAAAATAGGCTCCACTGGTTCCTTGGTTTTGAACCTGGTTCATAACCACGAAAATACGTGCACCTGACCCTTATCGAACTTAAACGATTAACCCTAGGGTTTCCCTATGAAAATATCGTACAAATATATATCATGGATTCCTTCTTCTGATATATACTCGTTCCGTAACATCAAGATTTCTTGTGGTATTATGGTGTGCACAATGGATGGATGCAAAAAGGAAGACAAAGTTGAAGTGGACAAAGTTATTGAGTTTCACGAGAACCCTGTTTTCATAACCTGCTACCATGCAGTCGACCATGAAAACGATCTTCCAGTTCAGATGTCATCTCAATTGGTTGGAAATCTTCTTCCATATTTCGAGATTGTTCGTGGTCAACTTGAAATTACAAAAGAGAATCTTGGGTTTCTGAAGATTGAACTAAAGAAAGCAACTGATGAACTTGTTTTTGTTCGATCCATGGTTGCTGATTATATCTAAAGTTTTATTTTGTCTTGGAAACTTCTTATGGGAATTTATTCTTGTGTTTTAAGAAGGATAAATAAGGTTTGGAATAACATATATTGTGATTACACATAGCTATTGCCAACGATTATCATCTTGCAATGTTTTTAGATTTATTTATTTAAATTCTAAGTTATTTGGAAGATGATTTTGCAGTATTAATCTTTATTGGTTTCATATATTGCAAATAATGTTATGGGATATGTGTGCTTACGTCTGTGAACTATGATTGTCCCATATATGTCAAAAGTTAAGTCTATTGTGTCATTATGCAAATATTGATGAAAAATAGAATGAACTAAGTCTACGGTATCATTATGCAAATATTGATGAAAAATATAATGAAACTTTGAATATTCTGCAATATTGATCCTTCCTTGAATATACTATATTGATACTGCTTGTTCTTTGGTTAAGTATAGAAGGATCCAGGTCAGTTAGATCAACCATCCAAGTTGAATGACCGTGATCGCTTCACGACTTACTTGGACGGCCAACCTAAAGGATTTGAGTTTCCATAAAATCCTGATTATGTGTTTAATCTCAATAAGGCATTATATGGATTACATGGTATGAAAAACTTACAACTTTTCTCCTTAAAAAAGGTTTTGCTAGAGGGGGTGTAGATAAAATGTTTTTTTTAATCAAACGAAGGGGATCCGACAACAAAATGTTTCGGCTAAACCTTTTAAAAAATCTTATGGATCGTTATATTTTTTACATTAAATGGTTCAAATTATTGATGACGTGTCTGTTTAACCAATCCCATTTTGTGTTTGGCTTGGGTGAAATTTTTTAGGAATAAATTTGAAACGAAGTGTTTTTTCCTTTTTATATCTAGTTTTGTTCGTCAAAATTTTCTTTTTTTCATTAGTAGGTTGAGGCTCCAAATAATATTTTCAAATACAAGAGAGGAATCAAAATATTCATTGATACTAAATCGAACGACATTATTTTTTTTATTTTTTTTCGTTTCTTAATGAACAAAGCTTATGTATAAATTCATCATCATATGTTTTCCTAATGGTCTATGACAGAAGCTCAATCAGCCACTTAGCTTCACGACATGAAATGTTGAAAATAATGATTCACCATTTTCATATATCATCAACAATTAAATTAGGAGACAAATAAAATAGTTTTTGAGATTTTCATAATTAGGAAGAGAAATTGTTGTTATCACCCATGAAACATTATCATTGATCAGTAAGGGCATTATGAGAACTCCTTAGATTCAGTTTTCCTTCGATTGCTTTTATAACTTGGTATCTCTAATAAAAATTATTTTTGGGTTCATTCTGGTGATAAGGTGTTGGAGCGGAAGAAACCCCGTGAACGTGGAAGTATGAGAAGAAGAAACTGGTGGGAGGAATGATAGTACAATGATCACAAAGATGCCTTTCAATTTCCAGAGAGAAATCAAGTTACTTGTGATAACGAGAACATTGCTAGATAACCTAACATTATTTCCTAAAAATATATTTTCTCGTCTCATATATATGTACTACTGTACTACCAAACATAGAATGTTGTTAGTTAAATGCTATCTCATTTGAAATTACCAACCGTTGGATGAATCGGGTTTAAGGGTTCAGAAATTTTGTTATGTTGTTTTGTCAAAACGTTTTGTTAGTTGATCCGTATCTTTATCAAATGGAGTGGAAATAATGTGTTAATAGCTCAGATCTTTGTAGATAATATCATCTATGGATTAACATCCAGGAAACTTTATGAAGAATTACAAACCTCCTTGAGGAAAGAATTCGAGATGAGCAATGTTGGTGAATTAAAGTATTTGTTAGGATTACAATTCAGCAACATAAGGATGTAACTTATATTTTTCAAGAGAAATATGTCAAGGAACTTGTCAAAATGTTTGGCCTAGAAAATTCCACTCCAAAGTTCAATTTCATGGCTACTACTGGGAAATTACAACGAGACGAGAATGGTGTCAAAGAAGACCAAAAACTTTATAGATCCATTATTGGTAGTTTGTTATCTCTAACGACAAATAGATCAGACCTTTTTTTCAGTGTTGTTTGTTGTGCAAGATTTCAAGTAGAACCTTCCGATATGTTAATCACGCTATTGGTTATGGTTTATTTTATAACTATGATACTAGCACTGAACATACTGCGCATTCTGATGCAGATTGGGCAGGTTATGTGGAGGATATGAAGAGTACATCAGGAGGACTATTTCATGTGGGTCTAAATCTTATATATTGGCATAGCTGGAAACAAAACTCACAGTCCTTGTCTACATATGAACCCGAACATATTGTTACAGATTTCGTGTTGTACTCAACTTTTATGGATGAAACAAATGCTCACAGATTATGTATTAGATACTGGAATTATGAAAATATTTTGTGGTAACTCAAGTGATTCGAATCACTGAGAATCCAGTTGAGAACTAATAAAGCACACTGACATAATATATCATTATATAAGACAACTCTTTGAGAATGATATTGTTAAGATTGAGTTCGTGCCTCCTGATGAACAAAAATTGACTGATATTCTTACTAAATCTTTAGATATCGCAACGTTTCAAAGCCTACAGAAATCTATTGGTGTTGTTCTAGTTCATTAATTCAAGTAGGTATCACCCCTGATTGTATTCATATATTTTGGGAAATTTAAATTGAGTTTCAATATCTTTTAATATATGAAATTGTGTTTTGTTTTTGTGTGAATCTTCCTACCAATGTGTTATATGAAGCATGAATATTTGATGGTCTTTTGTCTAGTATAAGGTATTGTTTATTTTGTGAAATTTGTTATTTTCAAACATTCTTTGGTGATCAGAAAATATATATCATATGCTCTCATAGGTTAAGCTCTTTTACTCTTTAAAAAAACGGGTAAACTATTTTGAGAATTGCAGTTTTTGATCTCTCCACGATTACGCTTTTGTGAATAAACTGCTACAGGATTCCTTAAGATGATCTTTAGAGATCGACTTACTTCCTTGATTTTATCGCCACCAGGGAATAAGTGATGAACTTTACTATCTTCATTTGTACATGGATAGAGAAGCGATAATTCTTATGTTGAGTCATATCGCACTAATTGTTCTCTTGTTCGTAACTGGCATGTAGAATAATTTGTATTGATGATTTTTCTCACGAAAATCTTGTACCTTATTGCCTCCAACATTAAGATCGTTATTTTTAACTTCTTTGTTTATAACTAGCAAAAAGAGAGAAAATATTGGATACAAGTATAACTCGTTCGTAACTGGCTAATTAAATTTGAACTCCAAAAAAATATTTTTCTCGTGATTAGAATAAGGTCGCTCATGTCGTTCTTTCGGTAGTAACGTAAATGGGGGAGAGTTCTTTTAACTTGTTCTTAATGGTAATATTTTTGCGTGGAGAGCGAATGTGGAATTGTAAGAGATGCTTGTGCCTTTTGTCTCCTTGACGCAAACCGAGATTCCTTAGTTGAAATCGTCTAAACTAAAGGTTGGTATTGTTCGCTAGTCTTGAAACTCTTTTGATTAATTCATTATTATCCCGATTTTTTGCTTTTGCCAATTTTGTTGACAAAAAGGGGGGAAACTATTAAGTAGTATCTTACTTCATTACATATGGCTTTACGGGGCATCATGTAAGGGGGAGTGAATTATTATCTATGGATTTTACCTATTTTTCAAAAGTAATATGTATTGACTAAGGGGGAGAACATATTACCGTAATATTGCTTCAAAATTGTGGTGCAATTGAATTTTTAGGAAGGTAACAATACTATTTTTTGTATAACGACTAATGAGTAGAATGTATCTACCACATTCTATAAAAACATGACCTATTTAATGTTTGGTACCCAGCAAATTTTCAACACCTATCTTTGGTACCCAACATTTGAAATATTAGTGGTTGGTACCTTGACTGGCCGTTTACTGTCAAGCTAAACGGTTGACTAATATCTACTCCCTCTGTTTCTGAAAGACCGTCCTCTATTCCTTTTTCGTCTGTTTCAAAATTGTGTCCAGCTTCTGTTTATAGTCATACTTTTTCAATGAACGCTCTAATATACCCTTGAATTCTTTATATTCATAAATCCATTTTTAACGTGACCCAATCTAAAATATTAAAGAAATCAGTATAATTGAGGAAACAAATATGTCCTTCATTCCTTTTAAGGAAATATACATTTAACTCTAAAAATTAGATTCCTTATAAAGTCTATACTACTTAAATTCAATATCTTTTAAATTTCCCTTTTATATTTCGTATTTATAATTCTCACACCAATTTATGATATTCTTTATTGCTAGCATTTTTATTAAAATAAAATGGTAAGTAACTAAGGGTAGTCAAGTAAAATAGTATGGTCTCCTTAATATTTTGAGAAAGTCAAAGAGGACTGTCTTTGTGAAACGGAGGGAGTAATTATTTTTGCTAATTATCATTTTAAATAAAATATGATTTCACATATTTACCCTAAAATCAAAAATAAAATCTTCCATATAGCTAACAGTTGCATTGCAGATCTCGGTGATAGAGTCCACTTCTAGATCACCACTACCTCTGCCTATAACTCCATGAACCACCACTACGATTTCATCAAACATCATCAACACCAGCATCCCTTGTTTTCACCACTTCATCATCACTGTCACTACAGCCTGAAGCCAACCATCAGTCGAACATCACCCACATTTTCATAACCCATCTCGTCATCACTTCCAAGTCGAGAAAACGGATTTTCTTTCAGAACTCATTCTTCCTCGTCGAAGGCAGCAAGAACATTTATCCTTGTTTTCTTCTCGTTTCATTAAAGTATCCGACAACTCTGTTCCACCTTCTCTGTCCCATTATCGTTGGCTACAAACTAGAGCATATTTTTTTTTCTCCATCTTCAATCATGGCAGAAACGACCAACTCCATCTCAATCCGATCACCCACGACAACAACAACATCTTTATCTTCACCACAGACTCGAGAAACATCATCATAATTCGCAAAATCGAGCACCATTTCCTCACTGTCATTAATGGAAGCAACACCACTGTCAAGCTCTTTTGAATTCCACGCACAACCCACGCCTTCAAATAGCCTCAGAAACCCATTAATTTAATTGAATTCGAAATCCTCTCAAATCAAATTAACCACCATCAAGATGATGATCATCAGCAATTAATCACGGGTGCACGTCTGCCGTGAAATAGAAGAACAATATGGTGGTGGCCCCAGGCATGTATCTCACCTGAAATCAGACCCAAAGACTCGAGTTTTTTCATTTGATTGCAAACGAATTCGGTTAAGTATGTACATTTACCTAATACTAAAAAAAAACACATATCGTTAGTTCTTAGAAGAAAAAAAAAGAGATAAGGGTTAGGGATACAATTGTAAAGATTTTAAAAAAAATAGAATTAGCGAAATTTAATAACTTTAGGTCAAAGTTTGACTTTGACGGTCAACTTCTAGTCTAGGTACCAACCGCTAATATCTCAAATGTTGGGTACCAAAGCTAGGTGTTGGACATTTGTTGGGTACCAAACGTTAAATAACCCTAAAAAGATCTTATTTAGTATTCCCATAAGTTGATATTGCTATGGATCTTCAACAACAAAGTGTTGAACTAACACATGTAGAACATTAGAAAAGCTTTAAGTACGAAGAATTCAAGTAGTGTGTTGAATCAAGCATAGTGGATATAGATGAAAAGTTTATTTATTTTATCTATATGTACTAAATAGTTTTGCCACTAAAATTAACAAAGGGGGAGATTATTGGAGCATTGCTCGGTTGGACCCACAAGTTTTGTTATCTCAAGCTAGTTGTCAATATTAGATGATCAAAGCTATGTCTTGATTTCTAGTCTACTAACTCAATTCTCGTACTAGGTTAGAATTGTATTTGAGTATCATAGATCACCCTTGAATACTGAAGAATGACAAAGACATTTGGAGAACTTCTGTATCAAGTATGTGAAGACTGAACTATCATATTTTACTCACTATATCATTATTTTATCTATTAAGACTACGTCGTATATAGTAGGGTTATAAATAAAAAGTTTCGAGTCCACCTTTTCTTGTGAAAAATCTCGAAATATGGTTTAGCAATTAGATGTTCAACAGTCCTTAAACAATATTAGTTTGATAAATTAATTTGTGGTTCATTTGAAAATTGCCCATGTAAAAGATTTCGTCACGTGAGAGTGTTTCAAACATAATAAGAGAGAAATATGAACTTATTGATATTGCTACTCAGGGTAGGTTGGCAAACCAATTCGCCAACTATAGATATCTGAGATACAGAAATACAATGAAGGTTGGCGAATCAATCTGCAACCACAAGTTCAGTCGGGAACTGTTCACGAACCCGGTTGGCAACCGTGGTGAACTAAATTTAAGTTGGATAAATTGGATAGTCGTTGGCGAACCCAATTCACGAACTGTGCTTAACTGAGTTCGATAGTCTTGTAAGGTTGGCGAACCCGGTTCACGAGCCGTCGCACCCCGACTCGTGAACAAGTCATGCGGTTCACGAACCGTTGTACCAACTGTCTGAACAATTTTTAGCAAATGCTCAAAGACTTATTATTTTAATTTTATTAGCATTGCTCGAACTGTCTTAAACACTTCTAAGAATTCATTTACCACTTAAACACTTATGCGTGTGTGTTGTGATCAAATTCGTAGGTGTTTTAATGGACATCAAATAACTTTAAATTCTTTGGCTAACTTGCCAAACCGAACAATCATTATACATGGTTCAGTAACCGAACTTATGTGTATACTATTATATTGTATTTTTAAGACCTAAAAGTGTTTGCTTCATTCTCAAGTTATCTTTGCTTGAATTCTAAGATAACCCTGATCTTTGAAAACTATAAATAGAGAAGCTCTTTTAACTGGGAAAATAAATCCTTGACACTTTGTGTCCTAGTTGATTCTAGAGTCGTCCTCTATTGACCTAGGTTTTCTCTGAGAAGTATAATTAGGTCTACGGATGAAAGACTTCGCTTTGGGGATTCGTAATTCCAGGTCCAACTATCATTACCTTGGTAGTTCGTGTATCCTGAGCTTGCTTTTCTATTGTCGAGGTTCTCATAATCTCTTTCAGGAAAGATATATAAAATCGCAAAGTTCTATGCGTCTCAGACTTTGTGATTTCTCGAGATATGTATCTAACGATTGGTCTTAGTTGATCTTTCGAGGATTGTTGTTGAAAGGTGGTAAAAAATCCAGGATTCTTATCTACGTGAGTGTAAGTGTTCTCGATTATGAGATTTGCTAGATCTGTCTATTGCAAACAGTTTTCCACACACCTTGATCTTTTGATCTGAACGGAAATCAAATAGGCTTATCTGTTAGAGGCAGATTGGTATCAAAAGTCTTCACCTTGGCTGAAGCTACTTTTAGGATGTAAAGTACGTCAGCTAAGGGAATCAAGTGTGTAGACCTTGCAAGGTTCAAGAGACATAAGGAGCCCGACTGTAACTGAAATGCTTGGAGGGTGGGTTCGGTCTCAACTATATTCCAGTATGAAGTCTTATAGTAGGATAGCATCTGTAGCGGCTTAATACAGTGTGGTTCAATCTGGACGTGTATGTGTGCGTTTTAATTTTCCGCATCTTTTGATTATTAGCAAAACTGCATAGGTTCATACTCCTATCAAAACGAAAAGGTTGAGTTATTTAGTATCCCTTGCGTTTTCAATATTGTACTACATCAAAGTGTGATATATAAGCCCCTTTCCTATAAATAGAGATCACGGATCTGAAGAAACTAGGTTAGATTTTACACGCATTCTGTGAGAATATATATTTTAGGGAGAACTTATACTCTCCTTAGTGTTTTTTTTTCATCATTTATAAAGTCTTATATTCTAAGTGGACGTATAGGTATAATAATGAACCACTATAATACTTGAGGTCATTTACTTGTTTATGTTTTACTTTCGATGTTATGAGTATGTGTTGTACATCGTAAATCTCTCAATTTAGTCTTAATGTCTAGATTTATGTTTGTTGTGGTAGCTAGAAAAATGGCTATCATAATATGGCACTAGAAACAGTTGGATCTCTGTAACTTGTGGTTCTTCAACCACATCTCATGTAGTTTTTTTTTTCCCTTTTTCCTTATTATTACACTATATACTTTGATTTTCATGTTTAAGCAAGCTCGTCTGCATAAGTTGATCTTGAGAATAGCGAGATATATTTATATCTTTGATATACTAGCAAAAATTCAAAAAGAACCTTAATATACAAGATGCTAGGATCTCAAATTTGTTAGGTTTGATTTATAGTTGATGTGTTCCGAACTTTCTTTTCACTCAACAAAGGCAAAATACCTTGTATGGGAAACCTCTATTTATAGTGAATTGTCAAAGCTAGGTTGCTTGGGAACAAAACTACCTTGTATAGAAAAGGAAACACCAAGTACTTGACTAAAACAAGCATTTATTTACAATTTTAGTTCATGAACTGTTGCAAAAACTTTGCATGCACTTTCCTATTCATGAAATCAACCTTAGCCACATATCATGAGTGTTGCTTTAATGAATCACTTTTAACTTCTTTGTTGTAACTCGAAAATGAGTGGTTTTTGGCTCATTGATTTCTTATTTTCATTCACTACAACATGAGGACCTTTCGAGGGACAAAGGTCATTTTCACTAAAGTCTTGGGCTCAAATATCCTCGAGTATATGCATAGATGTATGCTTACCGTCATACGAATTGTTCCAAAAATTGAGCACTTGTTTCGATTGATAGAGAGATAGAATAAACAAGAGAATCAAGTACTTGTTATAAACCTTTGATGAAGTTCTTCATATATGTCTTCGTGAGTCTTCAATTTTCAAGGATAGGGTTGATAATGATTTTATACTCTACTTTTAAACCTAGTGTAGTCTGAAACTGACTTTAATAAACTAAATCAAGAATATGTTTTATTATTTATGTGTGATGACTTGACATACTAATGTTAGTGGATTCAACTAAACAATTCTCTAACAATCTCCCCCTTTGTCAAGTTTAGTGGCATAACTATTTTGCATATGGACTTTTAAAAACATTATGCTCTAATTACATTGCGCTTCTTGATTTCTTACTTCAATGCCTTTGATTATGAATTTTTTTATTTCGTACTTGTTGGAGATCCTTAGCATTTAACAACTTTTGGGATTACTATGTAGCATGTTAATACAACATTTTTTAAGTTTCTTGGATAAAGCTTGTTCATTGTGATTTGATTATTTTGATAATCTTTATCTTGGTTTGATCTTTGACCAAAGGAGTTTATATTGACTAAATGAAAGATATTTACTTTACTTTATCTATGACCGAAATCTTGATTTAGTTGATTGATAAGTAAGTTGGTTACTGAAAAAGTCTTATTCCTTTGTTGTTTTAGGTGGCATTCAAAGGAGTTGAGAGCGGAAGTCTTCACAACATGTGAAGCAACTCAAGATAGTGAACTCTATCTTGGGATTCATGTGCATAAACCTCATTAGTTGTAGGCGCAGGTATATATACTGAAGGACCGGAGCTACTAAGGAGTTTTTACTTGGTCTAACCTATACGAAATTGCGATAGTCAATTTCTATAATGGCTTAAATCTGGGAGGCTAAAAATGACGAGTGTACCCAGATACACCATAATAAATTCGTTTCGACCTATAAGTCTGATACCAAGTGTGATCGTCTATGGACAATAGTTGAGACGATACAACAACTATGATATACACTTGATAATAGTTACGTTATGAATACTGATTGACTATATGATCACTATCAAGTGTCTTTAATTAACGTACAAGTGTAATTTAATTTATTATAATAAAAAAATTATAATACGGAAGTAAAGTAATTGACACAACAAGATTTTGTTAACAAGGAAACCGCAAATGCAGAAAAAACATGGGACCTAATCCAGTTTTGAATACTCTCAGAATTAAACTGCTATACAAAGAAAAAGACAACTTTATAGTTGAGACTAATTAATCTATCTACCCCTATTTAGTTAGTTCCCTAAGTATTCATGCGCTCTTCGACTTTATGGCCACACAAGTGAACCCCACCTCTTTTGGATCGTATTCCAAACAACAAAAGATTAAATTTGTTTGGTGACCACTCTATTCAATCTTTAGGATTAAAGATATGTATGAGCCGTTGACAAAGGCTCTTCTGTTTAATCTAATAAACTCATTTGTCTGGTTAGACCACTCCAATGTTAATAACCGAAGTAATCAGATCAAGATTCACAATCAAACAATATATCCTCAAATGAAAACTATAAAGTGATGTCGATATATACAACTAGCAATTCAAAGTCTATCAAAGATAAACCGGTTATGGTTGGATCTCATCCGATCAAGATGTGTACTCAAAATTAACGAGATACGAAAATCAATAAGAAAATTTTCTTGTCTTCAAATCTTCGATTAATTTTCAAAGTACCTGCACACCAAAACTTGAATCTACTTATGATCTATCACGCACAGAACGAGTCTATTGACAATGGATGATCACAAGCTGTCCTTAGATCTAACAACAGTTCTGAAGATCCCGTCAATACTTTTATCTAGTTTGAGTGAACTTACGTCAGAAGAGAAGGCTCTAAAAAATAATCAATCTAGGTGCAATCAAAGTTTCAATAACTATTAGTCAATCAAATCAATAATCGAAAACTAAAATAACAATGCAATTATACCAACGGTACTCGTAGAGCTTCTTGATACCAATGAAGTCTTTAAACGAGCGGTCGTAAGAGATTTCGCCTAATAAGGTTACTTTACTCTCCGAATAAACGGCTCCACCAGAAACAACATGAATGGAGTTTGCTTGGTTCTTAGGATAGTTTGCAAGAATGAAAAACTCAACTATTTATAGACAAGGTTGTTTGGACACCAAGGAAATTCTAAAACCCAAAGATTCTCAAGATATGCAATAAAGTACCTAATTTCGGTTTTCCTATTCCCACATTATGTCAAACAATATTTCTGAAATCTCTCTTATAAAAACTTCCATATTAGTATAGCACATAACTAATAGTTCTTTTTGGAGCTATGCTTTAACTGTTGGTAATGAAATCACATAAAACATGAAGAGATATGTGAAATATGGGGACTCGGTTTTGCTTTTTGGGATCAGTTGTACCACACTTACAAACAAAGTTAGAGTTGGTTCTACCATGACTCCCAAGAATAGTATGTGATCGGTCATACCAAGTCACAAGTGTAAGTTTTGACCGGTCACACCAAGTCACATGTATGGGTTGTGATCGGTCTCCCCAACTTACAAGCATAAGTTGTGATCAGTCACACCACGACACATACATAGGTTGTGATCGGTTACACCAAATCACAAGTATAAATTGTGGTCAGTCTCACTAAGTCACATAAGTTATGATCAGTTATATCAAGATACTCAACATAAGTTAAGACCGGTTCTACCATGTCACATTGTACTGGTCATCCAAATAATCTTCAATGAGTATCTAAACCAATACACCTATTGATTTCCTTTCGATTACAAGACAAGTTCGTATATGTACTTCTTTTAAACTAATGTTAAAACATTGTTTCCTAGGATTGATCACACCTATATCCCATACACACAATCATGTAACAAGTTACATAGATTATGTCGATGTCGAATTTACGAAGTTCAAAATATAAGTGTTATACTTCGTAATATAGTTCCTTGGCACTTTGATCATAAATAAATATGACCAAGACTAATACTAGAGATAAATATATACTTCGTATGTTATATTTTCAATATGCACGACCTGAAAGATACATTAGGAATGAAAACAAGATCAAGTGAATATTACTAACCTCAAGTGGAAGGATGATGTCTTCGTTTTAGTCGTTGCTTCTTCACATTCTTTAGATTTTGAGAGTTATACTTGTTAAGTCTCAACATTCCTAGACTTTTGTCTAACCTAAACGAAGTTTACTAACATAATTAATAAAGCGGCTGTAGATGAGTTTTGATACTAAAATATGAGAACCAACCTTGACATATCAACGCTTGGTGGGTTCAACCGAGCTATGCTCTAACAGAGATATTCAAAACAGAATTAGGTCTGAGATTTTCCTGCCAAGTAGTTTTCCTCATTAACAAATTCTTGTGTGTTTGTGTGATTTACTTTACTCACACATTATATTGTTTATCTTTATAAAACTAAATACACATGTATGTTAATCAACTTAGTAATGATCCCATAGTTAGTTCAATTATGAACTTTGGTTATATACCAAGTTACACCTTGCTCAAATAATTTTTCGGCTGTTTTTGTTTCTGTAAGATTATTCAAGGTGTGTCCATATATGTTTATATCGAAAATATTGTGGTGTACTTAGTACCCTCGTCATTTCAGAAGGTATGTGCAATGTTAATAACCTAATTATCGTGAAGAAACACAATGGGCAGATGATGTTGTTAAAACTAAACAAAATGGAAAGGTAGTAGAACAATATAAAAACTCCAAACTTAAATCCAAATTGAAGAAGTTCAAGTGCAACCACTGTAGAAATTTATTCGCACAAAATGAAAGTAAGATCACAAAAAAAAAAAAATTATTCGCACAAAATGATTGAATGCTCAAACCCAAATTCTAATGCTTATATAAAAATCTACTTTTTTTTCCTGAATTGTCCTCAATGTCAAATGTTGGAATGAACTGATTAATTGTCCTTATGTTTTAGTTTAGTTTTTATGTTGTCCTACAAGTGTTTTTCAAAGTAATTTTTCTTTATGAAAAGATGAGGGTACCCAAATATACCTCAATCTAAAACTTTTCCACTTATAAGTTGAAAAAACGGGGGTCTAACAACACCACCCAATATTTCGCTTAGCAATCTGTATGGACTAACTCCGAAAAACTTTCTAGAGAATCAACTAAACAGTCAGACTCAGTCTAGGTAAAAGTATCTCAAGGAGTTAATATCTCTCTCTTGTTTTGATTTACTCAAGCTAATAGAAATCAGCGAGTCCTAATCAAACACAAGGAATAACTTGGACGGTACCAAAGACCAATGTCCAAGGATCAATCAATGATAATCAACATCCAAAGGTTGGATTAATCTAATTGATGATCTAAACGCACAACATGTATTATTTCAATTATAAAGATAAACAATATAATGCGGAAACTGAAATAACACAGACACCACAAATTTTGTTAACGAGGAAACCGCAGATGCAGAAAACCCCCGGGACCTAGTCCAGATTGAATACACACTGCTACAGACACTAGCCTACTCCAAGCTAACTTCGGACTGGACTATAGTTGAACCCCAATCAGTCTCCCACTGATCCAAGGTACGGTTGTACTCCTACGCCTCTGATCCCAGCAGGATACTGCGCACTTGATTCCCTTAGATGATCTCACCCACAACTAAGAGTTGCTACGACCCAAAATCTTGGTGGCACGTTAACTGAATCACTCGTTAGATTCATTCTTATAGGTTGGATGCACCAAACACAGATTTTTAGATCTTTTTGTGTTTACCTGCTCGGATACCAATTGAAAAGACGAGGGTACCCAAATACACCTCAATCTAAAACTTTTCCACCTATAAGTCCTTTCTCCGAAAGTGATTATCTATGGACTGAGTTAAGACAATACAACTAATCGGTTCACACTTCGTGTGATCGTCTATGGATACGAGATCGAGACAATACAACAACGAAGTATGTTTACTTGATAAAAGGTTCAGACTTAATCAAACACAGTAGGATTACTTATCAAGTAAATAGGAATTAACGTTTGTGTAATTTACTTTAAATTATAATAAAAATAATTATAATTGCGGAAAATAAAATTAAATGACACACCAAGATTTTCTTAACGAGGAAACCGAAAATGTAGAAAAACCCCAGGACCTTGTCCAGAATTGAATACTCTCAGGATTAAGCCGTTATACAAAATCAAACCAACTTCGTATAGTTGAGACCAAACAACTAAACATATAGTTTTACCTAGTTCTGTCTGTATTCCCACGCCTCCAACCTGTAATAAGTCACGTACTTGGAAAAATTCCTTTGGTTCGTATTCCAAACAGTAAAGGAACAACAAATTTGTTTGGTATCAACTCTTTTCAACCAAGTGATGTGAGTTTGACAAAGGATCTTCTGTTTATCTCAATAAACTCCTTTGTGAGGTTCTTAGATCTATCTTATTATCAACTACCGAAGTAATTGTTAGGATTTTGCAATCAATACTTTTAATCACAAAGAATTGTATTGATGCCGATCTACACAACTAATCAATCTAATCTACCATAAGTATAAATCGATTATAGTTGGATCCTCTTTTACCGAAACAAGTATTGTGCACACCAAAGATTATGAATCCCAAATCAGAAATCTTCAAAGTCTTCTTAGATCTTTCAATAAACACCTGCACATAAACAACTTGAATCTATTGTGATCAATCACACACAGAACAGAGTATGTTAATAATGGATCATCACAAGACGTCTTTAGATCTACAAAAAGTCTAAAGATCCCCGTCGAAATTTCGATCTAGTTTGAGTGAATATTTTCAAGCATAAACAAACTAGGTGCAATCAAAGTTCAACCACTGTTAGTCAATCAAATCAATCGAAAACAAAAGATAAACTGCAATTATCTAGTTTCCCACCAATGGTACTAATAGAGCTTCTCAATCCCAAAGAAGTCTTTAAACTGAGCGGTCGTAAGAGATTTCGCCTAATTAGGTTACTCTCCTCTTCGAATAGGTGGCTTCACCAGTAGCAGCACAACTGAGATAGTTTCTGTTGTACGAGGATTAGTTTGCTAGAAATGCAAACTTTCATATTTATATATCAAGGAAGTTTGGACACCAAGGAATTTCCAAAACCGAAAATATTCTCAAGATATGCAATATATTCCAGATTCGGTTTCCATAATTCCTGGAAATGCTTTGTCCAAATATTGATCGAAAATCTCTTGGAAAATCTCCAACTAGTAAATGCACATTACTAATTTTCATTTTCCTAAAATAAAATAAAAAACCTTAAATAAAAGATTCTCAATTTATTTTATTCGATCCGAGATTTTCTTCCTTTAGCTATTAAGGAATAACTTTGAACAATTAAAGATTAGCGTTACTGCACATGTTCAAAGTATGTCGACATCCTTACTTTGTAGGTCCTCTTTCATACTTAATATTGAAACTGATTTGCCACACTTCCAAACAAGTTTATAATTGGTTCATCTGACTTTCAAGAACTATGTGATTGATCAGGAACACTCAATCACAAATCATGGGTTTAACGGTTCTACCAAAAGAAGTTTCGGTTCTACCTCCATGTGAGTATTGTGCATAGTCACACTAGCTTTCCAAAATTCGGTTGACTAGGTACTAGGATCGGTTCCCCACATATATATGGTATCTAACTTGTACTTGCTGCACATGTCCATAGGATCGGTTCCCCTTTGCCTAAAAACGTGTTGCACATGTCCATAGGATCAGTTCCCCTTTCTGCTAAAAACTTGTTGCACCTCATACAAGGAACGATTTACCTTTGTGATAGGTTGCACCTATTACTAGGATCGGTTCCCCTTTACCCAGTGTCGATCATACACAAAATCACAAACTCGATCATACCATCTCAGGTGATTACTTAAGATCGGTTTCGCTAATAAAAGTCATACTAATACATAAGTCAGGCCTTTGTGAATAGTTTTACCAATAACATAAACAAGTCATGAGCGGTTATACTAATCACACATATTGGTAGTTCAAAAGATATGCAATGAATAACAACACCAATAATGCCTGGCGATTTCTCTTTCGATTCACAAAACAAGTTCATGAATTTACTTCCTTAAAACAAATGTAAAACATTGTTTCCTAAGATGAAATCTTCACCTTATACCCATACATAATTACAATAGCATTCAAACGATTATGTCGATGTCTTATCTACAAAGTTTAATGGTTAAGAAATAAACCTCGTATTGTATTCCTTAATACTATGTTTACCGAGTATAATTATTCATGCTTCACAGTTTTGTTTTCAGTATGCACGACTTGAAAGATACGATAGGGAATGAAACAGTTCAAGTCAAATATCACTAACCTCAAGTGGAAGGATGATGTTGTCGTCGTAGCTCCTTACTTCTTCACTTCTTCAAGTCATCGCAATACTTGTAATGTCTCATATCCTAATACTTTCAAGCTTACCTATACGAAGTTGACTCTAGTACATAATCAAGTGACTCTTTAAATGAGTTTTGTCTCACTAAAATATGACAACCAAACTTGACATACCAACGCTTGGTGGGTTCAACCGAGATATGCTCTAACACTTTATACAACACAATAGTAGAATGAGCGAATGTAATTCAAATGTCTTTGTATTTGCACTATCAATATATTATCATAACATCTTAATTTGGATGTATCTTATTTTAAATCAAAGCCTGCTTATCGCTGCCCAATAGACTTTTAAGTCTTGTCCCTCTTCTAGAGCGGATAAGGTGATGCATCTTGAAAAAACGCGGGTCTAACAACACCACCCAATAATTCTCTTAGCAATTTGTATGGTCTAACTCTGAAACACTTTCTAGAGAATCAACTAGACAGTCAGACTCGATCTAGGTAAAATTATCTCAAGGAATTAATATCTCTCTCTTGTTTTGATTTACTCAAGCTAATAGAAATCAGCGACCCCTAATCAAACACAAGGAATAACTTGGACGGTACCAAAGACCAATGTCCAAGGATCAATCAATGATAATCAACAACCAAAGGTTGGATTACTCTAATTCATGATCTAAACGCACAACATGGATTAATCAATTATAAAGATAAACAATATTATGTGGAAACTGAAATAACACAGACACCAGAAATTTTGTTAACGAGGAAACCGCAGATGCAGAAAAACCCCGGGACCTAGTCCAGATTGAATACACACTGTATTAAGCCGCTACAGACACTAGCCTACTACAAGCCCACTTCGGACTGGACTATAGTGGAACCCCAATCAGTCTCCCAATGATCCAAGGTACAGTTGTACTCCTACGCCTCTGATCCCAGCAGGATACTGCGCACTTGATTCCCTTAGCTGATCTCACCCACAACTAAGAGTTGCTACGACCCAAAATCGCAGGCTTTAACAATAAACAAATCTGTCTCGCACAGACAAGTCTATCAAATGATCAATTTGTCTCCCACAGAAAAACCCTAAAGTTTTTGTTCCGTCTTTTGATAATAATCAAGGTGAACATGAACCAATTGATAATCCAGTCTTATATTCTCGAAGAACAGCCTAGATTAATCAATCACCACACAACAATCTTAATCGTATGGTAGCGAAACAAGATGTTGCGGAATCACAAACGATGAGACGAAGATGTGTGTGATTACTTTTTATATCTTGCCTATCGGAGAAATCAAACAATCTCAAGCCAATTAATATGATTGTACTATTACGATAGAAGATGCAAGATCAGATCACACAACTACGATAAAAGTAGTATCGGTATGGCTTCACAATCACAATGAAGTCTTTAAGTCGTTAACCTGGTTTTAGAAGAAGAAAACCATAGGTTAAAGGAGAATCGACTCTAGAGCGCAAACTAGTATCACACGTAAGGTGTGGGAATTAGTTTTGCACAATACTAGATGTATCCTTTATATAGCCTTTCAAATCAGGGTTTTGCCTTAGTTACAAAGCAACCAATATTCACCGTTAGATGAAAACCTGATTTAGATTCAAGCTAATATTTCTCAAACGTTAGATCGAAAACTTAGCTTGTCATACACAAATGAATGTACGCTTCTAGGTTTGTTAACCGCACCCAAACGTGTACATTGTTGGTTCAACAATAGTCTACCCAAAGAGGTTAACCATATGAGCGTTTCATACCAACCATGTTCTTCTTCACCATAACTAGTTCAAATAACTCAAATGAACTAGTTAAGAGAGTTGTTAAATTGCAAGGAAATCTTATGTAACTGCACAAGACACAATTGAAGCAAAGATGATTTGATTCAATTGAATCGGTTCATTTAATAGCCACGGTTTGCAAATGCATTCCTTAGTCTTTTAAGATTAAGTTCAGAAATCATCTTTAGATATATAACCTTCTCAAGTTCGCAGACTAGGTTCGCGGACTTAAGACACCGGATAGAGTTTACAAACTCCAGCAGAAATTCTCGGGTTTGAGAACTTCACTGGTTCGAGGACTGGGTTCGAGGACTTGGCTCACGCAAGTAGTTTGTCAACTCCAGCAGAAATTATCGGGTTTGAGAACTTCGGCAGTTCACGGACTTGGCACTTGCCATACTTCCGGTTCTCTTGATCAACAAAGTTCGAAAACTTAGGTTCAAGGAATCCATTGGTTATGTAATCTAAACTCTCATTGCAATCATTGAAACATTCTTAGAGGACATTATATAGGTGTTACACTACTTCTCGTCAAAGCAATTTTCAAAGTGATTGAAACATATCATGACTTTCGTCACTAGGTAAAGATAAACTTGGTCGAAGCTAAAAGATTACCAACACATATTTCGAGATATATATAGGCGAGGTATACTCGGCTCGAAATACCAAATGTGTATAATCTAGTATATATATATATAGCATACGACTTTTTTCTTAAAGAGTAGGAGATAGAATACATAGACTTTTGAGTGAAAGATAAGTTCAAGTCTCCACATACCTTTTTGTCGAGAAGTTCCACCGGTTCCTTGAGTAGATCTTCTACTTGTATGATGAATCGCCATGAAGTCCTTGAGCTCAACTACACTTACTATCCTAGTCCGAGACTAAGCCGTAAGAGACTAGAAATCAAGACTTATAGTTTTGATCATTAACATTGATAAACATGCTTGAGATAGCAACGCATGCGAGTTTGACCGAGCAGTGCTCTAAAAATCTCCCCCTTTGTCAATTTTAGTGACAAAACTATCAATACATATGGAATACAAAAAAGATAATGAAACTTTAGTAGATCCTATTCCACATGTCTAATCTTCAACATTCATCGAAATCTTAGTCACTTCCAAGTACTCCAATGATGCCAAAGGTTGTAAGTTTAGCATCACCGTTGTTGAAGATCCGTAGCTATAACAATGAGAAAGCATCGGTCTCGATCATTGTTATACAGTGTCATAGTATTATTACACAGTGTCAAAGTTCAGTTGTATCACAACTTCAACAATAATACTATGGTGATATGTATCACTTCCCCTTAGTCAATACTCCATATCACATGAAAACCACTCCCCCTTACACAATGATCCGAAAACCATATGTATTTGTAGTGTGAACTACATATTAATTCTCCCCCTTTTTGTCAATAAAATTGGCAAAGGTACAAGAACGAGATCATAATGAAATTTCCGTAAGAGACATTTCATGACTGAGAGAAAGAAACACACACCATCTTATTTAGATACAATCATATAACCGAAGCTAACAACATTCATCAAGGAGTTTAAAGATACAAGATAACCCTTCTAAAATTCCACAGCCGCACACCCCTCAAGATATGACCATTAAGCACAAGTTCAAAAGAACTCTCCACCATTTGATGTCATTCCTGAAAGAACAACTATGAGCGACCTTAATTTCAAGAGAAAAGAAGGATTTTTAGTGGACACCAAAACCATGAGAATGGTTTTTATATCCAAAACTCAATCAAATTATTCATAAGTAAACCCATGAATAATTTAATCGGAATACATAATCAAATCAAACACAAAAGTAATCAATTTAATTCATTGTGCTCAACATAAGTAAAGTTACGGAGCAACGACTAAGATAACCATACAAGAGAGTGATTGGCTTAATCTTCATATACTCAACACAAGAGAACTTGTGGAGTAATAACTAAATAATCAAGAAGATGATTAATTTAGTTCTAAATGCTCAACATAACGTACCTTACGGAACAACCAACCAAGATAATAAAAAATAATTAAATTAGTTGTATCTTGCTCAACATAAGACACACCACGGAGCCTCACGGTAATACAAAAAGATGGATCAATGAAGATCAATACCGTGGAATATACAAGGATTCATTCTTTTGCACAAGCATATACAATAGCAATAATCCTTGGATACAAAAGATTTTAACCTATCTTCCGTCACATATTGAAAATATAGGCTTAACTTTTGTAAATGTCAAAAGTCTACTCATTCCTTAATCAATAAACGAATACCGATCGTGAGCGACTTTACTTTTGACAAAATATGGGACAACATAGTTAATGGACGTAAACACCAATATCCCATAACAAGTTGCAACATAACAAATCAAAAAGATTAAATACCGCAAAAATATCATCCTCCAAATAGTTTTAGAATTTAAACCAAAAACCTAAAAACAAGAAGATGAAAATAATAGCTATGTGTAGCCACAATCATCGCTATACAAAGAACTAGTTATTCTTCCAACTAAACCCAAAAACAAGACTTACTAGGCATTGTATATCTTTCTCAAGGTGTCTACAGAAAACTCCTTCTCATTATTGAAAAATCCATTGATAATGGGATCATTCAATTCCTTCAACTCTTTGAAAATAACTGTCATCTTACTGAGTTCTATCTTCAGTTTACGTACTCTTCCAAAGACGAAGCGAATTGAGATTCTAAATCGTTTCTTTTGTTGACAAATTCTTTAACCAGGTTCCTGAAGTTAACATCACTTTGGTAACAAGACACGAACCAGTTTGAGAGAGGATTTTTACCATTAATTGATGCCTTCACTTTCTTCACATTTGTGGAAGAAATTCATGTACACCGACGTATGTTAGCTGCTTCAACTGCATCCCTGCTTGTGGTGCTTCTAGTTACAGAAGCCATGAAAGTTTACGAACGGCAGAAACCCTAGACAACAAGGCTAAAAAAATTTAAGGATACAATATTAATATAGTTAGAAGAAACTTCTTAACAAAGGAAACAAATCTTGGGACAATAATACGCAAACCCCATTTTCTCAAGATAAATATGGGATTGCGAACGTCTATGAATTAGATAGAGGCGTTATGAGCCAAAGTCTCCCATTGTTTGTCACAATGTGAATTATCAAGGTTTGTCGTTTGAGCAGAAATCCTCTTTCTTTTGATTCTGGAAATACTTGTCTCATTGGTCATATGACAGTTGTTTATTAGAAACAGCCTGTTCTCATGAACACAAACATTGTCTATCAAAAGTTGAGTGGACTCAGATCATTTCACATGAGAGAAGGTTTCGTCAATCATGAATTCCTTAATATGTGAACACCCTTGAGCGACAAGCCTGGCATTGTTTTTGACAATTGTGTCAAATTCACCAGACTTATTCTTGATACTCCATTTAGTACTACCAATAATAATATTGGAAGAGAATGGTGCAAGATCCCACGCAACTTGTCCTTGAATTTGATTTAACTCTTTATGCTTTGCATTTCCCCATAAGGGGTTGTCCGGAGTTTCATCACAAATTCCTGATTCTACTTGAGAAAGATGACAACTAAAAAGGCTCATATTTTGAAGTTGTTCTTTAGATTTTCCTGTAGAATTCCCTCCTCCTTCACGGTCGATGGAAGACCAAAACCATTAAAGAGGAGATGTAGGACTTAAGACAATGGTACCCATATTATTAGTACTTTTCTGTTCAGAATTTCCTGATAGTCTTGTATGCCTTTTTAGAGTAACCAAAAGTTGTTTAGTTTTCTCACAAGGATCACTTACAACATTCAAACTTTGAAGAGACATACAAGCTTGTTGAAGGTGATTGGAAGAATCACGATAGCAACATAGGCCAACATTTTTGAGTTTGTCTGAGTGGTTCCTAGTCATATCAGCTTTCTCAACATCTGGTCGTTAATTACCATCTGATTCATGACTATTTTTTAAAGAGGAACAACTGGAGTTTATCAGATTCACCAAGGGACAATTTCTGGATATCAAATCCTTAAGTATTGAAGTTTCTGCAACAAGACCATAGTTGATCCGGATTAGTTCATCCAACCCCTTTTGAAGAGTAACCAGTTTATCAGACAATTTTCTACATTTGGTTTTTAAACCTGGTGAAGCATTAATTGAGACTTTTTTGTCCATATAGTCAGATCGGTACAAACACAGACTTGTAGTGTCTTAAACGTGTTTGTCTACTCTGATACCAATTTAAAAAGCGGGGATCTAGCTACACCACCCAATATTTCGCTTAGCAATCTGTATGGACTAACTTCGAAACACTTTCTATAGAATCAATCTAGGTAAAAGTATCTCAAGGAGTTAATATCTCTCTCTTGTTTTGATTTACTCAAGCTAATAGAAATCAGTGAGTCCTAATCAAACACAAGGAATAACTTGGACGGTACCAAAGACCAATGTCCAAGGATCAATCAATGATAATCAACAACCAAAGGTTGGATTAATCTAATTGATGATCTAAACGCACAACCTGGATTAATCAATTATAAAAATAAACAATATAATGCGGAAACTGAAATAACACGGACACCAGAAATTTTGTTAACGAGGAAACCGCAGATTCGGAAAAACCTCGGGACCTAGTCCAGATTGAATACACACTCTATTAAGCCGCTACAGACACTATCCTACTCCAAGCTAACTTCAGACTGGATTATAGTTGAACCCCAATCAGTCTCCCACTGATCCAAGATACAGTTGTACTCCTACGCCTCTGATCCCAGCAGGATACTGCGCACTTGATTCCCTTAGATGATCTCACCCACAACTAAGAGTTGCTACGACCCAAAATCGCAGGCTTTAACAATAAACGAATTTGTCTCACACAGAAAAGTCTATCAAAGGATCAATCTGTCTCCCACAGAAAAACCCTAAAGTTTTTGTTCTGTCTTTTGATGATAATCAAGGTGAACAGGAACCAATTGATAATCCGGTCTTATATTCCCGAAGAACAGCCTAGATTAATCAATCACCTCACAACAATGTTAATCGTATGGTAACGAAACAAGATGTTGCGGAATCACAAACGATGAGACGAAGATGTTTGTGATTACTTTTTATATCTTGCATATCGGAGAAATCAAACAATCTCAAGCCAATCAATATGATTGTACTGTTACGATAGAAGATGCAAGATCAGATCACACAACTACGATAAAAGTAGTATCCGTCTGGCTTCACAATCCCAATGAAGTCTTTAAGTCGTTAACCTAGTTTTAGAAGAAGAAAACCAAAGGTTAAAGGAGAATCGACTCTAGCACGCAAACTAGTATCACACGTAAGGTGTGGGGATTAGTTTTGCACAATACTAGATGTCTCCTTTATATAGCCTTTCAAATCAGGGTTTTGCCTTAGTTACAAAGCAATCAATATTCACCGTTAGATGAAAACCTGATTTAGATTCAAGCTAATATTTCTCAAACGTTAGATAGAAAACTTAGCTTGTCATACACAAATGACTGTACGCTTCTAGGTTTGTTAACCAAACCCAAACGTGTACATTGTTGGTTCAACAATAGTCTACCCAAAGAGGTTAACCATATGAGCGTTTCATACCAACCATGTTCTTCTTCACCATAACTATTTCAAATGACTCAAATGAACTAGTTAAGAGAGTTGTTCAATTGCAAGGAAATCTTATGTAACTACACAAGACACAATTGAAGCAAAGATGATTTGATTCACTTGAATATGTTCATGAACTTTATTAGCCACGGTTTGCAAATGCATTCCTTAATCTTTTAAGATTAAGTTCATAAATCATCTTTAGATATATAACATTCTCAAGTTCGCAGACTAGGTTCGCGGACTTAAGACACCGGATAGAGTTTACAAACTCCAGCATAAAATCTCGGGTTTGAGAACTTCGCCAGTTCGCGGACTGAGTTTGCGGACTGGGTTCGCGGACTTGGCTCACGCAAGTAGTTTGTCAACTCTAGCAGAAATTCTCGGGTTTGAGAACTTCGGCAGTTCGCGGACTTGGCACTTGCCATACTTCGGGTTCTCTTGATCAACAAAGTTCAAAAACTTCGGGTCAAGGAATCCATTGGTTATATAATCTAAACTCTCATTCCAATCATTGAAACATTCTTAGAGGAAGTTATATAGTTGTTACACTATTTCTCGTCAAAGCAATTCTCAAAGTGATTGAAACATATCATGACTTTCGTCACTAGGTAAAGATAAACTTGGTCGAAGCGAAAAGCTTACCAACACATATTTCTAGATATAGATAGGAGAGGTATACTCGGCTCGAAATACAAAATTTGTATAATCTAGTCTATATATATAGCATACGACTTTTGTCTCAAAGAGTAGGAGATGGAATAGATATATTTTTGAGTGACAGATAAGTTCAAGTCTCCACATACCTTTTTATCGAGAAGTTCCACCGGTTCCTTGAGTAGATCTTCTACTTGTATGATGAATCGCCATGAAGTCCTTGAGCTTAATTACACTTACTATCATAGTCCGAGACTTAGCTATAAGAGACTAGAAATCAAGACTTATAGTTTTGATCACTAACATTGACAAACATGCTTGAGATAGCAACTCATGCAAGTTTGACCGAGCAGTGCTCTAACACATCTTGCTTTATTCTAAAAATTAAAGTCGTAAAAGTAATAGTACATCCAACTAAAACAAAATTAAAACAAAAAAAGGTGAAACCTCGTAAGGTGCTGAAACAAGCTTCGCAACTGAAAGATTTTCCTTTAGATGACTGCCATATCATTAGAGTTCTTTGTAAAGGGTGATGTTGTGCTACAAGTCAATGTAGTTGATCTCGGATTCCGGTTTGTCTCGGTCCCGAGCGAGACATTGGTACAACGTTGTCTCAGGAAGATTCCGTTTCCAAATCTCGATCCAAATTCTATACATATAATTAATACATAATTTAAGATATAATGAAATACTATCAAATTTACCAAAAGAAACAAACATTCGTTAAGAATACACAAAAGTTAAATGCCAGGGTATCGATCAAATAAGTTAAGTGTCATCTGTATTTCTAAAGGTGTTATTCTATGAAAAATAAAAGCAAACATTTAACAGAAACATGATTTTCTTGCATTCGATTTTATTTAAGATTTTAATAATTAAGCTGTGAAGCCGGCTATTATTTAGAAATTATCCAGTCAAAAGTGATCCATATGAACTAACTAGAACCATACTTTTTAGAAAAGATATTACATGCATAAAAACATAGAACCATCCAATCAATAAGACTAAATACCCTTCAATTTATGAGAAAAAAGGTTGGGGTTTTACAAATTATGGACGAGATCACATGTTTTTAACCATCTTAGTACCTTACAAAAATCAGTAAGCATGCAATTCACACCTGAATTCAATCTCACCCCTAAAAGCAAAACCAAACCAAAATCATAATAATTCGTCAAGTTGGAGAAAATAAATAATCCATGTTATTAAAATACAATTCATACAAAACTCACGATATGCATCAACAATAAAACTCAAAAAAAAATGGTTCGTTCTTGAGCACACAACAGACAGAAAGGTGGGATCGTAATCAAATTACCTACACCCTAAATTATCATGCCATTTTAATAAAGATGACGATGGAGTTACAGACTAATGACATACCTCAATTACTGTAAGAAATAGACTGAAGCTTTACCGAGATTATGAAATACATATGTTGGGTTGAATCTGAGAGAGACGATTATATGATGAAGAAGAAGAAGAAGTGAACTTAGTGAACACCGAAGAAAAAAACGAGTTTTGGACTTTTAGGGATTCAATTGCACTGAATTTACAAAACGACCCTCATCTCGTATGTCTCAGCTTAATCTCGACGAGTCAACCGAGATTTCCGTCCCATTTCCGTTTTACCGAGATCCTAAGTTTCGTTACCCTCTAAGACGAAAAAGAAAATTCCGACGAGATCTTGTCCGAGACGGCGGAGATCAACTACATTGCTACAAGTGTTGTCTTAAGTAATTGTTTTATTGGAACACAGTGATAGAATGAGCGGATGTAATTTAAATGTGTTTATCTTTGTGTTGGGATCCTAGTCCCACATTTGTTAGATGGGGCTTAATTGGTAGTTTATAAGTCAATGGGTTCTCTCATCTAGTCAACCGGTTTTCGAGTTGAGTTCTACCCATGGGCTTATGACGAGCTTAGGGTCGGTACCCTAACAATTGGTATCAGAGACAACCACCACGACCCATGCCCGCTCCACGGAAGGGGTGACCTATAGGCTAGATTAAAGTGTTGGGGAACCTGTGTATGGGCGTAGTTGTCACCCGCATTGAATACTGATAGGGGGAGTGAATCCGCCATAAGAGAAAGGGCTACCTTTGTGTCAGTGTCGATAAAGTGGGCCAACAAGGACGTTGGGTCTGGAAGCGTGGTGGGATGTTGGGATCCTAGTCCCACATTGGTTAGATGGGGCTTAATTGGTAGTTTATAAGTCAATGGGTTCCCTCATCTAGTCAACCGGTTTTCGAGTTGAGTTCTATTCATGGGCTTATGACGAGTTTAGGGTCGGTACCCTAACACTTTGCACCATCGTCATAGTATCATAACATCTTGATTTGAACGTATATTATTTTAAAATTAACTAAAATTACATATGCTACTCCGTTGATTTTAATTAAGATTAACTAAAATTATATATAACTAAGACTAATTCAAAACAAAAAAGAATTGAATTCGTGAAGCCGCGTAAAGATGTTCCCACTAAACCAATGGTGCACATTCCTTCCCTCGTTATTGGTCCTTGGTTAACCTTAGTTCTTACCATCTTGATCTTATTATTATTATAGTTTTAAATTAGATACATGGGGAATGAGAGACGGAAAGATTGGGTCCCATATCCTGTAATCTTAATTGATGCACAACAAACATTTTCGGTTCTTCCATCATCATCCTAATTAGTGTGAAAGATAAAAAAAAAATTATAGAGAAAAGGAGAATTTTATTAATGTGTGTAACAAAAAGGGAGAATACAACCTCTATTTATATACACTAGACACAAGGGCATCCTAGTAATAAACGAGATTTATCCTAGATATTATTAACATAAATAAACGTTTATAACACTCCCCCTGATGACCATTGTGTCTAAGTCACAAAAATATATCAGGAAAATCAAGAGAGAAAAACTTGAAATGTGTGAGACTCAGAACATTGTTGGACACGCATATGCTGCCTCATTAAAACCTTAACAAGTAAACCCAGTGGGACAAACCTTGATGAAGGAAAGAGTACAGCACGTTTAAGTCATAATGATGCTCCCCCTGATGGATACTTCAGCGAAATCTTGGCCTAGAAATCTTTAAGTCGACGCATTGCAATCATGTGAACTAATTTATTGAATGTAGAAGTTGGTAATGCCTTAGTGAAGAGGTATGCTAGATTGTGGCTTGAACGTACTTGTTGGATAATCACACCATCATTTTGTATATTATGTGAGAAAAAGAACTTTGGATTTATGTGCTTTATTCGATCACCTTTGATAAATCCTTCCTTTAGTTGTGCAATGCAAACATTATTGTCTTCGTATAATATTGTTGGTGAATCTTTAGTTGAAGGAAATCCACATGATTCTTGAATATGGTGTATTACTGACCTTAACCATACGCTCTCGCAGCTTGCTTCATGGAGTGCTAGTAGTTCCAAATGATTTGTAGATGTAACTGAAATTATTTGCTTCACTGACTGCCAAGATATAGTTGTATCTCCATAAGTAAACAAATACCCAGTTTGTGATTGTCCTTTGTGTGGATCTGAAAGATAACCTGCTGTTTGAGGGTGAAAATGGTTTCTGCTGATTTTGGTAATTTCGGGTGTGGGTGAGAAACGAATTTAAACCCTAAACAATGTACTACAAGGGAGTATTTTAGATTCGAGAGATCAATTTGTACAAGTCCGGCCTAAACCAAGAAACGGTCATTCCAGACTTGCTTCGGTCACAAAGTGAAGGAGAATGGGTTGGTTTTGTGGAGGGAAGCAAGGAAAGTGTTGAGACCAGAATAGTTGATTCTGGAAGAGCAGTTGTTTTCTACGACTTGTATCAGAAAGTGGGAAGCTAACAAATGGAAAGCTAGCAAATGTTTTCTGAGTGTTGTGTTGTAGGATCCGAATCTCGCAGCAATAATGTCTCAGCGAAATTATCAACAACACAACAGAACAGTGTCGCAGAACAATTTCAGAAATGACATGATAAACGACATCAGCTAAAATCATGAGAAAAATGTGATGGTCCTGCGAGAATAGAGAGTTTGCGAGATTAACATTTGTAAGGATGCGAGAATGTCGCAAGTCATATCCGAAAATAAAGGACAGATTAGCTGTCATCCACTATGTAATTCCCTATAAATAGTCGTTCTGTTGTATAGGAAAAGGAGAAAAATAAATTTCTGAGTGAGAAGCAAGTAAATAGCAGAGAGAAAATCTAAAGCAGTGGTTATTCTTGATTCCTTTATCTTTTCTTGTAAGATTTTTCAAAGATTCATCAATAAAATTAAGATTGTTAATCTAAAATGAGTTGAATGTTAATGAAATCTTATGAGGGGTGTAGTGTGGGATTTCCCGCAACTACATAATGGCGCTAGAAACAGGGAGGATTGAAGATTGAAGATTATTCTAGAAAAAATTGAAGATTAATATTGAGATTTGTGAAGATTTGGAGTGATTGATTAAGAATTTTACATAATCTCTTGCAATTCATTAATATTGAAGAAATGGCTAGAAGAAGAAATACATCAGAACAACCAACTACTGTTAGAAGAAGCAAGAGAATTGCTGGAAGGGAAAGAAGTGAAATGGGAGAATCTAATAGAATGAGAAATAATGGAGAAAATCAAATTCAACCACCAGTTCAACAAACACTAGTACAAGGAAGGAATACAAATTTTGATAGGGTGAGTATACACACTTGTCAATCAAATTAAGCAAAAGAAGTAGAAGAAGAGTAGCAAACCATAAACCATAGACAGGTAGAGAGAAATCAAGAAGCAGATGAAGGAATAATTCATGGAGATGAGGAAATTGGAGCATTAGAAACGTTGAGACGAAGAATACATGAAGAAAGAAGAGCTGAGGCAGAAGAACGTGCAAATCTAACAAGGAAAAATCACGAATTGAGGATGGAAAATATGAGACTACAGAGTAGAAGATCGAGAAGTATTACAAAATCATATTCAGGATCGACTAGAAGAGAGATGAGGCGAAACTCACCCACAATTAATGCTGGAAACAATATTCAAGAAGAAATATCAAATCCTAATGAAGAACATCGCGAAAATAGAGAAAGGACTGATGATCGTTACGTTCCACAAAATGAAACTTTTGATGATAGGAAAAATGATAGAAATCAAGAGAATGGACAACGTCAGGGACGAAATAATCAAGATGGCGAAAGGAATCGATAGGAAGGAAGGAGAATTTTACATGAGAGAGAAGCTCAAAGAAATCAACAAACGATTGAAGAAGAAATTGAAAGACATTATGCTGAACAAGCACTTTTAATTTGCGAACGTGAAAGATTGAGAGCGGAAATGGAAGAACAAGAGCTTTAGGAGACAATTTTCCAGAACAATCACGACAATCGAGAAAGAAGGCGTACACAAAACCGGAATAACGGTAATATCAGTGAAGAGTATGATAGAGTACAGAGGATGGCTGAAAGACAGCGAATGGAATTGATAAGAAATGAACAAAATCATGGAGGAGAAAATGAGAGACATCATCATATGCGAATTCAAGATAGAGATGAGGAAAATAATCGCAGAAGAAGACGAGATAAGGACGATAAAGAAGAAATGCAAACTTTCGCGAGAGAAGAAAGGCATGAACGCAGAAGAAGGGAGGCGAAATTAAAAAGACCAATGAATCAAAATTCAGGTGTAAATAAATAAATCTTAAAAGAATTAGAAGAAATGAGAGGAATGCTAAATAATAGAGGAGAAGTAGGCAGAAGACAATTAGATGAAGCTATAGAAGAAGCTGCGAAAACTCCATTTACAAGGGAAGTACAACTAGGAGGAATACCTCCGAAATGCAATTTTCCCGCATTAACCAGCATTTTTGATGGAACAACTTGTGCAATTCAACACATTAAAGCCTACTTGAGGTGCATGTTGCAATGGGAAAATCATGATGTCGTATTATGCAAGTATTTTGCATCCAACATAACATGGGAGGCATTAAAATGGTTCGAAGGTCTACCAAAGAATACAATAACATCCTTCAATCATTTGCAGACTACATTCCTGGGGGCATATATAAGTAATAATTCTTCGCGACCTGGTATTAAAGACGTGTTTGGATTAAAACAAAGGATTGGCGAAAGTTTGAAGCACCTAACTAAAAAATGGAGGACTATGTGTAGCGAAATGGATGGCCATGTGCATGAGAGATATCTTATCTTATCATTTATCAATGCTATGTTTGCAACCAACCTATTGTATATCCAAATTTTCAGAGTCAAGAATACGATCACAATGACTGAATTGCGAGAGCTTCAAGAAGAATACATTGCTCTAGAGGAAAGGCAAAATGAAATGGAATCATATCCAGTTGCGAACACTAGTTCACAAACAGCGAATGCAAGCTTATTACTTAAACTAATAAACACAGTGGAGAACACTTTGCAAGTACAACAAGAGAAGGTGACGGGCAACAATCAACAGAAATTGGTGGCTATGGGAAGCCGAGATCAAGAGGAGTATGAAAGAGAAAGAAATTTCTACAATCGTGGTGGAAATAACAAGATACAAAGACTCGATCAGCCACAAGAAACTTATGGAGGTCAAAGACAAAACTATAATAGAGGACAAGGAGGTCACAAGGTAGTATGGGAAGAAATCAAGATGCCACCTCTAAATGAAAGTGTGGAGAAAATATGGGAAGCTATAATTTTGATGGAGAATATACCAACACCATGGGAACGGAACCACCTCCAAACCACAGAAGTCATGAGTTCTGTTCTTATCATCATTTTCATGGACATACTACAAATGATTGCAGAAATGTAAAAAAGAATTATTCTGAGAATGATAGATCAAGGAAAACTAAACCACTTTTTGGTAGGGAACCCACAATCTCAACCATTTCCGCCACCACTAGAGCATCACAAAGTAAACACGATGAAAAAGAAGGAAACATTCTTCATAGAAGTTGGTGCAAAAGCAAAGAATCTATTCTGTCACTCTATCGTACATTCATACAAGACAATTGAAGATTTTCATGACAATGTTTTGAGTAGAGTGTTCGCAAGAGATAATGATGGAAGATAAATTATGAATATTGCGAAAATCTCGCCACTAGAGGAATCGCAGAAACAGATTATTTCTTTTACCGTAGAAGAAATCCCCGAAGGTGAAGAGGTACATGATAATCCATTGGTAGTAAAATTAGAAATTAATCCAAAACCGAAAGAAGATGAGGATGATGAAGCTGAAGATTCATGGGCAATTAATAGGATTCTAATCGATACTGGAAGCTCTGTGAACATCTTATTTTATCATACTTATAAAACTATGGGAGGAAGAGATGATGATCTTATACCATCAACATATAAGATATATGGTTTTAATGGTACTGCCAACAAGCCTAAAGGGGAGGTTACTATGCGAATTCCATTGAAGGGAATATCTTCTGAAATCCTGTTCTGTGTCGTTGACGTAGAATCACCCTACAATGCATTAATTGGTCGACCTTGGCTACATGGGATTCTAGGTGTAGCTTCAACTTTCCACCAGTGCATCAAATTCCCTCACCCCAGCGGTGTAGGAATCATAAAGGGAGATTGGGTTGAAGGAAAGAGGTGTTACGAAACTGAGGTAGAATCCTGCGAAGGAAGAGCAAACAAGAAGGAAAGTTGGCGACACAAAATCAAAGAGACACAAAGAAGTGAGAGGTTGATGGTGGATGCAATCGAAAAAAGAAGAAGAGATGTTGCGAAACTAATGCTAGCTCAGAATAAAAAATGGTGAACATACCACTACCAAGGAAAGTAGCAGAAAATAACAAAGAAGCAGAATGCAAAGGTAATAAAAATGAATGTATGAATGATTGATTTGTTGCGACACTCTCGCAATAAATAAAATTCTCAAAAATACATTTTATTGAATGACAAAATTGAGATTGCGAAATGCAAATACGATATGATGATGTGCGAGAATCTCGCAGAGATAATGAATTCTACAAAAGACAATCAGAGAACAATGACAAAAGAGAAAGGGGCGAACCTTTATGGCGTACACCCTAGTTCGCGAATACAATTTCGCAAGAGGCAAATGTAAGACCTAAAGTACGTCATATAAGGGGGTACCTGTTGCATGGCTCAGGGAAAGGCTACACCTCCACCGGAACCTGAGTCATGGAGATTTGGGGTCAATAAAGCCCATCCGGGAGAGGCACCTTGGATTATCAGCTTAAGCATATGACTTAGGTTGGGCGACTAAGGTAATAAGGACTCTCCCAAGGAGTGCAGAATCTGACCAAGACGTTGAGGTACACGGTTGAGTCAAGAGTGTCAGGGGCGTCTGGAGCGTACCTTGCCATTCTTGACAAGTCTTGGCTTATACTGCACTCGGACCGAAGAAAAACCCACTTAGGGTGCAGTCTCTTAACTATAAACTCTATAGGTAAAAGGGATAAGAGGCTGCGAAAACAACTGGTTGTTGTTAAGACCATATGGGAGGAGCCAACCTTGTATGGTAGAGGTACGCCTCCTTGAAGGGGCAACCAGGGGAAGATAAGGGCGGCACCCTCCATTAGGGAGCTGATAAGTGTCTTAAGACGCAAATGTCATGAGGCTTTTTACTCGCAAGGGTATTAAGGCTTGTCATATTTGTGTGACAATCCTGAAGAGGAAATAATACAAAAGCAAAAGATAAGACGAGATCAATGGGTTTTCGCATGCAAGTGGGAAGACGTACTGCGATTTCGTCGCAAGACGGCAATGTCATGGGGCTTTATTTTCGCAAGAATATTTAGGCCTGTCATATTGTCGCAACATTCCTGAAGAGGCCATAATACAAAATAAAAAGTTAAGGCAAGATCAATGGGTTTTTGCATGAAAGTGCAAGAACGTCCTGCGATTTTGTCGCAATGACAAGAGGTGGCATAATAAGACCTTTAACTAGGAAGGCAAAATAATACCACACAATAATGAGATTTTGAAAAGAATCAAAATTCACTTCGCATATGATTGCGAAATTATACATAAACAACTGCGAAGTTGAGGCACACAATAAGAAAAATCTGCAAAATCTCTCATTTGGATACAAATAACAGAGGCAAGTATGGGAATGAATGAAATTAGAAAATGTTATTTGTCTCCATATGATAGATTTACACAAAAATTCAAAAATTAATGATTATGTTGGTTAACCGTTTTGCAAGGAAGAATTGTTTTAATGAATGCAGGTCAAAATGAAAGAAACTCATATATTAAGAAATATGGGGAACCAAAAGAATTCGCAAATATACATAAAAGAAGGAATAAATGTACAAAGTATTACAGAAGATCAAAGAAAGAAACAAAGACTACTTCTTAGTTGATCCTTCATCATCTTCATCAGACTTGTTCCCTTCTTCATCTGCATCAGAACTTTTATCTCCATCAGAATCTTCATCACCATCAAATTCTTCATCATCAGCTTCGCTATCAGAGATAATCAGACTAGGAATGTTCTTTGGGATCTCCTCCAAGAGACAAGGATAATCAGAGTGAGGAATACTATGGTCATCACAAATCATTTGAATAGTTTGATTGCGAAAATGCAGAGCGTCGTTCTTAAAGTTCGAACAATGATCTTGATTTGATTCTTTAATCTAGAATACTTGTCGTTGCGAGAAGAAAGATTCTTTGCGATTTCCTCTTTTTCAGCTTCAAGTTCCTCAATTCTTTCGTGATATCTACTTTCAGAATCTGCGAGCAAAAGGAAATCAATTAATAACTTGATGAAAATTCATAAGAAACAAAAGATTAGTGAAGAAGAACAGTTAATAACCTTCTCTGTCAGAAATCATATCTCTAATCAAGGATGTATGCTCAACTTGGAGACTAACATTTACACCTAAATATTTTCTGGCATCGTCAATATTTATAAGGAGACGAGAACGAATTTGGTTTTCTCTTTCGCAGAGCTCGATGTTCTTGCAGTTAGCTTCATCTCGTTCAAGTTGAACTTCAATAAGGGTCTCTTGGAATTTCGCCAAATCCTTAGCACCTTGATCAGAGATTCGATCCTTATCATCTATTAGACCGCTAATTTTGGTTCTTAGCTCATTGATTTTCTCTTTAGAATTAAGAAAGAGACGCTTAAATCGATTGGCTAAGCCTAAACTAGATCCATGGTCAATCTCTAAGAGGCGAAATTTGGATCTCAGTTTATTCAGAGAAAGAGATGAAATTCTATCATTTGAGAAACTATTTAAAGATTTATTAAGACGCTCAAGAAGGGTATCATTATCCAAGGCATTAGGAAATGAACGAAGAATGGTAGCCTCATCAGAAATACCATAAATGTCTGCAAAAAGGATCAATTAAATAAGATAAAACAACAGGATGAATGAATGAAGGGAAAGAAGAAAAGTAACGTACCATAGAGTTGATTATTAGCTTGCTGAAGACTAGAGATTTTGTTCTTGTACGAATAAGAATCAATTTCTAGTTGTTTGTTCTTCTCGCGAAGACCTTTGATTTCAGTTTCCAGTTCCTCATTATTTACACGAAATTGAAGATTCTTCTTTTCAAGAATTTCGCGTCTCCTCTCCAGATCTGAGGAAACAGCGAAAGAAGTTTTTCCAGCCTGCGAGAAAATGTAAAAAATATTAAAATAGAAATAGATTTTGAGTTACAATAATGAAGAAGTAAAAGGACGAAAGCATACCAGACTATTAAGAGAATGCAGGAAATTGGGAGTCACCGATCTAGAAACTCCACGAAGAGAATTATCACCATCCAATAAAGGAACATCGCAAATCGTAGCGAGAGCTTTGCAGGTATTAGCGAATTGACTGTCTCCCATTCGTTGCAAAGAGTCATAAAAAATGCCAGAGAGCTTAGCCATAGAAGATTCAGATGGAGAATCTTCATTTGCAGTAAGGTCATCATTATCCTCATCATCTTCATCACTCTCGGAATTTTCATGAGAAGGAATATTTGAAGGAGAGGAAGAACAGATTTTTCTCTTCTTTGAAGGAGGAGCAGTTGGTTTTACCCTGCGAAGAGCACCTTTGCCTTTATCACCAGTCTTCGCAACATTGGCAGGATCTTCTATTTCAACAATAATCTTCACACACAGATAGAAATAAGAAATAGAGGAAAAAATATACTGTTTAAAATCATAAGAGAATATTTCTTACCTCATCTATGTATGAGCGAAGAGCTAACAAGGTACTATCCTTCCCAGTCCTGTGATAGCTATCTTTCAGTTTCTGGATCTGTAGAATTTCGCAAGAGTCAGCGAACAAAAGAATAAAGATAAATAAAGAAATGTAAAGTGGGCGAAACTGGAAGAAACATACCTCTTTCTTGCATGAGTATTTTAACTTCATCAATATTATCTTTCCTTTTCAAGCGAATACCCCAGCGAGTATTCTCTTTCTTCATGGAGATCAATTCATAATTCTTAAAAAAACTCACTACTGTGTATTTTTCAACGATTATCTCCAAGTCTGCGAATCTAGGATCCCTAAGTTCTTTAGAGTAAAGAGATCCTTTACCAGCACCACGGTTAGCGAACTCCAGCATCATACGGATGCAATCCCCACTCAATTGGAAGATAGCTCGCGAAAATCCCGAGTGAGCGAGAATTTCATAGAACAGAGGAATATCTGGGTCATAAAGAGGAATGGGGAGACCTGCGAGAATTTTACCCAGCGAAACTATGATTGATTGATCATCACAATGTTGATCAGAGAAAAGTTTGATAGAAAGAATTGATTTGGCACTTTCACCAGGAATAGTAGAAAGTGTGAAACCTTTCTCGGCAAGATCTTTTTGGGTTTCCTTAACAGTTTTCTCATCCTTTTGACCGCTTGGAGGCATATCTGAATATAGAGTATGGGAATGGATGAAAAGTAAGAAAATTAAAGAAGGAAGAATTACAGTAGCAGAACTTACGGAGGAACAATAGAGTTACAGAGATGAGAAAGTAAAAAGAGAAGAGAAAGTGAAAAGAAAATGGAAAGAAGAGTAAGAAGAATATATAAAGAAGATTTTTTTAATCGAAGAAATAAACACCATTAATGAGAAAATACGTGAGCGGTTGAAAAACAGCGGTTATAGAAGACGTGTCAAGAAATAGATGGAAGAAAAGCTACGTGTGATAAATGCAGAATATGAAGAGATGGACAGCTGCGGCATTTCTCACATCATTCTCTACTTCGAAGAGAAGATATGAGAAGAGGCAAGATGTAGGATCCGAATCTCGCAGCAATAATGTCTCAGCGAAATTATCAACAACACAACACAACAGTGTCGCAGAACAATTTCAGAAATGACATGATAAACGACGTCAGCTAAAATCATGAGAAAAATGTGATGGTCCTGCGAAAATTAAAGAGTTTGCGAGATTAACATTTGTAAGGATGCGAGAATGTCGCAAGTCATATCCGAAAATAAAGGACAGATTAGATGTCATCCACTATGTAATTCCCTATAAATAGTCGTTCCGTTGTAAAGGAAAAGGAGAGAGATTTTTTTCTGAGTGAGAAGCAAGTAAATAGGAGAGAGAAAATCTAGAGCAATGGTTATTCTTGATTCCTTTATCTTTTCTTGTAAGATTGTTCAAAGATTCATCAATAAAATTAAGATTGTTAATCTAAAATGAGTTGAATTTAATGAAATCTTATGAGGGGTGTAGTGTGGGATTTCCTGCAACTACATGTATGTTCCTGACTGAACTTGTTGTTCGGTGGAAATAGGTAAGACTTATTTATACAAGTCGAAGTGAAACGTACTCTGGTCTCATTAATGAATCGAAAAATGGGTGAGTAAATGGGAGGAGGTGGTAACTGTTAACGCATGGGATTTATGTTCCATAAAGAGAGCGTTTCACCCTTACTCCCTATATTTACTAACTGTCTCATCCTTATGACACTTCCTTATGACGGGCGTAGTGTACGCCGCACGCTGTAAACCACCAAACCAATACCCAAAGAGGATCCCCCCAGTTTGTGATATGTGTTGATGTCTCGAATGTTTTCGTGGAATACATGTAGCATATTGTTATCGTCTGACAAGTCGATCTTGGGAGACTTGCTAGCTAGGTGACCTTCGACGGTCGAGATTTTGCATCTTAAGAGGAAAGGTAGTCGTTGATCGTCGCACGCTTTCGTTTTTGGTAGCCGCATAGGGAATGCCAGCATGGTGACGCGGCAAGGTTGGCATGCCATTGGCATGGCATGCCTTGGCGCGGTTTGGCGCGACCAAACTAGGGTTTTGGGCCAAAGGTTACCATGCATTGTCTGGTAACCTTGGACGGCTAGGATTTGCTCCTGGGATTGAAGGACGACCGTTGATTGTCGCACGCCTTCGTTTTGGTAGCCTCATAGGGAAGGACAGCATGGTGGCGCGACAAGGTTGACATGCTATTGGCATGGCATGCCTTGGCGCGGTTTGGCGTGGCCAAATTAAGGTTTCGGGTCAAAGGTTACCATGCGTTGTCTGGTAACCTTGGACGGCTAGGATTTTCTCCTGGGATTGAAGGGCGACCGTTGATTGTCGCACGCCTTCGTTTTGGTAGCCGCATAGGAAGGCCAGCATGGTAGCGCGACAAGGTTGGTATGGCATGCCTTGGCACGGTTTGGCGTGGCCAAACTAGGATTTTGGATCAAAGGTTACCATGCGCTGTCTGGTAACCTTGGACGGATAGGATTTGCTCCTGGGATTGAAGGGAGACCGTTGATTGTCGCACGCCATTCTTTTTGGTAGCCGCATAGGGAAGGCCATCATGGTGGCGCGGCAAGGTTGGCATGGCATGCCTTGGCGCGGTTTGGCGTGGCCCGAGGTGGCATAGTTTAGGAGCGACCAAAAATTAGGGTTTTGGTGTTGGGCCAAAGGTTACCATGCGTTGGATGGAGACCTTGGACGGCTAAGATTTGCATCTAAGGTGGAAGAGTGGTCGTTGATTGCCTCACACCTTCGTTTTAGCAGCCGTGAAGGGAAGGTCGACTGACATGGCATGTCATTGGCACAGTGGTGCGGCAGGCATGGTTGGCATGCCTTGGCACGGTAGATGTGGCTGGAACGGTTTTCCATTGGCACAGTGGTGCGACTGACATGGTTGGCATGCCTTGGCGCGGTAGATGTGGCTGGAACGGTTTTCCATTGGCACAGTGGTGCGGCTGGCATGGTTGACATGCCTTGGCGCGGTAAACGTGGATGACATGGTTTGCCATTGGCACAGTGGTGCGTCTTACATGGTTGGAATGGTTTTCCATTGGCACATTGGTGCGGCTGGCATGGTTGGCATTCCTTGGCGCGGAGACGTGGATGGCATGGTTTGCCATTGGCACGGTGGTGCGGCTGGCATGGCATGCCATTGGTGCAGTGGTGTGGCTAGCATGGTTGGCATGCCTTGACTCGGTAGCATGAGAATTTAGGGTTTGGTATAGATGATGTCAGTTAGTGTTAAGGGTTCTGCCGTGGAACCTGACCCGTGAAAAAAAAAGGTACCCCGGTAATTCTTACGTAAGGATGCTGATTAATTTAATAAATGCGCTAATGGTCATAGTGACGTCATGTAAGGTGCATAGTTTTACGATTTTGACCCTAAGCTAAATACCACCATCAACATTAAGTCCCATGCTTAGCTCGGAACAGGAGGATTGTTGCGAGGTAAGCATAAGATGGTGACAGGCGAAGACAAAAATTGAAACACAGGTCGTGAAAAGATGATCAGGAAGGTCCGACTAACCTTTTTCGAGAGGTAAGGAGAGTTCACGATCCTCGTGCATGACGGCCTTGCGTAAATTCTACTCGCGACGTTGTTGGCTGGACCGTGGAGTGGTAGAGGCGTTTGTTGGCAGTGATGCAAACAGTTGGTGTTGACTTGGCTTGGTTGTGCGCCATCTTGGCTAGGCTAAGAAACCCGGAGTTGTTGGCTTAGCGAGTCGTTGGCGTTGCTGGCTTGTCTTGGTAAGCCGTTGGTATTGACCTAGCTTGGAATGGATCCGAAGACGTTGTACTGGTTAGGAAGGGAGCCGCAGTCGTTGGATCGGCTTGGGATGGAGACGCAGACGTTGTACTGGCTAGGAAGGGAGACGCAGTCGCTGGATCGGCTTGGGATGGAGCCGCAGACGTTGTACTGGCCAGGAAGGGAGCCACAGTCGTTGGATCGGCTTGGGATGGAGCCGCAGACATTGTACTGGCTAGGAATGGATCCACAATCGTTGTACCGGCTAGGAATGGAGTCGCAATCGTTGGATTGGCTTGGGATGGACGCTGGCTTGGATTTGCATGGTGTGGACTGCTTAGCGCTGTGAAGTGCTTTCTATCGCAGCCTGGTTGTCTCCTTCCATGCGTGGCCCAGATAGGAAATCCTTTCCTTATTCAAATCCCAAAGCATCACGTTCATACGAAAGGTGTTAGCTTTCCTCCTCATGTTACACCGCCGGTTTCGTGGGATGATGGAAACTTGCTTCGGTTTCTTTCGTGGAAGGATGACGACTGGCTTCAGTTCCGCGGGATGATGGTAACTTGCTTAAATTAGGGTTTGGCATGCCGAAACCTAATTAATGCCTCCTTACTAAAATCGTTGTAGAATTCTAATACGAACTAGGATTTTGACGGTCTGCACCTCCATTCGACCGGAAAATAATTTCCTATCTCCTTACGAGGGAATATTTAGGTTCTGAGTTCGTCTAGGAGGCGAAAAATTCCAGACAGTAAAACTCAGAGAGAAATCAGGAGGGTTGTTACAGGCCCGGGGTGGCATAGTTGCACCCAGTCCTCTATTCTCGTTCATGGATCAAGAAGGAACCTTTATTATGTTCAAACTTTAGAAACTCCGCCTGCATGAAAAGAGGTATCGTCCCTCTTCTGATTTCTCTTGCTCGTCTGGATCCGTGCTTTTGTTTGCAGTGTCTATCCAGGGGATTCCAAAATTTACCAAACTTCATTGCATTCTTGGGATGGATGGATAGAATATATGTTCGGTAATGATTATGTCGGAGCTAATCTTGGAGATTTTGGTTGCGTTGTCGGTCCATCCTTGACTTTAGTTTGTTCAGTGTCTGAACCTTCTGATAGCGATGATGATATGCTGTGGATGATTGTATGGTAGAAATCTTCCGAAGTCATAAGATGAAATAAATGAGTTGGGAGAAATTCTATTGCCGATGTACCGCTATAAAGTCTTCAAGGACTTTGTTCCCAGAGATATCCATTGAACCAGCTTCTGAATCTTGGACTATCATATGGAATGGGACGATGTGAGCAGTCCCCAGTCATACTCATGTTGGATCCGATGGAAAGGACGAATATGTGAATGTATCCTGGTGGCGTGCTTTTGGAGTCTTCTATGCGCATGTACGGCTTCATGTTGAGAAATTCTTGCGGATCGTAAAACTTCGGCAGCGATGATGTTGAAAATCAGACATAACTCGGTTGAGGGGAGTGAAGGCTCCCTATGCTAGTAGTCCCCACGTGTAGCTTACTTTCATTGTATGAGCTTATTGTACTCTTATGGATGTGACGTGTGGCTCCCTCTTTTTATTCAGGAAAATGTTTCAGCCGCGTCTCCGTATTTTTCTCATGAGTCTTTGATAGCAAAGGGATTCCGTGTAAACCACTCAGTCCCCAAGTATGTCTTACATGTTTCCATCTTGTAAGGTCAGGGGGTTGACCATGAAAAAGATATCACCATCTCGTGCGTCCGTACTGGTGATTTTGTTGCTTCTTCCACGTGAGATTAAATATGGAAGAGCACGGGTTACCTTTGTAGTGATTGCTGCTACGGTGAAGTTCCGGCTAGTTTCAAAGAATGAGCGGTAACAGCTTTTGGTAGTAGATGTAATCAGACGAGACCACATTTGTCGTGGGAACAAAGTAGGTTGGCTGGAATTGTATGGGTATCCATGAAAGTAAAGGATTGGATGGATGCGTAAGTGAGCAAACTGTCCATGATCACGATTTTTGGCGGGATGGATCAAAAGGTGTCCATGACTACGAAGATTGGATGGCTGCGATCATGATCCTTGACATGGAAAGTGTGGTGGCACGACCCTTTGAAGGAAGGAGTGGCGTTGAAACTTAAAGAGCCAAACGTTGAAGCTTTGGTTTCGGATCCGGAGGACGTTGAAGCGGAGCGGCTGTTTCAATCAGCGTGCTGTCAAATTGGACACCCTTCACGCGAATAGTGGTTAGGAGTCCCCAGTTTCATTTATCAATCGCGCTTTCCAAGAGAAGTTGGGGTTTGGGAACGACTTCCTGGATGGAAACAACTGCTTTCCTGATGCAGTGCATTTGAGGGATGCAAATATGTCTTGATGCTATGCCTTGGAGAAATATAGAATTTCACATAACTGTTTCATTATAGACTGCACGACTTTGTGGGTGAAGTCCTCAGAAATCGCGCAGCTCCTGAAGGGAAGAGGGTCTCTATGAACTCAGGAGGGTTGTTGATTTCCTTTGCTTTCGATTTTGGAGAAGTCGTTCCTGATCTTTACGCGTGATGAAATTGGATTGTTGATTCTCTTCTACTGGGCATTCAAGAGCAACGCTGGACGGATGCAAGCTGCTGGCGCTGGGAAAATACAAGATCTTAGCGCTAGCAAGATGCAAGTTGTTGTAAAGGTGCAAGTTGTTAGCACTGGATCGGCTTGGAATGGGCGCTGGCTTGTACGTGGCTTGACTTGGCGCGACTTGGACGCGGCTGGGAAGCGGAAGGAAGGCTTGGGCGTTGAGGAGGATGCAGGTTGTTGGTGCATCGGTTGTCGAGCAGAGAAGCTAGCGCTGGAAGGATGCAAGCTGTTGGTGCTGACCAGGGTGTGGTATTGTGGCCGGTATGGCTTGCGCATGATTTTTGGCATGCGCGTGCGGCATGTGTGCCTGGTAAGTGCGTATGGCATGCGCGTCCGGTAAGCGCGTCTGGTGAGCGCATCTGGTAAGCGCGTCTGGTATTGTCTTGGACGCGGACTGTTGGTGCTGGAACTTTGGCTACCAAACGGTGATGATAACGCTGGTGGCTTCAGCCCGTGGGACGGTGGAGACGTCACTTGGAAGGCTTGCAGGATAGATCACAGAATGTTGGTGTTAGCGGTAGAGTGGTAGCAATAAAGTGGGAAAGCATATTCCAGCTATGTACCCCCAGCGTTTCTCTTTCAATTTGTTCTCTTGTTTTCTTGTTGGTGCGAACCCTAGCCATAGGTATGCCTTCCATAAATCTGTAGAAATATTTTTCTTCTGAACTGGTGTAAACCCTAGCCATGGGTATGCCTTTCATAAACTTGTGGAAATACTTCATCATAAACAATTCATCTTAGAATACCACCGTAGTAACGTCGACTACCTCATGAATAGTGACGAGTAATCATTATTGTGCAAAGTAGGCACGTACGGGTAGGTGACTGTTTTTTTTTTTTGAAAGGCAAACAAAGCGCCTGGTTTATGGTTCGGTATTTATGGTTTTTGGATTGGTAGGCGGTTGTTTTTTATAAGAGTTTTGGATTATTTTGGAACAATGGTCTTTTGGTATGCTAAAGTCTGAATCGGAAGTGTAAGTAGCAAATCATCTGGGAAAGTTGTGGAATCGTGAATATTGCATGATGGTGGAAAGCATGAGAACAATATGGCTATCGTTTTTTATCATCTTTGTGAAAACTTGAAGTAGTAGACCATGTATTTTGTCTAGCAAGACTTACTCGGTTTTTCAGATTTCTTGACAAAAAATGAATATTCCGGGTGTAAGTCCGAGTTTTGTGGGAAGCACCGTCGTGATTGTAGAAAGTCCCCAGTCGTCTCTGAGTCATCTGATAACTGAGTCGTCGATCCCTGGGTGGTTTGTTTGCTTCTATCATCTTGGAAGTCCCCAGTCACCTCTTGTCGTGTCTTCGTAACTCAGTCGCCCGGTAACTGAGTTGTCGATCCCTGAGCGGATCGTTTGCTTCTATCACCTTCGAAAGTTCCCAGTCGTCCCTTGTCGTGTCATGACTGGTAATCGGGCCGCCTGGTAGCTGATTCGTCGATCCATGAGTGAATCGTTTGATTCTATCGTCCTGACGTCTGGGTTGAAGTATGAGACCGAGGATTGAAAATTGACATTGTAACCGAAAGATCAATCTCCCACTGTGGTCGCCAATTATTTGAGGGTGAAAATGGTTTCTGCTGATTTTGGTAATTTCGGGTGTGTGGGTGAGAAACGAATTTAAACCCTAAACAATGTACTGCAAGGGAGTACTTTAGATTCGAGAGATCAATCTGTACAAGTCCGACCTAAACCAAGAAATGGCCGTTCCAGACTTGCTTCGGTCACAAAGTGAAGGAGAATGGGTTGGTTTGGGGAGGGAAGCAAGGAAAGTGTTGAGACCAGAATAGTTGATTCTGGTATTGTATCAGAAAGTGGGAAGCTAATAGATGGAAAGCTAGCAAATGTTTTATGAGTGTTGTATGTTCCTGACTGAACTTGTTGTTCGGTGGAAATAGGTAAGACCTATTTATACAAGTCGAAGTGAAACGTACTCTGGTCTCATAAAGGAATGGAAAAATGGGTGAGTAAATGGGAGGAGGTGGTAACCGTTAACGCATGGAATTGATGTTCCATAAAAGAGAGCGCTTCACCCTTACTCCATGTATTTACTAACCGCCTCATCCTTATGACACTTCCTTATGACGGGCGTAGTGTACACCGCACGCTGTAAACCGCCAAACCAATATCCAAAGAGGATCCCCCAGTTTGTGATATGTGTTGATGTCTCGAATGTTTTCGTGGAAAACATGTAGCATATTGTTGTCGTCTGGCAAGTCGGGCTTGGGATACTTGCTAGCTTGGTGACCTTCGACGGTCGAGATTTTGCATCTTAAGAGGAAAGGTATCCGTTGATCGTCGCACACTTTCGTTTTTGGTAGCCGCATAGGGAAGGCCAGCATGGTGGCGCAACAAGGTTGGAATGCCATTGGCATGGCATGCCTTGGCGCGGTTTGGCGCGGCCAAACTAGGGTTTTGGGCCAAAGGTTACCATGCGTTGTCTGGTAACCTTGGACGGCTAGGATTTTCTCCTGGGATTGAAGGGCGACCGTTTATTGTCGCACGCCTTCGTTTTGGTAGCCGCATAGGGAAGGCCAACATGGTGGCTCGGCAAGGTTGGCATGCTATTGGCATGGCATGCCTTGGCACGGTTTGGCGTGGCCAAATTAAGGTTTCGGGTCAAACGTTACCATGCATTGTCTGGTAACCTTGGAAGGCTAGGATTTGCTCCTGGGATTGAAGGGCGACCGTTGATTGTCGCACGCCTTCGTTTTGGAATCCGCATAGGGAAGGCCAGCATGGTGGCGCAGCAAGGTTGGTATGGCATGCCTTGGCGCGAATTGGCATGGCCAAACTAGGGTTTTGGGTCAAAGGTTACCATGCGTTGTCTGGTAACCTTGGACTGCTAGGATTTTCTCTTGGGATTGAAGGGAGACCGTTGATTGTCGCATGCCATTGTTTTTGGTAGCCGCATAGGGAAAGCCAGCATGGTGGCGCGGCAAGGTTGGCATGGCATGCCTTGGCGCGGTTTGGCGTGGACAAACTAGGGTTTTGGGTCAAAGGTTACCATGAGTTGTCTGGTAACCTTGGGCGGCTATGATTTGATCCTGGGATTGAAGGGCGACCGTTGATTGTCGCACGCCTTCATTTTGGTAGCCGCATAGGGAAGGCCAGCATGGTGGCGCGGCAAGGTTGGCATCGCATGCCTTGGCGTGGCCAAACTAGGGTTTTGGGTCAAAGTTTAACATTGTTGTCTGGTAACCTTGGACGGCTAGGATTTGCTCCTAAGATGGAAGGGTGGCCGTTGATGGCCACACGCCTTCGTTTTAGAAACCCTAATTAGCGCCATTTATTAGAATCGTTGTAGAATTCTCGTACGGACTCGGATTTTGACGGTCCGCCCCTCAAATCGACCGGAAAAGAATTTCCTATCTCCCTACGAGGGTACATTTAGGTTTTGAACTCATTCGGGAGCTGAAAACAGCCCGAAAGTGAAACTCAGGAAGAATTCAAGAGGGATGTGCGGGTCCGAGGTGGTATAGTTTAGGCGCGGCCAAAAATTAGGGTCTTGGCGTTGGGCCAAAGGTTACCATGCGTTGGATGGAGACCTTGTATGGCTAAGATTTGCATCTAAGGTGGAAGGGTGGCCGTTGATTGCCGCACGCCTTCGTTTTAGCAGCCGTGAAGGGAAGCCCGGCTGGCATGGCATGCCATTGGCGCAGTGGTGCGGCAGGCATGGTTGGCATGCCTTGGCGTGGTAGATGTGGATGGCACAGTTTGAAATTGGCACAGTGGTGCGGCTGGCATGGTTGGCATGCCTTGGCGCGGTAGATGTGGCTGGCACGGTTTGCAATTGGTACAGTGGTGCGGATGGCATGGTTGGCATGCCTTGGCGCGGTAAACGTGGCTGGCATGGTTAGCCATTGGCACAGTGGTGCGGCTGGCATGGTTGGCATGCCTTGGCGCGGTAAACGTAGATGGCATGGTTTGCCATTGGCACAGTAGTGCGGCTGGCATGGTTGGCATGCCTTGGCGCGGAGACGTGGCTGACATGGTTTGCCATTGGCACGGCGGTGCGGATGGCATGGTTGGAATGCCTCGGCGCGGAGACGTGGCTGGCATGGTTTTCCATTGGCACGGTGATGCGGCTGGCATGGCATGCCATTGGCGCAGTGGTGCGGTTGGCATGCCTTGGCGCGGTAGCATGAGAATTTAGGGTTTGGTATAGGTGATGTCAGTTAGTGTTATGGGTTCTACCGTGGAACCTGACCCGTGAAAAAAAAGGTACCCCGGTAATTCTTACGTAAGCTTGCTGATTAATTTAATAAATGCGCTAATGGTCATAGTGACTTCATGTCAGGTGCATAGTATTACGATTTTGACCCTAAGCTAAAAACTACCATCAACACCTGCATCTGCATACCCGATTAATTTTGATTTAGATTCATAAGGGTAAAATAAACCTAAATCAATAGTGCCACTAAGATAACGTAATAAGTGCTTGATCCCATTGTAGTGTCTTCGAGTTGGAGCCGAATTGTATCTAGCTAACATATTAACTGAAAATGCAATATCTGGCCTTGTGCAATTTTCAAGATACATAAGAGCACCAATTTCACTCAGATATGGCACTTCCGGACCAAGAAGTTCTTCACCATCTTCTTTAGGTCTAAATGGGTCTTTATTCACATTAAGTGACCTCACAACCATAGGGGAACTCAGTGGATGTGCCTTGTCCATATTAAATTGTTTTAATATTTTTTCCGTGTAAGTAGATTGATGGACAAACATCCCATTTGATACATGCTCAATTTATAAACCAAGACAATAATTTGTTTTACCAAGATCTTTCATCTCAAATTCCTTCTGCAAGTAGCAGCAGTTTCAGTGAGTTCTTTTAGAGTTCCAACAAGATTTAGATCATCAACGTATATTGCATAATAGCGAACCCATAATTGGATTTCTTAATGAAAACACATGGAAAAATAACATTATTAGTATATCCCTCTTTCAGTAAAACTTAACTAAGGAGATTATACCACATTCTTCCAGATTGCTTTAGTCCATATAGAGCTCTTTGAAGTTTTATTGGGTATACATTACGATCCCTGGACTTGTCTGCTTCAGGCATACGAAATCCCTCGGGAAGTTTCATATAAATGTAACTATCAAGTGACCCATAAAGATAAGCTGTAACTACATCCATAAGACGCATTTCAAGCTTTTCTGAAAGCTACCAAACTAATAAGAAACCGGAATGTGATGGCATCCATCACTGGAGAATAAGTTTCTTGATAATCAATACCTGGTCTTTGTGAAAAACCTTGTGCAACGAGTCGAGATTTATATCTCACAATTTCATTTTTCTCATTACATTTTCGTACGAATACCCATTTGTATCCGACAGCTTTTACATTTTCAGGAGTTACAAAAACAGGACCAAGGACTCCACGTTTTACTAATGAGTTGTATTCTGCTTGGATTGCAACCTCCCATTTAGGCCAATCTTTTGTATGACTTCTTCGATAGATTGTGGTTCAGGATCATCAATATTTTCAATGACATCCAAAGGAACTGTAAAAGCAAATTTACTATCAGGAATAATTGTATTCATATCCGAGTTTTGTCTTGTACCAACATAGTTTATAGAGATCTCATTATTTTGAGGTACATGTGCCTCTTCAGGTGCAACTTGTGTATCAGTATTTGATTGATCAATCAATGTTTCAGAGAGAATAATTTTTTTCGGAATGCCAACTACTGATCTCTTTTTCCGCGGAACTAAATCCTTTGCACCAAGAGGTCTTCCACGCTTTAAGCGTATCGTGTAATGATTATCATGATGTCCTTATGGGATACTTACTCTCGCAGGAGTATTTGCAGCAGGTATATGTGATTTTTTTACCTTACATGTATCAGTAAATGCATTAGGCATTTGGTTTGCAATGTTTTGCAAATGTATGATTCTTTGAACCTCAAGTTCACATTGTTTTGTACGAGGATCAAAGTGGGATAATGATGGTGTATTCCATGAAATTTCACGACGATCCTCAAGTTTTGGCTTATCTCCCCCTAACGACGGGAAATTTGATTCATCAAATTGGCAATCAACAAATCTTGCTTTAAAAACATCTCCTGTTTGAGGTTCTAAATATCGAATGATAGATGGAGAGTCATAGCCAACATATATGCCGAGTCTGCGTTGAGGACCCATTCTCGCTCTCTATGGTGGAGCAATGGGGAACATACACAGCACAACCAAAAGTTCGAAGATGATGCCCATATACGAGTTGTAAAAGTGAGTATTTTTGATAGCTGGTTGGTCTTATACGGACCAGTGCTGCAGCATGTAATATTGCATGACCCCATGAGGAAAATGGCAAGTTAGACCTTAAGATTAATGGTCGGGCAATCAATTGTAAGCGCTTAATAAATGATTTCGCTAAGCCATTTTGAGTGTGCATGTGAGCTATGGAGTGTTCGACATCAATGCCAATTGACATGCAATAATCATTAAATACTTTAGAGGTAAATTCACCAGCATTAATTATCAAGGCGAATAGTTTTAATAGGAAAATATGGAAATTGAGCTCGTAGCTTAATAATTTGTGCAAGAAGTCTTGCAAATGCAACAGTACGAGTCGAAAGTAAGCAAACATGTGACCATCGTGTTGAAGCATCAATAAGAACCATAAAATAACGAAATGGTCCACATAAAGGGTGAATTGGTCCACATATATCACCTTGAATTCGTTGCAGAAAATTAGGTGATTCGATGCCAACTTTCATCAATGATGGCCTAATAATCAATTTTCCTTGATAACAAGCGATGCATGGACAATCATTAAATGATAAGACTTTAAGTCTATTTAGAGGATGTCCATATGAGTTTTCAATAACTCGACGCATCATAGTTGATCCCGGATGACCAAACGGTCATGCCAAAGTTTAAAAACACCGGGATAGAAGTCTTAGAATGACTCACAAGATGTGATTCAATTAGGAAAATGTGATATAATCCAGAAGATAGAGATGGAAGCTTTTCTAGGACTTTTTTCTTACCCGAGACAATGGCAGTAATGCATAGATACTCTTTGTTAGCTTCGTTTGTTGTCTCAATATGATACCCATTAAGACGAATGTCTTTAAAACTCAACAAGTTGCGTTTAGACCTTGTTGAAAATAAGGCATCTTGGACATGTATTTTTGTACCATTAGGGAGCATTATCGATGCTTTTCCATGCCCCTCAACAAGATTAGAAGTCCCTGAAATTGTAATAACATTGGCCGTAGCTAATGTTAAATGGGAGAAAAACCTTTTGTTACGAAAAATTGTGTGCGTTGTTGCACTGTCAACAAGACATATATCTTCGTCACTTGTTTTCGGATTTCCATTAGAAATATCCATATCCCTTTAGAAAAATAAAGACAATAATATAAGTTATGGAGAATAAATACTAAGAAAATAATTTCATTACTAAAGAGAATTTCAATAACTAATACATTAAAATCAACTTCTTAAAAGAAAAAAAAATCTCTAAGAAATATGACAAAACATTGTCACTTATTCAAACCAAATTGCTACTCAATCTACTAAAAAGAACTGATCATATATCAAATAAAATCAGACATCCTTAAGGAAGGAATCCATGTCTTCAATCTCATTTCCATCATTCTTGAAGTCAGAAATATCAAGATGGGCAATATCCATTGGTATGTCATATTGGGCAAAATTGGTTTCAGCCTTCTTTTCCTTTCCTTTAATAGACGCCTGATAAAGGTCAATAAGGTGCCTTGCAGTACGACAAACATTTGCCCAGTGCCCTGGTGAACCACAACGGTGACAAACACTTTCATGGTGCTTTGAATGACTTTGCGATATTTTGCCTTTGTGTTTTGGAAACACGTTCTTCTTCCCCTTCTGATAATGGGAATTATTACCAGCCTTCTTCTTGAAGTTGGGATTTTTAGGACCTAACGAACGTCCATGTTATTTCCCACGGCTTTCAGCAACATTGATGCGACTTTATGTAGCATTTATCTCTGGAGAAACTATTGAACCTGCTGGGTGACTTTGATGGTTCTTGAGTAATAACTCATTATTCTGCTCAGCTACTATAAGGCAAGAGATAAGCTCTGAATATTTCTTAAACTTCCTTTCACGATATTGTTGTCGAAGCAAAATGTTTGAAGCATGAAAGGTGGAGTAAGTCTTCTCCAAAAGATCAGCATCAGTAACTGTTTCACCGCATAGTTTTAAACGAGAGACAATTTGAAAAAGTGCTGAATTGTATGCACTTACACTCTTGAAGTCTTGGAGGCGCAGATGCATTCACTCATACCTTGCACGAAGTAAAATCACTGTCTTCTGATGATCAAAACGATCTTTCAGCTCTTTCCACAAAGTGTACGGGTCTTTCACCGTAAGATATTTGGACTTCAAAGCCTCGTCAAGGTGATGACGGAGAAAAATTAAGGCTTTGTTGCGATCCTCAGGGGATTCTTTGTTGTTCTGAACAATAGTGTTTCCCAAAGTCTTGGCACTAAGGTGCACTTCTGCATCCAAAATCTATGACAAATAGTTCTTTCCAGTAATGTCAAGGACCATGAAGTCCAGGTTAGAGAGTTTGGATATTGTCTGAGTATAAAAAGCGCTCATGACTAATTACCATAGCTTGCTCCTTGCGGGGAACTGTAGTTTAACCCGTAGCTTGCTCCTTGCGGGAATGTTAAGTGACCAGCGTGTGTGCAGCGAGTTTAACCTCCCCAGTTTTTACCCACAAAAAGCGTTCATGACTAATTACCATTATCAACGGAATTTTCTTAAAAATATTATTATTAAAATATAACCATGGTCTCTTTGGAGACTTTTTCCGGCGATTGAAAACCGGGTTTGATCATCAGAAGCACCATGTTTGATCCCTTTTCTTCTTTTTTTTACTCCCTCCGTCCCACTCCTAAGTGACCTATTTGATTTTGGATTTTGTCCCAATGATAAGTGACCTATATCATTAAACAATGAGATATTCCGGAATTATCCTTTTAGTTAATTATAAAGAATATACGAAATATGCATAATTTGATAGGCATGTTTATATTCGTTACGTAGGTGTTTTAAAATGCTTTTCAATGGTATGAAGTTTGCGAACATCCGTGGAGTATTTTGAGAGGTAAACCATTTCTAAATTTCGATAGTTATTATTCACAAGGGTATAATTGTAAAAAATGCTTAAAAGTAATATTTTACTTGCTTGCCTTAAAAATTGTGCAAATTTCAAATAGGTCACTTAGGAGTGGGACGGAGGGAGTAGCATTTTTTGGATTTATTTTTCAAGGCGCTTTCCTTTTCTACTTGTTTCTTTTACGATTTGGTTTCTGGTATGGTCTAGGGTTTTAGTTCTTCCCTTTTTTCCCTTCACTTTAGGGTTTTTCTTCCGCTCTTTTTTTTTGCTGCCATGCCTAGAGCTTCTCGACCCTCTCGTACATCTGCAACTCCTTCTGCTAAGGCGTTCGATTCTTCCACTGTTGCAAGCACATCAGGGGATGGCTTTTATCACTGCCTCTTCAAGTCCTTCCACCGTTGTGGCGATGGAGTGAATGGCAGAGGTTATGTTAAAGGATCCTTTGTGAAGCACGAACTGGACAGGCATTTTTCATCCGAAGATAGCAAATTTTTTTGCAGAGAACTGATCTCCAAAGACCTTAATGTTTATCTTGCATGGGATAAAGTTTTAAATAGTCTTCGAATGTGGATGTGCTATAGGTTTATGCAGCTGCACGCCTGGAAGTTGCCGTGCAAAGGCAAGGAGGGGACTGTACATGGGGAGGTGATTTCAGGTCCTCTCAATGATGTTATTGTCGCTTATTTTCTCATCCATGGCTGTGATAGACCTGCTGAAGGTGTAGGTTCATCAACTGAGGTTACTGAACCTTTGGTTTCACCAGACCCTGTGGTAATTGGCGCTCAGCATGACAGTTGTGAGGTTGATGTTCTTTCCACGGATTTACTTAATGCAGTTTTTCAGAGGCAAGTTACTATTGTCACTTCCATCCCCCACAAGTGCAGAATTGCGTTTTCAAGGGAACTTAAGTCCTGTCTTGACAGAATCATTGCTTGTACAGGTAATATCCATATGTGGTTGCAGTTGTTGCTCCGTCCACGAAGATCTGCCGAGGAAAAATCTGGCAATAAGAAGAGAATACAGGTTGCTTCCATCAACCATGCGCTGACAGTCTGGAGGGAGCCTGGTGGCTGCTATGCCCTGGTTAACAAACTGCTTGAACAGCCAGTTCACTGTGGTTCTAAGAAGACGGATTTGAAATCTGAATTGAAAAAACAAGGCGCTGCCAATTTTATGGCTTGTCGGAGGAAGTTAGAGTGTGGTCATTTTGCGGCTACCATTTGCGTGCTCTCCTCTTCTGGTGTGGCTCCTTGCAGCGAGCAAACCTATCTAGACTTGCTAGATAAACACCCACCGGCTCCTCCACCCACCATTCCAACTGATGTTGTCCCGTCTGAGCCAGTCACGGTGGATTCGCGTGCTGTTTTGGGAGCTATAAAAATTTCCCCAAGGGTACGTCTTGTGGTCGCGATGGTCTTCGTGCTCAACATTTGGTTGATGTTATGAGTGGTGTTGCTGCTGCAGTGGTAGATAATTTGCTCGCTTCAATTACTGGGGTTGTTAACCTTTGGTTAGCTGGTAGATGCCCTGGAATCTTAGGCGATAATTTGCGCCCTTAACTCCTTTGCTTAAACCTGGGGGGAGGGGGGGTATTCGGCCTATTGCAGTGGGTACGTTGTGGCGCAGATTGGTCTCAAAATTCGCTGCTTTCTCAGTTGGAAAGGAAATGGCTTCTTACTTAGGCGACTACCAATTTGGTGTTGGTGTGCCTGCTGGAGGGGAAGGGATTCTTCATGCTGTTAACTGCTTATTCGAGATGAAAGGGAAATCAGATAAAATGTCAATGCTGCTTATTGACTTTTCTAATGCCTTTAACATGGTGAGCAGAACTCAGCTTATCAAGGAAGTTCGCCTTCATTGTCCAAGTATTTCTCGTTGGGTAGAATTTTGTTACTTGCGTCCTTCTAAGCTCTATTATGATCAATATATTATGTCGTCTGCACTTAGAGTTCAACAAGGGGACCCCCTTGGTCCTTTGTTGTTTGCACTGACACTTCACCCTCTAGTGAAGTCCATTGCTCCTCGATGCACACTTGATTTGACGCTTGGTACCTTGATGATGACACTATTATTGGTGACACTTTAGAGGTAGCAAAGGCTTTGAACATCATAGAAACTGAAGGTCCAAGTAGGGGGCTGCATCTTAATGTAAAGAAGATAGAAGTTTTCTGGCCTTCTTTTGATCACAGAAGCACGACCGATGGTGTTTTCCCTCCTGATATTGGTAGACCCTGCAAGGGGGTTCAACTTTTGGGTAGTCCGATGAGTTTGGACTTTATTAGTGAGATGGTGTTGGCCAGTGTGAATAAGACGATTCAACTGATGGCGGCGATCAAAAAACTTAAGGACCCACAGAGTGAGATGTTGTTACTTCGTAATTGCACTGGTGTATCTCGATTATATTTTGCAATGCGTACTACCAACCCAGCTGCCTTGCAACCAGCCACGAATCTCTTTGATGAACATTTACTTAATTATTTACGATTACTCATCACTGGAGATGGTCCTGGTTTTGGTCCTATGCAACAGAGACTAGTCACCTTACCCATCAAGGAGGGTGGCCTTGGAATTTACACCATGGATGACACTAGTGTTTACTGTTACCTTGCTTCTCAGAGTCAGACTGCTTCAGTGCAGAAGATTATTCATGGTAACTTATTCTCAGCAAACAAAGGTTCTGCCTTTCAATTGGCTCTTCAGAACTTTATCCAGGTATGTGGATTACCTTCTTCTTATTGTGTCGATGATACTGGGACCCCTTCCATGCATTCCCTAGAAGTCACTTATTTTGATGCAGTCAAGAAGCGAATCCCAGAGAAATTTTACATTCTGCAAGAGACTCCATTTTATGGCAGTGCAACCGTGTTAAGCATGCTCAGTATTATTTATCAGCGGTACCTATCAGTGGGTTCAATCAATGTATTGGACCTAGAAAGTTCCGGGCTGTGCTTTGTTATAGACTTGATATCCCTTTTTTTTTTATTCAGAATGGCCTATGCTCAAGTTGCAACCGATCTATGGATATCTTCGGAGACCATGCGCTTCACTATGCTAAAGATGTTGGGAGCAAGTTTCGTCATGATTCTGTTCATGACGTTGTTTTTGACATTTGTTACAAGGATAATGTACCTGCACGTAAGGAAGTATCTCTTGGTATGCAGTCAGAGGATGGCAAAGACTTGAGGCCTGCGGATATTCTTGTTCTCAATTGGGAAAATGGTCAGGATGTTTGTATGGATGTCACTGGTGTTTCTCCCTTCACTGGCGATGGGGTTCGTTCCTTTGTTCCAGGTAAGGCTATCTCTAATGCAGTTTCACGAAAGCGCACTAAATACTTGGACAAATGCACTGCTTTGGGATTTGGTTTGGGTGTTTTGGCTTTCTCTACTTTAGGGGAGCTCGGCGAGGACACTTTGTGTTTCTTCAAGCGTCTGAAGAATTGCTTGGTTAATAATGATGCTAGTAGTGGTTTTGGTAGTTTCATTTTTCATAGATTAGGAGTTGCTATTCAGAGAGGGGTTGGAGCTCAGCTTGTTGCTAGGCTACCAACCAAGAGCTGTGTTTGATTTATTGTATTCAATATAAACAATTATTATCAAAAAATAAATATTAAACATGGCACAATAAATAATAAAATTACTGGTTAGACGGCATATCCAGACATGACCAATAAATTTGTGAATCACATATATAAGAAAGAAATAATAATAATAATTATTATTATTATTATTATTGGTTAGACGCCATAGCCAGACATGACCAATATGAAAAAAATAAAGGAATAACTATTGGTTAGACGGCATAGCCAGACATGACCGGTAATTAATATACATACAAACAAACACTTCATGCGCTATAACAGATAATAATACAATGTCCGTGAAAGTAAGTGCATATTAACTTCAGTGATAAAAACTAATAAAAATTTGCAGATGGCAGAGATGGGTACCGTGACGGACTGGAACATAGACGTTACTGTTATACATACAGAACATTAGGTGTCCGACATATTTCAGTAAGGCGTCATAAAGAAAAAACTTTTCAATGCTAACTACATAATAATAATAATAATAATAATAATAACAATAATAATAATAATAATATCTTTCTTTCTCTCAAAATAAAATAAAATAATAATAATAATAATATATTATAAAGTTTTCACTTCGAATCTACAAAGATTCAAAAAGAGGTTTGACAACTGTTAATCAACCCAACCACATTCAGTTGTGAAAGAATTAGGTATACAGTTGTCAAGAAAAGAATAAATGTATATGAATACGTGTCCACATGCAGTACAGTACGTAGGGAAAATAAAAGAATACTTAGATTGTGCATAAGATTCTTTTTATTAAAGAAAAACCCATCATTAGTGCATCGATACTTCTGGGTATAGTCTTTTTGTGTCGTCCGAAAATAAGCATATGTTCTCTTTATTAGATCACCGATTTGATTACAATAACCAAACCAGTAAAACTTCAGAGATTCTTTTGTGTAGAAAAAAAGTATAAAAGAAAACTAGTAAAAATAAAACTAGAGTTCAAGAAAATAAAAAAAATTACCGATAAGCTAGTAGAGCTTCGTGTCTGATTACGTAGTGTGAAAAATAGAAAAATATAGAGAAAAGAAAAATTCTTATTAATGTGTGTAACAAAAAGGGAGAGTACAATCTCTATTTATATAGACTAGACACAAGGGTATCCCAGTTTACCTTATTAACATAAATAAACGTTTATAACACTAATAATATTTTCGTTTTGTTAACTCACTCTAAATCTACATCTGCAACATGAACGAGATAAAGTTGAAAATAGCAGCTGTCCAAATTCTCTACAAGTAAGTACTAAACATTGGATCTATTGAGATTACACCTCGATAGTAATTTTAGAAGAATCTTTATATATGTTCCTTTTTATTTTTAAGCTAATGATTCAAAGAGTTTGATCGGTTTTTACCCGATTATCGCTGTCCAAACAAAATCTTTGGTCATACAAATGTAGCTTTCCTTTTCGTACCTTCTGTTTTCTGTTTACGCTTAACCAAATTTGAATAACAAAATTTAATGGCAGTGTCACTCCACTCAAAGATTCTTTCATTTTCATTATTGGGCCGACCGAGCGAAGCAAGGGAGACCATATATGACCACTTTTTTTTGTCAAATTTAAATGATCAATTACCACAAAAGATCTAGAATGGTCCATGCTGAAAAACCAAGAATACCCTTGCTGTGGCTGGATTTTTTATCAAAATGACCTAAAGGTCGCGTGTTCGAATATCGGGCACCTCAAAGATTTTAGTTTTTTTTTTTTCGTTTGTCTTCCTTCAAGTTCATTCGAAACTGCTTCGTCTTATTTATTCTTCAGTCCACCGTCACCATCTGCACCACTATCACCATCGTCATCCACAATTAGTATTGAGGAACAGAGTGAACTAATTTGTTCAATTTCAGTGTGTTCCGTCGATTTTTCTTTCCTCTCTCCATTCTCGATCTTTCTCCTTCCATCGAACTCTTCTTTCTTGGAGAATGTATCATTTTCATCAAGTAACAGTACTGATACCAGGCCAACCAACACAAATTTAAACTGAAATAGCAACCGATTCTCCATTTTCAGCGATGAATCAGTGAATTAGGGTTTTCAAAATTAATTAGAAATTCAATTAGGGATTGGATATTGAGAAATTAAAGGATGGGTTTGCATAATTTGAAGACCTGAATTGAGATTTGAACTCGAGCAAGGAAAAAGAGGATTTAGGGTTGTATTTTAAGGTTTCTGAGAATCAGTGATGGCGATGAAGAATTTATTAGGTGTTGGTTGAATTGAAATGGGAAACTGTTGATGGTCTTGAGATGGGTAGCTGATTTGAATCAAAGTGAATGAGCTATTGATATCAGTTGCTTGAGTGGAACTAATTTGAGGTAATGGTTTTTCTTGGTTAACTGAGTAAAGTTATATATATTCAGTTCTGAGTTTACGTGAATTGCTAATGAAGTTGTAATTGTAGTTAAGTTTGTGAATTCAAGGGATTGGTACATATTTGAGATGAAACAGGAATTTAGTTTTGAGTTTTGGAATTGATAATGAATTGCCTTTGCATCAACACTTGAGAGTAAGGGCTTGATAGTATTTGTTAGCTGCACTGAAATGGAAATGAGTTGCAGGGGGTGTTTACAAGATATCAATATTATGTAATTGCAACAATGTAAAATTAAGACTAAGAGAGTGATACAGAGACTGTAATGGAGATACAAGTTGATATGATATTGACACATGAGCTGGTTCTTCAGGTGTTGGTTTTGTTTGTAAGATGATGGTAGCACCTTAATCTACTATTCGGATTTCAGAGGTTGAAAATTGTTAATAAACTAACCACTTACTTCGTCTCCCTGCAGGTCAGCAGCCCAATATTCTTGAGCAGCCGTCAATGCTTTCCTAAGGGGCAATCATTACTCTGCCCAAGAACTCTCGTGGAAGGCACATCCAGAGTGGATGACTGCTGAAAGTCTGAATTTTAAGGCAGCCCAAGAAATTTGAAGTATAAGGAATCACAAAAATGATGTATGGAAGCTAGACCTGCATGGTTTGCATGCATCTGAAGCTGTTGACACCTTGAAAGAGCGTCTTTGGAGGATTGCGACTCAGTTCCCACTTACTGTGCATCCCAATAAAGATGTCAAACCAATTGATTCCAGTTGTTGCCTTAGCGTGGCCGGACAAAAAGAAAAAGAAGAGGGAATGCCATCACAGCTGAGAGTCGGAGACCAGGGGTTTACAAGTTATAATAGATTTTCTTTATTAGGGGAATATTCGAGTAAAACATCACATAGATGAGATAGAACAGGGATCCCATTTTTCACTATGTTATGGCAATATTTACCCAGTAGATATTGGAAAAATAATCACACATTTTATGAATGAACATCCAATCGCTACCCACTTGAGTGGAGTGTCACGTTTATGAAGATCTCTCTTTCTATACTGATGTGAGATTTTTGCCTTGCGTTCATTAATTATATTGATGCATCTTGTCTATTTAGTTCTGGATTGTGACTGCGTTTTCTTAATGCAGATGTTGTTTTTCCTTAATTGGTGCTGATGATCTTTTCCAATTGCAAATGGTTGTTGTATTAGAACCATTATCAACTTAATACAATTTTGGTGTTGTCTAATAATGGCATCAGGTTAGAGCTGGCAAACAAGCCGAAATCCGCGGGTTAATCCGTGCCCGGACCGTGAAAACCCGAATCCGGACTGGCTGGTTTCTAAACAAGCCGGGTTAGGGTTGGAGAAATGGTGACCCGTCGAGAAACGGGTTAACCCGGCCCGGACCGTGAAACCACGGTTTAACCCGTGAACCCGCACTTCATACGTGTCGCCTCTCCTTCACTGGATTAATCGACCGAGAGGATAAACTCTCATTTATATTTTCTTCTTCTTCTCGTTTCTTTCTTCTTCTCTTCTTTCTGTTTTTCACCTCTGGTGAATTCTTGTGAGGGCTCTGAGGTGGTGAGGTTGGGATAATTAGACAAGAGTCATGGGTTGTTGCTGGAGGTGGTGTTGTTCTTGGCTGAACAAGGAGAGAAGAGGAAATATTAAATCAGTGAAGATATGAATTAGAGTTTATAGAGTTGGATGATGTTATGAAGATTTAGAAGATAAATTATGAAGTTATTGTTGTTGAAGATTCATGAGTAGTTTTTTAATTTAAGCCTTGAAGTTGATTCAGTGACGAATCATTGAAGAATCAATAGTTAGGGTTTTCTGTAATTGATCAAGAATTCAATTAAAGGTGAATAAGAAGAAGTTAGAAGATGAGTTTGTTTTTGATTGGTATTTGATGTAAATGGTGGAGTTATCCTGAAAAATTGATTAAGAAATTGCAGATTTAGGGTTCCTCATGTTCTTCCCCAATTTATAAATTAGAGTTTCTGAGGGTTGCTGATTATGAGACTCAGATCGAGACAGAAGAAGGGTAGAGTTGGTTTTGGTAGATGGTGGTGATCTTGAGATGAATTCTGAGTCAGGTCAGAGTAAGAAGAATCTAATTCAATTGCTTGAGTTGGATTGGTTTGAGGTAATTATTCTTCTCAATCGAATTAGTAAAGTTATTTATGTATGTTGTCGAGACTATGTGGTTGTTGATGAACCAGGATTTGAGATTAGTATTTAAGATATTGTATATATGTTGAACTGATACTTGGATGTGCATGTTGTTAGGTTGAACTGCAGTTATTAGCGCAGAACTGAAGTGAGTTAGTATTAGTAATATGCCTGGTGTGATCGACCATTAACAGAAGTAAATGTAAGACAATATGGATTGGTGGTGGCCAGACAAAGAAATTGATGCTCTTGTTTATCCTCAAGGAAGACGGTAAACCCTCAAATCCAAATTATGTTTGCTTATCTGATTTCTCTTTCTGAAAACATAGTGAATTAGCCACTGATTCTGCAATCTTTGATTATTGATCATCTTAGCATCTAAGCACGAGAAGAGGCTGAAAAGGTACGAGTTTGATGAACTTTATTGACATCATTAGTTTACGAAGAATTATAAATAAAAGACGTAACTAGAAAATTCCTCACAATTTTATGAGATGGTTAATTGGCATTCTTCATTTGTTTGGTTTATTAATAGTTTCGTATGCATTGAGATTGAGTTGAAATTCTTTACATACTTCTGCAGGCCAAAGAAGGTGATGGATCCACAACACTTTCAATGGTCAGTAGATCATCCTTCCCGTTTGCATTCCTTTTTTATTTAATTTTTTCCGCCTTAATTATGACCTACGACAAATTGCAAAAATATGAGTTACTGGTGTGATCGAATTATTAGTAGTATTGTTGAATGAGGTATGCCTTTGTTTGTTGATAATTCTAATTGAAGTATATATGGTCATGTGGATGTAATTGCAGTTGTTGATGATAATTCTAATTGAAGTATATATTCTAATTGAAATTGATTTTCATCTCTGTTTTTATTTCTTTAAAGAGTGGAAGATGATTTGGTTAAATGGGATTGTTATTGTTTGGAAAAAGGAGAGAAATAGAGAGCTATTGATGGCAGTAAGAGTTGGTGACTAAAATGGCAAGGTTCGTGCTTGGAGGGTGGTTGAAAAATTGTCTCAACAAAATCCCTTGTGATTTGAAGGAGCTAATGCACAGATTCTTCTGCAACATTTTTGTAGTATGTTTTAACTGGCAGTACTCAGTTCTAGCCATCACGGGGGTTGAACATCTAAAATGGTATTGCACTCTGAATTTTATTATCTAGTTTTGTAACTAAATGGTGTCATTTCTTGTAAAGTTATCTACTAATTCTAAAAGGGGTTGGTGACTGATTCTTTTATGTTTCCCGACTAACTAATTTTTTTTATTTTGTATATAAGTTGGCTCAACTGAGGGAAGAGTTGGTGTCCATCATTTGGATTTGGATGATTCTCAGCAAGAGAAAAACTTCACCTTCAAATGGATAGAATTCTTGCTGCGATTGAAGCAACGATGGGTTGAGCTGAAAATGGACTGATTAGATGTATGTTAGGTGTTATAGGGAAGGATTTGGAAGGATTTGTGTTTGCTTATTGTAATACTTGTGTTTGATCTTTGTAATTTGTCCTAAATTAACTTAATTAAAATTTGATTTGATTTTTAATCTAACAAGCCGGGTAACCCGTGAACCCGCAATCTTTACCCGTTACGGGCACGGGTTGAAGAAATGACTACCCGTGAAGAATATCAACCCGCGGGTTTTGGCACGTATTAACCCGAACCCGTGTAACCCGTAACAAGCCAGCCCCGCCCGCCCGTTTGCCAGCTCTACATCAGGTGGTATTGATTGTTAAATGTCAGGGGAAATTGATTTTGTTGTAGGTGAACAGGGAAGAATGGATCGCTTGCAGGTGGCTGTAGCTGCTGGCTGAGATGCAACAACGAGTGCATTTGTGTTGAAGTTGTTAACGTTTGCAGCCTTGAATATTGTTGGAATCAACTCCATGAACTAATGATTGCATGCACTAGACAGTAGTATGTCGGTGGTCACATGGATCGATTTTAGCTGGTGGATGTTTGGGTCCATCTGTGGCTAGAGATGCTTATGAGACACCAACAAGAAATGGAGATATGTGCTGGCTGGATTTTTAAGAGATTGCAGGCAACGTTGGTTGTTGTTTGAATCGGCTAGTTAACATGAATGAAGGTGTTTCAGTCTGTAGTAATTGGTGGGTGACTTATACGTAGGTGTACATTGGTGATGAAATTTAGTTCTGCGGCCAGGGATGGATATAAGATGGTATGGTCGGATCTTGGGAGGATTTGCCGGAGTTTGTACATCCCCTGATGACGAGATTTAGAAGGTTCAAGTCAAAGAAACTGTTTGCAATCGGTGGCCAAGACAGTAAGAGATAAAAAGTGTTATTGGAATTGAATTTGGTTGCAGTTGTATCGTAGTCTGGATGGTGTCGTTTCGTCAAGTTCTTCGGTCGGCCCTCCCACCGTGTCAACGGTTGTACTAGTAATTAGTATCAGATAGTTCAGACTCGTAGTTAATCAACATTTCTCAACATTGGAACTCTATGAAATCATGGCTTACACCCATTACTTATGCAGACTCATTAAAAGTCCATTAATAATATTATCTTTACACTTGCTGCTTCTTGAAGGTCTCATCATCAACATGATGATAAATCAGCAATCGTACGGAGATTTTAGCCGATACTCCCGTATATAAGATTCAAGCCGGTCAAATATCTTCCTAATTGCTTAATCTGTTTTGTTAATGATGAGAAGGAGAATTTCTTTTCAATTTCAAGGAACTGATTGGACTGGTTCCCCATTCATCTATTTTTCAAACTAAAAGAATTTATAAAACGAAACTAGCAGAGAACTAGGGTTAAATATGACCCAGTAATAAAAGGAGGAACGTGCATCCTTGGTTTAGTGGGGTTGCATATAGATGCATTCGAGTTCTTTGTACATGCAGTTTTTAAAGAAACAAAAATTAAGGATTCAAACAATTATAACAAATTAAGTATTCCAACAGAAGGTTTAATTTCTTTCTTATCACTTCCTTGTCGGATTTCACCGTTCGCTCTCACTTGAGTGGTTTGTAGTACTAAAGTTACAAATTCTCTTACATGCTCGCTAATTTAATGAAAAAGACACGACAATTTAATCTTTCAATATCTCGCATTCTGGGGTACCTGGTTTATGCGGCGAAAATTTAAAAAATGTTGGGTCAGAAAATTTGTCATTGACACGTCTTCAGAGAGGACCTAGTGCTTAATAAATACATAAGCTCCACAAATCGCCAAATCTTCTCTTTGAGCATACTAACGACTCTTAGATGCTCGGCCAACTCTTGGGAGCCATTTACCGTAACTAAAATGAGATTAACAGAAATTAAAGAAGTTTATTGGAAGTTATGAACGGAGAAAGTGTGATTTTGAATTCTTTCATGCTCGGCCAAGTCTAAACCGATAAAGCCAAAGTTTGATACGCTGGATTTAATCTCGGTCGCGATGGGAGAGAGGGTTTGCACGATTTATTTGTTAGTTTAAGCCCTCATTGTGCTGCCAATTTGACTAACACGCGTATTTGTTGACCATTTAGAAGTTTGTCGTCAAACCTGGAGATGGGTGCCCGTAGGAATTAGGGCGGTGGATACAAGAAAAAGAAAGTTAGCGCGGTGGCCGTGTGTGTATATATATATACTAGGGTATCACCCAGGCCTTCGGTCTGGGCTCAACCTCTCGTGCGCCTTCGGCGCGTGGGACTTTAAGATTTGGCCGTGCTTTAGCACCTCAGAATTCTTTTGGCTCGCAGAGCAGAAATCATTTTATCTCGTGGATTATTTTCTAGATAATGTGCATCCGTGTGATACATTCGGTAAAAATAGTTATAGAGTTACCATCCTTGTATTATTTCCTTCCAGAAAAAGACGTCTTTTCATTACAAATACCACGACCTTCAATTTGGTATAAATAGTTATAAAGCCTATGCATACAACATCTATTATGCATATTCTAGCTTTGTTGTTCCCTCATCTCCATTGCATCAACGTATACAACAACTTATGCTCCACATTAGCCTTCATAGAATACATATTTGCTTTGCTCTTCCCCGTCTTCACTGTATGGTCATATATTAGTGTTGCTTTCGTAAGTTCAGTACTTCCAAAAACAACTTTACTATATCCCTCACTTTCTGGCTTATCATATTAAATCAACGAAACGATTCATATATAGGTTACCTTTACGAAATTTAAGTTCACGACATCAGCTTTTGATTCAACAGTAATACTAAAAATCACTAAAACAATGGCTAAACACAAATTAAATAATCTCGTATAATTATTGCGACATCTTTATGGATGAGATTAATGGGGCGGTATATAACGATAAGGATTTCATTGCGGCAGGTAGAGTACTGAAAAGCATTTCGTGATTTCATTGTGGTAGAGTACTGATAAGCATTTCATGATTTGACCGCGCTTCCTTGATATCCAAATCCTTTCGGCTCGTGGGTACTTGACAACTTCAATTGGTTTTGGGGTACTTCAGTAACGATATTTAATAAAGCTAATTTCGTTCCATTAAAAAGGAATTAAAAAATTGCTAAATTAAAATTTGTGATTCCAAAAAAAAGTATACAACAGCAAAAACAAATTAACTCCATGACGTGATCTTCTGCTATGTGTGAAGAGTCAAAACTAAATGTCTTCACACCGTGAGCTTTTAAATTTTTGGTGCATGGGAAATGCTGGGTTGTAGACCTTCAATCTTTGTCACCTGGTAAGAACATTTCCAAGTGTTCCATCCCTCCCACATAGCTTATACCGCGATTACCAAGTGCACTACTATCAACAATTAAAATAATGTGAAACAAGAACGGGAAATTAATTTATACACGCACGCGGAAAAGAAGATTGAAGTGAATCTGTCATTCATGGAATCTATCTAAGTCTCCAAATAAATTTTTTGCAACAACCAAAATTATGAATTAGTTCCTTCATTTTGAATCTTTGATAAAACACCAAAAAAAATTTTTTTAGAGTAAATCGACGCTATCTTCTTTGCTTTTCATTTTCATAACTATCCATAAAACCACGGCTCTTGCAATCTTTGTCACTTCCTCCATTGTTGTCTACAATCTACATGCACAAAAATGATTACTTGAAGATGGCCTTAAACCAACTACTTATTCACGTATGCACCGCTAACATACTCTATGCCTTGCAAACTCTATGGTTAAAACATTTAACAAAATTATGAATTATAAAATAAAAAGACAAAATAATAATAATAATAATAATAATAATTAAGATTTCAAATTGGGAATAACAATATACTCCACACCGAAACGGATATAGGCTTACCTTTGTTGGCCGGACCCTTCCATTAGCACGCTTTTTGTTTGTTGCAAAAGTTTCACATTCCAAAAATTAAATGTAGTTGTGTTTAATAAAATTGATTAAAGAATTGATATAATTGATTTTACAGTGGAACCTGCAATAGGGAAACTTAGGGTCAGAGATTAAAAATGAAAGATTAAAGTAACCCAAAATTAAGCCATGAAGGTAAGAAGTATAAGGAAAGTATACGGAAAATGATTTAGAGGAGAATGTAGAAAAGTAGGGATATTGAATGTAGAAAAGTAAGGATTGATGTATTACTATGAAACATAATGACGAATTGAAAATTAAACACAGTTGAACTAAAAACTAAACACAGTTGAACACAATGATGTGATATGCCTTTCTAGTATTAACACAGTGAACTGGAAAATAAACTCAAAAATAAAGTAAGAATAAAATTACAATTACCATCTTAACCAACCTCTTATTATTTCTTCACAAATGGTCAAGTGAAGCGCAACTACACTGCCGACGGACTATCTACATACTCTTCAACATTACCTTCTGCACCCGATGAAAAGTAGAGGGGGTGACTTTCTCGAGCAAGTGACAGGCATGAAGGATATTGAAATGGTCAGTAACATGACCATCAAGCATGAGAAATTATTATGAGTATAGTTAACATAAAACAACTGAAACACGAAAACGAAACTCCATAAGATTAATTAACAATAGAAGAAAATAGTTTCTTCCAACACAAAAATTAAGAGTGGACACCAATAAAATAGTGTTTCTGATTACAGTAAGGATCATATCAATCACTGATCTCTCAAAAGAGTATAGATCATTACAAAGGGAGGTGCATCGTCTCAAGCTTTAAGGGAAGAGGAAGCATCCATTCTCATAAATTTGTCCCAGTGCAAAGCTTCGACTTCTACCGCCCACCTACCACTACTAGCACCCGCGCCTATTGATTGGTTGTTCCTCTCATATATTTGCATGAACTCTTCAAACAATTAACGTCCAAAATAAAACATGTAAACAAAAAATTAAAAAAAAAAGAAGGGGTAATTTGCGTTACCTCCCCTGGCGAAGATCATAATTTGAGTTACCTCCCCTACAGAACACATGTTAGTAAAACCTCCTCTCGTCACTTTTTCCATCCAAACCCGGTTAGCTGAGTCAGCTGCTTCGTACAGCTGGACAATTTCTTACACGTGGCTTTTTTATACTTTCCATAATAACCTCATGTATGATCATCCAACGGCTGTGCATCATGTCAGACAATGGATGGTTTCGATTTGGCACGGTTTGGGTAGCCGATTAGAATTGAACACGTACCTCTTCGTCTGTACAACTACCCCTCTATAGAGCGGGAACACACATTAGAGAGAGATAAAAAAGTTTATCAGTTGCAGAGAGAAGAAGAAATTGATCGAAGAGAAGAACTGGCTTCCTATTTCTTTCTGTTTCATATGTTTTCTAGGGTTTAATCGTGATGAATCATAACCGGAGACGAAGATTGTGAGTTTTTTTTCTAGGGTTTATGTTCTTCCATTCTGTTTTCATTTAATGATTCGATACGTGATTATGGGTTTGATGTTATGCATGCTGTTCTTGGGTCTTTATCATTATCCTCTGATTTAGGATGGATGTTATATGCTTAATCGATTGTAGAAATTACCTGTGTGTGAGTTGGTGATAGTTGAGAAAAGGGTCTCTGATGTGATATAGTGTAGGAATTGGGTTTTTCAAAGTAACCCTAATTTCATTTTTTATAATTTCTGTATTTGATGCTCTGTTTTTTTTTTCATGTGATTTGGGTTTTTTTGTATATTGTACAGTCTATTAAAGTTGTTGATTGTGGTGATTAATTTAGGTTTTTGGTTATGTTGCAGTGAAAGTGTTGTTTATGATACTAAAAATGTCTATTTACACTATGATGGAGAATGGCCTAGGCAACAACCTGTTTGTAGATTCAGTTTCCTTGATTATATGAATGGAAAGGAGGTGTATTGGCCTAAATATGATGGACACACTCTGAACATGCTGGATCTGTTGCACAATGTTTATGAGTATATTAATGGGATAGATGGCCACCATTGTGATTTTCAGTACTTGGAGAGTGGCTTTCTTTGTGATGTTGTGGATAATAAAGGTTTGCTGAAGTTTTGGAATGAATCAGATCAAGATGTTCCTAATGAAGTTCATTTGTTCATGACTCATGAGGGACCCATAAAAGTTGTGCCACCAGGTGAACAAGTTGAGGTGAATTATGGTGTGGATGAAGAAGTTGAGGTGAATTATGGTGTGGGTGATGGAGATATTGTGCCAGTCACACAATCTCAGACAGAGCCATATGTTGTTGGGTGTTTGATTGAAGATGAGGAAACAAGTCAGCATATGATAAAAGTGTCTGAAGATAATCCAAGTCAGCATATGACACAAGTGTCTGAAGATGATCCAAGTCAGACTGCAGTGACAACAGAGCAGCCAACTCAGACTGCTCAGCATACCCAAACTACAACTTCACATAGGTCACCTGCAAAAAAGAAGAAGCTTGCATCCAAACCTCAAACTCCACAGAAGTCACCTGCAACAAATAAGAAGCTTGCATCCAAACCTCAAACTCCACAGAAGTCACCTGCAACAAAGAAGAAGCTTGCATCCAAACCTCAAACTCCACAGAAGTCACCTTCAACAAAGAAGAAGCTTGCATCCAAACCTCAAACTCCACAGAAGTCATTTGCAACAAAGAAGAACAAGAGGAAGGAATCAATTATTGCATTAGATGAAGAACATGATACTGTGGATGAGTTGTTAGATATGCCTGAAGAAGAGCTTGATGTACTACCAGAGTGCACCAATCTGAAGACTCCTTCAATACATGAACTTCCAATAGAAGATGATTATCATAGTGGCAATTCATCAAGTTCTGAAGGTGAATTTAATGATGAGGGTGAACCTGATACTGATGTGGATGAGGAAGCAGGAGAAGAAGAACCTGCAAGGTACAATGAATATAAAAGTGATCACCAGAAATATGATGATATGTATGCTGATGTTGAGAGTGAGGAAGTTATTGAATGGACTTGTGATACTGAAGAGGTTGAGGAAGGGTTGATGTGGCCCAATATGGCAGAGTATAAGTTGTTTGTAAATAAATTTTGCATTGCCAATAGTATTGAAGTTGAGAAGTTTAAGGATGATCCAACCAGATTGAGGTGCAGATGCAAAGTCAAAAGGTGTCCATTCAGACTCTATGCTAACAGGTAATCCCAGTTATACCATATTTAAGTATGGGCCTTTTTTTGTTTGTAACTTAATGATATCTAACTTTACACTTTGTGGGCTTTTTTGTTTACAACAGGCAACCAGATGGGCACACTATCAAGATCACTAAGTATATTCCTAAGCATATTTGTGTGAGTAGAACTGGTACTGGATACTGGCTACAATAGGATGGCAAACTCAAGTTGGGTAGCTAGTGTAATTGAACAAGATATTAATGAAGATGATTACTCATTGCAACCTAAAAAGATCAAAAGTATACTGCAGACAAGGTATGGTGTTGTACTTAGTTACTGGGTTGCTTGGAAAGGTAAAGGTAAAGGTAAAGCTTTAACAAAGAAGTTTGGGTCTTATGAAGATGGGTACAAGTTAGCACCTGAGGTTATGGATCAGATAATGAAAAAGAATCCAAAGAGTATAGGTGTTGTTTCCACTGATACTGACCATGACTTCAGTTATTGTTGCTTGGCATTTGATACTTTTTTGTCTGGTTTTAAGGATGGATGCAGGCCATTTATAGGTCTAGATGGGTGTTTTCTCAAAGGAAAGTATGGTGGAGTGTTGCTTTCTGCAGTGGCACTTGATGGAAACAATGGTATGTATCCTCTGGCAAAGTTTATTTGTGATTGTGAAAACAAGGAAAATTGGATTATTTTTCTCAATATAATCAAGGATAGATTGCTAGACCAAGAACTAAGAGAATTAGGTCTGATGTAGAAGGAGAACAACCATACAAGAAGGCAAAAAGATCTTGTACCAATTGCCAGTCTACTAAACATAACATTAGGACTTGCCCAACCAGAAATGGAAGGGCTACACCCCCAAATGGCAGTGGCAAAGGAAGGGGCAGAGGTAGAGGCACAACATCCTCATCTACACCTAATGTATCACCTGTTGTGGGAAGGTCAGTACTGTTTTCTTTCTCTCTTATGCCTTTTTCCAATGTTTACATAATAGTATCTTACCTAGACTGATTGAATATGGGCAGGGAGGGAGCTGCTTCTACACCACCAACACAAGGAAGCGGAGGAGCTGCTTCTACAACACCAACACAAGGAAGGGGAAGAGATGGATCTGCTGCAGCACCACCAACACAAGGAAGAGGCAGAGCTGCTGCACCACCAACACAAGGAAGGGGCATAACACAAGGAAGTGGAAGAGGCTTTGAATACCTGCTTTTTGGGACAACAACTGAACCATCACCAGGAAGAGGAAGGTATACCCCAACATAAGGCAGAGGAAGGTCTGCCCCAATGTCAGCATCAAGATCAGCCACTATTGGAAATTATCAGAATCTATATGGGACTATGCCAGATGGAATGAGGGAACCAAATAGACCAGCTTCTCAGACATTCAAGCCACCAAGATGGAGGATTTAACTAACAATATGAGCATCTTTTTTTGGAACTTAAGACTTTTACTTCATTACTAATTATGATATTACATAATACTACATAGCAATTGAACAGTAGCTAATGAAACAGATGATGAAACTTCCTTTTTTTGTGAATGCTACATAAGACTTTTGTGAATGCTCTTAGTTTTCTTTTTGTTCTCCCTTTTCCACAGTCACTGCACCTTTAAACTTGTCACATATTTCTGCGAACATACTGTCACTAACATCTGAATCACTGACCATTTTCATGGCATGTGTTTCAATTGAATATTTCCCTTTGGTAAAACACCCATCAAGGCCAGCTATTTGTGTGATTTTTTTGTTGGATGCAGGTGAAGCTTCTGAGCATTGTGAAACCCAATGAGAATCACTACCACACTTGAAGCACCCATCCCCTAACTGTTGTTTTTCTGTTTTTGGTATTTCTGTTACAGAAGCTTTATCCAGCCACTCAAATTCGTTACACTTTGGTTGGTTTTGGCATCTCAAGAATCTCCTTCCTTTGTTGGCTTGAGTGTTTGCTTCCCAAACTCTACGCAAGCCATCACATTTTCTACATTTGGAATAGAGGTAAGGGCATTTCATGGCTAAATGGGTAGTTCCCCTGCAAATTTGACACATACACAGATGTTCAACACACTGCAAAAACATGAAAAATTCTTTAGTTTTACCTCCTAACTGTAAATATAAAAATTAGTGTTACCTCCTCTAATGGTGGTTTTACTTACATCGGTGGAGTTTGAAGATGAATCACTCATAGTTCTGGCTGCACTTTAGATGGTGAGATTGGTTTTGTTTGAAAAGAGCAGGTCTGTGGTAATGGATTTAAGGAGAGGTGCAAAATATTTTCTCTTCATATCTGCTTTATATAGAACTGGATGGTGAAGATGACTGTTGCAGGTGACTGTTGAAGGTGACCGCACAAATTCGACCGTTGAACGGTCGAATCTCAGAAAATCCGACCATAACACGTGTCTAGGTGTTCTGATCATACATGAGGGTATTATGGGAAAGTATAAAATCCACGTGTAAGAAATTGTCCAGCTGTACGAAGCAGCTGACTCAGCTAACCGGGTTTGGATGGAAAAAGTGACGAGAGGAGGTTTTACTAATATGTGTTCTGTAGGGGAGGTAACTCAAATTATGATCTTCGCCAGGGGAGGTAACGCAAATTACCCCAAAAAAGAATTTGTTATAGTACCTCCCTGGACAAATTTGATTCATTGCAAAAAGGGATCCCTTGCAAAAACATTGCTTCTCACAATTTTTTCTGTACAAAGGAAACAATTAGACTTAATGAGATCGACCATAAGATTAAAACAAAATCCATTGAACCCTCAAAACACAGAGATGGAGATGAATTAGTTAGATAGTGAAACGTACATGTGTCTTCTTCACGACCGGAAGAGAAAGACTAATCAGAGGGAAACTAATTGTTGGAACTGATATGCAGTTTTGTTCTCGTTTGGGAAGTTATATGAACAACTTGTATAGAAGACACCTGGGCAAAATAGATAGAAACAAAAGGAGGTTGTGACACGTTCCTGTCAATCTGGATTGTAGCCGTTTTGGCATCTGTGTTTTAGAACACAAAAAACGGTGGATCATTGTACACCTACTGAAACTGACGGAGGATACGCTCTCCTGGTTGAACTACAAAATCACGACCACTCATTGTATTTCAAGGACTCCATCCCGGCCACTCTTTGTCCATACCAAAAAGGCAACTGTGTCATAGTTAATTGATATATCCAACACGCAGAAGAACAAACACATTAACTTTCCCTTTCACCATCTGAGTAAACGAACACATTTAAACCCTAATTTCTCTTTCATCTGCTAAACCCTAACAATGGTGGAGTGGAACCAGGAAGAACAAGCGCTTGTAGAAAATCTTAGACTCCATGGAACTAAGTGGACAGAGATTGCAAAGGATATTAGATTATCCAGGAGAAACTCCAATCAGATCGACGTAGGTTATTTAGATCTATAAGTACAAATTTTCAAATTATAAAAACTTTGCATCTGGTTTTGATTTATTTTTTTTTGCAGCATAAGTATCGTAGTCGTAGAACTCCAGAGCTGAGGAAGATTGTGGAGGAAAGAACCAGATTACTTCTCTCGGTATGGATCTTCATTTAGAAGAATTTCCTGTTTCTTAAAATTTGATGAAATTTTTCTTCACATAAATTCATGGATCTGGTTTACACTCATGTGATTTCGATTGTTTTTCTTGCAGGTTGAAGTTCCATCTTTCCAACTCCGTTCAACAAAGAGATCTCCCTCGATTAAAGCGCAACGCCTGATATCCTAGACGGACCCAGGAATTACCGTTGGGTAGGTCTAAACTTATGAAAAAATAAAATAAAATAATAATAATTATTATGCGAGGTACTAAAATTTCACAAAAGAAAGTAGTACCTTTTTTTGATGCAAATAAATTTTCTAAGCTTTATACCAATCGGTGAACCATACACCACCTCACCTACAAGGCTGAAACATGAATCACCAAAACCTTACAAAATCTCAAGTGGTTAGCTCCATAAAATTAACAAAAACCATTAACAAACCAAATTCCATTCAATTTATAGCAAAAAATTACATTTCATTAAGCTTGCATAAGTAGTTAAGTGATGAGTTCTAAAAAGTGCATATTTCTATATATTTTTCTTGGCATTTAACTCATCTTTTGTGCATTAATTCTCCATTTTAACCCATATTCTGTATTTTCATTGTTTTCAAGAATAAATATTTTTATTAATTAATTTTGCATTTTTAGGTACTAAATAAAGCCTGGTTAACTCACGGAGCGAAAAGAGCAAAGGAACGGCAAAGACTCCCGCTAGGAGGAAGCAAAGAATGATGTTTGCAAGAGCCGGATCAATTAGAAGTGGGCTTGAAGAGGAAGAATTGTTCTTAAAGAAGATATGGGCTTGGCATACCCAAGACCCAAGACCCTTACCCAAATCCATTTCCATTATCCATACCCATTTCCATGAGAGCCGTCAGATTGGATCCATCTCATCATCCTACGGTCGCCTCATCATTGTGCATCAAACTCCGAAGATCCCGTCAAACACTATAGTACCTAACTCCATCTGAAGCCGTCAGTTTTGTTGTATCTCATCATCCAACGGTCGCTTCTATCGCGTCGTTGGATCATTCCATCACCTTTTCATCCTACACTTTCGCATTGATGATCATCAACCTTTGATACACCCGCCTCACACCCTAGCATCAGAACCCTATACCTAACCAAACGGACCCTTCTTCTCCATCGAGTTCTTCTTCTCATCTTCCCCAAACTGCAGAGAGCTGCTCCACAGTTCTGCAACTCCATCACCTCCACCAGCTACACCTTCTTCTCGAACCACACAACCACCGACAACACCACGACATCTCTCCCTAGCCTAGACTTCTTTCCAAATTCACATCTCTGAACCCTAGGTGTGGGTTTGACAAGAAAGCTCGAGCTAGGGTTTCACCAACAGCGAGGAGAAGACAAAATTGAGGGCAGGAAAAGCTTCAGAAGAGCAGAGGGGACATACCCAAATCATGGGTCGAGCAGAATTCACACATGGGTATGTCGAATTTGATTTTCCCCAAAAGTTAGGGTTTGCAAATTTAGGGTTTTGTGAAATTAGGGATTTTGTTGTAAGCTATAAAAGGGAAGCTGTAGAGAATGCAAAACTTGTTCTTGGGTCATCCGAGATACCCCCTAATTGGGTTAATTTCATTTCAATTTCCATTTCAAAGCAATTTAGGGTTCTTCAATTTCTGTTCATATTTGTTCTTTGCTGTTTAATTCCATCTTTCAATTGTTGTTTCTCACATGTTAGTTAGTTTAATTTCCTGTTTAAATCTTAGAGAAGACTATTGAACCATGTTGGTTAACCATTTGGGTTAGACCCTGTTGAGCTCAAAACACTTAGGTTAGTGACATTCCAAGGGTTCACTGGCTTGTGATTAGTGGTGCTTTAAACAGACCATTAATGCTAGGAGTTAGTAATAATCTAAGGGATGAACAAACCATATTAGTTAGAAACCTAGGAACCTAAATGACATGTGATTGTTTATGCTTTAATCAGATAGGCAATGCTAGGGGTTATCTAAGGATTTTAGGTAGTTAACTAGCCACATGACAAGGTTAACCCAGGTGAACTAGCTAGGTGAAAGAGAATTCTCATCCATCTTCATACACTTCCATTCCCACTGTTTTCAGTTTCTTCACTGTTTTCTTTCACTTGTTTTATCTTCACTTTTACTCACTGTCAACATTTCTGTCTTGCATCACTATTCACTGCCTTCATCCATCACTGCTCACTACCACTCTAGTTCATTGTCACTGTCACCATAGTTTACTGCCCTTAGCTCCCTGTAGGATAACTTTAGCTAGGAAGATTTCAATCACACTCAAGTCCCTGTGGAATGACCCTGTTCTTGCACACAAGCTACAACTGACCCTGTGCACTTGCAGGTATAACATGTAGGCTGCTTCATTGTCTTATTTTCTTACACTCTTAAAAGCCTACCAAGTTTTTGACGCCGCTGCCGGGGACTTGGCGCTGTGTGTTGATTTGTTCTTTGCTGTTTTGTTGCATTCACTTTCATCTTCATATTTGCATCATAGTTCATTTGCATCATTGCATACTCTTTTGCATATTGTTTCATTCTAGCATACTCATCATGCATTGCATTCTTGCATTTTAGTGTAACTTGCTGTTTTAGTAGCTGCTGTGTAGTGCAGCTGAACTTCTTAGCTTCTAGCAAGAAACTTACTTCTCTTTTTGAGCCAACAGGTGTTGCTGCTGCTGCTGCTTCATGTTGCTGCTGCCAGCCTCTGCTGCTGTGCTGCTGCTGCTGGGCTTGCCACTTGCTGCTGCTGGTGCTGAGCCTCTGGTGCTCTTGCTGTTGTTGCTGCAGCTGTGCTGCTACTTTCTTCTTCTCCCTGCTGCTGCTGCTACTTCTGCCTGCTAGGCTGCCCTGGTGCAGTTGGAGTGAACCTGATACAGCTAGCCATTCTTGCTGGTGCTGCCTTCTCCAAGCTGCCTGGTGCTGTTGGGTTGACCCAACTGGGTTTCTGTTGTAAAGCCAAAGGAAAGCCAAAGCCCAACTGGGCCTCTCCAACAAAAGTTTAGGAAGATCCCAAGCCCAACTGGGCTTGTGCAACTTAAGAAAAGGGATAAAAGCCCAACTGGGCTTCCCTCCAAAAAGGTAAGCCTAAACCCAAACCCAAATTTTTTTGGGCTTGTAATTTTTTTGGTTTGTATTGTTATTCTCTTTTGGGCTTGTAATTGTAATTATCTTTTTGGGCATGTAATAATTATTTTAATTTTATTTCTTTTATTTATTTGGGATTGTAATAATTTTAGTTTTATTTTTATTTTCTTTTTTTTTGTGGGTTTGTAATAATTAGTTTTATTTTTATTTCTTTCTTTATTTGGGCTTGTAATTTAGTTGTTTGTTAGGCTTGTAGTTTCTTTTAAACTAAAATTTGGGCTTCAAAACCCAACACAAAAAAAAAAATAAAAAATAAAAAAAAATTGCTCCTAATTTCAAAAACCAAATTTTTAATCCCATAAAAACCAAAGTTTTCAAAACCCATAAAAACCAAAATTTTCCCATAAAAAACCAAATTTTTGAAAACCCTTTAAAACCAAATAGTGGGCTTTGTGTCTTTTCAATATGGGCCAACCTCGTGCTCTCCATGAATACATGTATCCCACAATAAAAATTCCATTATCATGTATTGTCTTACCTCAAACCAATAACCCTTTTAAAATAAATGCAAGCATGATACAAATACTTCCTATATTTCGAGGGTTCGATTCTGAGAACCCCTATACTCATGTAAGAGAGTTTAAACAAACTTGTCGGACTATGCAACCTGATCATATGTCCGAAGACTCTCTGAAATTGCGTTTGTTTACATTTTCTCTAAAGGAAAGGGCCAAAACATGGTTTTACGGTTTGAGACCACAATCAATCAACACTTGGGACCAACTCACAGATCTATTTTTTAAAAAAATTCTTTCCGCATCATAGGACCATCGCTATTCGTCAAAGTATCAATTGTTTTGTCCAATTGGATGAGGAAACTGTTTTTGACTATTTTGAACGTTTTAATGATTTGTTGAGCGAATGTCCACACCATGGATTTGAGAAGTGGAGACTTGTCGCTATCCTCTATGAGGGACTAGACTTTAAATCTCGAGCCATGGTTGAGTGTATGTGTAATGGTGAATTTCTTGATAAAACTGTGGATGATGCATGGAAATTTTTAGTTGAGATTGCAGAGAAAACCCGTCACTGGGAATCCATTAGGGAAACTGAGACACTGTCACATGATATAGGTGGTAATGAATTGAACTTTGGAAATAGCATGTCTAGTCCTTCTCATGTGTATGATATTGAATATGAACCTAATCTAGAGGAACACGAGTTGACTAATAACACCACAACTGCTAATAGGGACAAGTATGCATATTACTATGATGATGATAATGATAATGTTATGTTAGAAGAACATGTCTATGCTGAAAATGTTGTGGAACCTTTGGTTTCAAATACAATAGGCTTTTCTGCCCCGACCTTCATGAATGATATTTCTTCTAATATTCCATATGCATGTGATGTTGATACTGATTTTGATATTGTGCAATTATCCTGTGAAGAGCATGACTTAGGTAAATCTTCTGTTGACACTAATGATCCTATGCAGGAAAACATAGTTGATGTGTCTGATTCCATACTTAAGCCACAATATATTGCTTCTGTTGATGATAATTTGAATATATCGGATAACCACGATTCTGAATTAGGACTTGTGCAATTTTTTTGTGATGATGAGCATGCTACACATCTTGAGTGTGACTTGGATAATGCTGATGTGACTGATAATACTGATACTCTTGATCTCATGCATGTGAGACACTTAGATGTCACTTTCTTGCCTGAGTCACAATCTGATACCCTTCCACCCAACCTAGAGTTGGTTTGTACCCATATTGTCAAACCAATTTTTCTGAGAGTCCCTAATCTAGGTTTGGAACTGTGTGCTTCCCAAGTCCTTTTGGACTATTTTGCATCTAAGTATAATATCTTTGAGGAACCACAGTTGGAATTAGCATGTGTACCTGTCCCTAGCAAAGTTCATTTCGAATTAGACCTTGTGCATGATGAACCCCAAAAACTGCGAGATTTTGTATCCAAAATTTTATCTGTTGAAAAATCCAGGTTTGGGGGTAGCTCATTTTGTTTCACAGTTTCAATTGCGTTTATTTCCTGTTATATTTGTGTGAAGCTGTTGAAACCTCTACACTTTGTCTTTTGGGTTGATCCTCAACTCTTTAGATTGTTAGTGTATGGTGAATTTTTTGTATATAATCCAGTAGATAAAATTTCTTAAAACCCTTTTGTTCCTTTTGTATATATTTGCTAATCCAATATGATCTCGGCTGAAATATGTTGGATTTTTTTCCTTGAATAACGGAGTTCTAATCTTGCTTTCGCCGAAATCGGGTATTCTCTTTCCTTTTTCTCTACTCAACATGATCCTCTTCATATGTTGTATTATAATTTTGTTCATATTTTGAAACATTGAGGACAATGTTTAGTTTAGGTTTGGGGGTGAAAAGTAGATACTTTGATAATATGCCATAATTGAAAACAAGAACTCCTTCTTTTTGAAAAAAATGAAAAAAAAAAAAATTAAAAAAAAAAAATCATAAAAATGGAGCTCATTTACCTTGAAATGTTGACTCTTGTGCAAATATGTAATTTTAGGAGTCTTAGTCTAGATATTTAGGCACCCTGATTCTAGCACAATTCACATGTGATAAGAAACTTGCACGCGCACGATCTACCAATACATGTATAGCCTCGATCTTCAAGGTGTTTGATAGGAAGTTAGATTGCCAATCACTTTAGAATACTGAATGAGACTTGACTAGCTTGTTCTTTGGTTGGCTGGGATAGAAGTTGGAGGATACGTTAAGAAAAGCAACCATAGAATTTGACCGGATGCATTCGATAAGGGCCACCTCTTGCTAAGAGTCATGTAATTATGTTTTTCTTTTTGTTCATGTATCAAAAGTGTCACTATGTTGTAAAGATCAAAGTTATTTCTTCAAAAAAAAAATATAAAAATCAAAAATCAAGTATTATTTATTCCATGTTTTGTCATGTTAAAGACAATAGTTCTCTCTTGTTCCAAAAATAAAAGAGAGTAATCAATGTAAATAAGAGTCATGTAAAGAGTCATCTTTTTGTTGTAAATAGTCTTGTAATAAGCAAGGAGGGTGCAGCCATCGATGTATAACGCGGGTAAACTGAAATATCACCAACTCATTGGGTGAACATTCACAATTCTCGTAAAGCCGGACAGCTAGCTTGGCTTAGAATTCGGTTCTTAGCCTAAAAACTATCTCTTGGTGATTAGTAGTCATAACTTCAGGTCATTCTAGACACATGTGTAGATACACTTTACACTCTTATCACATGTCTTTTTTTGTTATCAGTGCTAGGATTGTGCCTTAGATAGCTAGATTGACATCTCCATTTTGCTATGAGCTTAAACTGTCTTGCACATGTCACATTTGATGGAATCTGAGCTTATATTTTGACCTAGAACTTTGTAGGTACGTTCTAAGCAAACCTTCACGAGACTTCACTCGTCCACTAGGGACACTTAGTGGTTTAAAAGGCTTAGTGCATATGCTAAATGCATTCGAGAGACCAGCGACAGTGGTATAGGTAGGATTTCCTTAGTTTTGTTTTACTTGAGGACAAGTAAAATTCAGGTTTGGGGGTATTTGATGAGTGCTAAAAAGTGCATATTTCTATATATTTTTCTTGGCATTTAACTCATCTTTTGTGCATTAATTCTCCATTTTAACCCATATTCTGTATTTTCATTGTTTTCAAGAATAAATATTTTTATTAATTAATTTTGCATTTTTAGGTACTAAATAAAGCCTGGTTAACTCACAGAGCGAAAAGAGCAAAGGAACGGCAAAGAATCCCGCTAGGAGGAAGCGAAGAATGATGTTTGCAAGAGCCGGATCAATTAGAAGTGGGCTTGAAGAGGAAGAATTGTTCTTAAAGAAGATATGGGCTTGGCATACTCAAGACCCAAGACCCTTACCCAAATCCATTTCCATTATCCATACCCATTTCCATGAGAGCCGTCAGATTGGATCCATATCATCATCCTACGGTCGCCTCATCATTGTGCATCAAACTCCGAAGATCCCGTCAAACACTATAGTACCTAACTCCATCTGAAGCCGTCAGTTTTGTTGTATCTCATCATCCAACGGTCGCTTCTATCGCGTCGTTGGATCATTCCATCACCTTTTCATCCTACACTTTCGCTTTGCTGATCATCAACCTTTGATACACCCGCCTCACACCCTAGCATCAGAACCTTATACCCCTAACCAAACGGACCCTTCTTCTCCATCGAGTTCTTCTTCTCATCTTCCCCAAACTGCAGAGAGCTGCTCCACAGTTCTGCAACTCCATCACCTCCACCAGCTACACCTTCTTCTCGAACCACACAACCACCGACAACACCACGACATCTCTCCCTAGCCTAGACTTCTTTCCAAATTCACATCTCTGAACCCTAGGTGTGGGTTTGACAAGAAAGCTCGAGCTAGGGTTTCACCAACAGCGAGGAGAAGACAAAATTGAGGGCAGGAAAAGCTTCAGAAGAGCAGAGGGGACATACCCAAAGCATGGGTCGAGCAGAATTCACACATGGGTATGTCGAATTTGATTTTCCCCAAAAGTTAGGGTTTGCAAATTTAGGGTTTTGTGAAATTAGGGATTTTTTTGTAAGCTATAAAAGGGAAGCTGTAGAGAATGCAAAACTTGTTCTTGGGTCATCCGAGATACCCCCTAATTGGGTTAATTTCATTTCAATTTCCATTTCAAAGCAATTTAGGGTTCTTCAATTTCTGTTCATATTTGTTCTTTGCTGTTTAATTCCATCTTTCAATTTTTGCTTCTCACATGTTAGTTAGTTTAATTTCCTGTTTAAATCTTAGAGAAGACTATTGAACCATGTTGGTTAACCATTTGGGTTAGACCCTGTTGAGCTCAAAACACTTAGGTTAGTGACATTCCAAGGGTTCACTGGCTTGTGATTAGTGGTGCTTTAAACAGACCATTAATGCTAGGAGTTGGTAATAATCTAAGGGATGAACAAACCATATTAGTTAGAAACCTAGGAACCTAAATGACCTGTGATTGTTTATGCTTTAATCAGATAGGCAATGCTAGGGGTTATCTAAGGATTTTAGGTAGTTAACTAGCCACATGACAAGGTTAACCCAGGTGAACTAGCTAGGTGAAAGAGAATTCTCATCCATCTTCATACACTTCCATTCCCACTGTTTTCAGTTTCTTCACTGTTTTCTTTCACTTGTTTTATCTTCACTTTTACTCACTGTCAACATTTCTGTCTTGCATCACTATTCACTGCCTTCATCCATCACTGCTCACTACCACTCTAGTTCATTGTCACTGTCACCATAGTTTACTGCTCTTAGCTCACTGTAGGATAACTTTAGCTAGGAAGATTTCAATCACACTCAAGTCCCTGTGGAATGACCCTGTTCTTGCACACAAGCTACAACTGACCCTGTGCACTTGCAGGTATAACATGTAGGCTGCTTCATTGTCTTATTTTCTTACACTCTTAAAAGCCTACCATTAAGTACAAAAGATGGCAAACTCTATAGCAAAAAAGTTGTTATACTTTAAGATTTTATAAGTACAGGTATAACATTTGAACCATAAATATGAAGACTTTTGGTCCGACGATATACATATATATATTAACTAGCTATAGCAAAAAATGTGCAACCCATGTATGCTGACTTGGGTACTAGAACTGAACCTTTCGGTCTTTCAATGAAGCGAAGTCATCTATGATATCCTCACATTTCACTTTTTCAGCAATTTCTCTTTCAGCATGGACTACCATACAATCTCCAAGAAGACATCCTCACATTTCACTTTTTCAGCAATTTCTCTTTCAGCATGGACTACCATACAATCTCCAAGAAACTCATCGCCCATCTTGTTACGAGCTGCCGGTTTCACAATATTCATACATGAAAATACCCTTTCAGTAGTAGCTGTTGAAAAGGGAAGAGTTAAGACAATCCGAATTAATCTATCTATCAAATCATATACATTTGACTTACCAGTTTCGACCAATCTCCGACATAATTCAGCCACAGTAGTCATGTTTCCAAAATCTGGATCGTTGACAATGTCGCGTTTGTAATGTTTTAGTTGGCTTCTTAAAACACATACCTCTTGTTCTGTGAAATCTTCAGGATAAAACTTCTCCGCTAGACGACAAAGGATATCAATGTCAAAAGATTTATAATTTTCATCAGGACTGAAAGCTGAACACAGCACAAGTAACTCCATCGTTTCCTCTGTGAATCTACGGCTTAGCTCCATTAGGTGAAAATCTATGACAACATTAAATATATCAAAGCGGTATTGATGTTCAATGGTAATATGGTCTTTCTGCTGACAAGAACGACTGGTTCCCATCGTATATTGATCTGAAAATTCAGGAAGGACAATGTCATGTTCATCACAAAAGAGTTTGATGCTTCCGAAAAAAGTTTCCCAATTTTCGTCTCTCAACTCTTGAAGAAGCACTTTTGTAGTCTTGACCAGATGCATGGCATTAACAATGTCTTGAGTTTTTTGTTGTAACCTGAATAGAATTAGTAGATACATGAAATCAAAACTAATAGTCTACCACTTGCTAAAAAATACCCAATATAAAACTGAAATCAACAACAGTAAAGTGTAAACACCCTACCCTGATCTTAAATGACATAATTGGTAATTAACATATAACATATACCCAAATTTCCCTATCAATGGTCAATCAATGTCAAACTAATAACATTGCGAAAGAAGGATCAAATTAAAACCCCTAAAATTTAGCAAATCAAACAATAGCCCTAATTTCTAAACACAGTAGGAGAAGTAGAGAACCCTACCAGGCTAACAACAATTCAATCCACTAGCCAATTAATCAAGATAACAAAATCAAGATTACAAGAATGTATAACCAAATTAAAGCCCTAAATTTTAAAAGAAATATCTCCAGCACAAAAATTATACCCTAGATTGACTAATTGTAGTAATTGAGATGCTAAAACGAAAGTTAAAAACAATAACTAGTATCAGTACCTTGACTAATTGAATTTCTAACTGGGCCGCATTACAATCTTGTATGAATCAAACTATCAAAGCGTTGGATACCAGTAGCACTAGCAGTGAGGAGAGGAACAACAAGTTCTAACACTTCCAAGTCCGAACAAGGAAAAGATAAGATAAATTGATTAAAGAAGTCTCATCTGACTTCGACTAAATTACCCCACAATCTCAATTCTCACACGTTCCCACTCACAAGTCACACGTATCAATTCATTGATATGGGCTTAAGTATGGGCTATTATAAATTCAGTGTTGGGCTAATACCAAAAATAAGAACTGTTTTTTGGGGACCATGGTTATTTTGGGTGACCATGGTTTTATTTTGGGTAAAGACATTAGAAGTAAATCTAGGTCACCCCTTATCTAGATATTTATATTAATACCTAAATTATCCTCTTGATTAATTTTTGGTAATGATTAGTTAGTGTTAATAATAGTTAGTGTAGTGATTAGTAAAATGATTAAGTTAAAGATAATTAATGAGATTAAAAAATCAGATGGCTTTTTTTTAAAAAAGAAGCAGAATTATTGAGAGAGTAAAGTTGGAGAAGATGAAGAAGAAAAACATGAAAAACAAAGGATTTTACCAACCACAACCGAAGGAAGAGTATTTGGGTACCCAGGTATGTTTCAAACTTAGATAATGTTGGTTGAATTGCTCCAAATTTTCAAAAAACTGTAAAATTTTAGGGTAGATTTGGGCTTGTTTGGTTACCTTATGTGAAGAACAGGTTACCGAACTCATCTGAAAGTGTAGTTCGGTTACCTTTTCCATATACGCCGGTTACCGAACTCGTTCTTTAATGGAGGTTTTTAGTTGTTCGGCTACCTTTTCCATACACGCAGGTTACCGAACTTTGTTTATAAGACTTACAGAGTAATGTTCGGTTGGTTCGCAAACTTTAACCCAACAACATATCTAACCGAACTCCACATGTATGCAATTAGTGAAGAGTTCGGTTTGTCAAGATTTTTTGCGAACAAACCGAACATAGTGGAACAAGTTTGGTTAAATTGAAACTCAACATAGTAGGAAAAATAACACAGTTCGGTTACATTGAAAAAAAAAAATTCTTTTTGGAATATAAGTAGAATTCAGTTACTAGATAGTTTTAGAAATTTTTGCGAACCAACCGAACAAGGTAGATAAACCTCGGTTATATCATAAATCAACATAGTAGGAAAAATACCACAGTTCGGTTACATTATTATTATTTTATTTTTTTTGTATTATGAGTAGAGTTCGGTTACTAACTAGTTTTAGAATTTTTTGCGAACCAACCGACTCGGAGTTCGGTTATGAAAAATTAAATTCGTGATAACCGAAGTGTTCTTCGTGTTCTTGGTTTCAGAATGTTCGGTTACAAAACTAGTTTGTTTTAAAAATTATTCCTAACCGAACATGCCACTTTAACATCCATTTAAACCATATTTTGATGATTTTCCTATCCAAAAACGAATAAAAAAGATTGATGGGTTTTTCAATCGAACAAGGAACGTCAAGGAAAGAGAGAAGAAGAAGAGAATAAACTTTTTCTCAAAACTAAAAATTTTCGATTGTTCCTTTGATTTTGATTTGATTTTGATTTTGGTTAATAAATTCATTTAGATTAGATGTATATGATTAGATTTATATAATTATTAAGTTAGTTTTAATATAAATTAAAGTAAAGGGTAAATGGGTATTTACCTAACTTTGGGACACCCCTTATAAGTATAGGGAAGTTGGCCTAATAAGACCATGGTCCCCCAAAAAAACCATGGTCCCTAAAAAATCGTTCAAAAATAAACTGAATATACATGAACCCTGATTTTGGGCATACCTAAATCTTTCTAGGCATACAAAACAATAGTCCCATCTTGGGTGACCTTATAAGGGGTACCCTATGGGTAGTTCAATTACCTATATACCCTTAATACAAAAATCTAAAATCAGTTTTCTAAAAAATCAAAATCAGTTTCCCTTACCATCTCTTCTTCTTCCTCCTCCTCTAGCCGAACTCTTCCCCCTCATGTGAAAAAAAAAATTCATCATCGTGATTAATTGTCGATTCGTAAAAATTTGATCGTCGATTAAACTCAACCACATAATGACTCGTACAAAGAAAAGCAGGGACTATGCAAACCAAATCGTCTTCTAATCCATCAATTGAAGAAGAAGAACCAATTGAAGATGAAGGTGTAGAAACTGAAAATCAACCACCAATTGAACCAGAAATTGAACCAACTGCATCTCCAACTCCGGAAATGAGGATAAGAAAGCAAGTTTTACAAACCCAATCTCCTATTTGTTGTTTTTCATTGATTAAATGACGGTTACAGTGTTGGGTTCGGCTCAAAATTGAGTTGCGTTTTTAGCCGAACTGTTCTTCACAAAAGCTTCCTATAAGTGTATATGAACAGTTCGGCATGATATTTCATGAAATTTCAAGCCGAACCTAGTCACAGATAGAGATGCATAGGGGTTCGGCGTATTCGATAATCATAATATGTGCCGAACCTAGCACATTTACGAGATTCGGCTATTACGATATTCTCAATATATGTCGAACCAATAACAATATTTTAACCCAAAAAATAACAAATTGATGTTCGGCTCATACGATTTTCGAAATATAAGCCGAACCAGTAATTATTTTTTTTCCGAGCTATTCAGGATGTTGTTCGGCTTACTATGAAACTTTCATATAAGCCGAACTAGTGTCTAGCAAAAGGGTTGGAATTGAAAATTATAGGTTCGGTGCATGCAGTAAACAGATTCAGTTAGCCGAACCGTTCATCAATTGGTAGATTCGGCTCATATATGTGAACCGAACCTCAACCTGTTTCGCCGAATCATGATCCAAAAAATAATCTAAACAACCTTTATAATTTTGAAAATTATCTTAATCACTAAACAAAATATTTAATCACTAATCAATATTACTAACACTAATACGTAAAGAACAGATTTGCCATTAAAAAAAAATTGGATTAAGGGGTAATCTGATTTTGCTATTTCACAACCTTTTTTGTCTTTATGCAGTATGCCTAATAAGATTTCAGTATGTCCAGAATCAAAATTCATATACATACTATAAAAAATTTGTAGCAAATCTTGGGACGGGCTAGAGCCTGCTTTAGCCCCTTGCTAGGCCCGTCCCTGCTGGTATAACTAACAAAACTCCTTCAATTAAAGAAACTCCTGAAGTTCAGAAGAAGACAAATATCACTAAAACCCATGTATGCATGTTTCTTGATCTTTCCTTTTATTTTTTATTTTTGAAGCATAAATCTATCTGGTTTATACTCATATGATTTTGGTTGTTTTTATCTTTGTTCATAAATTTTCTTGCTAATTAAATTTTTTCACTAACGAGAGGTTGATTCGCAGAAACAAAGGAGGATTCCTGAAATTTATGGTGATACCCCTCCTTCAAAAGATTCAGTTCCATTTACTGAGAGGAATACAAACAGCACCTTGGTATGGATATTCGCTTACAATTTTTTCTTAGTTTTTTATCTTGAAAATGTAATTCATAATAGTTTGTTCACAGGATCCCGAGGATGCTAGTAAAATTCGTGCTATGGCCAGTAAGTTCATGAAGGATGTTGGTCGAGAAAATGCTATCACCTTGGTATGAATCCTCACTTATAAATTTTTTTCTTGTTTGTTGTCTTGAAAGTGTAATTCCTAATAGCTCGATGATGGTTCTGCAAATGATGCTGGTGTTCTATCTCATGTTATCCCCTCGGTATGGATCCTCACTTGTAATTTTTTATTGTTTGGGTCCTGAAAATGTAACTCATAATAGTTCCTTCAGAGGTTCCCAAGGATTCTACTGAACATCTTGCTAAGGATGGTGGTAAGAGGGATAAAGCTCATGGTGATGTGCATCCATCTGGAAGCTTGGTACGGATTTTCATTATAAATTTTTCTTGTTTTTTTCTCGAATTTCGATTTTTTTTCTTGCAGGTTGAAGTTCCATCCAAATTCCATTCAACTAAGAGAACTCCCTTGATTAAAGCAACCCTTGTTTTCAGAAGATTACCGACCCGGTAATGAAGTCTAATGTCACTAAAACCAATGTATGAATGTTTTTTCTTTGGGATTTTTAACAAACTGCCACACTTGCAAATCCCGATTCAAGAAAATACCACCGTTTTTTTCAAAGTTTATTAAATGCCACAACCGTTAGATATTCCGTCAGGGCCCACTAACTAGGTCTATAATCATTGAAAAAGTCAATACAACGTGTCAACATTACCTAACTACCCTTGAATTCGTGTTGGTCCAAACTCGACAATGACTCACACTATTAGGTCGATTTGAATCAGTCACAAGAAGCATCATTACCTAACTACACTTGAATTCTCTTTCTCTTTCCTTTCCTTTCTTCTCTTCCTTCTCCTTCTTCTTTTTCTCTGGCGTTCCAGAGATGAAATCTCTGTTGAGAAAACCTTGCAGAAAATTAGTGAAACCAATCAACCGAGTGTGGTGCTGATGAGTTCATAGTTAGGTCTGGTTAGAATCCACGATTGAGTTGAAGCGAAGTGTTTCTGTGAAGGTTAGAGTTTGATGTTGAGTTTATTTGGAATTGATAAGCTAAACGGGATGTTAACAGATGAAGATCAAAGGGTTATTGCTAAATTGAAGTTGTAGTATTGTCTTGAAGAAGAATTGAGATGTTAATGAAATTGTGAAGAAATTAGGGTTCCTGAAATGAATTTCGAGATTCAATTAAGGGTGAATAAGAAGGAATTAAAGGATGGGTTGAATAGATTGGAAGATTTTGATGGATGAATTGAGTTTGATTGAGAGAATAGAATATTTGGGAATTGAATTAGGGTTGGTTAAGAACTGATGTTGATGGATGAACTGAATTGAGGGTTTAGATGATTAATTGGAGGTGGGTTTGATCTGAATTGAGAGTTACGGTTGGAGACTAGCTTAAGTTCAATAGTTAGAGTTTGTATTTGGAACTCAGATGAATTATGAAGTTATCTGGGATGAACTGCTGGTGCTTGAGTAAATGAGTTTGAGGTAATTGTTCTTCTCTATGAATTTTGTTTAAGTTATGCAGTTTTGTTGTTGAATTTATGGACGTATCTATAGACAGTGAATGGAGATGGATAAGATGAGTATGGTGGTTATGACATGAAGCCATGATTACAGTTTAGAATTTAGGGTTTGAATGTATGTTGTTGGTGTTGTCTATGCAGATGGAAGCACTGGTGGAATTGAGATTTAACAGAAGGAAAGACAAATTTGAAGATCTTGTTGTTGTTGACTGATCGAATGGACATTAAGCTCACTTCCATGGAATGAATGGGTCTGTGATAAAGAGGGGTTTTGAGTTGAGGTAGTGATTCATAGGCATGGTCCTAGTAGTGTTGTGAGATGATTGTGCTGTGAATGTGTTTGAGTTTGAGTTATGGGTTGCAGAGAAGAATTTGGGGCTCAAGATAGAAATTGAATGTGTTTGTGTTAGATTGAATCATTGCAGGGACACGATAAGTTTATTGGATGTTAGAGAACTGAAAAGAATGAAGCAGCGATGGAAGTATAGATGAATGTTAGGAATTTGCAGGGAAAATGGCTGAAATTTGCCTGAGAAAAGCGCAGAAAACAGCTGAAACTCGATCTAATCTTTGTTATGTTGAATCAACTCGGTACCGACGATGGCTTATTCTGGTTAGCACGATGACTGATCCAACCAGTCAACTCAGACCGGCAATGACTTACACTGTTCAAAATAAGGAATGGGTTTGGTGAGTTGGTGACAGATTTGAGGATGTATATGTCTTTTACTAAGCTGGATAAATGCCACCTATGCACTAACTGATGGCAACAATTTTTTTGGATGGAAAATGTCAAACGTGTGGCATTAAATAAACTCTGAAAAAAACGGTGGCATTTTCTTAAACTGCAAATTGGAAGTGTGGCACTTTATTAAAATCCCCTTTTTCTTTCTTAAAGCATAAATCCATGGATCTTTCCTTTTTTTTGAAGCACAAATCTATCTGGTTTATACTGATATGAATGTGATTTTGGTTGTTTTTATTGCAGGCTGAGAAATTATTCCCCCAACCATCAATTATGAGGAAAACTTCTGTATGTATCTCTATTCATAAATTTTGTTGCTAATTAAATATTTTCACTAACGATAGGTTTATTCACAGAAACCAAGGAGTATTCGTGAACTTCTTGTTGATACCCCTAAACCTCCTTCAAAAGATTTGGTTCCATATTCTGAAAGGAGTTCAAATAGCAGCTTGGTATGGATATTCACTTTTTTTTTTTCTTGAAAATGTTATTCATAATAGTTTGTTCACAGGATCCCGGGGATGCTAGTAAAATTCGTGCTCTGGCTAGTAAGTTCATGCAGGATATTGGTCCAGAAAATGTTATGGCCATGTTCGAATCACAGTACAGAGAGGGCATGACTGTAAGTTGTCACACTGTTTGGGTTATGTTACTCAATTAGATAATTGTGATAACTTTTTAATGTGTAGTTACACGATTTACCTTTTATGCTTCTTTTGGGAAACTTCTCTTGCATTTTCCTTTAGTTGTTATTGTTGCTTCTCTTTTTTCCTTGTTCAGATTTTCTTCTTTGTGTTTTTGAGTCTTAGTCTAGGGAGATTATGTCAAAGTTGTTGGAACCGTCACGTTTTCTATCAGTCTGTACTGTCTTGGTCGAATCTTCAAAAGATAAAGACGATTGAATAACTTCAAAAAGATAAAGATGATGAACTAGATTCAGATTTCGTGTGCAGTGTTTGTTAGATTTTGAAGATCTCATGTATAGTGTCGCTCGCCATCCTAATTGAGATTTCTCAGGCCATGTAAAGTGATGGAGGAATAAAGAAGCTCATTCCATTGGGATGATCCACCTGAGTAGTTCTCCATGGCTGTAAGTTTCTGTTGCATGTGAAGAGAATTGGATGGGGAAGGGAAAAATGCTGATAACCAGCTTGTTTCTCCTCAGTCCTCATTTATCTGGATTGCTCATGCCTAAACACTAAACAGTTATTGATGTAGCGGCTTGTTTGTACTACTAGGGAGATTCCCATAAACTGTTCGATTTTGTTGGCCTGTTTTTTTGTTTTTTTTTTTGTTCTTCTCTTGTTTCAACTCACATTCTCAATGTTGTCATTCACCTGAAACTTGAATAGTCCTAAGGTAGTTGCAGTTGTTTGTTGTCTTGAAAGTGTAATTCCTAATAGTTCCTTCACAGGATGATGAGGATGATGGTCCTGAAAATGATGCTGCTATTATATCTCATGTTATCCCCTCGGTATGGATCCTCACTTGTAATTTTTTATTGTTTGGGTCCTGAAAATGTAACTCATAATAGTTCCTTCACAGGTTCCCAAGGATTCTAGTGGTGGTAAGGCTGATAAAGATCATAGTGAGATTCCAGTGGATATGCATCCATCCGGAAGCTTGGTATGGATTTTCATTATAATTTTTTCTTGTTTTTTTGTTTCTCGCTATTATAGCATGGATGTGGCTCGTGTTATTGACGTGGCTCGTGTTATTGATATGGTTTATAAGGATTGTAATAAGGATGGTGGTAGTCTAAGTCCTGCTGCTAAGCTTCATGGACCATCTCATGATGATTCAACAGTTTATGGACATAATACTAAGTAAGTCACTAGAACCATCCCGTAGAGATCTGTTTCGTAATGATGAGTTATTATGATGTTTCTTGAAAGTTCCATCTCCCTGTTTTTATTGAATGTTTGCAGGGATACCTTAAGTTCTGCAAGTGTAGATGCTATCGTAGATGCTTTTAGGGATCGCTATGGTGCATTTATGGAGGAGATGAAGGAGGAAGTGGATAACTTCGAAAAGGACCAGCTCGAACGATCTCAAAAATTCAAAAAGAGCATGTAAGAAAGAATTAAAGAGTTTGGGGACAAGGAGGAAGCAGCTCTGAGGAAGTTGCTGGAAAAACCTCCCTTTTGGTAATGTTACTTAACTTGCAACTTACTTTACCTTCCAGTTCTGTGCGATATAGTGTGAATATATGTTCTGACTAGCGCCTGTTTGTCATTTGGAGCAGCACCCAGACACGATCTGGATTACAGAAAAGTAATGTCTTAAGGGAGGAGTACCATTTGTATGAAACTGAAAGTGACGTGATGAAACCGGGGATGGCATTATGTTGTCCAACATGTCCTTTGGTCTGAATTGGTTTATCATACACTGCATTGGCATTATGTCAATATTCATTACGTGTGCGTAATTTATTTCTGTGGTATTTAGTGTTGACATATTTCGCGTTGTTGGACTAATGACTGGTCTATCTTATTTTATTTTCCAGATCACTGCAAGCTGGAGGAGTTTCAATCTGTATATGAAGTACTTTTTATTTTCACTTGGGTGCACAGATGGTGTAATAGAGTTTGGGGAGTTGTCCATTACGAAGAGGGCTTCTTGTGAAACAATAGTTATCATTTTGATACATATTGATATATATGGAAGACGGTAAGGGGTAGATTTTTGTGTAAATTTCTGTTTACCACGACCTGTCAGAGAGATGTTAATGTCTGCCTTGAATTTTGGCACAATTTGGCGGTTGTTAGTTTCTTTTTGAATTCAGCATCTACTCTTTAGGACAGCCTTAACCGGCTGTACTTCCTGCAATTAGTTCCACTATTGGCTGTTTCAAATTCTCATTTCTCGAGGTCTAGAGTTTATGGACAAAACTCAATAAATTTTTGCTTGCTCGGGGTATGTATGGACCATGCTTATTTTTGTCTCGGGATTTGTGGAGGTTCTCAAACACGAGAAGGTGTATCAACTAGGCTGTAGCAGTGGCAGAGAAGTGCTTCGACTAGTCTTTTTTTACTCTCTCCTCTTGAAATTTGACCGCTTTGAGCATATTCTGGTGCCAAGTACCTAATTTAAAGCAGCGAAATGAGTTAGCCTTGCCATCCGATGCCAAAACTTTAACCTTGGAGTAACGTTTGTGGAAACTATTTACTGCAACTTCGGCCAAATGCAGCAGGTGACCTAAAAAAACAGCAGCAGCAGTAGCGATTAGAATTAGGTGGAAGCATGTGGCATTAGTTCACAATGCCCAATACTGCCGCCACAGCGTGGTATAAAACAAAGCGTTCTGGGGTATGTGTCAGCTGCAGGGGTGCTTTTCTGCGCCTCAGCTCCTAAAGCGCGCTTTCAAGGGAGCCATCTACGTGTAGACAAGTAAGAGACACGTGTCACCAGTCAGCTGAGTTAGCTGAATTATAAATATGTGGAGTGAAACTCTGGTTTCTCACATCTTTACTAATTACTCATTCCATTCGCCAGTCTATTTTGTTTTTGTTCCTGCTCAAACATATTCTGCTCGCAAAGAAAGTTTGCAGTCTACTTCAGTGATCTTCAAGAAGAGATTAACAAAAATGGATTCTCATGGTCAATCTCAAAGCTACAAAGCTGGTGAAACCAAAGGCCGCACTCAGGTTATCTCCCACTGCATCTCCATCTCCATCTCCTTTTGGTTCGATTGATAAGTGACTTATACGGGTGTTTTTCATGGATTTTCTATTTAGTATTTTAACATTTGATGGATTGACATATGCAAGAAAAGACCGAACATGCAATGGACGCAGTGAAGGATAAAGCTAGCCAAGCCCAGGACAAGGTGTCAGAGACTGCTCAGGCTGCTCGAGGCCATGCTCAACAGACCAAGGACAGTACGGGGCACAAGACATCTGAGACTACCCAAGCTGCCAAAGAACGTGCTGCTGAGGCGAAAGATAGCACTGGTAGTTACTGGCAAGAGAAAACTGGGGCTGCAAAAGAGAAGGCCTCGGATGCTGCTTAGTATGCCAAAGAAACTACCCAGGCTGGCGCTCAAAAGACGGGTGGCATGCTGTTGAGTGCGGCTGAACAAGTGACTGGTGCAGCTAAAGGCCCTGTTGATGCTATGAAGCATACCTTTGGTATGGCTGGTGCTGGTGATGATCCTACAGCTGATAGGGATTTAAAAAAAAAATACTCTATCGTGTCATTGGGGTTGTTGTTTGTATTTCTGATATGCTTACATCTGCTCATTTTGAGCATGTTTGTTTGGTTGTTTGTGTCCGTAGTTTTAGCAAATGGAGCTGTTTATTTATGTCAACTGCTGTAACTAGGGTGTGATACTTCAAAAAATCGCAATTTGTTTTCTGGGTTGTGAATTTTTTAGTTGTTAATAAAATCTAAAACTTCATAAGTGTGCTTGAACTGATAAAGCAGTAGTTGTAGAATATTGATACTCCTGTGAATAGGAGTTGCATAGGCTTCATAAAATGAGAAGACGGCATGTTTGATGCCCTCATTCACAAGTGTGCACAATGGTTGTATTGAACCGCAGGCGATTCAACGGGAACGGTCTTTCTGGATATGCAGATAAACAACCACCATCTCCCCATCCCCTCTCTCTTGTCCAATTATCTTATTCCTCCTCCAAAATATCTACTTGAGTTGGTTGATTTAGTTTTTTTCTCATTACCGAGCTGCAAAGCCTAAATAAATGGAGGTCAACTCCTTGGGTGAATTCAAATTCGGCAAAGGACACGAGACTGACGCGCAAGCTTGATCATATAAATACAAATGTACAGGTCAACACGTGCGGATTAAATAAGAAACTGTGATCCAGACATTTGGTCGAGCCAGCATGTAAGGAAACACAACAAATATGCCAACTACTTTGCAGCAAAGGCACATGACTTCCGCTATTCTCCACAAAGCAATGAACGAAATAATCACTGAACAGAATGTACCGAAACTCTATATTCAGAACTTCTAGAATCTACTAGTTAACTGCTGTTGAGCACAAGTTAACACTGCACCCCGTCGAGATAAGACCCGATAGATTGTAAATAGCTGTGAAACTAGAACCACAAATATACATTTCAGGATAGAATTAAACACAGGAATGAAAGAGAAAAATGTAAATGAAATGATATATAATAAAACATGGCAGCAAAAGCTAGTTGTTAAGTTCATGTTTCTAATTAGACTTCAGATTAACCATTCTAAGTCTCTAACATTACACTATGGAAAGAATGATAACCTCACTTGAGTATTCAAGATACCAATTTCTTTTACAGATACCTAACACAGGAGGGCATTCGAAATTGGATGCCACAAAATCTAGGTAAATTTCCTTCCTGATTATTTGATGATATAAACCCTTCAGATCTCATATTCAGTCGTATTAATTGGTTCAAGCAAGCTAGCAACGAAGTAATAGAAAAAACAAGTAGGAAAAGAAAACAATTTCCATAGTTCAGAACGGACCTCATTAACGATCTCTTCACATTTTTTATACAGTTGATGCTTGGTAGCTGCTCCAGATTCTATTTCTAAATTCCTTCTCTTATTTATGCCATCCCCCTATTATCAAAACACCAAGAGAGATAAAACAACACGTGAGAGTTTAACCTCCAAGTTTAAGTGACGCGTAAGAATAAGTGATCAAAATATTATTACCTCCACAACCAAAGTTTCCACCTTCGCTTTCCTTGCAGCAAAATCACTCTTCTTTGATTCCAGTTCCAACTTCGAAGAGTCTAGATTCTTTGTGACTTCCTCATGTTTCATATTTTTCTCTTTCTCATATGCCTTTTTTAATTCCTCCAGTTGTTCCACTGAATGAATCAAAGTATGTTGTACTTGTGTCAAATTGCATGTTTAAAGAACGAGAAAACAAAATCAGAAAGAAAAATAATATCTCTAAACAAAGTTTGAGAAAAAATACCTTTTCCTTGCCGCTCAACAGATTTCGCTTCAAGAGACATGCCCAATAGTCCTTCATCATTTTGCTTAGCCTTGAGAACCTTAACATCTTTCTCAACTGTTTTTGCAGCATCGGCCTGATACAAATTAGAGTCACTAACATATATTTATCATAAAATAGTACCATTTCGTTAAGTTATTATGGAGGCTTTCGAATTGTTTGTTGGGTGCAATAATCAAAAACAAAGAAAAATCAAATAAGCAAAAGTTATTGATACTTAGCTCCTTTATAATGGAAGTGATTGCTTTGACGAAACGAACAAGCTCCCCGTATCTACGCAACAACAACAAGGCAAAACTTTGGAAAATAGAGTGAGTCACGTGTTCAACACGCTGTCCTTAAGACATTAGCGCCCGGCTACACTCAAGAGTGATGCTATAGCCCTCACAGGACGGATATCTCCAGGATAAAACACCCTAATACACCTACTACTAGCATATGTAGTAGATGCTCAACTTGAGCTTGGCAACTCCGAAAAAACCGTTAAGGAAAATCGCGAATGCTTAAAAACCGCTATAAAATATTTTCCCTTAGGGGTCCCTCTAAAATATAGAGCAACCCCTTTCCCATAGATTTTCAAAAGTAGTGAAATTCTTTATATAATTGACAAATACAACTTAAGAAGAAAAACTCCCCGATGTGGGACTAAAAGGTTTATATAGTTTCTTAAAATACTAAAAATTGGAAACTCCACGATGTGGGACTAAAAAGTTTCATTCACAAATAAAACAATAAATTATAATTTTTTATTAAAACTTTAAAAAATTATTTTTTTATTAATCGTTTTCCAACAATCCCCCACATGAATGAAAACTCAATAAAACATGAAAACACAGATAGATCTTGGTAATAAACATCCCAACCTCACGATCCAAACAGACTGATCGTGCAAGTGTTGAAATCATACTAGTCATTCTACGTCCTCTCCCTCACACAAAAGTGTATTGACCCCAGGGTCATACTGGATTGCATAAATCATAATAGTATGAGAGCTTTCATCTTTAGTTCTCACATGGTGAGATATAGGTATCTTTCACCAAAGTGAAAAAGCATGAACTAGTGAACCCTTAGTGACCTTTAGGTCCTAAGTTCCAGTAATACCAAAACCATCAAAATGAAAATCACATAAAAAACGCAGGAAATACCATTTTAGGCAGAGGTGTCCATGAGGTCTTGAACCTTTGCTTAGTGAGATATTACCAGAATTACTTGCTAGAGACAGTGAACTATGTCTTGAACTGCTAGCATTTGATGTAATTCGTGATAACAACCACGGGTGATATCTCCAAGATTGCTGCCAAGCTCGTGCCGTTTTGTCCGTTTTGGCCCTGGACGTATCCTGTTTCTCAGAATGCTCTAGAGAATCAGCTCATATTCTCACAGGAAGCGACCCACTTCCTCATTCAGATAGGTGAGTTTCCATAAAGAGTGTTACTGCTACACCCCACTTCAATCTTAAATTGAAACTATAGAACTCATTAAGACTTATTAAAAAGTCATCCTCCACATGCAGTCACACTATCACGTCTACACCATAGGGAAGGGACAGAGAATGAAAATCTCTGATAGTGTTTACCTTTACCCACCACAAATTAGTTGTCTCATTCGAAACCTTGATCATGGGATCTCCAGTCAGCAAGGTTGAGTATCCTTCATGGCAAGTTTAATATATGAGCTTAAGCCCCAACCCCCTCGATGCATTTTTAACTATCTCTTTGTACAAACCTTTCGTCAAAGATTGCGCGATATTCTCCTTGGACTTTATCCAATCAATGGAAATAACGCCGATTGAGATTAGTTATTTCTTAGCTTTAACTATTATAGCTTGGCTAACACAATGTATAGATATAGCTGGCACAGGCCTATGCCAAAGAGGAATGTCTTCTAAAAAGCATCTTAGGCACTCGGCCCCCTCTCATGCTTTATCTAACGCAATACTCTCAGATTCCATAATGAATTGAGCGATATGTTTGTTTGGAAATCTTCCAACAACAAACCCACATGTTAGAGTGAAACCATATCCACTCGTAGACTTAGACTCCTCTGAGTCAACTATCCAGTTTGCATCATAAAGTCCCAAGGACAACAAGATACCTTTCATAAATCAAAAGAGTATTTTAGGTACCATAATACTCTACTCAGTGCATCTGAATTCTCTTGCTCTGGACTACAATTATATCCACTTAACTTACAATATAGGCAATGTCTGGACTCTTACAGTTCATTAAATTCATCAGACATCCTATAACTTTTGAGTATTCAAGTTAAGATACTCCACTACCCTTATTTTTCTTGAGACTACAAGAATAATCGTACGAAGTACAAGCAGGTTTACAATCAGACTGATTGTATCTCTTAAGCACAACTCAACATAATGAGAACGACTAAGACTTATAAATGTTTGATTATCTTCTAATCCTCATCCCTAAGATTACATCAAAAGGGCCCAAGTCTTTCAAGTCAATGTTCTCATTCAGTGCATGTTTTTAGTGGAATTGATCACATCTATGTTTGTATCAAGCATATCATCAACATACAAGCATACAATTACACAGACATCCTTAACAAGTTACTTGTAGACATACTTGTCAGATTCATTAATTTAAATCCACTATCCATTATCACATGATTAAATTTTCCATGTCACTGTTTACGTGCTTATTTGAAAACCATACAAAGATTTTTCAAATTACAAACTTTGTATTCACAACCTTTCACTACAAAGTCTTCAGGTTGATCTATGTAAATTTCTTTACCTAATTCACGGTTTTAGAAAAAGCTGTCTTAACATCCATCTGATGTATCTCTACGTTCTTTATGGCAGCAATAACAATTAGTATCTCAACGGAAGTAATTTCCGTCACAATTGAATTAGAATCAAGGAAATCTACACCTTCTTTTAGTTTATAGCCTTTAGCTACCAACTTAGCTTAATATTTTTCCACAGTTTCATCTACCTATCGTTTCCTCTTAAAGACTCATTTACATCCCATGGTCTTACAACCTGGAGGTAAACTAGCAAGCTCCCAAGTCTGGTTCCAACGGACTGAGTCCATTTCACTAAATGAAGCTTCTTACCAGAATGGGGTTTCAGTAGATATTAAGGCTTCTTTACAAGTCTGTGGCTCAGACTAAGCTAGGCATGTTATGAAGTCGGTTTCATAAGAAGTCTCAAGTCTAATTATTTTACTTCTCTTAGGCTCAACATCAACTTCATCTTCCTTTAAAATAAGTTCTGACTATTTGAAGATAAATCTAGGGGATCAACAACACATCTCTAATGAGGTACAGGTTTAGAATAAACATGTTCAAAGAACTCAGCATCCCTAGATTCCGTAATAATATTCACACCAATGTCAGAAAAAATCAGAACACACAACCAAAAATCTATTTGTAGAAGTATACTCAATATACCCTATACGAAAACACAATCAACATTTTTGGTTTCAATCTAGTTCTTTTAGGAAGAGGAATTACAATCTTAGTCAAACGCCCCCACACTTTGACACATTCATAAGAAGGTCATCTACCGTTCCATAAACCATATGGAGTTTCATCTGATTCTTAAAAGGGTACTTTATTCAGGATATACTAGTTAAGAGGACTGCCTCCCCCCACAAGGCCGCAGGTAATCCTGAACTAATCAACATGGAAATTATCATCTCCTTAAGGATACGGTTGTTATGTTCAAGGCTTCTAATTGGTTTCCAACTTCAAGTTTATACATCTTAAGGCTTCTAAGGCGTCATCCTTATCCTAAGCAAGTATACAAGATAGTACCTCGTACAATCATCTACGGAAGTTATAACCATCTTTTACCACAGTGGTTTTGGGTTGAACTCATGTCAACTAGGCCTAACTGAATTAATTCTAAAGGCTTAGAATTACTCTGAACATTTGTGCTAAAAGATTTTATAGCATATTTTGATTCTTCACAGATTTCACTTTTGTGTTCAAAATCCAAACTAAATTTGGGTACGAAGCCTATGCTAGCCAGTTAAGCATTGACTTATAAGTTTACGGTTCCAAGTCTACCACGTAAAACAATCAATCACACAAAGATATCACAAGAATCAACTACGTTCACATCATCAGTTTTTCCGTTAAGCTTATATAGACCCAAAGTCCTATAACTCTTGCTTAAAAAATCACTGCCTAGTTACAACAAGTTTTCCAGATTCAATTAAGATCTTAAATATTTTTCCATCTACAACAGAACAAGATACAAGATTTTCGCATATGCTCGGAACATGAAAACTTCATTCAATGTGAGAATATTACAGATATGAGCTTCTGCTCGACCTTTTCCTTTTATGCAACCTCTATTGCATATGAGTTACTCAATAAGAGTTTCTCGACATCCCCTATCCTATGATAGGAGGTGAACAGGTCTCTGTTTCAACAAACATTCTTGGTGGCTCCAAAGTCCACCTACTGGTCTCTCACATTGGTTATTAAAATAACTTCCGACATCATGCCACCAAACTCGTTCTAGTTTGTTTCAACTAAATTAGCATTAACTTTCTACTTATTAAGGTTTTTATGTTGTCTAGAATTTACTGCCGCGTGGCCAGGAATTTTACAAACATAACACTCACCCTTAACTAAAGTAATTCCGGATTCAGGTTTACGAAATATACCTTTATCATGAAGACCATGCTTAGAGTTGCGTTCGATGTTCTCACCTTTGCCATCTTTGGAAGATTTGTTTCCAACCACATGCGGCTATTAGCCATGTCCCTCGGAGATGACACCTTTATTCACAAATCACAATTCCAAATCAGAAAGTAAAATATGAGTTTTGAAGATAACATCTATATATACAAACTTCGTTTGAATCAGCGTTTCAAAAAACTCAGGGTTACCCCACAAAAATTAATTTAGTTAACAACAATTTTCTGCTCGTCAGAATTTTTCAGAAACGTTTTTCTGTTTTGTAAAATATCAAAAAAATACTTTTACAACTCGAAAAATTCTGAAAGTTTACGCGGGTAACTATCAGTATGTCTAATACGTTGTGTCAAAAGGGTTAATCGAAATTCCTTCTATATTAAAAGATAAAATTGAAACTCTACATCTGACCAGAAATTCGTTTTTGTTTTTTCACTCCACGATTAACATCCATGATTCACAAACCAATCAATCGTTTTCGATTATTACAAGCGTTAATGTCTTAAGATTGTTGGGTGCAATAATCAAAAACAAATAAAAATCAAATAAGCAAAAGTTATTGATACTTAGCTCCTTTATAATGGAAGTGATTGCTTTGACGAAACGAACAAGCTCCCCGTATCTCCGCAACAGCAACAAGGCAAAACTTTGGAAAATAGAGTGAGTCACGTGTTCAACACGCTGTCCTTAAGACATTAGCGCCCGGCTACACTCAAGAGTGATGCTATAGCCCTCACAGGACGGATATCTCCAGGATAAAACACCCTAATACACCTACTACTAGCATATGTAGTAGATGCTCAACTTGAGCTTGGCAACTCCGAAAAAACCGTTAAGGAAAATCGCGAATGCTTAAAAACCGCTATAAAATATTTTCCCTTAGGGGTCCCTCTAAAATATAGAGCAACCCCTTTCCCATAGATTTTACAAAAGTAGTGAAATTCTTTATATAATTGACAAATACAACTTAAGAAGAAAAACTCCCCAATGTGGGACTAAAAGGTTTATATAGTTTCTTAAAACTACTAAAAATTGGAAACTCCACGATGTGGGACTAAAAAGTTTCATTCACAAAATAAAACTATAAATTATAATTTTTTATTAAAACTTTAAAAAATTATTTTTTTATTAATCGTTTTCCAACATTGTTATGCCATTCCTCAACAAATAGCATAGCTCCAAACCTGCTATATTTTCTTAATTTTTGTTTCTCCTGAATAAATTATGTCCCAACAAATAACCGCACAGGATATCTTAATAATAAAACAAATTAAGGTCTCTTATGCCCAAGTAATGATGCGGATAATTGTAATTATGTGCGCTAGATCTTCCGTGTATATCAAACGGTTTCAGGAGCATGACCAAAAATACTCTAAACTGAAAGTTTTGAATTATCATTAATACACTACCCCTAAAAAAATTAAAATCCGTTGAAACTACTGAGTTTCCGAACCTAGCATTTCAAGAAACAAGAAAAATCAAAAATGCAAGTAAGTTAAATAAACCAAACCTGCTCTTTTGTCCCATGCATTTGGGCAAGCTGCTTGGACATTTTCTTCAAAGCTTGACAAGTAAAATATCACTTATTAGTAAAAGAGATACTTGTACAAAAAAAGTACGATAAGAATATTGTTGGAAAATAGACACTAAAACAGGGTGAAGAAAAAAATGTTGTATTAGGGTTCAAGGCTGCAATGAAAGATTCTTTTCGACAATTGTTCGACCTTTTCTCAATTGAATTGGCGAGTACAAACAGGTTAATGAATATCGCCGTCAGGATACTTGAAGCCCCACAACAGTTATTGGATTCAAAGCTTGTACGACCTTGATCCAACCAAGAACACACTGATTTTGATACTGATGATGCTTGTGAGAAAGAAAACAGAGAAAGTTGAGAGATGTGTTTTGAATGAAAACAAGTCTCCTATGTAAAGAGGAAATCACACCCTTTGGAGATGACTCTTCATCTCTACAGGCATCTTTTCAGAGTGAATAGGCGCGTCTCCTCCTTCAATGCGTTCATTGGTGAAACGAGTTTTCTGTTCAGTTTTCTAACTGACAATAGGAATCCCAGAACAGAAAATTTCCAACGAGACGATGTCTCGCACTCTGCAGGGAACCCCTTGCCCCCTAGACCCCCAACTACCTGACCGGACAGGTCGAACCCCGGAAGCAGCCTAAATGCCTTCAATTCAAGGGTTTGTTGAAAATATCCAACAAATATAACATGGGGCATGTGACAAATTCGAGCACAAAATTATTTTGACCGCCCCAAAGGAAAGTGTGGATCAATATCTGACCTAGAAGACTTCAAATTTTCGGGTTACAGCATGACGAGACAGTAATCTTAGGTTTTTATTAAAGAGGGACACCAGCATGTTGCTGAAAATGTTATTGTGGTAGCAAAAGCAGCAGATAACCATATTTTTTTGTGTATACCGACTGACGATGGTATTTTGGCTCTATTAGGTCCCCCTAAATTGAAGTCTTTTTCTTGACATGCATTTTATGTAACTGGCCCCCAACAATCTAGAAAAGATAAGAGCATTCATCATAGGGTGTACAAAATGCCCGGAAGCCTGCGGCCTGTTGTGTACCGTTCGGGTCCGAAGGAGCTCATGGGCGCCCGACAGGCTGTCATGGGCTTATCCGACCTGCCCGATAATTATAAGTGGGCAGATCCGGGTATTTGTTCAAAAATTGGAGCCCAGCCTGTTTGCCTCCCCGGTAGCCTGTTTATTTACCCGACTCGACTGTCCGATAACATGAAATAAAGTTTTCTAGCGGTGTGATGGACTTCACTAGGAATTAAATTTCAAGTTTGGAAAAATTATTGAGGTTAAAGAAAATTTTGACTTATATTTCACAGTAATGAATATGAATTGCTTGAACTATCATTTGAACGAGTTAGAGATGTATCATCGATCATCAAGCTAAAAAAAAAAACTAAACTATATTCTTTTTTAATTTTTGAACTATCTCTTGGGCCCAAGGCCTGCCCGACCCGAACTGGTCTGGCTTGTATAATTTCACGGGTATGGAGGGGCCATGGGCACTAAAGTTTTGCTACTACCCGGTCCGACCTGTTAAACTTAATGGGTAGTAAGGCTACGAGCCTGTCTGGCCCGACCTGTGCTACAACAGGGCTTGGGCTAGCCTGCCCGGCCCGACGTACACTCTCATAAAGTCCTAAGGTCTGAGTCAAACCTTATACATGAACAAGGTTTTAGTCAACCCATTTTGACGGACAGAGTCAAACAGGTCCGTTCCGGTTGAGACTGATTCGTGTCTGAAGTACGTTATTATCCCTTCATCGCTAACCTAAGTTAACATTTTCATATTGTTAATCTGAATCCGGTACCAATTTAACTTGACAAGGTTTATTTGCGAATCTTCTCCTTCGTTACCCCTCAATTTTCTTCTTCTCCTCCCTTGAGTCAATAAACAGAGCTACAAGGCGACAGAAGGGTATTCGAATCCAGGTAATTTGTCAGAAGTAGGAATTATTGTTTAGTCCAGTTTTTCATGACCCAGTTAATGGCTAGTCCACCCGTGAAAAACATTTACTCCCTAGTCCAAAAACATATTTTGGGCATTTAGAAAATACACTTTATAATCTTTATGAAGTTTTTGGACTACAGAGTAAATAATCTAGTCCAAAAACATGTTTTTGGACTAGATTATTTACTCTGTAGTCCAAAAACTTCATAAAGATTATAAAGTGTATTTTCTAAATGCCTAAAATAACCTTCCAGGTCTAATTAGTATCAACACATGTAAATGTTACTAGTAGTATGTTCCTACATACTAGTAATATCAATACAGTGATACTACATATTAATATGTACCATACTAGCAGTAACAAAAATATCTTACTAATTTGTTACTAGTAAATAAACTAGGTAACTACTTTACTATACTAGTAGTAGCTAGTATACTAGTATAGTATACTAGTAGTAACATATGTAGTATCAATACATAACAATTTTTTGATATGTAATATCAATACATAACATACTAAATATGAATATATAACATACTACATATCAAACATACTACATACCAATATATAACACTACATATCAATATGTAGTATCAATATATAGTAGTAGTAACTAGTATACTAGTATAGTAGTATACTAGTATACTACTATACTAGTAGTAACATATGTAGTATCAATACATAACAATTTTTTGATATGTAGTATCAATACAAATAATACATATCAATATGTAGTATCAATACATAACGTACTACATACCAATATATAACATACTACATATCAATATGTAGCATCAATATATACTAGTATAATATGTAACTAGTACTAGTAGTAACATATGTAATATCAATACATAACAATTTTTGATATGTAGTATCAATACATAACATACTACATATCAATATATAACATACTACATATCAATATGTAGTATTAATATATAATATATTAATATGTAGTATCAATATATAACACATTACTACTAGTACTAGTACTAGTTACTACTAGTATACTACATACTACATATGTTATTACTACATACTACATATTTACGATATATAAAATATTACTACTAGTATGCTAGTATACTACTACTAATAGTAACTAGTATACTAATATAGTACTAGTAGTAACTAGTACTAGTAGTAACATATGTAGTATCAATAGATAATAATTTTTTGATATGTAGTATCAATAATACATATCAATATATAACATACTACATATCAAACATACTACATACCAATATATAACATACTACATATCAATATGTAGTATCAATATATAACATATAACATATTAATATGTAGTATCAATATATACATATTACTACATACTACATATGTTATTACTACATGCTACATATTGACGATATATAACATATTACTACTAGTATGCTAGTATACTACTACTAGTATACTAGTAACTAAGTATACTACATACTACATATGTTATTACTACATACTACATATGTAGTAATATACGTAATATTATATGTTAGGGTTAGTAGAGTAATTTTAATCTTTTCAAAACTTTTTTGGACAAGGGAGTAAATATATTTTGTCGCTGGACTAGCCAGTAACCCGAGTCGGGTTTACTGGACTAAACAGCAAAATTCTCTTGTCAGAACCATTCTACAAGTTTTTAGTAAAATTTCATGATTTCATAATGATTTGAGCAAAACCCGTGTTTTTGTATTTTTACTAAAATTTTGGTTGTTTTAGTGAATTGGGTCTTTCACATATGTGACTGTAGTTAAGAAAAGTGGGAAGAGTTTCTGAATGTCATGTTGTTCTTTGGCTTAATAATGGACCTGGTTGTTCTAGTTTTGATGGATTCGCTTATGTGCACGGTATTGGTTATCTATTCTTTTATTCTTTGAATGTTTTCCAATGTTGATATAATTTTCTTAAAATTTTCTTAATAATGCTTATACACGACACAAGGACCAAGATTATGGCAGTAGATTGTACTTCAATTTTCTTAAACATTTATGCTTTGGACTAGAAAAATTGATTGCAAGTCATTTTCTTGCCGCTTTTTGTATAGCAAGACAGCGGCAATGATGGAAATATTTCCTTCATGGACAATGAGCTTCGGCCTACTCCAAGAGTAAGTATTCTCTCTCTCTCCATTTATTTATTTATATATATATATATATATATATAACAGAATTGTTACATCTTTCTGACTCGTAACAAATGAATTTGGGGGAATTATGTGTAGCTATAGCCTTTCATTTGTTTTCCCATATAGTATGTTGTTGAGTACCATTAATGGTGCAGGTGCAGGTGCGGTTATAGAAGGCTCGAGAAGATACAAGCTAAAATGACAAGTTATAGGGAGATGATCCAACACAACTAGTTTGAGTTACAATGTTTTAGAGAATGACGCCATTTTGTTGCGATGTACCAACTTGTTAGGAGGGAAATCTAGAGTTATCATTTCATTTTCCAATAAGAGTGGGTAACCTTTAAGTATGAGAGTTAGCATCCGCATAGGAATTAGGTTGTTACATGTTGGTTATAAGATACAATGTGATAAATGATTAGTAATTATGTATTTAGTTTTGATTTGTTAAAAAAGGAAATGGTTTAATACCAATTCACAGTTTAAAATTTCATATAAGTTTTAATTCCGGCATCTGTTGGAACTTGGAAATTACTTATAATGCCATCAATGCTAGAAAGTGACATGTAAACCTTGTATTATGATATGTATTTCGAGATTCTTTGCTCTTTAGTAAGTCTTGGTAGTTGGTACATATGTACACCTTTTATTTGTGTTTCTGTTTGTTAGGTAGATGCATGACCTATGTATTTTTTGTTGTTTTGTAGATGATCATAGTGCCGAAAAAGTTGACTTATAGGGTTTTGCTTACGCCATCTAAAAGTTCTGAAGAATTGCGAGAATGGATAGTTAGGTGCTTTAGAGCTCGGCTTCTTAGGCTCCACTCCTGCTCAAATGTGTTTTCCATATGCACACATATCTCTAGCATATCCCAAACACCATTACTTAATAAGTCAGAGCCAGATGAATGCCTCGTTGCATTTCTTCAGTCACAGGATGCTTTTGCTGCTGTTGGATACTGGCTCTAACGTCCTCTCAAAGTATGTGGTAATTATAAGTTGTAGCTCTACTATTTGTTTTTAAGGTTTTGGGTGTGTTTTTTCTTTTCTGGCTAAATCTGTTTTCTTGATTTTAATGTATAAATTAATAGATAGCGGACACTGAGGCTAAGCGAGTGCATCATGTGCAAGGCTTCATATCTAGGCCTTTCTAACTCTCAGAGTGCTTTGCTAAGGTAATTTGCAGGATTTCGTATCTTTTGTGCAGTTCGATAAATTCTTATTTCAAGCATCATTACGAGTTTGTCTCCTTTTTGGATGCTGTCATACAGAAAATGACATATGCTTTTGTGTTTTGTAACCAAATGGTGTACTTGCAGGTTGGGACAGATGCACTAGCTTTCTTTTCACCTGGTGTTATTAATGGCAACTGGAAGATGAAACTTAGCTTATATAAAGACAACTCTCTTTATTGATGTTTAGAAAATCTCTCAAAACTAAACACGAGCTCTAATCTTGCTCATATGATCAACCACAACTTTGTGATCATATATATATAGAACTATGAATTCCTTTTCCTAGTCCTATTACCTTATTACATGTCTTTCCTTTTCTTAGAACTAGATGACTTCTAATTCCCTTAGGATTACATCAATTTCCTAATCTTGTCCTAACCAGCTTGTTAGTGACTTTTATGTTGAAGTTTAACCAACATTCTCCCCGTTAAGCTTCAACCTTACCCGTGACATATCTTGTACTCCAATCAATTGTCTCATTTCTTCAAACTTTATCCGAGCTAATGCCTTTGTCAATATATCTGCTTTCTGCTCAGTTCCTGGTATGTGTTCAACGTTGATGATCTTCTTCTCGATACATTCTCGTATGAAATGATACCTTTTGTGAATGTGTTTCGTCTTCCCATGAAACACTGGATTTTTAGTGACTGCAATTGCAGACTTATTATCAATCTTGATGAGGACTTTTCAGGTTCTCTTCCTTTGATTTCACCCAACAGTTCTTGAAGCCATATTGATTGTTTAGCTGCTTCTGTTGCAGCCATAAACTCAGCTTCACAGGATGAGAGGGCTACAGTGTCTTGCTTCTGTGAACACCATGTAATAGGTGCTTCACCTAGATAAAATATATGACCAGTTGTACCTTTTCCATCATCTTGGTCAATATTATGACTGATGTCACTATACCCAACAATTCCTTTTGATCCTCCTCGACCATACTTCAATCCACAACTGATTGTTCCTCTTAGATATCTCAATATCTGCTTTATTACATCACCACGAGACTTGCGTGGACTCTGCATATAACGGCTTGCTACTTCCACAGAGAAAGCCAAGTCTGGTCTTGTGTGTAACAAGTATCTAAGGCATCCAACATTTCTTCTATAACTCGTTGGATCAATCTCAGCTTCTTCTTGTGCCTTTGAAACTTTAAGTCCAAACTCTATTGATATCTTAGTTGGATTACAAGTTTCAAGTCCTGCTTCTTTCATAATTCTCCTTGCATAAGCTTCTTGTTTAATCTGAATCCCATCTACTCCTTGATGGACTTCTATGCCAAGGTAATAAGTTAGTTTTCCGAGGTCTGACATCTCAAACTTTGATGACATTTCTCTCTTGAACTCATTGATCACCTTAAGGGAGTTGCCAGTCAAAAATAGATCATCTACATAGACTGCAATCACAAGAAGCGTTCCCTTTTCTCCTCTTCTGTATACTGATGTTTCTTTAGAGCACTTAACAAATCTGATTTCTCTTAAGATTTGATCTAACTTTGTATTCCAGGCTCGGGGAGCTTGTCTTAGACCATATAGAGATTTTGATAACTTATAAACCTTATGCTCTTGTCCTTTTACTTCAAAACCTTCTGGTTTTTCAACATACACATCTTCTCGCAATTCACCATGTAAGAATGCTGTCTTAACGTCTAAGTGGTGAATTTCCCATGAGTTTGATGATGCTTCTGCTATTAAGAGACGAATTGTCTCTAGTCTAACAACTGGTGCGAAAACTTCATCAAAGTTTATGCCTGATTCTTGAATGTATCCCTTAGCTACAAGTCTTGCCTTATATTTGTTAATAGTTCCATCAGCATTTCTTTTAACCTTGAAGATCCACTTGAGGCCAATAACTTTTACCCCACCTGGCTTATCAACTAGAAACCAAGTCTTGTTTCTGTTGATTGAAATAATTTCTTCTCTACATGCTTGTGTCCATTTAGTCGAGACCTTTGCTTCCTGAAAATTCCTTGGTTCATCATTAACAGAAAGTAGCATAATCTCACATTCTTCTGCAGCTTGAAGAACATAATCCTCAAGATACTGTGGCTTTTGTATCTGTCTTGTTGATTTTCACAGTGGAATTGGTTGAGTTATTTCATCGATCTCCTCCTCTTCTTCTTCTTCTTCTACTTCTTCGTTATTCTCAGTGTTTTCATTATTCTCTTCTTTTTCTTGATTAACATCATTGTTTCCATTGGTATTGATGATTATGGGTCCTTCGCCTTCATCAATTACTTGACCCCGTATCATGTGGAACATTCCTGGATCCCTACTTGGTCCATCATTAGTTTCTTTCCAGTTCCAGTTTGCTTTTTCATCGAATACCACATCTCGACTCACTATTACTCTTTTCGTTGTTGGATTGAATAATCTGTAAGCTTTGGATCCAGGCTCAATTCCTAGATGCACAAGAGTATGAGATCGATCATCCAGTTTCTTAAGAGTTGCAGAATCAACTTTTGCGTATGTTTTGCAACCAAACACTCTTAAATGATCTATGTTTGGTTTTCTCTTTCACACACTTTCATATGGAGTCATGTCTTTCAGAGCTTTCGTAGGTATCCTGTTTATTAGGTATGTGGAGTGTCATACAACTTCTCCCCATAGATAATTAGGTACCTGCATAGCCTTTAAAGAACTTCTTGTCATCTCCATTAGAGTCATGTTTCTCCTCTCCACCACTCCGTTTTGTTGTGGTGTATATGGTGTAATAGGACCACATAAATCAGCATGAAGAAGCTCTAATGGCTTTGAGGCTCTGAATGTTGTTGCTTTTGGAAAACCTTGACGCGTTTGTTTCCCAACTAAACATGATTTACAGATCCTTGATTCATCGTTTATCTGTGGTAGCCCTCGAACCATCTTGTTCTGAGACATAGTTTTTAAGGTTCTGAAACTTATGTGTCCTAACCTTGCGTGCCACTTCCATGTATGATCTTCAAGTCTCATATTCAGACACAATGGCCTTCCAATCATGAGACTTATCTTGTAGAGTCTATTCTGTGAGCGTGAGACTCTAACTAAAAGTCTTCCACTTGGGTCATGAACTGTTAGATAATCTTGTCGCATTCTAACATCACATCCAACTTCTGTAGCTTGTCCTAAACTTAGAATGTTGCTTTGTAAGTTTGGGATGAAGTAGATGTTTGTGACAAGCTTATGTTCTCCGGTCTTTCTCTGAAATAGAATTGATCCTTTCCCTTCAATTTCTACAGAAGATCCATCCCCAAACTTCACTTGTCCTTTGATTTTCTCATTGAGTTCAGAAAAGTAGTGTCTCTTACCAGTCATGTGATTGCTGGCTCCATTATCTAAATACCAGATTCCTTCTTCTCCATCCTTTGATTCGTAGTTCTTTGGTATTAGTTTTCCTTCGTTTAAGAATACAACTTCGTGCATGAAAAGAGTTGTATCTGCTTCCCTTGTTTCATTCTTGTTTGCTTCTTCCATCTTTTGTATTCTTTCAGGGCATACAGAGGAGAAGTGTCCTGGTTTATCACATCTGTAACAAATAATGTTTGATCTATCCTTCTTTTCTTTCCCTTGGTTTTGATCATTCTGACTTGTTGTTCTATCTTGTGAGTTAAACCTTCCTCCCTTTCCTCGGCCTCTGTTTACTCTACCACCTCTTCCACGACCTCTTCCTCTTGTCGCAGAGTTTTGTTGGTAAGAGTCTGTGTATAAGAGTTTTCCTTGAGTTTTCCATTGTTTTCTTCATCAAGGATTCTCTCTTCATATGCTTTCAATCTTCCAATTATATCTTCATAGCTAGTCTTCTTTAAATCTAAGACTTGTTCGAGAGAAGCTATGATATGAATATACTTGGATCTTGGTAAACTATTGAGAAACTTCTTTACCAGTTTATCTTCATCAATGGATTGTCCAAGTGACGCAGCTTTTGAGGCTATCTCTGATAGCTTTCCTGCTAAGCTATCAATAGTATCAGTGTCTTTCATCTTCACTCTTTCAAATTCAGACATTAAGGTTTGCAGACGAGCTTCTTTAACTCGATCAGCTCCGAGATTACGTGCCTTTATTGCATCCCAAATTTTCTTTGAAGTTTCATGTTCACCAACTTGTAGAACAAGACATTCTGGTATTGCTTGAAAGAGTAATTCAATGGCAACATTGTTTTTGTCTGGGTCCAATGTACCAGGATCAATTGTTTCCCAAACTTTGTAGATTCTCATCAGAACCTTCATTCTCATGGCCCATACTGTGTAGTTTGTGGCGTTGAGGATTGGAACTTGTATTGATGGTGGCGTGAACTGTTTTGCATCCACAATGGTGGTTTCGTTTTCCATGGCCCAGAAACAAGCTCTGATACCAATTAATGGCAACTGCAAGATGAAACTTAGCTTATATAAAGACAACTCTCTTTATTGATGTTTAGAAAATCTCTCAAAACTAAACACAAGCTCTAATCTTGATTATATGATCAACCACAACTTTGGTGATCATATATATATAGAACTATGAATTCCTTTTCCTAGTCCTATTACCTTATTACATGTCTTTCCTTTTCTTAGAACTGGATGACTTCTAATTCCCTTAGGATTACATCAATTTCCTAATCTTGTCCTAACCAGCTTGTTAGTGACTTCTATGTTGAAGTTTAACCAACAGTTGTTAGCCGATTTGCAAAAGTTTTGCATGTGTCGAAGGCAATGATAAGCGGTGCTGCTGCAAGTACAGAATCAATTAATCCAACGATAAGAGGTTTGGTAGAATTTTTCATGATAGACCTCAAAGACGATGCATATCTTCCTGGTCTTGGTGTACCTGAAAATGATATTTTCCAGTCCTCCTCACCCAAGCGAAGATAAATCCAGCCTGGTGTTTCTGGAGACACTTCGTCATCTTCCTAATACAGCATAAGAAGCAAATCTAGTTGCCGGATAACTTATACCATTCTCTCCACAATTTTAGAGAAGTGTAGCTCTGATTCTTGCAGAGATGTACAATCTTTTTGTGTGTTAGCCGCTCAAAACACTAGATTGAGCAAACTTTGTTGTATGTGGGCTTCTCCTCATGTATGGCTCTTCACTGGTAATTCATTATGCCCATCTATATTCAAGCTTTCATGTTTCGATCAAGCTTGCATATGTTCTATCCTAATTGTGGGTACACAAACATGTCCTTGTCTTTTTGCAGCTCTGTGCAACCTTCTGAAAAAGTTAGACGTGGACTAGTAGCTGCTACAGGAGGAATATTATCGAAGTGTAATCTCACTCTGAAGACGAGTAGGTTGATTCTTTTGGTGAGCTAAAGTTTTCTATGGAATGCTTCTTGCTCTTATGTGGATTAAATATTTAAGACGTGAACTGTTTTACATACTTAATCTCGTTAAATGGGACCAAATTTAGAAGGCCCCAGAACCATCTTTTCACACGGAAGGACTTTGATACTTGCAGTAATCTTCAAGTCTGCAATTTCATGAGATATTTCTCTTGAGTGGAAAACTCCTGTTAGCCATCCAAATTTTGAGACCGTCTTTTCTAATGGTAAACTTTATTGCAGGAATGCCTATTTATTCTGATTTGGATGAACAGTCTGTTGTGGCACAAGTGTCTATGGAATGTTTCCTCATTCTGGGTGTGAAAGAAAAAAACTTATAGGGGGAGAAATTTCTGAGATCATTAGCAGGTTTGTGACCATCAAAAATATTATTACTATGCCTTGAGGAAGCCTTGAAAATGTTCTACAATTGGAAACCCTTTCATTTTTCAAAATATTCTTCCTTCCATGAGTCTTCTCAGGCGAACATAAACCCCCTCTCAGGCCAAAAATGGAAGGAAAAAACTCATCATCATCATCAACCAGCTACACCATCATCACTACAGAAGATGATGAAACCATATTGTTTACAACTTCTCCAGTTTGTTCAAAACTCTAAAAGTATAGCAACAACAGAAGCTACAACTACAGTCTCTGGACTTCATGAGTATGTTGTTCAATTGATTTTGATTTTGACCATTTTTTCTTTCAATTTTGACTTGAGTCGATTTTGTGTGTAAATTCATTCCATCTTTCTTTCTTCAGCTAAGTTAATAGCTAAGTTACATGTACTATTTGATGCAGTCATGGGTACAAAATTAATATATTTTATATTTCAGTGATTCATCTTCTCCCCCTCTGCGCCATTCTAAGCTGACTTCGCATATGGTATTCCTTGGATAGGGCTGTTAATGGTCGGTTTTGATTCGGTTTCTAGCCAAACCAAAATCGAAACCAATATTGTTGGTTTCTAAAAATCTAAACCAAACCAATCCATTAACCATTGGTTCGGTTTCAAATGATTTCGGTTTGTCCCAATAGTTTTTGGTTAACCAATAATTATGTCGAACAAAAAAAACATTACACAAATTTACAGATAAAAAAATCGTAGTTGCCGATAGTATTGGTTTACACAAATTTACAGACAAATAAATAAATAAAATAAAATATCAAGAATAGTTAAAGCTTACTCTAATTCTAGAGATCAAAAGAAGATATATAATGTATCTTAATTTAGTTATTGACAAATAAAAAAGAAGGAAGACAGGAAGAAAAAAGTCGAGTAGCAGCGGCTGTAGTTGGGGGTGGAGAAGGGAGGCGACTGAGAGAAGGAGAAAGAGAAAGAGGGAGAGTATCATAATGAAATATTAGAATTAGGGTTTCTATTTATCCTTTAAATCAATGGGTAGAATCTAATACTTGTAAATCAACGGTAAAAACTAAGTTTAAAAATTAATCGGTTTTCCAATGGTTTTTGGTTCGGTTTTAGAGGTCAAACCAAACCAAAACCAACACTATCGGTTTTCCACTTTCTACACCGTAACCAGTCCATTAGTAAATGGTTCGGTTTGGTTTCTTCCTAATTGGTCTGGTTTGGTCCGATTTCAACGGAAAACCGAAACCATGTTCAGCCCTATCCAATCCTTGGATGAACGAGCAAACTGCATGTGTTATCGTCATAAAATGGCACGGTTTGACTGATTACAGAACCCGCGTTTATGAGATCATTTTTCGATTACTGCTTACATGTTGGTAAATGATTCAACCAAGCCTGTAACAGTTCCATTCAATTAAATGATTGGTAAATTTGTTCTTAAAAGCTGTAATATATGTGTACTCCAAATTAATAGATATAACAGGTGATTGAAGCTAGGATTGTGCTTACAGTACCGTGCTTGGCTTTGTAGTTTCATAATCAGTACTGATTAATTGTGGTACACTGAAAAATAAGATGCCATTGTAATTTATGCGACCTTGTTACACAGGTACCAATTAATATTATGCCACAGCATTAACAAGGTACCCAACTTATATTATGCGAATTTGTTTTACAGGTACCCTTTTTTTATAAGGTGTCTGAAAAAACAAAAATTAAAAAACTTTGGCCATTCTCGGGTAAGACACAGAGAATGTCTGCTACATGTCTATCAGAAGCTTGTTTTAACAGAGTGTCAGCAACAAATTAAAGTTGGATTTTCTGTATTGATGAACAAATACAAGGTCTTTGAACTTTTCCCTCAATTCTTTGATGTCCTGGACAAGACCCTTAAGGTACCACGAAGGAGCTACTTCGCATTTACATAGTTGGATGGTATAGGTTGAGTCGCAATCAACTTCAAGTTTCTTGATTCCCAATTATATATAGCAATTTGTAAACCATCTCTAACCACCCAAACTTCAGCCACATTGCTTGCATTCTGATAAATATGTTTCAGTATCATCTCTAACCACTCCACCAATTCCTGCATAAAGAGGATTAGTATATGCTCCGGTTGCATTTAATTTATGATATCCAGACTTTGAAAAATTCTATTTCACTAATATTTCACGTCTACACACAATTCTTTCGTCTTTATGTATGCCAATAAAATAATATTTTCTTGTTTTTTAATAGCCAGAGCTAGCGTTTTAAGAGCAACAAATCTTTCATTTTCATAAATTAATATGTTTCCATGCTTTTAGAGATTTTAAAAGCTCCTTTCCCCCGGCTTTTAAAAGTTGAAGAATTTTTGAAGTGTTTTGCGTTAAAAGCACTTTGAAAATATTTTACCAAACACTAATATGAAGAATAATTACTATATTTGTATTTTAAAAGTGCTTTTTCAAAAAGAAAAGCATTACCGAACCCATCCTTAGGTTAAACAGTGAGGAGGCTAATCTAGACAATTTACAATACCATTTGGACACCCCCAACCAACAGATAGACATTATTATCATGGTTTAGCCTCTCTAATGATTCCTTCAGCCCCTATAACAGGATCCATTACGAGAGGTTGCTCCAATAGACTTTTCATCTGAAGCAAGTGTGTATCTGGTTCGAATACATTTGCATAAGGCCGGTTCTTATGGGGGTTGGCTAAACCCTTCATTTGTCATGCCAGCTGGCCTGACAAACTGGTCGCGCCACTATGGGGAAAAAGTTAAGGGGTCGAGTCTCCACCGCTAGCGGTAGAGTATAGACCTCTTGCGGTCTTATTTAAACCTGTCGGTTTAGTAATCGTCGCTTATGAATTGGTGAAGTAACGGTTATTCCACCACCACCACTACACCCCCCGCATCTCCCTATAAATTCACCCCATTCAATTCAATTTAATCACTCCTCATTTTCTCATTAACTCTATCATCTTAATCTTTTGTACATTTAATCATCTATTTAATTTTTACTATCAACTCAATGGATTGTTGTGACGAAGAAGTGTGTATTCATGTAGATCGATTTGAAGACAACAACGAATACTCGTTCAAGCGTTGAAACAAATTGATGATGAGTCAGATGACGATAAAGATCTAACCAACAACTTGTTGTAGCTATATTCATCGGGACAAATACCTAGAGATCCAGAGCCAAAATAAGTGTTCACAACTGGGGTCGGGATGAATGGCACGAGAAGCTGATGCACGATTATTTTCTTCCCGACTGTGTGTTCTCTGATGAAAAATTCCAAGGCCTATTCGGCAATGCCCCGACATTTGGTGGTAAAGATTATTGGTGAGCTTTGTCAGGTAGAACCTCAATTTAAGATGCACTGAATTTTAGGGGTCATAGACCAGAACAAAAGGTTACTTCGGCCTTAAGGATTCTAGGATATGGCAGACCTCCAGATTCTAATGATGAGTACCTTCGCATTGGCAAAACAACTGCATACAAGTATCTTTCGTTGTTTTGCGAAACAATGATTAATCATTTTGGTCCAACCTATTTACGAAAACCAACTGAGGCAGATGTTAGAGAAATATTAAAGCAAAATCAGGAAAGGGAATTTTCCGGAATGCTGGGTAGTCTTGCATTAGAGCAGCGACATACAAGGCAACTTGGGCGTTGACTGTAACAAAGCGACCGGACAATCCATTTGCATCACGATCGTTGATGTTCATAATTTCTTCACGAAATTTAGCAAATATGTTATCCAACAACTTGGTAGATTGTTGATGGGAGCCATCGACACTATCTTGTGTATAGAACACATAGTTTCTGAAAATTCTTTCATCTTTGGCTATGGTAAATTTTGCACCCCTAATCTTCTTAGTTTTATTAGATTGAGTATTATATTGAGACATTAAAGAAATTATACAATACGAGTGAATGAAAGAGTTAGATGATGAAATTTGTTTTAGATTAACAAATGTGAAGAGTAGAGAAGAGAATGTGTGAGTTCTTAAAATGATAGAAGAATGTGGTATTTATAGGGGGAAGATTTATGGCCGTTGGATCAGATTTTACTCAGCGGTGTAAACTAGACCAGCAGGTCTTATAAGAGCCGCTAGCGGGTTGGTGTAGACTTGACCGAGCGGTCGAGACTCGACCGCTCGGTAGAAGTTGACCTGGCCTGGCAAAACTTCGTGATCACTTTCATCCATTTAACTAATCGATATGAATATATTCATAAACCTTCCTGGAGCATACTTATAATTGCATTGTCCATTCATTCCAAGGAAAATCTATAATTGCCATAAAACGTAGTAATCCGAACAACAGATTGGAAACCAAAACTCAATTAAAATAATGGTAGAAAATTACCTAGTAGAAAGCACGACGCAATACTGACTCCCTTACCGTAATCACCCATCCTGCAGGTAAATGATTCTTTTTTGATATATAAAACCGTTGAAAATCATCCTTGTTATCAAATTCAATAGTTTCCCCTGCAGGAATAAAGGTTTTCAGAGAACGAATGTTTTCAACGTGAGTGTGGAGCTGATAATCCAGGTACGGGCAATAAAGTTTATCACCATGATCTGGGGGAAACCTTTTCATCTTAGCTTCAACAGTGAAACGACTTATCCAATCAGAGGAGCATGAAGATCTTATCACCTCGAGACGTTGCGTTTCAAAATTGTAGAACTTAAGACATTTCCAATCGAACCAATACAGTAACACTTGATTAGAGAAACTCAATACACGTGTAGGGAGGGTAGTAGGAGTAGCAGTGTCGTCGTCAAAGTAACAACAGAAGGGAGCTGGTTCTAAACCTAGCATCTGAACTTGAACACCTAAAGTCTCACCCTTTATCCATACTTGCTTAACCATGTCCTCTAATATATACAGTTGAACCGTAAAACAACAGCGGCAAACAAAAATACTCTGACCATTGCAACGCTTGTTTCTCATTGTCTTTTCAACTCGTGCAACACATAGATATCCTTTGTGCTCCAGAAGATGATTCTCAACTACCAAAGTCCTTGTCGGGTTTGGGGTCAAATTACATTCAGTTGGGAGTCGAATGAATTGAATCTTCTCGTTGTGAATGTCAAATGAGAGCAACATATCACTCTTATTATTATGAGCTTCTTCATGATTATTGTTGATTATTCCCTCTGCATCTTCTACTACGACACTATTAGTTACCCTCCAGAAAAGATCACCCCCACAAAGGGTGGTTGGTGAACGAATATTTCCCGCAACTCTTGTTGCCGTTCGCCTGGGAAAAGGAGATGAACCTGGTGGCCATGAGATACCAGCAACACTCGTAATTATCTTTCTCCATGATTTGGTTCCCAAAGTTAAGACCATGCATATAAACTTGTCATTGGCTTTGGAAGTAAAAACAATAACAACCTTAAAGTCTTGTGTTGGTGAATCAAATCCAAAACCATGACACAAATATTCACATCCCACCTCAGATCGAGGATACAAATAGTGGAGATGAAGTATCTCATCCCTGATCGAATTAATGACAACCATTGCCCTGCACCCCCATTAGACAATTTAGACAATTTTGTAAAACAATCTAAGCCATTACAATACCCTACTAATTCATATGTGTTTGAGGTAACGATGTTCGCTAACGATCTGTGTGTACGGTTCTTTTCTACACTGAAAAAGCAAGCTTTTATCATATTGAAATGCCATACATTAATCAGACTTAAGAATAGTTTCTTTTTGTTCTGATTTCGAATAAAGTGAATCTCAGCAAATCTGTTATCACTATAAGTTGATTCGTACCATAACTTACAGACGCAACTCCACTTCGCTAGAATCCGAGCCGGTAATCTGGTAAGAATGTTTTCGATTATTAAATCCTGGGGGAGATTGGGAAGTTGATCATCATCAATCTTCATCTCCCTCATCCTTAAAGTTTTCATCTTTTTCGACATCATCTCTAAATAACCCTAAATAACTTACGATATGATAAAAACTTCAACTTTATCTCGTTAAAATGGATGACGGGAGGAGATTAAAAAATTTGATTGATTAACATGACAATCTAATTATGAAATTTGAAGGTGGATGCATAAATTAATGGTTTGATTATAATTATATCACCAATCAGATTGGGGAAGAAGCTGAAGAAATACGGAATAACTTGGGATAAAAACTTCAACTTTATCTCGTTTAAATGGATGACAGGAGTGCAAGATGAAACTTAGCTTATATAAAGACAACTCTTTTTATTGATGTTTAGAAAATCTCTCAAAACTAAACACAATCTCTAATCATGATCATATGATCAACCACAACTTTGGTGAGCATATATATATAGAACTATGAATTCCTTTTCCTAGTCCTATTACCTTATTACATGTCTTTCCTTTTCTTAGAACTAGATGACTTCTAATTCCCTTAGGATTACATCAATTTCCTAATCTTGTCCTAACCAGCTTGTTAGTGACTTCTATGTTGAAGTTTAACCAACATTCTCCCCGTTAAGCTTCAACCTTACCCGTGACATATCTTGCACTCCAATCAATTGTCTCACTTCTTCAAACTTGATCCGAGCTAATGTCTTTGTCAATATATCTGCTTTCTGCTCAGTTCCTGGTATGTGTTCAACGTTGATGATCTCCTTCTCGATACATTCTCGTTTGAAATGATACCTTTTGTGAATGTGTTTCGTCTTCCCATGAAACACTGGATTTTTAGTGAGTGCAATTGCAGACTTATTATCAATATTGATGAGAACTTTTCCAGGTTCTCTTCTTTTGATTTCACCCAACAGTTCTTGAAGCCATATTGATTGTTTAGCTGCTTCTGTTGCAGCCATAAACTCAGCTTCACATGATGAGAGGGCTACAGTTTCTTGCTTCTGTGAACACCATGTAATAGGTGCTTCTCCTAGATCAAATATATGACCGGTTGTGCTTTTTCCATCATCTTGGTTAATATTATGACTGCTGTCACTATACCCAACAATTCCTTTTCATCCTCCTCGACCATACTTCAATCCATAACTGATTGTTCCTCTTAGATATCTCAATATCTGCTTTATTACATCACCATGAGACTTGCGTGGACTCTGCATATAGCGGCTTGCTACTCCCACAGAGAAATCCAAATCTGGTCTTGTGTGTAATAAGTATCTTAGGCATCCAACATTTCTTCTATAACTCGTTGGATAAATCTCTGCTTCTTCTTGTGCCTTTGAAACTTTAAGTCCAAACTCCATTATTATATTAGTTGGATTACAAGTTTCAAGTCCTGCTTCTTTCAGAATTTTCCTTGCATAAGCTTCTTGGTTAATCTGAATCCCATCTACTCCTTGATGTACTTCTATGCCAAGGTAATAAGTGAGTTTTCCGAGGTCTGACATCTCAAACTTTGATGACATTTCTCTCTTGAACTCATTGGTCACCTTAAGGGAGTTGCCAGTCAAAAATAGATCATCTACATAGACTGCAATCACAAGAAGCGTTCCCTTTTCTTCTCTTCTGTATACTGATGTTTCTTTAGAGCACTTAACAAATCTGATTTCTCTTAAGATTTGATCTAACTTTGTATTCCAGGCTCGAGGAGCTTGTCTTAGACCATATAGAGATTTCATAACTTATAAACCTTATGCTCTTTTCCTTTTACTTCAAAACCTTCTGGTTGTTCAACATACACATCTTCTCGCAATTCACCATGTAAGAATGTTGTCTTAACGTCTAAGTGGTGAATTTCTCATGAGTTTGATGCTGCTTCTGCTATTAAGAGACGAATTTTCTCTAGTCTAGCAACTGGTGCGAAAACTTCATCAAAGTCTATGCCTGATTCTTGAACGTATCCCTTAGCTACAAGTCTTGCCTTATATTTGTTGACAGTACCATCAGCATTCCGTTTTATTTTGAAGATCCACTTAAGACCAATCACTTTTACCCCACATGGCTTATCAACTAGAAACCAAGTCTTGTTTCTGTTGATTGAAATAATTTCTTCTCTACATTCTTGTGTCCATTTAGTCGAGACCTTTGCTTCCTGAAAATTCCTTGGTTCATCATTAACAGAAAGTAGCATAACCTCACATTCTTCTGCAGCTTGAAGAACATAATCCTCCAGATACTGTGGCTTTTGAGTCTGTCTTGTTGATTTTCGCAGTGGTGGGATAGCTTGAGCTTCTTGGTTTTCTTCTTCTTCTACGTTATTCTCATTGTTTTCAATATTCTCTTCTTCTTCTTGATTAGCATCATTGTTTCCATTGGTATTGATGATTATGAGTCCTTCGCCTTCATCAATTACTTGACCTCATCTCATGTGAAACATTCCTGGATGCACAAGAGTCTGAGATCGATCATCCAGTTTCTTAAGAGTTGCAGAATCAACTTTTGCGTATGCTTTGCAACCAAACACTCTTAAATGATCTATGTTTGGTTTTCTCTTTCGCAAACTTTCATATGGAGTCATGTCTTTCAGAGCTTTCGTAGGTATCCTGTTTATTAGGTATGTGGAGTGTCGTACAACTTCTCCCCATAGATAATTAGGTACCTGCATAGCCTTTAAAGAACTTCTTGTCATCTCCATTAGAGTCATGTTTCTCCTCTCCACCACTCCGTTTTGTTGTGGTGTATATGGTGTAATAGGACCACATAAATCAGCATGAAGAAGCTCTAATGGCTTTGAGGCTCTGAATGTTGTTGCTTTTGGAAAACCTTGACGCGTTTGTTTCCCAAATAAACATGATTCACAGATCCTTGATTCATCGTTTATCTGTGGTAATCCTCGAACCATCTTGTTCTGAGACATTGCCTTTAAATTTCTAAAGCTTATGTGTCCTAATCTTGCATGCCACTTCCATGTCTGATCTTCCAGTCTCATATTCAGACACAATGTCCTTCCAATCATGAGACTTATCTTGTACAGTCTATTCTGTGAGCGTGAGACTCTAACTAAAAGTCTTCCACTTGGGTCATGAACTGTTAGATAATCTTGTCGCGTTCTAACATCACATCCAACTTTTGTAGCTTGTCCTAAACTTAGAATGTTGCTTTGTAAGTTTGGGATGAAGTAGATGTTTGTGACAAGCTTCTGTTCTCCGGTCTTGCTCTGAAATAGAATTGATCATTTCCCTTCAATTTCTACAGAAGATCCATCCCTAAACTTCACTTGTCCTTTGATTTTCTCATTGAGTTCAGAAAAGTAGTGTCTCTTACCAGTCATGTGATTGATGGCTCCATTATCTAAATACCAGATTCCTTCTTCTCCATCCTTTGATTCGTAGTTCTTTGGTATTAGGTTCCCTTCGTTTAAGAATACAAATTCGTGCATGAAAAGAGCTGTATCTGCATCCCTTGTTTCATTCTTGTTTGTTTCTTCCATCTTTTGTATTCTTTCAGGGCATAGAGAGGAGAAGTGTCCTTGTTTATCACATCTGTAACAAATAATGTTTGATCTATCCTTCTTTTCTTTCCCTTGGTTTTGATCATTCTGACTTGTTGTTCTATCTTGTGAGATAAACCTTCCTCCCCTTCCTCGGCATTTGTTTCTTCTACCACCTCTTCCACGACCTCTTCCTCTTGTCGCAGAGTTTTGTTGGTAATAGTTTGTGTACAAGAGTTTTCCTTGAGTTTCTCCATTGTTTTCTTCGTCAAGGATTCTTTCTTCATATGCTTTCAATCTTCCAATTATATCTTCATAACTAGTCTTCTTTAAATCTAAGACTTGTTCGAGAGAAGCTATATGAATATACTTGGATCTTGTAAACTATTGAGAAACTTATTTACCAGTTTATCTTCATCAATGGATTGTCCAAGTGACGCATCTTTTGAGGCTATCTCTGATAGCTTTCCTGCAAAGCTATCAATAGTATCAGTGTCTTTCATCTTCATTCTTTCAAATTCAGACATTAAGGTTTGCAGACGGGCTTCTTTAACTCGATCAGCTCCGAGATTACGTGCCTTTATTGCATCCCAAATTTTCTTTGAAGTTTCTTGTTCACCAACTTGTAGAACAAGACATTCTGGTATTGCTTGAAAGAGTAATCCAATGGCAACATTGTTTTTGTTTGGGTCCAATGTGCCAGGATCAATTGTTTCCCAAACTTTGTAGATTTTCATCAGTGCCTTCATTCTCATGGCCCATACTGTGTAGTTTGTGGCGTTGAGGATTGGAACTTGTATTGATGGTGGCGTGAACTGTTTTGCACCCACAATGGTGGTTTCGTTTTCCATGGCTCGGAAACAAGCTCTGATACCAATTAATGGCAACTGGAAGATGAAACTTAGCTTATATAAAGACAACTCTCTTTATTGATGTTTATAAAATCTCTCAAAACTAAACACAAGCTCTAATCTTGCTTATATGATCAATTACAACTTCGGTGAGCATATATATATAGAACTATGAATTCCTTTTCCTAGTCCTATTACCTTATTACATGTCTTTCCTTTTCTTAGAACTAGATGACTTCTAATTCCCTTAGGATTACATCAATTTCCTAATCTTGTCCTAACCAGCTTGTTAGTGACTTCTATGTTGAAGTTTAACCAACAAGGAGGAGATAAAAAAATTCGATTGATCAACAGGTCAATGTAATCATGAAAATTTGAAGTTGGATGCGCAAATTTGTGGTTTGGTTATCAAATCAGATTGAGGAAGAAGCTGAAGAAATACGGACGGAATTGGGGAAGCAAGCAATTGAAGACCCTAGAGAACAGAATTGGTTATATACGAGTAACTAACGGAGTAAAATGTCTTCTATAGCCTTTGGACACGATGTGGTTGTGGCCCTGTTCCCTTTGAACACGTCTGCTCCCTCCGTTTCTAAAAAATAGACTGGTTTCCATTTTTTTGAAAAAAAAAAGCTTTCTCCTTATTTGGGAGTGTCAAAAAAGTAGACTTGTTTCCATATGTGGAAAGTCAAATGTTATGATTTTATTAGTATACCCATAAAAGGATCACAGACCACTTCTCTCTCTTTTTTTCTAATATTTAATATTTAATGATTAATTATGATTATGGCCTAATCCATATCGATGCTTTATTACACTGCCTTTATATGAGATTATTCATAGACCATACATATTGGAATCATATATCGTTGATATTCTCCTTCTCTCTTTCTCTCCCCCTTCCATTTATCCACATCCTTTTTTTTTTATTTCATATCATAATCCATGATCAGATTGGTTTTTCTTTTATGTATATGTAATATTAAAAAGATTTCAGTTGCTACACCGATATGATCAATACATCATATAGTGACTGTTTCTTTGGATCCCGATAATACGAAGCAATGAGCTGGTTATTAGTTACATAGTTCTTAGTTCAGACTAGGGGACCGTCCTTTCCTTTTTTAATCTAATCTAAACTAAACAAAACGAACGAGTCACACACTAAGCATAGCAATTATACCAAAGGGTCAATCTAATTTTTATTTAACCCTATAGAATTAAAAGATTTGAAATTGATCATTTTAGATTAAAGGGAAAAATAATGAAAGGTTTTGTTGTTTTTTTTGTCTTGTGCTAGATAGAAAAGTCAAAGAATAAATCTTTGATTATTTCTCGTCTTCAAATATCCAAATTTTTATGCCTAGTACCCCATAAATAGTCCGAACAGTATACGAACAATAATCAATTTTAGCTCGAATGGTTTGTAGGGGAACCCTACCTTCTCTGATCCATTCGACACGTGTTATTTCTTTTCCGTCAATACGTGCTGCAATTTGTACTTGAATTCCTTTTGTATCTGCTGGCTCAGTTAATTCAATAGCTTTTTTCATTGCCTTTCGAAATGAAACTCTATTTTTTAATTGCCCAGCTATAAATTTCGCAAGAATATTAGGGTCTCCATAAGGTTTTGCAATTCGTGTAATAGCAATGTTGAGTTTTCAGTTCACAAAATTAAAACCTTTTTGTACATTGATCTGTAATTCTTCAATTCCTCTCGGTTTACCCTTTATTAACCATTTTGAAAATCCCATATAGATTATGACCTGGACCAGGTCGATTCTTTTTTTAATCTCTATACGCGCAATTCCCTCTACACCCAAAGATATTCTCATATTTTTTTGTACATAATTCTTGATACAATCCCGTATTTTTTTTATCTTCCTGTAGACCCTCAGAATAACTTTTTGGTTGTACAAACCAAAGGGAATGGTGCTTTTGGGTTGTACAAGTCTAAAACCAAGTGGATTTATTTTTTGTCCCATACATCCCCGCTTTCTTCGCTTTCTTCATTAGCTCATTTTAGTCTTTCGTGCTCTATCATACATAGATACCTCTCTCTAACATCCGTACATCAATTCTTAATATAAAGGAGAATGATTTTGCTAATGTGGCGTAACCACAACAATCCTAATATTTTCTCCAATATAAGTAAGCCATGTGGAAGATATGGTACGATTGGTTGCTCTTCCGGAAAGATACCATTTAAGCCAAGAGGTTCTGATGTTTTTTATGAAAAGACACTAGATCGTTACATAAGTTCTGATTAAGAAACGACGCAACTCTTGGTCATCATGCATAGAAAGATTGCGAAAAGACATCTCGGTCAATTTGTATAAAAAGCTTCCCTTCACAGATAATCAAACGCAATAATCGAGATACAATATCTTCCTCTGCACTTCGTTCGGGTCGGATTGCACAATCAATTCAACTGTGAACCCAAAATTAAATTCCCAACAACAGGTGAGGCAATGATATCTAGCCAATAAATTACCATTATGTAGGACAGGAGGAGAATCAAGCCAAACAAGATCGAAGAAGAAACTACATGCTAGAAGATCATCATCGCAAAACGACGCCGCTCTTGGTCATTGTGCATAGAAAGATTGCGAAAAGACATCTCGATCAATTTGTATAAAAAGCTTCCCTTCACAGATAATCAAAGAAATAATCGAGACACAATATCTTCCTCTACAGTTCGTCCGGGACGGATTGCACAATCAATTCAGCTGTGAACCCAAAATTAAATTCCCAACAACAGGTGAGACAATGATATTTAGCCAATAATTTACCATTATGTCGGACAGGAGGAGAATCAAGCCAAACAAGATCGAAGAAGAAACTACATGCTAGAAGATCATCGTCGCAAAACTTAATTTCAGGTATGCGAATAAACCTTTTTTTATTTTTTCGAAACATCTATGCGTCTGAACCTTTTAGTTACAAGAGCCAATGATCTTACACTGGATTACAAGACAATGGTATTTAGCCAATATATTTCCATTATGTCTGACAGAAGGAGACAATGGTTTAGTCGCATACCTGAAATTAAGTTTTGCGACGATGATCTTCTAGCATAGTAATGTGGTCAGAGTTACATTCGTAAAAAGATACAAAGAGAACTAGTGCGGTATTCTTTTTATAGTTTGTTTTACATGGATAGGAAAGTAGAGAAATTATTTATGGGATAATTCAAGTCAGGTCTATATCCTCATGCTATCAAAACTACTTCTAATTTCATCGTGATGGGCTGATAGAAAAATAGGGAGGTCATTAATTGATGACTCCATTGAGTTACAGGGTTGGATATACAGATCACATGAAGGAAGACAAACTCCATGAGTAAAGATAATGAGAAAGATACATGTTATGTTAAGAGCGGTGACCAAAGTGGGCGACAATCCAGAGAAAGATAAAAACAAAAAAATACTTAGCAGGAAAGTCGAGAACCCCTTCAGGCCTTCAAGATAATATAGAAATTGTAAAGTCATAGCATAGATTATATTATTGGTTTATCAGTTAATCAAATTATTGTATATGTTTTCATTAAATTGTCGTCTTCTTGAATGTTTTTTCAGTGATGATTAGGGAAGTACCGACGCAGACATGGAAGACAGAGGCGTGACAATTTCTCATGCATACAGTGATATTGCACACTAAAATCCATGTCAGAGGGGGTAGTAGTGACAAAATCATATTAATGAAAAACGAGCTAACGTTCTCTTTTTAAGTCTATGGCAGAGCTACAGATCTGATGGAATGAATTTGAGATTGTTAGCCAGTACTCAGAAACCACGGGGAACGTACTGCAAATCCAAATCCACAATGCATATGGTTAAAAATAAATGTTCCAATCACTATTCCAATCGGTTGACCACTGAAAGAACCATTGATGAGAAGGGTTTTAGAAGAGATGTTACCACCACAAAAAAAAAGTTCATATGCAATTTCTTTGGACAACACTTGGGTAGTTCCACGGAACAAGGAATTGGCTCTTAAATATGAAGCCCACATTCTTGGGTAGTTCCACGGAACACGGAATTGGCTCTTAAATATGAAGCCCACATTAATGTCGAGCTCTCCAACAGAACAAAATTGGAAACATATTTTGAGGCATACTAGATTTTTTTTTTGAGGCATACTAGATAATGCCAAAATAGGGTCACTAAATAAAAAATATCACCCCTCATCCATCATTTTTGATTATGGCATAACTACCTTATATAATTAGTGTAAATGATTATGATTAGAATTGATTAATTATGAATTTTAAGAATTGATTAAACATTAAATTATTTGTGGTGAATTAGTAGAAAAATCAAATTTATGTGAGAGAGTTGGGATCTTTGAGAGGAAGAAGAAGAAGTGAAGAAAAAAGCTTGGGTTTTGACTTTTGAGATTTTAGTGATTAGAAGTGACCAAAATGTGTGATTCAAATCAGAGGTAAACTTCTATCGAGGTTTAATTTCCTTTTATAAGTTGAATCTGCCAAAAAATTGAATTTTTAAAACCCAGATCTGCTGACCAGATGAACAGTTCGGCTGATAACTTTTGAGCCGAACCTCTGTTTTTTTGAAATTATACCTAGGTTCGGCTGACAAGTTATCAGCCGAACCTAGGTATAATTTCAAAAAACAAAGGTTCGGCTCAAAAGTTATCAGCCGAACTTCCCTCAGAAACTGAATCATCCACTAGGTTCGGCTTGAAAAATTGAGGTACGGCTGGAAAATTGAGGTTCGGCTAAAAATATTGTAAAGTCACATTAGCCGAACATAGTGTTTCTCTAAATCATACACTAAGTTCGGCTCAAAATTGATACTGCAAGATCAGCCGAACTGATCTTCTGAAAACCTTAATTCATCTTTGAAATCATATTCTACCGATCAAACAAAATAAAATCAATCAAAAACAAGATGGGTTTGTTACGCATACATTCTAAAATACATCTAAGAGCAATTGAGATTTGGATTTCGCATTCCAACATCGCTCACTTCGATTCGTGTTTCCTTTGTTTGATTAATTTCTTTATTGAATTGGAGTCCTAGATGTTTAAGTTTAAAGTTTATTTTGATTTTTAGTTTTAGGTTTTTGAGGATAAGGGAACTATGACAAATTGAAATTATTTAGGGATATATAGGTAATTACACTACCTTTAGACACCCCTTATAAACCCACCCTATATAATATAATGGATGAGTATGCCTCAAAAAATTTCAGTATGTCTCAAACCAAGTTTCCAAAATTGATGAAGTACCTTTTTAAAATATGTCAACATCGTAAGATTTCTCCCCTAACCAGAAATGTGTTTCAACAAGATTTGGCAAAATGGGATTGTGAAGAAATTTTCATCCTTACAAAATTAAAGGAGCTATAAGAAGCAAGCGAAAGAGAAAGGACAAAAAAATTAATTACTTCTCAAACACCAAATTATCATGCCAATGACATGTACGACACCGTGAACATAACTTATTTGTTTTGACATACAGCAGCATATGTATAATCATAACAGCGATTTTAGACGAACGGCGAAAAAAACCGCACAAAAAAACTATCCTCACATAGTTTTGGAATTTATGGTCACCGATGGGCCCCACACCTCGGAAGTTTAGTAAGAGCCCACCTGTTTTGTGTTTGTCTGTGTATTTGGTTGTTTTTTTTACTCTGTTCACCGAGACTTTTTGTAATCATAATTTTGCCTTAACTTTGAGTGTGACTTATTGTCTACATGATTCTACAACCTTATCTAACACAAACTTTTTTTTTAGAAAACAGAAAACAGGGAGCAATCACGACACTAGCCCATGCATTTGCACGGGCCTGCACAACCCTTGTTTATCTATATATACATATCCATTTTTTCTTAACCATATGAAATAGTCTTGATCTTTAGATATATCTTTCAATACAATAGTTATATGACAGGTGGGTCTTTTGATCGGATAACTACGTCCTCGAGCTCGAGGCTTTAACTTTTTCACGATAGTACCCTCGTTGACTTCGGCTTGACTAATGATTAAATCTGATTCCTTGAAACCCATATTGTGACTAGCATTTGCTGCTGCCGAATAAACCAATTTAAAAATAGGATAACATGCTCGATAAGGCATGAGTTCTAGTATCATAAGTGTTTCCTCGTAGGAACGCCCACGAATCTGATCGATCACTCTTCGTGCTTTGTGAGCAGACTACATATATGTTGACCTAAAGCGGATACTTCCACATATGGGTCCCTCTTTTATCATAAGGTTAACCTCGCACCAATGAACGACGAGCACCCATATTCACTTTATTATTATTAACATTAACGACGAGATTTATTATCGCTTCTCGCATGTCCCCGGAGATTTAGAGTAGGTGCAAATTCTCCCAATTTGTGACCCACCATACGATCTTTTATATAAATAGGCAGATGGTCTTTTCCATTGTGAATAGCAATTGTATGGCCGATCATTGTGGGTATAATGGTAGATGCCCGGGACCAAGTTACTATTATTTCTTTTTCTTCTCTTATGTTGAGCTTTTCAATTTTTCCTAATAAATGATTAGCAACAAAAGGATTTTTTTTTAGTGAACGTGTCACAGCTAATTACTCCTATCTTTTTTTCTTTTGTAAAGAAGAAGAAACATATTCTCGATTTTCTCTCCTATTTAGTACGTCGACGAAGAATCAAACTATCATTATACTTATTCCTCTTTCTACTTCTTCTTCCAAGCGCAGGATAACCCCAAGGGGTTGTGGGCTATTTTCTACCAATTGGGGCCCTTCCTTCACCACCCCCATGGGATGGTCTACAGGGTTCATAACTACCCCTCTTACTTCAGGACACTTACCTAGCCAACGCTTAGATCCGGCTGTACCCAAACTTTTCTGGTTCACCCCAACATTACCCACTTGCCCGACTGTTTCTGAGCAGTTTTTGGATATCAAACGGACCTCCCCAGACGGTAATTTTAATGTTGCCAATTTACCCTCTTTTGCAATCAGTTTCGCTACAACACCTGCTTCTCTAGCTAATTGTCCACCCTTTCCAAGTGTGATTTCTATGTTATGTATGTCCGTGCCTAAGGGCATATCGGTTGAAGTAGATTCTTCTTTTTGATCAATCAAAACCCCTTCCCAAACTGTACAAGCTTCTTCCAAAGCATACGGATTTCTGGATGTATATAATGATATCTAGACAGATGGATCTTATATGAATCGTATGATGAAGTACCACATGAGTGGATATATAGGAATTCAAATTTGCCGAATCACTCATGTTATGATCTTCTACATCCTAGGTCTCCCCGTTCCATCATCTGGCTTATGTTTTTCATGTAGCATTCAGACCGAATGACTCTATGAAATTACGTCGATACTTCCACATATTACGGGTAACGTAGGAGACATCTCTATTTTTTCCCGGAGGTAGAATTACCACTGCTTAGCTTTCAATTCGCCTCTGACCATCAAATGAAATGTGAATAACCCATCCTCCTCTCTTTGAAACAAGGGGCGCTTCCGGTTCTGTCGGTGCTTCAAATAATTTTGTCTTCTCCATATTACCATATCTCTAGAGTCAATAATTTTATATGAGGAACTACTGAACTCAATCACTTGCTGCCGTTACTCTTCAGTTTTCTGTTGAGGTCTATCCCGTAGAGGTACTCAAATTGGACCAGTGATTGATTTCTAGGTTTTGTCGTAAACCTAATTGGTTACTTTAGTTGAGTGGGGAGTAATATCAAATGAGTGGGTACCAAGAGTAGATTAGGAAAAAACATTAAAAAAAAGTGGCTACAAGCCTACAATGATTAGTTTCTTAATTTTTGTGCAAACCAAACAAGCTTATTTTCTAGAAACGGAGGGAGTATGTTTTAGCAGGCATTACCGTTTTGGTCAAACTTGAATTCAAACTAACCAAAAATGAAGGAAAACTAACCAAATTTAATGTATGAAAATATCCTGAATTATAACTGATCAAGTAAATTTACTTTCCTTGTTTCTCTCACGTAATATAATTTATTTCTAGGTTAAATATCTTTTTCTTCTTGAAGGAACAAGGGGCTAAACAGAGCCCACGGGCCATGAGAATAAGACTGAATATATGCTATGTTTTTCCATGTTCTTTTGGACCGTGTTATTTTAATCGAATAACCGAAACATATTGATGATGATGTTGGTAATCCGGAAAACTAACTAAACTAACCAAATATATATATATATATATATATTTGGTTAGTTTGGACGAAATATATGTATATGTATATATATATATATATTTGAAGGAAAACTAACCAAATTTAATGTACGAAAATATCCTGAATTATAACTGATCAAGTAAATATACTTTCCTTGTTTCTCTCAAGCAATATAATTTATTTCTAGGTTAAATATCTTTTTCTTCTTGAAGGAACAATGGGCTAAACAGAGCCCATGGGACATGAGAATAAGACTGAATATATGCTATGTTTTTCCATGTTCTTTTGGACCGTGTTATTTTAATCGAATAACCGAAACATATTGATGATGATGTTGGTAATCCGGAAAATTTAAAAACAAATTGCATTGTATTACTAAATTCTTTTTTTAATGAAATTATATTACTAAATTCAAATTGCATTACATTACTAAATGGGCACCTAGCTTAGCTGGTCATCCTGTTCCCCAAAGTTTCATGCGTTCCAGGAGGTCCCAGGTTCGAGCCCTCAATAGCGTAATATTGCAGAAATTAACATGGAAAGTAGAGTTAGTTTCCCCCCCCCCCCCCCCCTAGTGACACAATTTCAGCCCCCCATCCGCTTCGGCTCCATTGTTTAGGTTACCCATAAGGTTCGCCGGTAGGCTAGCACAGCAACTGTCATATGACTTTCCTTTAGTTAGCCGTAAGCTATACTTGGGTGCCCTTAGCACAAACTGGGGTGCCTTGAATAAAGGTGTTGACAACTCAATAATTGGTCAGTAGTGATCTTATCTGTGAGTGACGCGTGTCCAGCTCGAATTCGTTGATTAGCTCTGGGTTTTACTTTCTTTGAGTTGTATTAAAGTTGTAAGAAAAACTTTAATTCAGTTAGTTATGAATATATGAAGTGCTAGAGGCTGCTTAGGCAGAATTTCTATTTATCCGGTCACTTTCCGTTAAAATTCCGTTCGATTTATGTTATTATTTCCCTCAAACGTACTAAGAATATATAGTACATCAACATGTTCAATTAATGTAGTAGTATGTTGTCGGAGCTTAGCTTGTTTGGCTTCCAACCAGTTAATGTAATACTCTTTATCCAATAATAAAAAAAATTATAATCAACAAACATATATTGTATAACTTAAAACTTTAGAAGACCTTAAAATTTTAGAAGAAACAACTTTCGATCCATAATGACAGTATTCCTGCATCCAATCTTAATTGCAGACCTTCCCTTTAGAGGTCCAATCTTATAATACTCTGCATATACTTCTCCAATGCGGTACTGCTAAATTTAAAAAGGAAGAAATCGGCGTTTTAATATTCTGCATATACTTCTCCAATGCAGTACTGCGAAATTTAAAAAGGAAGAAATCAGCGTTGAGTACGAGATTAAGAGAAAATAGCACACATAAGCAATATATATAACTTAGATAAAAAATTCCATTATTTCAATTGAAAATTTGATTGATAATATGAACTTGCTCGGCTTCCAACTATTGTTTTGTCTTTTGAGATTACTTATAAGTTTCATGTACTTTTGTAAACATTTGATTTTAAAACTATATTAATTTGAAAACATATGAAGTTTAATTGCTGAATTAGGACAACTCTGATCAGAATGTAAACATAAATTAGTAATCCAAAAATTTTATTTATAGGGAAGAAGAAAGTACCCCCTAATGTGAGAGATGTCAAGAAAGAATCCAAACAGAGTTAGTTCCTCCTCTAGTGAGATTTTATAGAAAATTGAAAGAATGCTGAAGAATATTGTGAACACTGCAACATATATACGGTAGATGATTGAGATAATACATAGTTTTGGTGAATTAAAAGAGTCGAGGATCATAGAACAGGTTCGAGCGAGAAAGGAATTTTGTATGATCCTATTGCAAAACTTATAGCCATTAATGCCAATGAAATTCTATTAAGTACAAACAAATCCATCTCCAGCATTAATTGATGGAAATTGCACCTGGAAATCAAAAGTTCTGCGCACATACATTAGTGTATCCTCAGAAATAGTACAACGTAAGTGTATACATTCAAGAAGTTTTATGAACATTTTTTTACATCAGAATCAACTCCCATAAAGCCATAAATATGTATAAAAGCTAAACTAACATGGTGCGAAATGCGAATACACCTAACCAAAATCATACGGTTTTATCCAAATTCTGAGACAACTTGCCCTTGCTAATACGAATAAGAACCATAGATTCTGGTGCTAATACTAATAAGAACAACCATAGCATTATATCCTTAGAGTCGTATTATGATTCGCGCGCTACATCTAAGCCACAGAAAATGCCATATAAAGAGATCTTCTTTTACTTCCGTTAGCTTAATCCTAACTGCTGATAATTTATGCAAGTACAAAAACAATAAAAAAAAAAACTTACAATGAAAAAACAACTAAAAAATGTTTCAAAAAATCAGTCAATATTCCACTTATAGTTTAGTTTCCTAGCAACGAAATAAGACAAAACCAAGTAAATATCCCATCATTTTAGTCTTGCGAATATCGGGACCGCCCTCATATAGAAGATGGTAGAGCTATCTCTTCAAATACCGGATTGCCAATACTAACTACTTCCCATCTACATCTGGAGTAGTAATTAACCTCTAACGCCACAAAGTTAACCACCAACATATGTAACAAAAACATGCATATTTAGCACGCTTGCAATACTATGAAACTACAAAATAATGAAGAGACAGGTAACGTAGGTGTACATGTGATATTAGTTGCTTCACATTACGAGTTGCCATGTGGGCAGTGTTGGTGTCAACTTAGGAGTTGCCTATGTGGGTATTGGTGGGTTGTTGCCAGCTTAGGAGTCGCCCTCAACGATAAAATCAAATTCAGTGTGCATGATAATGTGATGTCATAAAGTGAAAATCTGAAAGATAAATAAGTAGTTCCTAAAATTCGATGCGAATAGGAATGACAAATAAAAAGAGGCTCGATCCTCTACACAACTAATATAAATGACTCTGTAAAAATAACAAACCTTAGTCGCTAAATTATAATAAACATGTAAATCTGAAGTCAACATTTGCAAAAAAAAAAGATAATGATACATGTTATAAATTAAAAAACATTTACGTAGCTACTTTTTCTTTATAAAGCTAATTAATTAAGAACTAAAATGCATTCACAAATGAATCTACAAAGAATTTATTCCTTTGTGATGTAGGTTGAAATTAGCAGACGGGTTTAAAAATCAACAAAACCCTTTGGGCAGAATAATTTCACCTTTTCAATTAAATAATAGAAGTGTGTAATGTTCTAATGCATATAAAAATGGGCAGATGATAATAAGTGAAACAAAGTAGAGGCTTTACAGTTTGGTTGCAAAGTATCCATCCCCTTGATATGAGTTTTCTCTCTGTAAAGAGGTAGCTCTTTCTAACTCTATGAACGAATAAAAATGTAATACAGTAAAACTCCATATATTAATAGTATTGGGACTTCGGAAAATTATTAATATACGGAGTTTATTAATATAGGGAGGTATACCAACTTATTTTTTTTTTTTTTGGTAAATTAAAATATGTGAATGCTAATGGATATAGATGTCTTCCTTAATCATCCAAATGAGCAACAAGTTGTATATGCTTTAAGCGAAGAACGATGGAATTGGACAAGAAGAGGAGGGAGATAATTCTGATTATGATAATATAGAGATATCAAATGTTTTATGCCAAGAAGCTTTAAACATGCTCGATAAGTTGTAAGTGTTTTGGCTTCAACAAGAAGGTGTTTATAGTAATGAGATCTTACGCATCCGTAAATCTAAAAATGCAATTAAAATTCAAAAAGTTACATCCTTTTCTCAAACAACTATACGTAAATATTTTATTTCATCTTAAATTTTGATTTAACAAGATCTAGAAGTTTCCAATAGTGATGACTATATTAATATATGGAGGCAAATTCCTTATGATGGGATTAGAAAAATCTATTAATATTAAAATGTAGAGGTTATTACTATTTATAACTGGCCCAAGTTGGAACTTTGATTTTTTTTTTAATTAATATATGGAGTTCTTACTGTAGAAGACTAAATAAAAATCTGCATATAAATAGTTAAATGATTGCAGTGTAGGTGATGTTATGTTACCTCAAATGGATTTATTTCCATGCATTCAGAACTTTCCAAACTGAAGCAAAATTTCATGCTCAAGTAAAGTACTAATAGTACCTTTGCTGGGAACCTAGTAATGCAACATTAAATAGGTTGTTTAAGTTGGTGTCATATCGAGCATTTTGATGACTATCTATAAAACTTCTGGACACCTAAATGACGAACGATTTTAGTTCCCAGTTGACCCCAACTTTTGTACGTAGTTCAAGCTTATGTGAAATCAGTAAACGTGAGCACACTACTAATTTATAATTATAATCTCAGTGTTGCTACAAAAGGCAGCAGAGAAATACATAAATTTTTGGATGCAAAGCAATTTTCAAGTGGGTTTACCGTTGTAATATTCTTCTTGCTTTTAAGAATGTTGTATACACGCTTCTGATAACTCATCTTCCATTAGACCCGCATAGAAATGAAAAGGCAAGCAAAAGACATGTAAATGAAACCATCTTAGTAAAATATTAGACATTGGGAATGAAATCTTCATTGATATAATTAACATACCAATGTATTGCAAACCTGAAATAGAGTTGAATCAGTCTTCAAGTACACCCTTATGTGTTAGGAAGATTCATTACGGACATATTGAATTCGTAGTTCACCTACTTCAAACATTCAGCACACTCGTTATGATAAATAAGAAACATTTAAGGATCGATTTGTAAACTTCTAATTAAAAGATTACAGACCAAGATATTGATCCAAAAGAAATATACATGTTAAAATAAATTATGATGTTTTTTTGTATATTAAGGATACCCACAGTTAATTCTTATATAGTATATAGTACGCGGAGGGTAAATTGCAGCCTGAGTTAGTTTAAATACCTTTGAAGCCTGTTCCGGAGGCTGTAAGCTCGGACCATAAAGCATCCCGACCAATTTTATCTCCCAGCAACGAAGAACTACTGCTATGCAATAACTTTCATTTAGGGAGATAGAAACATAAATCTGCCAATGGAGAACATTAGGAGAAGCATCTTTCAAAGAAAAAAATGTTTATGACCATACACTTTTTCTGATACGATTATTTGCCAAGTGAATTCAGTTCTCAAATATAGTTCTTTCACACCCCAAGAATAATCCATTTCCTTTTCCCAATCCCTGAGACTGATATGAATCATGAATTCAAAATCAAAACGAATCCAAATTCACAAATTTGTAGTAAATGAGCCTAAAATAAGACACATGGTATTAAGTAATAGAACTAACCTCTAATTTGTTTCTGTTTGATTAGCTTAGGGTTTTACTTTCTTTGAGTTGTATTAAAGCTGTAAGAAAAAATCTAATTCAGTTAGTTATGATTCTTATGAATTTATGAAGTGCTAGAGGCTGTTTAGGCAGAATTTCTATTTATCCAGTCACTTTTCGTTAAAATTCCGTTCGATTTATGTTATTATTTCCCTCAAACGTACTAAGAATAGTACAACTGGCATCAGAGTTGTTTCTTCCAAGCATCGTGGTGGCTCAGACTTGCAAGGAGCTACAAGAAACTAACAACAGACAACAACATGAGATCGATTCTTTACACTTGAAGGTAAACAATCTATCTCTGCAAATCAGTACAACATCGACAAAAGATGATTTACAGTCGATGAAGGTAGAAATTGATTCTGGTATGCAGTCGTTAAAGGCAGATATCGAAAAAGGTTTTCAATCTCAGTTGATTTTTTTTTTCTAATCCATGTCTCGACAGAGATCAAAATGGTGCCCAAGGATCTAACACCAGTGGATATCCTTTTAATTATCATTCTGGTGGTCTAGATTCTACTCAATTTCATTGAATGCAAGATCGATTTTCCCAGATTTGATGGTGATAACCCAAAAAAGATGGATCCAGAAGTGTGAATACTATTTTCAGATGAAAAATATCCAGGAGATGCACAAGACAAGGATGGTAGCCATAAATTTAGATGGTAAAGCAAACGAGTGGTATGACAATTTTTTCCTTAATAAAACTCAAATTCCATTGCCATATTTCTGTGATAATGTTTGCTCAATATTTCAAAATCCTGCTCATGAAAATATAGTTGGATTGTTTAATAAATTATCTCAGCTGACCACTGTAAAAGCTTATTTTGAAGAATTTGAGTATTACAAGGCCTTACTGTTAACTGTTCATAAGGATTTTCCAGAAACATACTTCATTGCTAGTTTTATTGGGGGCTTAAAGGAGGAACTCAGAAATTCAGTGCTCATGTTTGAACCTAAAACTCTAATGAATGCTTTCTCACTTGCAAGGATGCAAGAGCAAACTCTACTATTACAAAAAAAAAAAAAAAAAACCTAAAACCACCTTAAAATTTTTGTCCAATTCCTTCAATACCTCAAAACCTTTTCCACCACCCACCATTCTTCCAAAATCAACTTTTAACCCCTCCACTTCTTCTGTTCCACCATCCTTACCTAAAGCTAATCCATCTTTACCCCTCAAAAGACTCACCCCTGAGCAGGTACAGGCAAGAAAAGCACAAGGCTTATGCTTTAATTGTGATGAGGCTTATAGAAGGGGACACATTTATAAGAAACAGTATTTATGTGTGCTAATAGGGGAACAAGCTGAAGAAATTTCTGATACATGATTGGATACTGAACATGAAACTGATGAGGAAACTCTAATGGATAGTAATATGGAAATCTCTCTACATGCTTTGACTGGTTGTGCCTCAGCTGATACCATCAGAATTCCTGGGTTTCTCAAGAAGAAATCTATCTCCATTCTTATAGACACTGGTAGTACACACAGTTTTATTGACTCTGGACTAGCTCATGACGAGGTGTCAAAATTGGTGCCGCTGCCGGGGAGGTAGTGGCAAGTTTAGTTGTTATTTTTATTCTTAGATTATATTTTTGCTTTTAGTTTCAATTTCAATTTACTCATCCAATCTATTAGAATCTTTTTTGGTGAATGCTTAGACTAGCTCAGGTACTATTTCTTTGGTGAATGCGTGGAGAGAGCAAAGAGGAAGATCACACAATGGGATCTCCACCACCTGCTCCAAGAACACTCAAGGAACTCACATCTCCAAATCTTGATCAGCATCCTCTATGTATTCAGCTGGATGGAAGCATTGAGTTAAAGCCGCAATTGATTCATTTGTTGTCCAAATTCAATGGGTTAGAGGGAGAATATCCTAATCTTCACTTGAAACAATTTCATCATGTTGTGACTAGTTTGAAGCAAGTAACTGCAGATGGTGATATGGCTTATGATGACAGCCTTTCCGTTTTCACTTATAGACTCTGCAGGAGATTGGTTGTATTATTTACCCCCTGGAAGCATAACCACATGGAATGGGATGAAGAAGTTATTCCTTGAGAAGTATTTTCCAGCATCAAAAGCAGTAGTGATTCGCAAAGAAATTTGTGGTATTGTGCAAATATCGGGAGATACTCTCTATGAGTATTGGGAGCGCTACAAGAAGCTTTTAGCTAGATGTCCTCATCACCAAATCACCAATAAATTGGTCATTCAATACTTTTATGAGGTTTTGCTTACTAATGAGAGACAGTTGATCGATGCCGCAAGTGGTGGTGCACTCACCAACAAGACCATTGCTGAAGCTACAAGCTTGCTAGAGAACGCTGCAAACACGCAACAATTCTACACTAGAAGCGAACCAATTGTAAGGAAGGTGAATGAAGTTGGTGATTCTTCATACATGGAATATATAATGGGGAACATGGTAAGAATGATGCAGCAAATAGCAGCGACTGTCATTCCATCATATATCGAAGAAGTTGAGCAATCTAATGTGGTGTTTCCCAATCAAGGGCAGAAATATGACCCTTATTCCAGCACATATAATTCGGGTTGGCGAGATCATCCTAATTTCAGTTACTCCAACAAGCAAGCTTCAGTTTCCAATCCGCCTTTCAATCAACAAGGTGGGTACCAATTCTTGCAGAGGCCATAACAAGAAACTCAAGGCATGAGTATAGATGACAAGTTGAACCTTATTCGCAATGCAATGATGCAAGATAAGAAAAAGACGGAGATGTCTATGAAGGACATGCAAACACAAATGGGTCAACTAGCTACTATCGTGAGAAAATTGGAAGCACAAGTAGCTGGAAAACTTCCTTCGCAAACATTGAAGCATAGGGAGAATGTCAATGCTATTGAATTACGAAGTGGAAATCAAGTAGAGAAATCAGAAGCATCACCGGAGTCCCATGAACGTGATTTAGAGAAAGAAGTGGACGAAGCAGTCCCTAAAAATGATGATTCGGTAACAAATTCTAACTCTAAACCTTTTGTTTCTACTTATTTTATTCCTCCACCTTTTCCTAGCAGGTTTGCAAAGTGAAAGAAGGATATGTTGGACAAAGAGATATGGGAAATCTTCAAAAAGATCGAAGTGAACATTCCACTAATTGAGGCGATAAGGCAGGTTCCTCGCTATGCAAAGTTCTTGAAGGAATTGTGCTCGAACAAGCACAAATTGACATGTAATGAGGTAATGAGTGTGTGGGAGAATGCTTCGGCATATGTTCAAAAGAAACTCCCACCTAAACTGAAAGATCCCAGTAATTTTTCTGTACCTTGCATAATTGGTAAAACAAGATTTACAAAATCTTTGCTAGATTTAGGAGCATCTATTAATGTTAAGCCTGCTTCAATTTACGAATCTCTAAATCTTGGTCCTCTTAAAAGTACTGGCGACTTGCCGATAGGTCTAACGTTTACCCGAAAGGGGTTGTTGAAGATGTTTTGGTGCAATTTAATGAGCTTATATTCCCTGTAGACTTCTATATTCTTGATATGAGTGATGAAAATTCATCCTCCTCTACACCTTTGTTGTTGGGTAGACCATTTATGAGAACTGCTAGAACAAAGATTGATGTCTACAAAGGCACTTTGACAATGGAATTTGACGGAGAGGTCATTCGCCTCAACATCTTTGAGGTGATGAGATATCCAAGTGATGTGCACTCATGTTTTGTTGTGGAAGAAACTGACGCTGGCTAAGAATGCAAGCGATATGAAAGTTAGGCTGACGACTTTAAACCAAGCGCTAAGTGGGAGGCAACCCATCGGTTTTGTATCTTTATCTTTTCATTTTTAAGCATTTTATCTTTATTTTTGCATATAAAAACTCCAACTTTTAAAGACTTTTTAACAATTTAGAATAAACACTAGCCTTTCTAAGTAGATGGCATTTTTTCTTGACGATGAGGTATATATTGGCTGAGTTGGGATTAGATGCCAACTAAATAGCTTGTTTAGTAGCTATCAGTTGGAGTATTAGTTTTCTTATTTCTCATGTCATTTTCGGAATTTCCCACCTTGAACTTTACTTTGAATGACTAAATTTACATTGAGGACAATGTAAAGTTTAAGTGTGGGGGAGTATTTATGTAATTTGTATATAATTTGTAGAGTTTGATGCATTTAGCAAAAAAAACAAATAAATAGAAGAAGAAAAAACAAAATTACTTTATAAACTCTGAAATTTAGAAACTTGTGCCTTTAGGATAACACTAAATCTTGGTTGCAGGAGTTGAGGAACCTATTAACTAAAAGGACATAGCTTAGGCATTAGAAATAACATGATAGTTGTTACCATATCTCGGAATCGTCACAATATCACTTTTTGTTTTTATTTTTACTAACTTTTTGTTTCTCTAAATGATTTGGTGGGTCACTAACATCGAATTGTTATTACTGTTAGGATGAAATAGAGTGATTGAGTTACTTAAAAAAAACAAAAAAAAAGACCAGACCAATTAGACCAACCGGAGTATATATATAAAAAAAATGAAAAAAAAATAAAATAAAAAATGACACTTGGATAGCAATATGTGTGTGTTCTCCCTGTCTTCGTCGCCTAAACAAGCGTGGAATGCAAGATCCATGGGAATTACCGTGTAATCTGCTGACAAGAAGCATGCGCTTGGATCTAAAAGATCTAATCATGTTGTCGATTCAAAAAAAAATGAGAAAAAAAGAAGAAAAAAAAGTGAAAAAAGAAAAAGATAAAAAATTATTATTATATTATTATTATTGTTGTTCTTATTAATAAATCCACCACTGGTTCCCTTGTATATGCCAGTTGAGTTGATTTAAGATTAAGATTGTCGACTTCTGGTTCTCTTGTATATGCCAGCTTAGTTGATATTAGAATTCATACCAGTATCTCAATCCATTAGGTTTCATAGGTTCATCTTGGAAGTGACCTTCAGACAGATATGGGAAACGTCGATCACTTTAGTCAACATTCGCAAACATCTATCTCTATATCCATCTTCTTAATCTATCCATGTGTGATTGTGGCTAGTTAGATTCCAAGTATTGTGGTTTGTTCAACTTTCTGAATAGAGCTTTGTTTACTTATATATGAATTTAATTCGCATCAGGGTACTTCCTCCTATAGTAATTTTGGATTCGTTCATAGATTCTTCACAGGTAGTTGGAATTTGGAGTAAAAGATTTTGTAGGTACACCTCTTGTAAACCTTCACGAGACTATAACTAGTCCACTAGGGACACCTAGAGGTTCAAAGGCTTGTTACATTCGCTAAAAGTAACTATAATCTCGACGAGAAGGAGTTGTTTTATTTTAATATTATTTTGTTTGCTCTAGGACTAGCAAACATTAAGTGTGGTTTGAATTTGATAGGTTTCTAAAACGCCCAATTTCTATAATGATTTTTCATGCTTTTCTTATTAGTTTTCTTATGTATATTACATTTCTTTTTATTTCTCTTTAGGTACAATGGCTTGCTTTCGCAAAAAGGAAGAAGAAGCATTGGAATGGAGCATAAGCTCGTGTAAAAAATTGCTTTCCATCGATAACTAGCCGAGATAGGATGGAAAGTCTCCAAGATGCAGACAAAGTGGATCAACAAAGTGTTCACAATGACAGACATTTTGAAGTATGTATAATGGGATTAATGACTGGTGTAGCCCGTTCATTGCAGAGAGGCCATAAACAGTTAGTGGATTTCACCAGCAAGATACCGCACATGTGCTGTTGAAGAGGAGGAAACTTAGGTCTCTTTATTACAAGCAGAGAATGTGAGTTCTTCATCAGCTCAAGCCATTGGAGGCTATATTTCTTCTCGTTTCCTGCCAGAGATGGATATGGGCATTCAACAGAGATCAACAACTCCACGCAGAGCCAACCAAGAGAAGGAAATGGGGTACAATTGCTCTGGTCAGAGTCTGGTAGTTATGAGAAGAGTTTGGGTCAAAGTCTGGAGCATAAATTCAGTCGAGATGCCATAGGTTTCGTTGAGAATTTGGGTTAATCAGTGTCTCAAGTTCGCGAGGAGGTTATAGCTCAAGATTTCAGGCTGAATTAGGTTCAAAATAAGGAGCAGTTGATAGAGTTTGAAGACCAATTGAACCAGAGAAGATAATAGTGTTGTTGGTTGATAATTGGGACTGACTGTGAAGATTTATGATTGTTGAATGGTTTCTGAGCTATGGGTTTGTTGTGAAATTGAATTTGCAGGAGTTCGGATGAGTTTGGAAGCTACAAAAGTCCAAGGTCTACAGCAAGAAGAGATCGACAACACCACCAGGTTGTGTATAAAACCTGTTAGAGTAAAAGCCTAAATGACCTCTTCTTCACCTCTTCGAGCTCAGTTGTTGTTAGTTAAACCTGTGTACAAGGGGTGTTGTTGAAATATAATGTTTCTCGTAAGATTTTGGGGAGTCTACAATGGGTGCTGGCAAGGGTCGAGAGCTTTAATTGAAATCTACAAGGGGACAAGATGGATGTGGTCTGTTGGGGGTTAAGTTCTTGAGCTAAGTTTCAGTTAGATGGATTGGAACTGGTTATGAAGACAAGGAAGAAGTATGATGTATGCAGAATTCAGTGAAACAGACAGCAAGAGATGATCGTATTGCAACTGGTCACAATGAGGACGAACATGGATGGAGTTTTGAGCTTGTATTGATGCTGGAAAATCATTGGATTGTTGCCATGGGATTAACGGTCGAGTTAATGATGGAATTTTAGCTCAGTTGTGGCCGAGAAAACAACAAAGGACCTGATGTTGCTGCCTTGATTAGTGTGGTTCGATGGCTGTATTTGGTAGTTGGAACTAGACTCAGAACTGAGATAAACATGGGAATGATGGGTCGTTTGCCAGGGGTGAGGTCAAGTTCAGTGAAGAAGAAACAGCGGTTAAGAAAACAACTGGGAGTCTGGGTGATTGTCGTGACTGAATGATAGACTGTGTTGATAGGTTCGTATATGACAGCAGTGGCTAGAGTGTATGGAGTTTGGGTCGAGCGTTTTGGCAGAGAACAAGGTGTAATAAGAGAGATTTTGAGCCTGTAGGGTTTGTTAATATTAAGAATCATGGGGTGTCTATCTTATGCGACTTTGCAGGGAGGAGAGGATATAAAAGGGAGGCACAGAAATACACCTTGGGAGCACCGTTTTGACGCCCATGAATGTGCTGGAAAAAAGTTCTGTGAGAGTAACAACAACATCAACTCTGGTTGCTGCTTTGGTTTAATCTAAACTTCTTCTTTTAAACATCATTAACCATAAACCTTATTTTTGAGAACATATGATTATGAGAAGCTAAACCTATTGTTGTTAAATCAAAAATAGGTTTAGCTTCTCATAATCGTATGTTCTCAAAAATAAGGTTTATGGTTAATGATGTTTAAAAGAAGAAGTTTAGATTAAACCAAAGCAGCAACCAGAGTTGTTGTTGTTGTTACTCTCACAGAACTTTTTTCCAGCACTTTCAGGGGCGTCAAAACAGTGCTCCCAAGGTGTATTTCTGCGCCTCCCTTTTATATCCTCTCCTCCCTGCAAAGTTGCATAAGATAGACACCCCATAATTCTTAATATTCACAAACCCTACATGCTCAAAATCTCTCTTACTGCACCTTGTTCTCTGCCAAAACGCTCGACCCAAACTCCATACACTCGAGCCAATGTTGTCATATACGAACCCATCAACACAGTCCATCATTCAGTCATGGCAATCACCCAGATTCTCAGCTGTTTTCTTAACCCTTGTTTCTTCTTCACCGAACTTGACCTCAACCCTGGCAAACGACCCATCATTCCCATGTTTATCTCAGTTCTGAGTCTAGTTCCAGCTGCCAAATACAGCCATCGAACCACACTAATCAAGGAAGCAACATCAGGTCCTTTATTGTTTTTTCGGCCACAGCTGAGCTAAAATTCCATCACTAACTCGACCGTTAACCCCATGGAAACATTCCACTGATTTTCCAGCATCAATACAAGCTCAAAACTCCATTCATTGGTCCAGTCCTCATTGTGACCAGCTGCAATACGATCATATCTTGTTGTCTGCTTCACTGAATTCTGCATACATCATACTTCTTCCTTGTCTTCATAACCAGTTCCAATCCATCTAACTGAAACTCAGCTCAAGAACTTAACCCCAACAGATCACATCCATCTCGTCCCCTTGTAGATTTCAAGTAAAGCTCTCGACCCTTGCCAGCACCCATTGTAGACTCCCCAAAATCTTACGAGCAACATCATGTTTCAGCAACACCCCTTGTACACAGGTTCAACTAACAGCAGCTGAGCTCGAAGAGGTGAAGAATAAGTCATTTAGGCTTTTACTCGAACATGTTTTGTACATAACCTGGTGGTATTTTCGTTCTCTTCTTGTTGTATCCCTTGGACTTTTGTAGCTTCCAAACTCATCCGAACTCCTGTAAATTCAATTTCACAACAAACCCATAGATCAGAAACCATTCAACAATCATAAACCTTCACAGTTAGTCCCAATTATCAACCTACAACACTATTATCTTATCCGGTTCAACTGGTCATCAAACTCTATCAATTGCTCCTTATTTTGAACCTAATTCAGCCTGAAATCTTGAGTTATAACCTCCTCGTGAATTTGAGACACTGATTAACCCAAATTCTCAACGAAACCCATGGCATCTTGACTGAATTTATGTTGTAGACTTTGACCCAAACTCTGCTCATAACTACCAGACTCTGACCAGAGCAATCGTACCCCATTTGCTTCTCTTGGTTGGCTATGAGTGGAGTTGTTGATCTCTGTTAAATGCCCATATCCATCTCTGGAAGGAAACAAGAAGAAATAAGCCTTCAATGGCTTGAGATGATGAAGTACTCCCATTCTCTGCTTGTAATAAAGAGACCTAAGTTTCCTCCTCTTCAACAGCACATGTGCGGTGTCTTGGTGGTGAAATACACTAATTGTTTATGGCCTCTCTGCAATTAACGGGCTACACCAGTTATTAAGCCCATTATACAGACTTCAAAATGTCTGTCCTTGTGAACAATTTGTTGATCCCCTTTGTCTGCAGCTTGGAGACTTGCCAGCCTATCTCGGCTAGTTATCGATGGCAAACAATTGTTGACACGAGCTTATAATCCATTCCGATGCTTCTTCTTCCTTTTTGCGAATGCAAGCCATTGTACCTAAAGAGAAATAAAAAGAAATGTAATATACAAAATTACAAGAAAACTAATAAGAAAAGCATGAGAAATCATTATATAAATTGGGTGTTTTAGACACCTATTAGCTCACAGTTTACAATGCCCCATAGAATACACTACTAGTCTACTAGTCATTGTAGCCAATGGTGATAAAACTATCAGCTCTGGCATATGTTCTAAACTATATTAGTCTATGCAAGGCCACAAATTCTGTGGTGACTTGAGACTCCTTCCCTTAGGAGGGTGTGATATTGTTTTGGGTGCAAATTGGTTGAGAAATTTGGGAGATGTTTTATTCAATATGTCCAAATTATGTATCTCCTTCAAGCATCATGGCAAGAAGATTACATTACAGGGCATCACTCGACAACCATCCTTGAGCATGATGGGTGGATTTGCAGTTAAAAAATTCTTTCAAGATCATTCCCATGGACTGGTAGGTCAACTATTTTCTATTTCTACCACCACTAGTACATCCCAACCACCCCCACAGATATCTTGTGTCCTTAATCAGTTTGCTAATGTCTGAGCCAAAATCCCTCCCACCTCAAAGAGAATTAGACCACAAAATACCTTTACTCCCTAATTCAGTGCCTATCAATTTGCGATTTTATAAATTCCCTTACCTGCAGAAGTCAGTAGTTGAACAACTGGTTCAAGAAATGTTAATTTTTGGTGTTATACAGCCCAAGAACAGCCCATTTGCTTCTCCTATTCTACTTGTTAAGAAGAAGGACAATTCATGGAGATTCAATGTTCATTACAGGAAGTTAAACAACATTACCATCAAAGAAAAATTTCCCATTCCAGTCATTGATGAACTGTTAGATGAGTTGCATGGTTCCAAGTTCTTTACAAAGATTGATTTGAAGTCTGGCTATCATCAAATTAGAGAGTTTCTTTCTGACACCCATAAAACTGCTTTCAGAACCCATCATGGTCACTTTGAAGTCAAGGTGATGCCATTTGGTCTCACAAATGCACCAGCTACCTTTCAGGCACTTATGAATAAGGTTTTCCAAGCTCATATTAGGAAATTTATTCTTTTGTTCTTTGATGACATTTTGATCTACAGCTCTTCCTTGGAGCACCATATTCTTCACTTACAAACCACCTTGCAAATTCTCAGAGATAATCACCTATATGCAAATTTCTCTAAGTGTTGTTTTGGCCAATCAGAGCTGGAGTATTTGGGGCATATTGTTACTGCTAACCACCTTGCAAATTCTCTGAGATACTCACCTATATACAAATTTCTTTAAGTGTTGTTTTGGCCAATCAGAGCTGGAGTATTTGGGGCATATTGTTACTGCTAATGGAGTTATGGCTGATCCTGCAAAGATATCTGCAACGGTGGATTGGCCTACACCTACTAATATCAAAGCTCTAAGAGGGTTTTTGGTCCTCACGGGTTATTATTGAAAAATTGTTAAAAATTATGGTCTCATTTGTAGACCCTTGACTGACTTACTTAAGAAAGATTCTTTTTATTGGTCCCCTGCTGCTACTGCTGCTTCTCTTCAGCTCAAGAAGGCAATGACCACTACACTTGTGCTTCCTTTACTTGATTTCACCAAGCAGTTTGTCCTGGAAACAGATGCTTATGACTTGGGTATTGGTGTTATCCTTATGCAAGACAACAGAGCCATTGCTTTTTTACAGCAAGCCTCTAGGACCCAGAGTTGATGCATTGTCTACTTATAAAAATGAGTTTCTATCCATTGTACAAGTAGTCATTAGGTGGAAGCATTATTTACAAGGTACACATTTTATTATCAAGATGGACCATCAGAGTATTCACTATTTCCTGGAACAGAAAATTTCAACTATTTTACAGCAGAAATGGCTTATGAAGCTCTTGGGTTATGATTATGAGATATGTTACGAGAAGGGCTCTGCAAATAGAGTTGTTGATGCTCTTTCTAAGAGATCTCACTCCACTACTGCATGCAATTCTACTTCCATTTTAAGACCAGCTTGGACTCAAGACATTCTTGACAGTTATGTTGAAGACTCCACAGTTCAGAATTTAATTGCTCAGCTTGCTATCACCCCCGCTCTACTACTAAATACTCTTACTTGAATGGCATTCTGAGATACAAAGGGGGATTATATATTGGCAGCTCAGCTGCAACTAGAACCAAAATCTTAGACTCCATACACTCTTCTGTTGTGGGTGGCCATTCTGGCATGCATGCCACTTATATTAGAGCCAAATCTTACTTCTTCTGTCCTGCTATGAAGAAGGATATTCTCTTATATGTCTCAATTTGTGATGTTTGTCAAAGGAACAAGGGAGAGCACACCTTCCCTGTTGGGCTGCTTCAACCATTGCTTGTCCCAGATCATGCATGGAAACACATATCAATGGACTTTATTGAAGGGTTACTAATGAGTGAAAGAAAGTCTGTCATTTTAGTTGTGGTGGACAGACTAACTAAGTACAACCACTTCATTGCCCTGCACCATCCTTAATTGTTGCCTCTGTTGCAAGGGAATTTATTTCACATGTCTTCAAGCTTCATGAGTTACCTACATCCACAGTTTCTGACAGAGACAAAATTTTCACAAGTCATTTTTGGCAAGACTTATTCAAGGCATTGGGTACTCAACTGAATTTAAGTGCAACGTACCATCCACAGACTGATGGCCAAACTGAAAGGGTAAATTTTTGACTTGAAAGCTACTTGAGATGTATGTGTAGTCATAAACTAAAGAAATGACATCTTTGGATTCCCTTAGCTGAATGGTGGTACAATACCAACTACCATACTAGCTTGAAAATGAGCCCCTTCCAGGCACTTTATGGTTACCTCCCTCCACACATTGCTTTTCCTCTTTTGCCACAACATCTGTTGCTGTTGTTGAGGAATATCTAAAACAGATGGATGTTGTCATTGATTTATTGAATGACACTCTTCATAAATCACAGGAGAGGATGAAGTTTTATGCTGATAAGGCAAGAACTGACAGAGTCTTTGCAGTAGGTGACGAGGTTTACCTGAAGTTGCAACCTTACAGGCAAGCTTTTGTGGCACTCAGAAGAAATCTCAAACTAGCATCCAAGTATTATGGCTTATTTCCTATTATCCAGAAGATTGGTGAAGCTGCATACAAACTCCATTTTCCAGCAGATGCAAGGATTCACCCTGTCTTCCATATCTCTCAACTGAAGAAGCACATTGGAGCCTCACACACTCCATCTCCTTCTCTGCATGTGCTTGATACTGATGGCACTATATTAGTTATTCATGTTGCTGCCTTGGATTCAAGAACTATTTTGCGCAATGGTCTCTTTGTCCCTCAGTTACTTATTAGGTGGACTAATACTTCCATTGAAGATGTTACCTGGGAAAATACTGCTCACATTGCACACCATTTTCCTAAATTCCATCCATGAGGATAAGGATTTGCCGATGGAGAGGGTATTTTCATGTAACTTTCCTTTAGTTAGACGTAAGCTATACTTGGGTTCCCTTAGTACAAACTGGGGTGCCTTGAATAAAGGTGTCGACATCTCAATAATTGGTCGGTAGCGATCTTATCTGTGAGTGACGCGTGGCCAGCTCGAATTCGTTGATTAGCTCTGGGTTTTACTTTCTTTGAGTTGTATTAAAGTTGTAAGAAAAACTTTAATTCAGTTAGTTATGAATATATGAAGTGCTAGAGGCTGCTTAGGCAGAATTTCTATTTATCCGGTCACTTTCCGTTAAAATTCCGTTCGATTTATGTTATTATTTCCCTCAAACGTACTAAGAATATATAGTACATCAACATGTTCAATTAATGTAGTAGTATGTTGTCGGAGCTTAGCTTGTTTGGCTTCCAACCAGTTAATGTAATACTCTTTATCCAATAATAAAAAAAATTATAATCAACAAACATATATTGTATAACTTAAAACTTTAGAAGACCTTAAAATTTTAGAAGAAACAACTTTCGATCCATAATGACAGTATTCCTGCGTCCAATCTTAATTGCAGACCTTCCCGTTAGAGGTCCAATCTTCTAATACTCTGCATATACTTCTCCAATGCGGTACTGCTAAATTTAAAAAGGAAGAAATCGGCGTTTTAATATTCTGCATATACTTCTCCAATGCAGTACTGCGAAATTTAAAAAGGAAGAAATCAGCGTTGAGTACGAGATTAAGAGAAAATAGCACACATAAGCAATATATATAACTTAGATAAAAAATTCCATTATTTCAATTGAAAATTTGATTGATAATATGAACTTGCTCGGCTTCCAACTATTGTTTTGTCTTTTGAGATTACTTATAAGTTTCATGTACTTTTGTAAACATTTGATTTTAAAACTATATTAATTTGAAAACATATGAAGTTTAATTGCTGAATTAGGACAACTCTGATCAGAATGTAAACATAAATTAGTAATCCAAAAATTTTATTTATAGGGAAGAAGAAAGTACCCCCTAATGTGAGAGATGTCAAGAAAGAATCCAAACAGAGTTAGTTCCTCCTCTAGTGAGATTTTATAGAAAATTGAAAGAATGCTGAAGAATATTGTGAACACTGCAACATATATACGGTAGATGATTGAGATAATACATAGTTTTGGTGAATTAAAAGAGTCGAGGATCATAGAAGAGGTTCGAGCGAGAAAGGAATTTTGTATGATCCTATTGCAAAACTTATAGCCATTAATGCCAATGAAATTCTATTAAGTACAAACAAATCCATCTTCAGCATTAATAGATGGAAATTGCACCTGGAAATCAAAAGTTCTGCGCACATACATTAGTGTATCCTCAGAAATAGTACAACGTAAGTGTATACATTCAAGAAGTTTTATGAACATTTTTTTACATCAGAATCAACTCCCATAAAGCCATAAATATGTATAAAACCTAAACTAACATGGTGCGAAATGCGAATACACCAAACCAAAATCATACGGTTTTATCCAAATTCTGAGACAACTTTCCCTTGCTAATACGAATAAGAACCATAGATTCTGGTGCTAATACTAATAAGAACAACCATAGCATTATATCCTTAGAGTCGTATTATGATTCGCGCGCTACATCTAAGCCACAGAAAATGTCATATAAAGAGATCGTCTTTTACTTCCGTTAGCTTAATTCTAACTGCTGATAATTTATGCAAGTACAAAAACAATAAAAAAAAATCTTACAATGAAAAAACAACTAAAAAATGTTTCAAAAAATCAGTCAATATTCCACTTATAGTTTAGTTTCCTAGCAACGAAATAAGACAAATCCAAGTAAATATCCCATCATTTTAGTCTTGCGAATATCGGGACCGCCCTCATATAGAAGATGGTAGAGCTATATCTTCAAATACCGGATTGCCAATACTAACCACTTCCCATCTACATCTGGAGTAGTAATTAACCTCTAACGCCACAAAGTTAACCACCAACATATGTAACAAAAACATGCATATTTAGCACGCTTGCAATACTATGAAACTACAAAATAATGAAGAGACAGGTAACGTAGGTGTACATGTGAGATCAGTTGCTTCACATTACGAGTTGCCATGTGGGCAGTGTTGGTGTCAACTTAGGAGTTGCCTATGTGGGTATTGGTGGGTTGTTGCCAGCTTAGGAGTCGCCCTCAACGACAAAATCAAATTCAGTGTGCATGATAATGTGATGTCCTAAAGTGAAAAATCTGAAAGATAAATAAGTAGTTCCTAAAATTCGATGCGAATAGGAATGACAAATAAAAAGCGGCTCGATCCTCTATTCAACTAATATAAATGACTTTGTAAAAATAACAAACCTTAGTCGCTAAATTATAATAAACATGTAAATCTGAAGTCAACATTTGCAAAAAAAAAAAAAAGATAATGATACATGTTATAAATTAAAAAACATTTACATAGCTACTTTTTCTTTATAAACCTAATTAATTAAGAACTCAAATGCATTCACAAATGAATCTACAAAGAATTTATTCCTTTGTAATGTAGGTTGAAATTAGCAGACGGGTTTAAAAATCAACAAAACCCTTTGGGCAGAATAATTTCACCTTTTCAATTAAATAATAGAAGTGTGTAATGTTCTAATGCATATAAAAATGGGCAGATGATAATAAGTGAAACAAAGTAGAGGCTTTACAGTTTGGTTGCAAAGTATCCATCCCCTTGATATGAGTTTTCTCTCTGTAAAGAGGTAGCTCTTTCTAACTCTATGAACGAATACAAATGTAATACAGTAAAAACTCCATATATTAATAGTATTGGGACTTCGGAAAATTATTAATATACGGAGTTTATTAATATAGGGAGGTATACCAACTTATTTTATTTTTTTTGGTAAATTAAAATATGTAAATGCTAATGGATATAGATGTCTTCCTTAATCATCCAAATGAGCAACAAGTTGTATATGCTTTAAGCGAAGAACGATGGAATTGGACAAGAAGAGGAGGGAGATAATTCTGATTATGATAATATAGAGATATCAAATGTTTTATGTCAAAAATCTTTAAACATGCTCGATAAGTTGTAAATGTTTTGGCTTCAACAAGAAGGTGTTTATAGTAATGAGATCTTACGCATCCGTAAATCTAAAAATGCAATTAAAATTCAAAAAGTTACATCCTTTTCTCAAACAACTATACGTAAATATTTTATTTCATCTTAAATTTTGATTTAACAAGATCTAGAAGTTTCCAATAGTGATGACTATATTAATATATGGAGGCAAATTCCTTATGATGGGATTAGAAAAATCTATTAATATTAAAATGTAGAGGTTATTACTATTTATAACTGGCCCAAGTTGGAACTTTGATTTTTTTTTATTTAATATATGGAGTTCTTACTGTAGAAGACTAAATAAAAATCTGCATATAAATAGTTAAATGGTTGCAGTATAGGTGATGTTATGTTACCTCAAATGGATTTATTTCCATGCATTCAGAACTTTCCAAACTGAAGCAAAATTTCATGCTCAAGTAAAGTACTAATAGTACCTTTGCTGGGAACCCAGTAATCCAACATTAAATAGGTTGTTTAAGTTGGTGTCATATCGAGCATTTTGATGACTATCTATAAAACTTCTGGACACCTAAATGACGAACGATTCTAGTTCCCAGTTGACCCCAACTTTTGTACGTAGTTCAAGCTTATGTGAAATCAGTAAACGTGAGCACACTACTAATTTATAATTATAATCTCAGTGTTGCTACAAAAGGCAGCAGAGAAATACATAAATTTTTGGATGCAAAGCAATTTTCAAGTGGGTTTACCGTTGTAATATTCTTCTTGCTTTTAAGAATGTTGTATACACGCTTCTGATAACTCATCTTCCATTAGACCCGCTTAGAAATTAAAAGGCAAGCAAAAGACATGTAAATGAAACCATCTTAGTAAAATATTAGACATTGGGAATGAAATATTCATTGATATAATTAACATACCAATGTATTGCAAACCTGAAATAAAGTTGAATCAGTCTTCAAGTACACCCTTATGTGTTAGGAAGATTCATTACGGACAGATTGAATTCGTAGTTCACCTATTTCAACCATTCAGCACACTCGTTATGATAAATAAGAAACATTTAAGGATCGATTTGTAAACTTCCAATTAAAAGATTACAGACCAAGATATTGATCCAAAAGAAATATACATGTTAAAATAAATTATGATGTTCTTTTGTATATTAAGGATACCCACAGTTAATTCTTATATAGTATATAGTACGCGGAGGGTAAATTGCAGCCTGAGTTAGTTTAAATACCTTTGAAGCCTGTTCCGGCGGCTGTAAGCTCGGACCATAAAGCATCCCGACCAATTTTATCTCCCAGCAACGAAGAACTACTGCTATGCAATAGCTTTCATTTAGGGAGATAGAAACATAAATCTGCCAATGGAGAACATTAAGAGAAGCATCTTTCAAAGAAAAAAATGTTTATGACCATACACTTTTTCTGATCCAATTCTTTGCCAAGCGAATTCAGTTCTCAAATATAGTTCTTTCACACCCCAAGAATAATCCATTTCCTTTTCCCAATCCCTGAGACTGATATGAATCATGAATTCAAAATCAAAACGAATCCAAATTCACAAATTTGTAGTAAATGAGCCTAAAATAAGACACATGGTATTAAGTAATAGAACTAACCTCTAATTTGTTTCTGTTTGATTTTCGCCCCGGGTTTAAACTAAACTCAGTTTGTTGAATCTGGGTTTGATTTCTTGTATCTGATCTCGTCTGAGAGATGAAGAACAATGCCAAGAAAACTTGATGTCATCTTGTCGTTTCAAATTTTAGACCCACCATGAGAGAACGAATAAAATCAGGGAATGATGTGTAAAATATGGTTCCATTATATTTTTTTATCGAATGGGTCAAGACAAATTTGTTAGTTCCTTGCTGCAACTTCAATGAAATCAAAATTCATATACCCTAGAATTCAAAATTGTTAGAGCATTGCTCGGTTGAACCCACTAGCGTTGGTATGTCAAGTTAGTTGTTAATTTTAGTTGCCAAAATGCATTCTTGATTTAGTATACTAAAGATAGTTTCGGACTAGATTAAGTCTAAGAAGTAAAATCGAAGCTATCCTTGAAGGATGAAGTTTGAAGACTACAAGAATACATCAACGAGGACTTCATCAACATATGTATGTGTTAATTTATTTCATTTGGATTCTTGCTCAATTCCACCTTTCCAATCTATCGAAACAAATGCTCACTCTATGGAACAATTCCTATGACAGTAAATGTACATTTATGTATATGTACTCGAGGTTATTTGAGCCAAGAATTTTGTAACAATAACCTTTATCCCTGGAAAGGTTCTCATGTTATAGTGAATGAGCTTACGAATTTAACGGGCCAAGAATCACTCAATTCTGAGTTATAACGATGAAGTTATCAGTAATTTATTAAAGTAGCAATTATAAGTGTTGTTGTAATTGTTACGGTTCGTTAGTAGGAAACAATCCATGAACTGTTTGTAACGGTTCACGGACTTGAGCCCAATTACGTGACTAGAAGCCTTTTTTTAGTCAAGTATTTGATGTTTCCTTATCTAGGCAAGATAGCTATTACTCCAAACATATTTGATTACCATATTAAAGTGTTTGTGATTCCTTCATAAGATAAATTGTGATTTATTCACATAAATACAATATTTGCTAAATTAATTATTTATTTAATTATTTTGGCAACAGTTGTAACTTAGGAAAGACTCCCAAAATTATGAGGGTCTTGAAAAAGGAAAATAGTTTTGCTTAGATTTCAAGTTACCTTTCACTATAAATTAAGGGTTTGTGAGTGCTACACGTTTTTCATCCCCTTTGGAAAATTGATGTAAGCTTCATAAGGTTGTTTTCCATGTCTTTTGTTCTTCATGAACAAGAGTGAGATAAAAGTCTTTGTATTGGGGATCACAAAGTCGAGTTGGATTTAATCTTCGTGATTGTCATACAACTTGTAATCTAGGTTTTTCACCTCTTGTCTATTTTAAGGTCTTCTCTTCTGATATAAGACCATTCAAGAGTTGTTGACCATAAACCCTAGGTTTTGATAGATTTCAGTTCTCGATCGTGTACCGACACTTGTTAGTCGAAATCGGAACTAGAAATAAAAACTTCGATTAAGGTATCTCGTAACAATCCTTAAGAAGTTTTAAACAAGATATCTCTAGATTTATTCTAGCTGTTCTTGTTGTAGAATAATTAGGTTTCTCTTTCTTTTATTGAAGAGTATAATAAACCCTAATCTACAAGTTTGTTTTGATATTACCTAGTAATTGTTTTTATCAAAACAAACACAAGATTTCCAATACCTTGATTTAGGTCTAAAGGGAAATTAATTCGGTGTTTTGTGAAAACAAAAGATCGAAAAATATCAACCGTGTTGTTGTATCTTCTGAAGAGAACCTTGTTCTGCCAGAAGATTATCGGGAATAACTTCTAAAGAAATTTTTTTTTCTGCTAGAAGTTACACGAGAAGTATTCCTAAAGAGAAGCGGTGTTCTGCTAGGAGTTCTATAAGTGCTTGAATACAGCTGAAGCAGGTATTACATCTAGTCCGAATAGGTAGTAGGAAATTGGTGTAACAACTTATAATCAGTGTGTGTTTATTCTGGACTAGGTCCCGGGGTTTTTTCTGCATTTGCGGTTTCCTTGTTAACAAAATTATGGTGTTTGTGTTATTTCTTTTCCGCATTCTATTTTATTTATATAATTGAGATAATACAGGTTGTACGTTAATCAATTATAGTTGCTAAATCCAACCTTGTTTGTTGGATAAGACTTGATTGATCTTGGACACTTGACTTTGTCTTTTTCACATTGTTAGACCAGACTAGACTAACCCTGTTTTAAGTGGACACCGTGTTGAAATATTTCTTTAGTGATTGTTGCTTAAAGAGGTTTATACACGGTGGGTCTTAAATAGGTTGTGATAAAAACAAATTGGTTTGATACCTTCCAAGAACTCACACACTATAATCAGGTTTACGGACTTGTTCCTGTTTAACTCTGATTGTGTTGAGAGAGAGAGATATAACTCTTGGATATACTTTTCTTTGATTGAGTCTGACTGTCTAGTTGATTCTCTTGGAAGTATATTGGAGTCCATTCAGACTGCCAAACGAAATATTGGGTGTAGTTGTTGTACCCCGCTTTTCAGAAATGAAACTGAATTTCTATCATTTTAATGATAAAATTCTTTGAGATTACTTACAGTAAAATTAAAGCGACTATAATCATCATAATCGAGCAACCATTTATTTTGGAGCATATCGAGCAACCCACTTGATCGAAATTAAAATACTAAATTTCAGTTCCATGAAGAAGTAATTTGGAAAAGTTTGTAGATTATTATTTTTTTCCAATGGAATCATCATGATACATTTAGAAACAGTAAGTGTTATGATCTTTTGCACATTTAATACTAAGAAAGTCTATGACCTAATGAGAGTTTGAGTTATGCGTTTCATTTTGTGTTTAGCAGATTGAACCTTGGTCGTAGATTTATGTATTGAGTTTGAAAGGGATAAGTGAGGAGAAGTAAGGACTAACAAAAGGAACTCACAAAAAAAAAATCAAGAAATTTCGAACAAACAAAAATCAAAATTCGGTTGAAATTCACATAAAAAAAGTACAAATCCCTGATTTGTTAAGATTCCTAAGTTTATTCACAAAAAGAACAACTTACTTTGGTTGGCAGGATGAGTCATATTGGAAAATTTCCAGAGTTGGATGGTTCTTATTTTCCCCTCGTATTATCTGTGAGAGAAATGATTTCGATGAGAAGAAGAAAAACTGATAACCAATATCCAATCACTCAACCACTAACTTTCCAACAGAAATCCATGCATAAAATTATTGAGGAAAGCATAATACTGAAAAAGATTAATATTCCATAAGAGGTAAATCATTGAATCATCAAAGTGGAAGAAAAAACACCTTTCCGCAAGTCTAAATAAGGAAAGCAGGAAATTTAAAATATTTACTTAAATAGTAGAGTAGAGATTTAATCTTCTCGGTAAGTCTGTGTTTGAGGGACTTAAATGAAAACATAGGCTGATGTTGTTCTTCACAGGTCACAAACATTAATCTCCCAATATGCCATACCATCTATGTTTTAATTTCCTCCAATACAGAAAATTAATTTTGATTTTTGTATACACTCGATTGCCGGAAAATGGAACAATTCTAAAAGCAGCACTTCGAGATTAAGGTGATCGTTAGACTTAGATGATAAGACGAATCCATTTCCAAATTAAATGCCAAAAACCCTAGAATGTTAGATATCTTACCAGAATACATGAAGTCTTGAACATAGTCGATTAAAATGGATTGGCTACGATTCAAAAGACTTTATAAATAAAAACATCTTCTTACTGTTTCCAATATTTGGGATTTTGATTACTCTCATCTTGCTCAAACTTGAAGAGTTAGGGTTTGGGTTTCGAAGAAAGAGATGTATCGAGTATCGATTAAAAATATTACAAAAGATAGAGTAACTCTTGATTTGGACGTTTCGTTTCAATAGGCAGTAAATGGGAATGAAGCAACACCACGGCCGTAGATTTATCTTTGTGAGGAAAAATCTGAACCGCCACTAACACAGGCAAACTTAGCCAAACTGTGTTTTGTACTCTTGAAATGTCAACAAGTGACAAAAATTCATACATCATTAACAAAGAATAGTAAAAAATATATTTAATGAGATCCCATAATATAGAAGATCTAACACACATTAAAAGTATTGAATAAATATTCAAATAGAAAACATCTGTTTTCCGATGGATGGTTTCTGGAACTCTTTCCAACCATTTGGATAACTTCTTCAAATCTTGATGATCCCACAGCAAGGAGTAATAAGCACATAACATCATAATCACGGTTAGAACCGGTAGCCATGGATCTTGTATCGAGTTGCAGAGACCTACGTCACGCCGGAGGAAATCGTCGTCAATAATATACATGAACATACCATTACATGTTAACAAAGTGCCATTAAGGCTATTATATTCTTCATAATAACAATAGTCAGCCATTAGAAGACGATCAGGAGAAATATATAAAAAACCTGACTCTAATATCCCCGTAAAACAAGGCAAATTTTATTGAAAGCATAAAAACCTAATTTAAGTCTTACCCAAATTTACCCTAATTAATATTAGAGAAAATCTAGGAAACACACAAAAATCTACTAAAAATTGATATGTAATTGAAGATTTGTGAAAGGAATTCACGAAGAAGAAGAGGTAGTTTCACATCCGCATCCATCATCTAAAACTCCATTTACCAGTTTACCAGTAGTCCTCTCTGTTTGCTTCTCTAATATCATTATTACCAGTGCCATATCATTACTACCAGTGTCATAACTATCTTCTTTGTCTCTTATATTAATATTATACATCATAAATAATTTTGGTTTAATGAGCAGTTTTAATGTGTTCTTGCAACATGTTTCTTATCAACTACTTACTTATAAACAAAAAACCATGGAAGGCACATTTAAATACAAATAAAATAAGTAGGAAATACCATATAGTCCTAGAAATAATACATTAGAGCGAGTTTGGTCATGTTGATTTACTCAATTGTCTATTTGAAAAAGCAGGGATGCAACAACCACACCCAATATTTTGCTTAGCAATCTGTATGGACAAACTCCAATATACTTTCTAGAGAATCAATTAGACAGTCTGACTCAATCTAGATAAAAAGTATATCAAAGAGTTCATATCTCAATCTCTCGATTTGATATATACTCAAGCAAATAGAAATTTGCGAGTCTTTATCAAATACTAGAGAGATAACTTGGATGGTACCAAAGACCAATATCCAAATGTCAATCAATTTAAATCAACAACCAAAAGGTCGGATATTCTACTTGATTGATCAGCGAACAACCTGTGATATTTCAATTATATAACAAAACATAATGCGGAAAAAAAATAACACAGACACCAGAATTTTGTTAATGAGGAAACCGTACATGCAGAAAAACCCCGGGACCTAGTCCAGTTTGAACACACACTGTATTAAGCCGCTACAGACACTAGCTTACTACAAGCTAACTTCGGCCTGGACTGTAGTTGAACCCCAATCAATCTCACACTTTTCCAAGGTACAGTTGTGCTCCTTACGTCTCTGATACCAGCAGGATACCACGCACTTGATTCCCTTAGATGATCTCACCCACAACTAAGAGTTGGTACGACCCAAAGTCGAAGACTTTAATAAACAAATTTGTATCACACGGAAAAGTCTACGGTAATAGATAAATCCGTCTCCCACGAATATATCTACGAGTTTTGTTCCATCTTTTGATAAATCAAGGTGAACATGAACCAATTGATAACCCGGACTTATATTCCCGAAGAACAACCTAGTATTATCAATCACCTCACAATAATCTTAATCGACGCAGCGAAAAAAGATATTGCGGAATCACAAACGATGAGACGAAGTGTTTATGATTACTTTTATATCATGCCTATCGTAGATATCAATCTCAATCCAATTATTACAATTGTACTCGTACGATAGAAACAGCAAGATCAGATCACACAACTACACGAAAGTAGTATCGGTCTGGCTTCACAATCCCAATGAAGTCTTTAAGTCGTTAACCTGGTTTAGAATAAGAAACCAAAGTTTAAAGGAGAATCGACTCTAGCTTAGCAGAACTAGTATCACACAGAAGGTGTGAAGATTAGGTTTCCCAGTTGATTTAACAATAGTCAACCAAATGGTAAGCCATATGATCACTTTCATATTAACCATATTCTTCTTCACCATAACTAGTTCAAATGAACTAGTTAGAGAGTTGTTCAATTGCAAGGAAATCTTATGTAACTACACAAGACAAAATCGAAGCAAAAACGATTTGATTCACTCGAATCGGTTCATGAACTATATAGCCATGGTTTGAAATTTGCATTCCTTAGTTTATATAAGAATAAGTTCACAAACATCGTTTTTAGATATAACCTACTCAAGTTCGCGGACTGGGTTCGCGGACTTAAGTTCCCGGACGGAGTTCACAAATTCCAGCAGAATTTATCGGGTCGAGAACTTCCGCCATTTCGCGGACTTGGCTCACGCCACCATTCCGGTTCTCTTGATCAACAAAGTTCGCAAACTTTGGTTCAAGGAATAAGGACTTATACATATATGTGTTTCCACAACAATGCTTATATCCTCCAATGGTTATATAATCTAAACTCTCATTTCAATCATTGAAACATTCTTAGAGGACGTTGATATTCTATAGTTGTTATTCACAAACTATTTTTCGTCAAAGTAAGTAATTTTCAAAGTGATTGAAACTTGTCATGACTTTCGTCACTAGGTAAAGATGAACCTGGCTAAAGCGAAAGCTTACCAACACATATTTCGAGAAATAGATAGGCGAGATAAACTCGGCTCGAAATAACAAATGTGTATAATCTAAGTCTATATAGCAAAACGACTTTTGTTTCAAGATAGGAGATAAATAGACTTTTGAGTGATAGATAAGTTCAATTATCCACATACCTTTTACTCGATAAAGATCCACCGGTTCCTTGAGTAGTCCTTCGTCTTGTATGATGATTGCCATGGAGCTCAACTACACTTTCTATCCTAGTCCGAGACCTTAGCTATAGTAGACTAGAAATCAAGACTTATAGTTTTGATCACTAACATTGACAAACATGCTTGAGATAGCAACGCATGCGAGTTCGACCGAGCAATGCTCTAACACTATTTGGCCCCTTTTTAAAATATATATTACTATGTGGTTCTAAAAATTATTGTTTGGTCATAGGGTGGACAATGCCCACGCGGGATAACGTCATGGATGATGTAATTGTCATTTAGTAGTGGCAGAAATACCCTTTTGGTGGACCATATAATAGAAAGGGGATCATTTTCTTTTTTGTTTTCTCTCTCCTCATGTTTCTAGATCTACTTTTCTCTGTTTTTCTTCTTCTTTTGTTTTGATAAAGATCTTTATGATGAAGAACGACGATGATGAAGACGATTGATTATGAAGATTGATTTACCGATCTATGCTTGATTTTAAAGATTACGAGATCAATTTTTCTGTTTTTGGAGATGATGAAGACGATGAATATTTGTGTAATTTCCTTCTTTGTTGTTGTTGAAGATGATGAAGACGATGAAGACGACGATAATTTTTATTAGGTTTTTGTTTTTAAATCTTATTTTTGTTCTTGGATCTGATTTTTGTGAGGTTTTTGTTGTGTGTTCATTAAAAGAATAAACTATGTTTTTAGATATTTTTATTAGGTGTTCATTCGAGAGAATGAACTCTGTTTTTAGGTCTTTTTATTAGGTGTTAATTTGAAAAAATGATCTCTGTTTTTTGTCCATAATAATGAGAGTTTTGTTATGTGTTCATTCGAAAGAACAAACTCTGTTTTTTGTTATGTATCTATTTTTAAAAACGAACTCTATTCTAGTTTTGATTTAGTTTGTTTTGATTACGTGTTCATTTGAAAGAATGAACTCTGTTTTTTATTCATAACAATGAACTTTGATTAGGTGTTCATTTGTAAAAAATAACTCTGTTCCAGTTTTGGTTTGATTAGGTGTTCATTTGAAATAATGAACTCTGTTTTTGCTGCATAATAATGGAAGTTTTGTTGGGTGTTCATTTTAAAGAATGAACTCTATTCTAGTTTGAATTTGGTTTGTTCTTGTTGTGTGTTCATTAGAAAGAATGAACTCTGTTTTTTTGTCATAATAATGAAGTTTTGCTTTCTATTGATTTTAAAAAATGAACTTTGTTTTCATATATGTTTTAGTTTGGTTTTATTGGGTGTTCATTTCAAAGAATGAACTCTGATAGTTTATCAAATAGAATGAACTTTTGTACGAAATAAGTAGGAAGTTCAGAGTTTATCAGAGAGCATTAACTCAAATAATTATGGAATTGAAGATCTACAAAAATTAATGTTGAAATAATACGGAAGGATGTTTTTGCCCATTACATATTTTCAAATAATTATGGACCAAACAGAAAATGCGTTTTCCCAAAGGACCAGACAGACTTGGGAGCACCTAAAAAAGGACCAAACGATTATTTCTCCTAAAAATAATTTATATGTTAATACTACAATTTAAGATGATGAAACCTATTTAATACAAGAGTATAGACAATCATCCACCTTCAATAGTTGAACCGCAAGAAGTCGATAATTCCGTTGGTTGATCCCTATGTCTTAATCAATATATATTGCAAGTATAATAAATTAAGGTATGCCATAATTATTACAAGTTAAATATCGAGAACCTTAAACCTTCGATTCAAAGTTGTTGATCTTAAAAATGTGAGAAAATACATACATAGTACAAAGTACATGCAACCTAAAAGTATTTACGGCCAATCAGTCAAATTGTGAAAGCTTGGCTTGATAAGGTAGATTCAGAAATTAATAAAGATATTTGAAAAATGGTGAGCTTAATTATGGGATGGAGAAACAATAGAAATGATTAATATTAAAGGTTGGAAAGGTTGTTGTTTTTCTCGGGGCCATTATAATGTTGGCAGAGAAGCATATAAGAAGATAACAATTATTCTTAATTTTTTAAGTAAAGGAAGTGATGTTTTAATCCCTTCTGCATTTTCAAGTATAAATCTAATAAAGATGCAGAATAAGATAATAATTGATCATGTTTCAAGACCTTTGCCTCCTCTGCCTCCACGCCCGAGTCTTCAAGACAAAGGGAATATCAATTTATACAAAAACATAAAAACTAATATGTAATGTGAGTAAACATCAGAAATGTAATATGATGAAAGACCATAAAATTTAACTCTAATACGTGATTTTTGCAAATCAAATTGTTGAAGATTTGTGCATAAAATCATGAGTGATCTCTCTGGCAGCTGGTATGTGAGGATATTTCGGTAAGACCAGAAGTGGTAGTTAGAATTTGGTTATAGGAAGACGGATTTGAAGAAATTTAATCTTTTAATGGAAAGACGCGTCACAAAGATAAGAGGGGCCATATACTTAGAGTATGTGGCCATCCCACAACGTAGACGTGGCACATCTATTTACTATAATAAAGAAAGTGGTGTCATTTTTTGGAAAATCCATTATGCAACTTCGATGGAGCTTCGGATCCGATGTCCCCTGTTTATACGTGCTTTTATATCCCTCCAATTGGGTGAAGAAATCTGGCACTAATTTTCTTCGTCTTATCAGTTTTTTGTTATGTATTTTTTTTTTTGGAAATTGGTATTATGCCCCAAAATCGACTGTAATCTTGGGGATATGTCTCAGGATTCCAGTTTTCGGTAAATGCTCCGAGATAACGGTTTCTGTCATAGCAGGTTAAGTAGTCAATTTATCGTACCTTGACTGGTCAAAATCTCGGAATATGAGATCTCCTGAAATGATTAAAATGACACTTTTAGCATGTAAAAATACCACGCACTTATTACCTCCTTCTTCAACACACATATTACCTCATCTGTGTTATCTTCTGTTAGTTTCCTGAGGTAGAACAACAAAGCAAGGAAAATTAATGTAGAAACCCATGAGAGAAGAAACTGATTTGGGGGAAGGAAAAACATTAGGGTGGCTCAAAATCAAAAGCTATGAGAAAAGAAGCATAGAAGGTTAAAGCAAAAAATTGTAGCACTGGGAAGTAATCAATATATGCAACTATATGTGGTCATTACCACTACGATTGAACGTGTTTTTCTTGCTATTGATGATAAATGGTACTTATTAATCACGTCGAATTGTGGTTTTATGAGTTTGATTTCATCAATTCCCACCTTTATGGCTTTTAGATGAAATTAGGGTTCATATATGCAATTGGGGATTTTTCATAATTATTTTTTCGATATCAAATTCATGGAAACATATGATGTTTTTTTATCATAAACGATATCTTTGTAATGATTTTTGGGGAATAAGATGGATATTTATCTAGTGTTAATGTTAAAGGAGCAGAAGAAAATGATAATCTTGTTCATATTTGTTGCGGCCAGAAATTGGTTAGCTTTTATTGCGAGGGGAAATTGATCACCACCATCGTAACATCCGCATCAATATCACCATCTCAATCTCCACGACCATCTGTGATGATTTTTGATTTGGGTTTTTAACAATGCTTTTCGATCAAAAGAGATAACGTGTGATTTCATTTTTGGTCCTTGGATTATAGAAGGGTGAGTATATCTTTCTGCCGCATGTGTCAACTCACATGTACACAAATATTGACTATTTAACATTTTTAGACGGAAAATTTGAAGGTCGGGCATATTCCCGAGAATTGGAATCCTGGGACATATCCCCAAAATTGCAGTCGATTTTGAGGCATATTATCAATATTCCCTTTTTCTTTTTTTTATACAAAGAAGATGTTTTATTAGCCGGTGAATAGTATCATAGCATATGTACCAGCTTCTAGAGTTGGAATAATAAAACTAGGTGGATTAGAAATCCAGTCATTTGAAACTTTAAAGGACCTAGCATGTTTAGCTAGCTCATCAGCTGGCTTATTATAACGTCTATTTAAAACTTGCAACTTCATAAAGCATGGTTTCGAAATAAATAAATGATATATATAACGATGGATTGATTCTCCCACCTGGTTTTTGGTAGTCTCAATTTGCTTCCTTAGCTACTGTCCGCACATCCAACTCAAAACACACCTGTTGCAATGCAAGTTCTTCTTTCCATTGAATAACTCCCAACAACCCTACCACTTTTGCTTGTTATGAATTAATGTTTCCATTTGTGTAAATGTTTCTTCGTATCTCAAAATTCTCTGCAAAATTACGCAAAATTAGTCCCAAGCCAGTATGATTGATTGTTAATATTTCTGTGAATGATGCATTGCAACATATAAAAAAACAAAAGAAATAGATAAGAGGTTTCCAGCTTGTTGGTAGGTCACAGTTTATGTTATTTATCTCAATTGAAATATGAGGTCTTAGCATTCCTTTGCATGTCATTTTGTTGAGATGTTGTATATACTCCTAATAACTTTGGTTTCAACCCTTGAAAAACACAGATGCATCTTTCTTTCCATATTTCCCAGCATGTATTGGCCACTCTCGCTATCAAATCATCCCCCATCTTGTTAAAATCATTTCAAAAACCAGTTGATTATCCAATCTTTTACAGAAGTTTGTGCTGATGGCATACTTCTTCTTGCACCAGGTACTGACATTTAAACAACTCTAGTAAAAGAGCATCCCATAAAAAATGTTTAGTTATTTCAACCACTTGATGACACACCTTATAGTTCTCCCCTCCATAGTGCATTACTCTAGCCAGTCTTTCGCTAGATGGGATCATGTCATTCACACATTTCCAAAGAAAGAATTTGACTCTGGGCAATGTATTTAAACTTCATAATTGTTTCCAGAACTTCATCATCCCAGCACCATAATTGTTTTGATTGTTGTGTTTGAGATCAACCCGCTTCTGGTAGGCAGATTTGAAACTAAATTGCACATTACGTGTGAGTTTCCAGATGAGTCTGTCTGGGAAAGAATATGGTATTCTGATAGATAAAATTTGACGTGCATCTTCTTCTGAAAAGATTTGTTGAATTATGGCTTACTTCTTGGATCTAGTATATTCATCAATAAGATTTGAAACTGTATAATACTAGCATACAACCTGAAAAGACGAAGGTACCCAAATACACTAGAATCTTTCGTTTTCAACCTATAAGTCCTTTTACCAAGTGTGATCGTCTATGCACAAAGTCGAAACAATACAACAACTTTGGTACACGCATTTTGTGTGATCGTTTATGGATACAAGGTCGAGACACGACAACAAGATAACTTGTGTGATTGACTATGGATACGAGATCGAAACGATGCAACAACAAAGTGATCACTTGATAATAGGTTCGGAATAAACCGAAACTCTATAGGATCAATATCAAGTTTTACGGAGTTAACGCACAAGTGTAATTTAATTTTAATTGTAATAAACTAGAAATAACCCGTGTCGTAATGGCACGACATGAGACTGAATAATTTTTTGTTATAATATATTTAATAATTACAACAAGCAATGATAAGATTTATTTTGACCAATGAGAATTTTTGAAAATATTATATATTTCTCATCCAAACAATTATAAATTTGGTTTCACTTACAATTGAAGAAAATAATGATTTCTGATAAAAATGCTAGGTAAATTATTTTATTGCGCCAAAATAATAATTATTGAGTCGGTCCCCAAAGTCTTCATTACTGATTTGTGTTGTACTCAGACCAATACGCTGAATCTTCATCAGATGAGCAGTAAATGTAATTATATGTGTTAGAGCATTGCTCGGTCGAACTCGCATGCGTTGCTATCTCAAGCATGTTTTTCAATGTTAGTGATCAAAACTATAAGTCTTGATTTCTTTATCTACATAGATAAAGGTCTCGGACCAGGATACAAAGTGCAGTTGAGCTCAAAAACTCCATGGCAATCATCATACAAGACGAAGGACTACTCAAGGAACTGGTGGATCTTCATCGACTAAAAGGTATGTGGAGACTTGAACTTATCTGTCACACAAAAGTCTATCTATTCTATCTCCTACTCTTGAGACAAAAGTCGTTTTGATATATAGACTTTCATTATACACATTTTCTATTTCAAGCCGAGTTTATCTCGCCTATCTATTTCTCGAAATGTGTGTTGGTAAGATTTCGCTTTAGCCGAATTCATCTTTACCAACTGATGAAAGTCATGTTATGTTTCAATCACTTTGAAAATTGCTCTGACGAGAAATGGTCTGTGAATAACGGTTATATAACGTTATCTGAGAATGTTTCAATGATTGAAATGAGAGTTTAGATTACATAACCATTGGTGGATATAAGCATTGTTGTGGAAACACATATATGCATAAGTCCTATTCCTTGAACCAAAGTTTGCTAACTTTGTTGATCAAGTGAAGTTGGAAGTGGCGTGAGCCAAGTACGCGAACTTGCGGAACTTCTCGGCCTGACATTTTCTGCTGGAGTTTGTGTACTCCTTCCATGATCTTAAGTCCGTGAACCCGGTCCGCGAACTTGAGCAGGTTATATCTAAAGTCGGTTGTTCTTGAACTAATGTTTAAATAAACTAAGGAATGCTTTTGCAAATCGTGGCTATAAAGTTCATGAACCGATTCGAGTGAATCAAACCGATTTTGCTTCAACTGTGTCTTGTGTAGTTACATAAGATTTCCTTGCAATTGAACAACTCTCTAACTAGTTCATTTGAGTCATTTGAACTAGTTATGGTGAAGAAGAATAAGGTTGATATGAGAGTAATCATATGGCTAACCATTTGGTTGACTTGTTGAACCAACAAATGTTAATGTTTGGGTACGGTTCATAAGCCCAAAATTGGACATTTCATTTGTGTGTGACAAGCTAAGTTTTCGATCTAAAGGTTGAGAAATATTAGCTTGAATCTAATCAGGTTTTCATCTAACGGTGAATATTGAATGCTTTGCTACTAAGCTAACATTGATTGCAAACCTTGATTTGAAAGTGTATACAAGGGAGAACTCTAGCAACTGGGAAACCTAATCCCCACACATTCTGTGTGATACTAGTTGTGCTAAGATAGAGTTGATTTTCCTTTAACCTTTGGTTTCTTATTCTAAACCAGGTTAACGATTTAAAGACTTCATTGGGATTGTGAAGCCAGACCGATAATACTTTTCTTGTAGTTGTGTGATCTGATCTTGCATCTTCTATCGTTACGAGTACGATTGTAATAATTGGCTCGAGATTTTATATCTCCGATAGGCAAGATAGAAAAGCAATCAAAAACACTTCGTCTCATCGTTTTTGATTCCACAATATCTTTTTTCGCTGCGTCGATTAAGATTACTGTGAGGTGATTGATAATACTAGGTTGTTCTTCGGGAATATAAGACCGGTTTATTGATTGGTTCATGTTCACCTTGATTTATCAAAAGACGTAACAAAACTCGTAGGTATATTCGTGGGAGACGGATTTATCTATTATCGTAGACTTTTTTGTGTGATACAAATTTGTTTATTAAAGTCTTCGACTTTGGGTCGTAGCAACTCTTAGTTGTGGGTGACATCAGCTAAGGGAATCAAGTGCGCAGTATCCTGCTGGGATCAGAGGCGTAGGAGCATAATTGTACCTTGGATAAGTGTGAGATTGATTGGGGTTCAACTACAGTCCAGACCGAAGTTAGTTTGGAGTAGGATAGTGTCTGTAGCGTCTTAATACAATGTGTGTTCAATCTGGACTAGGTCCCGGGGTTTTTCTGCATTTGCAGTTTCCTCGTTAACAAAATTCTAGTGTCTGTGTTATTTCTTTTCCGCATTATATTTTGTTATATAATTGAAATATCACAGGTTGTGCGTCGTTCAATCAATTAGAATATCCGACCTTTTGGTTGTTGATTTAAATTGATTGACACTTGGATATTGGTCTTTAGTACCATCCAAGTTATCTCTTTAGTATTTGATAAAGACTCGCAGATTTCTATTTGCTTGAGTATATATCAAATCGAGAGATTGAGATATAAACTCTTTGATATACTTTTTTATCTAGATTGAGTCTGACTGTCTAGTTGATTATCTAGAAAGTTTATTGGAGTTTTCCCATACAGATTGTTAATCGAATTGTTGGGTGTGGTTGTTGTACCCCAACTTTTTCAATATGCTCCCATAATTTCATCCTAGGTCGTTGGCACTATCGTCATGTGTTCGTTATCCATATGCTCTGGTGATTCCATTCTGGTATTATCTCTCATGGAGAAACGACCCGAACTCTTCATATCAAATTCTTAGGAACAATGTTGTGCATGGTATCTCCCTTTGTAGGATGCCATGATTGATCTTGGAAGAGTGCATGACTAATATACTCAAATAAAAATAACATTAGATTGACTTGGATCAAAATAAAAATATACTCACGTCTTTATCAATCATTAGTAAATCAAAAGTAATGACTTTGTTGGTCGCCGTGACATCGACCACTTCCCATTTTCTTGCAACACGAATCTTGAGTAATTCAGGTTGATCTTCATCACAATCATGCATTCATAAATTGGAAGCCAACATGTTTTTGGTGAGATTTCAGCTAATCATGTTTGACATGTAGTCTCTTACCAAAATTTTTTTACCTAAAAAATAATTTGGAATTGAGTGAATCAGTTTGAAGGTGTGTGGTGGAAGAAAAAAATTCCCGTATTTATACATGTTTAGTAAGTAATTGCAATCAATGACCTCTTACATTTTTGACGTTTTTTTATTTTGACATGAGCTATTATGTGTGAATTACAAAGTACTTATTTCTTTTGCATGAAGACTTTATAATATGGATGTATTTTGTATGGGTAATTATTTCAATAGAATAAATTGCGATTAATAATTTAGTAAGTGTAGGTGGATAATAGGCGGATGAGGGAAGGATAAGGATGGGGAGTATAGTCAGGCGATTGAGAGGAGGTATAAATCATGTTAAAGGTATCGCTTTTAGCTTAAGTCTACTCTGCCCTACTTTCGACCACAAATATATGCCAATATCATTTCTCGTATACTTAAAATATGAAAGAAAAAAAAGTGAGTTATATAAGCCTTAATTATGCAGTGCATATCCCAAATTATAGCCTCAATTTTCATTCCATTGTTTGTAACTTTTTTTTTCTTGGTACATCAAGTTCTGAAAAGGATAGCATCCAAGGAGACCTTGATACAAAATGACCTTGAAGAGAAATTAAAATAGTTAAAGGCAAAAAATCAAGTTTCGTTCAACGTTGCTAAGAATGATGAAGGTATTGCCTCTATCCCTAACTCTACTGAATCTATAAATCTTCTTCATAACAATAACACTAAATAAGGAGTTGAAAAGCTGTAGGTGAATCATTATAAACAACAAAAAGTATCAATAATCATGATAACGAAGAAGAATTTGATGATAGTGATGGGTCAGTAATTGAAGGTTTAGATGACGATGCTCAATCGTATTTTTATGTAGGAAAAGATAATCATAATCAAAAAGATAAAAAAAAAAAGGAAAATTAGTAGATGCAAAGGAAAAGGAAAAAAAAACAAAGAAAGTCATGCAAGGTTTACGAAAGGATTGATGTTTCACTGTTACTGTTGCATTTTAGATATTTATTTCTTAGCAAGGAATGCAATTACAAGCTAGATTATTATCCCATTTTCAAGGCTGCAAAAAATGCAAGCTTGCGAGTCTTTATGTCCTAGATCGCTTAATTATAAGCTTTAAAATATCAATTCTTTTTCTCAATAAATTTAAAATTAGGCCTATGATTTAATTGAAAAGTTTTGGTGTTTTATTTTTTTTGGAAGATTCTTTTTATTTTTTGATTGTTTCAAAAGAAAAATGAGTCAAATGAAAATCATTTTCCGTATTTTCAAAAAGAGGTTCTAATGTTCTTTGTTCTTTCCATGTTGATGAAGGAAAACTAATTTATTTCAAGGAAGAAATATATATTTTACATGTTGTAAGCGCAAATGTCTTAATGTTGTTTATTTTTTACAGGTTCATGTAAGTCGGTTAATACGATTTAAAAAAGATATGAGTCAAAGAAATTTTTTTATTTCATTTACTTTGTTGAAAAAATATGAATGTATCTAAACTTATTATATTGGTAGAGGTTCTACAAGTTGATAAATTATTAAGGACCCAATAAAGTATCCATTTTTTTTTTTGAAGCAGAAGTATCCATTGAAAGTAAGTTAACTATTTAAAAGCTTATTAACTATTTCATTTTGTGACAAAAATAAAGTAAACCAATTAATTAGTAGCCGATACATTTTCTAATTTTAAAGATAAAATCAAACTATTTAAAAACGTTTCTACAAATTAGTTTACTTTTAGATTTTAAAATAATAAGCTTTACATGTGAATTTTTTTCATGGGTAATTTATTTTAAGAAAAAATATGAGTTTTACATGGTTGTAACATTTTATTTTTTGTTGAAGCATTAAATTTTTTTTTGTGAGCCTAATTATCAGGGAACCCAATCTTTTGTTGCATTTATTTGAAGATGTAAAATATAATGTAAAAAATGAAATAATGAGATAATTGATGCTAATGGTCTTAATTTATTTTTCACATTTAATTTAACTTTTATTTATGATCCTACCTAATTATGAGAGAACCCACTCAAACTATATTCATGATAAAAAAAAAAAGTTTCAAATCTTATATCCATCGGATGTCTTTGGGTAGGATGAGACTGGATGGTCGGATACAATGTTTGTCTCTCAAAATGTTATCCAACCGTCTAAGGCTCAAAAACCCTTTCTGTTTTGTATTATAGAAGCAATTATAATTGCAGAATAGAAAAGTAAATGACACGCAAGATTTTTTTAACGAGGAAATTGCAAATGCAGAAAAACCCTGGAACCTAGTTCATTTTTGAATACTCTCAGAATTAAGCCGTTATACAAAATCTAATAAAAATCTTGTTGTGTCATTTATTTTATTTCCACATTTTAATTTTTATTATAATTAAGTAAATTGCACACGTCCGTTAATCCTAGTCACTTGATATTGATCCTATAGTGTTTCGGTTTATCACCGTACTTATTATCAAGTGATCACTTTTTTGTCGTATTGTCTCGATTTCATATCCATAGACGATCACAGAAAGTGAATACCATAGTTGTCGTATTGTCTCGACTTTGTTCATAGACGATCACACTTGGTATCAGACTTATAGGTTGATATTCAAAAGATTGTGGTGTATTTGGCTACCTTCGTCTTTTCAGAGTGTTACAACAAGAATTCAAGCACATAACTTGTACAATTATGTTTGTTACTTGTCGAGTATTGAACTAAAAAATATTTATGAAGCTCTAAATGGTCCATCATGGGTTGATGCTATGCATGATGAGTTAAATCAATTCAAGACACAAGACGTGTTGGAACTTGAACCATATCCTACTAATGTCAATATTGTAAGTACAAATTGGATATTTAAGAACTATTCAGATAAATCTGACATTGTTCTCGGAAACAAAGCTAGAGTTTCATCAAAGCTAGACTTGTCGCTCAAGTGTACTCTCAAATCGAACGAATTGACTTTGATGAGACAGTTAGCCTCGAGTCCATTAGATTGCTTCTAGCTCATGTTTGTTTTCTCCAGATTAAGTTATATCAGATGGATATCAAATCCGCATTCTTGCAAGGAATTCTTAGGAAAGAATTTTATGTTGCTCAACCTAGGGGTCTAAAAAATACAGATTATATTTTTAAACTCAACAAACAATTGTATGGATTAAAGCAAGTACCCAAGAGCTTGGTATGAAAGGCTAATAATTTTTCTTCACAGGAACGGATTCTTAAGAGGTGGAGCGGCTGAAACGATTTTCAATAACTGGAATGGGAAGGATGTATTGATTGCTCAAATATACATAGACGATATCATACTTGAGTGTACTTCCAAGAAACCTGCTGAAAAGTTCCAAACCTCTTTGTATAAAGGATTTGAGATGAACAATATTGGCAAATTAAAATTCTTCTTAGGATTACAAATTCGTCGGCATAAAAACGGAACTAACATCTCTTATAAGAATAATTTGCCAGGGATCTTGCAAAAAGATTCGGTGTTGCAACAATTCCACTACAAAGTTAACTCATATTTCTACAACCGGAAAACCGCAAAAAGATGAGCAAGGTAACAAAGTGGCTCCGAAACCGGCCCAAGTCTTTTGTTCTGCATAGATTATGCTAGGCAACAATATTTCCTCCCTTTTGGAGTAACAATTAGGTTAAAGTAAGAGATAGAGAAGGAGAAGAACATGGTATTGATGAAGAGGCATCAATCTGTTACATACATATAATGTTATCTTATATACAACAAAGGGAAGACCTATTCATCTAATGGACTGCACATTCATGGGCCACATTCCCTATAACACTCCCCCTTGTGCGGTTTAATAACAAAGCTTTATACATAGTGCTTCACATATAGTTCTTCAAATGTCGTTCTCTCCTTGATGACTTGTGCCGAAATCAATTGCCTTACTAAAACTTTCACAAGGAAAAACCCAATGGGATAAAACCTTGGTACAACTCTTCACATGTAGTACTTCACATGTTGTCTCTTACTTTACATGTAGTTCATCACATGCAATACGATCTTCACAGATCGATGAGTCTAAGTTAATTGCCTTGTTAAAACTTCGTCAGGGAAACCCATAGGGACAAAACCTGAACTAAATAAAAAGAGTATAATATTAAGTAAACTTAGAACATAGTTGGACTCGAATATGTTGCCTCATTAAAACCTTGACAAGGAAACCCAGTGGGACAAAATCTTGACGAAGGGGAAAAAGTTCAACGTGACAGATTCAAGTAAAGGTGATCTGTTGCAGATGATCACTTTACTTCGTTAAAGTTGATTAGTTTCTTCACAACTTCTTAGGCAGAAAATCCTTGTGGAAAAGAAAATAGCCTTAGTTGGGAAGTTAATTCCCAGTGTTTGTTGTTGTCTAATTAAAAACCTTGCCGAGCAACAAAACCCTGTGGGAAAAAGTAACCTCGGTGAAGGAAAATATTCCAACACACCATTAGATGCTCCCCCTGATGTCAGACAATTTTCATTAGTCTAATGCAGTAAAAAGGAGTTTATCACACTTTACTTTGGTGACATGAATGTTTATAAGACCATGTTGTTGATTTTGGAAGTTACGTTCCTTAACGGACAATCTCGTTTCATTTCTTTGATTCAGATATTTTCAGTAACATCAACGCGATCTTTATGTCTTCAACGTTCAACATACTTGATGTTTTTAGTATTGTCTCGCTAAAAACCTTGTCGAGTAACAAAACCCTTGGGGAAAACTATTTTCGATCGAAGGGAAAAAGAGTACAACACAACTTCAATTTCGAAGTAAATTATGTCGACATCATATCCTTGGATCCTCCCCCTGATGTCGGCATCTCCCCCTGATTACTTTCAGAGTTGTTCCAGACTGTTCCTTTAGTCATGTACTTTTCAAAACTGAATATCGGTAATAATCTAGAAAATAATCTACCATATCTCCCTCTGATTACTTTTGGGGGAGAAGAGATTATTGTTCCTTCATAATCAACAGATTTTGTATTGCACTTTCATTAGCATTCCTTTTAATGTCTTTGTAGGGATAAAACAAATTTATGTCAATGGTTGCTTTTAAGTACATGATTACATTTACTATACCATTCCGATGACGTTGCGTTGGCGGAGCTATATCTAGCTAACAAGTTCCCTGAGGATGTAAAATTTAATCGAGTACATTATTATACTAAGTAAAAATATGCGTCTATTGTACTTAGATATGGGAATTTCATCTCCCAACACATCTTCGTCATATTTTTTTTTTGACAAAATGGTTACTTACTTACATTTGAACCTCGACTAATCATGAGAGTGCTGTCAGGATGCATGTCTTTGTTAAATTTCCTGACAACTTTAGACATATGCAAATTGGTGGAATAATATAACACAAGCTCAGTATTCGATCGAGCTTTCCCTAGATTTTTCATCTAAAATTCGGATTTTAAATAGCTTTTAAGGTCTCTTATCACATCAAGAGTACACATAATGTCTGTACCATCAACATAAATAGCTACAATTCCAAATCAGGAACTTTCTTATGAATACGCAAGGAAAAATAACTTACTTGTCTATCCCCTCCAAATCAAATAGCCACTTAGACGGGTATACTACATCCGTCTGATTGCTTGAATCTATAAGTGAGCGTTCTATCTAACTGTAAATGCACTCCGTGGTTTAAAGTCATTTGATTTGGGCAACAAAAGTCTATCAAGTACTTTTGTAAATATATTCTATCTCTTGATTCTTTCAGAGATACGTAACAACCACATGCATATGCTGCATTTCAAGTCCTTATGAAATTATCAAGCTAACTAGGTAGCAGAGCTCTATAACGTTCATTACAAGAGAACAATTCCAGGGCTTTATGAGAAACCTCGCGGCACAAGGCGAGACTTTGTACTTTAAGACTACTTTCTTCTCATTATGCTTTATGACAAATTAATTATATATGTCCAATAGGCTTTACACTTGGTTGGTTAGCACTACCACACCAAATACCCGTATATTTGCCAAAGAACTAAGTTCTACCTGGATTGTGTAGGCCAAATATGTTATTTATTTGAAAGTAATCAAAATAAATCATGGTTCGATCTCATTGTGCTCTAATCCTGGAGCAACTATTTATGGATTATATCATCACTGTGCACGCATGATCCTTCCATTAACTCATGTGCACTCTCATAATCCGTCAGGATTTCATTGTTCTCTAGAATCATTTAAAACTTCGGAGCGTCCTCCAATTTGATTCATGGAAATATTCAGAGACAATCTTATGAGATGATTTCTGATGATATAAATAAGTTTTGCCTTACTCACCTACTTCCTTTCTAGGTGAGGATTGATCGAACCAAGTGGTCTCTCCATCTTCCTTTATGGAGCCACGGCCTCAACTACACTTCCACCAAGTGTAGTTGCAACACCTTAATCTATGGTGTACCCAATACCGAGGATTTCTAACCTTGCAGGAATATTTGCAGCTGGTATGTGTGATCTTGTCACTTTATCGACATCAGTGTACATTCTGAAAATCGAATATTCTTTATCACTTCACATTTACATTTGTGGAGTACAAGAATCAATATGAGACACAGTGGGAACACACCACGACAATTCATATCGTTCCCTTAGAAAATACTTTTTCTTATCTCCCGCTAACGACGGGAAGACTGTCTCATTAAAGTGATAGCCCGCAAATCTAGCAGTAAGATATCTCCTGCCAAAAGTTTTAAAATGCGAATAATTGTTGAGAGTAAATATCCAACAAAATTACTTAATCATTTTCTTGACCCATCATAGTATGATGTGGACTCATAATGGCACATATATAGTGCAACCAAAAATGCATAAGAACACAAATGTCAGGCTTAAATTCAGTTACCAACTGGTATGCAGAAAAGGTTGACTAATATTGGGTTCTAAAACGAATTAAGTAAAGATGCGCGTAATATTGCATATCTCCAAAGCAATAAAAGGTAGGTTGGTACGCATAACCTATTCCTTAGACACCATCTAGTAACCTTTGATGGTAGCTTCTCCGAGACCACTGGGTATAATATGCTCTATATTGATCCTATTAAACATGCAATATTCATCAAGTCCTTTTGATGTAAATTCTCTAGCATTAACAAGGGTGGTTAGCCTTTGCACTTTGCATTGTGTAATATGTGCTAGGAGTTTTCAAACGCAAATTTCTTGGGAACTATAACTAGTCCAAAATGTCAAAAAATTCACCAGATCCATCAGTCACTTTAATGGTCCGCATTCTGCATGAATATTTTTCTAAATTTCACCTTGTTTTCTTTGTAATATGGAACTTTTACCATTTGCATCTTAGGATGGTCTCGGTCCTGTTTTACTGAAGACTTTGTAAAAATGAGTGATATGTTTTCTTACCTAAAAGCATAATGGGAAGGGGGGTTTGTGCATTTAGTAATTTAGAAAACACTTATTGAGAGATATGTCGTCACTTTGCATTCTGTCAATCTTTTTCCCATTTTCGTTCACTCAAATAAAATGATATTTGTATGAGTTCTTACAAAACAATCATCATGTCACAACCAATGTTTCTTTATGGTTATTCCCAAAGCCTGTATGAGTCAGTTTCCAACATTTCATCGTCGGAGTCAATATGGATTCAATAACCTAAATATTATCGTGAATTACATTGCACTAGATTGACTCATTAGTTTCTCTAAAATATATTTCCTTCCAAATATATTAGAGACTATAAAAGATGCAATAAGTTACATTCTCATCATTTTGATGTTCCATATGATATCCATTTGCACGGGTTACTTGGAAATTTAACAAGTTGTGATTATCTCTTGGTACATCTATAGATTGTGCGACGTCTTTGTTTTATCTTGAAAAAATAAGTGAGCATTGCTGCGCTCGATAAGATAGGGAATTGGCTAGGCAAAGTTCTTGTTGCCATTAAAGTTGATGTGAAAATTCGTTGTTATTATGATACACATACACATTACATTGTATATACCAACACCTATGACCAGGTACATTTCCAACACTTTTATTATGATGGGAGCTAGATTTACATTTTAGCTGATCCCATTTTCAATTGATACCTATATTGGTGTCATTACTGCTGGGAAAGAAAAAATTATATTTTTGTCTCATGATATATATGTCCCTTATCACATGCTTTATATGAGTCGGTATGTCTAACCCTCATTACTTTGGGGTTCTTTCCATTTTTAATTTTGCTACATTTAGCTTAATTTGAGAAATTTCTTTATCTCAATAGGCCAAGAGAATCTGACTACACATGTCAACTACTTACTTTAGGTTGAATATACTACTAAAGATAATTCTCTTGTTGTCATACTTCAACATATACCGGTTCGTTTGTATTATGGATGAAGTAGAGAAATGAAAATTTTATGACTCATATCATCTTTTGTGAGTTCTTCCGCAAAAATTGGAATACATGTGATTTTATTTGAACGTATGTTTTGAAACTACTGAAAGATTAATAGTCGAGCAAGTGGATACATTCCACGGAATATTCAAAGTTTTGGGAAAATATCAAGTATCCAATAATTGTGCTCAAGTACTTCTAAGCCCCAAATAAATACATTGGAATTGAGTTGGTACAACCAATTGAGCAAAAAACATCATTCGACTATAGACAATATCATATTCAAGAGAACAAATAGCATCAAGACCAAAATTCTTAATGATTGAGATCAAAAAAATAATTTAAATTGACCGTTTATATGTTGTTGACTTATTTTAAGACAAAAATAAACAAAACTAGGCATATTTTAAAAACAAATAAATAAGCCTAGCGAGTAAATAAGACCAGCATATATATTAAAAAAAAGAACTCGTGTTATGGTTACATACCTCAAAATTTGGTTCCCACCGTATATACACAAATCCAAAACGCCCTTGATCGCGCACGGTCAAAAATATAATAGAACAGGACATGCTCTGGTTGGGTCGGACCAGGTTGGGGTTGGTTGGGTCGAACCGAGTTGGGCTGGTTGGGTTGGACCAGTTTCCTTCCTGCTGGACAGGACAGGACAGGTTTTACTCCAGCCGTTTCGTTCCTGCTTCCTAAAACAGAAGAAGACGGAAAGACTTTTTTTGATGGAAAAGACCAACACATATTGTTCCTCTTTTTTTCAGAGATTTCATTTCGCACAAATCAAAAAATATAAAAAGAATCGGTACAAGTACAATCCACTTCTCCAATTAAATTAATGCTAATTTCAACCAAATTAATTCTACCTCTTCTCCATTAAATTAATATCAATTAAATTAAATCAATTCTACCAAAATTAAAAGAAAAAGGAACATAAACACTTAGCTTAAAGATTGATTCCATGATTTTCTTGATGTAAATCTAAACCCAACTTTTGATTCAAACAGCCTGTGTTAGCTTGTGTTTATCATCCATTTAAAAAGAAAAAAAAAATCAATAGCTCTGCGGTATATCATCGGGCATGATAACGTTTTGGAGTAACAATAAGGTTAAAGCAAGAGATAGAGAAGGAGAAGAACATGGTATTGATGAAGAGGCATCAATCTGTTACATGCATATAATGTTATCTTATATACAACAAAGGGAAGACCTGACCGCACAATCATGGGCCACAGACCCTATAACACTCCCCTATTTGATTTGTATCCCTACCTAAACTTCATTTTCCAAGTTTTTTTTTTTTTGTTTTTTTTTTTGCATCTTAAAAGTACCTAGCATTTTTAGGGGACACTCAAAAAGAATTAGGGGCCATCTTTTTATTCCCACCCATTGAAGAGGGTTAAGGGGTGTCTTAAAAATAGAGAATTATTTATATTGTCCCTCACATTTATACCAAATCTAAACATATACCCTTTAATTTTATATCCTCCTCTTCTTCTCTTTTCTACTCATCAATTTTTTTTTTCATCATTATAATTTTGATCGAAAACAAAGATCGTCGATCAAACAAATGTTATGATTAATTGTTTAAAATTAAAACCCAAAATCCATTAACCTTAAAGTTGAAACTTAGAACATCAAAAGAAAAAAAATGAGTTAAACAAACAAAACGAATAGATGATAGTAGTTGTGATTCAAAATTAGGATCTGATTACTTGAAATCAAAATTTTGATCAGAAAATTTTCTTGGATTTACAGTAGCAGAAACATAATCGGTAGATAAAAATTTATTTTACCTACCGATTATGGTTGATGTTCTTGAATTTACAGTAGCAGAAACATAATCGGTAGATAATAGTATACTTTACCTACCAATTATGGTTGATGTTCTTCATTTCTTAAGAACATCAACCATAATCGGTAGGCAAATTGATCGTATCTACCGATTATTCGTGATTCAAAAATTCAATTTCTTTGTACTAAAAGTTACGTACAATCGGTAGATAATGAACACCATTAACTACCGATTGTGAAAGTAGAAAATTTCGAAATTTTATTAAGTTTTGAAATTTTGAATTTGGGGTCGTGAACACAATTGGTAGATATTAAGCATCACTTATTAACACAATTTATTACCGATTATGGTCGAACCAAAATTCGAAAATTGAGTATATTCGGAGGTTAAAGTGACACAGTTTACTACCGATTATGGTTGTACCAAAGTTCAAAAAATTTAGGATTTTGGCAAAATCACATTTTGGGGCCAATAGACATTCGGAAGTTAAATTTACTACCAATTATGGTAGTACTAAAATTCGAAAATTGAGTATATTCGGAAGTTAAAGTAACACATTTTACTACCGATTATGGTTGTACCAAAGTTCGGAAAGTTTAGGATTTTGGCAATATCACATTTTGGGGCCAATATACATTCTGAAGTTAAATTTATTACCGATTATGGTCGTACCAAAATTTTAAAATTGAGTATATTCGGAGGTTAAAGTAACACACTTTACTACCGATTATGGTTGTACCAAAGTTCGAAAATTTTAGGATTTTGGCAAAATCACATTTTGGGACCAATATACATTCGGAAGTTAAATTTACTACCGATTATGGTAGTACCAAAATTCGAAAATTTATTATATTCGGAGGTTAAAGTAATACACTTTACTACCGATTATGGTAGTACCAAAGTAGAAAATTTTTAGAATCTTGACAAAATCTCATTTTAGAGCTAATATACATTCGGAAGTCAAACTTACTACCGATTATGGTAGTACCAAAATTTGAAAATTGAATATATTCGGAGGTTAAGGTAACACACTTACTACCGATTGTGGTATTAACTACCGATTGTTGAAGGGCAATTTTATCATTACGAAATACGCGAGATAAGGACTGGCTTCAATTTAGATTTAGGTGACCCTATTTTGTCTTATTATTGGCCCCTAATTTCTTTTGGGTGGCCCCTAAAAATGTTAGCTAAAAGTACCCATATGGTAAAGTGGAACCGCATTTAACAAAGCCTTCAGTAGTCCTACTCTTACCTGCCTGGTTCACGGTATAAATCTTAAATTCACACTGTCACGTTGGGGTCGAGATCGTCTGTGCCACTGCTTGTGTGTGCCCTATGTGCCATACCAATAGAAACACGCCACATCATTCCTCTCATTAACCATGACTAACTAAATAGATTTTCTATTTATACAACACTAATCGATTAGGAAAGATAATTAATTAGTTAAAGAAGATATTACAAATCCAAGAGAAAATACCGTGTTTCTATTGGTGTGGCACATAGGGCACACCCAAGCAGTGGCACAGACGATCTGGACCCGTCACGTTGTCTTATCCACCGGAGGCAACTCAAGATGGCCCTAATCTTAATCATGTTGATTAATAATTGCCAACGCTAATTCGGAAACTCCAACGTCGTCATAACGGCCTATTTACCTTCTTTTTTTTTCTTAACTTTTCCAAAGACGAAAAAGAAATCAAAATGCTCTTCTCTTTTTAACTGAAATCCCTTTATATTTAGCATGCTTAGTGATCCAGATATTTCCCAATACGTGGGTCATAATAGGTGTACGTTTCTTTTTCCTCAGCTTTCAACCCCCAAAAACGCTTGAATTCATTGCGAAAGCTGAAGAAAAAAGAAAACAACATCCAAATTCTAGCTGAAATCCTTCAATCTCCAAGTCCTCCCTTGTTAAATTCTCCCATTTTCATTAGATTTTCAGAAGATCCTATTCAAGGATTGCAAATTTTTGAAAGAAAAGCAGATTTTTTTTAGGGGTTTCTGTGAAGAATCTGAGAGGAGATCTGTCAATATGGGTAATATAAATTCAGGTTCTGAAGATAGTGATGGCAACTATCAGGCACCTGTTATCTTGAATATTTACGATCTTACCCCTATCAACAATTATACCCGTTGTGTTGGTTTGGGGATTTTTCATTCTGGGATTGAAGGTATTATTACATTCTTTTGATTACATTTTGTTGTTGTTGATATTCCTTGATTTTTTTAATTGTCAAAAATGCATGTTTTGTAGATCTTAAATGTCTTAGAAATATGGTCTATGGTGATGGTAATTTATGTTCAAATTGTAATTTCATGTTTATTGCTGAGATACTCACAGCTTGGGATTGGTCAAGTTAGGATCCAAAACATTATTTTGATAATTCTGATTGGAAATTTGTCAAATATTAAATGGATAATGTATGCAAGGAAATATGTGAGGTTTTTTATTATTTGATGATATGTGAACAAAATTTGAAAGATGTTAGAGCTAATTGCATGACATTCAAATCTGTTGATTATGATGTTCATCTGTTCCTTCAAGTTAAGGGAGTGATTGGTTGAATCATGATTCATGCATTTGGGTATCTCAAAACATGCTGTCATTCGTTGATTGGGGATATTTTTGTTTGTTGTTAGAATAATTTTCTGATATCCGGTTTGCATTTTGAGTAATGAACAGAACCTGTACCTCTGTTGTTTTATATTTTGGACTTGAGATCTTAGAAGCCACCGCATTAACTATTTGGTATATGGTTTATCTGGTGCAAGTACTCATAATTAAGGAACTTAATTTGATTGAAAGTACTATATTAAGGAACTTATTGCGAGTACTGCATTACCACTTTTACTAGATTGGTAAAAAGAATTTGTTTGTTGCTTGATTGTATTGTGTCATCCTCAAAAAATAGCATTAACATCCTATACTACTAGGTATCTTAAGCTTGGGACTGAGATAAAATCGAGTAATCTTCAAGTTTCTAATTTGTATCAAGACTCATTAACTAGTAATTTGATTTAGGCTATTTTGCACTCACTGTTCATTTTATCTCATAGTGAAGATCTGGTTATATTGTGTGGTTGCCTAAACCTTGTATATTGGTTGGCAGTTCATGGTTTGGAATATGGGTTTGGAGCACATGATTACTCTGCAAGTGGAGTTTTTGAGGTAGAACCAAAGCGATGCCCTGGTTTTCTGTACAGATGCTCAGTGCAGTTGGGTTATACGAAAATGCCACCTGCTGAGTTCCGGTTATTTATGGAGGATGTAGCTTCGGAATACCATGGTGACACCTATCATCTGATCACTAAGAATTGCAACCATTTCACGGAAGACATGGCAATGAGATTAACTGGCAAAGAGATTCCTGGATGGGTTAACAGGCTTGCCCGAATAGGTACGAAGTCACATCTCTTTACAGGATAGCGACCATTCTTAATTTTTATATGTTTCCTTATTGTGCTTCTCAGCTTCTCTAACCGAAAGATGTTAACTGCAATTTAGTTACCAACTCTTCATGTAGTTCTACTAGACAACAAACTGTTGATGAACTCTTTATGCTCTCCTAGTTTACTGAATTAAGCTGCTTTCTGTGGAAAATGTATGATATGCCACCATGACTTTCTTATTCAGAGTAATAGAAAATTTTCTGAGGAACTTCATAACTTTGTAACCTGCCTTTACTTCTGACGCTGTGCAGAAAACATTAAAATTAAAAAAGTACATAATGTCTGAAATAATGAATATTGGCGCATATACTCGTATAACATTTTGAATGTGATCTGTTATATTCAGGTGTCATGTGCAGTTGTTTGCTTCCTGAAAGCCTCCAAGTAACCACAGTTAAACAGTCGCCAGAGTATCACAATTGTTCTGGTTAGTAATAAACTCTCACATTTAGTATCAGTTATTCTCATCCAACTGTTTATTACTAATCTTAACCTGTAGTTCTGTTTAAGGATTGTGGTCGAAAAATACTACTGGACTATTATTTCTGCTTTGTAAGAATCTTGTTTCCCAAAACCTAGAAAAAGGGCATTTAACCATCTGTGGAGTTTCAATATTTTGTGAATACAGAGGAAGATGGCTCTGAGTCTCAATCCACGCCAACCACACGCGAACCTACAGAAATTGATGAGGCAGATCAAGCTGATAAACATCTCCTCTCTCCTACTAACGTGGGTGGTATTGAAGTTTCTTTTGTCCGAGAATCATCTGTCAGGTGAAGTGGTGAAGTCCTCGTCTCTCTGTTTCTTTTGTCAGAGAGTAGCCTTGGTATAAACATCAATTCAAAGGAATACTTTGATACGCATGGTGGTTCTGCAAAATGAACTACCTTCGTTGGGAATGTATTATAGTCCATGGTTGTGTATAATTACATTTTTGGTAAACGAGTTGCATTCCGGGTTGATCAGCTTAGTGTGACGTTTGTCACTTTATCTCACAGTTGTTCTTGCCTGTCTTAATGGTATGAAGCACTCTCCTTTCCGGTAAAAGATGTTAGAATCTTTTTTGGAAACATAAACTGTTGGGAAAATGAATGATTTGGTTTGGTGTGTCTGGATGTCCATTAGAATCTCTGAAATCAGAAGATTTTGATATTGCAAAATCATAACAACCTTCTTAATATCTAACTGTGTTATTTAGAATCAGTTTTGGTCAAATCAATACTATAGCCATTAGTCATCCTAATAATTTATTTTCATTAGAATAGAAATTGTCCAAACAGATTCAAATCAACGATTGATTGATTGAGGTTTGGAAGAAAAAGCATTGATAAAGTAACAAAAAGGGCTCATAATTTTGAGCCAGGGTTCCTTCTAAAAATGCACACCTACATGACTGTATTTACCACACAAGTTGTGGAACAAACAGAAGTGTTTTGAAAAAATTATCAAATCATAACCAGAAATTTCATGGAACTTAGTAGCATATATATCAAGTAAAAAACTTTGGTTCAACATAACCCATTATAACCTAAAAGGGGAGGTTCATTCATTTTACATTTCCTAGGGCTATGGATTTGGAGATCCCCCTTTTTATATCTCTGCCACTGGAGTGTACAGAAGCAACACCGTCAAGGTTCAAAGTATTATAACAAATGTCATCTCTGCTTATCTTATGCCATAATAACAATCTGTAGTTGAAGAAGCTTGGGCGCTGATGGTGGGACTTCAAACCTCCTGCTAGTTACTTAAGAAGTCAATAGTAGGCTGAAGTCTGTAACTTGAATAGATTTCTAAGGTCAATTAGAAACCCGAAGCTGCAATACATCTACTAAAAAAAATATTGATTAACATGAATTTAACTTTTCTTAATTAGAAAATTAGAAGAGGCTCTGAACTCTGTAGTGGATAGGGTCCAATACGAACCATTCCTACTTTAATTCAAATAAATTAGAGACTTGAATCTAGACTGGTGTATATGTTACTCTCTGTCTTATGAAGATAATTGCAGGAAAAAAAAAGTAAACCAAGGGTTTAAAGTAAAATATGGAAGATTTAACTGAGATAACAAAACAAAGCAACCTTTTTGGTGAAAGGAAAGATAAACCCCAAGTATATTTTGATATTCATCACTGTACAGAGAATTCCAAATCTAGCAAATAATTTAAGAGATGACAAGAGTTACTTACTGTCACACCTCTTAAAAGCTCAGCAATATCCCTTTCCAAGACAATTTAGACAACGCTGCACCCTGAAAGACAATAATAAACACATCACCTCGACATATAAGGTCTTAAGATCACAAAGCTCAATTCTCCCTTGAAACCTAGCTAATATTGTTATGCACCAAGGTCAGTTCTGACCTGTTTCCTTCACATGTGGGGCAGAGACATGGATTTATGGCAACAGGATCATATAGAGGTGACCACTCTACTGTAGAATTCCCTTTGCATAATTTGCAAATATAGAACCCCTTACCTCTACAAACTCCACAAGGTGAAGCACCTTTTTTCTACACAACACAAAAGAATGCACTGTTGAGAAATCAGCATAGCTCCAAAACGGAACCTGATCATAACAAATGGTTCGTAATAACTTTTCTTATTACTAAGATCAACTCTGAGTACAAGTTAAAAACTCTACAAGAAGTAGTAGTGGTCAAATTGAAGTTGCCGCTTAAGAAACAAGTTGTATCTATGTGCAATAATCTTCCATTCTCTGCTAATTTGACAAGCACCAGGAAAGAACTATGGAATGCTATCCAGAGAGCTCTTTAGACCCCAGCATGATTTTCAGACTGACATCCAAAACACATGTGCGAGGCCAATTTTTTATTAAAAAAAATGTGATGCCAATGGGCTCCATTTATAAAATCTCAGCACTTGGATTATTTAGGATCCAAACTGTCTACTGTCTCCCTTAATTCCAAAACTTATAGTCAGTAAAATGAGGTACTACTGTGATACAATGATTTGTTTTGAAGTTAGAACTTCATATAGTTTCCTTGGTTACTCTTGTTCAGAAAATTTAACGGTTCAGCATAACATCTAGCGGCAGAGGGTCGAAATAGAAAAATAAAAATAAATCCAATGAGCCAAAGATCAAAGCAAGGTACTTCTGTATTATTTCTAAAAGTTAAAATGCTGTGGTAACTTGTATGTAATGTTGTATTAGAAATTACCCGTTTAGCTTCAGAAACAGTTTGCAGTGCTCGAATCGTAAGAGTAGAAGCCAACGACAGCGTGATGACTCCACCAAACAAAATACCAGCAGCGGTACCAAGCTTACGTAAAGGCTCAGGGACACCACCCACCATATCCCTCGAGATACAGACTAATAGTGCTTGGGTAAGCTATAAGATAATGATGGAATAAGTTAAATGAACAATTTTGTATAATAGCAAACAATTGTAGTTCTATAATACAGTATACAAAGCTTTGGTATTTCTTTGGCGCATATTGTCAAACAACAATTACTCAACATGGAAATTTTGCTATTTTACACAGTCTGATCTCTATGGAGTAAAGGGGCGCATAAAAAAAGGTTGGGAGTAGGCATACCTGCTGTAGAAATTGAATTTGGTACCAATTTGAAGACAAAGATCAAACTAAGTATCTCTACTAAAAATCAATCAAAAATTCAAGATTATACAAAGTAAAGACTTGTCACTTATAAATTGGAATCCATTATTTTCTCACTCTATTTCTTTTCTCTTGATGAATCCGTGTCTTTAAATCTCTATCTTATCCTCTCTTCAAAGAAAAAACGGAAGCTATTCGTCTCCGAGTCATAAGTCGCTAAGAACTTCCAAGTATCTTTGTGTTAGGATACGGGCATCCAACTCAAAATCAATCAAGTGGAGAGGCCCTAAGAGATTATAAACCGCATGATCTTAGATAACCCAACAATGTGGGACTAATAATGTCAACATGCCCCCTCACGTGTAGCCTCGTTGGATCTACATATGGACAATAAATCGGGTGATGCGGTGTAAAAGCGCGGTCAACGACTCGTCGCAAATAGCCTGCTCTGATACCAGGTTAGAATTTATAGACATCCAACTCAAAACCAATTGGCAATGAGTGGAGAGACCCTAAAAGATTATAAATCGCAGGATCTTAGATAACCCAATAATGTGGGACTAATAATCTCAACACTTTGGTGATGCTAAACACAACCCTCTTTTGGTTTAAGTATAAGGGAAATGTATAAAACAGTCCCACAATTAGGATCCGATTTACAAAACAGTCCTACTGTTACAAACCATTTAAAAGCAGTCATACTTCCATCTGTTTCCTGGTTAAGTGAATGCCCCCCACCCAGAATCAGAGTTAAATGGACGGGTGAATTTACCAATCCATCTTAACCTAACTAAACTACATTTGTTACCATGATCTTATTACTATTACATCTCGAGGATGCATTAGACGGACAGGATTAATCAGGTTAGGTAAATTTACCTTACTTACCTTAACCAAACAATAGTAGATCTGCTACCACAGATCAATTTTATGTAAATCTCGAGAACTATTTCGACGGATAAGATTAGTCACAACTAAACAAAATCCATAATAGTTAGGGTTTTCTTCTCCTCTTCATTTTTCGCCGCCTCTCTGTTTCTATTCTTCAAGCTCTGCAAAAATGGCGATTGAGAGAAGAATGAGAGATTTCGAGTGAGTGTTATATCATCGGTGAGGTTTTTGTTCACATAGTTCGTGTTAGGATGCTTACTGAAATTGAGAAAGAGATGGAGATAGTGATTGAATTCGGATCTAGAAGAAGATGGTAGAGAAATTGATGTTTGTGGTAAGATAATTGATGGGTTGTATGAATTAAGGGTTTGAGTTAAGTTCTTGGGTTGTTGATTGATACTGCAGCGAGTAAGGGAGGGATGAATTGTCTGATTGTGGATGAACTGTAGTGGTGTTTTTGTGAAAATTTTCGAGCAAAGCATTTAACTGGTTGTTGAATATTGGGTATTTTTTTGATTAACTGTAGTGGTTGTTTAACAATTTTAGGGATTTAATTTCATAAAACCTGATTAGGGAAAATTGGGTATTTTGTATTTTATCTGATATTGTCTGTCGATTGGAGTTGATGGTCTTTATGGGTATTTGAGGAGAGTTTAGACATGAATTCGAAATTGGGAAGAACATAGAAGAAGTATGACAGTGATGATGTTGTTGGGTCGAGAAGATCCAGAAGTTGATGAAGAAATTGAGCTCAAAGAGGATCAGAGAAGATGAGGTTGAATTCAGAGGTTGGTGATAATGGGTTCTGTTGGATCTGTTTTGAATATCAGAAAGAACAAGAAGCAATGTGCAGTTAGCTTATGGTTATGTTGCAGCTGAGTTGGTGATGAAGGAATGGTGGTGAATTGTGCTGGTGGTAGTGAGATTTAGAAGACAAAGCTAATGCTGCCAATGGTGGAGACTCAGGTGCAGTGCTGAGAAATGAGAAAGTTAGTTTGAGTAAGAGATGTTGGTTCAACTGGTTGCAATGGGTTTCATGATGGCTGCGAGCTAATGGAGTCTATTAGTTGGATGCAGTGGGAGATTGTTGGTCTGACGGAGAAGATGGTGTTAAATGGGTAAGAACTGATGGTGCTGATGAGTTCGTGCTGCAGAGAATGAAAGATTGCGGTTGCAGCTGTTTCAGTGCAATATTGTGGAGCTGATGGAATGGTTATATGTCGTCGTTCCTGGGATGGTGGAGATTTGTAGTGGTGATGGTTATGCATAGACTGCAAGTAAGAGACAGTTATGGTGCTTAAGTTATGATGATGGCTGAGAGTTACAAGGGAAGTTGTTGCAACTGTGGAGCAGTGGTATGCAACATTAGGCATAGGCCGTGCAAATGGCTCAAACCTTGGAAATTAGACTAGTCAGCTTGAGCGTCCTTGGCAGTTGAGTTAAAGAGCTTGAGTTAAGAGGAGGGTATTTTCGAGACAATTAACAACGTTTTTTTCGCAAACCGTTATATTGGCCAATATATGATCATTTTGTAAGCAAATTACAAATGTATAATCATTTTATAACTAAATTACAAAAAGTAGGTCCATTTTGTAAATGGCCCCAAGTATAACTGAGGCAAAATACAACCCTCCACTGGATTAAGGATAGCCTATATACCACCACCACCTATAGTGGTAGACTGGTGGTAACCTGAATAAAACTTTAGCCATTTTATCTCACACCACCGCTCGGAGAATTATTCAGTGGTCCGATGGCTCCCATGTTTCCTCTCCCAGTGATGTAGAAATTTGAACCCCGTAATTGTCAAACAAGCTCTTAATTTGAAGAAGTTTTGATGTAGTTAAGCGACCACTGTTTTACCTTATCAAAAATAAAATAAAAATAAATCACACCCCCACTGAGATAAAGAGTTGTTTTAAATCTTGGAAGATGCACAATTTGAAGGGCATGGATAGGGAGGTTTGGTGGAAGATCATTCATGTAATACTGTGGCATTCGTGGAAGGAGAGAAACATAAGGGCCTTTAGTGGTAGGGCAATGGATGTTACTGAACTATCTTTAATCATTAGGCAAACTATAATTTTATGGTCTTTTTATAAGAATCTCTTTAAGGGTTATTTCTTGAATCAAGTTTTGTTTAATCGAGGGACGATTCTTTACGTATAGTTTGGTGATGTTTTAACACTTCAAACTATCGAAAGAATAGCATTGCAAGGGAATTTCTAATAAAAGAAACAAAAGTTTTGTATCTGAAAAAATAAATCAAACTTAGCTGAAAAAGTGGGGGTACAACAACCACACCCAATATTTCGCTTAGCAATCTGTATGGACAAACTCCAATATACTTTCTAGAGAATCAACTAGACAGTCAGACTCAATATTAAGAAAAGTATATCAAAGAGTTTATATCTCAATCTCTCGATTAGATATATACTCAGGCAAATAGAAATCTGCGAGTCTTTATCAAATACTAGAGAGATAACTTGGATGGTACCAAAGACCAATATCCAAGTGTCAATCAATTTAAATCAACAACCAAAAGGTCGGATATTCTAATTGATTGAACAATGCACAACCTGTGATATTTCAATTATATAACAAATATATAATGCGGAAAAGAAATAACACAGACACCAGAATTTTGTTAACGAGGAAACCGCAAATGCAGAAAAACCCCTGGACCTAGTCCAGATTGAACACACACTGTATTAAGCCGCTACAGACACTAGCCTACTCCAAACTAACTTCGGTCTGGACTGTAGTTGAACCTCAATCAATCTCACACTGATCCAGGGTACAGTTATGCTCATACGCCTCTGATCCCAGCAGGATGCTACGTACTTGATTCCCTTAGCTGATCTCACCCACAACTAAGAGTTTGCTACGACCCAAAGTCGAAGACTTTACTAAAAAAATCTGTATCACACAGAAAAGTCTACGGTAATAGATAAATCCGTCTCCCACGAATATACCTACGAGTTTTGTTCCGTCTTTTGATAAATCAAGGTGAACATGAACCAATTGATAAACCGGACTTATATTCTCGAAGAACAACCAAGTATTATCAATCACCTCACAATAATCCTAATCGACGCAGCGAAAAAAGATATTGTGGAATCACAAACAATGAGATGAAGTGTTTGTGATTACTTTTCTATCTTGCCTATCGGAGATATAAATCTCGAGCCAATTATTACAATCGTACTCGTAACGATAGAAGATGAAAGATCAGATCACACAACTACAAGAAAAGTAGTATCGGTCTGGCTTCACAATCCCAATGAAGTCTTTAAGTCGTTAACCTGGTTTTAGAAGAAGAAACCAAAGGTTAAAGGAGAATCGACTCTAGCTATGCAACTAGTATCACAGGTAAGGTGTGGGGATTAGGTTTCCAGTTGCTAGAGTTCTCCTTTATATTGTCTTTCAAATCAGGGTTTGCAATCAATGTTAGCTTGGTAACAAAACATTCAATATTCACCTTTAGATGAAAACCTAATTAGATTCAAGCTAATATTTCTCAACCGTTGGATCGAAAACTTATCTTGTTACACACAAATGAAATGTCCAATTTTGGGTTTATGTTGCCGTTCCCAAACATTAACATTTGTTGGTTCAACAATAGTTAACCAAATGGTTAGCCATATGATCACCTTCATATCCACCATATTCTTCTTCACCATGACTAGTTCAAATGACTCAAATGAACTAGTTAGAGAGTTTTTCAATTGCTTAGATCTTATGTAACTACACAAGACATAATCAAAGCAAAAACGGTTTGATTCACTCGAATCGGTTCATGAACTTTATAGCCACGGTTTGCAAAAGAATTCCTTAGTTTATATAAACATGAGTTCAAGAACAACCGATTTTAGATATAACCTGCTCAAGTTCGCGGACTTAAGCTCACGAAAGGAGTTCACAAACTCCAGCAGAAATTCTCGGGTCGAGAACTTCTGCCAGTTCGCGGACTTGGCTCACGCCACAGTCCGTTTCTCTTGATCAACGAAGTTCGCAAACTTTGGTTCAAGGAATAAGGACTTATACATATATGTGTTTCCACAACAATGCTTATATCCTACCAATGGTTATGTAATCTAAACTCTCATTTCAATCATTGAAACATTCTCAGAGGACGTTATATAGCCGTTATTCACAGACCATTTTTCGTCAGAGCAATTTTCAAAGTGATTGAAACATAACATGACATTCGTCACTAGGTAAAGATGAATTTGTCTAAAGTGAAAGCTTACCAACACATATTTCGAGAAATAGATAGGCGAGTTATACTCGACTCGAAATAGCAAATATGTATAATGAAAGTCTATATATCAAAACGACTTTTGTCTCAAGAGTAGGAGATAGAGTAGATAGACTTTTGAGTGACAGATAAGTTCAAGTCTCCACATACCTTTTAGTCAATGAAGATCCACCAGTTCCTTGAGTAGTCCTTCGTTTTGTATGATGATTGCCATGGAGCCTTGAGCTCAACTACACTTTCTATCCTAGTCCGAGACCTTTATCTATATAGGCTAGAAATCAAGACTTATAGTTTTGATCACTAACATTGACAAACATGCTTGAGATAGCAACGCATGCGATTTCGAACGAGCAATGCTCTAACATTAGCAACATTGAGAAGTAATTAGGTCGTAAAAAATCATTGTTACATCTAAAGTAACCTAGCATTGATGAATTACTCTATATTGGAGATATCCACCAACATCGAATCTTAATTCTCTACATGCTGTGTATCTTGTTGCAATTTTTTTCCTCCAAAATCGGAGGTTCCTCGAGAACTAAGGTGCGACTTAAAGACTTCACTAGGGATTCTGTTAGCACATATAAACCTATCTCCTCTTTGATAGTTTCGGAACATGTATCTTGATATGATATGTTGTATAATTCCTGTTTATTTTAAGGTCTCTCTCTTTTGCAATATAGGTCATTCAGGATTTATTGGTCAAATACAAGATCTGATATAACTTCAATCTCAACTGTGTATGACGCCTAATTATTGAAATCCAGATTTGAAGATACCACAAAATTCATCTGCAGTTTTTTTAAGATTATTATTCTTGTGAAATTAGATTGATTAGGATTCTCTATGCGATTTAAAGAAGTAGATAACCAAATTTTTTGATTTAGATTCTTCTAAGTCTAAGGGAAGATTTCTGTTAAATTGATTTATCATTTAAAATAAAATCAATAGGCGTCCTTTTTCAGGCATGGTAACGCTGGTATTCACGAAAGACTGTGGAACAAATCGTAGATCTGTGAAGGAATCAATAAGGGGAATCAAGTGTTTGGGATCTTGCGAGAGCCAATATATATACACAAATACGGTAAAGCAGCTTTAAGGGTTTATTATAGCTCAACTACATTCCAAACCGAAGCCGTATCGTGGGTTAGGGTTTGTAACGGATTGATACAACACATGTTCAGAGTGAACGAGGTCTCATGATTTTTATTCATTTACAGTTTCCTCGTTAACAAATTTTCTGGTGTCTTATTTTATTTTATTTTCGCATTATATGATTTATTCGTTATAATTGAGGTACAAGCAAGTTGTATGTTAACCATCCTTGTGATTAAACAATCTCAAATATTGATTATCCAATGATATTCCTTCTCTGGTTTTATCGTTGGTTAAATTTTACATAAGGAATTATCTATTAGGTTGGAAATGAAAAGTTGGCGGCACACTTGGTACCCTTCTCTTTTTAATTGGTAACAAAGTAAGCAAACACCGGAAAAACTTACAACTTTGTGTTTGTAACGATCCGACATATGGAAAAGAATTCAATTTCTAGTAACGTACCACTAGGATTGATAATACTAACTATTTATGATGGAAAACCGTTGAGCGATCTTTCTTACAAGATGATGATTTCTAAACTTTGTTTTTGGTTGTCAGGGGATATGCACACACTAACATATTAGTTGAAGGCTCTCAAACAGAGTACAAGTTGAAGAAGCTTGATTACTATGATAATAGTTAATTATTACGGCAAAACAAAAATTCATATGGTTAAACGCCATTATCCATGTCATAAGCCAAGAACCATGTTTATACTTTTGAAACATATAAATAAACGTTGAATATCATGGAGAGAGTATTCAAATGAGATACCTTGGAAAATAATGTTAAGCTTTAACCCTAACTTTTGAGTGGATAACCTTTCGTTTACCTGATAATGATACCTCTGAAGATTTTCACCATAAACGACGCACCATATTCGTTAGAAAAAAATATATGCAAAAGAGGGATATTGTGTGTAAAATTCTAATCAAGTCTCCACCATCAAGATATATACGAGCCTAAAAAGCATGTCATCACGGAAGCAACACTAATAAGAAGTGTTCTCATTGGAAATTTAAAGATCTTTGATCATGAACACCAGTATGAAAAAGACGTAGGTGTCAAATTTAAAGCCTCTAGGAACACTAATATCTTGAAAAAAGTGAAAGTGATATCAAGACATGTTAGAGCACTGCTCGGTCGAACTCGCAAGAGTTGTTATCTCAAGCTTATTTGTCAAGTTTAGTTGCCAAAACTATAAGTCTTGATTTCTAGTCTACTTATAGCTAAGTATCGGATTAGGATAGAAAGTGTAGGTGAGCTTTAGACTTCACGGCGTTCATCGAGTGAAGACAAAGAACTACTAAGGGGAGATTGTGGAACTTCATCAAAAAAAGGTATGTGGAGACTTGAACTCATCTATCACTCAAAATTATATCTACTCTATCTTCTATTTGAGACAAAAGTCGTATAGCTATATAGACTTCGATTATACACATTTGATATTTCGAGCTGAGTTTAACTCGCTTACATATTTCTCGAAATATGTGTTGGTAAGCTTTCGCTTTAACCAAGTTTATCTTATATTCTTGACGAAAGTCAAAAGATGATCATGTGAAAATCGCCTTGTAACATCTTACATGGTTTGTGTGGGACAGTCATTTGATGTAGACTCAGAATGTTTCGTATTGATCATTCGATCACTTAAAAATTGCTTTGAAGCTAATAGTTTGTGTGAAACGTCTATTGTCGTCTTCTAAGAATGTTTCAATTATTGAAACGTGAGTTTAGAACAAATAACCATGATCGGATATATCGCAGTATGCGTACTTGTATGCTAACTGTTGCAAGTTATTCCAAGTCTGGGAACCATAGTATGCATACCCGTATGCGTACTGGTTGGTTAATAAATGTCCGGGAACTTAGTATGCATACTGGTATGCGTACTGGCGTGAGTTTCAAGTTCCGGGATTTAACTGAGTTTGGTGGTATGCGTACCCGTTCGCATACTGGCGAACCCAAACTTAGTCCGGCCACTTAGGTATGCGTTCCAGAATGCATACTTGAGTAGGTTATGTTCTAAAATCGGTTTTTTCATGAACTAATACATTTATATAATAAGGAATACAATCTTTTTCCAACCGTGGCTATAATATTAATGAATTGATTCGAGTGAATCAAAATCGATTTTGCTTCAATTGTGTCTTGTATACTTCTATGAGAATATAAACAATTGTACAACTCTAGAACTAGTTTCGTTTGAGTCATTTGAACTAGTTATGGTTAAGATGAATATGGTTGATATGAAAGTGTTCATATGGCTAACTTCGGTTAACTATTGTTGAGCCAACAAAGGTGTACACGCTTTGGTACGGTTACTTATATCTAGATGCAACCACTTTTCATTTGTATGTAACAAGCTAAGTTTGATCTAACGTTTGAAAGATATTAGCATGAGTCTAATCAGGTTTTCATATAATGGTGAATATTGAATGCTTTGTTACCAAGGTAACATTGATTGCAAACCCTGATTTGAAGACTATACAAGGGACAACTCTAGCAACTGGGAAACCTAATCCCCACACCTCTTGTGTGATACTAGTTGCGACTAAAGTCGATTCTCCTTTAACCTTAGGTTTTTCCAAAACCCTGTAGGTTAACGACTGAAAGACTTCATTGGGATTGTGAAGCCAGCCACAACTATTTTATCTGTAGTTGTGTGTTCTGTTCTTGCTGTTTTCTATCGTGTTGAGTACTATCTTCTCTAAGATTTGCTTAGATTTAATCTCCGACAGGCAAGATAAAAATTAGTCACAAACATCTTCCTCTCATCATTTTTGATTCCACAATATCTTGTTTCGCTACCATACGATTAAGATTATTGTGAGGTGATTGATATTTCTAGGCTGTTCTTTGGGAATATAAGTCTGGTATATCAATTGGTTCCTGTTCACCTTGATTTATCAAAATATGGAACAAAACTCATAGGTATATTTGTGGGAGACAGATTTATCGATTCAATAGACTTTTATGTGTGAGACAGATTGGTTTATCAGGTCTTCGACTTTGGGTCGTAGCAACTCTTAGTTGTGGGTAAGATCAGTTAAGGGAATCAAGGGCGCATAATCCGGCGTGGTTCTAGAGGCGTGAGGAACGCGACCGTACCTTGATCAGTGTGGGATTGGTTAGGGATCAACTACATTCCAGTCTGAAGTTAACTTGGAGTAGGCTAGTGTCTGTAGCGGCTTAATATAGTGTGGTGTTCAAATCTGGACTAGGTACCGAGGTTTTTCTGCATTTGCGGTTTCCTCGTTAACAAAACTTCTTGTGTCTGTGTTATTTCTTTTTCGCATTATATTTGTTTATATAATTGAAATATCACAGGTTGTGAGTAAGTTCAATCAGTTGTGAATCCAACCTTTGGTTGTTGATTAAATTGATTGACACTTGGATATTGGTTTTTGATATCGTCCAAGTCGTTTCTTATAATAATCAGGCTCATGGATTTCTATCTGTTTGATTTGTTGATTACATTAAGAAACAGAGATATAACTCTTTGATATACTTTTCTTAAGATTGAGTCTGATTGTCTAGTTGATTCTCTAGAAAGTATATTGGAGTTAGTCCATACAGATTGCTATGTGAAATATTGAGTGTGGTTGTTAGACCCCCACTTTCAATTGGTATCTGATAAGTGCATAATTCGTATGATTTTAGTGTGGGATAATTGGTGTTTAGTACTCAGGTTTTGACCAACACTAGGCTTTGGTCTAACATTTGTCCAACGTTAGGGCTTGGTACCTGGACTGGATATTGACCTACATTGACTGTTTATGACCAGACTTTAATAAATTTAATAAATTAAAAAATAACATAAAACTATGAGTTTACAAGTGTACCCCTATTATGTTCACCCGTTTCTTCCCCACCCAACTACCGGCCACAAGAACATACAACTATTGGCCGCACGAACACCATCTTTAATCAATGGTAGTATCTCAACTTCATTCCTTATCCGTTATATCTTCTTTTGTTCTTCCGGAACCCCAGAGAAGTTTTTAAAATTGAAATAAAAAACAAAAGAAAAAAAAAACTTGAAAAAGCCATAGATCTGATGAACATCAATATCAGACCACAAACAATATCAACACCAGACCACAAATAAACCCCTTAAACTATTGTCGTTGTTGTTGTAATCACAACCAACATCAATTTTAGACAATACCCATACTAGAAAATTCCACCACTGCCTTCAATTGAACCATCGATTCAAACCACATTTGCACTCCAAGCTTCATCTCCTACATCTTTACAGAAAATACCGTAAATCACCATCTCATCTCATCTTTCTTCTTCTTCAATTCGAGCACAAACTCACCACTTCCTTCAATTGAACCTCGATTCAAACCACATATGAACTCTAAGATTCATCTCTTACATTATCACAGAAAGAACCCTAAATCACCCTCTCAACTCATCTTTCTTCTTTTGCAATTCGAGCACAAACTCACCACTGGGTTAGAATTCGAAATTGCTACAAACCCAATGTTCCATATCCTCCTCGTGCTATTAATCATCTCTTCAATCTCCATAAAATTACTCATTCAACTGAATCCTACTACTGTAACTCGTTCAATTTTAATCTTTCCCAAAACCCTAAATTGAATTTTGATTTCTTCAATTTTTGGATAAAATTAGATTCAATGATTCGATTGAAACCCATTGACCAATCTTAAAAAAAAAAATATCATCTGTTCTTTACTGTAATCTTTGATTCATATGATTTATCACTATGAATATTCAGATAAACTTCACGAATCTAAAAAATCAATCCAAACGGAAGTGAATCAGAATTGTGTTGTTATTGTTTTAGGATTTGGAGAAGGAAGAGAAGATGGGTTGAGAATAGAAAAGATACAGAGAAAGTGAGAAGGTGGTTTTGATTGCGTTGCAGTGGTGGAGGTAGAGAGACGGAAAAAATGATGCTGGTGGCATCAATGGTTAGGAAAAATAAAGATTTAGTTGTGTTATTCTTTTTAGAGAATTAGGGTTACCGATGATTATTATGTAAATATTCAATAAATTGAAGGGTATGAAAGTAAGCTTGTTTAGTAAATATATTTTGTATAATATTTTTAATAATTTCTATATTTTTTGTAACAGAAGTCAAGATTTGAGGTACCAAACCCTAACGTTGGAAAAATGTTAGACCAAAGCCTAGTGTTGGTCAAAACCTAAGTACTAAACCCAATTGTCCTTTTTAGTGTCCATTCCATACTTGTTTTAGCTATTATTCTTGCATGTATTCGTATTATTAGTTTGGTTTTCTCTTATTTGTTTCTATTAGGTGAATCATCCAAAAAGGATCTACAAAGTTCTGAAAAGAGCTAGGAAGAGAAGTATTCCAATTATCCAAGTGCCCAAGTCCAAGAGAAGTTGAAGAAGTGCGACGAAAATGAGCAAAACGCTCAAAATCAAGAGAAGGGACAAAGACCGATCTTAACTCATTCAAATTAAGTATTTCTCATCATCATCTTGAAGATAATTGAAAAATAAAAAGAATGCAAAAAGAACGAGGTCATTCCGAGTTCGGACGAAGAAGTTGTGGCCAAAACGAGTTTTTATTGAATACCGAAGACAGTAGGGTACACACACGGGTACGCGTACCTTAGTTCCGAAAATTTCTGCTGGAACTTGAGGTATGCGTACGGGTACGCATACCTAGCAAGTAGGAAAACGTGTATAAAGTCCTTGGAAGGCCTAAGGGACGTTTGTGAACGTTATTTCATTATTTTGGGTCGGGTTCTTGAACCCAACTAAATACATGAAGGCCAAGCAATGTAAACCTATAAAAAGGTGTTAGGTTATGTAAAATAATATCACATCATTAGGTCACGAAATTGTTATTCTTGGAGAGGAGAAATATCAAAGCTAGGGTTTCAGAGCGATTCTCAATCGTAACGATATCTCTAACCTTTTCTTATATGTATATCATGGGTGTTTCTACATCCATGAGTAGATAAACACCTATTGATTGAGGATGAATTCTAAGTTGTAAACAAGATTTGAGTTATTATATTAATCTACTTTGAAGTTCTTCATATGATTATCGTTTATTTATATTATAATGAATCTTTATGATTGATTGATAGATTGTCTAGGTGGTCAACTGGATTGATCTGTTGATTTGATTTATTTATAGTATTGAGTTAGGAGATAAGTAATCGTTCAATAACCTTTACACAAGTAGAGAACATGAGACCTTACAGATGGATTCTGTGGAGCGATTGTGCGTATAAACAACACTAGAAAGTGGACCTTGATCTAAGAGTCTAACTACTAGGATCAACCTATAAATTCACAAAAGATAAAGCATTCAACCAAATTACACCTTGAGTGAGCTACTACTAGGTGGTTAGGCGAATAGAATCTGGTATTCGAGAGCTTCCGTACTCAGTGATAAAAGGAATTTAGGGAACAACACTGAGCTAGCTGTTATTCCACGGTTGGTGATAATCTATGATTAACGACGAGTAGGCAATTATAATAACTCATTGACAGTTTATATACGAAGAAGGATTCCTCGATCATATCTATCTCTATTGATTACAATACAAATTTATTTGCTTTGATTATTTATTTTATTGAAATCTAAAACAAAACCCCCCATTTGTGACATTTTGACAACTAAAACTCACTGCTCTTCGCAGGAACAATCCTTACTTCCATTATATTACCAGTTAATTGTGTGGAAATAAGATTATTAATTTGTTGAGCCTACGACAGCCTATATAAATTTTGGCGCCGCTGCCGGGGAGCAGTCGTTAGCTGTAGTTGTTATTATTAGTTTTATTCTTGTTTTTTAGGATTTCTTTTTAGTTTTTAATTTTCATTTTCTAGATTTTTATTTTCAGGTACTTAATCTCTGGCACCGAAAGACTGGGAATACCAGAGGTGCGGAATCCAAACTCGTAGGGGAACGGTACTACAAGCACGTCAGCAAACGCAACTAGAACCCTCTACAGAAGAGATGGTCAATACAGACGATGAGATAGATCCTCCACCTCCTCCTCCTCCTCAGGAGAAGAAGCTGCGAGAATTGACATCTCCATGCTTAGATTCGCAACCACTGTGTATTACAATTACTAACCCAGTGGAGCTAAAGTTGAATCTACTTCATCATCTACCAAAGTTCAAGGGACTTCCAGGTGAAGATCCGAATCGTCATCTCCGGAAATTTCATCAGAAGATGACAATTCTAAGGCAAAGTACCGTATACAGTGATACAACAATGCTGCAAGCCTTCCAATTCTCTTTAATAGATTCAGCGGAAGAATCGTTGTATTACCTTTCTCCAGGGAGTATTACAACATGGGCGGAGATGAAAAAGCTATTTTTAGAGAAGTATTTTCCTGCTTCTAAGGCAACATCCGTTCGTAAAGATATTAGTGGTATTCTTCAAATTACTGGGGAATCTCTCTATGAATATTGGGACTGGTAGAAAAAGTTGGTGGCAAGTTGCCCTCACCATAACATATCTCCAATACTCATCATTCAATATTTGTACGAAGGATTACTTCCAGAGCAACGGAATTTGATTGATACAGCTGCTGGTGGTTCATTTACTGAGAAGACAATCTCGCAGGCAACTAGTTTGATTGAGAGTATGGCTGCAAATGCTCGACAATTTTATACTAGAAATTACTTCAATACCAGAAGAGTTATCAAGATAGAAGAAACTTCACAGTCAGAGCAACGGATGAACAATATAGAGAAGGTAGTCCAAAGGATGGCAACAGTGATCATTCCTTCATACGAAGATGAAGCGGAGGTAAATGGTATGTTTCCTAATCAGAGGCCAATGTATGATCCTTATTCTAATACTTATAACCCTGGTTGGAAAGAGCATCCTACTTTCAGTTATGCCAATAAGCAAGCTGCAGCTCCTAATCCATATGCGAGACAAGGTGGTTTTCAACCACCACCGCAAACACAAGCTCCAAAGGAGAATGCCTCTGAGAAGATGATTACCATGATGCAAGGTCTTTCAACCATGTTTGAACAAAGTCAACAGAAAGGCGAACAAAATCAGTTGAAAACTGATAACACTATTAGAGATCTACAAACTCAGATGGGGCAATTGGCTACAACAGTGAGTAAGTTAGAAGCACAAGCATCAACAAAGTTACCATCTCAACTGTTTGTCAACTCAAGAGAGCACGTCAATGCAGTGACATTAATAATTGGAAGACAAGTTGAGGATCCACAACAACAAGGTTCTAATCTGGATACAGGTGTAGTACGCGCACCTAGTGACGACATCGAAAGGAAGTAGAACATGAAACCATCCCAAAAGAAAAGCCAACCTCAAACGTCCAACCTAAGGACACGGTTCCCACTTTTACCATACCACCTCCTTTCCTTAGTCGTTTTGCCAAGTCAAGGAAGCAAGCTCAAGACAAGGAGATCATGGATATTTTCAGCAAGATACACATCAACATTCCATTTATTGAGGCCATCAGAACCGTACCCAGGTATGCCAAGGTTTTGAAGGATTTTTGCACAAGGAAGGATAGGTTGATTGCTAATGAGATTACTCAGGTGGGCGAAAGTGTTACATCTATGTTACTAAAGAATATTCCCACAAAGTGTGAAGATCCTGGCGGTTTCACAGTACCCATTACCATTTGTAACCGACGATTCGAGCGTGCTTTGCTTGATTTTGGTGCATCCATAAGTGTTATGTCAGCCGATGTTTATGATTATTTGAATCTTGGACCTTTAAAAGAGGCAAAGATTACTATTCAATTGGCTAACAAGTCCAATATGTATCCTAAGGGAGTCGTGGAGGACGTGTTATTTCAAGTGAATCAGTTAATTTTTCTGGTTTATTTTTACATTGTGGATATGCACAATGGAGATAATTGTTCATCTACTTCGTTACTTCTTGGGAGACCATTCATGAAAACTGCAAAGACGAAGATTGATGTTGATAGTGGTGCACTCACTATGGAATTTGATAAGGAGATCATACGTTTCAATATTTTTGAAACCATGCGCTATCCTAATGATGTTCACCCAGCTTTCTATATTGATGTTATTGGTTAGTTAGCACAACAAATGTTTGATTTGAATGTTGAAGATGAACTTGGAGTTGTGTTACAGAACAATATTGATTTGGACGTTCATGGGCAGCCGAACCTGGACGTTGAAATAGACAAAGAACTAGTGGAGATATGTGGTTCCTTAACAGCACTACAAGAAGTAAAAATGGGTAATATTTACCCGTAACTAATGAGGTTTCATTACCTTCTATTATGCAGGCACCGAAACTAGAATTGAAGCCGATTCCATACCACCTAAAGTACGCGTACTTAGGTGACAAAGAAGAACTTCCAGTGATCATTGCACAGAACCTCACCCCAATACAAGAAGAACGTTTACTTAGGGTTCTGAAAAAGCACAAAATGGCTATTGGTTGGACAATTGCTGATATCAAAGTCATTAGTCCATCCATCTGCATGCATAGAATCCTAATGGAAGATTATTTTAAGCCAGTACGTGATGCTCAGCGTAGGCTTAACCCCCAAATGATGGAGGTCGTGAAGAAAGAGATTCTCAAATTACTAAGTGTGAGGGTGATTTACCCAATTTCTAACAGAAAATGGGTTTGCCCGTTTCAAGTGGTGCCTAAGAAAGCAGGTGTCACTGTTGTTAGAAATCAAGATGATGAACTCGTTCCTACAAGAGTTCAAACTGGATGGAGAGTGTGCATAGACTACAGAATGCTTAATGCCGCAACCCGAAAGGATCACTTTCCTTTGCCTTTGATTGATCAAATGTTAGAGAGGTTAGCGGGACATTCATATTATTGCTTTTTGGACGGTTATTCGGGCTATAATCAGATTTTTATTGCTACAGAAGATCAAGAGAAGACTACTTTCACTTGTCCTTTTGGTACGTTTTCCTATAGACGGATGTCGTTTGGGCTTTGCAATGCACCTGCTACTTTTCAGAGGTGTATGGTCAGTATATTTTCTGACTACGTGGAACACATAATTGAGGTATTTATGGATGATTTTAGTGTTTATGGTGATTCATTTGATATTTGTTTACAAAATCTTGAACTTGTGCTTAAAAGATTCATAGACACTAATCTTGTTTAGAATTGGGAGAAATGCCACTTTATGGTAAACCATGGCATAGTGCTCGGTCACATTGTGTCCTCTCGAGGGCTTGAAATTGACAAAGCAAAGATAGACTTAATAAGGAACTTACAATATCCCACTTCGGTGAGGGAAATTCGTTCTTTTCTTGGTCATGCAGGTTTTTACAGGCGGTTTATCAAGGATTTCCCCAAAATCTCAATGCCGATGTGCAAAATATTGCAAAAATAGGTTATTTTTTACTTCAACAAGGAGTGCAAGGATGCATTTGATAAGTTGAAAGAATTGTTGACAACTGCACCAATTATCAAGTCACCGGATTGGAGTTTACCATTTGAATTGATGTGTGATGCGAGTGACTATGTAGTTGGAGTCGTTTTGGGTCAAAGAGTAGACAAGCTGTCTCATGTGATTTATTATGCATCTAGGACCCTAAACGATGCACAAATCAACTATTATACCACTGAGAAAGAGTTTTTGGCTATAGTGTTTGCACTTGAAAAATTTAGATCCTATTTGGTTGGTTCAAAAGTGGTTGTGTATTCTGATCACGCATCACTTAGGTACCTACTAAAGAAGAAAGAAGCTAAGCCAAGAATTATACGGTGGATTCTACTATTGCAAGAATTTGATTATGAAATAAAGGATAAAAGAAGTGTTGAAAATACTATTGCTGATCATCTTAGTAAACTTGTTGTTTTCGAAGAAGAACTTCCTTTACAAGATCGTTTTCCAGACGAACAACTTTTCTCAATTAAAGATTCAACACCTTGGTACGCGGATATAGTGAACTACTTGGTTATAAGACAAGTGCCTAGTACAATGTCTAATTTTCAAAAGCTTAAGCTTAAGAAAATAACCAAGCAGTATGTGTGGGATGATCCATACTTGTGGAAATACGGTTCTGATGAAATCATCCGCAGGTGCGTACCTGATTCTGAATTTCAATCTATTCTTACTTTTTGTCATACTTATGCATGTGGTGGTCACTTTGGTTCTAAACGTACCGCTTTCAAAGTACTTGAAAATGGTTTTTATTGGCCTACCCTATTTGAAGTTGCATATATTTTTTGCAAATCTTGTGATAGATGTCAACGAACTGGCAATCTAGGTGCTCAAAATCAAATGCCACTCAATCATATTCTCACCGTAGAGATTTTTGATGTGTGGGTCATAGATTTTATGGGTCATTTTGTCAATTCTTATGGAAAATATTATATACTTCTTGTTGTGGATTATGTTTCGAAATGGGTGGAAGCGAAAGCCACCCTTACTAATGATTCTCAAGTTGTTTGTGAATTTGTGAAGGAATACATTTTCTCTAGACATGGTACACCAAGAGTGGTTATCAATGATGGAGGCTCACATTTTCAGAAATCCTTACATGCTCTACTCAAGAAGTACAACATGACACACAAGGTTGGTACACCGTATCACCCACAAACTAGTGGGCAAGCCGAAATCTCGAACCGTGAGATTAAATCCATTCTTGAGAAAACCGTAAACACTACACGGAAAGATTGGAGTTATAGGCTTAATGATGCACTTTGGGCATATAGAACGGCGTACAAAACACCGATTGGTATATCTCCATATCAGTTGGTCTATGGCAAAGATTTTCATCTTCCGGTTGAACTTGAACACAAGGCCTATTGGGTGATAAAGATGTGCAACATGAATTATGACAATGCGGGGAAGCAAAGGAAGTTACAACTCAATGAGCTAGATGAGATACATAATGATGCTTATGAGAGTTCTCGTATATACAAGGAAAAGACGAAACTTTTCCATGACAAGATGATTTCTCGAAATAATTTTGTTGTGGGACAAAAAGTTCTTTTATTTAATTCTCGTCTTAAACTATTTCCTGGTAAGCTAAGGTCCAGATGGATTGGACCGTTTGTTGTTACTAATGTTTTCTCTTATGGTGCAGTTGAAATTTCTAGTCTTAGAGATGGAACAAATTTAAAAGTGAATTGCCATATTATGAAAGCATTGCTTATGTGGATATGGATATGTAAGAATTTCGTGATTATCTCCCTCCGGAGGAGTAATTGAAGGAATGCCAAGTCGGGTTGAGGACATTAAACTAAGCGCTAAATGGGAGGCAACCCATCAGTTTTGTATCTCTATCCTTTTTGTTTTTATTTTTCTTAGTTTTGCATATCATATCTTGCATTCCAATCTCAGATTTTACAAAGTCCTATATTTATAATGAAAGTTTTGATGAATTCTCGTCAGAAAATTATGACTGCACACTAGTCACCAAAATAGCTCTCGAGACTTCATACGAAGTCCGATTTGATTGGTTGACCCCAAATATTAAACACGACAGACATACCTTTCTTTTCCAAAAAGAAAATCTTAATTTGGAGTCTTTTAAGTTGGATAGATAGGCCTTAACATTTGAGTTTTGGTATTTTTCCAGAACTTTTTCAGATTGCATGTCAGTCAGTCCGGAGGCCATAAAAGTCAGACCATTTATCGAAACACTGTGAAAGTTTGACAAGTTATAGAAAAGACGTAGGAAAACAACTTTCATTTAGGATGTTTTTCCTAGTTCCCTACTAATTTGTACATTTTTCGAGTTATTTAGGGATGTTATGTCAGAAATCAGAATTTTCGGTTTTGAACATTGAGGACAATGTTGAGTTTAAGTGTGGGGGAGTAGTTAAGCATGTTTGGATTGCATTTAAAAAAAAAAAAACTATTTGATTTCTTGCATTCTTGAGACTTCATCTTTTGGAGTTAATTATGAGCTATTTAGGATGACACTCTAAACCTTTTTAGGTTGAAAAAGTTCTTACATAGCTTGATTCCCACTTCATCTTTCTACAATCCTTGAATGTATACGTTCATAATTGAATGCGAAACTCATCTATGGTAGTCATTTGAAAGAGTCATCCTCGCAATTAATCATTACTGAATCACTTTCTTTTTATTTTTGCAGTTTTATATTTCTCTAAAGTGATTTGGTGGGATCCTGATACTGCTGTGGATGTTGTAGCAAGGTAATCATTGGTTGAGTTTATAAAAGCCCCATCAGACAATTGTATTACACTCATAAAGAGTGATCCGGAAAAAAAAATAACATTTATAAGGCTCCTCTTCATTTATCGACACTTGGATAGCAATACGTGCGAACCGTTGTCCCTGTCTCCGTCGCCTAAGAAAGCGTGGAAAGCAGGATCCAAGGCAACTATCACGTATTTGCTGAAAAGGAACATGCTCTTAGAATATCTAATCATGTAGTCTATGAAACAAAAACCATATCATCATTATATAGCAAGTCAAAAAGACTATTGATGAGGTTCTTGACACTTGGGTGGTAGTATACGTGAAATGTTGTCCCTGTCTCCGTCGCCTAAGCAAGCGTGGAACGCAGGATCCAAGGCAACTATCGCATACTTGCTGAAAAGGAAACATGCGCTTAGAGTATCTAATCATGTGATCAAGTTAAATGGGTGATTCTCTCAACTATTGCTCTATAAATACATATCCTTTGACGACATTCATACAAGTATTGTGGGTAACATATTTCACTTTAGTCAACATTTTGCACACTTCACTTTTCTATTTCCATTTTCTTATCTATGCATGTGATTCAGTATGCGAGTGTTGTGACAAACGTTGCAACAAGTACGATGATTATCTTAGTGGAGTTTTGCAAACAGGTTGAATGTCACACATAAGTAATTGCTAATGTGTGATGATTGGAAAGCATGTGGGATGTTTGCAGCTAAAGAACATAAGTAAGCTAATTATTTGGATTTCTACTTTGTTTCTATCCTTAGTGGTTCTTCCAAGTAGAGAAATTGGAGTAGGTTTTGTGGGTATACCTCTTGTAACCCCTCACGAGACTATAACTCGTCCACTAGGGACACCTAGGGGTTTAAAGGCATGTTATTCATGCTAAGAGTAACTGTATCCTCACGACATGAAGTTGTTGTATTTAGGATTAGTTTTATTTAGTTTGCTTGAGGACTAGAAAAATATAAGTGTGGGGGAATTTGATAAGTGCATAATTCATATGATTTTAGTGTCCATTCCATACTTGTTTTAGCTATTATTCTTGCATGTATTCGTATTATTACTTTGGTTTTCTCTTATTTGTCTCTATTAGGTGAATCATCCAAAAAGGAGCTACAAAGTGCTGAAAAAAGCTAAGAATAGAATTATTTCAAGTATCCAAGTGCCCAAGTCCAAGAGAAGTTGAAGAAGTGCGACGAAAAGGAGCAAAACGCTCAAAATCAAGAGAAGGGCCAAAGACCGATCTTAACTCATTCAAATTAAGGATTTCTCATCATCATCTTGAAGATAATTGAAATATAAAAATAATGCAAAAAAGAATGAGGTCATTCCGAGTTCGGACGAAGAAGTTGTGGCTAAAACGATTTTTTATTGAATACCGAAGACAGTAGGGTATACGGGTACGCGTACTTTAGTTCCAAAATTTCTGATGGAATTTGAGGTATGCGTACGGATACACATACCTATCAAGTAGGAAAATGTGTATAAACTCCATGAAATGCCTAAGGGCACGTTTGGGAACGTTATTTCGTTATTTTGGGTCGGGTTCTTGAACCCAACTAAATACGTGAAGGTCAAGCAATGTAAATCTATAAAAAGGTGTTAGGTTATGTTAAATTATATCACATCATTAGGTCACGAAATTGTTATTCTTGGAGAGGAGAAATATCAAAGCTAGGGTTTCGGAGCGATTCTCAATCGTGACGATATCTCTAACCTTTTCTTATATGTATATCATGTGTGTTTCTACATCCATGAGTATCTAAACACCTATTGATTGAGGATGAATTCTAAGTTGTAAACAAGATTTGAGCTATTATATTAATCTACTTTGAAGTTCTTCATATGATTATCGTTTGTTTATATTATAATGAATCGTTATGATTGATTGATAGATTGTCTAGGTGGCCAACTGGATTGATTTGTTGATTTGATCTATTTCTAGTATTGAGTTAGGATATAAGTAATCGTCGAATAACCTTTACACAAGTAGAGAACACGAGACCTTACAGAGGGATTCTGTGGAGCGATTGTGGGTATAAACAACACTAGAAAGTGGACCTTGAGCTAAGAGTCTAACTACTAGGATCAACCTATAAATTCACAAAAGATAAAGCATTCGACCAAATTACACCTTGAGTGAGCTAGTACTAGGTGGTTAGGCGAATAGAATCTGGTATTGGAGAGCTTCCATACTCAGTGATAAAAGGAATTTAGGGAACAACACTGAGCTAGCTGTTATTCCACGGTTGGTGATAATCTATGATTAACGAAGAGTAGGCAATTATAATAACTCATTAACGGTTTATATACGAAGAAGGATTCCTCGATCATATCTCTCTCTATTGATTACAATACAATTTTATTTGCTTTGATTATTTACTTTATTGAAATCTAAAACAAAACCCCCCATTTGTGACACTTTGACAACTAAAAATCACTGCTCTTCATGGGAACGATCCTTCCTTCCATTATATTACCAGTTAATTGTGTGGAAATAAGATTATTAATTTGTTGAGCCTACGACAACCCATACAGTATCAGAGGAGGCAAACACTATAAACCTAATAAGTTTGTGTTTGACTGATCCCTAAAGTCTGTCCCTATGGGAAATTTCTTTGGGAAATTTTCTCTAGGCACCTGTAACGCATACCAGAATTCCTTAAAGATTGTTCAAAGCTTGTTATCCATTAGACCTCTAGTCTCTCATGATAATCTTGTTCCATCCAAGACTTTGGAAAACTTAGATGATGAGAAACAATCTAAAGGAAAATTAAAATTTCTTCCTAGAAAAATCATTCAAGAAAACGTGGTCAACGCTCAAAGATATGGAATCTCACTAGATTAACTCTTAATTTTTTTGTGGAATTCAATCGTGATGGATCAATTGACAAAGATCTATTTAGAGCTTTTGATAGCGTTTTTAAATTCTTAGAAAAGATTAATTCGATTGAGGAAAAGAATCTTTCTGATAAAAGTTATGTACCTGTCAAATCATGTATTCATGATGTACGAACTATGCTTACTACCAACTCATGTGAAATTAATAAAAAGATTTCTTGTTAGTTCGGTGTAGGTTCTAATTGTCGTAAAAAGTCATTCCTTAGTCATAAGAAAAAGGATTTAAAAAAAATTATTAACCCTGAGTATCATCATTACTCTGATAATACTTCTGGTAAATTTCACAAATATCAACCGGAAAAGTTGCATGAGACATCTAGCCTCTTGGTAACAAGCTTGGCTCTATCCCATTTGTATATAGCTTGATATGGGGCAAGTAACGGTTTGATTATTTTTTGTGCTTGGGTTAATTTATTTGTAATCTTTTTCTCTGAGAAAAATTCCTTGACAAGTTTTTTTTCTCTACCCAAGGTTAATTAAAGTGATGTAGTTTTTTCTACTATCCTTTTACTGCACTGTACTGATTCTTTCAGTGTGCGAACCTTGGTTGTTGAACGCTTTAAGAAATTTTGCTTTTCTTTTGCAGGTCGCGGTTCATGAACGGGTCCAAGCCTATTATTGGGTATATGAGAAGTATGGTACGCGTACCCTTCTTCTTCCTTCTCTAGTCCGCGTACGTGAACTTTTCTAGGGTTCATATATCATCTCCATTAAAATTCATCTTTGGAGATTCAAAAGAGGCTAAGGGTTTTCTTCATCTTAGAGGAGCATATCAAGTAAGTTTTTCCTTCTCCTTTTACTCTCAATTTCTAGGTCTCGTGAGAAATTTCAAGGTTTCAAAAAACTTGGGTTCATCTTCTCCTTCTAGCATGAACATACCTATAGACCAAGCCTCCATTATAATCATATTTGTCAATGATTCTTGTGGTAAGACATTTGAAAGGATTTATTCTACTGGCTTCATCTTAGAAAAGAAATTGGAAATGTCTAGTGGTCATAAAGAAGATTTGGTTTGATTTGAAAAGTATAACTTTGGAAACATATTTGATGGTCTTGGTGAAGGTTTTGACACTCTCACAAGAATCTTCTATGCTAACATCCATGATGTTGATCTTGAGAACATGGAATTCAAAACCATGATAAATAGAGAAAGGTTTCTTGTTAGTAGAGAGTTGATTTCAAGGATTACCAAAATTCCTTTGGGTAATTTTTTCCCCTAGGACAAGTAATGAAAGACCATCATATGAAACCATCTCGAATGGTCTTTGTAGCAAGAGTGTTGATTGGATTGAAGGAAAATTTCCTACTAATTATCTTAGTCTTGCTTTGATGTCCTTTGGAAAACTTGGTATTTCTAATCTTTGTCCCTCCACAATTGAGAATTCTCGGTGGAGTGGTGAGTATGTGGAGTTGGTCTATTTCCTTGAATTGGGTACTCCAAGTCTCGATATTTGTGGATTTATCATTCTTCAAATGGTCTAGATGATGTCATCCAACAATAAGTTAGGCTTTCCTTGCTTAATTGAGAAAAATTGTCGTGAACATTCCTTTGCTCCCATTGACAACTCCCATGGAACTCTGAAACTTTTTCGTCCTTGTTCATTCAAACGTATGAAGGAGAATACTTGAAAAAGACAAAGATGTGATTCCCTTGACGGTTCTTGTGATCCTACCACCTTGGGTATTCTCATCAAATTCTCAATGGTGTGTGTAAGATCGATTCTAAGGTAAAATGCGTGCGAGAACAATTACGTGCGATTGCTACTAAGTTTCTCGAAATCAAGGAAGACATGGATAATGTTCAAGCCTCTTGGATAGTTTCCGATGATGAAGATGATGAGTAAATGTCCTGGAAACTTCTTATCAGAATTTATTCTTGTGTTTTAAGAAGGATAACTAGGGTTTGGAATAACACTTATTGTGAGTACACATAGCTATTGCCAACGCTTTTCATATTGTAATGTTTTTAGATTTATTTATTTAAATTCTAAAGTTTATTTGGAAGATGATTTTGCAGTATTAATCTTTATTGGTTTTATATATTGCAAAAATTGTTATGGGATATGTGTGTTTGCGTCCGTGAACTATGATTGTCCCATATATGTCAAAAGTTAAGCCTATTATGTCATTATGCAAATATTGATGGAAGATAGGATGAACTTTTGATTGCAAAGATTAAGTCTATTATATGTCTTTATGCAAATGTTGATGAAAAATAGAATGAATCTTTGAATATTCTGCAATATTGGTCTTTCCCTGATCCACTTCTATGTGAAAGTACTGTGTGGCTCTGTAAGTCCTCTTATGCTGAGCATTTCCGATTAAATTAATCATGGGTTCTCTTGTGGTTAATTTAATTGAGATTTCTGGATACAAATTCATGTTTCATGTAATTTTTTAATGTCCAAAGAAATCCTTCTTTTCTTGTAAAAGTAAGTCGCTCTTGTTGTTCTCTCGGAAATGACATTATATGGGGGAGAGTTCTTAATTGAACTTGTGCTTAATTGCCAAATCTTTGTGGGGAGTTCGGTTGTGGAATATTGTAGGAGTTTTCTTGTATCTTTATGAACTCCTTGATGAATACACTAAGTTTCGACTATGTGAAATCATCGAAACAAAGTTGATATGATCTCTTTTAGTCATGAAGTATCTCTATGAGAATTTCATTATGATCCCACTAGTTTTCGTACCTTTGCCAATTTTTATTGACAAAAAAGGGGAGTATTAATGTGTAGTCACACTACAAATACATATGGTTTACATATCATTATGTAAGGGGGGGGGGGGGGGGGGGGGGGTCATTGTGAGATGAGGTATTGACTAAGAGAGAGTGATACATATCACCATAGTATTGTTTTCAAAGTTGTGATACAATTGGACTTTGATGTTGTGTAATAATACTATGACACGGTATAACAATGATTGAGAGATATTGTTTTCTCATTGTTATAGATACGGATCTTCAACAACTATGATGCTCAGTTGAACACGTTCAAAATCATTGAAGTACTTGGAAGTGACGAAGATTTCGAGTAAGTTGAAGAACCAAGGAAATCAAGCATTTGGATGAGAAGCTACAAAGTTTATTTATTTTTTAATCCATATGTTTTGATAGTTTTGTCACTAAAATTGACAAAGACAGAGATTGTTAGAGAACTGCTCGGTCGAACTCGCAAGCGTTGCTATCACAAGATTGTTTTCCAAGTTTAGTTGCCAAAACTATAACTCTTGATTTCTAGTCTACTTATAGCTAAGTCTCGGATTAGGATAGAAAGTGTACTTGAGCTTTAGACTTCACGGGGTTCATTGATTAAAGACGAAGAACTACTAAGGGGAGCTTGTGGAACTTCATAAACAAAAGGTATGTGGAGACTTGAACTCATCCATCTCTCAAAAGTCTATCTACTCTATCTCCTATTTGAGACAAAAGTCGTATAGCTATATAGACTTCGATTATACACATTTGACATTTCGATCTGAGTTTAACTCGCTTACATATTTGTCGAAATATGTGTTGGTAAGCTTCGCTTTAACCAAGTTCATCTTATACTCTTAACGAAAGTCAAAATATGATCATGTGAAAATCGCCTTGTAACATCTTACATGATTTGTGTGAGACAATCATTTTATATAGACTCGGAATGTTTCGTATTGATCATTCGATCACTTGAAATTGCTTTGAAGCTAATAGTTTGTGTGAGACGGCTATTGTCGTCTTTTAAGAATTTTTCAATGATTGAAATGGGAGTTTAGAAAAAATAATCATGATTGGATATAGCACAGTATGCGTAATTGTATGTTAACTGTTGCAAGTTATTCAAAGTCCGGGAAACATAGTATGCATACCCGTATGCGTACTGGTTGGTTAATAAAAGTCCGGGAACTTAGTATGCATGTGGATGGGGAATTTTTTTCGGGAAGTGGAGAGACGAGCGTGGTGTCGAGACTCCTCGACCGGGCAAAATGTTAATCCTCACACAGATGCACCGCTGCAAAGGGGGTGCTTAGATTCGGGAAATCAATTTGTATGACTCCGGCCTAAACCAAGACAATAGCCATTCCAGAGTCAATTCGGTCACAAAGAGGGAGATGGGTTGATCTGTAGGAGGAAAGCTGAGAATTGTGTGGGATCAGTGATGATCGAGGATTGTGGGTGTGTTGAAGGTTTTTGCAATAATGGTGAACTGCTGAAGTTGAGTTCTGTGAGTAAGTTTGTATCCAGTTGTTGACGGAAAACGTTGATACTGATGATTTTTCGTCCTCGATTTTGACTTATTTATATTGCAAGAATGATGAACCACTAATCCCTGTAAGCATGACAGTTTCTTGAGTGAAAGAGTGGGAAAGTGGAAAATCGTGGTAAAGTCAGTTACATGTCGTGTGGAAACTTGACTGATCGTGCACCCACTATTTTTCTAACTCCTTCAACCGTTTACACGACTTACGCACATTTCTCGTTGTGGATGAATCCATGTGCCGTAGACCGCCAGACCAAAACCCTAAGTGATATCCCCCTATTTGTGATGTGATTGATGTCTCACAAATCGTGGAGTCTGCGGGGCAGACGTGTTTTGATTAGTCAATTGTTGACTGATTAGACAATGAGTCTAAGTTTGGCGAATCAAGCATGGATGGTGAATGCTCGACGATTCATGGGTTGAACATGGAGTTCTCTGAAAAGATGTCAGTATGATGGATTACCAACTAGTTGAGCGATTGAGCAAGTATTGCTCAATTCTGCGAATTACGAGAATTTAATGAGCGACTGAGTAAGTATTGCTCAATTCTGCAAATATTGAGAATTTGATGGACAACTGAGCAAGTATTGCTCAACTCTGCAAATTACTGAATATTAAGAATTTGATGGGAAACTGAGCAAGTATTTCTCAATTCACCAAATTAACGATTTTGATAATCTGACGTGCAACTGAACAAGTATTGCTCAATTCGACGAATTATCGATGAATTGCCGAATATTGATTATATTCGGGTAATCAAGCAAGTGTTGCTCGATTCAGCCAATTATTTACTGGTGACGTGACCCAGTAAAATATCAATTAAAATATTGATGTTGATTAGTGAATCAACGCAAATTTTATTAGTGTTCGAAGAGTGCTCAGAATGATGGTTTCACAGAGCGTTCATTCGAAAACCCTAATTTTTGGTCAATCCTCCATCAATTGGGGAATTGCTGAAAATTGATCATGAATGATAGGGACCGACCGCATGGGATGAGGAACGTCCATGTGGTGTCCAGTGCTTGAGTGAACTCGCACCAGGGTTCTCAGTTTGAGAGTTGGTGAGAAATCATGAATAAATGGTGGATTCACCATTTACTGAAAATATTGTTGGGTTCAACATTAGCTGTAAAACCTAGGTATGAGAGATGAGGACCGACCAAGAGGGTATGGGACCGGATCTAGGTGGTCACGTGACCAGTTGTTGGTCGTTTGGAGGATTCTCCAGTTGGTTGGAGAGAGTTTGGGCCCAGTATGAGCAATTGAACAAATTAGGTCAGAATTGGGAAAACGTGTGGGACCGGCTTCGTGCAAGCCCTAGGAACGACCTGGACGGTCATAGAGGCACGCACGTGTTACCATGATGTCCGTGTCTCCATACTGAGAGTTTCGGTATTTTCTGATGCGCATTTGAGCAATATCGTGAATTTTCAGAAGAGTTTCATCTTGGCTGAGAATTCTCGATTTTTTGGTGGAATGAGCATGTATGCTCAATTCATCAATATTTGAAAAATATAAAATATTTTAATATTTAAAATTGCCGTGAGAGGCTAGCCGTCCGTGTGACCATGTTGGCTTTTGGTTTTTTCGTGATTCGAGCAATATTTGAGAAAATATGGAGAACTCACGAATTTTACTCAAACCCAGGAGTTTCATAATTGGGAAAATAATAATTATGAAAAATTAGGAATTGCAAGGTGTGGGACCGGCCACGGCTAGGGCATGGCCGGCCGGCCAAGTTGCTTGGTCCCGCACACCTTTCCCTATTTTATTATTATTTTTCATGAATCCTTGAAGTTACGGAGAGTCCTAGAAGATATGGAGAATCCATGAAGTTTTGACATAATAATTATAAAAATCTAAGGATTGTGAGGTGTGGGACTGGCCACGGCTTGGGCGTGGCCGACCGGCTAGGTTGCCCGGTCCCGCACGCCTCTCCTTATTTTATGATTTATTTGGTGAATCCACCAAGTTATGGAGAACTCACGAGTTTTGCACAAATTAGGAATTTTGCTAAGATGGATAACCCTCATGAGTTTATGAAAATAAAATAAGGAAAAATAATGGGAGGGGCGCGGACCGACCGTGGCTAGGACACGGCTGTCCGGAGGGCCGGTGAGCCCACCGTGAGCGCCTCCATTATTTTATTATTATTTTAATGTTTTCTCCTGTTTAGCGAAGGATTCCCCGTTGTTTCATATTTTTGGATGCTCGTTCGTGCATCTGGGTGCTCAGTCGTGCATCATTGTTGAGTGCACTTGCACCATTTTTGTGGGGCTTACTCAGTGATGGTCCAGATGCCCAGTTATTGAGTATTTATTACCAATTTATGAGATTCAGTGGAGAATAATTCATGAAACTGAGTAACAAAAATGAATAGTTGTTCATTATTAATTCATAGGATCAGATGTGGATTCGACTATGAATTCAGAATAATAAAACGAGCATCACCATCCTATGGGATCGTGGATTCGACCATAGAATCGGAGTAATTAAGATTTATCTATCACCATTTCATGAGACCAGTGGATGAAATCGGAGTAATGAGATAATACAGTTGTTTCATTGCTATTCTATGAGATCAAGCCGTGGATTCGATCATAGAATCAGAACAATTGTTTATTTCCATTCCATGGGATCAGGTCGTGGATCCGACCATGGAATATGAACAATTGTTATTGCCATTCCATGGGATCAGGCCGTGGATTCGACCATGGAATATGAGCAATTGTTATTGCCATTCCATGGGATCAGACGGTGGATTCTACCATGGAATGGGAGAAATTGTGATTTCCATTCCATGGGATCAGGCCGTGGATTCGACCATGGAATATAAGCAATTGTTATTGCCATTCCATGGGATCAGGCCGTTGATTCGACCATGGAATAAGAGCAATAATAGATTATTCTGGGAATTCAGTAGTGAATGTCATGACAGAAGTAATCTATTTCAGAAAAGATATTAGCCAGTTAAAGCGTCACATCCATTCTGAATGGTGCACAGTCAGGGAGTCACGATGTTGTTTGGTGGTATGCGTACGTGTTCGCATACTTGCGAACCCAAACTTAGTTCGGCCACTTAGGTATGCGTACCCGTATGCATACTTTAGTAGGTTATGTTCTAAAATCGGTTTGTTGATGGACTAATACATTTCTTTCTTTATAATAAGAGACCCCCAAAACGCCACATGGCGTAACCACAATCACACTTGATTTTGGTGAAGCCACGTAAGCACCAACAATCCCTATCATTGTTACCTGATTGGCTGTCCCAAAGGATGTCAGCATTGAGTTTCCATGTCGTAGGAAACTTATTGTCCCCCTTGAACAGTTACTATTGTTGTAGACATAATTCAATCGACACCTTAAGATGAGTAACTAAAAGGAATAGATGTTAAGAAAACGCAACTCTTCGTCCAGATTCTCAAAAGATGGTGAACTGTGTGTATTCCTAACATCTAGAAGAGTATCACTGCCACTTCGGATACAATCCAAATGGTAACTCCAACAGTCACAACAACGTTCCAATTTGAAAAGACACGTATCTTCAACTTCAATGATCCGACAAATGGGTAATCTATAAAAACAGACTCAGGCAGACATTTCATCCATTCTAAGAAAATTATAAGATTCTGATAAGCAGTAAATACGGTTTATATTTTGGATCAATGATCACATCTCCTCTCACGCTTTACTACTTCAGACAAATGAGCAGAGATCATCAAAATACTTCTTGATTACTAGCTTTTCGAAATTGTCAAGAATCTCTTTGCTTATTTAGATTCAAATAGCCCGCGAATAAGATGAGGGGCTCTAAAAAACTTCGGACGATAATCTCATAAGACCCTGAAAAGTAGAGTATTTGTATATATCATACGGAAGTGACTGCTTGATAGGTCTTTTGGACTAGGTTTTGATTTTCTCACTATAAGAAGGTATATTAAGGAAGCAATATGGATCAAAGATTTGCTAAACAAACTTCACTGAGATTGATCCTCAAGAGTGCAATATTTTTATCGATGTTTTGAGTTAGATTATCTTGACGATGTTTGTTTCAATTCGATTCATTTCCAGTATTCCGCTTGCTGTTATCTGTCGAGAACAAAATTGGGGAAATGAACAATGGAGGATTTCATTGAACTACACATGACGCCAGTAAAGGATCTCCAATTAACGTATTAGTTTCAAAAAGACTAAAAAGGATTAAGATGTTTAATATTGATGTCTGATTAAAATTTTAATTTCAGGTGGAAAGAATACAAAAGATGGTGCCTACAAAGATGCAGACAATTTTTAGTTTTACTTTTAGTATACCTTCACTTGAAGTTTTATTTTGAATACATGTTTTTTTTCTTTCAGGTTTGAATATTAAATATCGATCAAAAAACTCATAATAGGAGAATTCATGTTCATATACTATCAGATGTGTAGTTTCCATCAGGCATGGCTTAGCTTACTACTACACTCTAGAAAATTTCAATACCATGGTATAGTTGCTCCGTGTTAGATTGTGTAAACAAATTATAAACTTAGTACAGTATAATGCTTGCTCTTAGAATACATATAAGACTTGATCTTTCACTTCGGTCGACACTAAAGCTACACATGTTTTGCTATGACTTATAGATGTGGATCGATCAATAATTTTTACATCATTTAATCATATGCTAATACTATTAGTGATCATAAAATGGAGAAGACCTCTACCATAGTAGCAACGAGAAAATGTAGAAGACCTCTACCATAGTACTCCGCGGTATTCTAGTTTAAGCATAAGGAGGCCGAAAATCCGGTGCGTATGCACCGGGTTGAGAGCTTGTATATATAATAAGGAATGCAATTTTTTGCAAACCGTGACTATAATGTTAATGAATTGATTTGAGTGAATCAAAATCGATTTTGCTTCAACTGTGTCTTGTATACTTCTATGAGAATATAAACAATTGAACAACTCTAGAACTAGTTTCATTTGAGTCATTTGAACTAGTTATGGTTAAGATGAATATGGTTGATATGAAAGTGTTCATATGGCTAACTTCGGTTAACTATTGTTGATCCAACAAAGGTGTACACACTTTGGTATGGTTACTCATATCTAAATGAAGTCACTTTTTGTGTGTAACAAGCTAAGTTCGATCTAACGGTTGAAAGATATTAGCTTGACTCTAATCAGGTTTTCATCTAATGGTGAATATTGAATGCTTTGTTACCAAGGTAACATTGATTGCAAACCCTGATTTGAAGACTATACAAGGGAGAACTCTAGCAACTGGGAAACCTAACCCCCACACCTCTTGTGTGATACTAGTTGCGACTAAAGTCGATTCTCCTTTAACCTTAGGTTTTTCCAAAACCCTGTAGGTTAACAACTGAAAGCCTTCATTGGGATTGTGAAGCCAGACCCAAATATTTTTTCTGCAGTTGTGTGTTCTGATCTTTATCGTGTTGAGTACTATGTTCTCTAATATTTGCACGAGATTTAATCTCTGATAGGCAAGATAAAAAGTACTCACAAACATCTTCATCTCATCGTTTGTGATTCCATAATATCTTGTTTCGCTACCATATGATTAAGATTATTGTGAGGTGGTTGTTCTTCGGGAATATGATTCTGGTATATCAATTGGTTCCTGTTCACCTTGATTTATCAAAAGACAAAACAAAACTCATAGGTATATATGTTGGAGACAGATTTATCTATTCAATAGACTTTTTTGTGTGAGAAAAATTGGTTTATCAAGTCTTCGACTTTGGGTCATAGCAACTCTTAGTTGTGGGTGAGATCAGCTAAGGGAATCAAGTGCGCAGAATCCGGCGTCGTTCTAGAGGCGTAAGGAGCGCGACTATACCTTGATCAGTGTGAGATTGGTTAGGGCTCAACTATATTCCAGTCTGAAGTTAACTTGGAGTAGGCTAATGTCTGTAGCGGCTTAATACAATGTGGTATTCAAATTTGGACTAGGTCCAGTGGTTTTTCTACATTTGCGGTTTCCTCGTTAACAAAATTTCTGGTGTCTGTGTTATTTCTTTTCCGCGTTATATTAGTTTATATAATTGAAATATCACAGGTTGTGCGGTAAGTTCAATCAATTGTGAATCCAACCTTTGGTTGTTGATTAAATTGATTGACACTTGGATATTGGTTTTTGATACCGTCCAAGTTGTTTCTTATAATAATCAGGCTCACAGATTTCTATCTGTTTGATTTGCCGATTACATGAAGAAACAAAGATATAACTCTTTGATATAATTTTCTTAAGATTGAGTCTGACTGTCTAGTTGATTCTATTGAAAGTATATTGGAGTTAGTGATAGACGCATTTATGTGTCTATTTTGTTCTCAATTATGTATATTGTTAGTTCTCGATTTTGTGCTTATTTTGCTATTTTATGTATTTGTAGGTGTTTTTGGAGAAATGGATTTTTATGGCGAAATCTGCTCGAAAAGTTGATAAAGGTACCCTAATATTCAGACTCTCAATATGGATAAGGGGCAACCAATTGATAAGGGGCGCCCATGGCTATTTGCACCCCACAATTTACTGTTTCCGCCCCAGTTGCTAAAGGGACACCGTAGCTGGATTAAGGGGACACTAACTTCTTCCCCGTTTAAAGTCTGTTTTGGCGGAAAAGAAGTCAGTTAGCAGCGATGATTTTCTTGGCAGATTTGGTCGGCGTCTTGATGGATTTTCTCGTCAGTTTGACTTGGTATGAGTGTTACAACAAAACGGGACTACTACGTGTGCCAGAATTGAATTAAAATAGGAGTACTCGATAAAACAGGGTGAAAACAAGTTACGGAATTTTCAGGATTCATTTGGACGAGAACTTAGTGGAATTTCTATTGGATATGGACTGGGAATGATACAGTACATCAAAACAGGGAAGGTATTGAAGTTGGATTAGATAAAGATGGAAGTTCACCGGACTTGCATCGAAACAGGGAAAGAAGAAAGTTTATTGGGATAGTTTGGTTGTTCTTTTGGAAGTTACGTGCAATTTTGGAGAGGATATCGTGTTTGGATTCTGCCAGGATTTAGTTACCGAGTGTGGAGAGTTTAGATAACTCAGGGAAGGTTGGAAGCGTGCAGAGAAATATTATCGCAGCTTGGCCGGGAAGAAAAGGGAAGATATTTTCGTGATTTCTTTCACCTGTTGTGTATATATAAGAGGTTTAGAGTCCCAGGAAGGGGATTGGGAGTTGGGGGTACGCTGCAGAGCTAACAGTCCATTAATAACAATTATCTTCAGTTTGCAACAATTTCTGTAACAGTTGACTCTGTAACAATTATATCTGTTACATATTCGTTGTAACTTGTAATACTATTTTTCTTCAATAAAACACCTTTTGAGCCATGTTTATATCTTTGGAGCGTGTTTTCACCATGAAGAGCTAAACCCCAACGCTGGGATGACGGAGGAAGCCTAAAATCATACGTGGGTAATTATATTTAATTCTTATATGACTTTTGCACTAATTAAAATTGATTTATGATTTTTATTAATTAGTTGTCATCTCATCTGATGGGCCATGCTTGCTTAGATGTTTTGATGTCCCATGCTTAGGAATTACAACTAATATTTTGAGAATCTTCCTTGGCAAAAATAAGAGTCCATGTCTTTATCTATTGAGCTATAATTGTTAAAAGAATTAATGTTTGAACCTTATGTTATGAGTTTGGTGGAATCCTGAGTCTTAGTACTTCTTGATATTTGTGACAATCCTTGAATATATTTTCTTTTATTAAGTCTAAATCGATCTCTACAAGTCTTTGAACGAACTTTATTTACCACTTCTACAATCACATCAATTTTTGGCGCTGCCGACGCGGACTTGTATTTAGATTTTTTTTAGGTTTCTTTTTATTTCTATTATTTTTTGTTCTTTTTTACGCGTTTTGATATTTTTCGATTATTTTCAGATTTGGAGCGAAGATACAAGGGAAGAAAAAGTGTTATAAAAGGAAAGCATCACCAAAGAAGGAAAGAAAAGAGGAATCCGAAAGGAGTGAAGAAGAAGATTTTGTATATAGTTATTTTGTTTTATTTTTAGAAACTGTAAATAGGGTGTTATTTTTGTAATTTTTCTTTTCCTTTTTGGACATTTTTATTTTTGGACTTTTTGGACATTCTTGGACATATTTTTAAACCCTAAGGAAGGGTCAAAATTAAATATCAATTGTTTGCAGGGAAGGACGACAGTTACGATACTGTCTCGGCCCCTCGGGTTCGTACACTGACATCGAAGTCGGTGGCCTGAGTCGACTTCAACGATTCATCGCCCGTCTGGTACGGAAGGTAAGATTCTATCCACCCACGAATCCCCTGTCAGTGGGTTTTATTTTTTGTGACAACTCACACCCCTGCAATAGAATGTCGAACTGGTATTACAATAGGCAATACAACGAATATCAGACTGAGTTTCAAAATGGACATTACTACTTTGACCATAGTGTGAATAATGGTTGGGAACATCAGCCTTTTGAAGGTTATGGTCCATACCATGGTGAGCTCAATTACTATCCACACGCCAACCGGTCGTACGAGCAAAATTCCTTTCTACTAGAGTCAACACGTAAGTTAGCTGAGTCGACACGTAAGTTAGCAGAAATGAATAACTTAGTTATGGACGAAAGCAATGCAACGAGTGAACTTTCTTTCCTAGATTCAATCAGGAAGTCATGTGAGTCGACTCAAAATATTTTGTTAGAGGCCCAGAACATAACTGCTCTTAATTTCCAATATAGTGTTTCCAATAGTACCTTTGAAAATGAAGATAGTTATTCACATAATCAAGATGACGAGGATAAAATTGGTAACACTACTTGTTTAGATGAGGTTCAACCATTTTCATGTTATTATAATGATGATTATGATGAGGATAGTGTTGATGAAGAATTTGAAATAAGTAGGCATAGTGATCAGGAATTTGTTACTCCAATTGAGCTTAATAATGATAATGTTTCTAGTTCAAATTCAAATAATTTTAATAATTATTCACCTATTCAAAAGGACGAGGATTTGACTAGAGATACCCCCGTTTTAGACGATGTAGTATTTCCTTTTGATTACGAAGCTAATAATGGTTTAGAGGAACGAGTTTTTCCTGAGAATATTGTTTTAGAGTCTAGCGATTTAGAAACATTAGTCTTAGACAAATAAAGTGAACTCGTAGAGATGAGTGAGGATGAACCATACTTAGAAGAATCAATTGACCATTTTCAGGAATCTAATGACCTTGAAATTAGGGAAGTTGTGACTAGTCTTTCTAGAGACACTGAAAACTCTAAGTTTGGGGGTGATTATCATTCTCCATGTGCTTTAACTATTAGAAAGGTCCCTCACTTGGGACTTGACATATGTGCCTCAACCATTTTACAAGATTATCTTCATACACGTTTTCCTGAACCTAGTGATGTCCATAAGGAAGTTCAGTTGTTAGAAACCCATCCTATGGTTGACGTGGTTTACCCAGGCTATGATATCCAGATTGACTTTGTTTTTCCACCAAATATTTTTCGACCAATAGTGGGAACGTATAAGTTTCATATGTGTCAATTATTAAGTTTTGAGACTAAACCTAATTACTTTAGGAGATTAGGGTCGACACATTTGTTTAAGGAAGACCACCACTCTCATTGTGGTCAGCTGTGTGAGTCAAAACTGATTGACTTTAAGGATCCACAATTATTCAGGTTATTATTATGTGCTTCTAAGTTTTTACTTGAGTTTTTCCAGACAATAATACCTGAGCCGGACCTTAGCTTTGAGGAATTCCAGCGCATGAAAATATTTTATCTAGACCCTTTCATAGAGCCTGAACCTGAACCACAGCTAGATGTAGTTGTGTTAAACAGGAAACTAGACAAGGGTGCGCTTTATTTGTTAATTTTCTTGGCAGGTTGCAGATTCCTTTTACTTGTGATAGCTCTATTTGGTTTTGATGACCCACAGATATTTCAGCTATTACTTTATGATACGAGGTGATTAATCCTTTCTTATGTCTGGCTGAAGACGTTAAACTTAGCATTTCTTGGGAGGTAACCCAATCTCATGCAACACGGTAATATCTTTCCTTATCTCTTTTGCTTCAAATGGTAACAGTTTCTCATTGTTCATGCTTTTAATTTTATAGGACAATGTTATATTTAAGTTTGGGGGTATGGGAGAAACTTTTTAGTTGCAAACTCCAGAGCCTAGAAATTTATGCCTATTAAGGATTGCACTAACCAATCTCAGTGGATGGAAGCATTTTGGTTGTAGGAGTTGAGTAACCAATCTGATTAGATGGAAACATCTAGAAGAGTCTATTCATAAAAGCACAGAGCTCAGGTGTTAGAAAAAAAAAACATGGTAGTTTCGCCATATCTCGTGATGGAAACATCGAAAGAATCTTGATCACTTCTTTTTGTTCTTTTTACCATTCCTAGGGTGAAATAGAGTGACTGAGATAAAAAAAAGAAAGAAAAAAGAATGAGACCAGACCACCAGACCAACCGGAATAAATACAATAAAGTCGACCACTGGTACCCTTGTATATGCCAGATGAGTTGACCTAGAGTTAGGATTATCGACCACTGGTTCCCTTGTATATGCCAGTGTGTTGATATTAGTCCAGACCAGTATCTTAGTCCATTAGGATAGGTTCACCTAAGTCAACATCATTTACGTTTTTCTCTACATCCATCTTCTTAATCTATCCATGTGATTGGTTGACTCCGGTTATGATGTCCAGAAACTATCTGAGTAGAGCTCTGTCACTTTATATGAATTTTAGTATGCTTGAGTGCAAACTCGTGTACAACAATTGGAATTTCGCATCAGGGTACTTCCTCCTGTAGTCAATAAGTATGCCAACCAAGGAGATTCTTTAGTGCCTTCCAAGGTTCTGCGTAGATAGCTAGGGTCTAGAGTAAAGGTTTTGTGGGTATATCTCTTGTAAGCCCTCCCGAGACTATAACTCGTCCACTAGGGCCACCTAGGGGTTTAAAGTCTTGTTGCATACGCTAAATACAACCGACGATGCCTGCGACAGTGAGTTAGGATTTTATTTTCTATTTTACTTTTGCTCAAGGACTAGCAGATAATAAGTTTGGGGGTATTTGATAGACGCATTTATGTGTCTATTTTGTTCTCAATTATGTATATTGTTAGTTCTCGATATTGTGCTTATTTTGCTATTTTATGTATTTGTAGGTGTTTTTGAAGAAATGGATTTTTATGGCGAAATCTGCTCGAAAAGTTGATAAAGGTACCCTAATATTCAGACTCTCAATATGGATAAGGGGCAACCAATTGATAAGGGGCGCCCATGGCTATTTGCACCCCACAATTTACTGTTTCCGCCCCAGTTGCTAAAGGGACACCGTAGCTGGATTAAGGGGACACTAACTTCTTCCCCGTTTAAAGTCTGTTTTGGCGGAAAAGAAGTCAGTTAGCAGCGATGATTTTCTTGGCAGATTTGGTCGGCGTTTTGATGGATTTTCTCGTCAGTTTGACTTGGTATGAGTGTTACAACAAAACGGGACTACTACGTGTGCCAGAATTGAATTAAAATAGGAGTACTCGATAAAACAGGGTGAAAACAAGTTACGGAATTTTCAGGATTCATTTGGACGAGAACTTAGTGGAATTTCTATTGGATATGGACTGGGAATGATACAGTACATCAAAACAGGGAAGGTATTGAAGTTGGATTAGATAAAGATGGAAGTTCACCGGACTTGCATCGAAACAGGGAAAGAAGAAAGTTTATTGGGATAGTTTGGTTGTTCTTTTGGAAGTTACGTGCAATTTTGGAGAGGATATCGTGTTTGGATTCTGCCAGGATTTAGTTACCGAGTGTGGAGAGTTTAGATAACTCAGGGAAGGTTGGAAGGGTGCAGAGAAATATTATCGCAGCTTGGCCGGGAAGAAAATGGAAGATATTTTCGTGATTTCTTTCACCTGTTGTGTATATATAAGAGGTTTAAAGTCCCAGGAAGGGGATTGGGAGTTGGGGGTACGCTGCAGAGCTAAGAATCAGGCTGCAGGAGAAATTGCAGCAGCATCAGGAAGAAGACTAAGCTGAAGAACATAAGGCTTTAAAGGACAGTCGTTTTGTAGGGTCTTAAATTCAGAATCCTGTAACAGTCCATTAATAACAATTATCTTCAGTTTGCAACAATTTCTGTAACGTTGACTCTGTAACAATTATATCTGTTACAGATTCGTTGTAATACTATTTTTCTTCAATAAAACACCTTTTGAGCCATGTTTATATCTTTGGAGCGTGTTTTCACCATGAAGAGCTAAACCCCAACACCGGGATGACGGAGGAAGCCTAAAATCATACGTGGGTAATTATATTTAATTCTTATATGACTTTTGCACTAATTAAAATTGATTTATGATTTTTATTAATTAGTTGTCATCTCATCTGATGGGTCATGCTTGCTTAGATGTTTTGATGTCCCATGCTTAGGAATTACAACTAATATTTTGAGAATCTGCCTTGGAAAAATAAGAGTCCATGTCTTTATCTATTGAGCTATAATTGTTAAAATAATTAATGTTTGAACCTTATGTTATGAGTTTGGTGGAATCTGAGTCTCAGTACTTCTCGATATTTGTGACAATCCTTGAATATATTTTCTTTTATTAAGTCTAAAATCGATCTCTACAAGTCTTTGGACGAACTTTATTTACCATTTCTACAATTACATCAGTTAGTCCATACACATTGCTAAGGGAAATACTCGGTTTGGTTGTTAGACCCCTGCTTTTTATGACATATATTTGATATTTTGATAAAAAATAATTAGATGAAGATTTTGATGTTAATGTGTCCTTAAATACAAAATAGTTTAGAGATCTTTTGAGAAACATAAATAGATGATTCTCTCAAACACCTTCATTTTCATCAAACAGATCACCTGATCGTGTTCATCCTAATAATAAGAATTTTCAAGAAAATGATGACGAAGGTATGCCTCGGTGATTAAATTGTGAAGGATTTGACCATTTTGCTAATGAATGTCTTGATATAAAGAAATACACTGGGAAAACAACTTGTTTTTACACTTGATGACTCATCTGACCACTACCATTCTGAGAAGAAACAACTAATGTTGTACTTATCGCAGCGACATGCAATAGTCTGGATATTTCTCTTGATACTCATGACATGCAATAATACGGAGATTTCTCTTGATCCTCATCAATTTCATTAGTTGACTTAATGGGTACATCTCCTGATAGCCGAAATCCTAAGCGTTATTTGGTTTACTTATCTCAGTGTCCAACATAAATTATAAGCAAAGATACTTTTGTATCTACTTCAGAAAAAAATAGGATTCAACCCGACCTAGTGTGCACATTTCTGCACTCTTATAAACTCATCCCAAAACATACCAAGAAGCGCTAGAAGTACCGTTAGTGTGAAAATTTTACTTAGTTTTGTTTTTTTTAGTTGGGATTAACAAGTAGTTCTCTTCTGTGACAAGTTCTTGTTTATTCCATGGTTATTTTTTTTCTTCAATAAGGCCACTTATGAACTTTGAAGATTGAGTTATACAGATTTAAATGATTCATAACCTTTGGATGGATGTATTGATTTAGTCAAAGTTAAAAGACTTTGTTATGTGTGACTATCAATAGTGGAATCAAGTTGTTTTGCGGATGTTGTATTGAAGATTTCGAAGATTGAAGACTTTGATATATATATATATATATATATCTTGGTTTGATTATTTGATTGACTTGATTGAATGTGACAGCAAGGAGTTCTTTATTTAGAACAAAACAACCTTGCAGGATAAGTAGTTCTTTTAGAAAATAAACCTTGTATAATCAAGTAGTTTACTTGGTAAACACAAACCTTTATTGCCCGATTCAAGGAGTTTAAAATATGAATATAACTTATGTATTTAAGTGGTTCATATATTAAACGGGAAAAGCTTGACTTAGGATTAAATCACCTTGTCCCTTTATGACTAAAATTGAGTCGGAATTGTACAGTTTTCCTTGATTGTTTGATTAACGTCTTAAAGGAAATCTTAGTTATCCGGTTAAAGGCGGGGTAGAAATAATCTTCACGATGGACTATGTAGCAACTTGTAACAATAACTGGTTCACATTAAGGGAATCGCGTGCGCATGCCAGATTGGTTGTAGGAGCATGTAATACTTAATTCTGAGAGTATTCAAAATTGAACTAGGTCTTGGGGGTTTTCTTCCATGAAGTTTTCTCCGGCCAACAAAGTTGTTGATTTGTAAGCTTTTACATTTTTATATTATGTTTGTCATTTAATGGTAAAATAAATATTCATGTCCATTATCCTATGCTTGAAATAATTTCAATATTGTCTCTCAATGGTCTTCCTCACACAAAATCATTCAAAGATAGTTGCATAGAGGTAATATACTGAAAATTGGTGGTATATTCTGTAAACTCTTTTATTCAGATATATATAAAAATGTTGTGTTTGCATTATGAAGCATCCTTGGGTGAGTAACATACGAAAAATATTGCACCTTTGGGTAAACGATGGTAGCATGATGCTAGTGCATCATGTTACATCCTCGGGTAAGCAAAACAGGAAAAATGATGCATTTTATCCAATATTTCTACAAAGATAAATCTGGGAGAAGTTTTGATACTCACCACCTCCCACTTTCTTTAAATGTAATGTTATACAAGGTAATCACCAAAAATTCCAAATGATGCATCCACGAGGAAGCAAAAGAGCATAATGATGCATTTGCATCATTATGTATCCTCGAGAAAACGACACACATAATAATGATTCATCGATCAAACAACATAGCCCAATGATGCATCTCTGAGTAAGAGACACATGGAAATGATGTATTAACTCTATTATGCATTCTCGAATAAGAAACACACACAAAATGATGCGTTTCTTGTTCTTAGCCTACATCCCCTCCCTATAAATGTCTTACTCGTATCTATACATATAAGAATCTTGAAGGAATTTGACATTCACTACCTCCCTTTTCCTTTAAATGCAACATTAAATCAAGTAAGCATCATAAAGTCTAAATGATGCATCCTCTAGTAAGCAACATAGAAAAATGATGCATCCTTGGGAAAGCAACATTCCATAATTATGCATCTCTGAGTAAGAAACACAGGAAAATAATGCATTCACTTCATGATCCATCCTTATACAAGAAACATAATCGTCAAGATGCCACACTTTTATCAAGTATGCATCACAAGTTAAAGATAATGTATTGTCGTGACCAGTGACACATCATAGAGTACGCACCATTTCCAAATGGTGGATTAGTGTCAAGATGCATCACTTTTACCAAGCAATGGTGAATCATTATGATCAATGATGCATCATGAAGTAAGTATCATTGTCAAATGACGAATTAGTGTTAAGATGCGTCCCTTTTACTAAGTATGCTTCACATGTTCAAGATAGTACATTATCTCCTTTAATGCCACATCTCAGGGCTTTCGCCATTAAAATATGTTGGGTGTCATACAATCGATCCATCAAAATTAACTAACTCAACACAATTTTTAGTGTTTTGGATTATAATGGCGGATCAAATTTGGATGAGGTTGCCAACTAATTTTTTCACTTAGTTAGAGCACTGCTCGGTCGAACTCGCAAGCGTTGCTATCTCAAGCTTGTTTGTCAAGTTTAGTTGCCAAAACTATAAGTCTTGATTTCTAGTCTACTAATATCTAAGTCTCGGACTAGGATATAAAGTGTAGTTAAGCTCTAGACTCCACAGTGTGCATCGACAAAAAGGTATGCAGAGACTTGAACTTATCTATCACTCAAAAGTCTACTTTATCTCATATCTTGAGACAAAAATCATATTGCTTTGTAGACAATGATTATACACATGTACTATTTCGAGTTGAGTTTATATCGCTTATCTATTTCTCGAAATATGTGTTGGTAAGCTTTCACTTTGGCCAAGTTCATCTTTACTGGTGACGAAAGTCATATTAGTTTCAATTACTTGAAAATCGCTTTATATAACGTCCTCTAAAAATGTTTCAATGGTTGAAATGAGAGTTTAGAATACATAACCATGGTTGTATATAAACATTTTGAGACAACTCATATGTGTTAAGTCCAATATCCTTGAACCAAAGTATGTGTACTTTGCTGCTCAGGATAACCGGAACTAAAGTCCGCGTACCAGTACGCGTACTGCCGGAAGTTCACATCCCGTGAATTCTGCCGGAAGTTCATATCAACCTTGTTTTCCAAACAACCTTGGTCTATAAATAGTAGAGTTTGCATTTCTAGAAAACTATCCTAAGATCCAGGAAAACTTCACTTGTGTTGTTTCTGGTGGAGCCGTCTATCCAGAGATGAAAGTATCCTAATTAAGCGAAATCTCTTACGACTGCTCATTTAAAGACTTCCGTGGGATCCAGAAGCTCTATGAGTACCATTGGTGAGAAACTATATAATTGCATTGTTATTTTAGTTTTCGATTATTGATTTGATTGACTAACGATTGTTGAAACTTTGATTGCACATAGTTTGATTATTCTTGAGAGCATTCTCTCCTGACATAAGGGTCACTCAAACTAGATCAACGTATCGACAGGATCTTTGGACTCTCCAGAGAAAATTACTGAAGGCACCCCTTTAATGGATAAGGGGGCACACAGCTGATAAGGGGTAACCCACCATTATTTGCACCCAAAGTGCTATTCACACCCCATCAGACGATAGGGGGCATTCCATCTTCATGGTTTAAAAGATAAAAATGGCGGGAAAAGAAATTGTTAACTGCGTAAATTTCAAGATCAAAGTTAGACAAGTTTTGTAGAAATTCAATTGCCAAATTCAATTGGGATGGACTTGAATGAACCAGACAGGATATGTATGGGCGTTGGATTGGTTTGATTTGGGCTGGATAATTGATTTTTAAGCTGAACAGAGGAAGTGGAATACTATCGGAATTGTTGAAGTTCCGTGAAGTATTGGGAAGTTTTAGTCGGATTTATTCACTGATTTGTATTGGACTTGTTTTGTTTTAGCTATCCAGGGTTCATGATGGATATGGTTACATCAAAAAGGGAAGAAAATAGTTGCTCACGACAAGTTAGGGAGGTGCGAGTATCTCGAGTTTCCTTTTATATTTCTCTGTTATATATGGAAGTTAGAAGATATTCTCGGAGATACTTTTGTCTATCGAACACAGGGTGAGTTTGGACAGTCATCAGACGCGTAAAGCAGGGATAAAAAAGGAGAAGATTTCTATACATAGAAGAAGATATCGGGATTTTGTGGGCTCTGTTTTAGAAAGTATGTGGACTGAAGAGAAGATATATAGAAGACATGAGGTGAATCAAGGGAAACTCAGAAGATGCGTAAGGTGAATCAAGGGAAAGAAAAATACGCAACTTCAGGTGAAATAATACGAAAGAATATGGAGGTTTAATCTCGGAATTAAGGCATACTGTAGTGTACAAATAGTCGAGGAGAGTTCCAGAGGAGGATATCGAGGAGTTGGGGGTCGATACGGAGGATTAGGGAGGCTATAGTGAAGAAGAGTAGAGGTAGTAGGAATATCTCCCTGCTGCTGTTGGTGGAGAAGAAGCTGAAGAACAAAAGCCCGCACACGACAGTCTCTAAATCTGCTACAATACATAACTGGCGTTCTCCCTACAGTAAGAATTCATTGTCACAGTTAACTTGTAACGCTTATAAACGTTACAGTTCTCAGTTTTTGTTATTCTTCTTCCTTTTCTTCATTGTAAACACTTTTTGAACTGTGGATCACTATTTTGAGAGAGTGTTTGACGTTATGAGCTAAACCCCAACAATGGGACAATGGAGAAAGCCATTCCTCACGCATGTGGTAATTCTATTATTTCTTTTATGACTTATTGCATTGATTTTTAATCGATTTATAATTTTTATTGAGTGATTGTTATTTCAACTGATGGGTCATGCTTTCTTAAATGTTTTGATGTCTCATGCTCTAGATTTACAGTCAGTACTTTCAAAATCTACTTTCGACGATGAATTAGAGTATGATAGACACATTTACGTGTCTATTTTGTTCTCAATTCTCTGTAATGTTAGTACTCGATTTTGTGCTTATATTTTCTATTTTGTGTATTTATAGGTATTTTTGGAAAATAAAGCTCGATGGACCAAAATGTGAAATACTACTCGTAAAAAGAAGGGAAGTGGGCTAGGCCCAAAAGGAAACATGAAGAATTATTGGGCAATCATTTGGATATGGAAGTGTGGTAAGCAAGCCACAGAGTGTGTAGAAGTGTGTCAAATCATGTGTGGAAGTGTGGAGACCATGTGCAACATATTAATAATTAAAGACTATTTGAAAATACGTGGTTTAATGAAGAAAATAAACAAAATAAAGAAGGAAATCAAGATATTATTCCTTATGGTTGGAATTAATTTAAAATGATATATTTTCCAAATAAAGAATATTATGACTGCAGAATTTGACACGTGGCATATTTTTATTGGAGGATTTTGTATTGTCCTGGCACGTGGCGCCATTTTATTGGTCAGAAAATAAAAAATGACATCATTTCATGTAGAAAATTATGGAAGGATTTCGGAATCCCCACTATAAAAGGAGTCATATGGAATCATCTTTGGGGAGCTTTTCTTTAGGAGAGATTGAGAAAAATAGTGAGAGTATTATTTCATATTTCTTGTAATCGAGCAATGCTATTAGTGAGTGGGAATCATTAAATTTTGTAGCATTTTCACATTGAATCAATAATTGTTATTTTTTTGGAGATATAATTGTTTGAGAATTAATATATGAACCATAAAACATGAGCTTGGTGGAATCCTGATTCCCAGTAATATCTCAATATTGTCATTTTATTTTATTTTATTTGATAGTTTTAGTACTTTCTTTCATTAAGTCTAAAATCAATATCTTCCCAAGTCCGAGCAACGAACCTTCTATTTACCACTGTAAAAATCTACATCAGTTTTTGGCGCCGCCAACGCGGACTTACCTCTAAGTTATGTTTTAGATTTTTATTTTATTTTTATTTTCTTTGATTTTACTTTGGGTATAGTTTTGCCTTTGTTGTGCAAGTTATATTCGTATTTATTGTGGATTTTCCTACCAAAAAGGTAAGTAGCATACTCAAGGTTTTATTTTTTGTAAATAAGGTAATATTATTTTTTTAGTTTTTTTTCGTACATAATTATTTTATTTATTTCTTTGTAAATATTTTATTTCATTATTTTTTAATTAAAAAAAACACGTGCACACACTAATTGCATTATTCGTCTGGCACCGATTCTAGGAAAACACGTGGTTTAGTACGGTGAGCCCTCTGGGCGTTATCATCCGAAACACCACAAGCCTTAGCCACGTACCATTGACCAGTCTTTGACTGTAGGTATATATTGCTAAAAGTTACCCAAGCTTACCTAAATTAGTGAACCCCAGCATTTGCATGTGCACAAAATTTTGGTTACCACTAGTGTTTCTACTTGTGTATGTGTCGTTGGATACGGGTAGGAGATAGACTTGAGGATAACGACCTTTTCAATTTGAGTCTGACCCGCTACACAGATTTAGGTGGTACTTCGATTTTTTCTAAAATGGTTGATGAAAATGATGGTGAAGTCCCACCAACCAAAACCCTTAGGGGTCGTTTGAACCCGTCTAGGGTAGTGCGTGACCCATGTGTAGTTATACCATCTTCTACGGTCCAATTTGATATTAGACCTGAGACTATTGGCATGCTTCGTACCTTTAGGGGGTTAGTGAATGAGAACCCGCATACCCACATAAGAGACTTTGAAATGATTTGTGACACAATAAACTATCTGAATGTCTCCAAAGATGTGCTTAGGTTACGTTTGTTTCACTTCTCTCTCGATGAGAAATCCAAAGAGTGGTATCATTTTATCCCTTCTAAAACAATTACCACATGGGATGTCTTGTAGAGGTATTTGTTAAGAAATTCTACCCACACCATAAGACTGATGTTGTTCGGCAGTCTATCCAAACCTTTAAGCAAAAATTAGGTGAAACCCTTCATGATTATGTAGAAAGGTTTAGTGAATTGTTATACCGATGTCCACATCATGGATTTGAAAAATCCCACATGGCCCAAATTTTATATGAGGTCCTTGATAGTGAAACCCCTATGCAGGTAGAAACAATTAGTGGAGGAGAATTCACCCATCAGGACCCAGATGCTTGTTTTGACGAGTTTATTGAGTTAGATGAGAAAACTAGGCAATGGGCATCTATGAGAGAACCAGAAATACCTAGAAATCATATCCATATGGTCGATATAGTTGATTATGGTATGATATTCTTAGGCGTCTAGAGGACTTAGAAATGAATCAAGGGTCACACCATGCTAGATACGAAGAGAAAGTCCATGCTCTTTAGAACAACTCTAGGTTTGAAAATCGTCAGAGATTTGATCCATATTCAGATACCTATAAACCTGGTTGGAGGAACCACCCTAATTTTTCTTGGTCTAAGGGCCAGAGTCAAGGACAGCCTAGTAGTTCTCAGACTCTCTCGGGTTTTGGGTATACTAAGAACCATCTAGGGCCAGATCAGTATCAGAACCTGTCGAATAAAAAAATCATGAGCGTAGAAGAGTCTCTCAGCATCTTATCTCATAACAGTGCAGTGTTTAAGCAAACCGTTGAGAAAGGTTTGCAGGAAAACTCTCAGGCTATTTCAGAGCTAAAAAATCAGGTTAGTATAATTGCAGAGTTTTTGAGCGAAAGAGAAAAGGGAAAGTTCCCCAATCAACCACTACCCAATCCCAGAGGAATTCATGAAGTATCCTCTAGAGAGAAATAATTCAATCATGTGAACTCTATAACAACCCTTAGAAGTGATAAAACGGTATACAATAAGGTAGCCATGCCTGATAGTGGACATACTTTAGTTCCACCTTCTACTCATGAAGAAGGGCCAATAGCAGAAGAGACTGATAGAGTCTCTAAAGAGTCCAATGTGGTTCCTGATAAAACTACCTTTGTGCCTAGAGCCCCATATCCACAGTTGTTAGCTCCAACCAAGAGAGAATCGACTTTCAACGAAATAATGGAAATATTTAAACAAATGAACATTAACATTCCATTACTAGAAGCAATCAGGAAAATGCCTGCTTATGCCAAGTTCCTTAAGGATCTTTGTACAAGAAAGTGTAAGCTTAATGTCCATAATAAAGCCTTTTTAGCTGGTCAGGTAAGTTCAATACTTCTGAACCAAACAACCCCTAAGTATAAAGACCCCGGATGCCCCACCATATCTTGTACGATTGGTAATCACATGGTTGATAAGGAATTACTTGACTTAGGAGCTAGTGTTAACTTACTTCCTTACCATGTGTACACTCAGCTAGGTCTTGGAGAGTTGAAGCCGACTAAAATGACACTACAATTAGCTGATAGGTCTGTCAAAGTCCCTCGTGGTGTCATAGAGGGTGTTATGATTGAGGTTGATAAGTTTATTTATCCAGTGGATTTCGTTGTTTTAGATACCCAACCTGTTGAAGACCCTAGTGCTCAAATACCGATGATTTTAGGTCGCCCATTTTTAGCCACTTCTAATGTTGTCATCAACTGTAGAACCGTACTTATGAACATATCTTTTGGTAATATGACTACTGAGCTAAATGTTTTTAATGTTGTTATTAAGTCTTCTGAGATAAATGACCTAGAACAGGTGAACATGATTAGCACTTTAGTCCGTGATCCTTTATCCTATAATGTGTTTGGCAATCCATTATTTGAGGAACCCTTCAGTGAGTTGGAGGAAGTCGATGATCCTTTGCGAGAAACTTTCTTTGATAATCCACTATATGATTTTGATGATGGTGTTCGTTTGGATGACTGGCCCACAAATGAATCTAGGCATTGCGCTGACCTTATGGACCCTAGAATCCATCCAGTAGGTTTTGGTCCATTTAAGGATATTGTTTACCATAAGTTTGGGGGTAATGACGATTCATGCAATCGTGTATCCCTAATTGAAGTTCCTAACTTGGGACTAGAACTTTGTGCCTCTGAGGTATTACTTTAGTTTCTTAAAACTCTGCAACCCGATCCTCATGATACTATCTATAAGGAAATCCATGTTTTAGAGACCCGTCATTCAGCTGAGCCCGTTTTTATAGACATTCATATGGAACCCAAAGGGGCACCCCAGAAAATGGAAATTAGAATTGGTAGGGATAACATCCAGTGAGACATTAGAGAAAAAGACATTGAGATCATTGACAATCAGGAGAGAACATGTACCTTTTAGAGGGTAATCGTGATGGACCCAACCATCTATGATGGACAGACAATTCGGTCAAAAGAAAATGGCAGAAATACAAAGAAACCTCACAATGTAGTCTTAGTTATTGGATTACGACCCTCTCTCGGTAGAAACTTATCATCATCAACAAGCGGAGCGACATCAAAATCTATGAAGAAAGTTGAAGACGTTTAAGGTTTATAAGCAACAATAGAAAGGAAAGAAAAGTAAAATTCAAAATCAAAGTTGAAGATTTAGTTATTAGAGCAAAGCATATCAAACGATGTAAGTTGTTGAAGTTCATGATACCAAGATATTACAAGTTTCGAAGATCCAAGTGATAAAGTCCTTGTCTCATGGCCATGTAAATATTAGTCTTATTATTACTGTGTTTCAAAAAAAAAACGAAAATGAAAAATGAAAAAAAATGATAATAATTAAAAAAAAATGTACATTTAAATTTTGTTGTTAGTTTTGTTCAATAAGGCCATAGGGAATTAGAAATCTATAAGGAAGTTGCAAGCAAGGAATCGAAGAGAAGAGTTAACTGTCAAGGTTCTACGAAGTTCAAGAGTTTATCATCAACAGTTGAAGCCAAAGAAAACGTTGTTTCTACTGAGCACTATGACATAATCAAAGAGAGATGCATATTGGTTACTTTGTTAGTCCGCTTTCCATCTGGCACAAGATCTTTCTAACACTGGTTCAACTCATCACACGTAATTTGTCCAGATGTGTAGCAGATGTCCCTCTCATCTTTATCTCTCTCCTAATCTTATCCAGCTGTAAAGCGGATGCATCTCACAATGTTTATCTAGCTGTGTAGAGGATATCTCTTTATCTAGCAGTATAGAGGACGTGTCTCCCCTTTTCTTTATTCAGCTTTTGAGCGGATACCTTTAATTTCTTTGGCATTCTAGTTACTTGGTGATAGGTTGAGAATATGTTTGTCCTCATAGCTCTTTGGATACTTGTGATCAATTTAGAAGTAAAGGTTTTGTGGGTACACCTCTTGTAAACCCTCCCGAGACTATAACTCGGCCACTAGGGCCACCTAGGGGTTTAAAGGCTTGTTGCACACGCTAAGTGCAATCGCGATGCCTGCGACAGTGAGTTAGGATTTTATTTTCTAGATCAGATTTGCTCAGGACTAGCAAATAATAAGTTTGGGGGTATTTGATAGACACATTTACGTGTCTATTTTGTTCTCAATTCTCTATAATGTTAGTACTCGATTTTGTGCTTATTTTTCAATTTTGTGCATTTGTAGGTATTTTTGGAAAATAAAGCTCGATGGACGAAAATGTGGAATTCTACTCGCAAAAAGAAGTAAATGAAGTGGGCTAGGCCCAAAAGGAAACATGAAGAATTATTGGGCAATCATTTGAATATGGGAGTGTGGTAAGCAAGCCACAGAGTGTGTAGAAGTGTGACATATCATGTGTGGAAGTGTGGAGACCATGTGCAACATATTAATAATTAAAGAATATGTGAAGATATGTGGTTTAGTGAAGAAAATAAGCAAAATAAAGAAGGAAATCAAGATATTATTCCTTATGGTTGGAATTAATTAAAAATGATATATTTCCCAAATAAAGAATATTATGACTGCAGAATTTGACACGTGGCATATTTTTATTGGAGGATTTTGTATTGTCCTGGCACGTGGCGCCACTCCATTGGCCAGAAAATAAAAAATGATATCATTTCATGTAGAAAATTATGGAAAGATTTCGGAATCCCCACTATAAAAGGAATCATCTTTGGGGAGCTTTTCTTTAGGAGAGATTGAGAAAAATAGTGAGAGTATTATTTCATATTTCTTGTAATCGAGCAATGCTATTAGTGAGTGGGAATCATCAAATTTTATAGCATTTTCACATTGAATCAATAATTGTTATTTTTTTGGATCTATAATTGTTTGAGAATTAATATATGAACCATAAAACATGAGCTTGGTGGAATCCTGATTCCCAGTAATCTCTCAATATTGTCATTCTCTTTTATTTTATTTGCTAGTTTTAGTATTTTCTTTCATTAAGTCTAAAATCAATATCTTCCGAAGTCCGAGCAACGAACCTTCTATTACCACTGTAAAAAACTACATCAGAGTCAATAAGTTATTATTATCTGAGCTATAAACGTCTAAAATTATTAGTTGAACCACATGAATGTGAGAATTGGTGGAATCCTGAGTCTCAGTAATCTCTCGATATCGTGACAATCTTTTGTATATATTATTTATTATTAAATTCTAAAACCAAATCCTTACAAGTCTTTGAACGAACTCTATTTACCACTATCTATAATCACATCAATTTTTGGCGCCGCTAACGATACAATAAATTACTGCAAGTGCACAGCGTCTAACTAGTAGACAATGACAAGTACAGGTCGTTCCCACGAGGAGTGTGAAAATATTACTACTAACCAATACCAAAAACTAAATAATCAAATTCAATATTTCAGAGATTCGAAACAAAAGGAGATAATAATAATTCTAACAATAAATAAACTAGGGTTGGGTTATTAGGATTTTCGATTTCCACCAATTCAATCATATAAACTCTACTAATCTCTATTTATTACTCAAGACAAATTTAGAAATCAATCTCATGTCTCGGAAGATAATATGTATAAATTCTAAAATATGGTTTTCTCCGCTGTAATTTCCTTCGTTTCATGGATAGTGATTCTAAAGTATTACATATCAATCCTAAAGCATATTGCATCAAAGAATTTAACCAAGCACGCTATATCAATTGAAAAGCATAAGCAATCAAGAAAATCACATAATCGATTAAACACCAAGCTATATGAAGAGAAATCATTAATCAATGAATCATTATTAGAAATATCATTGTAGAGTTCATATAAATAAATTGGTTTCAATCTAAACCCTAACAAACAACTTAGCAAACTGTGAGAAAAGAAAACTCAAATACACCAAACCTTTATCGCCTCTTCTCTGTAAACGGCTCTGCGGCTGCGCCTCCTCTTTTATTTCTTCTCGATCTTATTTTGTATACGTGTTGTTGGAGAAGTACAAGACCTAGCCAATTTCTACTGGAGGCCCAGTCCAAAACCCATATACCCAGGTTCTAACCAAGTTCAGCCACTGCATGTTTCTGTCCATTATCTTCTTTGCATTTTCTGAACCTTTCCAATCTAAACTTCCCAAAGTCCGACCACATCACAACATCCATTTTCCGCCTCTCTGACCAACTGAGAATCACCTTACTTTCTCCCTCCATTAACTTCTCAACAAAACCACTGCATGCAACCAACGTTTCAGCTGAAATCATGCTGCTTCATCTCCTCACTCCGACAACTTTCAATTCTTTCTCTCTGGAAGCATAACTCGAGCTGATCGTCTCCGATTACACAACACTTGCTTCATTAGCTTCCATCAACAACACTGACCACAACAACAACTCCAGTTCAGACTGTTTCTTTCATACACGTACATCACCATATCTCGTCACCATTCCCTTTGCTTCCTTGTTCATGGACATAGAAGTAACAACAGCTCACGTCAATCAACTCCAGCATAACTAGTCGCATCAACTAACGCTTCAGCCAAATCCCCATTTCCGTGCAAACTCATGCCACAACATTCTATTCCCTGTCCGTCTAAATGTCAGTTACAGTTAACGCCTGCAACTCAACTCAAGTCCATCTCCATTCATGCATTATTTCTTCAAGAATGACCGGTACCTCGAACACAACAACACATTCGAGTATTGATTCACTGCAATTTAAAGTCGCACGAGACCAAGAGATCACAAATCAAATTAACCACTACCACTGACGAAAACCCATTCAGCCGGCACTCATTACATTTTCACTTAGAACCTGTAGATAAAACCCATCTCTGCCAGCAACGATGCTTGCCTAAACTTTCTTCACCGACAGCGGAAGCAGCAGCAGATAAACCCCACAATTCTCCGTTGTCTCATTGCTGTACGATCCCCGCGGAAGCACCAATACATAATTCAACTAGTTTCCTTTAATCACCCCTGAAGTTCTATTTGCCGTAGACGAAAACATTGAATGTCATACAGTAACCATCCTCTACCATCTTTGCTGCACTAGTTCTTCTCTGTCACCTTCATTCTCCGGCAGACGACATACACCAACTCAACCAAACCATGTCCACTTTGTATAATATGAGCAGCCAATTCAATCACCACCAAATGCAGCTCTTGGGAATTTAGCCGCAACATTTTTGACGTCGAAATATAGTGTGCCATGGCTACGGAACGAGAACAACATCAGACACCATTTCGACTCCCTTCTGATGTCATGGTAACTAGACTGGTTGTTGATATATGGAAATACCAGGCCAACCCCATTTCATCATTGCGGTTGCTGATATATGAAAATACCAGGCCAACCCCATTTCATCATTGTGGTTGCTGATACATGGAAATACCAGGCCAACCCCATTTCATCATTGTGGTTGCTGATACATGGAAATACCAGGCCAACCCCATTTCATCAATGTGGTTGTTAGCCAAAATATCGAGTCCTAGCTAATATAAATATGGGTATAAAATGTAGCATTTGTGCACTTACAGTAAGTAGTTTCTCCCATGTAGCACTTGGTTCAGTCCGACGTTATTGTTATCGTCCGTACACCAACAATCTGAATATCCGGGGATATATCCTCGCAAATAACAATTTGCAACTCCAATAACAGCTTCACACAAAGATAAGTGTAATAGAGCACTAATGAAACTATTATTTGATGAAATTTTCAATCACACGTGTCTTTTCTACAGCAGGAAGTGGATAGAGAACATAAAATGTGGAAACTTCAATAGATTCATTTCAGTCAACATGCACAGTTTTAGGATAAAAAAAAATAGGGGATTTTAATAAAGTGCCACACTTCCAATATGCAGTTTCTGAAAATGCCACCGTTTTTTTGAGAGTTTATTAAATGCCATACTCTTGACTTTTATCATCCCGTTTTTTTGAGATAACGGTTAACGGCTGTTAGTCTTTGTTAGTACATACGTGGCATTAAATAACCCGTCCAAAATTACATAGAAGCCCCTGAATCAGTTAACAGGGATTGAGTTAATCAGTTCACTGGGATTGAGTTAACCGGCTATAGAGTAGTGAGTTAACTCGCGACTCCGTGCACGTGAGAAAAACGTGCAAGATTTGCTAACGGTCGGAATACACGTGGGATCAATCTAAGAGAAAAAATCGACGATCCATATTTTACCTGGATTTATAACGGTCTTATTCATCATCTTGAAGCTCTATATATACTAATGAAGATCCCAAACTCTTCATTAGTCAATTTCTTCAGAAGTTCAACACATAAAAATGAGCCAAAAGGTTATAAACTCTCCAGGTAGTAACAGTTGGTGGAGCATTTGGGTCTTCAATGGGGTGACATTCATCTACAGTAGTGTTCTCTAGCACCACATTGTCCTCATCATCACCATCACTATTGTCCCCTGCATCAGTCTTATCCCCTGTATCAGTCTTATCCCCTGCATTAGCCTTATCCCCTGCATCAGTCTTATCCCCTGTATCAGTCTTATCCCCTGCATTAGCCTTATCCCCTGCATCAGTCTTATCCCCTGCATCAGTGTTATCCCCTGCAGCAGTGTTGTTTACTTCATCAACCCAGTAATCATGATTAAAGCTATCAACTGGTGTACTGCTAGAACCAACAACAGTGGCTTGACTTAGGCAAGAAAAACCCTGAGATTCCACTTCATTTAACAGATCCATGAACAACAACTTCCTAGATGCTCCTCCATTTGAGTTTTCATTCTTTGATTGAGCATGCAACCTTGGTGATCTCCTTGTAGGTGATATCTTTACTGACTTTTCCTTTGAAACTGGCTTCTTAGCAATCCTCTTAGGTGCCTTCTTAGGAGTCTCATCAATTGTTACTACTGGTTGTTCCATTGCATCCTTAATGAAGTCATTGTCATTCCTAAATTCTGAATTCATTACACTCATTTGTAAACATATGAACCCTTTATCATCAGGTACAGCATGCTCCCAAAACTTAAACAAGTCTTCATTTGTAACCAAATACTCAGGCAGACATGGGTCTATGGTCCAATATAAATTTGGAATTTCTGTTTCATCAAGATGCAACTTAACACGCAACATCTTCTCAAATTCCTTAAGGTCAATTCTATCTCTATCCATGTGAGGGAATAGCAAATTAAGTTTACTATTCACAACAAACACACTGATATCTCTATATGGATAATATGTATGGTCACTGTAAATGAACAAACAAAATAAAATTCATCAAATTCCACACTTCACACAGAAAAGCCCTAAAATAAAATTCATCAATTCATCAAACACACGAAATTAGGGTTTTAAAAATTCCACACTTCACACAGAAAACTCCTAAAATAAAACTCATCAAACACACGAAATTAGGGTTTGAAATCGTACCATATCCGCTGCTTGTGCTTCCCCTTATTCTTCTTCATCTTCAGCTCCCCAACCCTTTACTCAGACACTAAACCTAAGCAAAATCCCGCTGAAAACTGACCCAAACCCTAATTTCTTCCACTAGAGAACAGAGCGGACATAGAGCAAGAGAAAAAAAGTACAAGAAAGAGAAACAAAAACCTAAGAGAAAACCCCTAATTCAACTCAGAAAAACGAAATTAGGGTTTGCAATCATACCATATCTGCTGCTTGTCCTTCCCCTTCTTTTTCTGAATCTCGATCGCTCCCCAACCCTTTACTCAGACACTAAACCTAAGCAAAATCCCGCTGAAAACTGACCCAAACCCTAATTTCTTCCACTAGAGAACAGAGCGGACAGAGAGAACGAGCAAACCCTAGAAAAAAAATGAAACGATACAAAGTTGCAAACTGTTTTCAATCCCACGAAGGATAAAATAGTCATTTAGCCTGTGCTACGTGTAATAATCTCATGCTCGACATCTTGAGCCGTCCACATAAGACACGTGTAAGTAATCTGGACAAAGTCAAAAAAGTTTGACCAATCATGTGGGTCCAAGACGTTAGTGCTAACGGTTGTGGCATTAAATAAACTCTGAAAAAAACGGTGGCAGTTTCTTGAATCGGGATTTGCAAGTGTGGCAGTTTGTTAAAATTCCCAAAAAAATAATCTAGTAGTGGATACTTAGAAGCGTAAGAACTTTAAAAGCACATAACTTCAACCCTAAGTGAGGTATTTTCTTAAAGGTTGGACCAACAACTCTTTGAGAAACTACTTCAAATGGAGGTGGAGGATCAATATATATAAAAATGTGGAAAGGATTAGACAAACATGCCACAGTCTCGAGATCATTTACCTCATGTGTTTTGTGGTCCTCTATCAAACTCTTTGAAGGCTATTCTTTATCGGTGCATGGTTCAACCAGAATCTCAATATTATTACAATCATTAGCAAGCTCAATTGGGTCTTCGACGAAATCAATCAATTTGGTTTCATTCTCAATCACCATCTCTTTGACACTTTCGTCATTAGAATCAAAATTTCTCTCTAACGAAATCCTCTTTGGTGTAAATCCTAGGGTAAACAGTGTGAGTTTCAGTTGAAGGCACAATCAGGTCTACTGTTTTCAAACCAACAGGCCTAAAAACATTATAATCCAGATTTTTTTTTAGTACTGATATGCGTTTGAATACGTTACCCTATTTATAACAGTAGTTCTTTTATACCAAGTCTCCTCCTTTTGAATAGGCGAATGATCGTTATAATGATCTGAAGTTGAAATAACTTTATTACAGTTATAAATACTTTCTAAAAGTAGGTTATCTTTTTAAAGATCTTGTAGTGTATTTTGCATCATATATATGGTCATGCTCCTTTATGTTTTTGTTGTGCTCTTCGAACTTCTGATCCAACTTTTGATTTTGGTCTTTTAAAAAATCCAGATATCGATGCATTAAATCTGCCAGACTGGAGGAGTTGTGATTAGGAACATAACTATCCTCCCATCTTTGTGGTTGTTCACTTGCATACCCATCATAAGGTTATTGGTATGTATCAGAGATTCAAAATAACCATAAGGTTCCGTAGGATATTTATCATAACCAACGTATTGGTTTTGATTATATCTTTGGTATGGTTGGTAGTTTTCATAAGATTGGGATCGAAAACTACACTGATTACCACTATCATATGATTGATCGTGTGCACCGTACATGTTACTTTTGAAAGGAAACATGATGACTCACCAGAACAAAATAAAAAAATAAATATAAATACTAAAATAAAAGTGATACGTACAACCTGTTTTCAAAATTTACCTCCCTCTTTTACGAGCAATGAACTCCTTCAACTAGTTGTTAACACCACCAAAACTATAAAAACCTGAAAGTATTAAAAAAATGTAAAAATATCATAAATTACTAAAACAATATAAAACAAATAACAAATCAATTAGCGACTGCTCCTGGCAGGCGACGCCATTGATGGGCAGTCATAGGCATAACAAATTAATCAAGATATTACCCACTAATTAACTAGTAATATAGTGGTAGTAGGGATCGTTCCCACATAAAGCTGTGCAATTGATAGGTTATTTGGATTAGCAAATTAAAATAAAGTAAATAATAATAAGGGGGGATTGGATTGATTAATTAAAGTAATAAGAATAAAGAGATGATTAGGGAATCTTTTGCCGTTACCAAACATTAAGCCGATTAACATAACTGGTTACCTTTTCTTATAATCATATATCACAAGCCGTAGAATAATATTTACATCAGTGTTATCCCCGAAATTCGTTTTATCACTGGATACAAAAGTTATCGCCTACCTATTCTATTCGTCCGAACCACTAAGTAGTAGATCATTCAAGGTGTAATCCAATCGAACGCTTTAGGTTTTTTAAATATAGGTTGATGTTAATAGTTAAACTCATAAATCAAGGTCCACTCGTTGATGTTATCTTCACTCGCAATTTCTCCACAGAATCCCTCTGCAAGGTTTCACGATTTCTATCTATGTAGATAATTGTTCGACTATTACACTTATTTTACAACTTTATATTAGCAATTGAATTATTAATAGATCGATTCAGTTATACACTTGAACAATCTAGAAACTAATCATAAATATAACATATAGTGAAGACAGACGATAAGATGATCAAAACTCCAAATAAATTTGTATAACTAACAAAGCTTCTGGTTTAGAATATTGAATTCATTTATAATAAAATAAATGTATAGCTTTCTTATGATACAAAGAAAAAAAAAATATCTCATGGTTTCCCTTTAAAAGGGTAAGCCCTATAATATATAGATGTAAAACCTAGCCTCTCCTCTATCTTTTGGTGATGAAACCCTAATAAAACGTGTCCAAAAACTCTTGAGAAGTCTCCTTAAGTATCCCCAGCAACCCTAGGGTTTGGGCTTACTTCAGAACTAAGTTTTCCATGTTTGGAATACATTTTCCTCACTTTTTGGAGGTGGAGATCGGTCCTAACCTAAATCCCGAAATAGGTAGGCTGGTAGGGACTGGTTCCTACTTGATCCCCAAATTGTTTTACCATAACTTTTGCATACAAACTCGGAATTACCTCATTCTTTTTGCGTTCTTTTCGTCTCTTCATTCTCTAGAATATAGAGTTGAATACTCCTGAATTTGTTCGAGTTCATCCTGGTCCTTAGTCCACACTCACGTTTATGTCCTTTTAGATGATTCTACATAAATAAGATAAACAAAAAAAAAACATAGCAAAAGTATAGTAAATTATGCTCTTATCAAAAATCAAAATCTTGCCTCCCTTTTCTAATCTAAAATTGTTAGTTGAATGAATTCATGTAAGATTTTCAAAATTTCAAGTTGTACAAGCGTATGAATAAATAACAGATGGGATGAAAATGATATCCTGATACATGTCATATGTGGGGCAGTGCAAGACACCAGAATTTGCGGATTTCTCCCAACCCAATCAACAATTTGGCGCGTAGGTACCTGATCAACCTATTGGTAAATTGTACAAATATAGAATTTTCAAATCGTTACTTTGACATACTGGGCTGAGATGACACCTTTAAAATTTGTTGGACAGATACTCACTCGAACTATAAAGAAAGGATAAAAATATATACTAAGTAATGCACTTATTCAAATTAAAAGTTTTATTTACATACGTTTTCATCGTCATTCAGTTTTCTAGTCTAATCAGTACAAAATATAATCCCAAAAAAAATGATGCAACATAATTTTCATAAAGTTTTAGTTCAAGAAAACAATTGAAGAGAAAAATAAAACAACAATCAGATCAAAGAGAAAGACGGAGAAATAAAAAAAAAATGAAAACCTAACATTTTATTTCGATGTTTTAGAAATTCAATAAAAGTATTGAACATGTGATTTCACGTTTTATTCTTCACTACTGTTAGTTTTTTTCTTTTATATAACCATAACTTTTTTCTTTTTAATCAAAATCCGTTAATCTCTTGGCAATCACTCCGCCCACCCGTGAATATCAAATTCGCACCGTGATAAATTTGGATGCGGATGAGAATTTCAAATCTTCCATTGGAGGGATTGGATACGGGTGAGTCCAAATCCGCATCCACCCATCGACTGCTCAGTCCTAGTCAACGAAGACTAAATCCATTGGATCCTTTCCGCTGCAAAAACAAAGAAGCCCAAGTTTTCTTTGCATGGACTTGTATGACCTTATCTGGGCCGTACCCGATTAGGTTAAGCATCCAACTCATTTCTCCTCCTTTATTAAACCCCTTCGTTATAATTCCATCGTTCACTAGGGTTTTCTGTGTATAACGAAAGGAGCTTTAAGTTTAGCCGCAGCAGCAGAGACTGATCTTCTCTCGCACATCTCAGGTAACTTCATTGCAAATCTCTCTCTATACATCTTTCTTGTTTCAGATTCAGTAGTTCTTTCCTGTTAGATTTTGCTCTGTTCAAAACTTTGGAGAATTCAGATTTATTCTTTTAATCCACTGAAAATATTTTCAGGTTTAGAGAACGAACATGACTTCATTAACCTTAATCAACATCCCGCTTCAGATTCTATAGATTAGAGTTTTTTTCCCTAGTTGAGATTTTCGGAAGATTTTTATGATAAGTAAGATGAATATATACCAAATCTCATTCTTATTGAGATTGATATTTTCTCTTAAACATATAACTGTAACTTTTTGAATCTTTAACAATGTTATACTTCTATAGATGCAGAAAAGTTTACTATGTGAATCCGTTAAATGGATACTTTGTTTATGAGTTGCCTGGTGCAAAATGGACTCTAGATATAGACCTGGGCTAGGTTTTTATACCTTTAAAATGGTGATGGTTATAATTTTTGAGTTGCTGGCTGCTGTTAAGTGTTTCAGACTTTCAGTGGAACATTGTGATACATGAAATCATTGAAATGCTTTAATTGTAATTGTACTTTGGTTTTAAGTAGCTGAGTGAATTGGTATAAGTGAATTGGTGACGTTATTGTTGTTCTGGAATTGTTTTAGAGTATAAAAGTTATTGCTTGCGGAGTAAATGTTTGCTAAGTTTGAATTGTTTTAGTGCAGTCAAATCAAGATGTTTACTGCAAGGAGAAAGATTTCCAAGGACAAAGGTGCTGAACCAACTGAATTCGAGGAGTCAGTTGCTCAGGTTAATATCTCACTGTATTTAGCTCTTGTTATTTTGTTTTATCGTGCTTGCAGCTTCTCAGGTGATTTATTATGATTCTTTGTGTGCTGCAGTCGCTCTTTAATTTGGAGAACACTAACAATGAGCTCAAAAGTGATTTGAAAGATCTATACATTAATTCAGCTGTGTGAGTAGATTACACTCTACATGTTTTTCCTGATTGTTGATCCTTCATAATCATGGAAATAACTTTCTCTGTGTGTTGTTTCTTCAGTCAAGTTGATGTGTCTGGCAAAAAGGCAGTCGTCATCCATGTTCCCTACAGACTACGAAAAGGTTTCAAGAAAATTCATGTGAGGCTTGTGAGAGAGCTCGAAAAGAAGTTCAGTGGAAAGGTGTGTTTCCTATCTTATTTCTTGTGTTAAATCGCTCTTCAAGATGAAAAGTGTAAAAGACCAATATATGATTTGGACTGAAAGTGTAAAAGACCAATATATGAAAAGACTGATAACTTGCATGTTCTTTCTTTTAGGATGTGATTCTTATTGCTACCAGGAGAATAGTGAGGCCCCCCAAGAAGGGTGCTGCAGTTCAAAGACCTCGCAGCAGAACTCTTACCGCTGTACATGATGCCATGCTGGAGGATGTTGTTTATCCCGCTGAGATTGTTGGAAAGCGCATCAAGTACCGTCTTGATGGATCAAAAATTATCAAGGTAACAAGTCGAGACCTTTCTGAAATAATTGAGACCATATAGATGATTCTTATCCCCCTTCAATTCTGTTTCCTCTTCCTTACCTTGACAAGTCTTTGCAATTTTCTAGATCTTCTTGGACCCTAAGGAGAGGAACAACACCGAGTACAAATTGGAGACTTTCAGCGGAGTTTACAGGAAGCTCTCTGGGAAAGACGTTGTGTTCGAGTACCAAATAACAGATGCTTAAATATATGTCTCTCCAAAGTACTCTATTTATATTCCGTTTTGCATCGGGGGTGTTGTCAGTAGCAGAAGACCTTTGTGACTCACCTATTTTGTTATCATTCTGAGAAATCTTGAGTTATTTGTTTCCATACATGTAGTTTTTATTTTCTAAATGTTGACACCCAAGAATTTGTTGCAGCCTCTGTGCTGTTTTATTTTAGAATAGAATCAAGAAATTGGATCTTCTCTTTGATGTTATATTAGTTGTTGGTCAGTGGTTTGAGAGTGTTTACCTTCGTTGGTTCTAAGAAGAGCCTGTGTAGCTTGAAGACCATCTTTTCCAAGTTAACTTTTTTGGCGAAGTATCAGCTTGAAGCATAACTAGTGGGGAATGTGAAGTCCAGAATTGCTATTTTTCATCCCTCCCTATGAACGTATATGTTCGAGGATTAGATTGAATTTCTTCTTAGATAACAACTAGTTTGGAAGAAGAATTGAATTTTACTCGCAGGGAATATTCCGTTTCTTACTCCTGTGTATGTACATAGACAGTTTCTCATGTGCTCGTAGTTCGAATTTGCAGCTTGTGTCACTATTTGCTGGGAGCTTTCATTAAATCATGCACATCAGTATCTGTAACAGTTCAAGTATATGAATGTATGTATCAATATTCAGTATACATATAAAAACTTAGAGCTTCCTCGTAGTACACAGACAGAACCGTACATACTGGCTGATGATGATGATAACGAAGAAAAACAAGAACCTTCTACACATGTATATGCCAGCTGTTGATGGATCAAGACTCGAGAGTCTTCATCAAATGTCTCTCACATCCAGGATTGATACACTCGCAAACTGAAATGAACCTTCTTCCACTATTCAAAAGAGATTAAGAAGACGTATACTCAAAAATGGCTCCTGTATGGTTAAAGCCACAAGATACCTGCAGAGCTTTTACACTGTTCTCATTGTTATTATCAAAACTGACCAACTTCGGCTCAAAATTGTCTCTGTCAGTACCATGTCCTAATTGTCCACCTGAAGACTGGCCATCCACAGAGAATGTTCCATTTGATCCTCCCCAACCCCATGTAAAAATCTTCCCGTCACTAATTGCAGCTGTATGCTTCCATCCACAATGTATCTCACATACATGAGCTTCTGCCAGTGGACCTTCAACTCTCTGAGGCAAGCTGATGATAGCAGAGGAACCAATACCAAGGCATTCATTTTCATTTAAGCCCCATGTATATAGTTCACCTCCACTCGTTATACCACCTGTATGATAGTCACCACAAGCAACTTCATGACATGATGGAAGCTCGTTTATAACATAAGGTGATGTTGCACTTTTTGCATCTGCAAAACCAAATTTATCTACTGTTTTTCCCCGAAAAGGAAGAGGGAGCCATTTTCGCCGATGCAAACTGAATGCAAGAGTCCTGCAGACACAGTTTTAACCTTAATTCCCTCAAGGGTTTTGATAAGCCTCGGCGTGTATTCAGTTGAACTTCTAATAAACCCTAAGTAACCTGATTGATGGCCATGGCCAAGTCTTCCAGCTCCCCCAGCACCCCAACTTAACACCTCACCATCATCAGTGATAGCAATTGAGTGTTCAGAACCCAATGCAATCTTTTTGATTCTTGTACCCTTCAAACAATCAACTCTTGTAGGGGAATAAACTATCTTATCTGCACTTTTCCCGAGGCCAAGTTGCCCACTTGAGTTCTTTCCCCACATGTAGAGTTCCCCATTCACTGTAACAGCCGCAGAATGATAATAACCAGCTGAAATTTGAATTACTTCATCAGGCAGACTTGAAACTTCAAGTGGATCGAACGTATATGCTTTCTTATCAGATATCCCTAGTTGTCCGAAATCATTTAGTCCGGTAGAAAAAACACGACCAGATTCATTTAAAAACAAGGTGTGAGCTCCTCCACAAGAGATGGAGCAAACACTGTCGTCGTTGTCCTGAAAGGCCGTACAAACAGTTGGAGTCCATTGAGAATTTGGACTCCCTAGCCCTAACCTCCCAAAATCACCATTTACCCAAAGTGCAGCAAATCTCTTAACAGTAATACCCGGTTTAGAGGTCGATATCCGTCTCCAACTCCCACTCCTACTTTGGTTAAATCCTACTAATAGTCTGGGAACTACTCCGAGTTTGCATCTCATCCACCACCCCATTGCAGAAGTAACAAGACAATAAAAAATCAGCTCAGATAGTAAACAGTAACTGACAGGACAGACCAGTGAAGTAGATGGTTGAACAAAAAGAAAGTTTCTCTTTTATTCTCGGCTGGTGCTTGCTTCTTGCTCCTCCTTGTCCACCACCTGACAAATTAGTGCGAAATCTCCTTGTTAATACTTAATGACAAGGAAGAAACGAGGATCTGGTTGTCTGGAAAAAATAATAATAATGTGAAAAAAATTCCAGCCGAGGAAAATCATAAACAGAACATACTTCCAAATAACGAGTAACAGATGAAGATACTCTTCAGCGACTATTTTACATAAAGTTGAACAACTGAAAACCAAGTTGGCTTTTAGGTCTAGTATTTAACTTGAGATAGTATCTATGGATAAAAGTGAAGTTTCCTGATTCAAAGCATATACCAAGAGTCGTCACTATCTAATTTAGCACGAAGAAGCATAACCTACTCTAACCTCATATTAGATATAATTGATGCATTAAGATTTAAAGAAGTTGGAGCGTTAGCAGTAGGAAACTACAGAAAATATGAAGCAATGGTGGAAGAGTTATAGAGGTACAGATGAACAAAATTGGTTTGCGAGTCATGACTGACAGATGAAGATATGCTTCAGTCACTAGTTCGCATTAAGTTAAATGACCAAAAACCAAGTTGGCCTTTTCAGGTACATTATTTTACTTGAGTGAGTGTCTATGGATAACCGTAAAGTTCCTGACTCTTAAGTATATATCAAGAGTCATCACTACTCTAATCACAGATTATCTCACACATTAGATATATTAGACGCATCATGCATCACATGATAAGAATATCCAAATTACAGTTGGTGTACTGGTTGCAATAATAAACTACAGAAATAATGAAGCAATTCTGAAATTATAAAGTTACAGTGGAAACAGCGAAAGTGAAAATAGTTCTTCCCAGGAAAATTAATTCTACTTCGTAAGACCATGAGAAAACCATTAACCAAATAATACCTAAAAACTAAAGCTCAGTTGTGACTCTGAGATGTGCTAAAGAAAACGTGCTAAACATTTCTAGTACAAGAGACTAGGTTAGACATGTACTCATTATCATTTAAGAGCCGTGACATTAACTAAACAGTGACACTAACTCATCCATTTTGCAACAAAGAACATATAAACTTTGACCGATCAGAGATTATTACTTATCCGGTTATAAGGCCACTAGATGGATGGGTTCTTCTTACTCTTCAACTCTACTCCATCCACAAATCAAACAATACTACTTCCCAGATCTAAAAACAAACATTGCAGCAGAATGTCAAAAAATTTATTAGATTTTTGTTCATGGAGCACAAACCATGCACCTACTTTGCTAAGGACTCGGACTGACGAACTCAGTTGAGCTACAGAAATACAATGATTGTTCACCAATATAAGTAACATATATAGCAGCAATTAGTATAATCCATGCATAATTCAAGGTTCTTGTGTATCGTATCAATGATCGGAAACTCAGACAGATAAGTTATCTAACGACAATCATTTATTCGGAATTCTCCAAATATGAATTCTGTACAGATAAACAAAGAATAAGGTTTGGGGACAGTTTATCCTAGAGACTTAAACTTGAACCAACAACATTGATAGAATTATTAACATTTCACTAATTTTTCTATAATACAGTATAACTCTCTTTTCAATCACAAGTCAATATGATCATATGAAAGGGCACCCAAAGCTGAATTCCTTTAAACATTAATCTGGACATTATAGACTGAATTTGAAACTCAATCATCATCACAATCTATTGAATGAGATTTAAATTGGTTGAGATGAAGAGAGTAGGATTTTGAAACTTACCAAATTTTGGTCGGACAAAACAGCATTTCAACAACCCTAAAAACCCTTCACAGGCTCTTTCTCTTTACTGTTCCGCTGACTCCCTCCCTTTCTCTCTGTTCCTCTGCGTGGCAAAGAATTGAAGCCCGTGGACGAAACAAGACCTCACAGCCATGACAGCCCTCCAGGCACGTATCTACAGTGGCTCAAACTGGCGTGTTTAATTAATGGCCCGGTTGGCCCAATTTATACCTATATTGTATGTTTGGACAATCGCGTCTAGATACGAGAAGCAGAACCAGAAGTAAAGATATTTTGATTCTCGAAAAGTTAACAATTTTGTTTCAAGAAGCAGTTCCGAAATTTTACCTCCATACTAATTTTTTGCTTACTTCTGGGCGGATGGGTATCCAAACGTGCAACATCCTCTAATTTTGAAAAGTCAGAAATGAAGCTTTTTTGCTTCACAAGATAATTTTTTTTGCCTTGGGATTTAGAACTAACTTTTGACTCTTTGACTAAGTTTAAATTGTAAACCTAGTCTTCCAAAAGCAGAAGTCAAAAACAAAAATATTTTGCTTCTTAAAAAGTCAACTTTTTTGTTTCTGGAAATCGTTCTTAAATTTTATACACAAACTAATTTTTGTTATATGAGTTGTCGGTCTTATCCTCTATGGGAGAGAAAGAGAGGCGATAAACGAGAGAAAAAAAGGATTGATTTTTTAGACTCAGACCATCTCAAATTGTTCCTCTGGGAGTGAATTTGAGTTGATCTTGGTACTGTAAATACAACTAGGAGCTTATGTCTTTTGTTTTTATTTCCTGGGTGAGTGGTTTTCTCCTTGTCAATCGGCTTTAAACTGATTGAAGATGGTGTGGCTGTGCAATTTTGGGGATGGTGGTTTTGGGTTTCTTTGAATTTGTTCATGCACTTGATCGTTTTCATGGGTTATTTTCTTTCGTTTACAGCTGGTTGATGTTGAATCGTGCTTAAATCTCTTGCCTTCTTCCATGTTTTCCCTAGACAGTTGAGCAGGGATCTTTGTGTTCTAAGATCGGAGTATGTTTTAATGGTGGAGTTTTGAGTGGTTGAAGTTTTCTGGTGGTGGGTTGCAACCACAACAACGTTTTTCTTCGATTTTCATCATCGACATGTTTGATGGTGGTGGTGATTGATTTTGCTTGGTGAAGAAAGGTCACGGTTTTTCTTCCTGCTAGTGAAAATCTGCAGCTAGGGTTTTCTGGTTTCGTTGGATCGGATCTAGTCCAACCGGTTCTCAATTCGGGTCGAGTTACGGGTCGGATATTTTCTGCTACAGATTGGGTTGAGTGGAACTGGTGTGGGTTGCTTATGGTTGCCTTATACCGAGGCTTTGTATTTTCTTATGTTGGCTTTGTTTTTATGTTGGCTTTCTTAGTGTAACTGTCTTTGACGATTGGACCTTGTTAGTGATACCATTCGAGACTGGTGTTTGATGTATCGTTCGATCTTTTGTATCGGGTTCGCAATTACCCTTATAGGTATGCCCTGGGGATTACCAATTGTTGTTCGCTAAAGCCTTATCGGTATATTGGTCATTAGTACGATATCATTTGTCCTGTACGTCTGTTGGGGGTCTGTACTTGCTCTTTTGAGCCTTTAATCACTGAATCCTCACTTTGTTTAAAAAAAAAAACTAACTTTTGTGTTTTGATTTTTGGAAATCAAAAAGTTATATCTGGATGTATATCCAACTGCGCAAATCCTCAGTAGAAGTAATTTTGAAAAGTCAAATGAAACTTCTTGCATCACAAAAGAAGTATTTATTGCCTTGGTCTTTAAAACTAACTTTTAACTTTTTGTGGACTAAGTTTCTACTCTTGTGAGGTATCCAAACACACCCTCCTCTTACATTTGGAAGTAGAAAATAAATAAATAAAGTTGAGTTTCCCAGGCGGGAAGAAGATAGAGAGTGAGAAAAATGGCGTCGACATTCTCATTCCCAGTGTTACCGCGCAAAGACATAGTAGCAATTCTATTTGAATCACAAATTGCTAGCATAAAAGAAGAACATCTTGTCAATCCAACTTCTGATGTCGTTGTATCTATTTACACTAACCTCTTAATTTATCTTGATCCTCTTCAGTTAAGTATAAAATAACACTTTTGAAACCCTAACTTTTTTTAGTTTCATTTTTGTTAATTTTTTTTGTTTTTTGTTTTTTTCAGGGATGATCATAGACAGGCTGATTTTAATGCATTAGGGCAACTTGAAAATCCAGATCTTCATGGTGATTCGGTTCGGTTGGTGAATATGTGTCGTAAGATTAATGAAGTTATGGCTTCGGTTAGTTGTCCAACTGACTTTCTATTAAGAGATTTGGCTAAACCTGATACACATAGGAATGGACTTTTTCTTAGTGCCATCCTCAATTTCTGTCTTCATAGGTATGATACAATAATTTTTGCTTTGCTTTATAATGATTTCGTTGTCGAATTATCGTTTATTAGCTGATTACACGAGCATCACTTGAAATAGAACATTTTGTTTTCTCGAAATATAAGACAATGCTTGAATTGAAAAGGGGGCTGTTGTTCTTGTACAAAATTGTTCAAATGTAGAAGCACCAAATTTTACCTTCATCTGTTGGATCAGTAATCTTGTGTTAAATGATTGGAGTTACTTATAGTAGAGGGTTTCTTTTGTTACACGATGTGACAATAGCTTAAACATTTTTGCAGGGAAACTAAATTGGTTCTTCTGCAACCGTTCGTTGATCAAGTGAATATCCATGAAGAGCAGCGGAATGAGTTAGAGTCAAGGATCTCAGAGGTATGTTTATGGAAAAGATTTATGTCACAGACAAGTGGTATGATGTTTGAATGTTTTGATGAAATGTCTAATGTGTTTGCTTTGAAGTTACACATGGAGATGTCTAATCTCAATGAAGCGAATGAAAGGGAGCAGCCATTTATTGCGGAGGTGGATGGTAAAGTGAAGGAGCTACGCCAGACTATTCAGGAACTCAACAATCATCAAATGTTGGTGAAAACTTCTTTATTAGCAGTGAAGGGCCGAGCCACCGAGATTGATGAGAAGGTATGGTCTTCAGACTTCTTGAATTGCAAGAAATAAGTGTTGATTTTCATTGTTATCATGCTTAATGTATTTCTACGGGTTACTCTATACCGTGTTGTATTTAGTAACATGTGCTAAGGCTGAAAGATTCATTCTGTGCTCCATTGTCGTAAGTGTGTAGTTTATTTCAGGCATACATGTTCCATCTCATATCTTAAGATTTGCTTGGTTTTTTTATATTTTCTATTGTTCCACTGAACCATCTATTCTGCACCTCAATTAGTGTTAATGTTCATGTCATGCTGAGATCAATCATTACATTAGTATCCCATGTTAGTCTAACTGAGAAGACATCTTCCAGTTTCTGAAAACTTGCTTAAGGTTGTCTTTTATACCAAACAAATCGAACAGGGATGCTTCAGTCAAGGTTCTCTGAGTCTGAGGAGTAAAGTTGAGGTTTTCATTCAACCAAAAGGTTGAAGGATGAGAGTTAGTTCACTATCTCAAACTTAATCATCATGCAAAGAGAGATTGAGCCTTCATATATGGGCTCTAATGGCCTGGGTTACAAGTTTGCAGTGTCAGAGTTTACAATAGAAGGGTAATTAACCTTATCCCACATTCTCTCAAAGTACCAAGTATCTGCTCAACACTATCTTTTTAAGCGGGGATAAATGTTCTTGCAAGATTAACAACCAGTGTTGGTTCTCAGTACATGCTTCGGTGTGCATCACTTGGAGACTATTCCATTCTGATGGAAACTGAGAAAGTTAAAGCTTTTACTTCAGAATCAATTTTTTTGTTGAAAGAATCAGGCATGCGTCTGTCTCGTCTTACTAATTTATTTGCATCTTATGTAACTAATTTGCTTCTTATAATCTTTTCATTGCTATCTCTTTGCGTGTTATAGAGTTAAAACCAATGCTATTTTATGTGCCTGACCCATCAATTTTTTTTGGTAGATAGGTGTCATCTATAACTTCAGAGTCACTCCTTAGATATGATGCAGTTTAGATCCTCAAGATTGTGTCTACTCTACTCATACCATGTTACTTTTTCTTGTAGATTTCTAGTGCTGAGTTTACCTTGATTCAAAGTGCACAAGAGAATGCGAAACTGCTATCCAGAATTGTTCAGTCTCCAGACAAGCTACAAGTATGCTCTTAATCTCATCATATTGTGGATAGTTTCAAGTTAGCCCCACGTTCACTAAATTATGGGGAACTCCATCTATTAATGCTAATGTTGTTCCTTATATGGTTATTCAGTTTCCTCTATTTTACTAGGTGAGTTGGGAAAAAGCACACCTTTTTGTTGATTTACCATTTAGTATTCTTGGTCTTACGCTACCTGACTTTCCCTAAGTTGTCAATTCTGCTTGTTCAGATGTTATCACGTGGATTAGTTACATATAGGTCTATAGCTTATGTGGTTGTGCTGTATTCCGTTCTCGACCTAATGGACCACCACACAGGATGCCCATGCTATACATTTTAATTGCTGATTATTAAAAGTTACTGAAGTATTTTCTTCTACTGTAACTGAATAAGCCAGACAAAATGTACAATGAACTCTCTGTTATTAAAATATTAAAAGCAGTTGGTGAAGCTTCTTTTGTCCCACTGATGAGCGTGTCCTCAACTAAGACATTGTAGCGTCAAGCCATCAACGGCTAACAGGCTGATAGCGATGAATATGTAACATCACTCACAACAGAGACACACACACCACCACCACCACTCCCACACACACACATCTTAGTTCGGCCATTTTGTAGGGTTATTGAGGAGATAAGAGTTATTGAGGGAATTGTCATTTTGGACCAACATGTTGGCCAAATGTGCATGAACAGGATGCGAAGTCCAAGTAGCATGGTCAATAAGACAACTTACAGAGAAGAGTGTAGAATACTTCTTTGTTAGTACCAATGGATGGAAGAACCTTAATGTATGAGTCTCTTTCTCTCCATCACACACCCACACCTACACACACACACACACACACACGCTGACCCACACTCAGACTCACAGAGTTTATATCGCGTTCATTTTTTAGGAGTATCAAGGAGATCAAAGTTATCGTAGCCTTGTAGGAAATGTCAGTTTGGCCAACATGCTGGCCAGATGTGCATGCACAGGATGGGGAGTCCAAGTAACATGGCCTATAAGATAACCTCCAAGAATAGTAGAACACACAATATATTAGGAAGAACGCTTTGGAGGTGGAAGAACCTATTGTAAAAAAGTTCAGATGCAGTGCTCCTCCTCCTCCTTTAAAGAGAAAGATAGTTGAGATTTTCGTTATCTTTCCTAAAGTGATTCCTGATATGATGAAGCATATTCAAACTTTAAAAAAGGTGAAGACAATAGATGATCGATTCGTGTTCATGGCTTGAATTTGGTTAAGTAGCTTAAGATTTAGACAGGGAAACAAGGAAAGCAGCAGCGGCAAATATAACCTTTATATATCTTTCTTATAAAAATTTGCTTATTAAGTAGGTTTGAATTAGGCTTAGATAAGTGAATTTACATTTATCAAAATGGAGGGACAGCTGGTAAATAGATATTTCACACGTTACTAGTTGATAATTATCCTTTCCGCGAGTATTTCAACTGATCTACATGGTAAACACCACCAGATCATATATTTCTCTAACACACTGCTTTGCAAATGAAAGGGGACTCTGGAGAAAAAGAAATCCATCCGAGATGATGTTAAGAACTCCGAAAGATCAGCAATGCAATCTTTCCAAGAGAAGTCTTGCACACTTGACGTGTACTCAAAGGTATAAAATTTTCCTGCACCGTATTTTTCTGCCATGGTTCCTTCTTAGTTCTTAACCTAGCACGAAGGTATTAATTAGTAAACATTTACATCTTTATTCAGTTTGCTATTTCTCATTTGCTATTCTTTTGACAATTTAAGTATGTTCTAGATTTCTGAAAACTTTAAGCTTGACAGTAGAACATTTGAGGTACAGGTAATATTCTTAGACCGTCATTATAATCTGCTATATAGAAGCGGGAGATTTTGCCTTATGAGAGTAGAACATTGCTAATTTCAAAATGTAAATTTAGACTTCCAACGTTCTGTGGTTTGCAAAATGTAAAGTCTGATATGTTATCTTTTCTAGATTGCTGGGGGCCAGGGACATAAAATGCATGTCAAGAAAAAGACTTCAATTTTGGGGGACCTAATAGAGCCAAAATACCATCGTCAGTCGGTATACACAAAAAATATAGTTATCAGATTGTCTTGGTAGGCAAACTTTCAGAAATAATAACAGTGCTGATGTGGGTTTAGTTTCCGAAGAACCCAATTGTCTTCGTTATTTCCTCGATCCATTGCAGTTTTTCTGTTCTTTTATTCAAAGACATGTAATATGTGTATCAGTCATCCAAAATTCATGTAGTTAAAAGATACTCCTCAGACAAAAAGAGTAATTGATTTTTTGATGTAGCTTTTGCTACCACAATAACATTTTCAGCAACCTGCTGGAGCCCTCTTTAATAAAAACCTAAGATTACCGACTCGTCAAGCTGCAGTCTTCTAGGTCAGATATTGATCCACACTTTCCTTTGGGGTGGTCAAAATAATTTTGTGCTGGAATTTGTCACATGCCCCATGTTATATTCTTATCGTGATTTTTTGGTACAAGTATCCCTTTTACTAATAAGTGATATTTTACTTGTCAGGCTTTGAAGAAAATGTCCAAGCAGCTTGCCCAAATGCATGGGACAAAAGAGCAGGTTGGGTTTATTTAACTTGCATTTTTGATTTTTCTTGTTTCTTGAAAGGCTAGGTTCGGTAACTCAGTAGTTTCGACGGATTTTAATTTTTAGGTGTAGTTTATTAATGATAACTCAAAACTTTCAGTTTAGAGTTTTTTTGCGCATGCTCCCGAAACCGTTTGAGATACATGGGAGATCTAGCGCACATAATTTGAGATAATTACAATCATCCGCGTCATTACTTGGGCATAAGAGACGTTTATTTGTTTTATTATTAAGATATCCTGTGCGGTTATTTGTTGGGACATAATTTATTCAGGAGAAACACAAATTAAGAAAATATAGCAGGTTTGGAGCTATGCTATTTGTTGAGGAATGGCATAACAATTCGAAAGCCTCCATAATAACTTAACGAAATGGTACTATTTATGACCAATATATGTTAGTGACTCTAATTTGTATCAGGCCGATGCTGCAAAAACAGTTGAGAAAGATGTTAAGGTTCTCAAGGCTAAGCAAAATGATGAAGGACTATTGGGCATGTCTCTTGAAGCGAAATCTGTTGAGCGGCAAGGAAAAGGTATTTTTTCTCAAACTTTGTTTAGGGATATTATTTTTCTTTCTGATTTTGTTTTCTCGTTCTTTAAACATGCAATTTGACACAAGTACAACATACTTTGATTCATTCAGTGGAACAACTGGAGGAATTAAAAAAGGCATATGAGAAAGAGAAAAATATGAAACATGAGGAAGTCACAAAGAATCTAGACTCTTCGAAGTTGGAACTGGAATCAAAGAAGAGTGATTTTGCTGCAAGGAAAGCGAAGGTGGAAACTTTGGTTGTGGAGGTAATAATATTTTGATCACTTATTCTTACGCGTCACTTAAACTTGGAGGTTAAACTCTCACGTGTTGTTTTATCTCTCTTGGTGTTTTGATAATAGGGGGATGGCATAAATAAGAGAAGGAATTTAGAAATAGAATCTGGAGCAGCTACCAAGCATCAACTGTATAAAAAATGTGAAGAGATCGTTAATGAGGTCCGTTCTGAACTATGGAAATTGTTTTCTTTTCCTACTTGTTTTTTCTATTACTTCGTTGCTAGCTTGCTTGAACCAATTAATACGACTGAATATGAGATCTGAAGGGTTTATATCATCAAATAATCAGGAAGGAAATTTACCTAGATTTTGTGGCATCCAATTTCGAATGCCCTCCTGTGTTAGGTATCTGTAAAAGAATATAAACAATAATAGTAAGGGCAACCATGATTGAAACTCCAACAGATTATACCAGTTGAAGAAAGTTTGCAAAACTCCTTCATTTCCAGGGTTTTCTGGTTTGTTAAATTGATCAACTCCAAATGCTATTGAACATGGTGTAATACCACCAGCCCCGATTGCCATGAACGCAAATGATGAAAATAGTAAAGCAAGCTGGGCTGGCGTGGCTTTTTCGCCTTCCCTAGGTGATGCTGATGGAACCATTTCTGTTAACCAGAGTAAAACCGTCCCCTGTAAGTGGGAAGAATGCATGAGATTATGCTACAGTACCATAATTTGTTCGTACAAGGATTCCCATGTGATCTTCCATTTACCTGCAGTATTCTATGGTATATAAGGTTAGAATACTTCAGTGAAGTTATCGTCCCTCCCGGAGAGTAATGTTAGAGACTTGGAATGATTAGTCTGAAGTCTAATTAGAAACATGAACATAACAACTAGCTTTTGCTGCCATGTTTTATTATATATCATTTTATTTACATTTTATCTTCTATTCCTGGGTTTAATTCTATCCTGAAATGTATATTTGTGTAGTTTCACAGCTATTCACAATCTATCGGGTCTTATCTCGACCGGGTGCAGTGTTAACTTGTGCTCAACAGCAGTTAACCAGTAGATACTTGAAGTTCTGAATATAGAGTTTTGGTACATTCTGCTCTGTGATTATTCATTCGTTGTTTTGTGGAGAATGTCGGAAGTCATGTGCCCTTGCTAGAAAGAAGTTGGTGAATTTGTTGTTTTTCCTTACTTGCTGGCTCGACCAAATGTCTGGATCACAGTTTCTAATTTAATCCTTCACGTGTAAACGTGTACAATTTTTGTATTTTGTAGTAATATTAATATGATCAAGTTTGCGCGTGATTTGTTCTTGTAATCTCTAATTTGATGCTGCCTTGATTTGGTAAAGGATGGGGTATTTGTTGGGAGTTCCTTGATTTGGTATGTAATGTGCCGCTCAGCTACCTAAACTATAAAATCTTGTACGTTCCACACTTGTGGACGAGGGCTAGAAACATGTCTTCCTCTCATTTTATAGAGCCTTTCGGGCACCTCTTCTATTCACAAGAGTGCATCAAGATTATTCAACTACTGCTTTATCAGGTGGTCTCATTAGCTTCCCGGAGACGTTCAAGCAAACTTATGAAGTTTTAGATTTTATTAACAACCGAAAATTCACAACACAAAACAAATTGCGATTTTTTGAAGTATCACAACCTAGTTACAGCCGTTAACATAAACAAACAGCTCACTAACTAGGCTCCATTCGCTAAAACTATTGGACACAAACAACCAAACATGCTCAAAATGAGCATAATAGAAATACAAACAACAACAACCCCAATGACACGGATTCTCTAATCCCTGTCAGCTGTAGGATCATCACCGGCACCAGCCATGCCAAAAGTATTCTTGACAGCATCAACAGCACCTTTAGCTGCACCAGTTACTTGTTCAGCGGCACTCGATAGCATGCCACCAGTCTTCTGCGCACCAGCTTGGGTAGTTTCTTTGGCATACTGAGCAGCATCCGATGCCTTCTCCTTTGCAGCTCCAGTTTTCTCTTGCAAGTAACTGCCTGTGCTATCTTTCGCCTCACCAGCCCGTTCTTTAGCAGCTTGAGTAGTCTCAGATGTCTTGCGCCCCGTACTGTCCTTGGTCTGTTGAGCATGGCCTCTAGCAGCCTGAGCAGTCTCTGACGCCTTGTCCATGGCTTGGCCAGCTTTATCCTTCACTGTACCCATTGCATGTTCCGTCTTTTCCTGCATATATCAATCCATCAAATGTTAAAACACAAAATGGAAAAAATCCATGAACAACATCCGTATAAGTCACTTATCAATCGCACGAAAAGGAGATAACCTGAGTGCGGCCTTTGGTTTCACCAGCTTTGTAGCTTTGAGATTGACCATGAGAATCCATTTTTGTTAATCGCTTCTTGTAGATCACTGAAGTAGACTGAAAACTTTCTTTGGGAGCAGAATACGCTTGAGCAGGAACAAAATAGTACTGTGATGAATGAGTTAATTAGTAAAGATGTGAGAAACCAGAGTTTCGCTCCACATATTTATAATTCAGCTAACTCAGCTGACTGATAACACGTGTCCTGAAAGTCACCACGTGTCTGCTACTTGTCAACACGTAGATGGCTCCACACAAAGCGCGCTTCAGAAGCGAAAAGCACCCGTGCAGCTGACACGTGTCCCTGAAGGCTTTTTTTAAACTACAGTTGTGGCGGCAGTATTGGGCATTGTGAACTAATGCGTCATGCTTCTGCCTAATCCTAATCTTTACTGTTGATTTTTTTAGGACACCTGTTGCATTTGGCCGAAGTTGCAGTAAACTAGTATCCACAGACGTTACTCCAAGGTTAAAGTTTTGGCATCTGAGGGCAAGGTCAACTCATTTCATTGCCTTATAGGTACTTGGCACCAGAATATGCTCAAAGCGGTCAAATTTCAGAAGAGGCTGTATATTCTTTTGTCGTTGTTTTTGGTAGAGCTTGTCACAGTGCACATAGCTGTTGACAAACCAGCCAGAAGGCTAGCAGTGCCTTACTGAGTGAGTAAGAAGCATAAAAGGTTGTTTTGTGTTTCCAAAAAGATCTAGGAACTATTGCCCTTAAGACTTTTCTGTCAAAGAGAGGTTAGAAATGTTCAGTGCGACAGAATTTGGCAGATTTAAGGCCTGACGAAGAAAATTTGTTAAGCTTACTTAGTGCCTCTGCATTGAGGAGTACTTTTGGGGTTCAGGTTTTATGCTTCAGAGATTTAACTTACGCTTTAGTTTTCTCTAAATTATTTTCTACGGATATGGCAAATAGGCATAGGATTTTATCCAGGATGGTTAATTACTTCTGCGAGGAATTTGTGGACTAAGGAGGTTCCGATTGTAAAAGAGGTATATTATTCCGTTCACTATACAAGGAACGGAACTAACATGAAAATATACGTCTTCCTATTTTTGAAACTTTTATTGATTGAATGATTTAGTCTGCCTTTTCCTCGAATTTTTCCGGAGAAGCGAAATCCGCAGAGCGGCCTTACTTCGAGGTTCCCAAGGCTGCAGTCATTGCAATAATATATAGTGCAGCTCTCGCGATTACTTTCAACTCATGTGTGGCGTATAAGCAGCACCGAGTAAATATGCATCCCTGCCAGTTTCCTATTTTTCTATTTTTTTTTGAACGGTGCAATTTATTAGAATTAAAGGTTGGTTCTTACATTGCGGGTGTAGGTAACCCCGTTCCTATCATCCATTACAATATTGGAAAGAACTGCTGGGCATGTGTTATTCCAAATTCTTGTAGTTGAAGTAGTTGGGTTTTGTTGTTGATGTTCTACCGTTTCATTTGTCAGCCGCTAGGTTGGCCTCCCTATATGCATGCGTTAGTTTAACCTGTGGAATTGTTTCCATTAGCATGTTGATCTCCAGTGTCATTCCTTTTAGGTACCATGATACATCTTCTTTTTATGAATATCGAGTCAAATTTTTACTTTTTGAAAGTAAAGCAATATTTTTACTTTTTGTAGTTTCTTTTCCCTGATCTTGAAAGCCAAAACCGATTATTTTACTTCAGGCATGTGGTCATTGAAAACGTGTTAAGGAATGTAAGCGAAGCACAATTTAAGCTACAAACTTCACAAACTCTAAGTAGTACAAATTACACTATTTTACCGAACACCAAACTTCTCACGTATGTAGAGTGGAACTCCATTACTGCCTAGGATATATTTTGATGCCTCTTGGTTGGTTATGCATTGATGGTACATGAAATACAGCGGATGCTCAAGGAATCTCACGCAAGCGAGAGGTGGACGCTAGCCCAGCTGCACCAGAGTCGGAAGAAAGTGCAGCCTTGGGACTTGCTGTTTCCCAATTTTCATTTGGCGGGAGATTCAAAACGAACTGATGAGTACTTATGTTAGAATAAGTTTCACCATGACTCATTATTATACTACTTTACGTTTTCCGCAAAACCTCTCTTCGGTGACAAGTTGTTGCCTCGATGTGCAACGAGGAAATTTGATTGTTCGTAAATATCCTACGCCTGCTGTGGTTACTGATACTTTGGTACATTTGGTGAATGAGGAATAAAAAATTAAAGTTTAAATAAAGTTTTAAGATTTTTTAAACAACGAAATTTTCACAACCCCGAAAACGAAGTGTGAATTTTTGAAGTTACACCACCTAGTTATGGCTGTTAACATAAACAAACAGCTCCTGACTAGGCTCCATTACTAAAACTACTGGACACAAACAACATAGCATGCTCACAATGAGCAAATATAACCATAAAAGAAATACAAACACAACAACAAAAGCCCCAATGACACAAGGGAGTAAATTATTTTTTCCCGGATTCTAATCCCTATCAGCTGTAGGATCATCACCGGCGCCAGCAAAACCAAAAGTATGCTTCACAGCATCAACAGCACCTTTAGCTGCACCAGTTACTTGTTCAGCTGCACTCGATAGCATGCCACCAGTCTTCTGCGCACCAGATTGGGTAGTTTCTTTGGCATACTGAGCAGCATCCGAAGCCTTTTCTTTTGCAGCCCCAGTTTTCTCTTGCAAGTAACTTCCAGTACTGTCTTTCGCCTCACCAGCACGTTCTTTGGCAGCTTGGGCAGTGTCAGATGTCTTTTGCGCGGTGCTGTCCTTTGTCTGTTGAGCATGGCCTCGGGCAGCCTGAGCAGTCTCTGACGCCTTGTCCTTGGCTTGGCTAGCTTTATCCTTCACTGCGTCCATTGCATGTTACGTCTTTTCCTGCATATATTAATCCATCAAATGTTAAAACCCAAAATGGAAAAATCCATGAACAAGGAGATGGAGTGAGAGGGATAACCTGAGTGCGGCCTTTGGTTTCACCAGCTTTGTAGCTTTGAGATTGACCATGAGAATCCATTTTTGTTAATCTTCTTGAAGATCACCGAAGTAGACTGAAAACTCTCTTTGTGAGCAGAATACGATTGAGCAGGATCAAATTAAATTGTATAGTAGACTGAAAATTAGTAAGAATGTGATAGATGTTAGAAACCAGTGTTTCCCTCTACATATTTATAACTCAGCTAAGAGCGACTGCAATGGTACGACTAAACTCAAAGATCAAAGACCAAAAAAAAAGACTAAATATGAGTTTAATCTGTATTGTGACGTTATGGGGAGAAGACCAAATTTGGTCGCGTGTAAAACAATTTTACGCATGAAGACGGGCGGAAGTATTAGTTACGTTTCATTTCTGCGCGGAATTATAAATTACGTTTCAAACGGGCGTAAATATAAATCACGTCTGTTATCGAGCGTAAATATAAATTACGTTTCGTATGGGGCGGAATCTTAAATTCCGCCCGTTGATCAGACGGATTCCACATGACCGCTAGAAGAAACGTAAAAATAAATTCCGCCCGAGTTAAACACGGTCACACAGCACGTGTGAGATCAGACGGGCGAACATCTGGTGTCCGCGTGATGAATTGTACGGACGGACATCTGCTGTCCGCGTGATGAATTTGTCAGGCGTAAAATATTTTTACGCCTGAGACGGGCGTATCCAAAATTTCCGCCCATTAGGTTTTCATTAGGGCGTACTCTTCCTGTCCGTCTGATGAAATCGGGCGTACTCTTAAGCAACCGCCCCTTCCACAAATACCGCCTCTCCTTCCCAACCACAACCCATCTCTTCTACACGAGCCTTCTTCTTCTCAGTTCATATTCTTCCACAGTTCATATTCTTCTTCTCTTCACCGCCCCTCTTCAGTTCATATTCTTCTTCTCCATTCCCATCTACCAACCGCACAAAAACCCTAAAAACTCCACAAAACCCCTAAAAACTCCATTATAAGGTATGTATTTTCTACTTTCTTTATTCAATTTGTGTAATAATAATATCATGTATTGTATTTTTTGTTCGAATTTATTTAGGGTTTTTACGTTGAAAATTGAATCAGACTTTATTACTAATTGGATATTCATATTGGGTTAATCAAATCTTATTAAAATTGGGTTAATCACATCTTAATCCAAAATGATTTGAAATTGGGCTATTCGTGGTGGTGCCATTAAAAACGATTCGATGAAAATTTTCAAAATGATTTGAAATATGGAAAACTATTTTTTCTTCCTGATACTATTTTTTTCTTACCGAATACAACGAATGATATGAAAATGTTAAAGGAATTCATCTGGTATATATAGGTATAAAATAAACCCGTTATTAACATTCAATTTCAAACGTTCGAAAAAGATAAATATCTTACCAACGGTCAAAAATCTGCTACGCAATCTCCAACGCCAACGTTCGAAAAATTTATCATTCTAACGTTCGAAAATTTTCATTTCATGTTTCATAATTTTTCTGATAACAGTTACTGGGCGTAAAAAAAAGTCCGTTTGAGAGGGGCGAAATTTTGGTGTCCGCCCCAGAGAGGCGGAATTTTGGTGTCCGCCTGGCAACGCGCGGAATTCTGCTGTCCGTCTCATCAGGCGTAAATTTATGTTACGCCCGCAACAAACGTAAATTTAAATTCCGCCCCACCAACATATGTAAATTTGGTTTACGCCCGTTAACAAACGCAATTTAAGTTTACGCCTGACAACAAACGGATTTTAAATTTACGCCCGACTATATTAGGATTTGGGATTTGGTCGCGACTAAATATGGTCTGGGTTTTGATCGTGGGCTGGGTTTTGATCTTTACTCCGTCCCGCTGCGTTAGAAAATCAACCCAAATTTTTAGTCTTCCTCGCCCACTGTGGATGCTCTAACTGAGCTGACTGTTAACACGTGTCCTGAAAATAAACACGTGTCTGCTACTTGTCAACACGTAGAAGGCTCCGTAATGACTATCTTAGTACCCATACGCTTCATTTAAAAAAACCAAACAAAAAGTAACCGTACTGCCGCTACAGAGTGCACGTGGTGATACGCTACGAGTTCTATTTTTTGTTTTGTTTTTGGAGCAGAAACGCTGCGAGTTAGAAATGGTACATGATTATTTGCCCGATGTTGCACCAAAATCCCACAATCGCTAAAGACGGATACCAGTATTAGTTGGGCTGTTACCATTTCAGTAATTCAACGGTCAGGATTACTTGTAAGTATTTTGTCTTATATAAAATGGTACCATCACTGCTAATGCTGGTGCCAGCCTTTATCAATCGTGCAAAATTTTCCGTATTATTAGATTGGTACAATCCTGGATAGATAAGGTACATGTCATCTTGTTGTCACTTTGGTTTATGTATGGTGGTTAGTTTGGAGCTCATAGAAATTATTTGAGGCCTATCATTAGAAGATAAGATAAAATATTTTGAAGTGAAATGGAAAATTTTTTATTCAATTATTTTTCTTAATAGCTAATTCGTTTCTGATTAATTACTGGAAATTCGTGCGGTTAAAAGATGTTTAATCTTGTTAACTTAGATATTTAGAATGTTAATTCGTCATCAAAATATGATTTTTTATTTTTTTTTGTTAAAAAAATCAACTCAGAATCGGTGGATGTTCATGCAGTCGTAAACCGATTCTGGGTTAATGTTTTAATTCTTGAAAAATACCAAGAATCAGTTCATATAACTTACTAAATAGACCGATTGTAGGAAAATGAGAATGTCAATGTACACATAGACCGATTATGCTATACTTTTTTCATAAACAAAACATTCATTTATAGTTTTGAGAATCATCATGTTACATAGTTGAGGAAATTAGCGCATTACATAGCACAATTTAGTACGCGAATTCTTGAATCTAGCACATCAATACATCGATAATGAACTTCCGAACATGTTTGTTCAATACTCTATATTCCCTCGCGTGCATGAACCGTCGTTCACCATTACATATTCGTCGTTGAATCGTTCAACCTGAAAGTAAACAAATTATATTTTAGTATGCAAAATCAAAAGATGAGAAAGGGATAAACGTCTTGAATTACTCACTTTCTCCTTGCGAGAGGCTTTGGGATGATTGTCGGTAACCATTCTTCAAATTTTATGGAACTCTCGCATATCTCCTTTGATGTAGTCGAATCTAAATGCTAAGTCTCTCCATCTCCACTTCTTGGGATTCCCGGTGAGTTCATAACATAACTCTTGGACTCTCTCCCAAAACATTAAATATAGTTCATTCGAACGTTCATGGAAGATGGGATTGAGCGATTTCACGAGCTTCATATCTTCTTGAGGATATCATTCCATTTTCCAAGCTCTATTTGAGTGTTGTATGGTAGGAGTGGCTCAAAATTGCATGTCTCGGAAAAATGTATTTGGGAAAGTCGTTGTCATTATATAGATTAACACTCAACGGCTAGTTATTTTGAAATTGATTCCAACAATCCTCTTATAACACTGTCCATATAGACCAATTTTGTCTTTGCAAAAATCATACAAAATCTGTGTTGCAACAATCATTCATAAGGAAGCCCATGTAATCTGATTATTTTCAAAAAACCATACAGAAAAAATGGCACTTTTGTTTAAAAGAATCAGATTATATGGTTTACCACATAAACCGATTCTGGTAGGGTGTCAAAATTCTAGATTTTTTTTTGTTTCTCAAGATCGATCTTTAATGTTGTAGATATAAACCAATTATAAACCATGGAAAAATAAGGGAAAGAAATTCTCAGAATCGGTGTATGTGGTAAGACTTAGTCTTATGGGCTAGATTTGAGGTGTTAGACTAGCACTTAAATGTTGCAATTCAAAAAAAAAAGTGTGGCAAAAAAGTTAACATTGGTTCTCTCTCCTACCAGTTGCTAGCATGTGAACTAGCAACTAGATATTTTCGCTGAATGATTCAGCGCTGAGAAAACTACCTTTTCGCGGAACGAAACATCGTCAGGAAGAATATTCGAAGCATCTACGCTGAATGATACAACTCCAAGCTCTAGCGCTGAATGGAAACACGCCCCACTTTAGCGCTATATCATTCAGCGCTTGACCTTTTTTTTTTTACTTTTTTACTCCATAGTTCAGTAATTAAATTTTATACTGTTTTCATTCTTCGTTTTCTCACACTCATGTTACACCACCAGACAGGTATGTTTTCAAATTTTGAATTTTGAAAAGTTTGACAATTTGTTCCAACGGTTTTTTGTTTCAAAATCTTAAAATTTGGAAAACTAAGAAATTTTTTTGATTACATTGCAAAACAATGTTTTTTGAAATTAAAAATTACATTGAAATTAAAATTCTACTTCTAAAAATTAAAAAATTACATTGAAATTGAAATCCTACTTCTAAATTAACTTCCAATTCAAACTTAAAAATGAACTTCTAATAACTTAAATTATCACTCATAATTTAGGGGATTGGTTCAAAGCCATTACGAACCAAAATCTCGTTCCTCCATTTCTTTTAAAGGGGTACCTCCCATTCTTGTACTTCATTCAAATTTTGGCGTAGGACTTTCAAGTCCGATTCTCTTTGTTGGGTTTGTGCCAAGATTGTAGTGTTTTTCATATTTTTCTTAAGGAACTCTTCCTCGGTTTCATACTTTGTAGCCCTTTGTGCTTGTGCATTTTCAAGAAGTTGTATGAGCTTGTCCATTTTATCATCTGCTCTCTCCGATGCTTTAGCCTCACGAGCCTTTTCTTTGCCTTATCTCTTCCTGAACTTGTAACATCATCCGTTAGCGTCTTCTACGCGATATGTCTGAGGTATCAGAACCTTGGGTAGATGAGCTACCAAACCTTGCCATATCCTCCAAAACTTCATCCATAGTTACTGGAGCGGAAGTACTAGGTTGAGTTGCTTGACTAGGTACATCATCATTATTCACCTCTGGATTTTAATCTAGTTGATAGGTCTTCAAGAGCTGGAAAACCGATTCATGTATCCAACGTTTACCCCCTGCTGCTTCATAATTTTGTCTTCCAACCGATACTGTGGAAAGAAATGAAAAAAAATGTATTAGTGTCTTATGAATGAAATATTTTTGGAAGAAAAAAAACATCAATTTTTTTAACGGTACTTACATAATCTTGTTCATTCAATCCCGAAGGTTTATTGCGGAAGTAAGATCTTATGAATGAAATATATTTCCTCACTTCGCCTCTCAACGTGTTACACCTAGATCATCCCCCATTCCTCATTGAAATATTCCATGTCAACACACATATTGTGCATTATCAAGCACCCCCTCATAATTGCCTTCATGTACGATTTTTTATAATAACGACATAAACTTACCCTTTAGACCACCAAATGCACGTTCAATGTCTTTCCTTTTTGCTTCTTGATATTAATTGAAAATACTTTCCGCATTGTTTGAGGCGGGTTTGTATGCTTGTCAAAGACAACCATACATAGGATATGCTCCATATCCTAGGTAGTACCCCGTATTGTAGTTTCTTCCATTGATTTGATAATGACAAGGAGGTGCTACACCATTACGTTCTCTATTGAACAAACCCGAAGTATGCAAGACATTACAATCATTATTCTGCCCACTCAACCCAAAATAGGAATGCCATATCCATCTATCATATGTAGCTACCTCCTGCAGAACAACCGTGGGAATTGATTTATAGCCCACGTGGGATCCTGCACGATCCACATGATATGCTCTCCATGCCCAATGAAAACAATCCACGCTACCAAGCATCCCAGGAAATCCACGAGCTTCATTCTCTGCCAAAATCCTCTCAGTATCTTGAGCGGTAGGCTGACGCATGTATCGACCATTATAGATCCAAATAATTGCATCCATAAACTTCTTAGCATAAAAGTAGATAGTGCATGCTGCCATTTATGTGTAACCATCTAGAGAATCTGGTGCAATTCCTTTGGCAAAATGTTTCATCACGACAACCATTGTCATATATGGAGAATGGCCAGGAATACCGCAAGCATCGGTTTTTTGACGAAAATCATGGTCATATTCACAAACTTGTTCTAAAATTCTCAGAAAAAGGGGACGAGGCAAAGCAAATCGACCTTTGAACTTATTTGGCCCATATGTACACCTGAACTTGAAGTATTGATGCATCATCCTTGCATCGGCATCTACACGGTGTCTGTGCACCTTCTGACGTTCCTTGACTTCATTTGGGATGGGTTGATGTAGTCCTTGCCTCCTCTGTGACTCCAAAAGCGTAGCCACTACTAGGACATTCTGCTCAGTATCATCTTCATCATCTGGAAGACCGAACAAAATTCTTCTCAAAGCTCCTTGCATAATGTACCTAATATAACAAAATTAAGACAATTCATTAAAAAAAAGCGCTTCATATAACACTCCATAAATAAAGAGAAAAATATTACTTAAAACACTTCATAAAACACTCCATAAAATAACAATCCATATGTTTTCATAAAACACTCCATAAAAAAGAAATAACAATCCATATGTTTTCATAAAACACTACAAGTACTTTCATTCACTCAAAGTAGCGACGGGTTGATTGGGTGTATTGAGTATCATAAACAATGTTAGGTTCGGTATCTAACAACGCATCGGTAAATTCATTACTTTGGTGAGGTTGTTGTTGAATGTGTGATGTAATTTCTCCATCGTCACGACTAGGATGGTAACATCCTTGAGTTGAAGGCCATTTATTAAATGAACCACCCAATGTGAGATCTTCTTGATTGATTGGGTGTGAGGAATATGCAGATGGTATTGAAGAAGAAGATCTGCCGGATGAGGAACATGAACTTGAGGCATAAATGCGCCTTGACTCCCTCGGTACTACTTGATGAGCTCCGTTGTAGAATTCATATTGTTGTGACATATAACTGAAGCACTGATCCTACAAGCATAAAGTAGATAGGTTTAGTAGAGTATTCAAGAAACTTAAAATGAAAATGCAAACAAATGTTCATGAACTTACCAATGCCAAACCCATCTGAGAAAAGTTATACGGAAAAGGTTGCCTTGGAACTTCTACTCGCTCTTCAACGCCAGCTGCATTGATGAATGGTAAAGTGAAATATATCTCCGGCAGCTGTGACAGGGGCTCATTTTGTGTGCCATAAGTATAGGTCTGTGACATCAGGTTAGAAGGTGGATGACTAGGTAACAAATGTCCAGGAACAGCTTGGCTACCCACTGTTGTCTCATCGACATTCTGTGAATGGTATGACTCAGTGAGATAAGGTCCAACACTCTTCATCTTCCACCACCTGTTATATTGATCCTCATTGACTGCCAAATAGTGTTCGACGCGTAGACCTATAATCTCCCTGTCCCCAACTCTATCCAAATCTGGAGGATTTCCTGGGACTACAATCTCACCTTATATCTGCCTCTGGAATCGCTTAGCCAAATAACAACTAATTCTTTTGTAGTTTTTTTCTAGGTCAAAAAACACAACTCTCACTCTGGATAACTGTAGTGCATATTCATAATGTTCTCCCTCAGAATACATACTCTCTAGCCATGGTTGCCAAATACATAACGCACTGGTTCTAGTGTCAATTTGTGCTCTTGCAGTGGACACTGAGTGTTTCTTCGTATCCTTTTTGCCTCCTCTTTGGCCTCTCTTCCTTGATCTAATGTTAGTCTTCTTGAAGAGACTAATCTTTGGGAAAACATCATGGTGTTCTCCTGAAGGTGTCTGACAAAACAAGGGTTGCATGTTGCGGAAGTAATAATAGTACCATAACCATGCCAGATAAATCCTTCCCATTCTCTGACCATCCATCAAGAAATTTATAGGTATTACCTAAGGAAGCTAAACCCCAATCATATTACCCAACTTTATCCAAATTATCCAACAATAAAACCCAATGTTTATTTACTCTTCCACTATAACCCGCAATAAGAAAATGACCAAAACACCAAAGAAAGAATGCTCTTGTCAATACATTTGCACATTCAACATTGTTGGTAAATTCTCTACTTTTAATGTAGGTTCTCAAGATAGACAGGGATATTGTACTTTGCTTGGTGTTCCATTTATCAAATCCTATGAAATCTTGAAAATACAAATCATCCAAAGAAGCATATGTTAGCTCACCCAATGCCGTCATAACTACTTGATATTTCGTAGGGTCACCAATGGGAATTACTGTTAACATGTACCAATCTAAAGGAAGGATGCCAAGCTCAAATTCTCTAAAATGGAAGCTCTTGGTTTTTTTCCGCCATCTCTCAGCTATGGCTTCAACTAAACCTCTATCCGCATTGGAAAAATTAAACTCAAACACAGAAGAAAACCCATAATTATCACTCTTCGTGCTATCGGATTGTCTTTCACTACAATTTGGTATAACATTTCAACCTCATTAAAACTGCCTCTAAAGTTTATAGTCCGACTATCACTCAAATTATTAGATACATGCCTATCTCCCTTTACCGATACTATTTCCAAAGCATTTAAATGTTCTTCCATATTCATACTACAATCAATAATAAAAGAAAAGAAGAATCAACCACATTTTATCATTTTCATCATAATCATACAAATTCATAATTTTATCAACCACATTTTATCATTTTCATCATAATCATACAAATTATACAAATTCATACAAACTATACAAACTCATAATTCATACAAATTTAGCTTCATCAAAAATACTACAAGTATCATTTTCATCATAATTATGTAATCTCTCATACAAATTATCATTCATCTTCATCACAAATAATCAATTTAATCCCCAAAATCAAATTTCATCACAAAAGTTCAAATTAAATCATACAATACTAGAAATATAATCTAAATAACAAATACCAATCATCTAAACATATCAATTTCATCAAAAAATCATGATCATCGAAAAAAAACCCTAAAGTTTCAAAATCTTACCCCAATCGATTTCGTGGACGGATTCGCTCCAAACCAATCTCAAATGATTCCAATCGTGTTGATGTTCAAACCCACGGTGCGATTTGAGACGGAAATCTCTGGAAATTTTGATCTACCACATGCATTTTCGGAGGGTTTTGGGGTGAGGAAGAAATTAAATGGGAAGAAGAAGAAGATCGACCTTCTGTTGGGTTAGATCGATTTATGTAATGCTGAATGGTGCAGCGCCAGGCGCGGAATGGTTCAACGTTTTGACCGAGTTGACTGGTCAAGCGCATGATGGTTCAACGAAAAATGGAAATACTGAATGGTTTAGCGCTTGGCGATGTTTTGTTTCAGCGACTGGCATGCTAGATTAACACTCCCATAAGACTTAGGTGGTTATGCTAGCTGACGTGGATTTCTAATCTAGGTACTAGACTAGCACCCCATAAGACTAAGTCTAAACAGTAAAGACCGATTATGAAATTATAATTCTAGGGAAAAGGTATAATCAGTTTTATGAAGGTAAACACAAACCGATGTCAATGCAACTGACTGATCATGCGAGATTTCAATCATATCATCTACGTTTTCTATCTTGCGAGGAGCCAGTTAATATTCGCATCTTCGAGATATCATTGCTCTCTTATAAGCTTTACACCTCCATATGCGTAATACTCGACTCTCATTTACAATTGACAGGTCTTCATCTGTGAAGGTTCAGTAAAGACCCTAATAAAACTCATCCTCAATTCACTTCAATATACATTACTCCTACAAACATGAACAGTGATACACTACCCGGTGGTTACTATTTGCGGGTTAAGCATCATACGAATTTTAAATTGTTTTAATCATCTATCTAGTGGGCATTTGGGATGGAATCCATAGCTTCGAGCTGGCCTATCCGTTTTTTAACGGGTTAAAAAATTCGTTGGACATCCACAACCGTTGAGTTACTATCCTGACATTGTTATATTAGATAAAATTAGAAGTTATTGTGAAATGAAACTGATGAGTTTCTTTGTTAGTATTTGACGGCTGAAATGTTAGTAAAAATTGTGCGTATTAAGTTAATATTAGAAATCGGATAATGATATTTTTTAAGTCATGTTTATTAATTTGTTCTTAGTGAAAAATACTAGAACCACCCTACTATATGGGTTCACTATTTAGAAGCCCCACAAAATGGATCCTCCACTATCAACTCCATACTTTCACTTTTTGATACTTCTAGGCCCAGAACTTTTATTGTCCGGGCTTGATAATAAAGTGACATTTTCGTAATGTCAATTTTACCCTTTTCAATATATACAAGAGAAAAATCATAAGATCCATTCATTTCTCCTTTTTCTTTCTTTCTCTCTCATCTCTCTCTCTCAGTTGCAGAGAAAATAGATTTTAGGGTTTTCCTGAGATTCATTTTTCATATTATGCTTTTAGATCTTCTACTGCAACAACGAGACGAAGTTTTAGGCTTCTCTGTCACAATTTTTCATCTTATACCTCTGTAATTGCGAAGATCGGTTGCATCTGATCGAGAGAGAGATGATATGGAAGATGAAGAAGATTTGTTTGATACGAAACAAGATCAACTGCATTTGAAGATTCATCAACAGAATCAAATCGACCTGCAGATAAGTTTCTTTTATCATTATCTTTTAATTCAATTGAAGTTACCTTGAAATTATGAATTTCAACTGAATTTTCTTTATGAACTCATGATCGGAGTTCAGATCTGTTGTAGTCTAATCTTTATCTTGTTGTTTAAGATGAAAATCTTAAGAACACACTACAATTTTTTTTCTAGGTTTCCTTACTGTAAATCAATCGATCTCTTTATCTTAAATCTCGATTGAAAATCGGTTTTCAGATTCGAAATCAGCAAATTATCATCTCTATTACCCATCTATTTGTTACGAGTTTCATATACTTTGACTGAATTGCTCAATTTTGTGTAGTTTACTTCTGATTCTATGTAGTTTGTTGTATCTCTTAAACGAAATTGAATTTGTTACACTAGTACTATTTATTGAAAATTACTGGTGGTGATATGGTTATTTGTGAAACTGAAATTGCAGGTTAAATTTTGAACTAAATTATTGGAGCTTATTGATGGAATTTGCAGAAGAAAGCATTAGAGATGTGGTGGTGACTGAGATGTAAAGGCAGGATAACTGGATATGAATGGATATAATTTGATACTACAACTATTTTGTGTTTCCTCCCCTATAAAGATCGCTAATTTGTGTTTCCTCCCCAAAAAGATGCAAATTAGTGTTTCCTCCCATCGTTAGGAATTCCGTCCATTGCTCGGTTAGCTGAGTCAGCACCTGTGCACGCGTGGCTCAAATCGTACACGTGTCTCTTAATCTTCCTAAAATACCCTCATTTTCCCCATTAATTCCGTAGCCCATGTTTACCCAAATCCCACATCATTGTCCTTCCCTATCTAAAAAATCGGAAACAGTAGCAGCAAGCTTCATCCAAATCAAATAGGGTTTTGACAACATTGGATGGTGATTGAGTTTACTTGATGGAGAACCCACACTTACACTCGTTGAGACCGATTACCCGCAAACAACAATATCTATCAATCACCTCATTTCTCTCTTTCATTATACTTTAACCAACATGCATATGTTCATCCCCAATTCTCACTGGTAGTTGTTTCTGATGAAATTGAATCAGGAAATGAGAGAAAGAGTGACAGGAACAAGTTGCTAGCACCGATCTGAAAAGTGTTATATTTCTCGAGCTGCTAGAAATTGATTAGAGGAAAAGGGGATCTCATCTGTTAATTAATGGGTTTCGATTGGAAAGGGAGAAAGGGGATCTCATCGGTAAGAAATTGATTAGAGATTTGGATAATATTCGATGATATATATGCTGGAGAAAGGGAGCTTTGGTGTTATTGCTTCTCAGATTGAGAATTGAGATGTCGAGTGAATAAATTGCGAGAATCAGGGAAAGAAAACAGTGATGGTTGATTTCCAAAGAGGAGGAGATTAATAAAGTAATTGGAGAGATGGGTTCAGCGGATTTAAGGGTTTTAGATCGAGAGCAACATGGCAGAGTTAGGGTTTGTAGTGGATTTGAGTTTTCAAGATAGAAGATTGAAATCTGAGATGAAATATGGATTGTTTCTGAACCAATGAAAAGGCGGATGTTGGGTTTGATCTTGATATGAAGATGAAGGGATCTGTTGTTGATGTCAATTTGAAGAAGAAATTAAACTCAGGAAGAAATTTCAAAAGACTTGACCTGAACTGAAACAGAAGAATAGGGTAAGCTGGGAGGGAATTATTTGCGTTCTTCTTCGTCAATAGCTCCAATTCATATAAAAAGGTTTTAATTAATTCGTTCAATAATTTCTCATGGTTCTCCACCATTATTTATTTCCTCTTACATCAATATCGAATGTATTTGAACAGATTATCTCAATGATTATTAATTTGTACAATATAGTGATTATTTGTGTTTGTTTTAGATAGAAACAACAAATTAGAATGATATATGTTGTGTTGTTGGTAAATTGAATTGAGTTGTGGAATTTAGTTATCTTATTATGTTTTTGCAGGTGATATACCGGCAGGATCAGCTGAAGAAATTTCCGATGAACTATCAATTAAGAAGATGAGGGTATTTTAGGAGATTTAGAAAAATAATTTTTATATACGCCACACGTACAGTAGCGCTGACTCAACTAACTGGAAGTTGGATGAAAAAAGTAACGATGGGAGGAAACACTAATTTGAATCTTTTTTGGGGAGGAAACGCAAATTAGCGATCTTTATAGGGGAGGAAACGCAAAATAGCCCTTGATACTAAGTAATATCTTTTTCTATCATGAAGAGATCTGATACAATTTTTTTTGTGCAGGGAAAAGAAATTCACAGATACAGGTCTTAAAGTTCATCCTTCTATCGTCTTGAGTGTTGAAGTTTTATGCAGGGAAAAGAAATTCACAAATACATGTCTCAAAGTTCATCCTTCTACCGACTTGAGTGTTGAAGTTTCAGAAATAATCATACTCAAACAGGTAAGACGTTGTGATACTCATACAGTGGTGAGGAGAATTATGATGAGGAGCCTGAGAAGATGATATTGATGCAGAACATACAGTGGTTTCAACAGATGAAATTCTTGATTTAGCATGTTATTTGCTAGGAACACTAATCAACTACTAGATCTCATATTATCTACATAATTTCTCACAAATTAAAGTTTTTGGTTGTTGTTTGCATATCTCTCAATACTAACTTATCATATGATTTGTTTGTTTAAACTCCCTGCCATAGTATTTCATAGGTTTCCTGCATAACTGTAGTAATATGATAGTTCCATACTGGTCAATTTGGCTATGCATTTGTTTCACATGCTAAATGTACATGTAGCTTCTAGTTACACATGTTAAATTTGGTGTATAACTAATGATTACACATACATTTTGTATGTGTAACTGCTAGTTACACATGCTAATTGGATGTGTAACTGCTAATTTATGAATGTGTAATTACTAGTTACACATTCATAAATTAGATTCATGTTACATAAATAAACCGACAATGTTGTGCGCTTGCAATTGTGCAGCTATTTTGGTTGATTTAACAGTACTGTTGAGGCAACTAGAGTATTAAAAGAAGATATTGCATCTGCAAGTCACTTGGTCAGATTACCATCTAATTATGAGCAAACAAAATTAACCATGACAAGTTGGTTGGGTCGCTTAGTATCCGGACCAAGCCAGGGAGGTAAAGGACACTAGCTTATTATTACGGAGGAAGAAGTGTAGGGCAAATCTATCAAGGATTTGCTATTATTTGTACCAGAAAAAAATGTATAGTTGTAATAATTACTGAAATTCTTTGAAACTAGTTAATGAATAAAATTCAGATTATTTTTGTACTATATTCTTTTACCCCATTCGCAAAATAAATAAATTGAGCATATTAGAGGAAACCCTGGTGAATTAGGAGGTATGATTAAGTAAGACTTGAGATGATAGAGAAGAATATGAAGATCAATTGATGTTTTTGGGTTGGTGTCTCAATCTGCAGGTGTTGATTATTATTATAAAAACAATACTAGTAATACTGCCTCTCTGGTGGTGGTGGTGCTGCTGCTGTTGACAACTCTCTCTTGTATTGAAGCACAAATTACGGCTCCTATTGAAGGTAACTACTTCTACTTAATTGACACTAACTCATATTCTTTACCATGATATACTTATGACCGTAAACAATCAAGTTATAGAGGACAGACCAAGCATCGTTTCACAAGGAAGTAAACTTTTTCATGTCTCACTTTTACGAGAAGATTGTTTGGAATGTTTAATTTTGTGCTATGAAGTTATGAGTGGTGTTACAAATACTTGCTAGTAGGAAGTAGCATATACCTTGAAAACATTGATATGTTGTTTTATGCATTGACCCTATTCTTTCATTTTCTGCGTATATTATAGCTTGTTACTCATACCTGGATGCAGAATGAGGGCTCTGACTCAAGATACATTCACTTGCTTTCAAGCTTCTTTATTGTGGTGTGAAGAAACCGGTCTCTTTGCTAAACTGGTCACTTTCGAGTCTCAAGATTTTTGATTTTTAATTTTTTTTTTGAGGTAATTTTTGCGTTCTAAAATTGGTACAACAAATAGGAAAGCAAGGTGTTAGGTTCAAGATAATGCAGCCCAACTATGTGAGGTAAAAACTAAACTCCAAGAACTTTGATTCTCTTGGTTACATTAGGAAAATGCATGTGTAACTCTTAGTTACACTTGGAAAATGCATATGTAACTCTTAGATACACTAGGAAAGTGCATGTGTAACTACCAATTATACTAGGAAGATGTTAATGATTTTGCTAGATTCAGTGTGAACTCTAATGAAACTATGGTAAAAAAAGGAAGAAGAAGTAGAAGTAGAACCAGAACCAGGAGTAGTGGTTGTTTCAGGTGCTGAATCCCTACCATCTTTGTTTTCTTTCCTTGTTTTTAGGTTCAGATATTGATTTTGGTTTTCACTTTGATAATTTTATGGATCTTGTATTACCTGGTACTGACTATCGTGTTGCAATTTTCAGTGTGATGCATTGTTTCATAAGAAGCATGGGATTCATATTTCTGGGAATAGTGTGTCGTCGCCACTTCAAAGGTAAAAGCATTGGATATCAATACTCGGAAAGTTCATACGGATTCAGTTACAACTTGTGTGCTTCTCATCTGATTGTAGAAATTTAGGTACATGTGCGAATTCATGCTAGGTTTGGTCTCTTTTTAGTGTTTTTGATTTTATCACACCAATCTGCGGATATTTATAATACTAGAAAATGTTTGAATGCTCTCTGTAGCTTTTACATCAAAATCATGCTTGTTGAAATATATATATATATATATATATATATATATATATGAGCTCAAGTTCACTATGCCCATATGATTGAGTTGGGTCAACTGGAGAAGGTATTTGCAGTCTTTGGTTGCACAAACCATGAAGAGATCCCATGGGACGAGACTGGAGCTGGGTACATTGTTGAGCCAAAAGGAAAAAACTTCTGCTCATTTGAAGGTTTGATATTATCCCATACTCTTTAATTTCAAACCAAAGTTCTTTTTCAGTTTTGAAGTTGAAAAGGCATGGATGTGTAACTGCGACATACACATCTATATGTATGTGTAACTGCTCATTAGACATGCATATTGTATGTGTAACTTCTGCATACACATCTATATGGATGTGTAACTGATGATTACGCATGACAGATGCATGTGTAACTCCCAGTTACACATGCTAAGATAGGTTATCATGTGTATTTTCTATGATATTTGTTCTATAATTTTGCCTTGCAATTGTTCTATAATATTTTTATTTATTTTTTGCTTTTTGTTCATCCAACCTAATCCATGGATGTTTATTTCGGTGCAGATATGCAAGCATTTTGGAGGGAGGAAGAAAAAAGGAAAGGCAAAGATTTAAACTTCATAAAAGCACAAATCAGACGCATGTGTAACTCTCAATTACACTAGATAGATGCATATGTAACTCTCAATCACACTAGACAGATGCGTGTGTAACTTCTAGTTAAACATGCTAAGAAATTATTGTAAATGAATATTAAAGTAATACATGTATTTTTTGAATGCGTTCTTTTTAATATCTATTTTTTTGATGTGTAACTTTGCATTACACATGGCATAAGGATGTGTAACTTCTGGATACACATGCCATATGCATGTGTAACTTCTGTTTACACATTCACACTGTATTTTGATAATTTTGGGCCTAAATTTAAATTTCATTTAATTATGAGCTTGACAATATATAAAAGGGTATAAATGTACTTTAATAACTCAGGGCCTAGATTAAAATTTCTTTTAATTAAGGGCCTCATATTATGGGATATCCATGGGTTGGGCCTTAGCCTAACTTTTCCGTTGTTCTTATATAACTTAGAAATAACTTAAATGTTATTTATAGTAGAAAAAATTCATTGGATCATCGGCATCCAACCAATATCGGATCGGATACGAACGTCAAGATTAAAATCTGTGATATATTGCGAAAATTGGACCATTTTCACCCATTGTAAAATAAATTAAATATGCTTTTGGGCTTAGCCTAAATGTTAGCCGAGTCAAAATAAATTTCAAGCCCAACTGGTTCGTCCCTGTTTCTATAAGACTATAACTATCCGGTGGAAAAGTTCCGTCTCTTGAAGAAATATTTCCTCCTTGTATAAAAACACTTTCCCGCTCTCATCATGACTCTCTTTCGCGGGAGAGAAACCTTTGAACCGACGTACCTGCTTGAAACTAGCGTCACAACCCCAAACCAACAAGTATGGGACTATTAGGTTTGCTGCTAATTTTACTAATTTAATCTTCAATTAGTAATTTGATTTCAATTATCAAAATTATGGTCTTTTTATTGATTTTTAGGGCTTTTTTTGTTTTGTTTTAGAGTCATATGTAGATTCTGGATTTAGGGGTTGGGATATCTTATTCCTTCTCTATGTTGATTAGGTCTTGTTCTGTTGTGGTGTGTACTGTTTGTGTTTACACATTGATGCTTTTTTAAGTATAAAATTTCTTGTCTGAATTTAGGTTTTGAGTTTGAAGAAAGAAGAAAAAGGTGTCTACAATTAGAGATTTCAGACCTTTGAGCCTTATTAGTAGATTTTATAAGATAATTTCTAAGCTTTTATCTGAAAGGATAAAAACTGTTATGCCTTGTCTTATTTCTAATTCTCAAGGTGCTTTTCTCAATCATAAGCAAATCCTGGATGGTATTTTGGTGGCTAATGAGTGTATTGATAGTAGAATTAGATATAGGAAACCTAGTATCTTATGTAAGAAATATATGGAGAAGGAATTTGACAATGTAAATTGGCCATCTCTGTTTACTATCTTGAGAAAGAATGAATTTGGAGATAAATAAATTCAGTGGGTTAATTGGTGTGTTACTTGAGCTCAGTTTCTATTTTGGTGAATGGTGAAGCTACTGAGAGAATTGAGCCATCCATAAAGGTATCAGACAAGGTGACCCCTATTTTTTTTCAGGTGTTAGATACCGGTACAATTATTTCTCACCTTTAATTTGTTGATGATACAATTATTCAGCTTAATGCTACTAAGCAGGAGGTAAGAAGACTTCTTGTTAGAGCATAGCTCGGTTGAACCCAAAAGCGTTGGTATGTCAAGTTTGGTTGTTATATTTTAGTGAATCAAAACTCATTTCAAGAGTCGCGTAATTACATACTAGAGTCAACTTCGTATAGGTTAGCTAGAAAGTTACTAGGATATGAGACTTACAAGTATTACGTGAAGACTTGAAGAATGTGAAGAAGTAAAGAGCTACAACGACGACATCATCCTTCCACATGAGATTAGTAATATTTGTCTTGAACTGTTCATTCCTAACATATCTTTCAAGTCGTGCATATTGAAAACATAACTGCGAAGCTGTGAATGATTATACTCTAGTTAGACATAGTATTAAGGAATTACAATACGAAGTATAAAGTCTATCTTTTGAAATTCGTATATAAGACATCGACATAATCGTATGAATGATATTGTGATTATGTATGGGTATGGGTGAAGATTTATTCCTAGGAAACAATATATGTTTTACATTTGTTTGAAGGAAGTAACATTCATAAACTTGATTTGTGAATCGAAAGGGAAATCGCTAGGATTATTGGTATTGTTATTCGTTGCAAATATTTGGATTACCAATATGTGTGTTTAGTATAACCGCTCATAACTTGTTTATGTATCTTGGTAAAATTATTCACAATGCCTGACTTTTGTATTGGTATGACTTTTACTAGTGAAACCGATCTTAAGTAACCCCTGAGATGGTATGATCAATATGTTGTAATTGGTATGACCAACTATAGACACTGGGGAACCGATCCTAGTAAGAGGTGCAACTGATCACAAGCATTGGGAATCGATCCTTGTAAGAGGTACAACAAGACTTAGTAATTGGTAACCGATCCTATGACTTTTGCAACCGAATACAAGTTAAATACCATTAATATGTGGTAACCGATCCTAGTACCTAGTCAACCAATTTTTGGAAAGCTAGTGTGACCGATCTTAGTCCCCACATGGAGGTAGAACCGAAGCTTTGTGTTTTGGTAGAACCGTGAAACCCATTAATGGTGATTTGACAGGATAATCAATCACATAGTTTGGAAGTCAGATGAACCAATTCTAAACTTGTTTGGAAGTGTGGCAAATTGGTTCCAAGATTGTAAATATGAAAAAGGATTTACAAAGTAAAGATGTCGACATACTTTGAACATGTGCAGTAACTCTTATCTTTTATTTTTCAAAGATATTCCTTAATAACTAAAGGAAAATCCCGGATCGAAATAAATTGAGAATCTTTTAATTAAGATTTTTAGTTTTTATATGCTTTTAATTTCCATCAATTAAATGCATATCTTTAGAAAATAAAAATTAGTAATGTGCATTTACTAATTGGAGATTTTCTACTGATATATGGTCAATATTTAGACAGTGCATTTTCAGGAATTATGAAAACCATTTTTTCCTTTATTGCATATCTTTGAGACTATTCGGTTTTGGAAATTCCTTGGTGTCCAAACTTACTTGGTCTATAAATATTGAAGTTTGCATTTAAAACAAACTAATCCTCAGAGCCAGCAAAACTACCTAGTTGTGTTGTTACTGGTGGAGCCGTCTATTCTGAGAGGAAAGTACCCTAATTAGGCGAAATCTCTTACGACCACTCGTTTTAAAGACTTCTTTGAGATTGGGAAGCTCTACGAGTACGTTGGTGGGAAACTAGATAATAGCAGTTTATTATTAGTTTTCGATCCATTTGATTGACTAACAATTGTTGAACTTTGATTGCACCTAGTTTGTTTATGCTTGAGAATCTTCTCTGCTGATATAAGATTCACTCAAACTAGATCGAAGTATCGACGGGGATCTTTAGAACTGTTTGTAGATCTATAGACGTCTTGTGGTAATCCATTGTTAACAGACTCCGTTCTGTGTGTGATTGATCACAAGATATTCAAGGTGTTTGTGTGCAGGTGTTTATTGAAGATCTAAGAAGATTTGAAGACAAAGAAGATTTCTTATTTGAGTTCAAAATCTTTGGTGTGCACAAAACTTGATCGGCTGGGGATCCAACTATAATCGGTTTATCTTTGTGATAACCTTGATTGATTAGTTGAGTAGATCGGCATCAATATAAGAGTATTGATTGCATAGACAATTACTTTGGTAATTGTTAAGAGATTGATCTAAGAACCTGACAAAGGAGTTTATTGGGATAAACGGAAAAGCCTTTTGTCAAACTCATATCACTTGTTTGAAAAGAATTGTTACCGAACAAATTTGTTATTCCTTTACTGTTTGGAATACGAGCCAAAGGAATTGTTCCAAGTGCGTGACTTATTGCAAGTTGGAGGCGCATGGATACCGAGGGAACTAGGTTAACTAGAGGTTTAGTTGCTTGGTCTCAACTATACGAAGTTGGCTTAGATTTTGTATAGCGGCTTAATTCTGAGAGTATTCAATTCTGGACTAGGTCCCGGGGTTTTTCTGCATTTGCGGTTTCCTTGTTAACAAAATCTTGATGTGTCTTTTACTTTTCTATTTCCGTAATTTTAATTATTTTATTATAACTAGAAGTAAAATACACAAACGTTAATTCCTAAATACTTGATATCAATTCTATTGTGTTTGGTTAAGTCTGAACCTATTATCAAGTAATCATACTTCGTTGTTGTATTGTCTCGATCTTGTATCCATAGTCAATCACACAAGTTATCTTGTTGTCGTATTGTCTCGATCTCGAATACATAGACGATCATACGAAGTGTGAACTGATTAGTTGTATTGTCTCGACTCAGTCCATAAACAATCACTTTCGGAGAAAGGACTTATAGGTGGAAAAGTTTTAGATTGAGGTATATTTGGGTACCCTCGTCTTTTCAATTGGTATCAGAGCATGCAAACACGAAAAGATCTAACAATCTATGTTTGGTGCGATCCAACCTATAAGATTTGAATCTATGTCGGATTCAGTTAACGCAAAATCAATATTAGATGACTCAAAATTGTTTGAAGAAATGTCAAACAATGAAATTGTTGAGTCTCTACGTTCCAAAGAAATTTGGTCTGTAGAAGAATGCCAATTGTATCTCAGACTCACTGAAGATCCCAAAGAAAAAATGAGTTGAAAAACTCATTGAGTTCGCTGAAATAGAAAAACAAATCAGTGATCTGTCTTTAGAACTTGAACTTTACGAGTTAAAGGAAGACGAGTCTTTCAAAAAAACCTGTAAAATTCTCAGTGATAGTCAACAACTACAGGATGAAGTGGATACTTTTCTTTTGGAACTGGAATCCATAAAACAAGCTTCTAGAGAACTAATATCTGAAAGAAGTCAATATCTTCATGACTATTGCATGAATTTTTCTCTAGATAATATCAACATGGATTCGTGTCCAAACTCTGTTGAAATCGAGTCAAATATCTGTGTCAATATACCATATACATATATTGTTTCTAAAGAGGAACAAATGACTAATAGTGTCGAAATACAAAGAAGTATCTTTGGAAATTTAACATACTCCAAGCCCACAAAGTCTTTCGGACTCAAACGGGTTAACCCACTTGAAGAAAGAGGTTTGGATCCATGGCCAGACCCTAGAACCGATCCATGGGAAACCGAATATAAAACGACACGTGGTTCGGTGATATTCAATCCGAATGAAAGAAAGTTTCCTTTTCATCATCTCTTCTTTGTACAAACCGAATGAAAGAGAGCAGTTCAATCCGAAATCAAAAGTTCATTTTTTTGATCGTCTCTTGAATTCGAAACAAGTTTTTGGTTCCTCTTCCTTCATCTCTCAAAGGGTACTTTCCATCTTCCTCAACTGCACTTCAGAGAGGAGAGTTCGAACATCAACAAGGAATTTCAATTGTAAGTTTCTTCTTCTCTTGTTCGAATTTACGAGTTCCTACTACAAACATAGCAACATGCATAATAGGAATTTCGTTAGAAGAGAAGGTTCGAATGAAAACTATAGAAGAGGTACTCCAAATTTCACCTTCTCTGATGAAACCATTGATACTCTGTCAACAATGATTTTCGATGTTACTACAAGACTTTACTTTGTTAATCAAGAGTGTTTTAACAAGTATGCTTCAGTGCATAATAAAAGGATTATTGTTGAGAAAAAGTTTGTGAATATTGAGCTTTGAGACTATATGAATCTGTATCACAACAGGAATGACTAGGGTGATATTCACAGTGGGAACTATACTGGGTCACCCAGTCTCGTTGCAGAATTTTATGGAAACATGTATGTTATGGATGCTAAGAGATGTAAATTCTTCACCATGGTTCGGAGACGATGCTTCGAAGTAAATAGAAATGTTATTGGCTATCTTCTAGGCTGCAATCCGAAAAATACATTTCTTCCTCAAAGCAGTGATTTCAACAAAGAACAAATTGCTGAGGTTCTTGGTGGACATACCTGGAGTGGAAACAGTCTCTGTATCAAGGGTATCTCAAAACATCTCAAGTTCTTTGGGAAACTTTTTGTTCCACACCTAGCACCTAGCAATATGCACAAGGTAATGTGGAGTGAAGATGTGGCTGAACTGATTTATCATTGGTAATCTGTACTCCTAACTTCGATTTTTGTGGTTATATTATCAAGCAAATGATAAGAGTCTGGAGTAGTGGCAAAAGCATGGGGTTTCCATGTCTTATCACAAGAATTTGCAGTGTTTTTAAAATTGGTGCTAATGATTCTCAAGAACTTGTACCTAAACCTCATAACCATATTATTATCAATAGAATGAGAGGACAAAGTCGTGCTGGAACAAGCACAAGTGCTGCTCATAGTACTTCTATGTAAGATATTGATCTTGAAACCTTCTATCGAAGGCTCAATAGGAGGAATGATTGTTTGGAGCGCCAAGTTAGCTTTGCATTTCTCCAGCATTCAGAACTTGCTTCAGATCTCACCCTGATTGCTGAAGAATATAAGGATACAAAATCTGAAGAAGATTTTGGCTTGAGTGACACCAGTTCAAGTTCTTAGACACTTGTCTAAATCAGTTAAGTTTTATTTGTGATAGTAAGACTGTGTTATCTTTTGAACATTTTTTTAAGTATTGTAAAAACTTCAATATTGTGTTCTGAACTTAGGTGTAATAGTATGATGTTTTCACTACTTTAATTTTATTTCAGTACTGTAAAAATATTATTGTTATATGTTATGGGATGTTTGATTTCGGTTTTCATAACCTTAATATTCGATCTCATATTGTGTGAACCCTTATGGTTTGGGTGAATTTTAAATTTAGCAGGATTAAGTTCTAGTCCATGTTGGTAGGCTTAATCAAAGGATCATAAGGGGGTTCTGATTGAAACTAATATGTGAAAAGTCACAATATGTTGAATAGTTTTTGGTTTAGCATAAAAGCATATGAGTTTCGGGGTTTCAACTTTTGCATTGCATTAGTTAAAACCGGTTTTCAACCTTTCTCTGGTAAAGGTTGGTCCTTGTTGTTGTTCTTTTGTCTTGCGAGAGGATGACAACACAACGGGGTAGAGTTCTATGTGAACTTGCGCTTAATGATATATCTTAAGGGGAAAAGAGGATGCAGAACTTGAGGTAACGAATTTGTTAGTTAATCGTTTTCCTATTTAAGAAAAGCCTGATTTTATTGCATATATTTATTGCTTTTGCTCAACAAAATTTCGGTACAATTGATGTTTATTCCATTATTTGTGTATGTATGTGTGTGTGATTCAATTGTTTCCGATTAAGAAAAACTATTGTTATCTTGCTTTATGGTTTGATATCAATTGTTTAGGCTTACGAAATTTCTGTGCAATTGCGGTATTTTAATGTCTATGTTGTTTCAATTGCTCCTGGCTGAGGTAAATAATTATGTAAATTGATTTATTTGGTTTGTATGAATTGTTTATGGCTTAACAAAAAGGTTTTCGGGATCAATTGTTTAGTCCAATTCGATTCCGGATAAGAGAAACTAATTTAATTCTGATCTTAGTTAGACTTATCAAAGTGGAGGTTTCAGTTGTTCAAGTCTAATTGAATGCCTTAACAAGAAATGCTAGTTAACTAACCTAGTACTTGTGTTGTTTAAAAGTGAAAGGTCTAAGTTATTATTTGAATAATTAGAACCCGATGAGAAAAATAGAGTTAATTCTGATCTTTATTTTGGTCTTATTGAACAAACGATTGTATTTGTACAATCGGTTTAGCAAAAGAACTAAGGTGCTTAGTCAGTTTTTGATTTATTAAACTATTAGGAAAAATTGCTTCGGGCAATTGTTTCTGTGGTAACATATCAAAACAAAATTACTTTGTAGTTTCGGTTTTGATATTGGTTATCGATAATGGTGTGTGGAACCCTCGTGCTTAATTCTTATAGGTTGCAAGTCTTTTAAGATTTGTAAGATCCTTTCGCTTTGTCTTTTATTTGCTCGTACCTTTGTTATTTTGTGACAAAAATGGGGAGAAATATATGGAGTAAACAAGTGATTTGGTATCACTAAGGAAAGGACAATGGTGCTTAAACGTTATATCTAACGAAAGAGTAAATCATAGACTAAGGGGGGGGGGGGGGTAACATATCATATTGATACTTGTGGTTATCTTAACTACAAGGGGAATAACAAAGACGTGCGGATTGAAAATCTACCTATCTTACCTTTAGGGGGAGTATTAGCTTTGTTATTATAATGTCAACAACGACATTTATGGATTGAATGTACACGGGTTATTGTGTTGTTGAAACTTGGAATCAAGCGTATGTGTAATGAATTCTTGTAATTTGTTTATCCATATGATGTAAGAGTTTTTTCACTAAAATTGAAAAAGTGGGAGATTGTTAGAGCATAGCTCGGTTGAACCCACCAAGCGTTGATATGTCAAGTTTGGTTGTCATATTTTAGTGAACCAAAACTCATTTAAAGAGTCGCTTGATTATATACTAGAGTCAACTTCGTATAGGTTATCTAGAAATTTACTAGGATATGAGACTTACAAGTATTACGTGAAGACTTGAAGAATATAAAGAAGTAAAGAGCTACAACAATGACATCATCCTTCCACTTGAGGTTAGTAATATTTGACTTGAAATGTTTCATTCCTAACGTATCTTTCAAGTCGTGCATATTGTAAACATAACTTTGAAGCGGTGAATGATTATACTCTAGTTAGACATAGTATTAAGGAATTACAATACTGAGTATAACGTCAATCTTTTGAACTTCGTATATAAGACATCTACATAATCGTATGAATGATATTGTGATTATGTATGGGTATGGGTGAAGATTTCTTCCTAGGAAATAATATATGTTTTACATTTGTTTGAAGGAAGTACAATTCATAAACTTGTTTTGTGAATCGAAAGGGAAATCGCTAGGCTTATTGGTATTGTTATTCGTTGCAAATCTTTGGATTACAAATATGTGTGTTTAGTATAACCGCTCATAACTTGTTTATGTATCTTGGTAAAACTATTCACAATGCCTGACTTTTGTATTGGTATGACTTTTATTAGTGAAACCGATCTTAAGTAATCACCTGAGATAGTATGATCGATATGTTGTCATTGGTATGCCCAACTATAGACATTGGGGAACCGATCCTAGTAAGAGGTGCAACTGATCACAAGCATTGGGAATCGATCCTTGTAAGAGGTACTACAAGTCTTAGTAATTGGTAACCGATCCTATGACTTGTGCAAACGAATACAAGTTAAATACCATAAATATGTGGTAACCGATCCTAGTACCTAGTCAACCAATTTTTGGAAATATAGTGAGACCGATCCTAATACCCACATGGAGGTAGAACCGAAGCTTTGTGTTTTGGTAGGACCGTGAAACCCATTAATGGTGATTTGATAGGATAATCAATCACATAGTTCTTGGAAGTCAGATGAACCAATTTTAAACTTGTTTGGAAGTGTGGCAAATCGGTTCCAAGATTGTAAATATGAAAAAGGATTTACAAAGTAAATATGTCGACATACTTTGAACATGTGCAGTAACTCTTGTCTTTTATTATTCAAAGATATTCCTTAATAGCTAAAGGAAAATTCAGATGAAAATAAATTGAGAATCTTTTAATTAAGGTTTTTAATTTTTATATGCTTTTGATTTCCAGCAATTAAATGCATATCTTTAGAAAATAAAAATTAGTAATGTGCATTTACTAATTAGAGATTTTCTACTGAGATTTCGGTCAATATTTGGACAGTGCATTTCCAGGTATTATGAAACCGTTTTTGCCTATATTGCATATCTTTGAGAATATTTGGTTTTGGAAATTCCTTGGTGTCCAAACTTCCTTGGTCTATAAATATTGAAGTAGACTTCCTTTGACAGTGCATTTCAAGCAAACTAATCCCCATAGCCAGCAAAACTACCTAGTTGTGTTGTTACTGGTGGAGCTGTCTATTCGGAGAGGAAAGTACCCTAATTAGGAGAAATCTCTTACCACCGCTCGTTTTAAAGACTTTTTTTGGATTGGGAAGCTCTACGAGTACCATTGGTGGGAAACTACATAATTGCAGTTTATTATTAGTTTTCGATTGATTTGATTGACTAACGGTTGTTGAACTTTGATTGCACCTAGTTTGTTTATGCTTGAGAATCTTTTCTTCTGATATAAGATTCACTCAAACTAGATCGAAGTATCGACGGGGATATTTAGAACTGTTTATATATCTAAAGACGTCTTATGATAATCCATTGTTAACAGACTCCGTTCTGCGTGTGATTGATCACAAGAGATTCAAGTTGTTTATGTGCAGGTTTTTATTGAAGATCTAAGAATATTTGAAGACAAAGAAGATTTCTTATTTGAGTTCATAATCTTTGGTGTGCACAAGACTTGATCGGATGGGGATCCAACTATAATCGGTTTATCTTTGTGATAACCTTGACTGATTAGTTGAGTAGATCGACATCAATATAATTCTTTGTGATTAAGAGTATTGATTGCATAGTCTAGACAATTACTTTGGTAATTGTTTGATCTAAGAACCTGACAAAGGAGTTTAATGGGATAAACGGAAGAGCCTTTTGTCAAACTCATATCACTTGTTTGAAAAGAGTTGTTACCTAATAGATTTGTTGTTCCTTTACTGTTTGGAATACAAACCAAAGGAGTTGTTCCAAGTGCGTGACTTATTGAAAGTTGGAGGCGCATGGATACTGAGAGAACTAGGTGAACTATAGGTTTAGTTGCTTGGTCTCAACTACACGAAGTTGGTTTAGATTTTGTATAGCGGCTTAATTCTGAGAGTATTCAATTCTGGACTAGGTCCCGGGGTTTTTCTGCATTTGCGGTTTCCTCGTTAACAAAATCTTGTTGTGTCTTTTACTTTTCTATTTCCGCAATTATAATTGTTTTATTATAATTAGAAGTAAAATACACAAACGTTAATTTCTAAATACTTCATAGCAATCCTATTGTGTTTGGTTAAGTCCGAACCTATTATTAAGTAATCATACTTCGTTGTTGTATTTTCTCGATCTTGTATCCATATTCAATCACACAAGTTATCTTGTTGTCGCATTGTCTCGATCTCGTATCCATAGACGATCAGACGAAGTGTGAACCGAATAGTTGTATTGTCTCGGCTCAGTCCATAGACAATCATTTTCGGAGAAAGGACTTATAGGTGGAAAAGTTTTAGATTGAGGCATATTTGGGTACCCTCATCTTTTCACTTCTAATCATTTTGTTAATGTTTGAGGTCTTGACAGGGCTTAAATTAAATCTGGAAAAAAGTTTTATGACTATTATTGGTGCTGATAACTAAATTCAAGAATTGGCTATGGAGTTGGGTTGTAAGATTTTGGGCATGTCAATTGGTGCTACAAAGAGGAATGCTTCTATCTGTGATGTGGTGATTGAAAGGATGATGAAAAAGTTGGTTGCTTGGAACAGAAAGTTTTTGAACAAAGCTGGTAGGGTGACTTTGATTAAAAGCTCCTTAGAAAGTGTTGCGATTTACTTCCTCTCTATCCATTATATGCCTGTAGCTGTGGAAAAGAAGTTAAATAACATCATGAGAATTTTTTTGTGGGGTGAGGATGAGGATACCAAGAAAATGAGTTGGGTATCATGGAAGCAAATCTCAAAATCAAAGAGAAAGGAAGGGTTAGGGATACGTAGTCTTAGACTTATAAATAGGTCTTTAGTGGCTAAGTGGCATGGTAGATATTGTAAAGAGAAGAATGCTTGGTGGAGGAAGATAGTGTGTGAGAAGACTAAGTCATATGAGACTTGCCTGGTTCCTTTTCATAGCAGTGAGTCAATTGGGAGGAATATGTGGTTTGAAATTCTAAAAGCTAACCAAGATTTTTTTTGGTTTCGTTATTATACAGGTGAAGAATGGTAGAAGCATTAGATTTTGGCATGACTGGTGGACTGAGAGAAGATCATTCAGGGAGAAATATCCAAGACTTTACAAGATCAACAGACAAAAATTTGAAACCGTTGTGAATATGAAGACAATTCATTGGGACTTTATTTTCTCTAGAGAATTAGATCTTACAGAACGGATCGATCTGCTGGAGATAAAATATGATTTGAGAAACGTGATCCTGGTTCAGGGTGAAGAGGATGGAGTGGAAGGTGATTGTTTTTCCAAGCCAATATACAATAAGTTAGCAGATTGAGATCCGGATTGGGATTTCTATAATGTCGGGCACAACAATTTTGCTCCACCAAAGGTGTTTTTTCTTATTTGGGCTTCAATGCATAATAGCGCGCCTACAAGATTTATGTTGCAGTGCAGAGGAGTGGTGGTTAATTCAAATGTGTGTCTTCTTTGTTACACAGAAGTGGAGACACATGACCATCTCTTCATTCACTGTAGTTGGGCTAAGTATTTATGGTATGTTTTCATGGATTCTTTGAATGTTTTGTAGGTTCTGCCAAGGGAACTTCAAAATGTGTTTCTGAGGTGGAGGCTGGAGAGTGTTTCCAAAAGAGTCAAGATGATATGACATCTTCCGTTTGTAATTTGTTGGGAATTATGGTTGGAGAGAGACAAAAAAATTCATGGAGGAAGGCCGAAGGACAAAAATGATTTGGTTCATGCTTTTAAATTGGATATATGTCTTTGGAGCATGCACACAAACATGTTTGAAAACTTTTCAATGAACCAGATAATTTATCATTGGGAAGACATTTTTGGCATGTAATTGAGGTTTTTTTTGTTTTTATTGATGGGGTGGTCTTTTGACCAAGCTGTATATGCCCCATATAATTACCACTATTCTTTAAATATATCATTTTTTTCTCAAAAAAATAACAATGGTGAAATCAATTTATCACAATTAACAGAGCGTCGTCATTAGTGAAATTCAAAACGTCTTGCTACTCAAATTGCTCCAACATCGCCAAGGCATTTTATTTATGGGATTTTGGATGGCTGGCATGACAATTTATTATGACATTAAGATGCAAATCAAGCCAATATTTACTTTTTCGAAGAAGTTTCCTTGACAACCAGAAACACTTTTAGTCTGACATTTCCATGCCTATCAATACTGACGACCTTGTACACAATACACTATAGATCAAATATACATTATATTTTCACATAATTGTAGAGGAAAAACATCAATCATTGTCACTCAAATATTTTAAGAATAAATGACTTCAAATAATCCCCTAACACATCGATCTTAAAACAATATATCAGAAAAGAAAAAATCAAAAGAAGAAAGGAAACAAAAGTGTTTTTACCTGGTATTAAAAGTTTGTAAAAAAAATAAAGAACAAAGAGTAAATTCCAACCTTTACTCACGCTCTTAATTAACTGACCGTAAAGTATGGCAGTTTAATTTAATTGACCAAAAACATGGCTGTTTTTTCAGATTAGAAATGGTAGTTTCTAAAACAGCCACGTTTCCGTCAATTAAAAACTGTATATGGCTGTTTTTTTTTAAATAAAATTGTTAGGTATAATTGATCATAATCAAAGGATAATTTTTCTAATTTTTTTAATATTATGTAACTAACTAAGGTTAATTAGACCATATGAAAATGTGAAATTACGGCATAACCTCTATATAAGAATACTCCATATAGGAATAACCTGCTTATAAGAATAAAAAAAATTAGTCTCGATTTGGGCAAGTTATATTTAAGAATAAATTCTATATTGGAATAAGTCATATTTTTTTTTTCCGGTCTCGTCTTAAGGAACTTACCTGCTGTTAGAGTACTGCTCGGTCGAACCCGCAAGTGTTGCTATCTCAAGCTTATTTGTCAAGTTTAGTTGTCAAAACTGTTAGTCTTGATTTTAGTCTACTTATAGCTAAGTCTCAGATTAGGATAGTAAGTGTAGCTGAGCATTAGACTTCACGGCGTTCATGGATTGAAGACGAAAAACTACTAAGGGGAGCTTGTGGAACTTCATCAACAAAAGGTATGTGGAGACTTGAACTCATCTGTCACTCAAAAGTTTATCTACTCTATCTCCTATTTGAGACAAAAGTCGTATAGCTATTTAGACTTCGATTATACACATTTGATATTTCGAGCTGAGTTTAACTCGCTTACATATTTCTCGAAATAAGTGTTGGTAAGCTTTCACTTTAACCAAGTTCATCTTATATTCTTGACGAAAGTCAAAACATGATCATGTGAAAATCTCCTTGTATCATCTTACATGATTTATGTGAGACATTCATTTGATGTAGACTCAGAAAGTTTCGTGTTGATCATTAAATCACTTGAGAATTGCTTTGAAGCTAATAGTTCGTGTGAGATATCTATTGTCGTCTTCCAAGAATGTTTCAATGATTGAAATGGGAGTTTAGAAAAATTAACCATGATTGGATATAGCACAGTATGTGTACTTGTATGCTAACTGTTGCAAGTTATTCAAAGTCCGAGAACCATAGTATGCATACCTGTGTGCGTACTGGTTGGTTAATGAAAGTCAGGGAACTTAGTATGTATACCGGTATGCGTACTGGCGTGAGGTTCAAGTTCCGGAAATTCAACCGAGTGTGGAAGGTATGCATACCCGTTCGCATACTGGCGAACCCAAAATAAGTCTGGCTACTTAGGTATGCGTACACGTTTGCATACTTGAGTATGTTATGTTCTAAAATCGGTTTGTTCATGAACTAATACATTTATATATTAAGGAATGCAATCTTTTGCAAACCGTGGCTATAATGTTCATGAATTGATTCGAGTGAACCAAAATCGATTTTGCTTCAATTGTGTCTTGTATACTTCTACAAGAATATAAACAATTGAAAAACTCTACAACTAGTTTCATTTGAGTCATTTGAACTAGTTATGGTTAAGATGAATATGATTGATATGAAATTGTTCATATGGCTAACTTCGGTTAACAATTGTTGAGCCAACAAGGTGCACACGTTTATGTACGGTTATTCATATCTAAATGAAGCCGCTTTTCATTTGTGTGTAAAAAACTAAGTTCGATCTAACAATTGAAAGATATTAGCTTGAGTCTAATAAGATTTCATCTAATGGTGAATATTGAATGCTTTGTTACCAAGGTAACATTGATTGCAAATCCTGATTAGAACACTATATAAGGGAGAACTCTAGCAACTGGGAAACCTAATCCCCACACCTCATGTGTGATAGTAGTTGCGACTAGGGTCGATTCTCCTTTAACCTTAGGTTTTTCCAAAACCCAGTAAATTAACGACTTGAAGACTTTATTGGGATTTTGCAGCCAGACCCAACTATTTCTCAGTAGTTGTGTTTTCTGATCTTGCTGTTTTCTATCGTGATTGAGTACTATCTTCTCTAAGATTTGCTCGAGCTTTAATCTCCGATAGGCAAGTGTTGATGGTGGTTTTTAGACAAGGAGTAAAACCGTAAAACCTTACGCATAGTGTGACGTCACCAGTGACGTTAAACACATTTATTAGAGCATTTGATGCACTTATGTAAAAAATTACCAGGGTATATTTTTTCAAATACTAAACTAGGGTTTCGACACACAAAACCCTAAGCCGCACAATCGCTGCGCATCATGGCAACTATGCCAAAACCAAAGCCGCACAATCGCTGCGCATCATAGAAACTATGCCAAAACCAAAGCCGCACAATCGCTGCACATCATGGTAACTATGCCAAAACCAAAGCCGCACAATCACTGCGCATCATGGCAACCATGCCAAAACCAAGCCGCACAATCATTGCGCTTCACGGCAACCGTGCCAAATTCGAGCTGCACAATCATTGCGCCACACGCGCCATTGGCACATGCCAAGCGACGCTTGCGACCTAGCATGCCAAGCCGTGCAAACCTAAAAACGAGCCGCCGCACGCGCCATTGGCACATGCCAAGCGACGCTTGCGACCTAGCATGAAAAGCCGTGCGAACCTAGGGCCAAGCCGCCACACGGGCCATTGTCACATGCCAAGCGACTCTTGCGACCTAGCATGCCAAGCCGTGCAAACCTAGGGCCAAGACGCCACACGTGCCATTGGTACATGCCAAGCGACGCTTGCGACCTAGCATGCCAAGCCGTGCAAACCTAGGGCCAAGCCACCACACGCGCCATTGGCACATGCCAAGTGACGCGTGCGACCTAGCATGCCTAGCCGTGCAAACCTAGGGCCAAGCCGCCACACGTGCCATTGGCACATGCCAACCGACGCTTGCGACCTAGCATGCCAAACCGTGCAAACCTAGGGCCAAGACGCCACACGCACCATTGGCACATGCCAAGCGACGCTTGCGACCTAGCATGCCTAGTCGTACAAACCTAGGGCCAAGCCACCACACGCGCCATTGGCACATGCCGAGCGACGCTTGCAACCTAGCATGCCAAGCAGTGCAAACCTAGTGCCAAGCCGCCACACGCGCCATTGGCACATGCCAAGCGACCTTGCAACCTAGCATGCCAAGCCGTGCAAACCTAGGGCCAAAGCCGCTACGCGCGCCATTGGCACATGCCATGCAACACTTGCATTTTGGCATTTCCACCTGCACCCGATGCGCAACCTACAGCCAAGGCATTCCACACAAGCCATTGGCACATGCCATGCGACCCTTGCACTTTGGCTTTCCGCGCCTACATCAAAGGCCACGATTCCTCTCAAGATGCAAAATCTCGACTGTCGAAGGTCGCTACTGAGCCGACGCATCTCTCAAGCTCAACTTATCAAACACCAGCGACATGCTACAAGTTTTCCACGAAAATACTCGAGACATCAATACATGTCACAAACTGGGGGATGCTCTTTAGGGTTTTGGTTTGGCGGTTTACAGCGTGCGGCATACACAAATGCCCGTTTCAAGACAGTGTATTAAGAATAAAACGGTTAGTAAATGCAGGAAGTAATGGTGAAACGATCTTTCATTATGGAACATCAGTTCCATCAAATTCCATCAATACCAGGCGTTACCACCTCTTCTCATTTAACTCATCTGTTTCTTTTTCTTACGAGGCCAGAGTACGTTTCACTTAGACTTGTATAAATAGGTTTTACCTATTTCCACCAAGACAACAAGTTTTTGGTCAGGAGAAATACAATACTCAGAAAGTAAACTTTGCTAGCTTTCCCAAAAGCTTTCACCTTCTGATACAATTCAAGTACTACTCTTCCAGAACTGTTCTGGTCTCAACACTCTCTTTGCTTCCCTACCTAAACCAGCCCTTCTCCTCCTCTTTGTGACCGAAGCAAATCCGGAACAACCATTTCTTGGTTTAGGACGGAGTTGTACAGATTGATCTCTCGAATCTAAAGTACTCTCGTGCAGTACATTTGTTTAGGGTTTAGATTTGTTTCTCATTCACCTACCGAAATTACCAAAATCGGAAAAAATGATTTTCACCCATAAACAATTGGCGACCAAAATGGGAGGGTTGATCTTTCGGTTACAATGTCAGTTTTCAATCCTCGATCTCATATTTTGATCCAGGCATCAGGAAAGCAGAAGCAAGCGATCTGTTCATGGATCCACAACTCGACTACCAGACAACCTGGTTACCAGTCGCAAACCGCAAGAGACGACTGGGGACCTCATAGAAACCGAAAGCAAACGATCCAGTCATCAAGTGACTCAAAACGATAGGGGACTTTCCACAATCGCCGTGGTGCTTCCCCAGAAAACTCGATCTTACACACGGAGGATCCCTTTTTCATCAGGAGACCCAGAAAACTGAGTAAATCTAGATTGGGCGAAATATACAATTCATTCTTTTAGGATTCTCGACGAAAACCGTCTTTTTGTGCTTATCTTGTGACAATTACCGATACACACTTTCATAGATACAATATCCTATTCACAAGTCATAATCAGAGTAATACTATTAAAACCATTCATTTCAAAATAAGCCAATATCCTCATAAAATACCAACTGTCTATCAAAACCATTCAGACTCTAAACCAAGCACTCAGTGTGCCTTTCAAACAAAAGAAAAGAAGAACCTAAGCGAAAGTCTGGAAAAGATAAAGAAAAGTCAGGGGAAGTTTTCCAACAATGGATTGCTCTTCTTGGCAAGAACCCCCTTTGCATTTTGAAGTGCCGCCCTCTTCAACTTTAATTCCCTGGACAACTTTGCGATTTCCGCTTCTTGCTTCATCACCGTATCCTCGGAAGGACTCTCCACCGCTTCGGCCAACAACTTTTCAACCTCAGAGAAACTCTTAAAAAACCAAGGAGCATTGAACTCGAACTTCATGCACATATCACGATGGAACCTCCAGCTTGAGATTACATCCCCAGAAATAGTATCACCAGTCACGTTGCGCATGTCGTCAATCGAATATAGAATTTCCTCCACACGTTTAACCAACGCGTACCGACTAGTGATTTTCTTGGTTGTGGAAATACGGTCGTGGTTCTCCCATATCTTAGTATATAATTTTGTGTGTCTGCCTGGCACACTGAATCCTCCAATAAACACGTGATCCCGATGAGGATCCAGGTACGGGGGATCGAAAAGGGCCCCCGCGACTACATCAGCGACTGACAATGGACTCCCAACAATAATTGCGCCTGTGGATACTGGAGTTCTTTTCATTATCCGAACAACAACGACGTTCTCATTTTGATCCACATCCATCTCAAGATCGGCCGGTGCGGCTGCTACAATTAGAGACAAAGCTGCATCTCCACCAGTCTCCGTCTCAGGGTCATCCTCAGAATCAGCTTCCTCCTGCAAAGCCACAGATTAGATACTTCCCAAAAAAAAGGGGGGGGGGGGAACGTGTGGCTTACATATTCGTCTTCAGATCGAACAGAGGAGGATTCAGCACTACTATTGGAAGAACTACTCTCACCATTGCCGGACCCTGAGCTTTCATCCTTCCCAGCTTCCCCATCAACATACTCAACATCACCACCCTCTGTCCGAGGACGGGACGTTTTCCGGCTAGTGGCGAGCTTAGTGAAAACGTTTGTAGTGTTGAGACCCTGGAAGAGATGCAAGGACAGATATTCAGAATAGAAATGAAGACATACGCGGTCTAATCAAGGTCAAGAAGAAAAATCATACATACCCGCATGTTGGATGAACTAAAGGACGGTAGAGCTGAGGAGTCTGACTGGAAACTTCCTGCGGGATTCTTAGACCTTCGCTCCTTCGCCTAAGGACTATCTGCAGTCGAGCTAAAAAAATTTCGCTTGGTTGAAGAAGTATCTCTCAATAGTGGATGCTCCGCCAAAACCGCGGGACAAGGCTTACCGTGGCGATTTTCTACCACGTCATTCACAAACCCGTGAAAAGCAAGAAATTCATCCTGCCAGAATATGTTATACTTAGGGGTTGTTGATGGACTTTGTTCCGCAAGCAGGAAAGGGAGACTTTTCCCCGGCTCTAGAACCGTAGCATCGAGAACAGTTAGCCACGAAACTTCTGGAACAACCGACTGACAAACATGTGGGACCCCTTGATCGAAACCCATATGCCTAGCCGCCCTATCAATGTTGTAGGATACCACTGTGCAAGATCCTCGAAAGAAAGACGGCATGTGACCAGGAACACAGCTTCCCATAAACGTCATCTCTCTAACGCTCATATCCGCTTTGTCAGAAGATAAAGACATGTCTGGCGCAACAGCAAAGGTGCCGATCTGAGCCCATGGGCGAAAATTGATCGTATGTGAATTATCAAGGAATATAACCAGGTTCGAACCAACCCTTGGACGCCTATTTGACCAACGCAGTATTCTGGAGCCACCCCAAGGCGCAGTGAGTACCGCCAACGGCTTTGGAGCATACTTCACGAAATTCTCCCACAGCCACGCTTGAAGAAAAGAGGCATGAACATACGGATCCACTTTCATGTAACCATTCGAAGCGCGCATATCCGAAACCAGCTGATCCAGATGCGTGTACAGAGAACCTAGAAACATGCAGCCAACAGGGAGAACGGCACCTTTCGCCAGCTTTACGGCAAATTTGATAAGTTCTTGTCTTATCTCTTTCTTTCCCGAGCCGTCGTCGAAGATATCTCTGGATAACCAAAGAACCAGAAACGCCGCAACATGGAGAGGACTATTCTTCTGATTCGGCTCCAACTCATCCGGAAACCACTGGGACACCCACCAGCCATAGAAACCTCCCGTCTCGTTCTCTTGCCGAACGAATCCTTTGGATTTCGCAACCATAATGGCGTGCATTTCTTCTTCTTCTGCAGACAACTTGATATCGAGACTACCTAATACTGGAAGATTCAGCAAGGCGGCCACACTCTCCAAGGAAATAGTCATTTCACCCCACCTGCATATGGCCGTATGAGTGTCTGGACACCATCTGGAAATAAAAGCAACCAAGCCCGAAATATCTTTCTGATCTAAAGAACTGCGAAAGCCGCAACAACATCAACAATCTGCGCCTTGTTTAAGCTGGCCCTCACACATCTCTGGCTCAGCATAAATCGCATCCACTTCTCAAGAAGACGCAACGGGCTTACACTAGTCTTAAAGTTAATAGGGGAAGAGCGGTACTCCTTTATCTGAATACAAAACCTTATTACACTTCCTGGACGAACCGACCGAGCCTCTCCTTCACTCTCAAAACCAGTCAAGAGAGTCGACACATACTTGGGATGATTTCTTCTAATTGTAGCAGACATTGTGAAGAACTCATCATTTATGCTTGGCTTGGAGATACCCACATCCTTCGGCACGGCAGAAATCGTTGACATCCTAACAAAAAATTCTCTTACGCTAATTTCACCTCCGAGACAACTACAAAAGAGCAATACGAAGAAAGATTAACACGGAAAGTACATGGAAATTATTTCATCACACACAAGAGAGTCGTCTCGAACGCAATTCCAAAGTAATTTTTTTTGCATGCAAGAGAAATGAGGACTAACGGACTCTGCATCACCACTTCGCGCAGTAAAGGGTTTGCTCCCAGCCGAATGGGCACGCCTCACCAAAGGGAACCACACACGGCCATATCAGAAAAGGGGGAAACCCTAAATGTTAATTTTCACGGGAAAGGGATAATAATTCTCATGTGCATCTACTTCGCACAATAATTGGGACGGCGAACATCACTATAGCATCCGCGCCTAAATTCCACTACAAGTTCATGCAAAACATACCTACGGCTGAGATTCATACGGATTCGTACCAACTCAGAATGTCAATATTTATACAAGTTCGTGAAAAGGCACGCCTACAACTAGGTTTTTTGCACCGAAAAAAAAAGGATACAAGGAAGAACTAATTTGAGAAGGAGCGCAGAAGGCATACCTGGAATGCTAGCTCGCCTTACCACTTTGTTAGCGCGAAGGTATGAAGAAACAAAGGTGTGAAATAAAAGGCAGACGACCCCTTTTATAGGCGTAATATTTGAGGACTCCAAATAAAGGAAGGACTCCCTTTTCAAAGCCGTGCGTGGAGAAAGGCAGACGGGCCCGCAATAGCAAGCTTGGACGCTTCCAAAAACGCACACACCCTCCATGCTAGCACCGGTCCCACCAAGCACTCAATCCGCGCCAGCTTCCCAATCCGCGCCAGCTGCCAATCCGCGCCAACTGCCAATCCGCGCCACACCATGCTTTCTAACGCCATGCTCTGCCAAACGACCCACGCCCATTCCAGGCTCATTAATACTGACAAGTACCTTTCACACCCAGTCGATGCTAGCATCTCTTCCTCGCGCTCCAAAGCCTGACCACAAAGACATATAAACGACTGGGATTTATACAAAGCTACCAGATGCAAGGATTGCGAATTCTACTTACATCTCGAAAAAAAGGTCAGACAAGTCTCCTTAGCCCTTTTTCACGACTTACTGTCTCAGTTCTATCCTCGTCTGTCACCATCTTATGCTTACCTTCCAACAAGGCCCATGTTCCAAGCTAAGCAGGGGACTTAATGTTGATGGTGGTTTTTAGACAAGGCGTAAAATCGTAAAACCTTACGCATAGCATGACGTCACCGTTGACGCTAAACATATTTATTAGAAAATTTGATGCACTTATGTAATAAATTACCAGGGTATCTTTTTTCAAATGCTAAACTAGGGTTTCGACACACAAAACCCTAAGCCGCACAATCGCTGCGCATCATGGAAACTATGCCAAAACCAAAGCCGCACAATCGTTGTGCATCATGGCAACTATGCCAAAACCAAAGCCGCACAATCACTGCGCATCATGGTAACTATGCCAAAACCAAAGCCGCACAATCGCTGCGCATCATGGCAACCATGCCAAAACCAAGCCGCACAATCATTGCGCTTCACGACAACTGATGAGTGCTAAAAAGTGCATATTTCTATATATTTTTATTGACATTTAACTCATCCTTTGTGCATTAAATTCTACATTTTACCCCATATTCTGTATTTTCCTTGTTTTCAAGATTAAATATTTTTATTAATTAATTTTGCATTTTTAGGTAATAAATAAAGTTGGATGAATTGCGGAGCGGAAAAGAGCATAAAAGTAGTGAAAGGCCGGGAGGAATTACACAAATATCTCAACCCAAGCCCGCCTCGGTTCTCAGCCGTCAGATCGAAGCATTTCAGCATCCTACGGTCGCTCCATTATCGCACATCAAACTCCGAAGTCCTCGCTTCACATCGCAGTGCCCATCTCAATCTTGAGCCGTCCTTTTTGCTGCATTTCCTCATCCTACGGTCTCTCCAATATCTTCCCATCTCACCGTTGGATCCACCTACCATCTTCACATCCGACGCGTTTCCTCGCAAATCATCACCCCTTGCCACACCCGCTCAGCACCCTAACTTCCAAACCCATCGACCTCAAGCCAAACACTCCCTTCTCCCCAAACTGTCGACCTCTTCTTCTCTTCCCCAAACTTCCTCTCTTCCATCACCTGCAACTCCTTCACCATCATGCCCCGACATTACCAGACCTCGAGCTCCATCACCACCTTCTTTCCCGACCATCATAGAAACACATCAACCCTAGATGCTACAAACAAGAAAGGCAGAGCTAGAGTTCAGTTACAGTGGAGAGAAGACCAACTTGGAGCGTTGTTCGAGTTGACAGGAGCAAGTGGAAGCATGGGTCAGCGCTCAATTGCAGAGGAGACAACGAATTCAGAGGGTACGGTGAGTTTTCCCCAATTTCCCAAAAACCCTAATTTTATCAAATTTGGGGAAAATGCTTGTAAACCCTAATTGAATGTTTTGGGTATAAATAGAGATGAAGGGTGAATGTCAGAATCATCTCTGGACTAGCCAGTGAACATTGTAGTAGTTTTATTTCCAATTTCAAATTCAGTTATTTGAGTTCAGTAAAAATTTGAAGTTATGTGTCAATTATCTTTTAAGATGTATGATATTAGTAACATGTTAGTTATGAGCTAAGTTACATTAGCTAAGGTTTAGATGAAACCTTAGTACACAGTTAGGTGGTGGAATGTTAGGTTATAACTCATGTAAGTTGAACTGATTGAGGAATGGAGGAAATTAGTGTCCAACTTTGCTTGTGATTGATTGTGCTGTTAAAAGACAGTCAATGCTAGGAGTAAAACAGTTGAACTAGCTTATTATTCTTCCATTCCATCTATGTATTCCCTGGAACATAGGCAGGCTTGAACCTTCACCTAGCTCCATTAGGGATAGGGATTTAACCTAGAACTACACTATCTAGCTAGGTCACTAGGTGGATTCAGAACCTTAGTTTAGTCCACAAACTCACTTCACTGTCACTTGAAATTCTCTGTTTTTGCTTATTGCCCAGCTACTTGTTTCTTCACTGTTTTGCTTAAATTGTGCAACTTAAACCTTGCTGTGCACTAGTTATAGTGCACTGTCCTCCTCTGCCTTGCACTGTTGTGCTTGAAATCACCATGCAATTTGCTTACTTCCTGTTTTAGTTTGAACTCTTAGTTTCATGATAGGTTGCATTTAGTTACAATTTATCTCCCTTGCTCTTGGCTACTTGCCTTGGTTCGTAGCTTAGCTACCATCACTACACACCACATCCCTGTGGACTTCCCCTTACTCATCCCTTTACTATAACTTGGCCCTATATACTTGTAGGTTTTGTGTGCGCTTTCGTTTTCACACCAAGTTTTTGGCGCCGCTGCCGGGGATGTGCGCTGAGTAGTGCTTGTCCCTGCTGCTGGCTACCTCCTTCTCTGGCTCCAGCCTTGCTTACCTACCTTTCCTGCCAACTCCCTTTTTAACCTGCTGTAACTTAAACAGATACCTGTTCTGTGCTTTGCTACTGCATCACCCTTGCTGCTGTGTGCTACTGCTGCTGTGCTGTGTAGCTGGTGCTGGTGCTGCTGCTGTCTGCTTCTAGCTGCTGCTGTTCTGCTTTGCTGCAAAGCTTTGCTGCTGCTTGTGCTACCAACCTCTACCTTCTTCTCCTGAGCCAGTGCTGCTATTCCAGCTGGGTGAGCTGAAGCAAGGTGTTGTGGGCTGCAGTGAAGCTGAGTTAGAGACAATCCCAACTGGGTTGATGCAAAGAAAGGCTAAGGATGATCCAAGCCCAACTGGGCTAGTGCAACAAAGGGAATAAAAGCCCAACTGGGCTTCCCTCCAAAACCAAGTAAGCCTAACCCATGAGTTATCCCAACTGGGCCTCATTAAAATTCATTTGGGCTTGTAATAATTTATTCAATTAATTTGGGCTTGTAATAATTTTTATTTGTTTTTTTCTTTTCTTTTTCTTTTATGGGCTTGTAATATTTTTTTTATTGTTGTTATTTTTCTTTCTTTTGTGGATGTGTGACAATTTATATTAAGCTTCAAATTCGTGTGCCAAAATTAACCCAAATTAGGCTTAGTTCAAACCCAACTCAACCAAAGTTCCCAAACCCAATTTTAACCAAAACCCATCTTAAAACCAAAATACCCATTTTTGAAAACCAAAAATTCTACTCCTTAAAACCAAATTCCACTTAACCCTTTCAAAACCAAATCTTCAAAATCCTTATGGGCCCTGTTTTCTCCATTATCTGTGGGCTTGTTATTTCATGAGTGGGATATGATTGTAACCTTTAGAGACCAATCAAATAGACTAGTTAGAGTAAATCAAATAGACCCAATTGACATACCCAAAACTTCTGAGGAAAACACACCGGACCAATCTGAAACAATGGGAGAACACCGTACCCTCAAGGATTATATGTACCCAACTAGAGCAAGTCAACCCTCTTGCATTGTCCTACCCGAGGCTAATGGCCACTATGAGCTGAAATCGAGCACAATACAAATGCTCCCTGTTTTTAGAGGTGTTGAAAATGAAAACCCTTACCACCACGTGACAGAATTCGAGGAAATTTGTGGAACTCTGCGTTTCACTCAAATGACCGACGAAACCCTAAAGTTAAGGCTCTTTCCTTTCTCCCTGAAAGATAAGGCAAAAGCCTGGTTGTATGCTTTACAGCCACAGTCCATCATGACATGGGATGACCTCACAAAGGAGTTTTCAAAAAATTCTTCCCAAACCACAAGACTGCGACAATTCGTCAAAGTCTGAATAGCTTTGTGCAATTAGAGGGTGATACCTTAGCTAGATACCTGGAGAGATTCAATGAATTATTGCTCCAATGTCCCCATCATGGTTTTGAAAAATGGAGACTTGTGCAAATTTTGTATGAGGGTCTAGATGTGTCCACCTGAACAACGGTTGAGTCGATGTGCAATGGTATTTTCGTAGACAAAACTGCTGATGCGTCTTGGGACTTCTTAATTGAGGTAGCTGAGAAGACGCAACAGTGGGAATCCATTCGCGAACCCAGGAAGACTACACCTGTAGCTAAGGTTCTTAGGATTGAGTCAGATTTTGAGGGAAATGCAACGATGGCATCGTTAGTTAGGAGAATAGAAGAGTTATAACTACATAAAAATGCAAAACCTTCCACCACTACTCTCCGAGAACATGTCGAAATGTCTGTATGTGCTGCTTGCCATGATCCCAACCATCAACTCAATAGTTGCCCAGATTTAGTTGCAGTCCAGGAAGCTAGACTTGAGCAAGCACATGCGATGTTTCAAAAACCAGAGCATAACCCTTATTCACAGACCTACAATCCAGGATGGAGGAACCACCCCAACTTTTCATGGTCCAAAGGCCCCACTCAAGGAGGACTATCTCAACCCACCCAAAGCTATCAAAACAATCAGGGATATCAATACCCTAGGAACCCTCAACAACAATCATATCCTCAAAACAATACCGACAAGAGATTATCCAACATAGAGGAGATTGTCCAGAGTCTGGTGCAAAGTCAGAAAAATCTAGATCAAAAGATGGGTCAAATGTGTGATTCAATAAGTGAGAGAGAAAAGGGTAAACTTCCTAGCCAACCCCAACAAAATCCAAATAGGATATTTCAAGCAGGCACATCATCTTGCGAAGAAACCTCACCCGATCAAGTTCATTCCATCACCACTCTCCGAAGTGGTAAGATTGTTGAGAACAACGTAGGCATGCCACAAACAAGTGAATCTGAGACAAACTTAGCACTGCCTACACCACCTAAGGAAACCTCCAGTTTAGATAAAGAGTCCGAGCACATTAGTGAAGCTGACAATCCCACTGCTAGGAATGTCCCTCTACCTCCTAATGCTCCTGTTGCTCCATATCCTCAGAGGTTAGTTCGCCAACAGATAAGCACCCACTACAATGAGATGTTAGAACTGTTCAAAAGAGTCAACATCAACATTCCTTTTCTTGAGGCAATTAAGCAAATCCCTGCATATGCCAAATTCCTCAAAGACTTGTGTACTCAAAAACACAAGATTAATGTACACAAACGTGCTTTCTTAGCTGAACAAGTGAGTTCCATCATTCTGAACAAAACCCCACCTAAGTTTAGGGACCCAGGTTGTCCAACAATTTCTTGCACTATAGGAAACCACATGGTTGATAAAGCTTTATTAGATCTAGGTGCAAGTGTGAACCTCCTGCCATATTCTGTTTATGCGCAGTTAGGTCTTGGAGAGTTGAAGCCAGCACCCATAACTCTCCAATTGGCGGACCGATCCGTCAAAATCCCTCGAGGTGTGATTGAGGATGTTTTGATTAAGGTTGATAAGTTCTACTTTCCTGTAGACTTTATTGTCTTAGATACTCAACCTGTACAAAACCCGGATAGCCACATTCCTGTCATTTTAGGGCGTCCTTTCCTGGCGACGTCTAATGCGATCATCAATTGCCGTAATGGAGTGTTGAAGCTGTCTTTAGGAAAATATGACTGTAGAGCTGAATGTGTTTAATGTTAGTCAACAACATGTGAATCTTGATGATGAGGATGTACATGAGGTCAATATGATTGAGAGTTTGATACAAGACTCATTGACTAGCATGATGTCAGTCGAACCCTTGCAAGCATGTCTGGAAGAAGTTGACTTGGAGTTGTATGATGATGAATACCTTGGTGAAGTCCAATCTTTGCTCGAATCTGTACCTCATATGGACATCACTGAATGGCAGACTAAAGTGGAACAACTCCCACTTTCTGAGAAGTCTGTCATATCTTCGGATGAGTCTCCTAAGGCCAAGCAGGAATTGAAACCTACCCGATACTTTGAAGTATGCCTTTCTAGGTCCTTATGATACTTTACCTGTTATCATTTCTTCCCAACTAAACATAGAACAGGAAAACAAGCTTTTAGAAGTACTTGAGGAGCAGAAAGAGGCCTTAGGATGGACCATCTCAGATCTCAAAGGAATTAGTCCCACCATTTGCATGCACCACATTAACCTTGAAGAGAATGCCAAACCATCGAGGGAAATGCAAAGGAGACTTAATCCTAACATGAGAGAAGTTGTTAAGAGTGAGATCTTGAAGCTGCTTGATGCGGGTATCATATATCCGATTTCAGATAGTAGATGGGTTAGTCCCATTCAAGTTGTGCCTAAAAAGTCAGGCATTACTGTAGTTCGGAACGAAAAGAATGAGTTAGTCCCTTCACGTACAACCACAGGATGGCGAGTATGTATCGACTACAGGAAGTTGAACACAGTAACAAGAAAAGATCACTTCCCCCTTCCCTTCATAGACCAAATGCTAGAACGTGTGTCTGGACACAGTCACTACTGTTTTCTAGATGGCTTTTCCGGTTATAACCAAATCCACATTGCACCGGAAGATCAGGAAAAAACTACATTCACGTGTCCATTTGGGACATTTGCTTTTAGACGTATGCCCTTCGGGGTGTAATGCACCTGCTACTTTTCAGCGTTGCATGATGAGCATTTTTTCAGACATGATAGATAGTTTTCTCGAGATCTTTATGGATGATTTCTCTGTGTTTGGTTCTTCTTTTGACGAATGTTTGGACCATCTAGTCCTTGTGCTATCAAGATGTAAGCAAAAGAATCTGATTTTAAACTGGGAAAAATGCCACTTCATGGTGAACTCCGGCATAGTTCTAGGACACATCGTATCGGAAAAAGGAATTGAAGTAGATAAAGCTAAAGTCGACCTCATTCAACATTTACCCCAACCCCACTCTGTGAAGGGGATTCGATCATTTTTAGGTCACGCCGGATTCTACCGGCGATTCATCAAAAACTTTAGCCAAATCTCTCGCCCTTTGTGTAACCTACTTGCCAAAGATGTTGTCTTTAACTTTGATGCTGCGTGTGTGAAGGCGTGGGAAGAACTCAAGACTCTCCTTACCTCAGCTCCTATTGTCCAACCACCCAACTGGGAGCTACCGTTCGAGCTCATGTGTGATGCCTCTGATTATGCCGTTGGTGCTGTTTTAGGACAACGTGTTGATAGACTACCATGTGTGATATACTATGCTAGCAAAACCCTTAATGATGCCCAACTCAATTATTCAACTACCGAGAAGGAATTGCTTGCTGTCGTTTTCGCATTAGACAAGTTTAGATCTTATCTCATAGGATCTAAGATCATCATATACACTGACCATGCGGCTTTGAAGTACCTTCTTTCCAAGAAGGATGCTAAAGCTCGCCTTATTCGATGGATACTCTTATTACAGGAATTCGATCTCGAAATCCGTGATAAGAAAGGTTGTGAGAACGTTGCTGATCATTTGTCTAGATTAACCATTGAGTCTATTGATGAGTCTATACTAATCAGAGAATCATTTCCTGATGAGCAATTGATGTCTGTGTCAGACCTTCCTTGGTTTGCCGACATTGTTAACTACCTTGCTGCAGGTAGAATGCCTTCACATTGGTCTAGACAAGACCGTTCTAAGTTCTTGGCTGAAGTTAAACATTTCCTTTGGGACGACCCATATTTGTTTAAGTACTGCCAGGACCAAATCATTCGGAGATGTGTCCCCAACAATGAACAGAGAGAAGTGATATCTTTCTGTCATAACCAAGCATGTGGAGGCCATTTCAGTGCCAAGAAAACCGCTGCAAAGATTCTGCAGTGTGGGTTCTATTGGCCATCATTGTTCAAAGACTGCCATGATCATTGTGGCTTGTGAACGCTGTCAAAAGCTAGGAAGTATTTCGAGGAGAAACATGATGCCATTGAACCCTATTTTGATAGTGGAACTTTTTGATGTTTGGGGGATCGACTTCATGGGTCCATTCCCTATTTCTGACGGTAGGTTGTATATCCTAGTCGCAGTTGATTACGTTTCTAAGTGGGTAGAAGCCATCGCAACCAGAACAAACGACCACAAGGTGGTACTTTCATTTATAAAGGAAAACATATTTGCACGTTTTGGTACCCCTAGAGCTATCATCAGTGACGGCGGTTCACATTTCTGTAACAAGTACTTTGAGTCTTTAGTACGCAAGTATGGCATAACTCACAAGGTTGCAACTCCGTACCACCCTCAGACGAGTGGACAAGTAGAAGTGTCTAATAGGGAAATCAAGCACATTCTAGAGAAGACGGTTAACCCGTCCCGGAAAGATTGGTCATTACGACTGAATGATGCTTTGTGGGCCTATAGAACAGCTTATAAGACACCGATTGGCATGTCCCCCTATCGTCTAGTGTATGGAAAGACGTGCCATCTTCCTGTGGAATTAGAACATCGTGCTTACTGGGCAATCAAGAAGCTTAACTTCTCTCTGGACGAGGCTGGTATTCAAAGGAAACTCCAACTCAACGAGTTGGAAGAATTGAGAAATGAGGCTTATGACAGTGCCATGCTGTACAAGCAGAAGATGAAGATGTTTCATGACAAGCGGATTCTCCGCAAGTCATTCATGCCTGGTCAGAAAGTTTTGTTGTATAACTCCCGGTTGCATCTTTTTCCGGGCAAACTGCGTTCCAGATGGACGGGCCCATTCTTAGTACGCACAGTTTTCCCTCATGGAGCTGTGGAACTGGAAGATGTCGCCAACAGAAACATTTTCAAAGTCAACGGGCAGAGATTAAAGCCATTCCTTGAACCAATCCCACCCGACATTGAAACAACCAACCTGGAGGACCCAGTCTATGTGGACTAAGCTGATCCACCCTTGTACATAAATCAGGTTAAACATTCCATGCTCTTTCTTTTCTTGTGATTTTTGTTTCTTCATGTACAGTTTTTCTTTCCTTTCTAAAACATTGAGGACACTGTTTATTTTAGGTTTGGGGGTAGATTTAGGAACCCTGATAACATGCTATAATAGGAAAACAAACCTCTTTCTTTTTGACATAATCCCGTCTAAACCAAATTTATCCCAAGAAACCAAACCCATTAAAACCAAAGAGTTATATAAAAAAAAAAAATAAAAAAAAATATAAAAATAAAAAATTAAAAAAAACAAAAAAAAATGGAGCTCATTTACCTTGAAATGTTGACTCTTGTGCAAATATGTAATTTTAGGAGTCTTAGTCTAGATATTTAGGCACCCTGATTCTAGCACAATTCACATAGTGATAAGAAACTTGCACGCGCACGATCTACCAATACATGTATAGCCTCATCCAGGTGTTTATCGGAAGTCACGATTGCCAATCACTTTAGAATACTGAACGAAACTTGACTAGCTTGTTCTTTGGTTGGTTGGGATAGAAGGTGGAGGTTACATTAAGAAAGACAACCATCGAATTTAACTGGGTGCATCAAAAAGGGCTACCTCTTGCAAAGTGTCATGTAATCTTTTGTTTCCTTTTGTATATGTATCAAAAGTGTTTCCTTATCAAAAAAAAAAAAAAAAAATATGTATATATTCAGAAAAAATCAAAAAAAAAAAAAAAAAAAAAAAAAAAAAAAAGAAAAAAAATATTTATCAATTCATCCTCTCTTGTTCCAAAAATAAAAGAGAGTAGTCAATGTAAATAAGAGTCATGTAAAGAGTCATCTTTTGTTTTATTGTTATAAGCAAGGAAGGGCGTATGCCATTGATGTACAACGCGAGTAATTGTGAAATACCTCCAACTCATTCACAATTCTCGTAAAGCCCAGACAGCTAGCTAGATTTCGACCTCGGTTCTTAGCCTGAGAAACTATCTCTTGGTGATTAGTAGTCATAACATCCGATCTTTCTTTACACATGTGTAGATACACTTTACACTCTTATCACATGTCTTTATTTGTTATCAGTGCTAGGATTGTGCCTTTGATAGCTAGATTGACATCTCCATTTTGCTGTGAGCTTAAACTGACTTGCACATGTCACATTTGATGGAATCTGAGCTTATATTTTGACCTAGAACTTTGTAGGTACGTTCTAAGCAAACCTTCACGAGACTTCAACTCGTCCACTAGGGACACTTAGTGGTTTAAAAGGCTTATTGCATTCGCTAAATGCAATCGAGAGACCAGCGACAGTGGTATAGGTAGGATTTCCTTAGTTTTGTTTTACTTGAGGACAAGTAAAATTCAGGTTTGGGGGTATTTGATGAGTGCTAAAAAGTGCATATTTCTATATATTTTTATTGGCATTTAACTCATCCTTTGTGCATTAAATTCTACATTTTACCCCATATTCTGTATTTTCCTTGTTTTCAAGATTAAATATTTTTATTAATTAATTTTGCATTTTTAGGTAATAAATAAAGTTGGATGAATTGCGGAGCGGAAAAGAGCAGAAAAGTAGTGAAAGGCCGGGAGGAATTACGCAAATATCTCAACCCAAGCCCGCCTCGGTTCTCAGCCGTCAGATCGAAGCATTTCAGCATCCTACGGTCGCTCCATTATCGCACATCAAACTCCGAAGTCCTCGCTTCACATCGCAGCGCCCATCTCAATCTTGAGCCGTCCTTTTTGCTGCATTTCCTCATCCTACGGTCTCTCCAATATCTTTCCATCTCACCGTTGGATCCACCTACCATCTTCACATCCGACGCGTTTCCTCGCAAATCATCACCCCTTGCCACACCCGCTCAACACCCTAACTTCCAAACCCATCGACCTCAAGCCAAACACTCCCTTCTCCCCAAACTGTCGACCTCTTCTTCTCTTCCCCAAACTTCCTCTTTTCCATCACCTGCAACTCCTTCACCATCATGCCCCGACATTACCAGACCTCGAGCTCCATCACCACCTTCTTCCCCGACCATCACAGAAACACATCAACCCTAGATGCTACAAACAAGAAAGGCAGAGCTAGAGTTCAGTTACAGTGGAGAGAAGACCAACTTGGAGCGTTGTTCGAGTTGACAGGAGCAAGTGGAAGCATGGGTCAGTGATGAGTGCCAAATATTGTATATATTTATCCCTTTTTCTTTGGCATTTAACTCATCTTTTGTGCATTAATTCTACATTTTATCCCATATTCTGTATTTTCATTGTTTTCAAGAATAAATGTTTTTATTAATTAATTTTGCATTTTTAGGTAATAAATAAAATTTGGATGAGTTGCGGAGCGAAAAAGAACAGAAAAGTGTTGGAAGCCAAAGAGGAATCACGCAAAGAAGCCGCGAAGGATGTTGCGCACAAGACAAAAAGGCTAGAAATGGGCTCAAGAAGGAAGAATTTGATCTTAAAGAAGAAATGGGCTCAGAATTATCCCAAGCCCAACCTTTCTCCCAAACCTAATCTCAAACCCAAAGCCCATCTTCTTCCCAGCCGTCAGATCATCTCAAAGAGGCATCCTATGGTCGCTTCAATGCCAATTCATCAAACTGGAAGCTCCTGCTTTACAACAAAACACCTAATTCTAATCTGAGCCATTGATTTAGATGTATTTGAATCTAACGGTCTCTAAAGATATGCTCCCATCCCACCATTGGATCCACCTACCCTCTTCACATCCAACGTTTCTTCTTCATCAAACATCAAATTTTCTAATCCCGCCTAACACCCAAACACCCAACACCTATACCCAAAACAAACACCCCTAATCTCTTCCCCATCGTTTTTCTTCTCTCTCCTTCCCTAGCAGCAACTCCACCAACCCTGCCGACGCCACCAGCTACGCCACCTGCTCCACCAACCCTGACACCACCATACCACCTCCGTCATCATCCTACACGTGATTGAAAGCTTACCCCATCATTCTAGCCCTTTATCCCATCAACTTATTACCTAACCTAAACCCTAGGTTATGGGTTGATGGATTAACGTGTGCTAGAGAAGCAATTGATGCATGGAGGTGATACAGGAGAACAAGTGGAAGCATGGGTCGAAGATGGAATGGTCTCATCACATCAAATCAGGTTACAAAATCGATCCCTAGGTCACTGTTGAAAATTAGGGTTTCGAAAATTAGGGTTCTGTTTACATTTTTTGTATAAATAGAAGAGATGGGTATGGTGTAGAAGCTGTTCTTGGACTAGCCAAGTTACCAATTAGGTTTAATTTTAGTTTGTAAATTTTTAATTTCAAAATCAATTTAGGGTTTATGTTTAATTTTCAATTTCAATTTCCTGCTTCAATTTCAGTTATGTTCATGTCTACTATGTTCTGTTGATGTTACTGTTAATCCTGTTGCTCCATGTTAGCTTCACCATCCCCCCTGCCTTAGGCTAATTGCCTTTGTGTCACTTTCACTTTGCTCCATTTTGTTTTGTTTTTGTTCACTGTTTTGTTGTTGTTTAGTTTTTAATCTGTTTAGTCTTTGCTGTTTTTGCCAATCTTTTGTTCTCTGGTTTGCTTCCAATTTGGCCTAGAGCCACTGTTTACCACTCCTTGTGCTGCTGCTGCATTGCTGCCTTTTCCTGCCTACTGCTGCTGCTGCTCCAAAGCTCACTTCACTCCCAAAAGCCTCTGAAGCCCAGTTAAGGCCAAAGCCTAGTTCACTACCAAGCCCAAGTCACAAGTGAACTGTTAAGCCCAATTCACAAGTGAACTGTTAAGCCCAATTCACAGTTGAACTGTTGAGCCCAAAGCTCAAATCAGTTCACTGAAACCAAAGCCCATAGTCCACATTTCTGAGCCCAAGCTCAGTTCAACCCAATTTACTCAAAGGGTATTCAAAGCCCAACAATAACAATTTAGGAGCCCAAAATAGCTAGAAAACTCCAAAACACACCCAGTCTCTGTGGATCGACCCGTACTTGCACGAGCTACAACCGACGACCGTGCACTTGCGGTATTACTGTAGGCCCGCGTTTTTCTGCGCTTAATTTTATACATATCTCCGGGCCCACCAAGTTTTTGGCCGGGGATAATTTTTAGACCTTTTCAAAGCCTATCAAGTTTTTGGCGCCGTTGCCGGGGATTGGTGCTGTGTTTTTCTTGTTGTTTTATTAGCTATTTTTGCATTTCACTGCATAGCATTTGCATCTGCATCTGCTTCACTTCATTTGCTGTTGGACCTGCTGTTCTGAACCTGTTTTTCCTCTGCTCGGACGCCACCAAGGAAAAGAACCAAAACCCAACTGGGTTTTTGCAACAATATCAGAGCAGCTGGGCTGTGCTTAAAAGGTAACCCATTTAAGAGAACCCGAATTGTGGGCTTCCAATTTTTAATTGTGGGCTTGTAATATTAAAGCCAATTTTTGGGCTTCTCTTATTTTCTGTTGGGTTTGTAATAATTTATTTGTGGGCGTGTTTGTTTAATTTGTGGGCTTGTTTAAATTCTTTCATTGGACTTGTATTTTGGACTCTGGGTTTAAACCCAGCTGAGCTTGTAACCGATTGTGGGCTTGCTTCCACTCAAGAGTGGACCTCGAAACCAAAGTTTTAAAACAAACGTCGGGCCTTAACCAACTGGGCCAAATTAAACTTTCAAAATTAAAACTTAGTGTTTCTTGAGCCGCAGCCTTCCTTCCATTCCATTAGAGGACAAACAGTGGGCTTGCTCCCATTCAAAAAAAACCAAATTTTATTTTCTTTCTTAAAAAAAAAATAAAAAATAAAAAATTCTTTTGCTCCCAATTTTAAAACCAAATTTCTACTTTGCTCCCATTTTTAAACCAAATTTTCAAATGTCTCCCACCAAAACCAAATTTTTCCCAAAAATCCAAACCCTTTAAAAACCAAATTTTGGGCTTTGTAACATAGTTACTTAGCTTTTGAGCCAATCATGTCTGGATTTTGGTCTGCTCCTGGGGATGGAAATAAAACTCTTAGAGAACTTGCTTATGGGAATGTGCCACGTTATGAACCTTCCACGGACCATGATGTCAATAGTCATAGGAATTATTATGGACATTTTCAAAGTCCCGAGCCGCAATACATGAACCCTAATGACTATTCATACATGCATCATTCATCGCAACGTGAAAATGAACATTTTGCTAGTGCCTCACTCACACAATCATCACTTATGGATCAAATAGAAGCTCGAATCACAGCTTTAGAAATGCAATCACATGAGGAATCTTTCACATCTAATTTTCTTAGGCAACCTGAAATCTATGCATTTCCCGCATGTGGTAGTTTAGACCACCCTGTTGAGCATTGTCATATTTTGCATAATTTTAGGCAATCTAGAGAAAATCCAATATATGAAATGCCCATAAATTGTGAGAATGGTAGTCATTGGGACCATAATCAATCCTTTGAGGGTTGCGATCAATATTTTGTAAACCCTAATGACGATGCACACATGTACCATTCACCACAATTTGAACATGAAGAATTTTGTACTCCCATGAATTTAGACTCCACCACAGAAGCTTTAAGACTCTGTAAGCAAGACTATGATAGATCTACAGCACGAATTCATGCACATTTAGATCAGATTTTGCTTCACCGACAAAAGGAGGAAATTCATGAGGAAATGTATGTTGTCCCTAATGAAGTGTCTAGTCCCATTCATGTAAATAATGTTGAATATGAACCTAATTTAGAGGAACATGAATCGACTAATGACACCACCACTGATAATGAGGACCAATATGCATGCTACCATGATGATGATTATGATGATTATGATGATATATTAGAAGAACATGAAAATATTGTGGAACCTGTTGGTTCAAAAACATATGGCTTCTCGCCCTCGACCTTCATGAATATTGTTTTTTCTAATACTCATTGTAATTCATATGATTTTGATTTTGACATGGGATTCGTACAATTATTCTGTGAAGATGAGCATGCCATAGGAATAGTTGAATCTTCTGTAGACACTAATATGCATGAAAATATATTGGATGTGTCTGATTCTCTACCTAGGTCACATTGTGATATTTCTCCTGATTTGCCGATGCATGAGAATAAATTTGTTGATGATGTTGATGATTCTGATTGTGATCTTGCCAATTTGATTGATGATTGTGAGCATGATGTGACACGTGTAGAAGACTTAGGAGATTTTGATTTGATTGATAATGACGCACCTATTCTCCTACATGAGTCACAATCTGTTGGCCTTCCACCCAACCTAGATTTGGTTTGTACCAATATTGTAAAACCAATTTTTCTGAAAATTCCTAATCTAGGATTGGAACTGTATGCTTCCCAAGTCCTTTTGGACTATTTTGCTTCTAAGTATAATATCTTTGAGGAACCACAGTTGGAAATTGCATGTTTGCCCGTCCCTAGCACAGTTCATTTCGAGTTAGACCTTTTGCATGATGAACCCCCGAAACTGCGCGATTTTGTTTTCAAAATTATATCTTCTGTAAAATCCAGGTTTGGGGGTAGCTCATTTTGTTTCACAGTTTCACTTGCGTTTCTTTCCTGTTATATATGTGTGAAGCTGTTGAAATGTCTACACTTTGTCTTATGGGTTGATCCTCAACTCTTTAGATTGTTAGTGTATGGTGAATTTTTTGTATATAATCAAGTATATAAATTTTAAAAACCCTTTTGTTCCTTTTGTATATATTTTGCTAATCCAATATGATCTCGGCTGAAATATGTTGGATTTTTGCCTTGGATAACGGAGTTTTAATTCTGCTTTCGCCGAAATCGGGTATTCTCTCTCCTTTTACTCTACTCAGCATGTCCCTTTCCATATGTTGCATTCTAATTCTTTCCATATTTTGAAACATTGAGGACAATGTTTAGTTTAGGTTTGGGGGTATAGAGTAGATGCCACGATAATATGCCATAATTGAAAACAAAACTCCATCTTTTTGAAAAAAAATTGAAAAATTCCAAAAAAATTGAAAATCAAAAAAAAAAAAAAAAAAAACATAAAAATGGAGCTCATTTACCTTGAAATGTTGACTCTTGTGCAAATATGTAATTATTAGGAGTCTTAGTCTAGATATTTAGGCACCCTGATTCTAGCACAATTCACATAGTGATAAGAAATTTGCACACGCACGATCTACCAATACATGTATGGCCTCGATCTTCAAGGTGTTTGATAGGAAGTTACGATTGCCAATCACTTTAGAATACTGAACGAAACTTGACTAGCTTGTTCTTTGGTTGGTTGGGATAGAAGGTGGAGGTTACATTAAGAAAGACAACCATCGAATTTAACTGGGTGCATCAAAAAGGGCTACCTCTTGCAAAGTGTCATGTAATCTTTTGTTTCCTTTTGTATTTGTATCAAAAGTGTTTCTATGTTAAAAAAAAAAAAAAAAAAAAAAAAAAAAAAAAAAAAAACGATGTATATATTCAGAAAAAAAAAAAGAGAAAAAATATCAGAAAAATACAAAAAAAAATCAAGTATTTATCAATTCCATCATCTCTTGTTCCAAAAATAAAAGAGAGTAGTCAATGTAAATAAGTCATGTAAAGAGTCATCTTTTGTGTTTTTTTTGTAATAAGCAAGGAGGGTGTATGCCATTGATGTACAACGCGAGTAATTGTGAAATACCTCCAACTCATTCACAATTCTCGTAAAGTCCGGACAGCTAGCTAGATTTCGACCTCAGTTCTTAGCCTGAGAAACTATCTCTTGGTGATTAGTAGTCATGACTTCAGATCTTTCTTTACACATGTGTAGATACACTTTACACTCTTATCACATGTCTTTTTTTGTTATCAGTGCTAGGATTGTGCCTTCGATAGCTAGATTGACATCTCCATTTTGCTGTGAGCTTAAACTGTTTTGCACATGTCACATTTGATGGAATCTGAGCTTATATTTTGACCTAGAACTTTGTAGGTACGTTCTAAGCAAACCTTCACGAGACTTCAACTCGTCCACTAGGGACACTTAGTGGTTTAAAAGGCTTAGTGCATACGCTAAATGCATTCGAGAGACCAGCGACAGTGGTATAGTTAGGATTTCCTTAGTTTTGTTTTACTTGAGGACAAGTAAAATTCAGGTTTGGGGGTATTTGATGAGTGCCAAATATTGTATATATTTATCCCTTTTTCTTTGGCATTTAACTCATCTTTTGTGCATTAATTCTACATTTTATCCCATATTCTGTATTTTCATTGTTTTCAAGAATAAATGTTTTTATTAATTAATTTTGCATTTTTAGGTAATAAATAAAATTTGGATGAGTTGCGGAGCGAAAAAGAACAGAAAAGTGTTGGAAGCCAAAGAGGAATCACGCAAAGAAGCCGCGAAGGATGTTGTGCACAAGACAAAAAGGCTAGAAATGGACTCAAGAAGGAAGAATTTGATCTTAAAGAAGAAATGGGCTCAGAATTATCCCAAGCCCAACCTTTTTCCCAAACCTAATCTCAAACCCAAAGCCCATCTTCTTCCCAGCCGTCAGATCATCTCAAAGAGGCATCCTATGGTCGCTTCAATGCCAATTCATCAAACTGGAAGCTCCTGCTTTACAACAAAACACCTAATTCTAATCTGAGCCATTGATTTAGATGTATTTTGAATCTAACGGTCTCTAAAGATATGCTCCCATCCCACCATTGGATCCACCTACCCTCTTCACATCCAACGTTTCTTCTTCATCAAACATCAAATTTTCTAATCCCGCCTAACACCCAAACACCCAACACCTATACCCAAAACAAACACCCCCTAATCTCTTCCCCATCGTTTTTCTTCTTCTCCTCCTTCCCTAGCAGCAACTCCACCAACCCTGCCGACGCCACCAGCTACGCCACCTGCTCCACCAACCCTGACACCACCATACCACCTCCGTCATCATCCTACACGTGATTGAAAGCTTCCCCATCATTCTAGCCCTTTATCCCATCAACTTATTACCTAACCTAAACCCTAGGTTATGGGTTGATGGATTAACGTGTGCTAGAGAAGCAATTGATGCATGAAGGTGATACAGGAGAACAAGTGGAAGCATGGGTCGAAGATGGAATGGTCTCATCACATCAAATCAGGTTACAAAATCGATCCCTAGGTCACTGTTGAAAATTAGGGTTTCGAAAATTAGGGTTCTGTTTACATTTTTTGTATAAATAGAAGAGATGGGTATGGTGTAGAAGCTGTTCTTGGACTAGCCAAGTTACCAATTAGGTTTAATTTTAGTTTGTAAATTTTTAATTTCAAAATCAATTTAGGGTTTATGTTTAATTTTCAATTTCAATTTCCTGCTTCAATTTCAGTTATGTTCATGTCTACTATGTTCTGTTGATGTTACTGTTAATCCTGTTGCTCCATGTTAGCTTCACCATCCCCCCTGCCTTAGGCTAATTGCCTTTGTGTCACTTTCACTTTGCTCCATTTTGTTTTGTTTTTGTTCACTATTTTGTTGCTGTTTAGTTTTTAATCTGTTTAGTCTTTGCTGTTTTTGCCAATCTTTTGTTCTCTGGTTTGCTTCCAATTTGGCCTAGAGCCACTGTTTACCACTCCTTGTGCTGCTGCTGCATTGCTGCCTTTTCCTGCCTACTGCTGCTGCTGCTCCAAAGCTCACTTCACTCCCAAAAGCCTCTGAAGCCCAGTTAAGGCCAAAGCCTAGTTCACTACCAAGCCCAAGTCACAAGTGAACTGTTAAGCCCAATTCACAAGTGAACTGTTAAGCCCAATTCACAGTTGAACTGTTGAGCCCAAAGCTCAAATCAGTTCACTGAAACCAAAGCCCATAGTCCACATTTCTGAGCCCAAGCTCAGTTCAACCCAATTTACTCAAAGGGTATTCAAAGCCCAACAATAGCAATTTAGGAGCCCAAAATAGCTAGAAAACTCCAAAACACACCCAGTCTCTGTGGATCGACCCGTACTTGCACGAGCTACAACCGACGACCGTGCACTTGCGGTATTACTGTAGGCCCGCGTTTTTCTGCGCTTAATTTTATACATATCTCCGGGCCCACCAAGTTTTTGGCCGGGGATAATTTTTAGACCTTTTCAAAGCCTATCAGTCAGCGCTCAATTGCAGAGGAGATAACGAATTCAGAGGGTACGGTGAGTTTTCCCCAATTTCCCAAAAACCCTAATTTTATCAAATTTGGGGAAAATGCTTGTAAACCCTAATTGAATGTTTTGGGTATAAATAGAGATGAAGGGTGAATGTCAGAATCATCTCTGGACTAGCCAGTGAACATTGTAGTAGTTTTATTTCCAATTTCAAATTCAGTTATTTGAGTTCAGTAAAAATTTGAAGTTATGTGTCAATTATCTTTTAAGATGTATGATATTAGTAACATGTTAGTTATGAGCTAAGTTACATTAGCTAAGGTTTAGATGAAACCTTAGTACACAGTTAGGTGGTGGAATGTTAGGTTATAACTCATGTAAGTTGAACTGATTGAGGAATGGAGGAAATTAGTGTCCAACTTTGCTTGTGATTGATTGTGCTGTTAAAAGACAGTCAATGCTAGGAGTAAAACAGTTGAACTAGCTTATTATTCTTCCATTCCATCTATGTATTCCCTGGAACATAGGCAGGCTTGAACCTTCACCTAGCTCCATTAGGGATAGGGATTTAACCTAGAACTACACTATCTAGCTAGGTCACTAGGTGGATTCAGAACCTTAGTTTAGTCCACAAACTCACTTCACTGTCACTTGAAATTCTCTGTTTTTGCTTATTGCCCAGCTACTTGTTTCTTCACTGTTTTGCTTAAATTGTGCAACTTAAACCTTGCTGTGCACTAGTTATAGTGCACTATCCTCCTCTGCCTTGCACTGTTGTGCTTGAAATCACCATGCAATTTGCTTACTTCCTGTTTTAGTTTGAACTCTTAGTTTCATGATAGGTTGCATTTAGTTACAATTTATCTCCCTTGCTCTTGGCTACTTCCCTTGGTTCGTAGCTTAGCTACCATCACTACACACCACATCCCTGTGGACTTCCCCTTACTCATCCCTTTACTATAACTTGGCCCTATATACTTGTAGGTTTTGTGTGCGCTTTCGTTTTCACACCAACAACCGTGCCAAATTCGAGTTGCACAATTATTGCGCCACACGCGCCATTGGAACATGCCAAGCGACGCTTGCGACCTAGCATGCCAAGACGTGCAAACCTAGGGCCAATTCGCCACACGCGCCATTGGCACATGCCAAGCGACGCTGGCGACCTAGCATGCCAAGCCGTGCAAACCTAGGGCCAAGCCGCCACACGCGCCATTGGCACATGCCAAGCGACGCTTGCGACCTAGCCGTGCAAACCTAGGGCCAATCCGCCACACGCGCCATTGGAACATGCTAAGCGACGCTTGCGACCTAGCATGCCAAGCTATGCAAACCTAGGTCCAATCCGCCACACGCGTCATTGGCACATGCCAAGCGACGCTTGCTCCTAGCATGCAAAGTCGTGCAAACCTAGGTCCAAGCCGCCACACGCGCCATTGGCACATGCCAAGCGACGCTTGCGACCTAGCCGTGCAAACCTAGGGCCAATCCGCCACACACGCCATTGGAACATGCTAAGCGACGCTTGCGACCTAGCATGCCAAGCTATGCAAACCTAGGTCCAATCCGCCACACGCGTCATTGGCACATGCCAAGCGACGCTTGCGCCTAGCATGCAAAGCCGTGCAAACCTAGGGCCAAGCCGCCACACGCGCCATTGGCACATGCAAAGTGACGCTTGCGACCTAGCATGCCTAGCCGCTACACACGCCATTGGCACATGCCGAGCGACGCTTGCAACCTAGCATGCCAAGCCGTGCAAACCTAGTGGCAAGCCGCCACACGCGCCATTGGCACATGCCAAGCGACCCTTGCAACCTAGCATGCCAAGCCGTGCAAACCTAGGGCCAAAGCCGCTACGCGCGCCATTGGCACATGCCATGCAACACTTGCATTTTGGCATTGCCACCTGCACCCGATGCGCAACGTACAACCAAGGCATTCCACACAAGCCATTGGCACATGCCATGCGACCCTTGCACTTTGGCATGCCGCGCCTACATCAAAGGCCACGATTCCTCTCAAGATGCAAAATCTCGACCGTCGAAAGTCGCCACTGAGCCGGCGCATCTCTCAAGCTCAACTTATCAAACACTAGCGACATGCTACACGATTTCCACTAAAACACTCGAGACATCAATACATGTCACAAACTGGGGGATGCTCTTTAGGGTTTTGGTTTGGCGGTTTACAGCGTGCGGCATACACAAATGTCTATTTCAAGACAGTGTATTAAGAATAAAACGGTTAGTAAATGCAGGAAGTAATGGTGAAATGCTCTTTCATTATGGAACATCAATTCCATCAAATTCCATCAATACCAGGCGTTACCACCTCTTCCCATTTAACTCATCCGTTTATTTTTCTTACAAGGCCAGAGTACGTTTCACTTAGACTTGTATAAATAGGTTTTACCTATTTCCACCAAGACAACAATTTTTTGGTCAGGAGAAATACAATACTCAGAAAGGAAACTTTGCTAGCTTTCCCAATAGCTGTCACCTTCTGATACAAGTCAAGTACTACTCTTCCGGAACTGTTCTGGTCTCAACACTCTTCGCTTCTGTCCCTAAACCAGCCCTTCTCCTCCTCTTTGTGACCGAAGCAAATCCAGAACGGCCATTTCTTGGTTTAGGCCGGAGTTGTACAGATTGATCTCTCGAATCTAAAGTACTCCCGTGCAGTACATTTGTTTAGGGTTTAGATTTGTTTCTCACTCACCTACCGAAATTACCAAAATCGGCAGAAACGATTTTCACCCATAAACAGCAAGATAAAAATTAGTCACAAACATCTTCGTCTCATCGTTTGTGATTCCACAATATCTTGTTTCACTACCATACAATTAAGATTATTGTGAGGTGATTGATATTACTAGGTTTTTCTTCGGGAATACAACTCCGGTGTATGAATTGGTTCCTGTTCACCTTGATTTATTAAAAAACGGAACAAAACTCATAGGTATATGTGTAGGAGACATATTTATCTATTCAATAGACTTTTTTGTGTGAGACATATTTGTTTATCAAGTCTTCGACTTTGGGTCGTAGAAACTCTTAGTTGTGGGTTAGATCATCTAAGGGAATCAAGTGCGCAGAATCCGGCATGGTTCTAGAGGCGTAAAGAACGCGACTGTACCTTGATAAGTGTGACATTGGTTAGGGATCAACTACATTACAGTCCGAAGTTAACTTGGAGTAGGCTAGTGTCTTTAACGGATTAATATAACGTGGTGTTCAAAACTGGACTAGGTCCCGGGTGAAAAAGCGGGGGTCTAACAACCATACCCAATATTTCTCTTAGCAATTTGTATGGACTAACTCCAATATACTTTCAAGAGAATTAACTTTACAGTCAGACTCAGTCTTAAAAAAAGTATATCAAAGAGTTATATCTTAATTTCTCAATTCAATTTGCAATCAAACAAATAGGAATTTGCGATCCCGATTGAATATAAGAAATAACTTGGAAGGTATCAAAAACCAATATCCAAGTGTCAATCAATTTAATCAACAACCAAAGGTTGGATTCACAATTGATTGAACTTACGCACAACTTGTGATATTTAAATTATATAAACAAATAAAATGCGGAAAAGAAATAACACAGACACCAGAAAATTTTTTAACGAGGAAACCGCAAATACAGAAAAACCCCGGGATCTAGTCCAGATTTGAACACCACTCTATATTAAGCCTCTACAGACACCATCCTACTCCAACTTAACTTCAGACTGGAATGCAGTTGATCCCTAACCAATCTCACACTGATCAAGGTACAGTTGCGCTCCTTACGTCTCTGAATCCCAGCAGGACTCTACGCACTTGATTCTCTTAGCTGATCTCACCCACAACTAAGAGTTGTTACGACCCAAAGTTGAAGACTTGATAATCCAATCTGTCTCATACAGAAAAGTTTATTGAATAGATAAATCTGTCTCCCGCAGATATACCTATGAGTTTTGTTCCGTCTTTTGATAAATCAAGGTGAACGAGAACCAATTGATATACCAGACTTATATTCCCGAAGAACAGCCTAGAAATATCAATCACCTCATAATAATCTTAATCGTATGGTAGCGAAACAAGATATTGTGGAATCACAAACGATGAGACGAAGATTCTTGTGACTACTTTTTATCTTGCCTATCGGAGATTAAATCTTGAGCAAATCTTAGAGAAGATAGTACTCAATCACGATAGAAAACATCAAGATCAGAACATGCAACTACAAAGAAAATAGTTGGGTCTGGCTTCACAATCCCAATGAAATCTTCAAGTCGTTAACCAACAGGGTTTTGGAAAAACCTATGGTTAAAGGAGAATCGACTCTAGTTACAACTAGTATCACACATGAGGTGTGAGGATTAGGTTTCCCAGTTACTAGAGCTCTTCCTTATATATTCTTCAAATCAGGGTTTTCAATCAATGCTACCTTGGTAACGAAGCATTCAATATTCACCGTTAGATGAAAACCTGATTAGACTCAAGCTAATATCTTTCAAATGTTACATCGAACTTAGCTTGTTACACACAAATGAAAAGTGACTTCATTTAGATATGAGTAACCATACCTAAACGTGTGCATCTTTGTTGGGTCAACATTAGTTAACCGAAGTTAGCCATATGAACACTTTCATATCAACCATATTCATTTTAATCATAACTAGTTCAAATGACTCGAATGCAACTAGTTATAGAGTTGTTCAATTATTTATATTCTCATAGAAGTATACAAGACACAATTGAAGCAAAATCGATTTTGATTCACTCGAATCAATTCATCAACATTATAGCCACGGTTTGAAAAAGATTGCATTCCTTAATATATAGATGTATTAGTTCATGAACAAACCGATTTTTGAACATAACCTACTCAAGTATGCAAACGGGTACGCATACCCAAGTAGCCGGACTTGGACTGTGTTTGCCAGTATGCAAACGGGTACGCATACTGTCGTTCACATCCGAATTCAGTTGAATATAGTGCGCGTACGAGTACGCATACTAAAGTTCCAGGACTTCAACTGAATTCGCCAGTACGCATACGGGTATGCATACGATAGCTCCCGGACTTCACCTGACCAACCAGTACGCATACGGGTATGCATACTAGATTTCCAGTCTCGGACTACACATATGCTAATACGCATATTGTGTTTATATCCAATCATGGTTATCTCCAATATGCTAGTATGCATATTGTGTTCTAAACTCCCATTACAATCATTGAAACATTCTCGGAAGATGACAATAGCTGTCTCTCACAAACTATAAGCTTCAAAGCAATTTTTAAGTGTTCGAATGATCAATACGAAACATTCTGAGTCTACATCAAATGAACTGTCTCACATTAGGGCCGGCTACATAGGGGAAGCAGGGAAAGCTCCACTTTGGGGCATCAAGGCCTGGGGGCAACAAATTAAGGGCTTTACATTTTGGTGTTTTATCAAAAAATAGAAATTTTGTAGGACCTTATTATCAAATTGTGTGATGTATGGGGGAGAAATTGAGTAGTTCTGGGCTAAATTTTGGGTAATCAACTTAACTTAACGTAAAGGTTTGGGTAATCAACTTAACGGATTTAAGAATCAAGAGTATTGGTAGTCTTTAAGAATCAAGAGAATTTTCTACCGAGTCTTCACTGAAATGGCATTGACTTGTTAACCGTACACGGTATAAAAAATTGCAGGCATAATTAGTTGATGTCAATGTTTTAAGGCTCCCGATGCTAGATCGCCCGAACAAGCCAATCTATGTAACGAAACTGGTTCAAAGTGACCAATCTTTCTACTCCAATCACCGGTTCGAAAGAACCTTCCATTCCTCCTTAAAAGTTCTTTTGTGCACCGAGTGGTACCCAAACTTGTATCTATGAAGATCTATTTCCAGTTCAGACCCTGAATGTCATACCTTGCTGAAGGCGAAAATGGCCGCCTGTAACCCAGCAAATAAAGTACATTATATAGTCTGTTTTAGGGATTGGCGACTTACCCATTCAGTTATTTTGGCACTGGACGTTCCCAAAATGGGTACTATCAGGCCCTATCCACTACTCCTTATCCAATAGATGGAAGGTCTTATCTTTGTCCCCCTGTCGGTGGGGAATCCGCTCCCGGGTCGTACTAATGTACTATCTCAATCTCACCATTGCCGCTCTGAGAAATCTAAATGGTGTTTCCCGTGCATTTAATCCTAATCTAGTCCACGGGGCCGGTTCGTCCTATTCAGATATTCACACGACCAAGAGGTACTGGATTTTCTTGCCCTGAAAGTGGAAGGAAGGCTGGAATGCCTGCCTATCAAATGTTATAGGCTTAGTGATTCAATTTAAGTTTTAGGCTTACTCATAATTCTTGTTTGCTGTAGGTATCCTTTTTTCTTTTCATTTTTGTTAAGTGTACGCCCTTCACTTAAAAAGCAAGCAAGCATCCCCATCCCAATTTTTTTTTAAAGAGTTAAAAAGTTCTATTGTTAGAATAAGTTAAGCTAGAGAATAATAATTATGGGGCAAAAAAAAAGTCCACTTCGGGGCAAAAAATGTTCAGGACCGACCCTGCTCACACAAATCATGTAAGATGCTACAAGGAGATTTTCACATGATCATCTTTGACTTTCGTCAAGAATATAAGATGAACTTGGTTAAAGCAAAAGCTTACCAACACATATTTTGAGAAATATGTAAGCGAGTTAAACTCAACTCGAAATATCAAATTTGTATAATCAAAGTCTATATAGCTATACGACTTTTGTCTCAAATGGGAGATAAAGTAGATAGACTTTTAAGTGATAGATGAGTTCAGGTCTCCGCATACCTTTTGTTGATGAAGTTCCACAAGCTCCCCTTAGTAGTTCTTCGTCTTCAATCGATGAACGCCGTGAAGTCTAATGCTCAACTACACTTTCTATCCTAATCCAAGACTTAGATGTTTTGACAACTAAACTTGACAAACAAGCTTGAGATAGCAACGCTTGCGAGTTCGACCGAGCAGTGCTCTAACAATATCCCTCTTTGTCAATTTTAGTGACAAAACTATCAATACATATGGATTACAAAATAAATAAACTTTGTAGCTTCTCATCCAAATGCTTGATTTCCTTGGTTCTTCAACATTACTCGAAATCTTCGTCACTTCCAAGTACTCCAGTGATTCTGAGCGTGTTCAACTCAGCATCATAGTTATTGAAGATCCGAAGCTATAACAATGAGAAAAAAGTTGCTCTCAATCATTGTTATACAGTGTCATAGTATTATTACATGGCATCAAAGTCCAATTGTATCACAACTTTGACAACAATACCATGGTGATATGTATCACTCCCCCTTAGTCAATACATGATCTCACATGAAAATTACTCCCCCTTGCATAATGATCCGTAAACCATACGTATTTGTAGTGCGAACTACACAGTAATTCTCCCCTTCTTGTCAATATAAATTGGCAAAGGTACAAAACTAGTGGGATCTTAATGAAATTCTCACGGAGATACTTCATGACCAAAAGGAAACATATCAACTTTGTTTAGGTGCAATCATATAGTCGAAACTAAATGCATTCATCAAGGAGTTAATAAGGATACAATAAAACTCCTACAATGTTCCACAACCGCACTCCCCATAAAGATTTGGCAATTAAGCACAAGTTCAATTAAGAACTCTCCCCCATAAAATGTCATTCCCGAGAGAACAACAAGAGCGACCTTACTTTTACAAGAAAAGAAGGATTTCTTTGGACATTAACAAATCATATGAAACATGAATTTGTATCTAGAAAACTCAATTAAATTAACCACAAGAGAACCCATGATTAATTTAATCAGAAATGCTCACATAAGAAAACTTATGGAGCCGCACAGTATTTACACATAGATGTGGATCAGGGAAAGACCAATATTGCGTAAAAGATTCATTCTATTTTTCATCAATATGTGCATAAAGACATATAATAGACTTAATCTTTGCAGACAAAAGTTCATCATATCTTCATCAATATTTGCATAATGACATAAAAGGCTTAACTTTTGTTCTCAAAAGTTTATTATATCTTTTATCAATAAAGACATATGATAGACTTAACTTTTGAGCAAAATATGGGACAATCACAGTCCACGGGCGCAAACACACATATCCCATAACAAGTTGCAATATACAAAACCATAAAAATTAAATTGCAAAATCATCTTCCAAATAAACTTTAGAATTTAAATAAATAAATCTAAAAACATTGCAAGATGAAAATCGTTGGCAATAGCTATGGGTACTCACAATAATTGCTATTCCAAACCCTAGTTATCCTTCTTAAAACACAAGAATAAATTCTCATAAGAAGTTTCCTAGATAGAAAATAAACATCAAGTTTCTTTGATAACATCATACCTTTGAAAGGGTCTATCATAAAAGGTATCACTGATATCCTTGATTTTTTTGACCGTAGAGACTCCATGTTCATGAGTCAGAACATTAACGGGCAAGATGCCTGGCTTTGACACAGTCCATGATGAGTTTCTTCTGATTCCTGATCAAGATCTTTTTATTATCAAGGATTTTGGTCTGACCATCAATAAGTTGTTTTATTTGCAATTGAAGATTTGCAAATTCGACCCTAGAGTCATTCTGAAAAAGAATTAAATCCTTGACAAATTCTCCAATCCAAGAGTTGTACTCTTTCCTTTCAGTCATATTTTTCAAGAAAAGTTCTTGAACGGAATCACATCCTTTAACGTCTTCATCCATCTCAAGATTCACCACTTTTTGAGGTCTTGAGGAGTTCTCCATTTTTTTTTTAATTAGGGAAGGCAAGACCATAAAATATATAAGTTTACAAAAAAGAGAAGGACACCCTTGTTATGGAAACCATAAAACTCCCAAGAAAGACACGGACGATTGTGGACTGGTGAGGAAGGCTAATGGATTAGAAAAGATCCAACCGGAAATACTCACTGTTTTCAAATATCTCTTATATCATGGCTCAATAACTAAAAGACTTAATCAGAGCATGCAGAAGAGATACAAGTTACAAGAAGTCAAGAAATGACTCAACCTTCACAAAAGGGGAAAACAACTTAATCAAACATAAGAGACAAATGGTAATCAACAATAGACTTGAACATCTGGCAAATATCATCCTTCCAACTCTCAAGTTAGATACAAGGATGAAATTACCTAGAGCTAGGTAGAAAAGTGATATGTAATCCCACCATAAGTATTGAGAGATGAGTTGTAAATACCATATGAGCGTTTGAACCTAGTATTTCTTACCTTCCTTCGGCTATTTATTATTCCAGAAGAATTCGATATAACTTTTTTATAAAATCCATTAGAGCGAATTTTCTGAGGATTAAGTCTAGGACCTCTACAAATCGGTTCCATAAGATTAGGGGAGAGAGGTCTCCACCTTCTAGACTTAGATATACCAGACTTATTCTCATAAACACTGGGAATGCATATTTTTGTGATGTAAGAGTTTGCACCATGAGGAGAAACACGATCCCTATAGAGATTTCGAAATGAGTGACCATTGAAGTCCCTTTTATGAGAGTTATGGCTTTCTGCATGAATGAAATCCATTGTAGATGTCGTCAGACAATTCACTTTGTCGACTGTAAAAAGAAGTAGACTTTGAAGATCAGAAATCTGTTTCTTTCTAACAAAACAATGCTGAGCATAGTGATTCTTTTTCCCACAGAAAGAACAGGTTTGTGGAAGAGAAGCAATGGAAGGAACCTGTAAGTTCATACCCCTATTAGAATACTACAAGTTATGTAAACACTTCTTAGCAAAGATCTCCTTTAGAGAACTTTTCTTCATGTATTGTAATTCTGTTTGAGAATTAGAGATTGGTACGGAAGATTTTCTCATTAAAACCGAGTTTTCCTTTTTCAAGGATTTGCATTGTTCCTGGGCTAAAAGAAGGGAGGCAACCAATTTCTCTTTTTCAACACGAAGGATGTTCAGATCAGATGAGAGAGTCTCGATCAAACGTTTTTCTCTAATTAAATCTTCTTTAACAATATCCTCAAGAGTACTAATCTTTTCACGTTGTAGAGTAGTTTCTTGACCAAGTTTCTCGATATTGTTAGAGAAGGACTCAATTATGCTATAGAGTTCCCGTTCTCGACCAAGAGACTTCTCAAGCTCATCAATGAGTTGATCATGTTTTTCTTCAAGAGCCTTTATCTTAGCACCTTGAAGATCAAAAATCTCAGCAGATTTTTTTCGAGTTCTGGTGAGTTCCATTTCAATTTTAGACATGCAAAAGTGGGGGTCTAACAACCACACCCAATATTTCGTTCGTCAATCTGAATAGACAAACTCCAATATACTTTCAAGAGAATCAACTAGACAGTCAGACTGGATCTATAGAAAAGTATATCAAAGAGTTATATCTCAATTTCTCAATTCAATCTGCAGTCAAACAAATAGGAATTTGTGAGCCCGATTGAATAAGAGAAATAACTTGGACGGTATCACAAACCAATATCCAAGTGTCAATCAATTCAATCAACAACCCAAAGGTCGGATTCAAGAACTGATTGAACTTAACGCACAACCTGTGATATTTCTATTATATAACAATATATAATGCAGAAAAGAAGTAGCACAGACACCCGAAATTTTGTTAACGAGGAAATCGCAAATGCACAAAAACCCGGGGACCTAGTACAGCTTTGAACACCACACTGTATTAAGCCGCTACAGACACTAGCATATTACCAATGAACTTCAGACTGGAATGTAGCCCCTAATCAATTTCACACTGATCAAGGTACAATTGCGCTCCTTACGTCTCTAAACCCCAGCAGGATTCTACGCACTTGATTCTTGTTAGAGCATTGCTCGGTCGAACTCGCATGCGTTGCTATCTCAAGCATTTTTGTCAATATTAGTGATCAAAACTATATGTCTTGATTTATAGTTTACTTATGACTAAGTCTCGGTCTAGGATAATTAAGTGTAGTTGAGCTCTAGACTCCATGACGATCATCTTACAAAGACGAAGAACTACTCGAGGAACCAGTGGAACTTCATCCGACTAAAAAGCTATGTGGAGACTTGAAATTATCTATCACTCAAAAGTCTACTCTATCTCCTACTCTTGAGACAATAGTCGTATAAGTATGATAGTTTTCATACATACACATTTGCTATTTCTAGCTTACTTTACTCGCCTATCTTTTTCTCGAAATATGTGTTGGTAAGCTTTTGCTTTAGCCACTTTCATCTTTACCCGTGACGAAAGTCATGATGATGTTTCAATCTTGAAAATCGCTTTAATGACGATAGTCGTGAATAACGATTGTTATAATATTATAGAAGAATGTTTCAATGATTGAAATGTAGAGTTGAGATTACCAACTATGGATATAAGCATATATAGTGTATTCGCACATTAGTGTATAAATCCATGTGCCGGAAACCAAGTGTGTGCATATGTGTGCATACGGTATTGGTGAAGGAGACAGGTTGGGTACGCGTACCAGCGGAAGTATTCAACCGAAAGTTTCTGCCGAGTTTGTTGTTCGCAAACTAGTAAACCATTCACCTTAGGTACGCATACCCGTACGCGTACCCACATAAGTTTTCGAACCGAAAACTGCTGAGTTTGTAAACTCAAATCCGGTAGCTAAGGTACGCCTACCCGTACGCGTACCTAAGCTGGTTATTTCTCAAAGCGGTAGTTCATGAACTTAAAACAATAATTATAAGGAATGCAACTTTTGCAAACTGTGGGTATATTTTTCATGAATTGATTCAAATGGATCAAACCGATTTTGTTTCAATTGCGTCTATGAATAAAGACCTAAGCAATTGAACAACTCTTCAACTAGTTCTTATGAGTCATTTGAACTAGTTATGATAAAGATGAATATGGTTAATATGAAAGTGCTCATATGGCTAACCATTGGTTAACTATTTGTGAACCAACTAAGTGTACACGTTTAGGTACGGTTACTCAAACCTAAATGAATACCTTTCATTTGTGTGTGACAAGCTAAGTTTCGATCTAACGGTTGAAATATATTAGATTGGTTGAATCGGGTTTTTCATCTAACGATGAATATTGAATGCTTTGTTACCAAGGTAACTTGGATTGCAAACCCTGATTTGAAAACTATATAAAGGAGACATCTAGCAACTGGAAAAACTAATCCCCCCACCTCATGTGTGATACTAGTTGGTTTTGCTAGAGACGATTCTCCTTTAACCTTAGGTTTCTTCTCGAGACCCTGTAGGTTAACGACTGAAAGACTTCATTGGGATTTTGAAGCCAGACGAAACTACTTCTCTTGTAGTTGAGTGATCCGATCTTGCCATTTTCTAGCGTACGAGTTCAATTGAATAATTGACTTGAGATTATATCTCCGATAGGGCAAGATAAAAAGAAATCAGAAACATCTTCGTCTCATCGTTTGTGATTCTGCAATATCAAGTTCCTCTGCCATACGATTTAGATTATTGTGAGGTGATTGATATTACCAGGATGTTCTTCGGGAATATAAGTCCGGGTTATCAATTAGTTCCTTTTCACCTTGATTTATCAAAATAAGGAACAAAAAATCATAGGTTTATTTTTGGGAGACAGATTTATCTATCATCATTTACTTTTCTGTGTGATACAGATCTGTTTATTAAAGTCTTCGACTTTGGGTCGTAGCAACTCTTAGTTGTGGCTGAGATCAGCTAAGGGAATCAAGTGCGTAGTATCCTGCTGGGATCAGAGACGTAAGGAGCGCAACTGTACCTTGAATCAGTGTGAGATTGATTAGGGTTAACTACAGTCCAGACCGAAGTTAGTTTGTAGTAGGCTAGTGTCTGTAGCGGATTAATCCAGTGTGGTGTTCAATCTGGACTAGGTCCCGGGGTTTTTCTGCATTTGCGGTTTCCTCGTTAACAAAACTTCTGGTGTCTGTGTTATTTCTATTCCGCATTATATTTTGTTGTATAATTGAAATATCACAGGTTGTGCGTTGTATCGATCAATTGTGAAATCCAACCATTGGTTGTTGATTGGAAATTGATTGATCCTTGGATATTGGTCTTTGGTACCATCCAAGTTTAACCTACAGAGAAAATAGTTGGGTCTGGCTTCACAATCCCAATGAAGTCTTCAAGTCGTTAACCTACAGGGTTTTGGAAAAACCTAAGGTTAAAGGAGAATCAACTTTAGTCGCAACTAGTATCACACAGGAGGTGTGGGGATTAGGTTTCCAAGTTGCTAGAGTTCTCCCTTATATAGTCTTCATATCAGGGTTTTCAATCAATGCTGCGTACCTTGGTAACAAAGCATTCAATATTCACCGTTAGATGAAAACCGGATTAGACTCAAGCTAATATCTTTCAACTGTTAGATCGAACTTAACTTGTTACACACAAATGAAAAGTGACTTCATTTAGATATGAGTAACCGTACCTAAATGTGTACACCTTTGTTGGCTCAACAATAGTTAACCGAAGTTAGCCATATGAACACTTTTATATCAACCATATTCATCTTAACCATAACTAGTTCAAATGTCTCAAATGAAACTAGTTCTAGAGTTGTTCAGTTGTTTATATTCTCATATAAGTATACAAGACACAATCGAAGCAAAATCGATTTTGATTCACTCGAATCAATTCATGAACATTATAGCCACGGTTTGAAAAAGATTGCATTCCTTAATATATAGATGTATTAGTTCATGAACAAACCGATTTTAGAACATAACCTACTCAAGTATGCAAACGGGTATGCATACTGTCGTTCACATCTGAACTCAGTTGAATATAGTGCGCGTACGGGTACGCCTACTAAAGTTCCCAGACTTCAACTGACTTCTCCAGTACGGGTATGCATATTATAGCTCCCGGACTTCACCTGACCAACCAGTACGCATACGGGTATGCATACTAGATTGTCGGTCTTGGACTATACATATGCAAGTACGCATACTGTATTTATATCCAATCATGGTTAATCATTCTAAACTCCCATTTCAATCATTGAAACATTCTCGGAAGACGACAATAGCTGTCTCGCACAAACTATTAGCTTCAAAGCAATTTTCAAGTGATCGAATGATCAATACGAAACATTCCGAGCCTACATCAAATGACTGTCTCAAACAAATCATGTAAGATGTTACAAGGCGATTTTCACATGATCATCTTTTGACTTTCGTCAAGAATATAAGATGAACTTGGTTAAAGAAAAAGCTTACCAACACATATTTTGATAAATATGTGAGCGAGTTAAACTCAGCTCGAAATATAAAATGTGTATAATCGAAGTCTATATAGCTATACGATCGATTTTTGTCTCAAATAGGAGATATAGAGTAGATAGACTTTTGAGTGATAGATGAGTTCAAGTCTCCACATAACTTTTGTTGATGATGTTCCACAAGCTCCCCTCAGTAGTTTTTCGTCTTCAATCGATGAACGCCATGTAGTCTAATGCTCAACTACACTTTCTATCCTAATCCGAGACTTAGATATAAGTAGACTAGAAATCAATACTTATAGTTTTGATAACTAAACTTGACAAACAAGCTTGAGATAGCAACGATTGCGAGTTCGACCATGCATAGCTCTAACACCGGGGTTTTTCTGCACTTACGGTTTCCTTGTTAACAAAATTTCTGGTGTCTGTGTTATTCTTTTCCTTATTATATTTTTTTATATAATTGAAATATCACAGGTTGTGCGTAAGTTCAATCAGTTGTGAATCCAACCTTTGGTTGTTGATAATATTGACTGACACTTGGATATTGGTTTTTTGATACCGTCCAAGTTATTTCTTATTTTCAATTGGGCTCGCCAATTCCTATTTGTTTGGTTGCAAATTGAATTGAGAAATAGAGATATAACTCTTGGATATACTTTTCTTAAGATTGAGTTTAACTGTCTAGTTGATTCTCTTGAAAGTATATTGAAGTTAGTCCATACAGATTGCTAAGAAAAATATTAGGTGTGGTTGTTAGACCCCCGCTTTTTCACCTCCATATAAGAATAATTCAGAACAGTATATATATAATATAGGTCGTATAGTACGTCAAAGTTTAAGACGAAGAGATTCTTTTAACCAGTTTGAAAAATATTTTTAGGTTTAATAGTGTATGATGTTTTTTTTTGCACGACTCATTTAAATATCTTTGGTCGTCTGATTTTGTTTGTTGATTTTCCGTGTCATTGTTGAATTTTGTGTGAATTGTGTTACATAGCAAACTTCATGTGTTTAACTTATACATGTAAAACTAAACAAATTTCACATGTGAAACTAAACAAAACTTATGTTTTCCTACGTATTGCCTAGGTACATTGTGTTGCATTGCAAACTTTGTGAATTTACCATACGTATCATACATGCGAAACTAAACAAAATTTAACTAATATTTGTATTGCCTAGGTATATTGTGATGTTTGTTGTGCATTATTATATTTTCTCCTAGGTACATATATAACTATTGATCATTTCAAGGAAGACCCCCATATAAGAATAATTTCTTGTCGTCCCTAGGATATTCTTATATAGAGGTTCTACTGTATAAATCTAATCTAAAATTACCATTTCTAACCGTAGATTTTATAATTTGGGCTACACATATGTATCATCTTAATGATGGGTTTATGGAAGGGAGAGGAACCAAACTTGGGCTCCTTAGATATTTTCACTTTTTAAATATAACAAAATATAACATGAACACATGATATTGTTTTCGCTTCATATTGTTAGTCTTTTAAACGAAACTAATATGCTCTGAATGCGTGAAAATGTAACCCAACCACTTTCAGAAGTTGATTTGACTTAAATGATATTAGATTTGCCAAAAACCATACCTTAAAATTTTTAAAAACACCATTGGGGTATTTGTTATTTAACACCAAACTTGGCAACCTCGAGACCCTACACAACGCTCAACCTTTCCGGATCAAGTTCTTATATTTTTGAGTTCGTATAAGTTCTTATGTTCAACTTAGCAACCTTGAGACTCTACGCAACGCTCGTTTCCCTTGGTGTTTGAAGGAGCATAAAAAAAATTTCTTTTGGGGGTGAATTGAAACAGACTCTTTGCTAGCCCCAAGTGTTTGGAGTGGACTAAAGTTGGGTTTGAGACACGACTCTCTCGAGAGTAGCAGCAAAGTTGATTTATGCCCTACTTTATCTTAGCTTGCAGATTGGGCGGATGTAGTTGTGCAAAATGTTATCTCAACTTGGTACAAGGGTGAAAGTGTAAAATCTGATGTGCATTCAAATTATTGGGCAGTGCCAACCCTGATTTTAAAGAAAAAAATATATATATAAGTATAAAAAAAAGGAACTAATTAGGGACAATAACTTGGCAAAATACGGTCATCAAATAATGTAAAAGCCCCTTACACATAGAATATTTGTAATAGTAATATGTCCTCGATTAATTATATTATTAATAAATTTGACTAGTTTACTTAATTAAGTGCTAGGGATTAGATCGGATAATGAAAATGATTAACGGTTGGATTCAAAAAATCAAAGCTATTATTTATTTTCTAGTTTACAGCTGAAAATTTATAAACTCCCAATCATAAACTAGAAAAGATAGCAAAAAATAAAACTCCAAACTTGTATCCAAACTTGTATCCAAACTTCAGAGCAACGGTTAGGAAATCCTAATATCGGTGGAGAATCTGGTTTCAACTACACAGTCTACAGTTAGAAAAATTCATATATAGTTAGAAATTTTGCCTTTCAGCCTAACATAAGGCAAAGAATTCTTCATTTCCTAACTGTAATAAGTTGATAATTTCCAACTTAAGGTTGGGAGTTCATCGATTCGCAACTGTAACTATTGAAATTTCTAACTTATGGTTGAGAACTCATGAATCTCCATTCTTAATTTGTTGTTTACGGCCAGGAGTTCATCCATTCCTAGCCATAAGTAGTTCAGAAACAGAAAACTGAATCTTAATTTCGTCAAATCTAACATATTCGAGCAATCAAAAGCAAGAAAAAATGGTTGGTTTTTCGAATCTTACCTAATAAAGCTCGCTTGGAGGATTAATGGTTGGTTTTTCGAATCTTACCTAATAAAGCTCACCTGAAGATTAAATGATGTTTGAATTTTTTTATACATATATATATTTTTTTAGGAAAACTGATGTTTGGACTTCTTGGTCAATTATACTCTTTATTTTGTTGTGGGGTTTAAATTATCATCATCACTGATAAAGAAGGAAAGAAGAACTGATTTTAGGTTTTGTTTTTGTTTTTGAACTAGAAATAACTCATGCCACAAAGACACAAACTACGGAATATTTTTGTTACTGCATCATGTGACCCTATCTACTTGTTTGATGTTTATCCTAAAGAGAACTGCTTGAAGAGATGTACAAAACCATTATTTGAAAACCAACATATATCTTGTTTTTAACAAGGACGTCTAGTATATGGGTTCAACTCGAAGACCAACATTATATAATAATCTTACTATAAATCTAAGAGAGCACATCATCAGGGGAAGAATATCAATATTACGTAATGAACAATGGATACTACACATTTATATGTGCTGCACTCTTTATACTCGCTTGGTTTTGTCCATCATGTTTTTTTCGCAAGGTTTTAATGAGGCCGTAATCAATATGTCCAACATCGTATATGGTTTATACCCTTTTTCGTTCGTCTGGGTTTTGTCCCGTTTGGATTTTTCTGGCAAGGTTTTAACAAGGAAATATCATAGTAATATGGTTCCATCAAAGGAGGAGTGTTGTAAATATATATCTAGTGGAGTTACACACTTATACCACCACCTTTTAATCTCCCTTTTCACCTCTTTATATCCTTCACTACTTGGTAACCTCCATAATTAATGTAATACTTAAGTTTAATATCTATAGTTACAGGGATGCCTTTACTTTTCTAATGAAAACGCTGTCTTTATTATCTCTTGTATTTATGGGGATGTATTTATTACTTCTCTAATGAAAATTATATCTTTATTATCTTTTCTTGTATTAACTTATAAATTGAGGCCCATTCTCTTTGTGATGCACACCATTTTTTATAATAAGAAATTATCTTTTCTTCTCTCCTTATATTTTCTTGTGCTTTAGCTTATCTTTTGAGTTAGTTTACACCATTAAAAACAAATATAACATGCACACATGAGAGTCCAAATTTGTGCACCCCCTCAAAACGGGTACACATTCTGGGCCCCTCATTAGCTTAGATCACTATATCAAGTTTTTTAAAACTTGTTTTACTTTTTATTTTTTATTTACAATTTCATTGGGAATAGCTGAAATAATGACTGCGCCAAGTGTTTTAGGTTTCCATTAACAATTTTTTCTTTCTTCTCTCTATCTTCTCTACAACAAAGAAGAAAATGAAAAGTCGACTCAATCAATCAATCTAATTATTTTATAACCTCAAACAAGATGCACTTGATATGTTCGTTTTCCACATTTTAGGAACCCTAGCAGTAGTAGAAACAAACATGTTAGATGATGTTTATGATTCTACTAGTAATTGAGCTCGTGAAGATTTAATTATGGAGATATAAATTCCTTTATTTTTATTTTCCTCCCTTTTATTTTTCTATAAGGATCTTACTAGTTATATCAGTGTTGTGAATTTATGAGTCTTTTGTTTGCTTTGTAATACTTCGGTTCATGAAATTTTTGAAATGGTTTCATTAATTCAAGGTGAGTCGTTGAACAAACTAGTTAGAGAATTAGGTTATAAAAGAATTTGGTTGATTGATTTAATCGATTTTTCATTTTCCTTTTTGTTATAAGGAAGTAGGGATGAACATGGTTTCGGTTTTCCGCTGGAACCGGACCAAACTAGACCAATTAGAAAGAAACCAAACCGAACCATTTCCTAATGGATTGGTTACGGTGTAGAAAGTGGAAAACCGATAGTGTTGGTTTTGGTTTGGTTTGACCTCTAAAACCGAACCAAAAACCATTGGAAAACCGATTAATTTTTAAACTTAATTTCTATCGTTGATTTACAAGTATTAGATTCTACCCATTGATTTAGAGGATAAATAGAAACCCTAAATCTAATATTTCATTATGATACTCTCCCTATTTCTCTTTCTCCTTCTCTCAGTCGTCTCCCTTCTCCACCTCCAACTACAGCCGCTGCTACTCGACTTTTTTCTTCCTGTCTTCCTTCTTTTTTATTTGTCAATAAATAAATTAAGATATATTATATATCTTCTTTTGTCTCTAGAATTGGAGTAAGCTTTAACTATTCTTGATATTTTTTTATTTTTTTTTGTCTGTAAATTTGTGTAAACCAGTACTATCGGCAACTATGATTTTTATATCTGTAAATTTGTGTTTTCTTTTGTTTTGGTTTTACATAATTATTGGTTAACCAAAAACCACTGGGACAAACCGAAACCAACTGGAACCATTTGGAAACCGAACCAATGGTTAATGAATTGGTTTGGTTTAGATTTTTAGAAACCAATAGTATTGGTTTCGGTTTTGGTTTGACTAGAAACCGAACCAAAACCGACCATGAACAGCCCATAGAGTGAAGAAAAAGAATTATTAATGGAAACCTAAAACACATAGCACAGTCATTATTTTCGTTTATTTCTAATGAATTTTTAAATAAAAAATAAAAAGTAAAACAAGCTTTGGAAACCAGATATGATAATCTGAACTACCGAGGGGGCCTGAATATACACCACGGTTTTGAGGGTGCACAATGTCTTTTTAATCGAATAGGAGATTTCCCTCAATATATTGATACTAAAGAACCATAGTCTCCATAGAAGGAGTTTCGGTAGATCATTACATGTTCATTCCAAGTTTGAATGTTAAGATATTCTAAAATTTACCATAAAAAATCTCCTTTCCAATTGTGCTTTATTGCATATTTGTTACAAAAAGTGTATATTGTGGTTTCCTAAATTACATTAGTTCTTAAGTCAAGATTAAAAACCAGAACTTTGAAATTTATGTCTTTCGAGGTAATGTTTCCTTCTGCAGTGTTGTTCTTGTATCTTCGCTCCTTTACAGCTGCGTACTTTCCTATTAGCAGCAAGAGAGTAGGTTCTGAATCGCTCCTGAAAGTGAACGAATGTCCACTCCATTATGTTGACCACTGAAAAACCGCTTCTGCTCCAGCACTCTCTAGTTGTTCTCTGGTTGTACAGTCTGCGTGAAGCCCTCTAGCTTCCCTGATGTGTCATGTAGAGTCAGAAAGAGTTAGTCCAATACCAGGTTTTTCTCCTGCATTCATCTCTGTTAGGACTTGTTGATTTTCATATCTATTAGCCTTGTTTATCCCCGCACTTGATCATTAGTGACCTTGAGAGTAGTACCATTCGGTGGATTATAGTACAAAAGTTGCATAATATCATAATCTGACATATGGATTGTCCCATAACTATTTATAAATTTAATGATATTGTTTTTTGTTGTTTCGCTGTTTTGACTTTCCTTCTTAAATGTTATTTTGCATCTGGATTTCCAGATTTGCCAAATTATAACACTACACAAGACCTGCCAATCTATGCCTAATCCACCTCTGTTGGTGTTTTGAAAACAATTATATAACCAATCATGAAAATTTTCAGTTCCATTTTTTATGTATTGCATATCAAAATTAAAATGCATCCAAACTTGGCAAAGTTACAATCTAGAAACAGATGAGTTAAAGTTTCGGGTTCTTCATTACACAAATTACTCTTAGTATTTGTGTCTGGAAAAATGGCTGCCATTCTCATACTATTTGGCAGTATGGAATGGGATGCTTTCCAAATAAATATTTTCACCGCAGGAGAAGTATTCATGCTCCAAATAAGGTTCGACTTTTTGTCTGCATAACCATTTGTGTTGATCTGATTATAAAGAGACTTCACAAAAAATTTACCTGTTTCATTTAGAGTCCAATGGGGTGTATCTTCTTGGTTCTCACCATTTACCTGAATTTTCTTAATTTGCTCAATTGTGTGTTCATCAAAGCATCTAGCCAGTTTTCCTAAATCCCAAGTATTATTAGTTGTAATCAAATCACTTACCTTTTCTAAGTCTGCATTATGAGTTTGAGGGCTACCTATTGGATACACTGTATCAAGGATCCAAAAATCATTCCATATTTCTATACTAGCTCCATTTCCAACTTCCCAAAGACAAAAATTTTTTAGTTGTTGTATGCTTGTAAGCATCCCCTTCCATATCCAACTGTCATTTCTATTTGGTGTATTTTTAAGATGCAATATATCATTATCTGGGTAGTATTTAGCTTTGAGAATGAAAGCGCATAAAGAATCAGGGTTCTCCTTTAACCTCCACCCCATCTTAGCTATCATAGCTAAGTTGAAGTTCTTAATGTCATTAATTCCTAAACCTCCTTCTTCCAAAGACTTACATATAGAATTCCAATTTTTAAGACAAACAACTTTCTTACCATTTTCATTTAGACCTTTTTCATTTTTTCCCCACCAATAGTCCTTCTGAAGTTTTGTTAAGTCCTTACAGATTTTAACAGGGATTTTAAAACAGTTCATTTGATAAACATAGAGAGATGCTGTGATATTTTTAATCATTACAGTCTTACCTGTTGTATTTAGATCTACCCCTCTACAACTTAGCATCCTAGTTTTCATTCTTTCCACTAAAGGTTCAAAGCATGTAATTTTTGATCTATTGGTGAATAAAGGCAAACCAAGGTATTTGTCATTTAGGGGAATTGTCTTGACTCCTAGAATTTCTTTGACTTTATGTATGATATTACTTTCAGTTTTCGGACTAAAAAACACACCAGATTTTTCAAGATTAATTAACTGACCCGAAGCTAAACCAAAATCTCTGAACAGTTTAACTAGATTGTGACAAGTATTTTCACTTACTTTATAGAACAACATACGGTCATCCGCAAATAATAAATGGCTCATGGAGGGAGCTTGGTGTACAATTTAATACCTTTAATCAACCTAAGTTTTCAGCTTGTGTTGTAGTTCTGGACAGTGCTTCCATACAAAACAAAAACAAATACGGGGAGATTGGGTCTCCCTATCTCAAACACCATTTCTCATTGAAGCCAAACCTGATCATTATTTGCATTAAAAAATTCCATTCGACTCTATCGAATGCTTTTGACATATCTATTTTTAGTCCAATGAATCCTTTTTTGACTTTGATTTTTTCATTTTATAAATAATTTCATGAGCAATCGTGATGTTTTCAGAGATATGCCTTCCAGGAATGAAGGCAGATTGATAAGACGATATCATTTTACTCAATAGCCCTTTCATCTTAGTTTATAAGTTGTGTTAGCCATAGCAATTAGTCTGAACTCCGCAGATGTAGTTGGGTTTAGAGTTTTTAGACTCCACATATGTTGTTAGTCTTTGAGGCCGGCATATTCCTCTTTTTAACGGGAAAAATACGGTTCAGTCCAGAAATCAATTCGAAAGTACAGATTAATCCAGCTCGAGTGAACTAGGTACAGATTAGTCCAAAATATGGGAAAGTACATTAGTAACCTTATTATTTACAATTTAATCCAAATATTTGCAGTTTAGTCCACGATGACTCATGATGCAGTCAACAATTTTAAATAATATATAAATTATTAAAAAACAATTTACTTTCGAAGATTCAACTATGTTTGACAGGGAATATAAGCAGTGAGTTTAAGTAATGCATACTGCATCAACTGCTACTTCTGCATGACCTCTAACAACAATTAACGAAGATTCAATGAGACATCAATATACTTGTTCGGGGGCGATAAGATGTGATTGGTAGCCATTTGCTTCAGCAATTATCTTTCATATGTTCTCCATCGCGAGTTGCTTATCAAATTTCAATATTTTTTCATAACTGCAGGAAGTTGTTTGTTGAAAACATTTGAGATTTTATCACCACCTGGGCGTCAAGATGTTTTTTGTAAATTCCATCGAAAAGAAACATATACAAAACAAGATTCAGGTTATGTCATCCAATAAGTCACCCCCAATGTATGATATTTAAGTCCAATTTTCGACCGTAATCATAGATTGAAAGTTAGGTCAAGGACTTCATAATTCAAAAGCTATGGTCAGCTTCAAAAAGAATAAACATGTGTACAACTATCTACACATGTTGGATAAAGAGTGAACAATTTTCCGGACAAGAACAACAACTAACAAGAACTGAGAATAATTGTTCTGCAACATTTTTTTATTAGGCAAGCTCAAGCATACATTAAATCGATCATTTATACCCATACAAGGACTTATTTTCATGGAAAATACACTATTTATACCCATACAAGGACTTATTTTCATGGAAAATACATTGGTGCACCAACAAGTACACCCCCACAAAAAGTGTAACAAATTAAAAGTATTCACTTGCAAACAATTCTATTTCATGGGAATTACACAGGTGCACCAGCAAGTACACACCTACCAACATTGTATAAGCACTAGAAATCCTCCTTAATTCACCATAACTAGTACCTTTCTGATCATCCAAAATCAAAAAATGAATAAAAAATCAAAGGGTTCCATTGAAAGTATAGGTACCACATGGTATATAGATAAATTCCTTTCAATTGCAAGTATAGCTAATACCGTTCATATCGTATTCAGACACAACTAGCAAACCATGTGTACGCAAAAAATGAGTTAAAAAGCATCACTTGGTTCCCTATTTCTGAATTGTAGCTACATGTTACTGCTGAATGCCGATACTAACGTAATCTGATACTTTATGTGAAATCAAACTTGAACAAGAAAAACTATTAATAATCATCATGTGTACAACTATGTAAACATTAACAATAAACAGATGTACAATTATGTACACATATCAACAGGTGTACAACTATGAATACATTGATAATAAACAGGTGTACAACGATGTACACTTAACAATCAACTGGTGTACACTAACAACTTTAACAGCTTTAGCTCACATATTTCCTTACATAAAATACACTTTCAATGAACAAACCACAAGAAACTCCTATATTGTCAATAAAAACATTATCTCAGAGAATATCAGGTGCTATATTTTTGTCTCACTTTGACAAAGACCAGCATCAACTCTGATTTTACTTTAGCATCTATTAGTATCCAAATGCCTAAGATCCTAATTTAGGCACATGATAATTTCTAATAAATTCTTATCTACAACATTAGCACAGTCTTGTTGTTTGGGAAAGCTTGCTTACTACTCTACTCAAACTCCGACAATAGAAGGTTCGCATAGAAGTGTATCAAAACATACAAAAAAGTTGATCAAAGTTATTATAATTAGTTGTCGACTCATCTACAGAAAAATGTGCTCAGTCAAGTACAATTAAAAAATAGAATAGACATAAATGAATAAATACCTGGTTTAGATGGCCCACAGTCAAAATTGCTATCACATACATGACCAAAACAGGGTCATCCTCTAATCGATCTTGAAAAATCTGCAAGAGCACATAAAAGTGTATTATCAATCAACAGAGAAAGTTGTCGATGGACATCAACATCAACAAATTAACAAACTAATGTAGTGTTCAAGATACTTTACCTCTTCCACTTTATTCTATAATTTTCCACCTTGTACCCTCTGCTTGTTTCTGTTTGCCTCTTATTCAGCCTCTTATTATTGTACAAAATACAGTGTATATTAATGTGCACATATTGTCATAAACAACTTCAGTAAGAATGGATGATTTTGATAAAGAAGATCAAAGATTTAATGTGTGTAACAATGTACACATTAGTTAACAATAAACATGTATACAACTACGTACGCATTGACAATAAACATGTGTATAATCATGTACACATTAATATTCAGCATATGTACAACTATATACACACTAACAAACCAACATTGTATAATTATGTACACATTAATATCCAGCATGTGTAATACTATGTTCACAAACTCAACATACGTCGACAGCTTCTAGTTTTAGTAAACTAGGAAACTGACAATGCTAAAAATGCAGGAATCTGACTTGCTTTCATATAATTATGTACCGTTCAGCAAAAAATACACAGAAAAAACCTAAGATGCAAAATAGAAGAAACAAACAGAAGAGTGGAGATCCTTAATCAATACCTTTTAAATGTTTTGTTCTGCGTCTCAGCTTCAAATGGTGGAACCCAAAAAGGAGTTAAATTTGCTACTACCTAATGACTTGGGGATGATGATCTTCGATGTAGGAAGATTTCTACGTATGTTGTGTGTAGACAAGGCCAAATGCAAATACTAGTTTGATAGTTTCAGGTAAATAACCAATGCAGAAAAAAAGTGCACGACTTACAACAAGTATGATAAAACTGGTGCACTAAAAAGTACACTACGTAAAACATAAATTGAATCACCTTCTTTAGCTTATGCGTGATACATTTTGAATGATATAGTGGTCAGCATGTCTCGGTTTTTGTATTCCATACAACAGATCACACATCTGCAAAATTTTATAATTAACCTGAAATGAGAAACACAGGAATTTCTTGACTCAGTTACTAAACCATGTGGATGAGGGGGGAAGAAAAATCAGTAAGTTACACTTAAATGCTATAAGCAGATTGGGTTTACGTACTCGTCATGTTCTTTCTTGGAGAAGAATCATACTTTATGTGAATCACTAGAAGAATCTGTTGGAACTGATAGCACAATGGTGTACCACTATGTGCGCATTAAAAATCAATATGTGTACAATTACATACACATAAACAATCAATAGGTGTACAAATGTATACACATTAACTAACAACAGGTGTACAACTATGTACACATTAAAAATCCACATGTGTACAATTATGTATGCATTAAGAATCAACATTGTACAACTATGTGCACATTAAAAACCTTAGCATCAACTATGCCATTCATTCATTTCATAATGTAAAATGCCTAAAAATGTAGGAACAATCAGAAGGAAATCTAAAACTTGATAGAAATATTCAAGGTTGCTAAAAGCGGGTACCAATATTGGTAAAGGAATTAATCCATAGCTTTTAGCAAACGTGCAGCTGGTAATTCAAACATCTTACCCGGAAGATGCATGCATATATATATATATATAAGCGCAATTTTTTTCAAGACTTTTACAATTGGTTTAAAATGTCCATCAGTTCTAAACTATGGTCAGCTTCGAAAAGAAGCAACTTGTGCACAAATATGTACACATTAAAAACTAACATGTGTACAACAATCTACACATGTGGTTATTACTTTTCAATAAAGTTCTACAAATTATACACGTCTCCAAGTCAGGGCACGTCTAGAACTAATACATCTCACTCTAATTTATCCTACAGTCAACAAACTCAACACATTACTGACACTCCAAGCCAGATTCATTTCTAAATCCATCAATTAATACCTCTAAAAAGTCTTTTTGCGATATAAATAGCTATTTTTTAGCAGATCTATCTAGACAAATCATTTACCAATCCCATTTGTCATAATCATGAAATTTACATCATAATTACACTAAATTAGACTTACCAGGAGAAGATGCAACCTTGTCTTTATGGATGCGCATGGTATGGTTTTGAACAACTTTGAACAAAACTGCAACCGCAACCAATTATGTCTGCATCCATCCAAGCAATTCGTTAGTATACAAATCAATAAACTTAATTTCTTGAAATCAATTGACAATCTACTTTCTTATGTACATATAATATAAGAACATTTACTTAACTAAAATTAATTTCTCACCAATAATAAATTACATAAAATAAAGATTAACTCGCATAAGCTTGACTCCGTTCATTTTAATTACTTTATTTCTAAATTATCACTTTCCCATCACAAGATCAAAACACCAAAAGTGATCCAAATTTCGGATGTGCCAATTCCACTTGCCATACAGGACCTTGCTGACCATTCAAACTAGCAAGGCTTGTGAAGAAGAACTACTGACACCAATTATCTTAATAAGCTCATAATCCCACAAATCAAACACCAAAACACAATATCTAGCTATCCTAATGGAGACAAGAATAATATCGCGAGCAAGCTCTGATACAGGGATGACACTGAATTTGTGCAAAGATTATATTATGTTATCCTACATATCTTAAATTTGAGAGTGCTCCAAGTCGGTTATGGAACGGTGATTATAGCACAAGAAAAAAATCCCAGGTCCAGCAAAAGAGAGTCTATTCAAGCATCCCTTTAAAAGAATGTTGTGCGCCTCTCTTTACGAGATTGATATCTCTTTTTTTTATCCCTCCTTATTGAGTAACCCTGGTCAATGGATTTACGAGATCCATATCTTTAACTCAGACGCTTATTTAGATATACAAACATTAACAAAAAAAAGAAAAAAGAAAAAAAAAGACAAACTCAATACTTTACAATTTTAACTATTAATTAGAAATGATAATGGTCAAAGAAAAAACAAGTAGCATAAAAGACTATATTTGGTTTCTATCTTAGTATCTCTTTAACTTAGTTTAGTGCTTGTGTCTCTCTAGCTAACTCAAATCAACAGATAAGTGATCAGTCATGGCAGTGGGACTGAGTACAGAGGTTAGCAGTGGAGATAATCAATACCATGGGAGGGTGACACGATATGTAATTCCAAATTTATCTTGTTGTAGTCTGTCATAAAAAAGGATATATATTGACACTTCAAGTTTTAGTAATCATCTCTTCAAAGAACTTAATATTGATAAACGCATTTCATGGTTCCTTAACTCGATAACCAATTCAGGAACAAACGAATTATCTTCACGCTTAAACATTCCTATCAAGTCCCAACATCATATATTGATCATAGTAATATCATATTATACATAACTGTTTCCGAATCTACTGATGCAACAAGCTCAAATTGTCAGACATGAGGAGTGACGATTAAGTGGACAAAGTGCCAGAATGTCACCTAATTTAAAAAGTAATTAAATATGAAAGTTACTAGCATTTTATGAAACTTGGATAATAGAGACTAATGTTCTTTTCTTCTGTGTAACTACAGTAAAATAAATGCAATGTTTAAATTAAAGCCATTACAGTATTTTAAGAACATATAGAACACTCAAAACATGTCCAAAATCCAAACTAAATCTTTTAAGAACAAATAATACATTTCCAGATCTGATTTTCAACCGTGAAAATGATAGAGGATTCCATCACAAGTCATGGAAGAACATATATATAGTTTTGTGATTTTTTTGTTTTAAAAATTCTTACATAAAAAACGATAAGCTGATCAGGATATTATGAATCTAATATGAAATTTGAATCAGATCAAAAGATTGATAGTAATTTGGAGTTGAGATTTTTGAAACCCTGAAAGGTTTTTTCTCGAATTCGAAACCAATCAATTAATAGCTCTTAATCGAATTAAAATGATGAGAAGAGATAAACTTACCTTTCACATCGATTTTGATGACGAAATCTCCAATTAATTTGCTGAAATTGAACCTCATCAACTTTTCTCCACGATTGCGAATTAATCTTCAAGAATATGTACTGATAATGACCATTTATTTGATTCTCAAATTAAGGGTTTGTAGATTGAAGTTTCAAACGCCAGAGATTAGGTTTTACTTTTTAGGATTTATTCTCTGCTCCGGCAAACTCTCTCGGATTAGGTTTTACTTTTTAGGATTTATTCTCTGCTCCGGCAAACTCTCTCGACATGAAAATGAAGAAATAAAAACTGCGTTAGTAAGAAATTATACACGACGGGCATTTTTGTCAAAAAGAAGAAGAAGTTGTTTTGGACTGAGTGGTTCATAAAAGGACCGACTCGTTCGAGATTGTGCAAATTTGGACCTCTTAGATCAACTGCAATGGTGCGAGTATAACCAAAAATCAATGACCAAAAAAATGACCAAATTTGAGTTTAGTCTAGTGTGTGACGTTAGAGCAACCACAGTCATGACCAAATTTGGGGACTATACCCAAATTTGGTCCCAAATTCAGCCGCAGTGGTACTGACTAAAACCATATTTAGTCCAGTTAATTAGGGTTTGCGACCAAATGTGGTCGCCAACCCAGACTAAAATGATTAATAGTGGGACGGAAGTATAGTGGGCGTATGATTTCAGACGGAAGTATAGTGGACGCTCCACATCGGGCGTACGTATAAATAACGTATGATAATGGGGCGGATGTATATAGAGCGTTTGAGTTAGGCGTCATTATAAACACCGCCGGGCCATACGTAGATAAAACCTACGCCCCATAGCAGACGCAGTTATTAAAAACGCCTGGTTTGGACGCAGTTACTAAAAGCGCCTGGTCCGGGCGCATGTATTATGACCGTATGCGGGAGACGGACGTATTATTAACGTCTGTTGGTATTGCTGGTCCGTTGTTACTTGATGAGAGAGAATATTCAGTACCAATGGCTACTATTGAAGGTTGTTTGATTGCTAGTACAAACCGTGGGTGTAAAGCGATTTACGTTTCTGGGGGTGCTACTAGTGTTCTGTTACAAACTTGACTGGTTCTGCCATTGCATCTACGCCTGAACTAGAACAACCACAGTCATGAGACGGACCAAAAGAATCCAGTACGCCTGTGTGAGACGTAATTTTAATGTACGTCTGTTTTGAGCGCACGTAATATGAGCGTTTGTTACTCAACAGTTACTATCAGAAGAATCCAGTACCTACTAGCTGTGATTTTGGAGGTGCTGCGATGCTTGTTAATGCCAACCCATGTAAGATATTTAAAAGCTTATACAGATTAATTCATCCTGTTTTTAGCTTCTTAATTAAACAAATTTCTTTGCTGACAACTTGTCAGCTGTGAATCTTTATTTTCTAATTGGCTCCATGATAGCTAATGGAAATTACATATTCTCTTGAATTTCTTCTTAGGTACCGGATCTTGTGTATTTCAATCATCCACATCCTCATTATGAGCGCACGTAATATGAGCGTCAGTTTTGTGCCCACTCAGACGGACTTTCCATAAACGCCCCACTCAGACGGACTTCACGTATACGCCCGACCCAGACGCACCTTTCATCTCCGCCCTACCCAGACGCACCTTTTATGTCCGCCCGACGGAGACGCACTTTCTATCTACGTATGTATCAGACGCACATAACATCTCCGTCCCAGTAGACGCACTTTCCATCGCCGTCCCATGTTCGGCGTGAATTATACCTGCGCCTCAATCAGGCGCACGTAATAACTCCGTTTCACTCAGACGCATATTATAAAGACGCTCGGTCAAGAAACGTGAGTATAAGTTCCGTCTCGCATCAAGCGTTCGTATAAGTTACGCTTCACCAAATTCTGGTCGTCCCCATTGCGCTTGAACACCCAGAATACCAAATTTTTTTGGCTTTTAGTCTGGCTTTTGGTGTTTGGTCCGTCTCATGACTGTGGTTGCTCTTACGGATGGAAGACTAAATTTGATCAAACGTACACTATATATTCGCCTGGTGTGGGGCGTGGGCTATACTCCGCCTGATTGGGGAGATTCTGAAAAAAAAAAAAAAAAAAAGAAGTGGGGCGGAGATATAAAGTCCGCCCCACTAAAATTGTTTTGGAAAACAAAGAATGGGGTGGGGTATAATGCCCGCCCCATACAAAATAAAAAAAATAAAAAATGGGGCGTAAACTTTGCGTACGTCCCATGTGGAGCGTAGACTTTACGTACGCCTGGTGTGGTGCGGGGACTTTACGTACGCATGGTGTGGGACGTAGATTATATAACCGCCTGGTGATGGGGCGTGGACTATACCAACGCTCGACTATATTTGGGTTTAGTCTTGGTCCCAGACCAAATATACTCTGGATTTTAGTCGTCGATCAAAATTTGATCGATAGTACGTTCCACTACGTCTGTTAAAAAGACCAATATTTGGGTTTAGTCGCCCACTGTGGACGCTCTTAGTACTAGGTTTGATGGAGCAGGACTAAATTGTCCAAAGCCCAACTAATATGGGATTAAACATTAATTTCTACCTTTTTAACACCATACTCTTCACCACACTCAACCTTGCCGTATCAAATTCCTCGTATTAAAGAATCTTATTATCGGGGCTTTGAAAATCAATGGTCATTTGTGGCTTTTTAGGATCATGAAATAGTAAATGAGATTATCCCTTATCACATCATATTCCTAATGTCTATTATACCCTTACCTAAATTTCACTATTCATAAAAAAAAATCCTAAATCTATTATCTTCTCCTTCTCATTTACAATCATGATGAAGATCATAGAAAAAAAAATCTATTATCTTCTCCCCATCCTTCTCTTTTCATTCATAAATTGCGAAAAGATGATGAGCATAATTTCATCATGATGAGGATGATGATCATCAAAAAAAACCAAAATTATTTTCTTCTCCTTCTCCTTCTCATTCAACATGATAAAGACGATGATCATCATCGAAAGAAAAAACTAAGAAAACCCACTATTTATTTTTGGTTTAAATGGTTAAAAAAATCCAATTCGATGAATTTCGGGTAAAAAAAAAACAGTTTATGAAAGTATTTACGGCTGGGAGTTGTTAGATTCCCAACCGTGAATCAAGATTACGGCTGGGATAGTTCGTCGACCCAACCGAGAGTCCATGTTTCGGCTTGGTTTTTCCAACCGAAAGTTTTTTCAATTTTTTTTTTTTTGGTTTTTAGAACAAGTTACGGCTAGGTTTTCCCAGCCTTAACTGCACTTCGGCTTGGTTTTCGGCTGAGATAATTTGTCGACCCGACCGTAGAATGAAAAAACGGTTGGGAAATAATGGTGTTCCAAACCGTATTTTTTATTTATGGAGGGGAAATAAAGAACTCATAGCCGAAATCATTTTTCTGATTATTTTTGTTTTTAGAACCAGTTAAGGCTGGGTTTTCCTAGCCGTAACTGGTTCTGAAAACCAAAAACATCAAAAAACTGATTTCGGTTGGGAAAACCAAGCCGAAACATGTACTTTCGGCTGGGAATCTAAGAACTCCCAGCCGTAAATACTTTCAGAAACTTTTTTTTTTAACCCGAAATTCATAGAATCATATTTTTTAGGGCTATTTTGTGTTTCCTCCCTTCCCAAGATCGCTAATTAGCGTTTCCTCCCCAAATAGATTCAAATTAGTGTTTCCTCCTCTCGTCAAGTATTCCATCCATTTTCCCGTTAGTTGAGTCAGCACCAGTGCAAACGTGGAAAAGATAAACACGTGTCAATTGAAATACCCGGAATACCCTCATATACTAATATGATCCGACGGAGGTAGAACAATCATCGGTGGAGTTTTACCATCAATGGGTTCATGCATTTATACATATACCTTCAATACATTTATACATACACAATCAATTGATTCATGGCAACGAGCTTCCTTCAATCACCTAAGAACTAACGACAGCAGCAACAACACTCCCTTCATCTCTAATCTATCTCTTGCCTGATCAGTATGTTTGTGAATTCTATGTCACCGGGGTGCAAGTGGAAGTGGTGATCTTAATGGGAGATACAAGGTCAGTGAGCCATACACTCCCTTTCTACAAGGAAACTTCGTCTGGCAAGTTAAAAATGGAAACTCGGTTAAAATATGGGAAGACAGATGGATTCCAAATTCGGATATAATATCGCAACCACAAGACTCGCAAGACACATCTCCAAAAAGAGTTCAAGAGCTCATAACTGAAGAGAATAAATGGGATAAGGAACACTAGACAGTTTCTTTAGCCCAGAGGTTAGAAATAAGATTCAAGCCATAAGCCCGAGAAAAGAAGAAGAAGACAAAATCCAATGGTTACACCATCATTCAGGACTCTTCTCGACAAAAAACATTTATAATTTCTTGGCAAATCAAGCTCAAGAAGATGATAATTCGTTAATAGATTTCCCATGTAAAAGTATATGGAAAATTCAAGAAATTCCGAGAATTAAACTTTTTGTGTGGAAGCTAGCTGGAAAAGCTTTGCCTACCTCTTCGAGATTAGGGGCACATAACCCGAAAATTGACCCAAACTGCCAACTATGCAATTCTCAAGTTCAAGAAACCGAGAATCACCTATTCAGATCTTTCCTTTTCGCTAGAGCTATTTGGTTCAGATTTTCGCTAGGAAAATTAACTTCTCCAACTAATACGGATCCGATTACATCTTGGGTTAAATGGTGGCTTTTAAACCCAGATTTGGATAATATGGTAGGAAAAATGTCGACCATATCATGGTTCATCTGGAAATACAGATGTTCAGTGGTTTTTGAAAAGATAAACCCAAATCCAATGCAACTAATTGATCAGATCAACAAATTTTTGCAATCCATCCCTCTAAGGGATAATGCAAAGGGACTGGATAACAATCAGTTAATGATGACCAACACCAAATGGTCAGATATAAAAACAGATTGGATAATATTTATTGATGCTTCTTTCAAGGAAGAAGACCTTTCAATGGGGTACGCTCACATTGTTTATTCAGTAGATCACCAGACATTTATGCACATTTCAGCGGGTTCAGAGACATCTACTTCGGCTTTTCATGCGGAAGCGAAATCTTTACAAAATGCGGTCATCTGGCTAAGAGACAACGTCTTGTCTAGCATTTCAATAGTAAGTGATTGTAAAGTCTTGGAAGACAGCATCAACAAGGACAACACAAATCTCTCATGGACAACCGAAAACACCGTTCGAGAAGCCAAGATAATTTTAAAAGATCCCCCTCAAGCTCAAGTTTAGTTTACAAATAGAAAATACAACAAATTACAACAAAAAATAAAGAGCCTTCAGCATATGTCTATGAAATTACAACAAAAAATTACAACAATCTAGCATTATTTCTAATGTAATTGATAAAAACGAAATTGTAAATCTTCTGTACTATATTTGCTGGTTAATATAATTCATCTTCCCGTCAAAAAAAAAAAATCTCCTTAATGTCGATACTGATGGTGGGAATCAGCGGATAGGTGTTTGTTTTTTCAAATGACTAGACAAAAGCCCCGTTTGGGATTGCTTTTTTTCAACCAAAAGCACTTTGTAACAAACTTTTACCAAAAATTGTCTTTGGTAAAAAAAATTCAAAGTGCTTTTGGAGAGAAGCACTTTCATTTTAGGCCTGCTTTTAAAAGCTACTCAGTACTAGCTTTTAAAAGATGGAAAAGCAGAAGGTGTGGACCCACATAATTTGATTTAATTGATTCTCTATTTTAACCTTGTTATTTTATTATAAAGACATGTTTTACCCTTGAATATTCTATACTTATCATTATATTTCTAATTTCTATTTTATTTATCTATTTTTCATTTTTCATTTTAAAATAATAATTATAATATAATAATATTTTCTTAAGAAAACATAATTATAAATTTTTTTATTAAATAATAACAATAATTGTATAAACTAAATAAAATAATAAAATAAATATTAGATATATTTTATTAAATATATTAGAATTAAAAATATAATTTATTTTAATTAAAGTGTTTTTAAACTAATTTTTGAAATATGTCTATTTTCGTCATTATCTACATCATCAGCATTTTAAAATACAAGTTTACCAAACAAAATTTACAGTTTATTAATTTCATAGTGCTTTTTAAATTATAATTTACCAAACAGCATGCCGATTTATTTCTACAACACAGCACAACACAACACAACATAAAAGCACTCTTGTGAAACTCAGCGCAATATCAAACTAGCATAAAGGGTCTTGCAACTTGCAAGGTAGTGATGTAATTTTAAAGTGGTAAGTAAGGTTGTCATTCACTCGGACTTGTGTAGACTCGAATTTAGACTCAAAAATAGAAAACACTAAAAATAAAGAAAATATATTCACAAAAGGTTATCACAGTATCGAGAGAGACTGAGACTCAGGATTCCACCAAATTCCATTCATGTGACTGAAATAATAATTTCAATCAATTATAGTTCAAATATGGACTCTTGTTCTTTGCCAAAAATAAATTTTTGAAAAGCAATGACTGTAAATCACAAGCATGATGTATCAAAAATACATAGACCAAGCATACACCATCAAACGAAATCACACCCATTCAATAAAAATCATAAATCGATTAAAAATCAATGCAAATAGTCATAAAAGAATTATTAGAATTACCACATGCGTGAAATAGGGCTTCCTCCGTCATCCCAGTGTTAGGGTTTAGCTTCTCATATCAAAAACAGGCTCAAAAGAATAAATCATGACTCAAAAGTTGTTTTTATTGAAGAGATGATATGATTCAGTGAATATGCAACGATGTAATGGCATTACAAAATCCACTGTTACAGGAGGTGTGGCTAACTAAAGATAAATGTGGCTGTTCAGCTGTTACAGAGAGAATATTGTAGCAGTGTTGCGAATTTGAGACACTGTTCTTATTTGCAACGTTGTTCTTCAGCACCAGCAGCAGCAGCGACAGGCTTCCTGTAATCTCTGATTCTCGCCTCCTGAGCTCTCCTCTCGACCCCAAACTCTCGACACCCCTACTACATGACCCAAACAATCTATTTATACACCACAGGACGGTTAAATCTCTCCCAAATCGCTTCGAAATCTCTTCTTTCCTTCCTTGGCAGTCACGGCAATAATTCCTTCCAGAAATTGTTTTACGCGTTTCTGAGCTCTCCCACTTATATCAAACTCTTCCTTAGATAGAATATGTACCTTCAGAATGAATTTCTTGCCTTTAATCTCTCTGAATATCCAAAAACAAACCCAACAGGACTGTGTTTCTTTATTCACCTCCGTTTCCCTTTTCCGGCCATTCCAGCCCAATTCGATCGATCCAATTGCTTCTAGTAAACTTGTCTAGCCCTGAGAAGTCCTGCCCAATCAATTTCCGGTGTTGAATCTCTTTAAAACTGCCCAAAGCTTCACGTCCAAAATCTGCAGACGTGATTTCCCGCCAAAATTTCTAATTTGAAACGTGAAGAAGGTGACCTCCCCCTTATCCAGTCCCGGTCTCCCTTTAAAAGATGTCTGGAAATGGGTCACCCCTTAGAAATTAGGTTACCGCTTATCCAAAATGAGAGTCTGTATAGTAATTTTATCCCACGAGCGCAAAAACCACTTTTTTAGCCAATTTCGCCGCAAAATCTTATTTCTCCAAAAATACCTACAGCGACATAAAAAACCATAATAAATATAAAATCGAACACTAATAATATATATAATTGAGATTATATAAGACACATAAATGCGTCTATCAGGTAGTCTATTCATTTTGGAATAAATAAAGCATCTTAACTCGCTCGCAAGACTCCAACTACTCACCGTCGTCATTTTAATGTATGTCTCTCTCCTTCTCGATATCAAAAAAGGAAGCCTGAATTTCTCCTTAATTTTCTCCGACCGACTTAGTCAAAGGATCCTCTCTCTCTCCCAACTGTCCCTCGAAATGGACACTCACCAACAAGTGGACTCACCACCCACCATCCCACGTCAACTAGCAGCGGCACGAGCGGTTTTGGCGATGTTCAGCGGCCACCCAATTGTTCTCTTTCTCTGACTAGATCTAAACCCATGTGTACGAGATTGAGATTATCGCATGCTTTGATCTCTCCCAAATGAATCAGTGGTTTGACTTTCAAAGATCAGGAAAAAATAAAATCACGAATGCAAATATGGCGCCTAAATCGAAATGTTGGCGTTTCTAGGTCACAGTTATATGCATGCGTAGTTGGTTTCCAAGAAGAATTATTCCTAATTTAATTGACATTTAATAAAAAAATTATTCCTAGAAGAATTATCTCTATCCATTAATTTTTAATCTTGTTAAGTTTTCTAGACGTCTCTCTCCTCCAGTTGTTAATTAATTTTTACCAATCATTTTATATGGTACTGTTAGATGCACGTAATGTTTTGTAAAGAACAAATGTCTCACCGTTAGATGAATTATTTAGTTTGCTAGTCAGCATGTAACATTATATATGGCTGAAGCTACATTTACTGGGCTGCATGAAGTAGTGTGTGATCATAATCCATTTTGTTTCTTTTGACACGTCTTGGCTTGGCTAGGCTATATAAACACAAACTGAAAACTATTGAAGAGAGAAAACCAACCCTCATCTCTTCCTCTCTTTACTTTACTCTTTCAGTTTCTTTATTTTATAGTTTAAAAACAAAATAAAATAAAAATATAAGTGAAAAGAACTCAACGAGATATGTTGAAACTATCATGTTATTTGTAACACCTGAGCTCTGTGCTTTTATGAATAGACTCTTCTAGATGTTTCCATCTAATCAGATTGATTCCTCAACTCATACGATCAAAATGCTTCCATCCACTTAGATTAGTTAGTGCAATCCTCAATAGGCATAAATTTCTAGGTTCTGGAGTTTATTTATTCATACTGCAACTAAAAAGTTTCTCTCATACCCCCAAACTTAAATCTAACATTGTCCTCAATGTTCTAAAGATGAAATTAAAAGCATGAACAAGGAGAAAACTGTTACCATTTGAAGCAAAAGAGATAAGGAAAGATATTACCGTGTCGCATTAATGTTGGGTTACCTCCCAAGAAGTGCTAAGTTTAAAGTCTTCAGCCAGACTAAGAAAGGATTAGTCACCTCATAGAATCATAAAGTAATAGACGAAATTTCTGTGGGTCATCAAAACCAAATAGAGCTATCACAAATAAAAGGAATCTGCAACCTGTCAAGAAAATAAACAAATAAAGCACATCCTTGTCTAGTTTCCTGTTTAAGACAACTACATCTAGCTGTGGTTCAGGTTCAGGTTCTATAACTGGGCCCAAATAAAATATTTTCATGGGTTGGAATTCCTCAAAGCTAAGATCCGGTTCAGGTATTAGAGTCTGGAAAAACTCAAGTAAAAACTTAGAAGCACATAATAATAACCTGAATAATTGAGGATCCTTAAAATCAATCAGTTTTGACTCACACAATCGACCACGATGAAACTGGTGGTCAATCTTAAGCAAATGTATCAACCCTAATCTCTTAAAGTAATTAGGTTTAGTCTCAAAACTAAATAATTGACACATCTGAAATTTATACGTTCCCACAATTGGTTGAAAAATATTTGGTGGGAAAACAAAGTCGATCTTGGTATCATAGCCTGGTCTAACCTCATCAACCAGAGGCTGGGTTTCTAACGACTGAAATTCCTTTTGGACATTATGAGGTCCGGGGGAGCGAGTATGAAGATAATCTTGTACGATGGTTGAGGCATTGATGTCAAGTCCCAAGTGAGGGACCTTTCTAAGAGTTAAAGCATATGGAGAATGATAATCACCCCCAAACTTAGAGTTTTCAGTGTCTCTAGTTAGACTAGTCACAATCTCCCTAATTTCTAGGTCATCAGATTCCTGAAAATGGGCAATTGATTCTTCTAAGTCAGGTTCATCCTCATTAATCTCTACGAGTTCATCTAAGACTATTGTTTCTAAATCGTGCGACTCTAAAACAATATTCTCAGGATAAAACCGTTCCTCGAAACCATCATCGATTACAGTTTCTAAATCGTTCGACTCGAAAACAGTAGTCTCAAGATAAACCGGTTCCTCTAAACCTTTATCGGATTCGTAAACAGGACATACTACATCGTCTAAAACGGGGGTATCTCTAGTCAAATCCTCGTCCTTTTGAATAGGTGAATAATTGTTAAAATTATTAGGATCTGAACCAGAAATAATATAATCATTATAAGGCTCTTGGGGTAACAAATTCCTGATCACTATTCCCACATATTTCAGATTCTTCATCAGCACTATCCTCATTATCATCATCATTGTAACATGAAAATGGTTGAACCTCATCTAAAAAAGTAGTGTTACCAATTCTAACCTCGGCATCTTGATTATGCAAATAACTATCCTCATTTTCAAGGGTACTATTGGAAACACTATATTGGAAATTAATACTATCTTGAGTAGTTCTGTTCTGGGCCTCTAATAAAAGCTGTTGAATCGACTCACATGACTTCCTTATGGTATCGTGTATAGAAGGTTCACTCATGGGTGCATTTTGTTTATTCATTTCTAACACAAAACTATTTGTATTCTCAGTTAATTGTTTGAGAGACTCTTCTAGAGGAAGAACAGGTTCATAAGGATCACAATAGGGACTAGTTTTCAACATTTTCATTATATTGTCCAAAGACGAGGAACTAGTACTATAATAATCCTTATTTTCTTGCTCGTATGACCGGTGTGTGTGTGTATAGTAATTGGGCTCACCTTGGTATGAGTCGTAACCTTGAAAAGGTTGATGTTCCCAATCACTATTCACACTATGGTTAAAATTGTAACGTCCATTTTGAAACTCAGTCGGATATTCGTTGTATTGGCTATTGTGATACCAGTTCGACATTCTTTTGCAGGGGTGTGAGTTATCACAAAATAAAACCCACTGAAAGGGGATTCGTGGGTGGATAGAGTCTTACCTCCCGTACCAGACGGGCGAAGAACCGTTGAAGTCGACTCAGGCCACCGACTCTGATGTCAGTGTACGAACCGAGGGGCCGAGACAGTATCATAACTGTCGTCCTTCCCTGCAAACAGTTGATATTTAATTTTGACCCTTCCTTAGGGTTTTAAAATAATGTCCAGTCCAAAAATAAAGTCCAAAAGTGTCCAAAAATAAAAAGAAAAATTACAAAAATAATACCCTATTTACAGTTTCTAAAAATAAAACAAAATATTCTTCTTCACTCCTTTTGGATTCCTCTTTTCTTTCCTTCTTTGGCGATGCTTTCCTTTTATAACACTTTTTCTTCCCTTGTAGCTTCGCTCCAAATCTGAAAAGAATCAAAAAATACCAAAGGCATAAAAGAGAACAAAAATTCTAAAAGAAATAAAATAAATCTAAAACCTAAAACCTAATAAAAATCCGCGTCGGCGGCGCCAAAAATTGATGTAATTTTAAAGTGATAAGTAAGGTTGTCGTTCATTCGGACTTGTGTAGACTCGACTTTAGACTCAAAAATAGAAAACACTAAAAATAAAGAAAATATATTCACAAAAGGTTATCACAGTATCGAGAGAGACTGAGACTCAGGATTCCACCAAATTCCATTCATGTGACTGAAATAATAATTTCAATCAATTATAGTTCAAATATGGACTCTTGTTCTTTGCCAAAAATATATTTTTGAAAAGCAATGACTGTAAATCACAAGCATGATGTATCAAAAATACATAGACCAAGCATACACCATCAAACGAAATCACACCCATTCAATAAAAATAATAAATCGATTAGAAATCAATGCAAATAGTCATAAAAGAATTATTAGAATTACCACATGCATGAAATAGGGATTCCTCCGTCATCCCAGTGTTAGGGTTTAGATTCTCATATCAAAAACAGGCTCAAAAGAATAAATCATGGCTCAAAAGTTGTTTTTATTGAAGAGATGATATGCTTCATTGAATATGCAACGATGTAGCGGCGTTACAGAATTCACTGTTACAGGAGGTGTGGCTAACTGAAGATAAATGTGGCTTTTCAGCTGTTACAGAGAGAATACTGTAGTAGTTTTGCGAATTTGAGACGCTGTTCTTATTTGCAACGTTGTTCTTCAGCACCAGCAGCAGCGACAGGCTTCCTGTAATCTCTGATTCTCGCCTCCTGAGCTCTCCTCTCGACCCCAAACTCTCGACACCCCTTCTACATGACCCAAACAATCTATTTATACACCACAGGACGATTAAATCTCTTCCAAATCGCTTTGAAATCTCTTCTTTCCTTCCTTGGCAGTCACGGCAGTAATTCCTTCCAAAAATTGTTTTACGCGTTTCTGAGCTCTCCCACTTATATCAAACTCTTCCGTAGATAGAATATGTACCTTCGGAACGAATTTCTTGCCTTTAATGTCTCTGAATATCCAAAAACAAACCCAACAGGACCGTGTTTCCTTATTCACCTCTGTTTCCCTTTTCCGGCCATTCCAGCCTAATTCGATCGATCCAATTGATTCTAGTAAACTTGTCTAGCCATGAGAAGTCCAGCCCAATCAATTTCCGGTGTTGAATCTCTTTAAAACTGCCCAAAGCTTCACGTCCAAAATCTGCAGAAGTGAAGTTTCTTTTCCCGCCAAAATTTCTAATTTGAAACGTGAAGAAGGTGACCTCCCCCTTATCCAGTCCCGGTCTCCCTTTAGCAGATGCCTGGAAATGGGTCACCCCTTAGTAATTAGGTTACCTCTTTTCCAAAACGAGAGTCCGTATAGTAATTTTCTCTCACGATCGCAAAAACCACTTTTTTAGCCAATTTCGCCGCAAAAGCTTATTTCTCCAAAAATACCTACAGAGACATAAAAAGCCATAATAAATATAAAATCGAACACTAATAATATATACAATTGAGATTATATAAGACACATAAATGCGTCTATCAGGTACAAGGCCGGCTTATGAGGTAGGCAGTATAGGCGGGTGCCTAGAGCCCCAAATTATTAGGGGCCCCAATTTTTTAATTTTTTTCTTCTCGCTATGGTTAGTTTGTAACATTTATAACTGTCAATAAAGCGTTTAATCACTTTACAGATAATTGTAACAATTATAATTGTTAGTAAATACCATGTAGCATCTATAAGCGTTACTGATTTCTTAATTTTGTGATATCAGTAAGCAACTTTCGGGGAACTTTTTGACAAAATACAAGCTTATTACCTAAATCTAATTAAAATTCTGAAAAAAATTAAGCGGCCTTCGGCCGCATCGCCTGGTTCCAAATTGTCACTTAATTTATCTCGCCCTACAAAATAATTCTAGTTTTATCTCTAAATTAGTGACCTATAAAAAAGCCTCGTAGTTTTAGTTCGCCTACGGTACCCAAATCCTATAAGACGGCCCTGATCAGGTAGTCTATTCATTTTCGAATAAATAAAGCATCTTAACTCGCTCCCAAGACTCCAACTACTCACCGTCGTCATTTTAATGTATGTCTCTCTCCTTCTCGATATCAAAAAAGGAAGCCTGAAGTTCTCCTTAATTTTCTCCGACCGACTTAGTCAAAGGATCCTCTCTCTCTCCCTACTGTCCCTCGAAATGGACACTCACCAACAAGTGGACTCACCGACCACCATCCCACGTCAACTAGCAGCGGCACGAGCGGTTTTGGCGATGTTCAGCGGCCACCCAATTGTTCTCTTTCTCTGAATAGATCTAAACCCATGTGTACGAGATTGAGATTATCGCATGCTTTGATCTCTCCCAAATGAATCAGTGGTTTGACTTTGAAAGATCAGGAAAAAATAAAATCACGAATGCAAATATGGCGCCTAAATCGAAATGTTGGCGTTTCTAGGTCACAGTTATATGCATGCGTAGTTGGTTTCCAAGAAGAATTATTCCTAATTTAATTGACATTTAATAAAAAAATTATTCCTAGAAGAATTATCTCTATCCATTAATTTTTAATCTTGTTAAGTTTTCTAGACGTCTCTCTCCTCCAGTTGTTAATTAATTTTTACCAATCATTTTATATGGTACTGTTAGATGCACGTAATGTTTTGTAAAGAACAAATGTCTCACCGTTAGATGAATTATTTAGTTTGCTAGTCAGCATGTAACATTATATATGGCTGAAGCTACATTTACTGGGCTGCATGAAGTAGTGTGTGATCATAATCCATTTTGTTTCTTTTGACACGTCTTGGCTTGGCTAGGCTATATAAACACAAACTGAAAACTATTGAAGAGAGAAAACCAACCCTCATCTCTTCCTCTCTTTACTTTACTCTTTTCAGTTTCTTTATTTTATAGTTTAAAAACAAAATAAAATAAAAATATAAGTGAAAAGAACTCAACGAGATATGTTGAAACTATCATGTTATTTGTAACACCTGAGCTCTGTGCTTTTATGAATAGACTCTTCTAGATGTTTCCATCTAATCAGATTGATTCCTCAACTCATACGATCAAAATGCTTCCATCCACTTAGATTAGTTAGTGCAATCCTCAATAGGCATAAATTTCTAGGTTCTGGAGTTTATTTATTCATACTGCAACTAAAAAGTTTCTCTCATACCCCCAAACTTAAATCTAACATTGTCCTCAATGTTCTAAAGATGAAATTAAAAGCATGAACAAGGAGAAAACTGTTACCATTTGAAGCAAAAGAGATAAGGAAAGATATTACCGTGTCGCATTAATGTTGGGTTACCTCCCAAGAAGTGCTAAGTTTAAAGTCTTCAGCCAGACTAAGAAAGGATTAGTCACCTCATAGAATCATAAAGTAATAGACGAAATTTCTGTGGGTCATCAAAACCAAATAGAGCTATCACAAATAAAAGGAATCTGCAACCTGTCAAGAAAATAAACAAATAAAGCACATCCTTGTCTAGTTTCCTGTTTAAGACAACTACATCTAGCTGTGGTTCAGGTTCAGGTTCTATAACTGGGCCCAAATAAAATATTTTCATGGGTTGGAATTCCTCAAAGCTAAGATCCGGTTCAGGTATTAGAGTCTGGAAAAACTCAAGTAAAAACTTAGAAGCACATAATAATAACCTGAATAATTGAGGATCCTTAAAATCAATCAGTTTTGACTCACACAATCGACCACGATGAAACTGGTGGTCAATCTTAAGCAAATGTATCAACCCTAATCTCTTAAAGTAATTAGGTTTAGTCTCAAAACTAAATAATTGACACATCTGAAATTTATACGTTCCCACAATTGGTTGAAAAATATTTGGTGGGAAAACAAAGTCGATCTTGGTATCATAGCCTGGTCTAACCTCATCAACCAGAGGCTGGGTTTCTAACGACTGAAATTCCTTTTGGACATTATGAGGTCCGGGGGAGCGAGTATGAAGATAATCTTGTACGATGGTTGAGGCATTGATGTCAAGTCCCAAGTGAGGGACCTTTCTAAGAGTTAAAGCATATGGAGAATGATAATCACCCCCAAACTTAGAGTTTTCAGTGTCTCTAGTTAGACTAGTCACAATCTCCCTAATTTCTAGGTCATCAGATTCCTGAAAATGGGCAATTGATTCTTCTAAGTCAGGTTCATCCTCATTAATCTCTACGAGTTCATCTAAGACTATTGTTTCTAAATCGTGCGACTCTAAAACAATATTCTCAGGATAAAACCGTTCCTCGAAACCATCATCGATTACAGTTTCTAAATCGTTCGACTCGAAAACAGTAGTCTCAAGATAAACCGGTTCCTCTAAACCTTTATCGGATTCGTAAACAGGACATACTACATCGTCTAAAACGGGGGTATCTCTAGTCAAATCCTCGTCCTTTTGAATAGGTGAATAATTGTTAAAATTATTAGGATCTGAACCAGAAATAATATAATCATTATAAGGCTCAATTGGGGTAACAAATTCCTGATCACTATTCCCACATATTTCAGATTCTTCATCAGCACTATCCTCATTATCATCATCATTGTAACATGAAAATGGTTGAACCTCATCTAAAAAAGTAGTGTTACCAATTCTAACCTCGGCATCTTGATTATGCAAATAACTATCCTCATTTTCAAGGGTACTATTGGAAACACTATATTGGAAATTAATACTATCTTGAGTAGTTCTGTTCTGGGCCTCTAATAAAAGCTGTTGAATCGACTCACATGACTTCCTTATGGTATCGTGTATAGAAGGTTCACTCATGGGTGCATTTTGTTTATTCATTTCTAACACAAAACTATTTGTATTCTCAGTTAATTGTTTGAGAGACTCTTCTAGAGGAAGAACAGGTTCATAAGGATCACAATAGGGACTAGTTTTCAACATTTTCATTATATTGTCCAAAGACGAGGAACTAGTACTATAATAATCCTTATTTTCTTGCTCGTATGACCGGTGTGTGTGTGTATAGTAATTGGGCTCACCTTGGTATGAGTCGTAACCTTGAAAAGGTTGATGTTCCCAATCACTATTCACACTATGGTTAAAATTGTAACGTCCATTTTGAAACTCAGTCGGATATTCGTTGTATTGGCTATTGTGATACCAGTTCGACATTCTTTTGCAGGGGTGTGAGTTATCACAAAATAAAACCCACTGAAAGGGGATTCGTGGGTGGATAGAGTCTTACCTCCCGTACCAGACGGGCGAAGAACCGTTGAAGTCGACTCAGGCCACCGACTCTGATGTCAGTGTACGAACCCGAGGGGCCGAGACAGTATCATAACTGTCGTCCTTCCCTGCAAACAGTTGATATTTAATTTTGACCCTTCCTTAGGGTTTTAAAAATAATGTCCAGTCCAAAAATAAAGTCCAAAAAGTGTCCAAAAATAAAAAGAAAAATTACAAAAATAATACCCTATTTACAGTTTCTAAAAATAAAACAAAATATTCTTCTTCACTCCTTCTGGTTTCCTTTTTTCTTTCCTTCTTTTGCGATGCTTTCCTTTTATAACACTTTTTCTTCCCTTGTAGCTTCGCTCCAAATCTGAAAAGAATCAAAAAATACCAAAGGCATAAAAGAGAACAAAAATTCTAAAAGAAATAAAATAAATCTAAAACCTAAAACCTAATAAAAATCCGCGTCGGCGGCGCCAAAAATTGATGTAATTTTAAAGTGATAAGTAAGGTTGTCGTTCATTCGGACTTGTGTAGACTCGACTTTAGACTCAAAAATAGAAAACACTAAAAATAAAGAAAATATATTCACAAAAGGTTATCACAGTATCGAGAGAGACTGAGACTCAGGATTCCACCAAATTCCATTCATGTGACTGAAATAATAATTTCAATCAATTATAGTTCAAATATGGACTCTTGTTCTTTGCCAAAAATATATTTTTGAAAAGCAATGACTGTAAATCACAAGCATGATGTATCAAAAATACATAGACCAAGCATACACCATCAAACGAAATCACACCCATTCAATAAAAATAATAAATCGATTAGAAATCAATGCAAATAGTCATAAAAGAATTATTAGAATTACCACATGCATGAAATAGGGATTCCTCCGTCATCCCAGTGTTAGGGTTTAGATTCTCATATCAAAAACAGGCTCAAAAGAATAAATCATGGCTCAAAAGTTGTTTTTATTGAAGAGATGATATGCTTCATTGAATATGCAACGATGTAGCGGCGTTACAGAATTCACTGTTACAGGAGGTGTGGCTAACTGAAGATAAATGTGGCTTTTCAGCTGTTACAGAGAGAATACTGTAGTAGTTTTGCGAATTTGAGACGCTGTTCTTATTTGCAACGTTGTTCTTCAGCACCAGCAGCAGCGACAGGCTTCCTGTAATCTCTGATTCTCGCCTCCTGAGCTCTCCTCTCGACCCCAAACTCTCGACACCCCTTCTACATGACCCAAACAATCTATTTATACACCACAGGACGATTAAATCTCTTCCAAATCGCTTTGAAATCTCTTCTTTCCTTCCTTGGCAGTCACGGCAGTAATTCCTTCCAAAAATTGTTTTACGCGTTTCTGAGCTCTCCCACTTATATCAAACTCTTCCGTAGATAGAATATGTACCTTCGGAACGAATTTCTTGCCTTTAATGTCTCTGAATATCCAAAAACAAACCCAACAGGACCGTGTTTCCTTATTCACCTCTGTTTCCCTTTTCCGGCCATTCCAGCCTAATTCGATCGATCCAATTGATTCTAGTAAACTTGTCTAGCCATGAGAAGTCCAGCCCAATCAATTTCCGGTGTTGAATCTCTTTAAAACTGCCCAAAGCTTCACGTCCAAAATCTGCAGAAGTGAAGTTTCTTTTCCCGCCAAAATTTCTAATTTGAAACGTGAAGAAGGTGACCTCCCCCTTATCCAGTCCCGGTCTCCCTTTAGCAGATGCCTGGAAATGGGTCACCCCTTAGTAATTAGGTTACCTCTTTTCCAAAACGAGAGTCCGTATAGTAATTTTCTCTCACGATCGCAAAAACCACTTTTTTAGCCAATTTCGCCGCAAAAGCTTATTTCTCCAAAAATACCTACAGAGACATAAAAAGCCATAATAAATATAAAATCGAACACTAATAATATATACAATTGAGATTATATAAGACACATAAATGCGTCTATCAGGTACAAGGCCGGCTTATGAGGTAGGCAGTATAGGCGGGTGCCTAGAGCCCCAAATTATTAGGGGCCCCAATTTTTTAATTTTTTTCTTCTCGCTATGGTTAGTTTGTAACATTTATAACTGTCAATAAAGCGTTTAATCACTTTACAGATAATTGTAACAATTATAATTGTTAGTAAATACCATGTAGCATCTATAAGCGTTACTGATTTCTTAATTTTGTGATATCAGTAAGCAACTTTCGGGGAACTTTTTGACAAAATACAAGCTTATTACCTAAATCTAATTAAAATTCTGAAAAAAATTAAGCGGCCTTCGGCCGCATCGCCTGGTTCCAAATTGTCACTTAATTTATCTCGCCCTACAAAATAATTCTAGTTTTATCTCTAAATTAGTGACCTATAAAAAAGCCTCGTAGTTTTAGTTCGCCTACGGTACCCAAATCCTATAAGACGGCCCTGATCAGGTAGTCTATTCATTTTCGAATAAATAAAGCATCTTAACTCGCTCCCAAGACTCCAACTACTCACCGTCGTCATTTTAATGTATGTCTCTCTCCTTCTCGATATCAAAAAAGGAAGCCTGAAGTTCTCCTTAATTTTCTCCGACCGACTTAGTCAAAGGATCCTCTCTCTCTCCCTACTGTCCCTCGAAATGGACACTCACCAACAAGTGGACTCACCGACCACCATCCCACGTCAACTAGCAGCGGCACGAGCGGTTTTGGCGATGTTCAGCGGCCACCCAATTGTTCTCTTTCTCTGAATAGATCTAAACCCATGTGTACGAGATTGAGATTATCGCATGCTTTGATCTCTCCCAAATGAATCAGTGGTTTGACTTTGAAAGATCAGGAAAAAATAAAATCACGAATGCAAATATGGCGCCTAAATCGAAATGTTGGCGTTTCTAGGTCACAGTTATATGCATGCGTAGTTGGTTTCCAAGAAGAATTATTCCTAATTTAATTGACATTTAATAAAAAAATTATTCCTAGAAGAATTATCTCTATCCATTAATTTTTAATCTTGTTAAGTTTTCTAGACGTCTCTCTCCTCCGGTTGTTAATTAATTTTTATCAATCATTTTATATGGTACTGTTAGATGCACGTAATGTTTTGTAAAGAACAAATGTCTCACCGTTAGATGAATTATTTAGTTTGCTAGTGAGCATCTAACATTCTATATGGCTGAAGCTACATTTACTGGGCTGCATGAAGTAGTGTGTGATCATAATCCATTTTGTTTCTTTTGACACATGTCTTGGCTTCGCTAGGATATATAAACACAAACTGAAAACTATTGAAGAGAGAAAACCAACCCTCATCTCTTCCTCTCTTTACTTTACTCTTTCCAGTTTCTTTATTTTATAGTTTAAAAACAAAATAAAATAACAATATAAGTGAAAAGAACTCAACGAGATATACTGAAATTATCATGTTATTTCTAATACCTGAGCTCTGTGCTTTTATGAATAGACTCTTCTAGATGTTTCCATCTAATCAGATTGGTTCTTCAACTCCTACGATCAAAATGCTTCCATCCACTTAGAATAGTTAGTGCAATCCTCAATAGGCATAAATTTCTAGGTTCTGGAGTTTATTTATTCATACTGCAACTAAAAAGTTTCTCTCATACCCCCAAACTTAAATCTAACATTGTCCTCAATGTTCTAAAGATGAAATTAAAAGCATGAACAAGGAGAAAACTGTTACCATTTGAAGCAAAAGAGATAAGGAAAGATATTACCGTGTCGCATTAATGTTGGGTTACCTCCCAAGAAGTGCTAAGTTTAAAGTCTTCAGCCAGACTAAGAAAGGATTAGTCACCTCATAGAATCATAAAGTAATAGACGAAATTTCTGTGGGTCATCAAAACCAAATAGAGCTATCACAAATAAAAGGAATCTGCAACCTGTCAAGAAAATAAACAAATAAAGCACATCCTTGTCTAGTTTCCTGTTTAAGACAACTACATCTAGCTGTGGTTCAGGTTCAGGTTCTATAACTGGGCCCAAATAAAATATTTTCATGGGTTGGAATTCCTCAAAGCTAAGATCCGGTTCAGGTATTAGAGTCTGGAAAAACTCAAGTAAAAACTTAGAAGCACATAATAATAACCTGAATAATTGAGGATCCTTAAAATCAATCAGTTTTGACTCACACAATCGACCACGATGAAACTGGTGGTCAATCTTAAGCAAATGTATCAACCCTAATCTCTTAAAGTAATTAGGTTTAGTCTCAAAACTAAATAATTGACACATCTGAAATTTATACGTTCCCACAATTGGTTGAAAAATATTTGGTGGGAAAACAAAGTCGATCTTGGTATCATAGCCTGGTCTAACCTCATCAACCAGAGGCTGGGTTTCTAACGACTGAAATTCCTTTTGGACATTATGAGGTCCGGGGGAGCGAGTATGAAGATAATCTTGTACGATGGTTGAGGCATTGATGTCAAGTCCCAAGTGAGGGACCTTTCTAAGAGTTAAAGCATATGGAGAATGATAATCACCCCCAAACTTAGAGTTTTCAGTGTCTCTAGTTAGACTAGTCACAATCTCCCTAATTTCTAGGTCATCAGATTCCTGAAAATGGGCAATTGATTCTTCTAAGTCAGGTTCATCCTCATTAATCTCTACGAGTTCATCTAAGACTATTGTTTCTAAATCGTGCGACTCTAAAACAATATTCTCAGGATAAAACCGTTCCTCGAAACCATCATCGATTACAGTTTCTAAATCGTTCGACTCGAAAACAGTAGTCTCAAGATAAACCGGTTCCTCTAAACCTTTATCGGATTCGTAAACAGGACATACTACATCGTCTAAAACGGGGGTATCTCTAGTCAAATCCTCGTCCTTTTGAATAGGTGAATAATTGTTAAAATTATTAGGATCTGAACCAGAAATAATATAATCATTATAAGGCTCAATTGGGGTAACAAATTCCTGATCACTATTCCCACATATTTCAGATTCTTCATCAGCACTATCCTCATTATCATCATCATTGTAACATGAAAATGGTTGAAACTCATCTAAAAAAGTAGTGTTACCAATTCTAACCTCGGCATCTTGATTATGCAAATAACTATCCTCATTTTCAAGGGTACTATTGGAAACACTATATTGGAAATTAAGACTATCTTGAGTAGTTCTGTTCTGGGCCTCTAATAAAAGCTGTTGAATCGACTCACATGACTTCCTTATGGTATCGTGTATAGAAGGTTCACTCATGGGTGCATTTTGTTTATTCATTTCTAACACAAAACTATTTGTATTCTCAGTTAATTGTTTGAGAGACTCTTCTAGAGGAATAACAGGTTCAGAAGGATCATAATAGGGACTAGTTTTCAACATTTTCATTATATTGTCCAAAGACGAGGAACTAGTACTATAATAATCCTTATTTTCTTGCTCGTATGACCGGTGTGTGTGTGTATAGTAATTGGGCTCACCATGGTATGAGCCGTAACCTTGAAAAGGTTGATGCTCCCAATCACTATTCACACTATGGTTAAAATTGTAACGTCCATTTTGAAACTCAGTCGGATATTCATTGTATTGGCTATTGTGATACCAGTTCGACATTCTTTTGCAGGGGTGTGAGTTATCACAAAATAAAACCCACTGACAGGGGATTCGTGGGTGGATAGAGTCTTACCTCCCGTACCAGACGGGCGATGAACCGTTGAAGTCGACTCAGGCCACCGACTCTGATGTCAGTGTACGAACCCGAGGGGCCGAGACAGTATCGTAATTGTCGTCCTTCCCTGCAAACAGTTGATATTTAATTTTGACCCTTCCTTAGGGTTTTAAAAATAATGTCCAGTCCAAAAATAAAGTCCAAGAAGTGTCCAAAAATAAAAAGAAAAATTACAAAAATAATACCCTATTTACAGTTTCTAAAAATAAAACAAAATATTCTTCTTCACTCCTTTTGGATTCCTCTTTTCTTTCCTTCTTTGGCGATGCTTTCCTTTTATAACACTTTTTCTTCCCTTGTAGCTTCGCTCCAAATCTGAAAAGAATCAAAAAATACCAAAGGCATAAAAGAGAACAAAAATTCTAAAAGAAATAAAATAAATCTAAAACCTAAAACCTAATAAAAATCCGCGTCGGCGGCGCCAAAAATTGATGTAATTTTAAAGTGATAAGTAAGGTTGTCTTTCACTCGGACTTGTGTAGACTCGATTTTAGACTCAAAAATAGAAAACACTAAAAATAAAGAAAATATATTCACAAAAGGTTATCACAGTATCGAGAGAGACTGAGACTCAGGATTCCACCAAATTCCATTCATGTGACTGAAATAATAATTCCAATCAATTATAGTTCAAATATGGACTCTTGTTCTTTGCCAAAAATAGATTTTTGAAAAGCAATGACTGTAAATCACAAGCATGATGTATCAAAAACACATAGAACAAGCATACACCATCAAACGAAATCACACCCATTCAATAAAAATAATAAAATCGATTAAAAATCAATGCAAATAGTCATAAAAGAATTATTAGAATTACCACATGCGTGAAATAGGGCTTCCTCCGTCATCCCAGTGTTAGGGTTTAGCTTCTCATATCAAAAACAGGCTCAAAAGAATAAATCATGGCTCAAAAGTTGTTTTTATTGAAGAGATGATATGATTCAGTGAATATGCAACGATGTAGCGGCGTTACAGAATTCACTGTTACAGGAGGTGTGGCTAACTGAAGATAAATGTGGCTGTTCAGCTGTTACAGAGAGAATACTGTAGCAGTGTTGCGAATTTGAGACGCTCTTCTTATTTGCAACGTTGTTCTTCAGCACCAGCAGCAGCAGCAGCGACAGGCTTCCTGTAATCTCTGATTCTCGCCTCCTGAGCTCTCCTCTCGACCCCAAACTCTTGACACCCCTTCTACATGACCCAAACAATCTATTTATACACCACAGGACGATTAAATCTCTCCCAAATCGCTTCGAAATCTCTTCTTTCCTTCCTTGGCAGTCACGGCAATAATTCCTTCCAGAAATTGTTTTACGCGTTTCTGAGCTCTCCCACTTATATCAAACTCTTCCTTAGATAGAATATGTACCTTTGGAACGAATTTATTGCCTTTAATCTCTCTGAATATCCAAAAACAAACCCAACAGGACCGTGTTTCCTTATTCACTTCTGTTTCCCTTTTCCGGCCATTCCAGCCTAATTCGATCGATCCAATTGCTTCTAGTAAACTTGTCTAGCCATGAGAAGTCCAGCCCAATCAATTTCCGGTGTTGAATCTCTTTAAAACTGCCCAAAGCTTCACGTCCAAAATCTGCAGACGTGAAGTTTCTTTTCCCGCCAAAATTTCTAATTTGAAACGTGAAGAAGGTGACCTCCCCCTTATCCAGCCCGGTCTCCCTTTAGCAGATTCCTGGAAATGGGTCACCCCTTAGTAATTAGGTTACCTCTTATCCAAAATGAGAGTCCGTATAGTAATTTTCTCCCACGATCGCAATAACCACTTTTTTAGCCAATTTCGCCGCAAAAGCTTATTTCTCCAAAAATACCTACAGAGACATAAAAAGCCATAATAAATATAAAATCGAGCACTAATAATATATACAATTAAGATTATATAAGACACATAAATGCGTTTATCAGGTAGTCTATTCATTTTCGAATAAATAAAGCATCTTAACTCGCTCCCAAGACTCCAGCTACTCACCGTCGTCATTTTAATGTATGTCTCTCTCCTTCTCGATATCAAAAAAGGAAGCCTGAATTTCTCCTTAATTTTCTCCGACCGAATTAGTCAAAGGATCCTCTCTCTCTCTCCCAACTGTCCCTCGAAATGGACACTCACCAACAAGTGGACTCACCACCCACCATCCCACGTCAACTGGCAGCGGCACGAGCGGTTTTGGCGATGTTCAGCGGCCACCCAATCAAGTACTTAAGAACATCGAACTATCCCTCCAGCAGCAGCCAAATGAATAGCACTTCCACCTATTCCATATCCATTATCCAAGTAGATGAGCTACTGCTGCCGCAGATCATGATCCAAAATAAAACAACATCAACATCAAAAAGTTCAGCAAAACATCAACAAAAAAAACACTAGAAATCTTTAATAACTCGATGCTTACTTTTTAATCGGTCGACTTCGCCTACATGAGCAGCACTAAGTAAGATCTTAGCAGTTGTGAGCACACAAACCACGAGGGGGTCCGAACGCTCACAATCAATCATTATCATCTAAAGAAATTATGATGATGGTACCCGGGTGTAGATTCATCGGCTCGAAACCTTCGGGTTTATCATGGCCTCATCCAACAACTCCATGTGTGGCGTTTGTGCATGGAGTATAAGTATTAAGGAAAACAAAACAAACAAGTAAACATGCACGGAGCTAAATGAATGTAAAGTGCTGAAATGTAAATAAGACCAAGGTTTACGTGGTTCAGCACTAAGGCCTACATCCACGGGGTTTGTTGTTTTACTATGTTCTTCACGGTTACACGAATAGTTGAATGACTTTTGGGGTTTACATCTTTCTCTCCTCTAAGGGATTAACTTACCTTTACTATTTCTCTCTCTCTCTCTCTCCTTCCCTTCATGATCTTTTTTTCCATCCCCCTCCCTCTTAGTGGAGATTGGGTATTTATAAGGTTAGAACGTGGGCCCCATCTCTGAAGACCGTTGGAACCTTATCTTCTTGTGTCCCTGCGTCCATCACGCGGAGGTCTGCGTTTTCCCCTTGATCCCGCAGAGGCATCCTCGCTCGTTCCACAGGTTGGTCGACACGTACACTGCTCAGAGTGTTTAATGCGGGTAGTTGAGGGGTCTGCTCGTGTCAGACAAGTGTCTTCTGCCCCTGTCAGTCCGTGTCAGCTAACTTTCTCTCCACCGTTGATCTTAAGCTCCTCTTTTGGGGATGAGATAAAGTAACTCCTCGGGGTTTATTGGGTGTTTCATGATGCATCATGTTTTGATGTTTTGGCCTGCATGCTTTCCACGTATCTTTTTATATACACGTGTCTGATAGTGAGATATATGTGTACACAATTTGCCCCTTTTCTTCGGGCTTGAATGACTAGTGGGTGCCTTGAAGAAAAACTATCGTCGCATATTCTTCTCACTCCTAATAACTTCTCCTAGATACTTGGGCACGTCTTTTATTCGTGCATTAACTGCTTATGTAACGGGCACGTTTCCCATTCCTCCCTTAATTTCCTTCTCTTTCTTTCGGGTATTTTAAGGATAGAAAGAAAATTTAATTTCATTCTTCCTAAACACTCTCAGTTTTCATTCTTTTTCCATCCTTTAAATTTTCTGTCTGTCTTCATTGAACCTGTGACCTTAAATTCTCTGTCAGTCTTCATTGCACCTTTGATCTTAAATTCTCTGTCAGTCTTCATTGCACCTTTGATCTTAATTCTCTCCACCCTAGCATTAATCACGCCCGCTTCTCCTGTTTGTTTCTTCTACTGCTGTTTTTGCCGGTAAGTTTTTCTTTTCTTTATTTCCACCGTTTTATGCTGTGTTGATTTGTGAATTCTCTGCTACTGTTGTTCCTTGTTTGTGATGAAGAACTTCTTCTGATGCTTGTATACTAGTTTGCCCCTGTTCTTCATCTTAAATTAAGGAAGCCGTTCCTTCAAGGGTGAAATTTTGAGCGTGTATACTAATTTGGGGTTGCTACATTATCGTGGTTGTATTGCTATGGATGTGTTTTTTGATTTTTGGTAATTTTTTTTGATTGCATGTAACTTGTCCTTGATTTTATTCTTTCCGCAGCCATGTCTGACCGTCCGCGGCCTACTTATCAGACTCCTGATTCTGGGTTATCGAGATCTCCTCCGCGGCGACAGTCTCAAGATGATGTTCGTCGGAGTCGAGTTTCTTCTAGAGCGAAAGCCTCGTCCTCTAGGGAAGAGATTCCTCCGATAATCCCGTCTGGTTCTCGAAGAGTCTTTGATCGCTCAGTGGCTCGTCCTCGTGATGATACTAGGAGTACGCAGGCTCCGCCCCGCGCTGTTGCTTTTGACATTCCTCCTCTACGTTCGTTAGTGCCCGAGCACCATCTACGGTCTTCTCCGACTTTTAAAGGGAAGAATACGAAGGGTGTAGCTCCTAGGGTTGAATCCTCAAAGAATCCCCCCGTTAAGAGAAAAGCTTCGGAAGCGTTCGTTAGTTCATCCGGCCCCTCCGAGGAGGATGAGGCTGCTCCCTTGATACGCAGTGTCTCTGTTAGCAGGAAAAAAGTAACCTTCAAGCATATCGATCTTGAAATATTCAAGGAAAAGCATGAGCTTCAGGCCTTCGGGGTTCGTTTCTATGCCCCTGAGGATGATATTACGTATGAGCTTATCTCCAAGTATGAGTTCGATGAATTTCATTTGTTAACGACGGTTGGGGCGTTCGAAGCTGGTCTCATGCTGCCGTTGTATAAATCAGGTGATTCCTTCTATTACGACGTGCTCGCTAGTCGTGAGGGTTCTTCCACCAATACTCACAGCCGTTCCGTACCAACTATCGGGGAATTATCTCCGCGCCCTGAAGGAATGCTATCTGCGGAGTAAGGGGGAAACTTCGATAACTTGTTACGTCCCCAATCCCATGGAGAAGGAATGGTATACTCCTAAGAATTTCAATAACTCCTTCGGTGATTACGTCAATAGTAGGAATCGCAAGCCGTGGAGTGTCAGCCTTCGGAATCTTCCTGCTCCTCGAGGCGAAATTCGTCTGTTAAATGAGGTCAGCGATGCCAAGCTGAAGTATGTTCCTGGCACGGAGGCGTCCAGTCGTCGGAAACTCTTCCCCGCGCGAGAGAGGATCAAGCGCGATCATGACTACGAGTGGCACGCCACCGTTATCGAGATAGTTGGTCCGTGGGCTTACGGTTGGATTCCTGGTCCCCGCGGTTGGCGGCCTACCGAGAATAGTAAGCCGCGCGAGTCTCCTCCTGTTCGCTATGGAGATTTCTGCCCCTGGCGTCTGAACTTTGCGGGCATGAATTTTTCCTTATGCCCTGGACGTCGTAGAGGGAGACGAAGAGGATGGTTCCGGGTGCTATACTTCCACCGAAGAATATCTCGGCTGCTCAGGTACGCAGAGATTCTAGTTGCGCTTTTTTTTAGAACTTCGATTAGACGGGAAAAATAATTCTTTTGTGGCGTTGGTTTCAGGTATTGAAGAAGAAAAAGATTAGGCCGAAGCAGTCTTCTACTACGGTGATGGGCGAGGTTGAAGCCCAAGAAGAAGTTACTAGTCCAGTGAACGAAGAGTTTGCTGAGGACGAGATTACAGATGGGGAGGAACGTACTGGTACCTCCCCTATCAATGTCGAAGAAGAGGTCTTCGCTGGTCACGCTGGTGATGAAGGAAGGAACAAAGCTGTGGTGGCTGATGACGTTGTTATCGGGGATGTTTCCGTCCCTGCTGGTGATGTCGCGGATACCCTTCCCACTTCTCAAGAATTTTCTTTTGATCGGATGTATTCCACGGGGGAGTTCTTTGACGAAGCCCTCGATTTTCCCGAGGACTTCTCTTTACTTTCCCCCAATGATGATTGGGATGTTCTTGGTGGTGATGGTAATGGGGATGCTACTGTAGAAGATGTTGGTGCGGAGGAGCCTGCTGTGCATGTAGGCGCGGAGGAGCATGCCAACATTCGTGCTGAGGGGGTCGTGTCAGAGAAAGGAAAATCTGTCGTTGATGCGCCTGCCGATAGTCTTCCCCAGTCGCCGACGTCTGAGGGTGAGGACGCCATCATGGATTGGTTTAAGGAAAAGAATCTTCTGTTTGTCTCTCCTCCCGCTCCTGTGTTGCTGGGGAAAAGGAATCCCGCGTATACCCGTCGCATGATGGAGATGTCTTCTAAGGCGCAGGTGTCTGAAGCCTGGGGAAAAAGGTTGACTGTTCCCGAAGCTACCCTCGTGCCGGAGCCTCCTACTTCCGTTGCCGATATGATGGCCATCGCCGACGGGTATCAATATGGCTTTCCGCAGCAGCGTGTGCTGGAGGTAAATTTTCGTACATACTTCTACGTGACGATCAGACGCTTCGGTGAAATAATGTTTTGTCATCTTGATGTGTAGATGATGAGGAGCGAGCATTGTAACCACGTGCTGTATCAGTTCTTCAAAGCGAAATCTCTGAAGCTCGAGGCTAAGCTTCGTCACCGAGAAAAGGAATTATCTGCGGCTGAGGTGGAAATAGAAGAGCTGAAGAAAAGCCTTAAGGAGAAAGAAAAGCTGGGTGAAGCAGAGGCTGATCTTCGTTCAGAACTTGTTGCAGTGCGCTGAGTTAGAGCAAACTCGTAGCCAAGTTTCCACTTTCACAGGTTTGGTTCTTTTCCCTCGCCGTATGTCGTCATTCTTTTCTCTTAGTTGTTCTGTCTGAGTCTCCCCACCCTATCTCCAGTGGGTGGCGTCCCCGAGCTGATATGGCTTCGAAACGAAAGAGCTCGGCAAAAATCTCGTATTAGAGATTTGGTTGAGAAAATTAAGAGTGAAGCTAAGAAATGGGATGCTCGGGCTGAGGTATGGCGCGCGCGCATGTTCAGATGGTCGACATGCAAAATCTGTACAACCATGATCGTGCTTTATTTAATGGCACACTGCTGTGGACCCGTGATAATCTGCGGGAAGCCCGTGAGCGCACTTCCTTGTTGGAATCTAGGATTCAGCTGTTGGAAGAAGAATTACAGACGGCTCGATCCATTCCTCTTTCAGGGGTCCAGGATAATATGCTCTGTCTTGCCAGAGAAAGAGATGATGCTCGTGCTGAAGTCTACGCTCTCAGCAATGCTCTTTCCGCGTCTCGTGCCGACGTAGCTCGTCATGCTGAGTCTGAGAGGAATCTTGAAGTGTGCATGTACAGACTCAGCAAAGGGGTCTCAGAGATAAATAAAGAGGTCGACCACCTTCGTCATATGGACTCGATGAAGCAGGTAGAATTAGATGCCTGTCAATTTACTCTCACCAACCTTCAACTAGACTATAAGAAATTATCCGCGGAATATGATCATCTTGATGAAGCGCGAGATGCGGTTGTTAATGAGTATGAAGAGGCTTCGGCTTGTGTCGAAGGTATAATCCCTTTCATCGAGTGTGACCTTGTTTTTTCTACTAACTCCGTGGTGTTGTCTTTTTCAGAGCTCGAGGGACGCCTTCGCGTCACAAATGAAAAACTTGAAAAGGCTCAATCTTCCTTAGCGCAGCAGGAAGAACAGACCAATCACTTCAATAATTTAGCAGCAACCCGCGAGGAGGCCGTTGGTGCTGCTTCTAGAGAAGTGAATCGGCTAACTACACTTATGGACACTGATGGGGGAGCCCTGAGAGATTGTAGGTTAACTACTTTCCCCAATATTGTGGTAGATTCCACTGACTTGATATTTGAAAGCTTGTTTGATTGATAAGCTGAGGTCTGCAATTCCTCTTCCGAGATAGAAACATGTGGAGCGGTCAGCTCCCTTCATCTTCTGGTACACTCCAAGCAGATTCAAATCTGCGTTGCTTCTATGGGAAGTAGGGTTTGAGCCATTTAGCATTCCAAGGATGCCGGAGGACCTCGCCTTTTAGATTACGAAGGTAGTAGGAACCGTTACCCGCGTGTCGTGGATCATAAAAGGTCCTCCCCATGTAGGTGCTAACTTTCCCCATTTCTTTTCTTGCTGATACCGTGGGATTGTTCTCAACACATACTGTCCCTCTACAAAATTCCGTAGCTTTACCTTTTTTGTGTATTCCCTTGCCAGTCTTCGTTGATAATTTCCATCTTTTGCAATGCTACTTCCCTTCTTCCTTCCAAGTCGTCCAACCTTTCTAACATCATATCTGTTGTGAGTTTTCCTCCAAGCTTCGGTCTTCGTGGTTGGCATGAGGATTTCCGTAGGTATGACTGCTTCAGCTCCATAAGTTAGAAGAAACGGGATTCCCCGGTATCGGATCTTCGTGTTGTCCTGTATGCCCATAAGACTTGTGCAGTTGTTGTTCGCAACCATCTTCCCTTTCTCGCTAATTGTTTTTTGAGTATAAGGGCGAGGGCCTTGTTGGTAGCTTCCGCTTGTCCGTTGCTTTTGGGGGTATATGGGGTGGACTTGTTCTTTCTTATTTTGAAAGTGTCGAAGAGCAATGTCTATATTTTTTCCCTGATTGCTTGCCGTTATCAGATACAATTTCAGCAGGTATACCAAATCTGCAAATGATGTTCTGGAATATGAAGTGAACACTCCGCGTCTCGTCCTGGCCAAGGCCTTAGCCTCCACCCATTTACTGAAGTAGTCGTGGCTACTATCAAATCGTCTCTTCCCTGATCCTTCGATGAAAGGCCGACGATTGTCTACGCCCCATTTTGCAAATGGCCACGGGATATCGACAGAGTTTAATATTGTTGCCGGCGCGTGGATCTTTTTTCGCGAAGCGCTGCATTCTTCACATCGTCGGGACATCCTCGCGGCATCTTGTATCATTGTCGTCCATTATTATCCCTGCGTTTTTGCTTTGTCACTAGTGATCTCATGCCGCGATGCTTCCCCGCGTCACCATAATGGATATCATTTAGAATTCGATGCCCCTCTTTCCGGACAAGCAGCGTAGTAATGGTCCAAGGAAGATTTCCTATACAGGACCCCCTCCCGAAGATCATATCTTCCCACTTTGGAGAGTATCTTCCTAGCTTTTCCGATCCGCAGGTAAGCTTCTTTTTTCGAGAAAGGCATGTATTGGTCACTCTCCAGTCATCTTCGTTGCTGAAGTCTTCGTCTGATTTGCTCTTGACAGGATGTCCTCTTCATCAAAGTCATTATGGATGTCTTCCCCTACCTGGTCTTCGATATTTTCTTCATACATCTTGATTGGTACGAAAGAGATTGAGATGCAATCGAAGGCTCGTATACCCTTGCTATTTTAATACCTTCGGCATTTTTTATCCCTTAGCATGGATGATATATATGCTAGGGCATCCGCGTGCCTGAGGTCCCTTCTGCATAAGTGCCGGAACTTAATGTTCGGGATTTGTGATGCCAATGTTTGGACCAAGGCCATGTAAGCTGAAAGGGTGTCATCGTACACATTATACTCGAGCCCTATTTGCCGTATGACAAGCTGCGAATCACTTGTCAGCCTTACATCGGTTACCCCCATCTCTATTATTATACGTAGGGCATGTACGACAGCTTCGTATTCAACAATGTTGTTGGTATGCTCTTTGAATTCCAATCTAAGTGCCTGTATAATCCTTTCTCCAGTTGGGGTGATAATGACAATACCTATTCCTGCTCCTTCCTTATTTTTAGATCCGTCGACAAGACTTCCCATTGTCTATGACTCGCAGGTTCGAGGATATCCATTGGATCCTTGATTTCTTCCTCGGCTTCTGGTATTCCCTTAATCTCTTCGTCGTTGTCAAGGGGGAGGTCTGCTAAGAAATCTGCCAGCACTTGGGACTTCTGAGAATGTTGAATTTCATGAATGATGTTGAATTGGTCCAGATGGGTGTTCCATTTGGCTATTCGGCCCACTTTTCCCGTGCTTTTGAGGACTGCTTCCAATGGTGCTTTGCATGGTACCCTGACGAGGTGAGTTAGGAAGTAGGTTCTCAGTTTTTGGGTAGCCCATACCAGTGCGAGGATGAGTTGTTCAATCTTAGTATAATTTCTTTCCGCGGAATTGAGTGTCTTGCTGACGTAATAGATAGTGTTCTACTTTGTATTGGTTTTGACTAATACCGCGCTGACTGCGTCCTCCGTTGCTGCTATGTACAGTGCCAAAACTTCATCAGGGTCTGGCTTCTGCAGGATCGGGATTGAAGCTAGATGTTCTTTGATTTTTGGAATGCTTCCTCGCATTCGGCGGTCCATTCGAACCTGCTCCCTTTTTTAAGAATATTGAAGAAATGTTTGCATTTGTCCGAAGACCGTGCAATAAATCTGCCCAACGCTGCTATGGACCCATTGAGCTTCTGCACTTCCTTGATTCTTTGGGGACGGCATCTCTACTATGGCTTGAATCTTGCTGGGTCTACCTCGATGCCCCTTTTCGTCACCAGATACCCGAGGAACTTCCCCGAGGTGACACCGAAAGTACATTTCTCCGGATTCACTTTCATGTGATGCTGTCTCATTGCTTCGAAGATATTCCTCAGGTCCTGGTGGTGATTTTTACGCAGCTTGCTTTTGACGAGCATGTCGTCCACGTAGACTTCTAGGGTTCCTCCAATCCATGGCTTGAAGATAGCATCGACCATCCTTTGGTATGTTGCCCCTGCGTTTCGGAGCCCGAAAGGCATTCTGGTATAGCAATAAAGGCCATGTGGGGTATAGAACGCTGTGTGTGGCTGATCTTCTTCTGCCAGGGCTACTTGGTTGTAACCAGAATGTCCGTCCATGAATGAAGTCTTCGACATCCTTCCTTCACTGCTTCACCAGGGTCTATGCTCGGCAGGGGATAGCTGTCCTTTGGACATGCCTTGTTGAGATTAGTAAAGTCGATGCATATTCTAACCCCTCCATTTTTCTTAGGAACAATGACCATGTTGGAGATCCAGGTAGGGTACTTGACTTCCTTGATAAATCCTGCGTCTAGTAGCTTCCGAAGTTCTGTTTCTACCGCCTCATGATATTCTGGAGCCACTTTTCGTATTTTCTGCCTGAACGGGGCGTGCCCGGTTTGATGCGTAGTTCATGTTGGATTACTTTTGGGTCAATCCCCGGCATATCTCCTAACTTCCAGGCGAACACATCCGCATATTCCTTAAGTAATTTGGTTAAGGAATGTTCTCCCTTCGTCCATGATGGTCCCAATTTTGACCATCTTCGGGTCTTCTTCCGTTCCTATGTTGATTTCCTTTACGGGTTCTACTGGTGTGAACACAGGCTTCGGGTTTCCGAGGACTGGGGCGCTCTTTAATTGCTATTTAGCGTGTTTCTGCTCTTCGCTGGTTGTTGAGGTACTTGTTTCCGAGCCTTGGACATTACCATCTTTCGTCAAGCCTTTTCCTGTAGTTTCCTTAAGGAATAGGTCTACGGCTTTCTCTTTCGCGGTTTCTTGATTTCTTACTCTTCGGATTTTTCGCTGCTTCTTGCTCATTGTTGATATGATCCTGAGTGGCCTGGCACTCTCGCGTAGCGATTCGATCTCCCTTGATCTCCATTATTCCCTCAGGTGTTGGAAATCTGAGGTATTGGTGGTATGTTGCCGCAACTCCTTTGAGCTTGTGTACCCATTTCGTCCAATAATGGCGTTGTAGGGGGAAGGGGTGTCCACCACACTGAATCGGGTATCCAGTTTCATGGGCCCTGCGTTAACCTGTAACACGATGTCTCCCAAGGGCTTCGTGGCTGCTCCATTGAATCCGTAGATGGTGTGATAAGAGGTCATCAACTGTTCATCATGGAGCTTCATCCGTTTGAATGCATCATAGAATAGGACATTTACAGAGCTTCCCCCGTCTATGAGGATCTTTTTGAGGTTACATCCAGCTACTGGTAATGTTAGGACCAAGGGATCGTTATGGTCTTCCATATCTTCTTCGTATATCCTCGGCATCGAAGATGATAGGAGATTCCATCCATTCTTCGTGTTCGTCCACCGCTATCCCATCGACCTTATATAACTCGCAGCGGTCTTCGAATTGCTTCCGTAACCTTTTTCCAATCTGCGCTGTGAGTGAGGGTCCTGTGGCTTCGGAACACGAGATGGTGTTGATTGTTCGGTTTTCTTCCGGAAGTTGGACTGGTTTGGTTCGTTTGGATCTGTCCTCGGTAACCCTTTCGTATGTAATGTTTGAGCTCTCCCGCATCAATTAATTTTTGGATCATTATTTTAAGGTTCTTGCATTTTCGGTCTGGTGTCCGTTGAAACAGTGATACTCACAGTAATCTTTAGACTTCTCGGATCTCGGGGGCTGCTTTCCCTTAGACCATGGCCACTCTAAGTTTTCCCTCCCTTTGATCTCTCGTAGGATACGAGCATAGCTAGCGTTGAGTTTCGTGTAAACTTGATCTTCGAATTTTCGGTCGCCTGTTCTTCGTTCATCCCTCCGTTCCTTCCTATCTTCGTGAGGTCTCTCATCTGAGCAACCCCTTTTGGCCCCATTGGTTTGTTCCGCTGAATTGGTGCGGTGAGACCTCTGCGGATATGCCCTCGGGTTTTCCCGTTGAATTTCTTCAAGTCGAGCGTGCTTTCGATAATTATTCGGAGATCTCCTTCTGTCTTGGGCACGCTCCCGTGAATTTCAACAAATAGGGGACTCATTCGGTCTAAGCCCCATTTAGCAGTTGATGCTTACCACTGGGTCCACGCTCCCTATGGCTTGGCAGATCTTATGCCATCTGTTTGTGTACTCCCTCGTGGTTTCCTTGTAGCCAATTGCTAGTGAAAAGAGCTTATCCATCCCGGTGTTTACAGTCTTGTTGTACATGTATGTTCTTAAGAATTTCTCTGCGAGTTGGTCGTATGAGTGGATGGAGTTTGGTGGCAGATTATCAAACCATGATAACGCCGATCCCTTCAAGCTTGACGGGAAGTATCTACAGAGTACGGCGTCGTTCTGACCCCATCTAGCTAAGACACGGTTGTAGTACCGAACATGTGCAGCAGGGTCGCTGGATCCATCATAGCATTCGAACGTCGGGACAGGGCATTTCAGTGGAATAGGGGTGTTGGCCAAGCGATGCGTTAGGGCGTGGAGTTAGCTTCTCTCATGACCTCTTCTAACCTTCCCCCACCTTGTTTATTTTTTAATTGCCTGATCTCTGCCATCATCTCATCTCGTAGTTCCTCCATTGCGCGTTGGTGCTCTAAATTCTTCAGCTCATTACCGTCTGACTCTCCATCGTCATAATCCGGGTCGGATACGCTACGTCTCCTTGTCGCGTCTTCATTAGCCGCTAGGACGACTCTACAGTCTTGGTTTGGCTCTGGTGCTTTGGAGCTTGCTTCATCAAGTTGTTGGCTGGTCTTCGTGCTTAGAGCAATCCGCTCCTTTAAATCTTGATTTTCTCTGGCCAACAGAGCTACAGCTTCTGCGTAAACCTGCTGGTCTTCCTCAGTTCCTCAAGCTCAGCCATTAGTCGGTGTGATTGGTTGGACCCCTGATTGGGAGTCCCCGCGTGCCGCTACAGCCGTGGTGCCGCCCTCCTCCATGGTCTGTACTAAAGGTGGCAGGGGTTCAGCTTCGGTTGCTGGTGTTTCCAAATTGGAGTGAGCGCCCCTCTGCGGTGCCAGAGCCGCCGGTATGGTTTGATTCTGATTATTTGTTAGCGGCATTCCAAAGGTTAGAAGGTGCGCGGGTTGGAATGTTCTGGATTCATCCACCCTTTCTCTTGGTTGATTAAGTTGACTCATGGCGAAGGTATTGCTAGCCTCCGCAGCCTTCGGGACTACCGCAGCCTCCCCGTACTTTATCGTTGCTGCTCTGAGAGCCGCCGCTGCAACTGAATTAGCGTTCATGGGTGAAGTGATTTCTGCAGTATCTTGCCTTCGATTGGTCATTTTAGCTTTATCTCCTTTCTGCTTGCTTCGGGTGATGATCGGGGTTGTCCTGGGTGTTTGGGTTGACAAAGCTTTGGATTTTCCTGCTTCCTGCGTCTTTTCCATCACGTGCCCTTTTGTTGATAATGAAATCTCGCGTAAACTTGCCTTCTTTACTCACAACACGTTCTCTCTGCATAAGTTATTTCAAACAACAGAAACGGGAATATCCGCGTGAAGCGGGTTAGTTGGCGAAATACAATTTTTCAAGAGGGAATTAATACCCGCAGGCTATAAATACGGGTTAGAGTTTTATTAAAGGCGATCCTTAGTATAAAAACTACGAAAATTGTAAATCCGATGGATTAGAACAATAACCCGCTTAGAACAATAACTCTTATCGAAGACCAAAGGTGGGTTTTTGAACATAATACAGTTAACGAATGATCTATACGGTCCGAGCTGATAAAATCAGAGCAATCATATGCCAATTAAAATGAAATCACAGGACAAGATAAATCTTTTACCGGGACGAAGTCCCTGTTTCTAGCGCCAAATTGTGAGCACAAACCACGAGGGGGTCCGAACGCTCACAATCAATCATTATCATCTAAAGAGATTATGATGATGGTACCCTGTGTTGATTCATTGGCTCAAAACCTTCGGGTTTATCATGGCCTCATCCAACAACTCCATGCGTGGCGTTTGTGCATGGGATATAAGTATTAAGGAAAACAAAACAATAAGTAAACATGCACGGAGCTAAATGAATGTAAAGTGCTGAAATGTAAATAAGACCAAGGTTTACGTGGTTCAGCACTAAGGCCTACATCCACGGGGTTTGTTGTTTACTATGTTCTTCACGGTTACACGAATAGTTGAATGACTTTTGGGGTTTACATGTTTCTCTCTCTAAGGGATTAACTTACCTTACTATCTCTCTCTCTCTCCTTCCCTTCCTGATTTTTCGATCCCCCTCCTCTTGGTGGAGATTGGGTATTTATAAGGTTAGAACGTGGGACCCATCTCTGAAGACCGTTGGAACCTTATCTTCTTGTGTCCTTGCGTCCATCACGCGGAGGTCTGCGTTTGCCCCTTGATCCCGCAGAGGCATCCTCGCTCGTTCCACAGGTTGGTCGACACGTACACTGCTCAGAGTGTTTAATGCGGGTAGTTGAGGGGTCTGCTCGTGTCAGACAAGTGTCTTCTGCCCCTGTCAGTCCGTGTCAGCTAACTTTCTCTCCACCGTTGATCTTAAGCTCCTCTTTTGGGGATGAGATAAAGTAACTCCTCGGGGTTTATTGGGTGTTTCGTGATGCATCATGTTTTGATATTTTGGCCTGCATGCTTTCCACGTACCTTTTTATATACACGTGTCTGATAGTGAGATATATGTGTACACAACAGTAACCAAAGAAGAAGAAGCGAAGGAAGTGAAAACTTTCAGCCAAAAAGGCGCGCCTAAGGGTTTGAGAGTTAATTCAGTGAAGCGGAGCGGTTGGGACTCGGGAGTTATGCCTGTGGTGGGTCTCGACTACACGCCTTTGTGTTGGGTCATGCCATGGGTAGGGTGTACCACTAAACAACAGGAGACAAATGGAGAGTCCAAAGATATTTTTGTTACAAATTCAGAATGGAATAATGTGTGGATATTCCACCCTCCATGCTTAAGTACAAGACACGTCTGGATAATTGGATATGAGTGCCATGCTGACTTGCTCGTCAACGCCAACACGTGGAATCTGTAAGGCGTACGTGGCAGTTGACTAGGATACCACTTTGGAATATCTGCACCACGGACAAAGTTTGAGGTAATGGTATTGTGCCCATATTGCCTGCCATACTGCTCCTAATAAACTCAGCCGATCCCACATCTTTGGATGATACCTGAACTGACGTACGAGATTGAGATTATCGCATGCTTTGATACTCTCCCAAATGAATCAGTGGTTTGACTTTCAAAGATCAGGAAAAAGTAAAATCACGAATGCAAATATGGCGCCTAAATCGAAATGTTGGCGTTTCTAGGTCACGGTTATATGCATGCGTAGTTGGTTTCCAAGAAGAATTATTCCTAATTTAATTGACATTTAATAAAAAAATTATTCCTAGAAGAATTATCTCTATCCATTAATTTTTACTCTTGTTAAGTTTTCTAGACGTCTCTCTCCTCCAGTTGTTAATTAATTTTTATCAATCATTTTATATGGTACAGTTAGATGCACGTAATGTTTTGTAAAGAACAAATGTCTCACCGTTAGATGAATTATTTAGTTTGCTAGTGAGCATCTAACATTCTATATGGCTGAAGCTACATTTACTGGGCTGCATGAAGTAGTGTGTGATCATAATCCATTTTGTTTCTTTTGACACGTATTGGCTTCGCTAGGATATATAAACACAAACTGAAAACTATTGAAGAGAGAAAACCAACCCTCATCTCTTCCTCTCTTTACTTTACTCTTTTCAGTTTCTTTAAAACATCTGCAAAACTCTCTGAACCTTCTTCCCAAAACTTAGAAATGAAAACAAGTTTTATGAGAAGACCCAATCAACCTGCCGGAGAGAGTAGTATGGTTTTCTCCGACAAACCTGCTGTCAATGGAGCGAATCTATGTTTAGACTTTCTGCCAAAAGGAGTACCTAGGTAGATCGGTGGTTCTGATACACTGGATATATGAAAGATGGACTGGGGTTAGGTTTGGGACACTGGTGAGAGGTCCGGCCGGTGAATAGAAGCATTATTTGGCGAGATTTATGGCTTGGCCTCCAGATGAGCTGTCCCGCCTTAGTGAAGTTGTATGAATGAGCATCATCATTGTCATTGTCTATATAAGACAACCAGTAGAGGTAGTCTCATTTCTTTCCCCTGAAGAAGAAAGAGAAAAAGAAAGAAAGAGAATTCTTGGTCTGTTTCAGTCGTTACGAAGGTACGAGAAACATGATTAGGGTTTTATAACAATGCTTAGAATACTTGTTGATTTATATGAACAAAGATTAGGGTTTTTCTGAACATGATTAGGATTTTAGTAGTGGTTTTGATGTATGTAGCATATTTTGCTTGGATTGCTGATTCTTTAGGGATTAGGTGTGTTTCTTTGCTTTTTGCTTGGATGAAATGCTGATGAATGAAACCATGTGATTGGTATTGCTTTCATAATAATGTTTAGTTTTTCAGTAAAGAAAATATGTTTGATTGGTTGCTGTTTCTGAACATGATTAGGGTTTTATAACAATGCTTAGGATACTTCTTGAGTTATATGAATATGATGTTGTGTCATATTATTAGGGTTTCATATATCTTGTTTCATGTTTTTCGCATTGAGTGACTTATTGCAGTTGGACATGATTTATGTAGTGGCTTTGGTGTATGTAGACACAGAATGGCTCGCTCAAGTGACGAAGAATATATGCCTGGGGCTGTTGAAGAGGCTATCTCTGACTTAGAGGTAGAATTTGTACCAGAGTCTCCCCTGCGAGGTTCTGACATTGTTTCTGGTAGTGTTGGTCTACGTCCCTCTCAAAGAGCTGGTAGGCCAAAATTTCTTGCTGAGTTAGATGACGATGATGATGATGATGACGGTGATCATGATGATGATGATGATGACGGTGATCATCATGATGATGATGATGAACAAGTGGAACAGGAATATACAGGCAATTGGCTTTCTGATGATGCTGGTTGGCTTTCTTTTGGTGCTAGAACCAAGGTTATTATCCTACCAAATGGTGTAGAGAAAAATGCTAGGTGCAAAAGAGGGAAGAAGTACAATGATCCTTTTGAGAAGCTCATTGATGAGCACTATGTGGCAAGGATTTTGTGTGAAATGTCAGCTATTGTACCACATGTTCCAGGTGAAATTCTGCTTGTAGAAAATCAACCTCTCCAGCTGTTCCAACTTGATGCTCAGGTGAACCTTTGTCTCAATTTCATTTCAACTTTTTATTTATCAATTAATGTTTATAGAGTGTTATAACTTATTTTTGTCTGTCTGTCACTATAGGATGAAAATTTCGCGCAAGAAACCCCCTCACCAGTTGGTAGCAATGAGGTGAAACTTCGCTCCAACTTTCCTTTAACTTTAATTTGTAGTCTTTTTATCTATCTATCACTTGTAATACAATGTTAATTGTTATCGGGTGTGTAATTTTTTTTGTGAGTGTCTGTTTTTGTAGGATGGAGACCCAATTGCTGGTATTGATGATCAAGAAAAACTACCAACAGTTGGTGGTAATGAGGTGAAACTTTGCTCCAGTTTAATTTTATAGTTATCTGTTACCTGTAGATAAGAATTTTTGTTATTTATGTGTCTGTCTTCGTAGGATGGAGATCCAATTGCTGGACCAAGCCATGGTAGTATTCATGAAAGCTAAATAACCAGTTGGACTTGGCACTAACTAGGTAATACAAGCTAGCTTTTCCAGTTTCTGTTTAATGAAAATTAGATGATATATTCTACAATGAGAACCGGGCTTTGATTGGGGTTCATGGTTGTTCTGCCGGGACTCACTGCCTGACATTTTGCTACTTTGCCTTGCAGGCTGTGCAGGGTAGGCAGTGTGTTGTTTCTGAAAGAAGGAATGCTAAAGACTGAAAACTGAATTTTATACTTGGTTTAAACTGTATTAGTTGATTTACTTCGCCTAACTAATTGCTAGGCGGTTAATATGGTTTACTGATGCTCTTATGTACAGGGCTTTTCAGATTGATTCTTTTGGTGGAATTGATTAGTAGTGACGGTTAATATTTGTCTATATTTTAGTATTCTTGTTCCATTGATTATTCTTTTTGAATTTATTGCGATTGAATTGATGTCAGTTTTTTTAGTACCGTTGAGAACTTGTCAAATAACAAACCTCGACCAAATTCACCATCTTGTTGGCTGTCGAAGCTATGTTGTTCCTGTGTGAAAAAAAAAGACTAGAAAAATTGAAGCTTAGATCTCACTCTTTCTGTGTATTAGAAAATGATGAGAAAGAAAAGATTAGAGAACCAAAAAACGCAGAAAATAAAATCTGTAATCCACATATTAGCATCGCTCACTTATCCCACAACCCGTCCTTTCGAGTTTGTAATTGCTAATTAGTTTTGGAGGTCTTGTAAAACCTTTGGTTGTGTGTGCCCGACAATAGAATTAGTAGATCAATGTTTGACATGTATTGGCCACAACCCCTCCTTTCGAGTTTGTAATTGCTGATTGGTTTTGAAGGTCTTGTTAAACCTTTGGCTGTGTGCGCCCGACAATAGAATTAGCAGCATCGGCTGCACATAATCTATTACCTTAGTAGATCAATGTTTGACATGTATTGGCCACAATCCCTCCTTTCGAGTTTGTAATTGCTGATTGGTTTTGAAGGTCTTGTAAAACCTTTGGCTGTGTGCGCCCGACAATAGAATTAGCAGCAACGGCTGCACATCAACTACTACGTTAGTAGATCAATGTTGACATGTATTGGCCGGAGGTGTGCAAAGTATCAATAAACCAAGATGTTTAACCTACACTTGACTTTAAGAATACTACCTCATGAAAACGTACATGAACCAAAATAATTAGAGCGTAATCGATTGATTTTTTTGCTTTTAAAGAAAGTATAAACTGGATGAGAATGAAGTTTGGCAAATGGTACCGGGTTCAGCTACTAAGTTGAGTCATCTTTGATATCTCCTAGTATGATCGGTTGGTCAAGTGGCCTAGAAATAATGCGCAACCGTTGTGCATTATTGGCAACATGGCATAGGCCAGAAATGCGGTGGCGCATTCAGAGTTGCAGGTAGGCCAAGGCATGTGCCAAACAAGGTTTGGACATGGCCAAAGATGCGAGATTAGCATCAAGAGATGTCAAAGGTGCAAGGTTTTAGCTCGATAATGGCCGTCGTTGATCGCTTTTCGAAGTATGCTACATTCATTCCCAGTGCCCATTCTTGTAATGCCGACGTTGCATCAGATTTGTTCTTCAAGAATGTAGTGAAATATTGGGGACTTCCTCAAGATATTGTGAGTGATAGAGACTCACAGTTTACAGGCAGATTTTGGACTGCCTTGTTCGGATTGCTTGGATCTGAACTAAAGTTTTCTACTAGAAATCACCCCCAAACCGATGGCCATACGGAGAAGATACATGCATTGCTAGAAGAGTACTTGCGCCATTATGTTACAACAAGCCAGGGAATTTGGGTGTCGTTGATGGATACATCCCAATTTTGTTGCAATTTGCACAAGAGTTCATCAACGGGGTTGAGTCATTTTGAGTTAGCAACATGCCAACAACCATTAACCCCTCATGAGGTGCCAAATGCTAAGAAGCAAGGCTCATGTCCAGCAGCATATCGCTATGCAAGGTCTAAAACAGAGATGACTGAGCAAGTGCGTGACAATTTGTCCAAGGCGCAAAGAAGGATGAAGAAATATGTTGGTTCGTCGCAGAGATGTGGAATTTGAGGTGAGAGATATGGTGTTGTTGAAGCTAATGCCCCAAATTTGGAATAAGATTTCTAGCAAGACAGTGCATAGAGGCTTAATTCCAAGGTACGATGGTCCTTTTGAAGTGATGAAAAGAGTTGGTAAGGTGGCTTACAAACTCGTTTTTCCGGAACGATTGAAAGTGCATCCCACTTTTCATGTCAGCTTCTTGAAAAAGTATCATCCTGATTTGCTGGACACTTCGAGACAACAAGCGAAGCGTGCACCACCACTAATCAGATCACAATTCGACAAGCAAGTTGAGGCAATACTTGATGATCGAGTTGAGGCGCAAAGTAAGAAGAATAGGAGAACTTATTTCCTGATAAAGTGGCAAGGTTGCCAGACTCCGAAGCTTCTTGGGAGAAGGATAATACATTGTGGAAATTTGAAAAAAAAATTATGGCTTACTTACAACAAAAAGAATCGACAAGGGCGTCGAGTTTAGCTGGTGGGGGAGGTCTATGACCGGTTGGTCAAGTGGACTAGAAATAATGTGCAACTGTTGTGCACTATTGGCAACATGGTATAGGCCAGAAATGCAGTGACGCATCCAGAGTTGCATCTAGGCCAAGGCATGTGCCAAACATGGTTTGGACATGGCCAAAGATGCGAGATTAGCATCAAGAGATGTCAAATGAGTTTGGCATATAACCTGTATGCATGAGGGGTGCAGGCATGCAAGCAAGACTTGCATTAGCACACTTGTATCATTGGGAGAATGATGCTCAATAATAATTGCGAGACTTTGGCTGGAAAACGCAATCATTGTGCAACAAGGCTGGATGACATGTGCCAGACACATGGCATTGACGGTTTCAAGTTGGTTACACGGAAGTTGTTTTGCTTTATGCTTTCTTAAAGGATATGGATGTCCTGATTGGCTTTAGGGGAGCAGTTAGGCAAGTTGGCACAGTTGGCCATCTTCCTTGTAAAGTAAATTTGTAACTGCCTAACAGTTACTTGTAGATAGCTTTTGTAAGGCTATATAGTCCTGATCTTGTGAAGGGATTAGGTAATTCCGAACAAGAAGAGTGTTGTAACCCTAAGTGTGCAGTAATAATAAGGATTCCGCCAAGATTAAAACTAAGTTCTGTTGGTGCATTTGTGCCTTGTTTTGGCTTATTGTTTATGCATCAAGTGTAGTGTGTGTATTTGGTTGCATACTTGAAAGATTTGTGAACAGAACCTCTATTTAGTATGGGATGAATAGATATTTAGTCAAGAAGTTGAAGTATTGGCTAAGTGCGAGTTGGCTGAAATTATTTTGTAGAGCATAATTGCCATTGTCAAGGTTGGTATTACATTTGGGTAGTGCGGACCGGTGAAACCTAGCAGCTACGGTTATGAATGCATGGGGATTAACATCAGTCGAGGTTTGCATGTTTATTCCCTGGTTGTAGCTTTTTATTTTTGAAGCATGAAATTTATTAAGCTACTAAAGGACTATTACATGAGGGTATATAATGTTAGAGCATTGCTCGGTCGAACTCGCATGCTTTGCTATCTCAAGCATATTTGTCAATATTAGTGATAAAAACTATATGTCTTGATTTCTAGTTTACTCATGACTAAGTCTCGGTCTAGGATAGTTAAGTGTAGTTAAGCTCCATACTCCATGGCGATCATCTTACGAAGAAGAAGAACTACTCGAGGAACCAGTGGAACTTCATCCGACTAAAAAGGTATGTGGAGACTTGAACTTATCTATCAGTCAAAAGTCTACTCTATATCCTACTCCTAAGACAAAGTCGTATAAGTATGATAGTTTTCATACATACACATTTGCTATTTCGAGCCGAGTTTACTCGCCTATGTTTTTCTCGAAATATGTGTTGGTAAGCTTTTGCTTTAATCACATTCATCTTTACCCATGACGAAAGTCATGATGACGTTTCAATCTTGAAAATAGCTTTGATGACGATAGTCGTGAATAACGATTATTATAACGTTATAGAAGAATGTTTCAATGATTGAAATGTAGAGTTGAGATTACCAACTATGGATATAAGCATATATAGTGTGTTCGCAAATTAGTGTATAAATCCATGTGCCGGAAACCAAGCGTGTGCATATGTGTGCATACGATATTGGTGAAGGAGACAGGTTGGGTACGCGTACCAGCAGAAGTTTTCATCCGAAAATTTCTGCTGAGTTTGTAGTTTGCAAACTAGTAAACCAGTCACCTCAGGTACGCATACCCATACGCGTACCCACGGAAGTTTTCGAGCCGAAAATTTCTGCTGAGTTTGTAAACTCAAATCCGGTAGCTAAGGTACGCATACCCGTACGCGTACCCAAGCTGGTTATTTCTCAAATTGGTAGTTCATGAACTTAAAACAATAAATTATAAGGAATGCAATCTTTGCAAACCTTGGGTATATTGTTCATGAATTGATTCATATGGATCAAACCGATTTTGTTGCAATTGTGTCTATGAATAAAGACCTAAGCAATTGAACAACTCTTCAACTAGTTCTTATAAGTCATTTGAACTAGTTATGAGAAAGATGAATACGGTTAATATGAAAGTGCTCATATGACTAACCATTGGTTAACTATTTGTGAACCAACTAAGTGTACACTTTTAGGTACGGTTACTCAAACCTAAATGAAATACATTTCATTTGTCTGTGACAAGCTAAGTTTCGATCTAACGGTTGAAAGATATTAGCTTGGTTAAATCAGGTTTTTCATCTAACGGTGAATATTGAATGCTTTGTTACCAAGGTAACTTGGATTGCAAACCCAAATTTGAAAACTATATAAAGGAGACATCTAGCAACTGGAAAAACTAATCCCCACACCTCTTGTGTGATACTAGTTTGTTTTGTTAGAATCGATTCTCCTTTAACCTTAGGTTTCTTCTCGAGACCCTGTAGGTTAACGACTAAAAGACTTCATTGGGAATGTGAAGCCAGACGAAACTACTTCTCTTGTAGTTGAGCGATCTGATCTTACCATTTTCTATTGTACGAGTTCAATTGAATAATTGACTTGAGATTATATCTCCGATAGGGCAAGATAAAAATAAATCACAAACATCTTCGTCTCATCGTTTGTGATTCCACAATATCTAGTTTCGCTACCATACGATTTAGATTATTGTGAGGTGATTGATAATACTAGGTTGTTCTTCGGGAATATAAGTCCGGGTTATCAATTGGTTCATGTTCACCTTGATTTATCAAAAGACGGAACAAAAACTCTTGGGTATTTCTGTGGGAGACAGATTTATTCAATCCTATAGGCTTTTCTGTGTGATACATATTTGTTTATCAAGTCTTTGACTTTGGGTCGTAGCAACTCTTAGCTGTGGGTGAGATCAACTAAGGGAATCAAGTGCGTAGTATCCTGCTTGGATCAGAGACGTAAGGAGCGCAACTGTACCTTGAATAAGTGTGAGATTGATTAGGGTTCGACTACAGTCCAGACCGAAGTTAGTTTGTAGTAGGATAGTGTCTGTAGCGGCTTAATACAGTGTGGTGTTCAATCTGGACTAGGTCCCGGGGTTTTTCTGCATTTACGGTTTCCTCGTTAACAAAATTTCTGGTGTCTGTGTTATTTCTATTCCGCATTATATTTTGTTATATAATTGAAATATCACAGGTTGTGTATTGTATCGATCAATTGTGAAATCCAACCTTTGGTTGTTGATTGGAAATTGATTGATCCTTGGATATTGGTCTTTGGTACCATCCAAGTTTATATCTCTAGTATTTGATAAAGACTCGCAGATTGCTTGAGTAAAGATCAAATCGAGAGATTGAGATATTAACTCCTTGATATAATTTTTACTAAGATTGAGTCTGACTGTCTAGTTGATTCTCTTAAAAGTATATTAGAGTTAGTCCATACAGATTGCTAACCAAATTATTGGGTGAGGTTGTTGTACCCCCGCATTTTCAATTGGTATCAGAGCAGGCAAACACGTTTAAAGACCTTACAAGTCTGTGTTTGTAGCAATCTGATTCTGTGGACGAAGTAGTATCTCTACGCATAGTCTATGTCTTCCCATACTTTTGACTCTGTCAAATGTCTTGGTTTTTCCTCAAAGGATAATTCCTTAGCTGATTCTTCCGAATCCAGAGAAAGAAACGTGAAAATTGACAGGATGTCAGAAGTAGAAAGGAATAACACCAGAACCAAAGAAAATCCAACTAAGACGATTGATTTTCACAATCATTATCAAATCCTGGATGAATTTGAGAAGTCTCCTAGTCGAGAACGTGAACTCTATAAAATCATTGAATCCTTCTATAATAATATTAAAAGACTTACTCAAGAAAAAATTAGTATTCTTGAGAATATTGTTCAAGAGGGAACAATTAGAGAATTTTTTTTAATTGAGACACACTTCTCTGATTTGAACAATCACCGTGTTGAAACAGAGAATATTGCTGCATCTCTTCACCTAGCCCAAAAACAGTCTATCCCCTTGACAAAGGAAAACACTATAATGAGAAGTTCTTCTGTGTCACGCGCTGAGTCTCAATATGAGTTACCTAACATGAAGAAATACTCACCAAAGGAAGTCCCTACAAAATATAAATGACAAATTTCCAAACGTGACATGGGTTTTAAACAGATACCTTTCAACAATTCTCTTCCACGAACTTGTTCCTTCTGTGGGAAAAAGAATCATAGTGCTAAACATTGTTTTACTAGGAAGAAACAGATCTCCGATCTTCAAAATCTTCTTCTATTTACCCTCAACCGAGGTAACCATGTGGCGGCATCAACAATGGATTTCACTCCCACAAAAAACCAGAATTCTCGTAAAAAGATTTTTAATGACCACTCATTTCAAAGTCTTTACAGGGATTGTGTTTTTACTCATGGTGCAAAAACACAGTTTCCCAGTGTACATGAGAATAAAACTAGTAGATCTAAGTCTAGAAGATGGAGACCTATCTCAGGTAATCCTCTGGAACCAATTTCTAGAGGTCCTAGACTTAGTTATCAAAAAATTCCATTTAAAGGATTCTCTAAAAGGGCTGTAAGAAATTTTTATGGATTTGAAAACAGTCAAAGAGAGGTAAGAAATACAAAAGTCAGACTGTCGGATGGCATCCCCAAATCATCTCTCAACACTCATGATGAGATCATATCTCATCCTGATACCTAACTACGGGTATTCGCATCCTTGAATCTTCCTTGAGAGATACAAGGATGTTTGTAAGAGAGATGCTCAAGTCTTCTGTTGATTACCGTCCGTAGGTTTGATGTCTGTTATACAGGTTGAGATTTTCCAGTTATTCTCTCTGTATCTAATGTAACTCTTTTGCTCTATCTTATCAAATATTGAGTCTTGTTTAAAAGAGACATTTTGAGAAACAGTATGTTGATAAACACATTTTTGTGTTTAAATTGTCTTCAATGTTTGTATCGTTAGTGCTCGAGTTCGTTCTAATTTCGGTATTTTATGTGTATGTAGGTATTTTTGAGAAATAAACATTTTTGGAAGAATCGGCTCGAAAAGTTGTCAAAGGCACCCCCGGAGGACATTTTCTAAATGGACCCCTACTTCGGATAAGGGGCACCTCAATTGCTAAGAGGCACCCAGTTTCTATTCTCACCCCATCACTGGTTAAGGGGACTCCATCCTCTTCGTTTGAATTCAGAAAAATGGCGGGAAAATGGTGCAGATACATGCAGAATTAGGGTTGACGATTTGGACATGATTTACAGAGATTCAATCGCTGATTTTCATGGGATAAATGTGATATGGGTATACAATGTTGATATGGGCATTTAATTCGATTGAATTTGGCTAGATATTCGTCGAGAAGAAAACAGAGCAGCATGCTTACGGATGGAGATATTCACGGGATTTCACAAGATTTCCTGTGAGAATTAGTTGCTGGTGTGTGTCTAGACCATGTTTTACTCTAACTGAACGATATAGGAGCGTGCTGGGAGAAAATCAACGCATGAGGAGTTAAATATGGGAAGAAAATATTCCCGAGAATATTTTTCTTCACTACTGATTAATTGAAGAATATATGAAGTTATGACGCATGATTCTGGTGTCTGGAGGAGTATATAATGTGTTGGGGTTGATTAGAATGGGAGTGGAGTTTGGGAAAAGAGCAGAGTGAAGAATCATCAAGTTACGGGATTTTTTTCTGCTGGTGTATAACTGAAGAACACGAAGAACAAACTCTTCCAAAGACCGTCGTTAATAACCCGTGGTTTATTCTTGGTTTTGCAATAGTCTTTGCAGCGACAGTCAAACAGTAACAACAACACTTAGCTTTTATCGTTCCCTGTAACAGTAAAGTTTGCAACAAATATAAGTGTTACGGATTTCCGGTTTTGTACTTTTTTCACCCTTTTCATCATTCGTAAGCCATTTGTGAGCAATGAAATCAACATTTGAGCGTATTTCCAACATGATGAGTTAAACCCAATCTCTGGGGCACGGAGGAAGCAATTCTTCCAATAGTTATGTGGTAAAATTTATTTAAATTTATTTATGAAATTCTTTTATGATTATTTGCACCGAATAAAAAATTGAGCAAATGATTTTTGTTAATTAGTTGTGTTTTCTCTTGATGAAGTATGATTAGTTTACGGATTTTGATACTTCATGCTTGCGATTAATAATTGATGTTTTGAAAATCTAATATAGGCAATGATTAGAATCACAATTCCTTTTGATTGGAGCTATATTGTCTAGAATTACATGATAAAAATTAGCATTGAATCGCATGAATATTGGTGAATGATGAAATCCCGAACCCCGGTCTCTCTAATTTAATCTTCACATCAAATTTTATTTTCTTTATTTTCTTTGCTTTAAAATTAAGTCTAAAAATCAAAATCTCTACAAGTCTTGAACGAACCATGTTACTACAACATCATTGAAAAAACCTATCAATTTTTGGCGCCGCCGACGCGGACTTGTCTTTAGGCAAAAGTTTTTAGATTTATTTTTTTCATTTTTTTTATTATTATTTTTATTTGTTCTATTTTACGTTTTTGGGTATTTGTCTTTTTATTACAGATTCTTGGATTTCGAAGCGAAAGAAAACGGAGTTCCCAAAGCTTTTGGCGACCACTTAAAGATTTGGAGTTAAAAGACAAAGCAAAAAGAACGAAGAAAAAAATCAAAAAAAAAAAAACAGAGAGAATTTTATTAGATTTTGTTTTTATCTTTTAGATTTTTTTCTTGCTTTTAGAAATTGTATTAGGATATTCTTTATTTTTGTAATTTTCTTTTTATTTTGGACTTCACTTTTGGACTTTGGACTTGGACATTATTTTTTTTAAACCCTAAGGAAGGGTGAAATTAAATATAAAACTATTTGCAGAGAAGGACATCAATTACGATATTTCCTCGGCCCCTCGATTCGTACATGACATAGGAGTCGTGGCCCGAGTCGACTAACGGTTCATACCCCGTCTGGTACGGGAGGTAAGTTTATCGAACTACCCGCGAATCCCCTGTCAGAGGGTTTACTGTCTTCCTTCGTGTGCCTATATGTTGAGTAATTGAAAACGGTTTAATTTTCTAGTAAAGGGAAAGGACTGGACATAAAAGATAAGGATTCGGATTTCATAACCGTTCTCTTCTTGTCCGCTTTAGGAAAACGAAACCTAACGCGAACCCAAGCCTAAAATACTGACTAGAACGAGACCAATAGGGTAACGAGCTTATAGGAAAGTCGTTCAAAAGGATCGTATTGGATATCTTATTAGCCTTGCTCAAAGTTCAGGAAGATTACTGGAAGTCGATTAGAGACGCCTTGTAACCCAGGGAAGCGTTGCCAAAGAGGTGGGGGTATCAAAGCTACTCTGAGCTTCTCCCGCTTCTCTTCGACTTACTTTATTCAGATCGTCATACGAGGTTTGATAAAATTGTACCTAGTTGCCTCTTGGAAGAGTAGAAGCTGGTTTAGAAACAATCTAAGAGGAGCCATCATGCTCTTTGTTTGCTAGAAATTAGTAGGTTTGCTGTGGTGGAGTCAGCCTTGTTTGTGTTTGCATAAAACTTCCCTTCCTTTTAGGATTTTTCTTTTTAATTTTGTTTTTCTAGTGTATGCCCGAGGTTATTAGAGAGCGGTCTTGGAAAAGAGATAATCAAGGCCGATTGATTAGTGAAAAACCTAGTAGTTCTTCTTGTGGAAGCGGGTAGATCGAAAAATCTTCTTTTGAGAGCCCCGATTTTGGAAACTTCAATTTTGAGAATCTGTCTCTTCGTGAAGAAAGTACCCCTAGTACGTCAGTTGTGCCAGCAATGGCTACTTTGAAAGATTATATGTACCCAACTAGGACCAACCGAGCGTCATGCATTAAATTGCCAGCCTCTACGGCTAATTATGAGTTGAAACCTGATATCCTTCAGATGATCCCTATATTTTTAGGAAAAGACGATGAAAACCCTTACTTTCATGTTAGGGACTTTGAAGAAGTTTTTGCAACAATTAAGATTAAAGACCTTAGTGATGAAGTCTTGAAAGTTAGGATGTTCCCCTTTTCCTTAAGAGATAAAGCCAAGTCCTAGCTGAATAACCTACCATCCGGGTCTATAAAACATGGGACGAACTTACTGCTGCTTTCTACTTAAAGTTTTTCCTTAAGCATAGAACCGCGTCTTTTAGGCAGAAAATTAGTTCCAGCGTGCAAAAAGAAGGAGAATCTCTTTATAGGTTTTTAGAGAGATTTAATGATCTTTTATCGCAATGTCCTCACCATGGGTTTGAGAAAATGAAACTAGTTGAAATTCTTTATGACGGTTTAGACTATTCGACCAAAGCCATGGTCGAGTCTATGTGCGCTGGTATGTTCACGAGTAAAAACGCTGATGAAGCATTCTCCTTCTTAGAAGATGTAGCTGAAAAATCCCAACAATGGGAGTCTTGTGTTGAACCCCCTAAAAGACTTTTGGTTAATAGAATTAGCACCAATGTGGTAGATACGATTTTTGTATCAGATGCTAAGTTTGCTTCTTTTTATAGAAGGTTAGAAGCTTTGGAAATGGGTCAATCTAAAAATAGGTCCCTTGTTGAACCTAATGATAGAATTAGAGCCTCTCAAGTCTCTAGTTGTGGAATAGAACCCGATAACTCGTTTTGGGAAGGTCAGGTTAGTGAAGAACAAGCCCATGCTATCTATAACAACTCTAGGTTTGAAAACCGTCCGAAGTTTGACCCATACTCGGAGACCTACAACCCTGGTTGGAGAAACCATCTTAATTTTTCTTGGTATAGGGCCAGAATCAAGGTCAGTCTAGTAATTCTCAACCTCCCCCAGGTTTTGGTTATATTAAGAACTTTTCAGGTCAAACCCAGTTTCAGAACCCTTCTGAGAGTAAAATGACTAGCTTAGAGGAATCTCTTAGTATATTGACAAAAAGCCAAGATATGTTAGCAAAGAGCCAAGAAATGTTAGTAAAGAGCCAGGTTAGTTTTCAACAGGAAACCGAACAAAATTTTCAAACTACTAATCAGACTCTTGCTAAGTTAGAACTTCAAGTTAGTCAAATAGCTAAGACTCTAAGTGAAAGAGATAACTGAAGTTTTCCTAGTCAACCGCAACCCAATCCTAGAGGAGTTCATCAAATATCTTCAGTTGGTGAGAAATCATCAAACCATGTGAACTCAATAAAAACCCTTAGGAGTGGTAAAACGGTAGACAATAAGGTAGCCATGCCTAGTGGACATACTGTAGTTCCACCGTCTACTTCCCAAGAGGAACCCGTAGCTGAGAAAACTGAAACAATCTCTAAGGACTCCTAAGAAATTCCTGATAGGACTACCTTTGTGCCTAGATCCCCATATCCACAGTTGTTAGCCCCACCAAAGAAGGAGTCGATTTTCAACGAGATAATGGAAACATTTAAGCAGGTGAACATCAACATTCCATTAATAGAAGCAATTAGGAAAATGCCTGCTTATGCCAAGTTCCTTAAAGATCTTTATACATGAAAGTGTAAGTTGAATGTCCATAAGAAAGCCTTTTTAGCTGGTCAAGTAAGTTCAATTCTTCTGAACCAAACACACCCTAAGTATAAGGACCCTGGATTCCCCACCATATCTTGTGTTATTGGTAATCATGTAGTTGATAAGGCATTTCTTGACTTAGGAGCTAGTGTTAACTTACTCCCGTATCATGTGTACACCCATCTAGGACTTGGTAAGTTGAAACCGACCAAAATGACACTTCAGTTAGCTGATAGGTCTGTCAAAGTCCCTTGTGGTGTCATAGAGGATGTTCTTATTGAGGTCGATAGGTTCATATACCCAGTGGATTTCGTTGTTCTAGATACCCAGCCTGTTCAGGACCCAAGTGCTCAAATACCGGTAATATTAGGTCGCCCATTCTTAGCCACATCTAATTCCGTCATCAATTGTAGAACCAGACTTATGAGCATATCTTTTGGTAATATGACTACTAAGCTAAATGTCTTTAACGTCATTAAGTCTTCTGATATAGATGATTTAGAAGTGGTGATCATGATTAGCACTCTAGTTCATGATCCTTTAGCCTGCACTATGTTTGTTAATCCATTATTTGATGAACCTTTCAGTGCTTCGGAGGAGGTAACCATGACGAACACCTTAGTTGATGAGCCTATGTTAGAGATTTTCTTTGATAATCCCTTATATGATGATGTTGTTCGTTTAGATGACCATTCTCCCAAAGAAGCTAGTTATTGTGCTGACTTTATGGACCCTGGAATCCATCCCATAGATTTTGGTCCATTTGAGGATATTGTTCACCCTAAGTTTGGGGGTAATGATGACTCTAGTGATTGTCATATATCCCTAATTGAAGTACCTAACTTGGGACTCGAGCTTTGTGCGTCTAAGATACTACTTGAGTTTCTTCAAACTCTGCTACCTGATCCTCCAGATACTGTCCATGAAGAAACCCAGTTCTTAGAGACATGTCATTCGGTTGAAACTGTTTTACTATACACATATATAGAGCCCAAAGAGACACCCAAGATAAATCTTGTTGCCTTGATAAAAGCCCTAGATCAAGTTATGCTCCGTATGCACATTTTTCTAATCCAAGATGGTAGTCTTTCATTTGTGTCTGCTATATTTGGTTCTAAGGACCCGCAGCTATTTCGTCTATTGGTATATGACTTTGTAAGGTGACAATCCTTTTTGAGGTAATTGATGTCTAGCTAAAGACTTTAAATTTAGCATTTTATGGGAGGCACCCACGCTCATGCTTACGATAATATCCTTCCTTATTTCTTTTTCAATCCATCAAGTGGTAAAAATTTCTCCTTGTTCATGCTTTTAATTTCATCTTTAGAACATTGAGGAAATGTTAGATTTAAGTTTGGGGGTGGGGAAGAAATTTTTTGTTAGATTTTAGTTGCAATAAATAAACTCCAGAGCCTAGAAATTTATGCTTATTAAGGAAGGCACTAACCAATCTAAGTGGATGAAAACATCTTGGTTGTAGGAGTTGAGGAACCAATCTGATTAGATGAAAACATCTATAGAGTCTATTCATAAAATCACATAGATCAGGTGTTAGAAATAACATGGTAGTTTCGCCGTATCTCGTTGAGTCCTTTTCACCTTCTGTTTTTATTTCTTTTCTTTTAAGTGATTTGGTGGGGCACACGATTCAAGTTGTTAACATTTCTAGGGTGAAATAGAGTGATTGAGATACCATTTGTTAGAGCATTGCTCGGTCTAACTCGTATGGCATGTTTGTCGATGTTAGTGATCAAAACTATAAGTCTTGATTTCTAGCCTACATATCTAAAGGTCTCGGACTAGGATAGAAAGTGTAGTTGAGCTCAAGAACTCCATGGCAATCATCATACAAGACGAAGGACTACTCAAGGAACTGGTGGATCTTCATCGACTAAAAGGTATGTGGAGACTTGAACTTATCTATCACTCAAAAGTCTATCTATTCTATCTCCTACTCTTGAGACAAAAGTCGTTTTGATATATAGGCTTTCATTATGCACATTTTCTATTTCGAGCCGAGTTTATCTCGCCTATCTATTTCTCGAAATATGTGTTGGTAAGCTTTCGCTTTAGCCAAATTCATCTTTACCTAGTGACGAAAGTCATGTTATGTTTCAATCACTTTGAAAATTGCTCTGACGAAAAATGGTCTGTGAATAACGACTATATCCGTCCTCTGAGAATGTTTCAATGATTGAAATGAGAGTTTAGATTACATAACCATTGGTAGGACATAAGCATTGTTGTGGAAACACATATATGTATAAGTCTTTATTCCTTGAACAAAAGTTAGCGAACTTTGTTGATCAAGAGAAATGGAAGTGGCATTAGCCAAGTCCGCGAACTGGCGGAAGTTCTAGACCCGAGAATTTCTGCTGGAGTTTGTGAACTCCTTCCATGAGCTTAAGTCCGCGAACTTGCGCAGGTTATATCTAAAACCGGTTGTTCTTGAACTCATGTTTATTTAAACTAAGGAATGATTTTGCAAACGTGGCTATAAAGTTCATGAACCGATTCAAGTGAATCAAAACACTTTTGCTTCAATTGTGTCTTGTGTAGTTACATAAGATCTAAGCAATTGAACAACTCTCTAACTAGTTCATTTGAGTCATTTGAACTAGTTATGGTGAAGAAGAATATGGTTGATATGAAAGTAATCATATGGATAACCATTTGGTTAAATAGTGTTGAACAAACAAATGTTAATGTTTGGGAACGGTTCGTAAACCCAAAATTGGACATTTCATTTGTGTGTAACAAGCTAAGTTTTCGATCCAACGGTTGAGAAATATTAGTTTGAATCTAATCAGGTTTTCATCTAACAATGAATATTGAATGCTTTGTTACCAAGCTAACATTGATTGCAAACCCTGATTTGAAAACTATATAAGGGAGAACTCTAGTAACTGGGAAACATAACTCCCACACCTTACGTGTGATACTAGTTGCATAGCTAGAGTCGATTCTCCTTTAACCTTTGGTTTCTTATTCTAAACCAGGTTAACGACTTAAAGACTTCATTGGGATTCTGAAGCCAGACCGATACTACTTTTCTTGTAGTTGTGTGATTTGATATTGCTGTTTCTATCGTACGAGTACAATTGAAATAATTGGATTGAGATTTTATATCTCCGATAGGAAAGATAAAAAAGTAATCACAAACACTTCGTCTCATCGTTTGTGATTCCACAATATTTTTTTTCGCCGCGTCGATTAAAATTATTGTGAGGTGATCAATAATACTAGGCTGTTCTTCGGGAATATAAGACCGGTTTATTGATTGGTTCCTGTTCACCTTGATTTATCAAAAGAAGAAACAAAACTCGTAGGTATCTTCGTGGGAGACAGATTTATCTATTACCATAGACTTTTCTGTGTGATACATATTTGTTTATTAAAGTCTTCAACTTTGGGTCGTAGCAACTCTTAGTTGTGGGTGAGATCATCTAAGGGAATAAAGTACGTAGCATCCTGCTGGGATCAGAGGCATATGAGCATAACTGTACCTTGGATTAGTGTGATATTGATTGGGGTTCAACTACAGTCCAGACCGAAGTTAATTTGGAGTAAGCTAATGTCTGTAGCGGCTTAATGCAATATGTGTCAATCTGGACTAGGTCCCGGGGTTTTTCTGCATTTGCGGTTTCCTCGTTAACAAAATTCTGGTGTATGTGTTATTTCTTTTCCGCATTATATTTTGTTATGTAATTGAAATATCACAGGTTGTGCGTTGTTCAATCAATTAGAATATCCGACCTTTTGGTTGTTGATTTAAATTGATTGACACTTGGATATTGGTCTTCGGTACCATCCAAGTTATCTCTCTAGTATTTGATAAAGACTCGCAGATTTCTATTTGCTTGAGTATATATCAAATCGAGAGATTGAGATATAAACTCTTTGATATACTTTTTATCTAGATTGAGTCTGACTGTCTAGTTGATTCTCTAGAAAGTATATTGGAGTTTGTCCATACAGATTGCTAAGCGAAATATTGGGTGTGGTTGTTGTACCCCCACTTTTTCACCATTAAAAAAAAAATTGAGACCAGACCATCAGACCAACCGGAATAAATTCAATAAAGTCGACCACTGGTCCCCTTGTATATGCCAGTTGTGTTGACCTAGAGTTAAGATTATCGACCGCTGGTCCCCTTGTATATGCCAGCTGTGTTGATATTAGTCAGACCGGTATCTCAGTCCATTAGGATAGGTTCATCTTGGCAGTGGTCTTCAGACAGATATGGGAAACATCGTTCGTTAAAACCATCTACTTTTTTCTGTATATCCATCTTCTTGATCTTTTTATGTGATTGGTTTGACTCCGGTTATGATGTCCATTGTGAGACTATCTGAGTAGAGCGTTGTCACTTATATGAATTTTAGTATGCTTGAGTGCAAACTCTTGTACATCAATTGGAATTTCGCATTAGGGTACTTCTCTTCACAAATATAGGATCGAGAAGATAATAATTCATATGATGATGATGATAATAATTATAGTTACACAACTCTTGAATATATAGAGCACAATATTATGATAAAGCAAAGATCCTATATACTAGGAAAGAATATATATTCTTAAATGAGGATAATATTAACACTCCCCCTCAAGTTGGTGCATAGATATCACACATTCCCAACTTGTCAAGAAAACTCAAGTACTTCTTTCTTGACACTCCATGTGTGAGAATATATGCAAGTTGTTCTTCAGACCGAACCGTTGGCAGCTCAATAATGTTGTTGTCCAGCTTCTCTTTGATGAATAACATGTCAACCTCCACATGTTTAGTACGATCATGCTGAACAGGATTATGAGCAATATCACGCGCAGCTTTGTTATCACAATACAGAGTAATAGAATCCTTGAGAGGAACCCCCAAATCCTTAAGGAGAAACTTCAGCCACAAAGTTTCACAAATGCCATCTGCCATACCTCTGAATTCAGCTCCTGCACTTGATCGTGTAATGATATTTTGTTTCTTACTTCTCCAAGTAACTAAGTTACTCCCCACAAAGGTAAAGTAGCTTGCAGTAGAACGTATGCCATCTATTTCTCCTGCATATTCAAAATCTATATATGCCACCACCTTTCTATAATCTTCATTTTTAGAGAATAAAATTTCTTTTCCAGGAGCAGACTTAAAATACCTTAAAATACGTAAAAATGCATCCATGTGTTGTTCACCTAGATTGTGCATGAATTGACTAACAACACTGAGTGCATAATCAAGATCTGGCCTTGTGTGAGATAGATACATCAATCTCCCCACAAGTCTTTGATATCTTATTTTATCAGTAGGAACTTGATCGGGTTCAATACACAAATTTACCTTTTCTTCTAAAGGTGTATGGACTGGATGACATGCTGACATGCCCACTTCTTTTAGAAGATCAAGAACATATTTCCTTTGTGACAAGAAAATTCCTTCGCCAGATCGAGAAACTTCAATCCCAAGGAAGTATTTCAACGAACCAAGATCTTTCATTTGAAATTCCTTGATAAGTATCTTTGCAAAGATTTCCTCTCATCTGGATCATTTCCTGTCACCACCATATTATCTACATATATGATAAGAGCAGTAATTTTATCCTTCCTTTTCTTTATAAACAAAGTATGATCAGAATTACTCCGACGATATCCAAAGTTCCTTATAGATTTGGTGAATCTGCCAAACCAGGCCCTTGGAGATTGTTTTAGTCAATACAATTATTTTTTTAGCTTACATACCTTCTTACCATGAGATCCTGGAACTGAAATACCAGGTGGGAGCTCCATGTAAACTTCTTCAGTTAATTCACCATGCAAGAAGGCGTTCTTTACATCAAACTGCTGCAAAGGCCAATCCAAGTTTGCAGCAAGCGATAACAAGACTCGTACTGTGTTGATTTTCGCTACTGGAGCAAAAGTTTATGTATAGTCGATATCGTAAGTTTGGTTGTATCCTTTAGCAACTAATCTTGCTTTATAACGTTCAATCTCACCATTTCCCTTGTATTTAATGGTGAAAATCCAACGACACCCCACAATCTTTCTTCCTTCTGGACAATCAACATAATCCCAAGTACAATTCTGTAAAAGATCCCTCATTTCTTCTTCTATAGCTTCTCTCCATTTTGGATCAGCTAATGCTTCCTGCACATTGTTAGGAATAAAAATAGTAGATAGTTGATTCACGAATGCCTTATTAGCTTTAGACAAACGGTGGTGAGAGACATACTGACTCATAGGGTACTTAACCTTACTAGAGATTTCAGTTTCATATCTGGGTTTAGGAATACCTCTGTTTACACGTTGTGGAAGTTGTTTCCTTGATTCTTCAATAACATCCTTAGCAGACGATTGGTTTGGTGTTTCATATTCTTGAGGTAACGTAGACTCTGGAATCTCTTCTATCATAACTCCATCTTGAATCTCTATATCATGATCCAATATTGTACTTCTTGTTTCTTCCCTTGAAGAACCTTCATCAACAGATTCTATGACCATATCATCAGAGTTGTTAATAACAGATACATCAATTTCCGATATATCTTGATCATAGTTAAGAGTCTGAATTTCCTTATGGTACTCCCCGTGAAGTTCAGACTAACATGAAAAATACATTGAATCTTCATGAAATACAACATCCAAAGTAACAAACATTCTTTTAGTTGGAGGATGATAACAACAATATCCCTTTTATGTTGTTGCATATCCCACAAATACACACTTCAAATCTCTAGGAGCCAACTTATCACGTTGGTTCTTGTGTAGATGAACATAAGCTACACAACCAAACACATGAGGAGGCAAATTCGGAACAGTTGGAGCCACAACTGCTTCAGCAAGAGCTTGATGGGGTGTTTGAAACACAATGGTACTAGATGGAACTCGATTTATAAGATATGCTGCAGAAGTAAGTGCCTCACCCCAATACATCAATGGCATATGTGCTTCTATCAATGAAGCACGACCACTTCCAGTAAGTGATTCTTTCTCTCTGCTACTCTCCTCTCTCTCTGAGGCGTATTAGAGCAAGTAGTTTGATGAATAATTCCGTGTCCCTCCAAATAATGTTGAAGGTCATAATCCATATATTCACCACCATTATCACTACGAAGTACTTGAATCTGTTTTTTGTACTGAGTGTTAATCATCTTATGGAACTTTTGAAACAAGGCGGTAACTTCACTTTTGTTTTTCATGAGACACACCCATGTCATTCTAGTGCAATCATCAATAAAAGTAACAAACCATCTTGAACCACCCAGGTTAGTAGTTTTAGATGCCCCCCAAACATCAGAGTGTATGATCACAAAAAGAACTGGACTCTTATTGAAGGATAATGGAAAATAAGCACGATGGCTTTTTGCAAGTTCACATACTTCACAATGAAAACTAGAAATATCAAGTTTTGCAAAAAAACTAGGAAATAATTTTTTAAATAACCAAACGACGCATGTCCCAATCGTCGATGCCATAACAAAATTTGAGATTTTTGTCTCTCCCCCTCAGAACCATCACCGAGAAGAGTTTGACGCAGCTTATCCGAACTACTTGACACCAAATCCAGATAATATAGCTTCCCACGCTTAACACCATAACCAATCGTTTGCTTCGTTGTGATGTCCTTAAAAACACAACAGTCAGGCCAAAATATCACTACACAATGTAAAGTATTAGTTATTTGGGAAACTGATAGGAGATTACAGTCTAATGTAGGAACTACTAAGACAGAATCTAAGTTTAAAGTTTCAGTGAGAGATATTGACCCTTCACCAGTAATTGGAGCTTGTGAGCCATTTGCAGTAGAGACTGTTTTTTTAAGGATGGTTTAAGGGAGAGATTTGTTTAGAATCACATGTCATATGGTCTGTGGCACCAAATCAACTATCCATGAATTATTCGAAACAAGTGAAGAAACATTTAAAAACTTACCATCGTTACCTGTCCTTGCTACTGATGCAGATATTACCATGGAATCCTTTCCTTTCTTTGTTGAAGCCATTGGAGCACCAGAATTTTTCTTTGTCTCCTTCTTCCTCTCCAGATGTTGATCCCACCAATCTGGATATCCAACCAACTCGAAACACATGTCAATTGTATGTCCAGATTGATTACAGTGTGTACACTTAAGTGATGACTTGTCCACCTCAGTCTTTGAGTATCTCTGAAAAGACCCTTTTTGATTGTACCGGTTTCGAGTTGCCATAGCAGCAGGTTCAACTTCTTCCGATTCTTTTATCGTTGTACGTCGAACAGATTCACGACGAACGAGTGCATAACATGATTCCAATTCAGGAATAGGATCCTTTCTCAAGATTTCACCACGGATCTGTCAAAACTTTCATCTAATCCAGCAAGGAATATATGCACCCTTAGGCGCTGAATTGATTTTCGATAGGCTTCAATATCATTAGAATTCTCCATAACCACCTTGTCACGATGATCCAGCTCTCCAAAATTTCAGTTAGTTCCCATAATAAATTGAGAGTGCTCTGCCATTTTGTTTTGCCGAAAACGCTCGTCGATTTAGAGTAAATACCTGCATCTCATCATCTCCATCATAAAAGGCTTTAGATAATGCATCCCAAATCTCTCTAGCAGTAGGTAACCGAATATATCTCTTCATGATTTCAGGTGACATAGACATCAACAACCATCTCTTGACTTTTGATTATCTGTGTGCCACTTCTCATATCTTGGATCTTCCTCGTAGGTTTTTTGTCTTCCCATAATAAAGGAGGTTTTTTCTTTTTCAGCAATATGCATCTCCATGATTTGTGACCACAAATCATAGTTTGTTTCATCAAGAACAATCCCAGCTTGAATGTGCACCTTCAGATTGAACGATAATAGGAGCAATTTGTTTTCCATCTGCCTTTTTGTTTTGATTTATTTTGGTATAATTTCTGAATCACTACCCATGATTCAAGAGCCCTACCTCATAGATACCATCTTCACAAATATTGGATCGAGAAGATAATAATTCATATGATGATGATAATAATAATTCTGGTTACACAACTCTTGAATATATAAAGCACAGTATTATGGTAAAGCAAAGATCCTATATACTAGGAAAGAATATATATTCTTAAATGAGGATAATATTAACAACTTCCTCCTGTAGTCAATGAGAGTATGCCAACCAAGGAGATTTTCTTAGTGCCTTTCAAGGTTCTGCGTAGATAGCTATGGTCTGGAGTAAAGGTTTTGTGGGTACACCTCTTGTAAACCCTCCCGAGACTGTAACTCGGCCACTAGGGCCACCTAATGGTTCAAAGGCTGGTTGCACATGCTAAGTGCAATCACGATGCCTGCGACAGTGAGTTAAGATTTTATTTTTTAGAATAAATTTTCTTGAGGACTAGCAAATAATAATTTTGGGGGTATTTGATAGACACGTTTTTGTGTCTAAATTGTCTTCAATGTTTGTATCGTTAGTGCTCGAGTTCGTACTAATTTCGGTATTTTATGTGTGTGTAGGTATTTTTGAGAAATAAACATTTTGGAAAAATCGGCTCGAAAAGTTGTCAAAGACACCCCCGGAGGACATTTGCTAAATAGACCCCTACTTCGGATAAGGGGCACCTCAATTGCTAAGGGGCACCCAGTTTCTATTTGCACCCCATCGCTGGTTAAGGGGACTCCATCCTCTTTGTTTGAATTCATAAAAATGGCGGGGAAATGGTGCAAATACATGCAGAATTAGGGTTGACGATTTGAACATGATCTACAGAGATTCAATCGCTTATTTTCATCGGATAGATGTGATATGTGTATACAATGTTGATATGGGCATTTAATTCTGTTAGAGCATTGCTCGGTCGAACTCGCATGCGTTGCTATCTCAAGCATGTTTGTCAATATTAGTGATCAAAAGTATAAGTCTTGATTACTAGCCTATTAGAGCTAAGGTCTTGGATTAGGATAGAAAGTGTAGTTGAGCTCAAGACTCCATGGAAATCATCATACAAGACGAAGGACTACTCAAGGAACTGGTGGATCTTCATCGACTAAAAGGTATGTGGAGACTTGAACTTATCTGTCACTCAAAAGTCTATTTACTCTATCTCCTACTCTTGAGACAAAAGTCGATTTGATATATAGACTTTCATTATACACATTTGCTATTTCGAGCCGAGTTTATCTCGCCTATCTATTTCTCGAAATATGTGTTGGTAAGCTTTCACATTATCCGAATTCATCTTTACCAAGTGACGAAAGTCATGTTATGTTTCAATCACTTTGAAAATTGCTCTGACGAAAAATGGTCAGTGAATAACGGCTATATAACGTTCTCTGAGAATGTTTCAATGATTGAAAAGAGAGTTTAGATTACATGACCATTGGTGGATATAAGAATTGTTGTGGAAACACATATATGCATAAGTCCTATTCCTTGAACCAAAGTTTGCTAAACTTTGTTGATCAAGAGAAGTTGGAAGTGGCGTGAGCCAAGTCCGCGAACTCAGTCCGCGAACTTCTCGACCCGAGATTTTCTGTTGGATTTCGTGTACTCCTTCTACGAGCTTAAGTCCGCGAACCCAGTCCGCGAACTTGAGAAGGTTATATCTAAAGTCGGTTGTTCTTGAACTAATGTTTAAATAAACTAAGGAACGCTTTTGCAAACCGTGGCTAAAAAGTTCATGAACCGATTCGAGTGAATGAACCGATTTTGCTTCAATTTTGTCTTGTGTAGTTACATATGATTTCCTTGCAATTGAACAACTCTCTAACTAGTTCATTTGAGTCATTTGAACTAGTTATGGTGAAGAAGAATAAGGTTGATATGAGAGTAATCATATGGCTAACCACTTGGTTGACTTGTTGAACCAACAAATGTTAATGTTTGGGTACGGTTCATAAACCCAAAATTGGACATTTCATTTGTGTGTGACAAACTAATATTTCGATCTAACGGATGAGAAATATTAGCTTGAATCTAATCAGGTTTTCATCTAATGGTGAATATTGAATGCTTTGTTATTAAGATAACATTGATTACAAACCCTGATTTGAAAGTGTATATAAGGGAGAACTCTAGAAACTGGGAAACCTAATCCCCACACATTTTGTGTGATACTAGTTGTGCTAAGCTAGAGTCGATTCTCCTTTAACCTTTGGTTTCTTCTTCTAAACCAGGTTAACGACTTAAAGACTTCATTGGGATTGTGAAGCCAGACCGATACTACTTTTCTTATAGTTATGTGATCTGATCTTGCATCTTCTATCGTACGAGTACAATTGAAATAATTGGCTTGAGATTTTATATCTCCGATAGCCAAGATAGAAAAGTAATCACAAACACTTCGTTTGTGATTCCGCAATATATTTTTTCGTTGCGTTGATTAAGATTATTGTGAGGTTATTGATAATACTAAGCTGTTCTTCGGGAATATAAGTCTGGTATTATTGATTGGTATTTTATCAAAAGACGGAAGAAAACTCGTAGGTATATTCGTGGGAGACGGATTTATCTATTATCGTAGACTTTTCTGTGTGATACAGATTTCTTTATTAAAGTCTCCGACTTTAAGTCGTAGAAACTCTTAGTTGTGGGTGAGATCAGCTAAGGGAATCAAGTGTGCAGTATCCTGTGGGGATCAGAAGCGTAGGAGCATAACTGTACCTTGGATCAGTGTGAGATTGATTGGGGTTCAACTACATTCCAGACCGAAGTTAGTATGGAGTAGGCTAGTGTTTGTAGCGGCTTAATACAGTGTGTGTTCAATCTGGACTAGGTCCCGGGGTTTTTCTGCATTTGCGGTTTCCTCGTTAACAAAATTCCGGTGTCTGTGTTATTTCTATTCCGCATTATATTTTTTTATATAATTGAAATATCACAGGTTGTGCGTTGTTCAATCAATTAGAATATCCGACCTTTTTGGTTGTTGATTTAAATTGATTGATACTTGGATATTGGTCTTTGGTACCATCCAAGTTATCTCTCTTTGATAAAGATTCGCAGATTTCTATTTGCTTGAGTAAAGATCAAACTGAGAGATTGAGATATAAACTCTTTGATATAATTTTAATCTAGATTGAGTCTGACTATCTAGTTGATTCTCTAGAAAGTATATTGGAGTTTGTCCATACAAATTGCTAAGCGAAATATTGGGTGTGGTTGTTAGACCCCTGTTTTTTTCAATTGGTATCAGAGCATGCAAACACGTTTAAGACCTTACAAGTCTGTGTTTGTAGCGATCTGACTCTATGGACAGAGGTGCTATCTCAATTAACCTACCACCAGTCTTTGATGGCTCAAACTACCCAGGGTGGAAAGTTGCTATGTGTGCTTATATTCAAACGCGTGATTTTCAAACCTGGGTACGCGTTGTTAACGGATATGTCCGGTTAATTTAAAAGGTGATGTATATATACCTAAGGATGTCGGTAGTTATAGTCCTGAAGAATCTATTGCTGCAATGCAAAACTCTGGCGGATTAAATGCTATCAGACAAGTCGTTACCCCAAATCTTCAGCACTATGATTCTACCTGCACTAAGTCTAAAGATGTATGGGATATCTTAGAAACTGTATTTGAAGACAATATCTACGTTTCTAAGGATCTCGTCATCGATGGAGGAAATAACCTCAACACCCTTTTCAAAAACACCTCTCTTGAAAAGGTAAAAATTCTTGATCCAAATTCTGTTCAGACCTTTGCATTCAATGTTGTTTCCGAGACAAGTGAATCCTCTAACTTGTCTTGGGCTGATGAATGTTGTTCATATGGTGACTGGTTCGATAAACCATCAATAACAGAAAGGATCAAGGATTTTTTGTCAGCTCTTGCTGCTAATGATTTTGCGAAAGAAAAATCCTTAAGTGTCAACGCTTTGAATACGTCTGATGAATGTGATGAACCCGCAGCTCTTGTAGCAGAAACATCTACATACTCAAAGTTTGATACAAAAATTGAGTCTGACACAGAGATTTTTGAATTCTTGAAAAGGGAGGTTCTTCAAGAAAATCTTCGATTAAAGGCTCCATTGAAGAAACTAGAATCATTAATCCAGGTGAAAGTTCTTGAGATAGACTGTCTTAATGATAAACTCACCAGGACCATTGCTCTAAAGAAGAAATAGACTAATACTCTCAATCTACAAAGATTATATGGTAGTTCTGACAAAATCTCAGCAATGTTATTTGGTCAGAAATCCTTTGGAAACACAAATGGTTTAGGATTTAAAAGCAAGACTGCAAGTATTGTCAACCATGTTGCCTCTATTCATGTAAAAACAAAGGTTGACAGTTGTGATAAATAGAAGGCACTTCAACAAGACAAAGGATCCCCGATTTGTTCGTTTTGTGGAAATGCAAATCATGTTCAAATCACGTGTTAGAGATTCAGGAGGACAACAAAAGAATTTCCAGACTGCAAAAGAACATGCAAAAGATGAATCTGGATAATCAACATGGGTCTCATAAAACCAATGCTTCTAGAGTCAGAAGAGGTAGGAAACCTGTTTATACAACAAACCTTGGTAAATCACCATGTGATAAACAAGGGGAGCGTTTGGCTCACAACGTCACTGTCTAGCTTCAGAGACGTTCGCATACTCATTGTTTATCTTGGGAATAAATGAGGTTTGCGCTAAAAATAGCCCAAGATATTTTTCTTTATTTCTTCTTATGTTTGTTAAGAAAATATTCTCCTAGAAAATGAAGGACGAATTATAAATCCTGAAGGACTTTCTGTGTCTCTAGGGTTTGTGGTTCATAAATCCGTTCTTGTTCTTGTGTCTTCTCTTTCTCTTTTCTACTCTAAAACATACTCATGGCTCCTGTGACTAGAGGGATCACAAAAAGAGATGCAGTTGAAGCAGTTAATGTGTATCTTTGTAAAGGAATCTCTACCTCAAGAGTAAAGAAAGCGAAGTCAACAATCAATGGAGAAGGTTCTTCCTCTAACTGTCTCTTATCTGTTGGTCATTATGATATTGATTTCAGAGGCATGGTGAAAGATTTCATCAACAAGAGAAATGATTAAAATCTCAAATCATTTCCTCTTTGTAAAAGATAACTCACTATGAACAAATGTTGTCTCTAACCAAGAACACCTTGTGTGAACTAAAAAGAGAACTTAGTGAGTTGACTGATATTTCTGAAGATTTAGAGGAATTGAACGATCCCATAATCAATGGGTTTTTCAATAATGAGAAAGAATTCTCAGTAGATGTTCTGAGAAAGATCTATAGTATCTAGTAAATCTTCTATTTTTCTTGTTTTGTTTAGAAGAATAACTAGAGGTTGGAATAGCCATTATTGTGATTACACATAGCTATGTCCAACGTTTTCATCTTCATGTTTTTAGATTTATTGATTTAAATTCTAAATTGTTTGAAAGATTATTTTTGCATTATTAATCTTTATGGTTTTATATATTGCAATATTGTTATGGGATATGTGCGTTTGCGTCCGTGAACTTGATTGTCCCATACTTTGTCAAAAGTAAAGTCGTTCATGAATTGATATGCATGTATTGATGAAAGAATGAATGGACTTTTGACAAATACAAAAGTTAAGCCTATATTGTCAATTATTGATGTAAGATAGGTTAAAATCTTTTGTTTGCAAGGATTATGTCTATTAAATGTCGTTATGCAAATAGTGATGGAAAATAGAATGAATCCTTGTGTATTCCGCAATAATTGATCTTCCCTGATCCATATTTTATGTATTACTGTGAGGCTCCGTAAAGTGTCTTATGTTGAGCATTAAACAACCAAGTTGATTATTTTTATGATTAGCCTTGTTGTTGTTCCATAAGGTACTTTATGTCGAGCAAATTGAACTAAATTAATCACCTTGTTTGGTTATTTAGTTATGACTCCATAAGTCTTCTTATGTTTGAGCGTTCATGACTGGGTTGATTGTTTTCATGATTAACTTAGTCATTGCTCGGTAGACTCTCTTATGTGAGTATGACCAATTAAATTGATTACTTTTGTGATTAGTTTGATTGTGTATTTCGATTAGATTAATTATGGGTTTACTTGTGATTAATCTAATTAAGCGCTCTTAAGTCTCCATAAGTTTACTTGTGTTGAGCATTTTCGGTTAAATTAATCATGAATTTCTTGTGGTTAATTTAATACTTTGGATCAAATTTATACTTGTATGTGACTTGTTATGTCCAAAGAAATCCTTCTTTTCACTTTCGAAATTAAGGTCGCTCTTGTTGTTCCCTTGGGAATGACATATTATGGGGGAGAGTTCTTTTTGAACTTGCGCTTAATTGCCAAATCTTTGTGGGGAGTGCGGTTGTGGAATATTAGAGGGGTTATCTTGTATCTTTATAAACTCCTTGATGAATGCATTTAGCTTCGGATTTATGATTGCATCTAAAGAACAAGTTGATATTTTTGCTTTCTTTTGGTCATGAAATGTCTCTTTCGGAAATTTCATTAGGATCCCGTTCATGTACCTTTGCCAATTTTATTGACAAAAAGGGGGAGAATTAATATGTAGTTCACACTACAAATACATATGGTTTTCGGATCATTATGTAAGGGGGAGTGGTTTCCATATGAGATGGAGTATTGACTAAGGGGGAGTGATACATATCACCATAGTATTGTTGTTGAAGTTGTGATAATATTGAACTTTGACGCTGTATAATGATACTATGACACTGTATAACAATGATTGAGAACTATTGTTTTCTTGTTGTTATATCTACGGATTTTAAACAACGATGATGCTAAACTTACAACCTTTGGGATCATTGGAGTACTTGGAAGTGTCGAAGATTTCGAGTAATGCTGAAGATTAGGCATGTGGAATAGGAGCTACAAAAGTTAATTTATTTATTTTTTGGATTCCATATGTATTAATAGTTTTGTCACTAAAATTGACAAAGGGGGAGATTGTTAGAGCATTGCTCGGTCGAACTCGCATGCGTTTCTATCTCAAGCATGTTTGTCAATATTAGTGATCAAAACTATAAGTCTTGATTACTAGCCTATTAGAGATAGGTCTTGGATTAGGATAGAAAGTGTAGTTGAGCTCAAGACTCCATGGCAATCATCATACAAGACGAAGGACTACTCAAGGAACTGGTGGATCTTCATAGACTAAAAGGTATGTGGAGATTTGAACTTATCTATCACTCAAAAGTCTATTTACTCTATCTCCTACTCTTGAGACAAAAGTCGTTTTGATATATAGACTTTCTTTATTACACATTCTCTATTTCGAGCCGAGTTTATCTCGCCTATCTATTTTTCGAAATATGTGCTGGTAAGCTTTCGATTTAGCCGAATTCATCTTTACCAAGTGACAAAAGTCATGTTATGTTTCAATCACTTTGAAAATTTCTCTGACGAAAAATTGTCTGTGTATAACGGCTATATAACGTTCTCTGAGAATGTTTCAATGATTGAAATGAGAGTTTAGATTACATAACCATTGGTGGATATAAACATTGTTGTGGAAACACATATATGCATAAGTCCTGTTCCTTGAACCAAAGTTTGCTAAACTTTGTTGATCAAGAGAAGTTGGAAGTGGCGTGAGCCAAGTTCGCGAACTTGCGGAACTTCTCGGCCCGAGGTTTTCCAGCTGGAGTTCGCGTACTCCTTCCACGAGCTTAAGTCCGCAAACCCAGTCCGCGAACTTGAGCAGGTTATATCTAAAGTCGGTTGTTCTTGAACTAATGTTTAAATAAACTAAGGAATGCTTTTGCAAACCGTGGCTATAAAGTTTATGAATCGATTCGAGTGAATCAAACCGATTTTACTTCAATTGTGTCTTGTGTAGTTACATAAGATTTCCTTGCAATTGAACAACTCTCTAACTAGTTCATTTGAACTAGTTATGGTGAAGAAGAATAAGATTGATATGAGAGTATCATATGGATAACCATTTGGTTGACTTGTTGAACCAACAAATGTTAATATTTGGGTACGGTTCATAAACCCAAAATTGGACATTTCATTTGTGTGTGACAAGCTAAGTTTTCGATCTAACGGTTGAGAAATATTAGCTTGAATCTAATCAGGTTTTCATCTAACGGTGAATATTGAATGCTTTGTTACTAAGCTAACATTGATTGTAAACCCTGATTTGAAAGTGTATATAAGGGAGAACTCTAGCAACTGGGAAACCTAATCCCCACACATTCTGTGTGATACTAGTTGTGCTAGGCTAGATTCGATTCTCCTTTAACCTTTGGTTTCTTCTTCTAAACTAGGTTAACGACTTAAAGACTTCATTGGGATTGTGAAGCCAAACCGATACTACTTTTCTTGTAGTTGTATGATCTGATCTTGCATCTTCTATCGTACGAGTACAATTGAAATAATTGGATTGAGATTTTATATCTCCGATAGTCAAGATAGAAAAGTAATCACAAACAAACTTCGTCTCATTGTTTGTGATTCCGCAATATATTTTTTCGTTGCGTCGATTAAGATTATTGTGAGGTGATTGATAATACTAAGTTGTTCTTCAAGAATATAAGTCTGGTATTATTGATTGGTTCTTGTTGTAGATGGTGGATTTTCGACAAGGGTAAAATTGTAAAACCCTAAATATTTATACTCCGGATCTGGCAATTGGATGAGTATTGAAACTCATGTCTCTCAATAAAGCATGAAAGCTCATGCCATAAAACCTCTGACTGAGAAGGCTGTCTCTCAGAGTATATGTAGATGTGTAGTCTCCCAGCTGAGGCCACAACACATCTCATGAATACTGAGCAATTTTAGTAATTATTTATGCTCTGGATCCGACAATTGGATGAGTACTGAGACTCATGTCTCTCAATAAAGCATGAAAGCTCATGCCATAAAACCTCTGACTGAGAAAGGTTATCTCTCAGAGTATATGTAGATGTGTATTCTCCCAGCTGAGACCACGGCACATCTCATGAATACTGAGCAATTTCAGTAATTATTTCTATATAGAATCGAAAGATTGGGCGGCTCCTAGACAGCATGCCTGCTATTATAGAGCGATAACGTCTTCAGGATGCAACTAGGTTTTCCCTGACTATATAGGAGAAATATGATACTCCAGCAAGTTCATCTTGCTCAACTCTCAGATAATTAATGCTCCTAGATAGGAAGCCCTGCTAGTATAGAGCCATCAGTTAATTATCTCTAATCGCCTGAATATCCAGAAATATTCTACGATTCTTCGTTATATTTCGTCACTTCAATTCGTGGTTCTTCCCAGCAGAATTCCACGGGTTAGTAATAAATATTCAACGAAACAGGCATCTGAGCATTGAATAAGCCCTGACTAAAATGGTGCAAGTGTACTTAGCAATAATGCACAGACCAACATTTGAATGCGCGAGCATTTCAAAAATACGAATGAACGATGAACCTACGCAAAATAGGAAGGAAAATAATAATAAAATATTAGCAAAGGCGCCAGGGACTGGGCTCACCAGCCGGCCGGTCATGCCATGACCAGTCCCACGCCCAATTTTATATTTTTATCATATTTTATTATTTTTCCTGATCTCCTGAAAATTCTCTCGTTCGAGCAAATCTCCTTTGATTCAAGGAAATTCTCTAATCTCATGATATTTCTTTATTTCAAGAAAATAATAAAATTAGGGAAAGGTGTCACGGGACCGAGCACCAACCAGCCGGCCATGCCCTAGCCGTGGCCGGTCTCGCACCTCACGTCCCCATTATTTTATTATTTCTCTCAAACCATGAAAATTCCCTGATTTCATGAATTTTCCCTGAAACCATGAAAATTCCCTGATTTCATGAATTTTCCCTAAAACCATGAAAAATATTATAAAATTAAGAAAACTTGTGGGACCAGGCCCTAGGCGGTCGGTCATTCCCTAGCCGGTCCCACATGCCTATTAATTTATTATTATTTTTTTTGTTTTCCTCATTCCATGAAAACTCCCTGATTTCAACAAAATACCTTGGTTTCAACAAAACTCTTTGATTTTATGAAAATTCCCTAAAATCATGAAAATTACATAAAATTGGGAAGAGTTCCCTGGGACCGTGCCCGTTGGTCGGACGGCCATGCCTTGGCCATTGCCGGTCCCACACCCCAACATTCCCTATTTTATTATTTTATTTATCTCATCTCATGGAAGTTCCCTAATTTCATAAAACTCTCCAGTTTCATGGAATTTCCCTCAATTCAGAGAAAATACATAAAAATGGGAAAAGTGTGTGGGACCGTGACTGTCAGCCGGCCGACCATGCCCTAGCCGTGGCCGGTCCCACATATTGCAATTCCCTATTTTATTAATTATTTTTCATCATCTTATGTATTTTTCCTAGTTTCAGCAAAATCATGAATTTTTCATATTTTCTCAAAATGTTGCTCAAATGCGCATCGGAAAATATCGAAACTCTCAGGACTGAGACACGGACACCATGGTGACACGAGCGCATCCCCTTGACTGACCAAGGGTGACCCTGAGGCTTGCAAGTGGCCGGTCCCATATTTTCTAACTATTTTAACCTAATTTGCTCAGTTGCTCATATTAGGTTCAAACTCTTTTCAAACAATCGAGAGTTTGCTAAAACGACCATCTATTGGTCCCACGACCACCAAGAGCCGGTCACATGACCTCTTGGACGGTCCCTCATCTTTTCACGGCTAGGTTTTATTATTATCTGTCGCTCACATGAGCATTATTTTAATAAATGATTAAACCAACATTTAATCATTCTTTCACCAACTGGACCTCAAGAGACTTTGGTATTTGCTCATTCGAGCATCTGGGCGTTACATGGTGAACTCATCATCCCATGTAGCCGGTCCCTGCGTCACTCTGCGGTTGATTTGCAGTAATCATTATTTCAGTACAATTAGGGTTTTGAATTCAGAGCTCCGCAGAAACATGATTCTGAGCAGATTCAAATACTCTGATAATTTTATGTTAACTCCATGATCAACATTTTTATTTATTTTACTCGACCCAGCAGTCAGTATCTTAAATAAATATTTTATTTGGTCCTGCTACCAATAATTCATCAAATGAGCGGCATTTGCTCAAACCGGCAATATTTGCTCGAACCAGCAATATTTGCTCAGATTCAAGAATATTGATTCAACTATCAATATTCAATAACTCAGCAACAAAGCTTGATCGTCTTAGGTAATCAACATAATAGTACCTCGTCTCAGCAGACATATTTAATTCACGAGTCTCAGAACATTTGCAAATCATGTTCAACTCAGTAATACATGGACTCATCGTCCCATAAAGTCATCAACTGACTCCACAACCACGAGATATCAATCGTGTCACATGGGGGGATATTAATTAGGGTTTTGGTCTGGAGGTCTATGACACGTGTGTTCACCCACGACGAGAATGTGAGCAAGTCGTGCAATCAGTTGGAAGAGTCGGCAAAGTAGTGGGTGGAAAATTAACTAAGTCTCCGCACGATGAGCAACTGGTTTTAACACGATTTCCCACTTCCCCGCTCTCTGATTCCATCAACTGTCACACTTCATGGGATCATGGTGTTTTCAACTCCGGCATTATAAAATGTCTCTGAATCCTGATTGAAAAGACAAGATTCAAACACTCGAACATTCATCTAAACAAGGAATTTCTCGGCTAGTTCATACAGACAATCTTTCGTCTACACGAACTCATTGTCTGAGCATTCACTCTCTGAACAAAATTCAATCATTCAGGGCGTTCTTACGCTGAATTCACAACACACCTACAATCTCAGATCACCATTAATCTCACACATTTCTCAGTTTCCCTCCTACAGATCAACCCATCCTCTCTTGTGACTGAATTGACTCTGGAACAACCATTATTCTTGATTTAGGCCGGAGTCCTACAGATTGATCTCTCGAACTTAAAGCACTCCCTTCTTGAAGTGCATCTGTGTGAGGTTCAACATTTCGTTAGGTTCAAGGAGTCTCCACACGGACGTCTCCTCAATTCCGTAAAAACCAGCGAATCGTTTTTCCCCATCTACAGATTGGCAACCATAGTGGGAGATTAATCTCTCGGTTGCAATCTCACGATTTCACAAGATGGTTGGTCTTAGGACTAATTCAACTGATCCAAACCCGATCCAGAATCTTTCAAATGGTAATGTTCCTCATTTTAATGTTACATCTAACGGCACAGAAGGCGGAAGAACCCCGACTCTGACAGAGTTGGCTCAAATCCTGGAGATTCACGCCAGGAACATGGATCTGATGAAGAATACGATGAACCACATACTCGATTTCCTCATCAAACTGACATCCGAGTTAGGCAGCATCTCCGCTTCAGAAGTCCCAACACTGGGGACTTATTTGTCACCCGACCCTCAAATCAATAGCTTCACTACTTATGAGAAGCCAGTGGATTAGTAAGTTGCACAATTGATCGAAAATTTGTGTGAACTTTTACACTTTTCCAGGAAGCAGCGTACAAACACGTTTGCCGCACTCAGCCAGATATCATCTGACGTACAAATACCTCCACCAACCCCAGCAGTTGAATAAGTCTCATTGGTGTTTGAACATTCGATCGACAACATCACTTTTGGAGAAGAAGATCGCATGGCAGATGAAGGACATAATTGGGTGTTATACGTAACTGGTTTCATCAAAGGCACCGAATTTAGGAGGGCTCTCGTTGACACGGGCGCTTCCACAAACATAGTCACTATGAAGACTCTCAGGATGACCAGATTCCCACAAGGTAAAATCATTCGTCATCCCATTCTAATGACAGGATTTGAAGGAAGCCAAAGCCATACATATGGATATACATATATAGATTTGAGGGTAGGGCCAATTCAATCGAAAGTGAAGTTTCATGTGATCGAACAAGAACCTGACTATCACATGATACTCGGGCGACCGTGGCTCCATGACAACAAGGTGGTACCATCAACCTACCATCAATGTATGAAGGCTTTACTCAACAACAAAATCATTCGCATAGCCGCTTCATCATCTCCTTACGCTCTGGCCTACGATGCTGAATTCATTGAATCCCAGAGGAGCATTCCTGAACCTCATAAGAATATCTACAGTACTCCACTTCCAAGTTGGAAAACTATTGAAGCTACTGATGCGTCATCACTATCTCCAGAGACAGAACCGATCAAATCACCTGCTACACCAGTCAAACGCCGCAAGGATCAGGTCGCGACTCCAGGATCAAATTTTATGATCATCCATGATGCAGAAGGTGTTAGATCATAGCTCGGTCAACCTCGCATGCATTGCTATCTCAAGCATGTTTGTCAATGTTAGTGATCAAAACTATAAGTCTTGATTTGTAGCCTACATAGCTAAGTCTCGGACTAGGATAGAAAAGTGAAGTTGAGCTCAAGGACTTCATGGCGATTCATCATAAAACGACGAAGATTTATACAAGGAACCGTGTAACTTCATCAACAAAAAGGTATGTGGAGACTTGAACTTATCTATCACTCAAAAGTCCATCTCTTCTATCTCCTACTTCTTATGAGACAAAAGTCGTATGCTATATAGGCTAGATCATACACATTTGACATTTCGAGCTGCGAATTCATTGCTTATCTTTTATCTCGAAATCGTGTGTTGGTAAAGCGTTTCGCTTTGATCAAGTTTATCTTCACCTAGTGACGAAAGTCATGAAAAGTTTCAATCACTTTGAGAATTGCTATGACGTGAATCGGTCTGTAAATAACGGCTATATAGTGTCCTCTGAGAATGTCTCAATGATTGAAATGAGAGTTTAGATTACATAACCATGTATTCCTTGAACCGAAGTTTTCGAACTTTGTAGATCAAGAAAAATCGGGAAGATTGTGGAATTGGCTTGCCAAGTCCGCGAACCCAGTCCGCAGACTCAGTCCATGAACTGTCGGAAGTTCTCGACTGAAAATTTCTGCTGGATTTTCCAAAACTCGTTTGTGTGCTTAGTCCGCGAACTCAGTCCGCGAACCCAGTTCGCGAACTGGCGGAATTTCTCTTTCCGAGAATTTCTGCTGAGTTTGGAAAACTCAATCGATTAACTTAAGTCCGCGAACTTGTTTGTGAACTTAAGAGGTTATGATCTAAATACGTGCTCTGAACATGAAACATTAATTTACTAAGGAATGATTTATGCAAACCGTGGCTATAATGTTCATGAGCCGATTCAATCGAATCGAATCATCTTTATTTCAATTGTGTCTTGTGTAGTTACATAAGATCTCATAGCAATTGAACAACTCTTTAACTAGTTCATTTGAGTCAAATGAACTAGTTATGGTGAAGAACAACAAGGTTAATATGAAATGCTCACATGGTTAACGTTTTGGGTTACTATGTTGAACCAACATACACGTACACGTTTTGGCAGGGTTTTCACGAACCCAGTAAACGTATACCCAAGTGTGTATGACAAGCTAAGTTTTCGATCTAAAGGTTGAGAAATATTAGCTTGAATCTAAATCAGGTTTTCATCTAACGGTGAATAAGGATTTCTTTGTAACTAAGAAAAAATCCTGATTTGATGGCTATATAAAGGAGACATCTAGCATTGTGCAAAACTAATCCCCACACGTCTGTGTGCAACTAGTGCGCCCGCTAGAGTCGATCTCCATTAACCTTTGATTTTCTTCTCTAAAATCAGGTTAACGACTTAAAGACTTCATTGGGATTGTGAAGCCAGACCGATACTACTTTATCGTAGTTGTGTGATCTGATCTTGCATCTTCTATCGTACGAGTACAATCGATTGATTGACTTGAGATCGTGAGAGTTCTCCGATAGGAAAGATAAAGAAGTCACAAACATCTTCGTCTCATTGTTTGTGATTCCTCAACAATCCGCTTGTGTAGTCAGGAAGGATCGTAGGGAGGTGATTCATTAATCTAGGTTGTTCTTCGGGAATATAAGACCGGATTATCAATTGGTTCCTGTTCACCTTGGAGCAAAACCTAGGGTTTATCTGTGGGAGACAAATTTATCCTTTGATAGACTTTTCTGTGTGAGACAGGTCTGTTTATTATCAAGTCTGTGATTTTGGGTTGCAACAACTCTTGGTTGTGAGTGAGATCAACGAAGGGAATCAAGTGCGCAGTATCCTGCTGGGATCAGAGGCGTAGGAGTACAACTGTACCTTGGATCGGTAGGAGACTGATTGGGGTTCAACTATAGTCCAGTCTGAAGTTAGTTTGTAGTAGGCTAGTGTCTGTAGCGACTTAATAAAGTGTGTATTCAATCTGGACTAGGTCCCGGGGTTTTTCTGCATTTGCGGTTTCCTCATTAACAAAATTTCTGGTGTCTGTATTATTTCTTTTCCGCATTTATTTTATATGATTGAAATAATACAGGTTGTGCATTCATGATCATCAATTGGAAATCCAACCTTTGGTTGTTGATTTATATTGATTGATCCTTGGACATTGGTCTATGGTACTGTCCAAGTATTCCTTGCATTTGATAAAGACTCGCTATTGTTTTTAGCTTGAGTAAAATTCAAATCAAGAGAGATATATTAACTCCTTGAGATACTTTTATCTAGATTGAGTCTGACTGTCTAGTTGATTCTCCAGCAAAGTATTTCGGAGTTAGTCCATACAGATTGCTAAGCGAAATATTGGGTGGTGTTGTTAGACCCCCGCATTTTCAATTGGTATCAGAGCAGGCAAACACGTTCAAGACCTAACAAGTCTATGTTTGTAGCGATCTGACTATATGGAAAGAAGTGCTATCTCTATTAATGTACCACCAGTCATCGATGGCTCAACCTATCTATGGTGGAAAGTTGCTATGCACACTTTTCTTCAGTCGCGTGACTTCCAATCATGGATATGTGTTGTGAAAGGCTATGAGACTCCCGTTGTTATGGAAAGAGATGTTGTTGTACCAAAAGATTTATGTATGTACACTGCCGAGTTAGTTGCTGCAAGGAAAAACTCCGATGGGTTGAACGCCATCTTACATGTTGTTTCCCCAAACCTTAGACATCATGTGATCTCATGCACTAAGTCTAAAGAAGCTTGGGATACATTAGAAAGCGTATTTGAAGGTAACCCCAGTGAAAATGAAGCTAGGCTTCAAAACCTTAATTCCGAATGGGAAGACCTTTCTATGGCAGAAGAAGATTCGTTCGACGATTTTATCACAAACTGTCTGAAATTGTTAATGCATCATGTGCATTGGGTAGGACAATTCCTGAAAAGGAAATTGTGATGAAAATCCTTCGATCGCTGCCATCCAAATACGAATCTAAAAGACATGCCATCGTTGAAGGAAATAACCTTAATACTCTTTCACGAAACACATTGGTCGGAAAAATTAGAATTTTCGATCGCGAATATATGGCAAGAGACGATCATCATTTGCTTGGAAACCGTGTCACCTCTCCTGATCATAAATCTTGTCATCCAAAATTGACGAAAGAGAAAAGTGAGAATTGCTTTATTTCTACGTTGTCTTTGTTTATACAAAAATTTAAGAAGATCCTCAGACGAAGTAAAAGAAAGTCTCAAAAGGAAACTTCATTAGTCAATATAAAGGATAAGAATACAAAGAAGAGCCGTACTAATGAAACCTGTCTTATGTGTGTTCAAGCCTCTTCGAAAAATCCTGAAAGGGAGATAAGAGAGATAACTAAATCATGGATAAATACTCTTGATTATTGTCCTGAGGAAATCTATGATTACTCTCTCAGTCTTTTTGCTGAAAATCATTCTCATGATTCCTTCGTGACATGTCCGCCTGTGTTGGATCTGCAAACCTCTCCTGATTTTGTGTTGAACTCCAGGAGTTTATCGGAAAAGATTCTACCAAATCGGTATGTTCAGTTGAGTTCACCTCAGGATCATCTTAGCACGTCAAATCAAAAACAGTCCTTCCTGGCTAACCGTAGTATGCTGAAAACAAAAAGGAAGTCTACCTTTCATCAAAAGGTGTTTTCAAAAACGGTGCAGAATTTGCAAAGATCTGCAGTCAAGTTTTCTAAAACTATGATCATAATGGATAAGCAGAAACCTAGTGAAATGGGTGGTTTCTCTCTTTGCAAAGATTATCCCAGTCCAATCTTGGATTGGAGGCCTTATGCTCAGTAATTTTGTTAAAAAATGATTCTTGTGTTCTCTTCCTCTTATACAAGAATCATAATATACAAGGGGACTGTAACTTTTTTTTTTGTGCTTTTTCAGGTCTTGTTCGTGAACGACTTCAGCTTTTTGATAACCAACTTCTGTTAGGATTTGGTAAAAAGGGTGTTTCTGGGAATTCTACACCTGTATTCCTTTTAAAAGCCTCTACCTCTTCAGCACTCTCATTTCATCCTCTCTATCATATCCTCCTCTAGTCTTTCAAGTAAAGAAAGTGATGTATAGACAATTCTATTTCCCTTAAAGAAGATTCGTTTCGATTCTTTTGACAATGAGATGTGTTATGAAAAACATGTCTCTTCTTCTGATGAGAACCCTTCTGTCTCTCAGTTTGATAAGCTCTCTCTAACCATGAATCTCGTTTTGGAACAAGTTCGTGCTCTGAAAAATGAACTTGAAGTGTCTTCCAAAAAACTTGAGGATAAAATGGATAGTCTTGAAGCAAGGATTGACCTAATCGAAGATGAGCTTGAAGAATATAGGGAATACGAGAAGAATATTCAAGGTAAGTGAAATGATTGATAAGAGGTATAGATACCTAGTATGTCTTCTTTTTGGATTAGTTGGAAAAATAACTAGTGTTTTGAATAGCGATGATTGTGACTACACATAGCTATTTTTGTTTTCATCTTCTTATGTTATTTTTTAGGTTTATTAGTTATTAAATTCTAAAAATATTTGGAGGATGATGTTTATTGCAGTATTTTAATGGTTTGTGATATTGCAATATTTTTATGGGATGTGTATTGTGTACGTCCGTGAACTTGAAGGTCCCATATTGCAGTCAAAAGTAAAGTCGTTCATGAATCGATATTCGTATTGATGAAAGGACGAATGGACTTTTGACATTTACAAAAGTTATGCCTATGCAATCATGTATTTGATGGAAAATAGGATAAAATATTTTGTTCAACAAGGATAAAGTCTATATGTCGTTATGATGGAAAATAGAATAGATCCTTGTATGTTATCCACGGTATTGATCTTCATTGATCCATTTTATTATGTTTTACCGTGAAGGCTCCATTGTATGTCTTATGTTGAGCACCTTACAACTAAGTAGATTTACCTTGGCTTTGTTGGTTGTTTTATAAGATGCTATATGTCGAGCATTAGGAACTAAATTAATCAACTAGTTTGGTTATTTAGTTAGTACTCCATAAATCTTCTTTCTTATGTTGAGTACATGTACGGTTAAGGTTGTCATATTCTATGATGAACTTAGTCGGGGTTCCATAAGTTCTCTTATGTTGAGCCCAAAATAATTAAATTCATTACTTCGGTGATTAGTTTGGTTGTTTGTATTCCAATTAGATTAATTATAGGTTCTCTTGTAATTAATCTAGTTGAGTTTTCATATATTCCACAAGTTCTTGTGTTGAGTATATGAAAGGCAACACTATCATGTTCTTTGGTTAATGTAGTCATATATTCCGTAAGGTTTTCCTTATGTTGAGTATTTGAACGGTTAAGTTAGTCATCTCCGTGTGATTGACTTAGTCGTAGCTCCGTGAGTTTACTTATGTTGAGCACTTTCAATTAAATTGATCACTTTTGTGGTTTGATTTAGTTGCGTATTCCAATTGAATTAATCATAGGTTTACTTGTGGTTAATTTGGTTGAGTTTTGGATATAGAAAACCATTCCTATGGTTTTTGGTGTCCAATAAAAAATCCATCTTTTCTTTCGAAATTAAGGTCGCTCTTGTTGTTCTCTCGGGAATGACATCAAATGGGGGAGAGTTCTTTTGAACTTGTGTTTAATGGTAATATATTGCGGGGAGTGCGGTTGTGGAATTTTATAGGGGTTATCTTGTATCTTAAAACTCCTTGATGAATGTTGTTAGCTTCGGCTATTAGATTGCATCTAAATTAAGTTGGTATGTATTTTTCTTTTGGTCATGAAATGTCTCTTGTGGAGATTTCATTATGATCCCATTCTTGTACCTTTGCCAATTTTATTGACAAAAAAGGGGAGAAATATTGTAGTTCACACTACAAATACATATGGTTTTCAGATCATTGTGTAAGGGGGAGTGGTTTCCATGATCGAGATGGAGTATTGACTAAGGGGGAGTGATACATATCACCGTATTATTATTGTTAAAGTCGTGATACAATTGGACTTTGATGTTATATAATGATACTATGACACTGTATAATAATGATCGAGAATCTCGATTTCTCTCATTGTTATAGCTACGGATCTTCAACAATGGTGATGCTAAACTTACAATCTTTAGGATCATTGGAGTACTTGGAAGGACGAAGATTTCAAGGAACGTTGAAGATTAGACTATAAAATAGGAGCCACTAAAGTTTATCTTTTTTGTATTCCATATGTATTAATAGTTTTGTCACTAAAATTTACAAAGGGGGAGATTGTTAGAGCATAGCTCGGTCAACCTCGCATGCGTTGCTATCTCAAGCATGTTTGTCAATGTTAGTGATCAAAACTATAAGTCTTGATTTCTAGCCTACATGGCTAAGTATCGTACTAGGATAAAAAATTGTAGTTGAGCTCAAGGACTTCATGGCCATTCATCATACAACGACGAAGATCTATACAAGGAACCGTGGAACTTCATCAACAAAAAGGTATGTGGAGACTTGAACTTATCTATCACTCAAAAGTCTATCTCTTCTATCTCCTACTTCTTATGAGACAAAAGTCGTATGCTATATAGACTAGATCATACACATTTGACATTTCGAGCTGAGCATTCATTGCTTATCTTTTATCTCGAAATCGTGTGTTGGTAAAGCGTTTCGCTTTGATCAAGTTTATCTTCACCTAGTGACGAAAGTCATGAAAAGTTTCAATCACTTTGAGAATTGCTCTGACGTGAATCGGTCTGTGAATAACGGCTACATAGCGTCCTCTGAGAATGTCTCAATGATTGAAATGAGAGTTTAGATTACATAACCATGTATTCCTTGAACCGAAGTTTTCGAACTTTGTTGATCAAGAGAAATCGGGAGGATTGTGGAATTGGCTTGCCAAGTCCGCGAACCCAGTCCGCGAACTGTCGGAAGTTCTCGACCGAGAATTTCTGCTGGATTTTCCAAAACTCGTTTGTGTGCTAGTCCGCGAACTCAGTCCGCGAACCCAGTCCGCGAACTGGCGGAAGTTCTCTTTCCGAGAATTTCTGCTGAGTTTGGAAAACTCAACCGATTAACTTAAGTCCGCGAACTTGTTTGTGAACTTAAGAGGTTATGATCTAAAGATGTGCTCTGAACATGAAACATTAAATTACTAAGGAATGCTTTATGCAAACCGTGGCTATAATGTTCATGAGCCGATTCAATCGAATCGAATCATTGTTTCAATTGTGTCTTGTGTAGTTACATAAGATCTCATAGCAATTGAACAACTCTTTAACTAGTTCATTTGAGTCAATTGAACTAGTTATGGTGAAGAAGAACAAGGTTAATATGAAATGCTCATATGGTTAACCTTTTGGGTTACTATGTTGAACCAACATACACGTACACGTTTGGGCATGGTTTTCACGAACCCAGTAAACGTCTACCCAAGTGTTGTGACAAGCTAAGTTTTCGATCTAACGGTTGAGAAATATTAGCTTGAATCTAAATCAGGTTTTCATCTAACGGTGAAGAAGGATTGCTTTGTAACTAAGGCAAAACCCTAATTTGAAGGCTATATAAAGGAGACATCTAGCATTGTGCAAAACTAATCCCCACACGTCTGTGTGCTACTAGTGCGCCCGCTAGAGTCGATCTCCATTAACCTTTGATTTTTTTCTCTAAAATCAGGTTAACGACTTAAAGACTTCATTGGGATTGTGAAGCCAGACCGATACTACTTTATCATAGTTGTGTGATCCGATATTGCATCTTCTATCGTACGAGTACAATCGATTGATTGACTTGAGATCGTGAGAGTTCTCTGATAGGCAAGATAAAGAAGTCACAAACATCTTCGTCTCACTGTTTGTGATTCCTCGATAATCCGCTTGTGTAGTCAGGAAGGATTGTAGAGAGGTGATTCATTAATCTAGGATGTTCTTCGGGAATATAAGACCGGATTATCAATTGGTTCCTGTTCACCTTGATTTTATATCTTAAGACGGAACAAAACCTAGGGTTTATCTGTGGGAGACAAATTTATCCTTTGATAGACTTTTCTGTGTGAGACAGATCTGTTTATTATTAAGTATGTGATTTTGGGTTGCAGCAACACTTGGTTGTGGGTGAGATCAGCTAAGGGAATCAAGCGCTCAGTATCCTGCTGGGATCAGAGGCGTAGGAGTACAACTGTACATTGGATTGGTGGGAGACTGATTGAGGTTCAACTATAGTCCAGTCCGAAGTTAGTTTGTAGTAGGCTAGTGTCTGTAGCGGCTTAATACAATGTGTATTCAATTTGGACCTGGTCCCGGGGTTTTTCTGCATTTGCGGTTTCCTCGTTAACAAAATTTCTGGTGTCTGTGTTATTTCTTTTCCGCATTATATTTTATATAATTGAAATAATATAGGTTGTGTGTTCGTGATCATCAATTGGAAATCCAACCTTTGGTTGTTTATTGATCCTTGGACATTGGTCTTTGGTACCGTCCAAGTTATTCCTTGTATTTGATAAAGACTCGCTATTGTTTTTAGCTTGAGTAAAAATAAAATCAAGAGAGAGATATTAACTCCTTGAGATACTTTTATCTAGATTGAGTCTGACTGTCTAGTTGATTCTCTAGCAAAGTATTTCGGAGTTAGTCCATACAGATTGCTAACCGAAATATTGGGTGGTGTTGTTAGACCCCCACTTTTTCAGAAAGGAGGGTCATTTATCGGCGGCACAAAGATTAGCAATTAATAGGGGATATTGATCAAGAGTCTCCCCGCCCTAGTGAATCATGCCAGATCGAGCAATCACCTGATAATGAGGTTCAAGATGCTCCGCAACAGTTGCAAGATGACACGAATTCTACTACTGATGATCTTGAAACAGTTAACATCGGCACAGAAGAAGACCCGAGACCAATATTAATCAGTTCTGCACTATCACTGGAGGAACAAACATGCCTAGTAAATTTGCTGAAAGAGTATCGGGATATTTTTCTTGGACGTACGAAAAAATGCCTGGTCTTGACGACAAGCTGGTCACTCACCGTCTGCGTATCACTCCTGGCTCCAAAGCTGTCAAACAACCACATATACAGTTCAGATATGAAGTCGAGGAACAAATCAAAGTCGAAATTCAGAAATTGCTAGTAGCAGGATTTATCAAGCCTATCCAACATGGCTGGATAACGTTGTCCCAGTTAAGAACAAAAATGGTCAAATCATATGCTGTGTAGATTTCCGGAACCTGAATAAGTATTTCCCAAAGGATGATTTTCCTTTACCCAACATTGATATGCTCTTCGATGCAATCAGCGGACACGGTATGTTCTCATTCGTGGATGGTTACAGTGGATACAATCAGATCAAGATGTTTGAACATGATGCTGCCAAAACCGCGTTCTGCACTCCCATTGGGAACTTTCACTACACTGTGATGCCCTTTGGACTGAAGAATGCAGGTGCTACCTACCAACGAGCCATGACAGCAATATTTCATGATATGATGCATAAGAAAGTAGAAGACTATGTCTACGACGTTGTGGTGAAATCGAAAGCTCGAGCATCGCATCTAGAAGTTCTGAGGCAAGTTTTCGAAAGATGCAGGGAATACAAATTGAAGATGAATCCCCTGAAATGCGCTTTTGGAGTTTCTTCTGGGAAGTTTCTAGGATTCCTGGTCACTACTGAAGGGATCAAAGTCGATCCTGACAAAGCAAAATCCATTACTACTTTGCCTCCTCCACGCACTGTGAAGGAACTACAGAGTTTCATGGGCAAGGTAAATTACATCAGACGCTTCATAACAGGATTGGCTCAACTTATTGCTTCGTTCACTCCTCTGCTGAAGAAGGGAGCAAATTTTGCATGGACAGCTGTTCAGCAAGAGGGATTCCAGAAGATACAACAAATACTTTATCCCCCGCAGTCATGAGATCTCCAGTACAAGGGAGACTATTGATATTGTACACGGCTTCCAGTGATGTTGCTATTGGGGCATTGCTAGCTCAAGAAGATGAAGAAAGCGTTGAACATCCAATCTACTATTACATACGAACCATGAAAGATGCTCAACTTAGATACCCGAAAGCTGAAAGAACGTGCCTGGAATTAGCCCATACAATACATATATTCAGACATTATTTGCTATCTAACAGGGTGGTGCTTGACTCCAAAGCTGATCCCATCAAGTTTTTACTCTCGAAACCTGCTTTGATAGGAAGACCTGCAAAATGGATGCTTCAAATGTCAGAGTTCGACATAGTATGTGTTTCTCCCAAAGCAATCAAAGGTCAAGCGGTCGCATATCTACTGCTTCCTTTCCAGGGGAAGATTCCACGACACTACATGACGATGTACCAGGTGAATTCCCAGAAATTTCAGTCGTCAAGGAAGAAACGTGGCTGATGTACTTTGATGGATCTGCTACTCCTAGAAACGATACTGGAGGAGCGGGCAAAGTCTTGGTCTCTCCATCTGGTGAAGTATTCTCACATTCATTTAATCTGGATTTCCACTATACAAATAACTCAGCAGAATACGAAGCCTTCTTGCTAGGATTATCCTTAGCTAAACATGCAGGAGCGATACATCTGGATATCAGAGGATATTCAAAACTTTTGGTCAATCAAATGAATGGGATATACTCTTTCAAGGAGATAACGCTTGCTCCATTCAGGGCTGAAGCGCAGCGACTCCTAACCCATTTCGCTGATGCAACTATCACTCACACTGGCCGAACCAACAATAGTTCAGAGATGAGATGTATCATCTACGTGGCTTAATCAAACTGAAGATGCTCAAGCAAACGACTAGAGAGCACCTATTATTCATGGGATATACTCTTTCAGCAAATTTACTAGGCATGTTCGTTCCTCCAGTGATAGTGCAGAACTGATTATGATTGGTCTTGGGTCTTCTTCTGTGCCGATGTTAACTGTTTCAAAATCATCAGTAGTAGAATTCGTGCCATCTTGCAACTGTTGCGGAGCATCTTGAACCTCATTATCAGACGATTGCTCGATCTGGCATGATTCATTAGGGTGGGAAGAGTCTTGATCAATCTCCCCTATTAATTACTAATCTTTACGCCGCCGATAAATGACCCTCCCTTCTGAAAAAGCGGGGGTCTAACAACACCACCCAATATTTCGATTAGCAATATGTATGGACTAACTCCGAAATACTTTACTAGAAAATCAACTAGACAGTTAGACTCAATCTAGATAAAAGTATCTCAAGGAGTTAATATCTCTCTCTTGATTTGATTTTTACTCAAGCTAAAAACAATAGCGAGTCTTTATCAAATACAAGGAATAACTTGGACGGTACCAAAGACCAATGTCCAAGGATCAATCAATATCAATCAACAACCAAAGGTTGTATTTCCAATTGATGATCACGAACGCACAACCTGTATTATTTCAATTATATAAAATATAATGCGGAAAAGAAATAACACAGACACCAGAAATTTTGTTAACGAGGAAACCGCAAATGCAGAAAAACCCCGGGACCTAGTCCAGATTGAATACACACTGTATTAAGCCGCTACAGACACTAGCCTACTGCAAACTAACTTCGGACTGGACTATAGTTGAACCCCAATCAGTCTCCCACCAATCCAAGGTACAGTTGTACTCCTACTTCTCTGATCCCAGCAGGATACTGCGCGCTTGATTCCCTTAGGTGATCTCATCCACAACCAAGAGTTGCTGCAACCCAAAATCACAGACTTGATAATAAACAGATCTATCTCACACAGAAAAGTCTATCAAAGTATAAATCTGTCTCCCACAGATAAACCCTAGGTTTTGTTCCGTCTTAAGATATAAAATCAAGGTGAACGGGAACCAATTGATAATCCGATCTCATATTCCCGAAGAACAGCCTAGATTAATCAATCACCTCTATACAATCCTTCCTGACTACACATGCGGTTTGTCGAGGAATCACAAACAGTGAGACGAAGATGTTTGTGACTTCTTTATCTTGCCTATCGGAGAACTCTCACGATCTCAAGCCAATCAATCGATTGTGCTCGTATGATAGAAGATGCAGGATCAGATTACACAACTACGATAAAATTAGTATCGGTCTGGCTTCACAATCCCATGAAGCCTTTAAGTCGTTAACCTGGTTGTAGAGAAGAAAACCAAAGGTTAAAGGAGAATCGACTCTAGCGAGTGCACTAGTATCACACATACGTGTGGGGATTAGTTTTTCTCAAAGCTAGATGTCTCCTTTATATAGCCTTCAAATCAGGCTTTTTCCTTAGGTACAAAGTAATCCTTATTCACCGTTAGATGAAAACCTGATTTAGATTCAAGCTAATATTTCTCAACAGTTAGATAGAAAACTTAGCTTGTCACACACACTTGGGTAGACGTTTACTGGGTTTGTGAAAACCATGCCTAAACGTGTACGTGTATGTTGGTTCAACATAGTAACCCAAAAGGTTAACCATATGAGAATTTCATATTAACCTTGTTCTTCTTCACCATAACTAGTCCAATTGACTCAAATTAACTAGTTAAAGAGTTGTTCAATTGCTATAAGATCTTATGTAACTACACAAGACACAATTGAAACAAAGATGATTCGATTCGATTGAATCGGCTCATGAACATTATAGCCACGGTTTGCATAAAGCATTCCTTAGTAATTTAATGCTTCATGTTCAGAGCACATCTTTAGATCATAACCTCTTAAGTTCACAAACAAGTTCGCGGACTTAAGTTAATCGGTTGATTTTTCCAAACTCAGCAGAAATTCTCGGAAAGAGAACTTCCGCTAGTTCGCGGACTTAGCACACAAACGAGTTTTGGAAATTCCAGCAGAAATTCTCGGTCGAGAACTTCCGACAGTTCGCGGACTGAGTCGGCGGACTAGGTTCGCGGACTTGGCAAGCCAATTCCACAATCCTCCCGATTTCTCTTGATCAACAAAGTTCGAAAACTTCGGTTCAAGGAATACATGGTTATGTAATCTAAACTCTCATTTCAATCATTGAGACATTCTCAGAGGATGCTATGTAGCCGTTATTCACGGACAGATTCACGTCAGAGCAATTATCAGAGTGATTGAAACTTTTCATGACTTTTGTCACTAGGTGAAGATAAACTTGATCAAAGCGAAACACTTTACCAACATACGATTTCGAGATAAAAGATAAGCAATGGATGCTCTGCTCGAAAAGTCAAATGTGTATGATCTAGTCTATATAACATACGACTTTTGTCTCATAAGAAGTAGGAGATAAAATAGATAGACTTTTGAGTGATAGATAAGTTCAAGTCTCCACATACCTTTTTGTTGATGAAGTTCCACGGTTCCTTGTATAGATCTTCGTCGTTGTATGATGAATTGCCATGAAGTCTTGAGCTCAAGTCCGAGACTTAGCTATGTAGGCTAAAAATCAAGACTCATAATTTTGATCACTAACATTGATAAACATGCTTGAGATAGCAACACATGCGAGGTCAACCGAGCTATGCTCTAAAAATCTCCCCCTTTGTCAATTTTAGTGACAAAACTATTAATACATATGGAATACAAAAAAGATAAACTTTAGTGGCTCCTATTCCATAATCTAATCTTCAACGTTCCCTGAAATCTTCGTCCTTCCAAGTACTCCAATGATCCCAAAGGTTGTAAGTTTAGCATCACCGTTGTTGAAGATCCGTAGCTATAACAATGAGAGAAATCGAGATTCTCGATCATTATTATACAGTGTCATAGTATTATTATGTAATATCAAAGTCCAATTGTATCACGACTTTAACAATAATACTACAATGATATGTATCACTCCCCCTTAGTCAATACTCCATCTCGATCATGGAAACCACTCCCCCTTACACAATGATTTGAAAACCATATATATTTTTAGTGTGAACTACATTATTTCTCCCCCTTTTTGTCAATAAAATTGGCAAAGGTACAAGAACGGGATCATAATGGAATTTCCACAAGAGACATTTCATAGACTAAAAGAAAAATACATACCAACTTAATTTAGATGCAATCATAAAACTGAAGCTAAATACATTCATCAAGGAGTTTTAAGATACCAGATAACCCCTATAAAATTCCACATCCGCACACCCCGCAAGATATTACTATTAAGCACAAGTTCAAAAGAACTCTTCCCCATTCGATGTCATTCCCGAAAGAACAACAAGAGCGACCTTAATTTCGAAAGAAAAAGAAGGATTTTTTAATTGGACACCAAAAACCATAGGAATGATTTTCTATATCCAAAGCTCAACCAAATTAATCACAAGTAAACCCATGATTAATTCAATTGAAAACGCAACTAAATCAAACAACAAAAGTGATCAATTTAATTGAAAGTGCTCAACATAAGTAAACTTACAGATCTACGACTAAGGTAATCATACGGAGATGACTAACTTAATCGTTCACATACTCAACATAAGGAAAACCTTACGGAATATACGTCTACGTTAACCAATAGAACATGATTAGTATAGCCTTTCACATACTCAACACAAGAATTTGTGGAATATATGAAAACTCAACTAGATTAATTACAAGAGAACCTATAATTAATCTAATTGGAACACAAACAACCAAACTAATCACCGAAGTAATCAATTTAATTATTTTGGGCTCAACATAAGAGAACTTATGGAACCCCGACTAAGTTCATCATAGAATATGACAACCTTAACCGTACATGTACTCGACATAAGAAAGAAAACTTATGGAGTACAAACTAAATAACCAAACTGGTTGATTAATTTAGTTCCTAATGCTCGACATATAACATCTTATGGAACAACCAACAAGCCAATAAGAATAATCGACTTAGTTGTATCGTGCTCAACATAAGTCACTCAATGGAGCCTTCACGGTAAAACATAACAAGATGAATCAATGAAGATCAATACCGTGGATAACATACAAGGATCTATTCTATTTTCCATCATAACGATATAATAGACTTTATCTTTGTCAAGCAAAAGATATCATCCTATTTTCCATCAATACATGACTGCATAGGCATAACTTTTGTAATTGTCAAAAAGTCCATTCGTTCTTTCATCAATAAGAATACAAATTCATGAACGACTTTACTTTTGACCGCAATATGGGATCTTCAAGTACACGGACGTAAACAATACATATCCCATAAACAAATTACAATATCACAAAATCATAAAGATCAATACTGCAATAACATCATCCTCCAAATATTTTTAGAATTTAAAACCAATAAACCTAAAAAATGGACATAAGAAGATGAAAACAAAAATAGCTATGTGTAGTCACAATCATCGCTATTCAAAGCACTAGTTATTCTTCCAACTAATCCAATAAGAAGACAGACTAGGCATTTAAACCTCTTATAAATCATTTCATTTACCTTGACTGTTCTTCTCGTATTCCCTATATTCTTCAAGCTCTTCTTCGATTAAGTCAATCCTTGACTCAAGACTATCCATTTTCTCCTCAAGTCTTTTGGAAGAGAATTCAAGTTCATTTTTCAGAGCACGAACTTGTTCCAAGACGAGATTCATGGTTAAAGAGGGATTATCAAACTGAGAGACAGTAGGGTTCTCATCAGACAAAGGAACATGTTTGTCATAGCACATCTCATTGTCAGAAGAATCGAAACGAATCTTCTTTGAAGGAAATAGAATCGTCCATACATCACTTTCTTTACTCGAAAGACTAGAGGAGGACATGATAGAGAAGATGAAATGAGAGTGCTGAAGAGGAAGAGATTTTAAAGGAATACAATTGTAGAATTTCCAGAAACACCCTTTTTTACCAAACCCTAACAGAAGATAGTTATCCAAAAAGTTGAAGTTGTTCACGAACAACACCTGGTAAAAGTACAAACAAAAAATAACAAGATTATATTACAGTCCCCTTGCATATCATGATTCTTGTATAAGAGGAAGAAGATACAAGAATCATTTTTCAACAAGATTACTGAGCGTAAGGCCTCCAATCCAAGGTTGGACTGGGATAATCTTTGCAAAGAGAGAAACCACCCATTCCACTAGGTTTCTTCTTATCCATTTGAAGAAGAGAGTTATGAAGAACTTTCTTATCCATTGTAATCACAGTTTTAAAAAACTTGATGCAGATCTTTGCAAATCCTGCACCGTTTTTGAAAACCCCTTTTGATGAAGGGTAGACTTCTTTTTCTTTTTCAGCATACAACGATTAGCCAGGCAGAACTGTTTTTGATTTATCATGCTAAGATGATTCTGAGATGAACTCAATTGAACAGAGATATTTGGTAGAGCCTTTTTCGAGTAACTCCTGGAATTCAATACAAAATCAAGAGGGGTTCGCTGATCCAACTTATGATACACAGACGAACATGTCATGAAAGAATCATGAGAATGATTTTCAGGAAAAAGACTGAGAGAGCAATCATAGATTTCCACATGACAATAATCAAGAGTATTCATCCATGCTTTAGTTATCTCTCTTACCTCCGTTTCAGAATTTTTCGAAGGGACTTGAACACACATAAGCCCAGTTTCATTAGTAAGGCTCTTCTTGGTATTCTTATCCTTTATATTGACCAACAGAGTTTCCTTTTGAGACTTTCTTTTACTACGTCTGAGGATTTTCTTAAGTTTTTGTATAAACAAAGACAACGTAGAAATAAAGCAATTCTCACTTTTCTCTTTTGTCAATTTTTGATGACAAGATTTATGATCAGGAGAGGTGACACGGTTGCCAAACAAATGATGATCGTCTCTTGCCATATATTCGCGATCGAAAATTCTAATTTTTCCGACCAGTGTGTTTCGTGAAAGAGTATTAAGGTTATTTCCTTCAACGATGGCATGTATTTTAGATTCGTATCTGGACGGCAGCGATCAGAGGATTTTCATCACAATTTCCTTTTCAGGAATGGTCCTTCCCAATGCACATGATGCATTAACAATTTCAGATAGTTTGTGATAAAAATCATCGAACGAATCTTCCTATGCCATAGAAAGGTCTTCCCATTCAGAATTAAGGTTTTTAATCCTAGCTTCCTTTTCACTGGGATTACCTTCGAATACGCTTTCTAAAGTATACCAAGCTTCTTTAGATGTAGTGCAAGAGGTCACATGATGTCTAAGGTTTGGGGTAATAGCATGCAGGATGGCGTTCAACCCGTCAGAGTTTTGCCTTGCAGCAACTAACTCGGCAGTATTGTACATACATAAATCTTTTGGTACAATAATATCTCTTTCCATAACAACGGGAGTCTCATAGCCATTCACAACACATATCCATGAGTGGAAGTCATGCGACTGCATAAATGTGCGCATAACAACTTTCCACAATAGATAGTTTGAGCCATCGAGGACTGGTGATACGTTCACAGAGATAACACTTCTGTCCATAGAGTCAGATCGCTACAAACACAGACTTGTTAGGTCTTGAGCGTGTTTGCCTGATCTGATACCAATTGAAAAAGCGGGGGTCTAACACCACCACCCAATATTTCGATTAGCAATCTGTATGGACTAACTCCGAAATACTTTACTAGAGAATCAACTAGACAGTCAGACTCAATCTAGATAAAATTATCTCAAGGAGTTAATATCTCTCTCTTGATTTGATTTTTACTCAAGCTAAAAACAATAGCGAGTCTTTATCAAATACAAGGAATAACTTGGACGACACCAAAGACCAATGTCCAAGGATCAATCAATATCAATCAACAACCAAAGGTTGGATTTACAATTGATGATCACGAAGGGACAACCTGTATTATTTAAATTATATAAAATATAATGCGGAAAATAAATAACACAGACACCAGAAATTTTGTTAACGAGCAAACCGCAAATGCATAAAAACCCCGGGACCTAGTCCAGATTGAATACACACTGTAGTAAGCCGTTACAGACACTAGCCTACTCCAAGCTAACTTCGGACTGGACTATAGTTGAACCCCAATCAGTCTCCCACCGATCCAAGGTACAGTTGTACTCCTACGCCTCTGATCCCAGCAGGATACTACACACTTGATTCCCTTAGCTGATCTCACTCACAACCAAGAGTTGTTGCAACCCAAAATCACAGACTTGATAACAAACAGATCTGTCTCACATAAAAAAGTCTATCAAAGGATAAATCTATCTCCCACAGATAAACCTTAGGTTTTGTTCCGTCTTAAGATATAAAATTAAGGTGAACAGGAACCAATTGATAATCCGGTCTTATATTCCCGAAGAACAGCCTAGATTAATCAATAACCTCTCTACAATCCTTCCTGACTACACATGCGGTTTGTCGAGGAATCACAAACAGTGAGACGAAGATGTTTGTGACTTCTTTATCTTGCCTATCGGAGAACTCTCACGATCTCAAGCCAATCAATCGATTGTACTCGTACGATAGAAGATGCAAGATCAGATCACACAACTATGATAAAAGTATTATCGTTCTGGCTTCACAATTCCAATGAAGTCTTTTAGTCGTTAACCTGGTTTTAGAGCAGAAAATCAAAGGTTAAAGGATAATCGAATCTAGAAAGCGCACTAGTATCACACAGACGTGTGGGGATTAGTTTTTCTCAAAGCTAGATGTATCCTTTATATAGCCTTGAAATTAGGGTTTTGCCTCAGGTACAAAGCAATCCTTATTCACCATTAGATGAAAACCTGATTTAGATTCAAGCTAATATTTCTCAACCGTTAGATCGAAAACTTAGCTTGTCACACACACTTGGTTAGACGTTTACTGGGTTTGTGAAAACCATGACCAAACGTGTAGTGTATGTTGGTTCAACATAGTAACCCAAAAGGTTAACCATATGAGCATTTCATATTAACCTTGTTCTTCTTCACCATAACTAGTTCAAATGACTCAAATGAAATAGTTAAAGAGTTGTTCAATTGCTATGAGATCTTATGTAACTACACAAGACACAATTGAAACAAAGATGATTCGATTCGATTGAATCGGCTCATGAATATTATAGCCACGGTTTGCATAAAACATTCCTTAGTAATTTAATGTTTCATGTTCAGAGCACATCTTTAGATCACAACCTTTTAAGTTCACAAACAAGTTCGCGGACTTAAGTTAATCGGTTGAGTTTTCCAAACTCAGCAGAAATTCTCGAAAAGAGAACTTCCGCCAGTTCGCGGACTTAGCACACAAACGAGTTTTGGAAAATCCAGCAGAAATTCTCGGTCGAGAACTTCCGAAAGTTCGCGGACTGAGTCTGCGGACTGGGTTCGCGGACTTGGCAAGCCAATTCCACAATCCTCCCGATTTTTCTTGATCAACAAAGTTCGAAAACATCGGTTCATGGAATACATGGTTATGTAATCTAAAGTCTCATTTCAATCATTAAGACATCCTCAGAGGACTCTATGTAGCCGTTATTCACAGACCGATTCACGTCAGAGCAATTCTCAAAATTATTGAAACTTTTCATGACTTTCGTCACTAGGTGAAGATAAACTTGATCAAAGCGAAACGCTTTACCAACACACGATTTCGAGATAAAAGATAAGCAATGAATGCTCATCTCGAAATGTCAAATGTGTATGATCTAGTCTATATAGCATACGACTTTTGTCTCATAATAAGTAGGAGATAGAATATATAGACTTTTGAGTGATAGATAAGTTTAAGTCTCCACATACCTTTTTGTTGATGAAGTTCCATGGTTCCTCGTATAGATCTTCGTCGTTGTATGATGAATCGCCATGAAGTCCTTGAGCTTAACTACACTTTTCTATCCTAGTCCGAGACTTAGCTATATAGGCTAGAAATCAAGACTCATAGTTTTGATCACTAACATTGAAAAAAATGCTTGAGATAACAACGCATGCGAGGTCGATCGAGCTATGCTCTAACACATCGTCACAGCTACTGAGTATTTCACCAAGTGGGCCGAAGCAATACCACTCGGAGGTACTATATGGGTAACTATTGCAACATTTATCAAGGAACACATTATATATAGATTCGGCGTCCCCAAACATATCATCACAGATAATGGGACTCCTTTCGCCAACAAAGATGTCGAAAAATTGCTCAAGGAGTACGGGATCAAACAGGTTTTCTCCACACCATACTATCCCCAATGAAATGGTCAAGCAGAGAGTACCAACAAAGCCTTGATCCGGATTATCAGTCGAACAATTCATGATAATCCACGATCGTGGCATGAGAAATTACCCATGGATTTATGGGCTTACAGAACTGCACCAAGGAGCTCGATTGGAACATCACCGTATTCGCTCGTCTATGAGGCTGATGCTATACTCCCAGCTGAGATAAAAATTCCTTCAGCAAGGATTGTAGCGGCCAGTGGAATAAGATGGGATGAAGCTGAACTGGACATGCTCGAATCAAGGAGAGCCAAAGTAGAAAAGTATGTGGAGGCTTACAAACAGAGAATATCTAGAGCATACAACAAAATGGTAAAACCTAGAAATTTCCGAGTAGGAGATTTGGTATTAAAGACAGCAAAACACATTCAACAAGACATGTCTGCTCCCAAATTCTCTCCGAAGTGGGAAGGCCCGTGTGTTATCACCAAAGCAGTGTCTAGTGGATACTATAAAATCTTAGCAGCCAGTGGAGGAAAGGAAGAAAATATTATCAACGACAAATGGCTCAAAACCTATTATGCTTGGTCAACAGTAGATAATTAATCTTTATTCAAATACATCTCAAATGTAATTTATTTCCTTCAAAGAGCATGCAAGATGCTTGTTTGTTCGTTAAACATTCATCAATTGAACGAAATTCCTCTATGCCATCATATTATTGTACCTTATCAGAAACCTACACCTCAACTCTCCCGAATTATCACTCAGAGCAATCCTTCTAACAATGGATAATCTCTATAAGAAACCCTGTCAAGTTTCTTCTGGAAAGTCCTGGTCTTTGTCTTCAAATCCTCGACTACCTTCTCGACTCTTGTCGACTCCAAATCCAGCATCTTCTCCTCTTCCAGTAAAGCAGTGGTCACAGAAATTGCATCAGCAGCCTCCGCCGCCTTATGAATCTTTATTATCTCAATCCAACGACGAAGCCAGCCTACATTGAACCGCAATGTCTCACAGTTCGAAATCATCTCATCCCACCTGTGCAGTTCCTGATTCTTGACATCTCGCAGATACATCCGTTCCATCTCCTCAATGATCGACAACATCCCTGCAACTGTAGTCAGGAGGGTTGGTAGAAAACCTTTCCACACTTCGATCGTAGCAATATGCCCATACTTTTTCCAAATTTTGGTGTATAGAGGCGCATGACACTTGGGAATGACGAATCCACCGACCTCCTCATTGTCCGGGGAAGTGTTGATCAAAGGAGCTTCAAACAAGAGTCCATCTGCTGGATAGTCACAAACCCCGTCTCCAGTCTCCACGGATTCTGCAGAGGCTTCACATACCTGGTTGCTGCCATCTTCAACCTCAACCAGAGTCACAAACTTTCCATTCCTTCTCCTTCTAGCATCAACAACGACACGAACATCCGCCTGAGACGAAATGAGGAAGTGTTTAGTTTTATCAAAATGGAGCACGATAAAACTTCGAGAATTATAAGATTACTTACGGATGATCCAGCCTCAGCATGAACTGATCTATACCGGGCAGGATCCCTAACAGTCCGCGTGGGCCTCGAATTATGATAAGAAGGATTCTTATGATTATCCTGCAACAAATCATATGTCCTATGATCAATAACCGTGATCAAACAGAGACCAAGAAGACATACAACTTACCGAGATGGACGCTTCTATTTCATGCTTCGACTGAAGTACGTTTCGAGAAGAAGTACTATCACTAGAAATAATGATGAAAGGTATGGCAATCGAAGTTTCTTCTGCGATGAAACTAGCTCAGGAATGGAAGAAATATTTGCACAAGTGTTAAACCCTAAATCTTGGAGTTATATACAAGATACGGCAGGCGCTTATCTCATGCAAATAGTCAATTCAGTTGCGAGTTTTACTGAAACCATAAGTCTCGAGAAAGGTCAATACTGGAGATGCGGAGTAAATTAATACACTGGGGACTGACCAAAGTTAGGTATGGTCAGAGAAGTCACACGACCTTGTGTGTTACATGTCTTCTGCGACATGTTTGGATGTTTTCACAGATGAAAACCATAAAGCAAGTAAAAGAAGATCACAATGGGTTCAGCGTATGAGGATTGACCCATTTTATCTGATTTAATCAAGAGGAAACAACCTTGATAAAATAATTTCTCACAAAAGGAAAATCTTAATACTTAAGAGAAGTTGTTCAAATAAGATGTCTACTACGAAGGCTAAGAAAACATGCAAATGTTTAAAAGAAAGATCAAGAGTAAAGCTATTCGTCAGATTCATCTGAGCTGTCAGATTCATCATCACTGTCCTTCTCGGAATCCTCCTCTTCGTCGGAATCACTATCAAGACCATTGATGAAGTCTGGATGGGTATGAGGATCGTCCGAGTTCGAGTCTTCTTCTGCTTCAGCTTTAAGTTCATCATCAACTCGTTTCATAGGCTTGACCTTGAACTCTGGTAACACCCACGTGGTTTCCTCTTCGGAAGCATCAGCATCAGAGTCAGAAGGTATGCCATCGACGAATCGGCGTCTCTCCTCTGCCGCTAGTATTTTGCGCTGGATTCGATCTTTTCTACGCAGACGACCCTCCGCTTCATCAGTCTCGGATTTTCGCTTCATAAGCTCGGCATAAGTGACTCTCTGGTTGTTCGGGGGTATACTAGGCTTTTCCCCTTCATCGTAAGTTCTCTTAGATTTCGATTTGGATGCAGAAGCTTTGGGATCCTCATCAGAAGAGCTGGAGGAATTGCTGTTGTTGGAATTTGCCATTTTCTAGAACCAGGAACACAAGATTAGCAACATACTAATAAATCAGTCTACAAAATGGTAATTCTTAACTCTTACATCTTTACATATTACTAACAATAGTGATTGTGCCTCAGAAGTTCGTTCGTTCCTTGAAACCTGCGAATAACGAACGAAACTTTTTTAGACTGATTTTTCATAAAATCATAGACATAATTTTCATAGTATAAACATTCACAACTGGGCTATGAAATTTACACCAAGACAATATTTCATCATAAATAAATTGTCTAAATTCGAGGGTTACTCAAAACCCATGTTTTGATTTTACGAAACAATAAAACCGTGATTAACTCACGTAAAAAAATATTGACGTGATCTCAGGCTCATGTGAGTTTATCAAAAATAAAAAATATATCCTTGAGAAGCTCCACGGTTTCATGATAAAAAAAAATCTATTTTCCTTCGTACGAGCGTTTTTCTTTAAAACGAAGGTTTATTTTGGTTTTGTGAAAGCTCACATCTTTTAAAGATAAAGTTTTGGTTTCCATGAAAGCTCATAAACAAAATTTTATCACTGGACACATGTCTTTTTTTCTTCCAAAGAATGATCTCTCTCAAGTTAGGGATTGTTGCTAGTTTCTTAAACTAACGCTCGAATGAACATACGTTCCTAAAACAAGGGGTTTTCATAAAACTCACATCCAAAATATGTGTATACCCATATTATTTTATGATGTGTAGGATCAGAATCTCGCAGCAATAATGCCTCAGCGAAATTATCAACAATACAACACAACAGTGTCGCAGGACAATTTCAGAAATGACATAATAAACGACGTCAGCTAAAATCATGAGAAAAATGTGATGGTCCTGCGAAAATTAAAGAGTTTGCGAGATTAACATTTGTAAGGTTGCGAGAATGTCGCAAGCCATATCCGAAAATAAAGGACAAATTAGCTGTCATCCAATATATACTTCCCTATAAATAGTCGTTCAGTTGTAAAGGATAAGAGAGAGATCTTTTTCTGGGTGGGAAGCAAGTAAATAGGAGAGAGAAAATATAGAGTAGTGGTTATTCTTGATTCCTTTATCTTTTCTTGTAAGATTGTTCAAAGATTCATCAATAAAATTAAGATTGTTAATCTAAAATGAGTTGAATGATAATGAAATCATATGAGGGGTGTAGTGTAGGATTTCCTGCAACTACATAATGGCGCTAGAAACAGGGAGGATGAAGATCGAAAGTTGAAGATTGTTGTTGAGATTGTTCAAATCAAGAAAGTGATTAAACAAATCAGTGAACCAGTTAAAAGAAAAATGATTAGAGTCAATAAAGATGACAAAAGATTGGATTGTAATATGATAACAAAAACAATGATTAATGAATTCCATGAAAACATCAAAGGAAGAATACATAAACGAAATTTTGAAGGAAAGAAGGTTATGGCGGTAGAAAAGACATCACCCTTGAAAGATTGGGAAAAGCAAAAAATCACATTCATGGCGGCAGAAATACCAAAAGAAAATTTGAACCACACATCTCCATTGGTTATTACAGTGCCTATTACGCGAAAAGAGAAGGGGACAACAACAAAATCAACGGAAGAATGGATATTGAACAAAACTTTAGTCGATACAAGAAGTTCAGTGGATATAATACTTTATCATGCGTTCAGGGGAATGGTATTTGAAGATGAAGAAATGTCCAGTTCAACATATCTTGTTCATGTATTTGGAAAATCCATAACAAAACCTAAAGGAGAAATAGCGGTACGAATTCCACTAGGAGAGATCGAAACACACGTGACACTATGCGTGGTGGATATGGAATCGCCATATAATATGTTGCTAGGAAGACCATGGATACATGCGATCAAAGCTGTAATATCAACGTTGCATCAATGTATTAAATTCCCCACACCAAATGGAATAGGTGAAATTAGAGGAGATATTGACAATGCGAAATTATGTCATCAAATTGAAGTAAAGAATTATGAAGGACAAGCAAAAAGGAAACAATTTCGCATAAAGTTGGCAAAGAAGGCAAAGAAAGAAGAAGAATTTCGAGTATACATGATACGGGAAAAACAAGGCAGGGGTATACCCAGCGAAATATCAGAAGAAGGAGAAGGACCTGTGAAAGCAATAAAAGAACCAACATCAATGGGAGAACCCAAATCCAGTTACACTGCCGCAGAACCAACAAAAGAAGTAAACATTGGGACTATAGAAGAACCTCTAATATTGAGAATTGGAACCAAGATGGATGTAGAAGAAGAAGAAAGAACTGTTAACCTTTTGCGAGAATATAAAGACGTTTTCAAAGGGAGCATGGATGAGATACCGGGAATAGATCCATCAATTGCATGTCACAAGTTGGAGATCAACAAGAATGTGAGACCATTTAAACAAATAATAAGAAAAATCACAACAACTTACCATTCCCAAATAGAAGAAGAACTACAAAAAATGCTTGATGCAGGAATCATAAGAGAAGCTAAATACCCAGAGTGGATAGCGAATATGGTCATTGTTCCAAAGAAAAAAAAAGGAATAAGGATTTGCATAGATTTCACTGATTTAAATAAAGCTTGCCCTAAAGATAGCTTTCCGTTACCAGATATTCCTCAAATGGTGGAATCCGCAGCGGGAAATGATAGGGTATCATCTTTAGATGGGTACAAAGGATATAACCAGATCCCTCTCGCTGAAGAAGATCAAGAGCATACTGCTTTCTTCGCCCATAGAGGTTTATATTGTTACACGAAAATGCCATTTGGTTTGCGAAATGCGGGAGCGACATACCAAAGAATGGTAGAGAAGGTGTTCGTGAAATGGATACACAAAACATTAGAAGTATATGTGGACGACATGTTAGTAAAGAGTAAAGAAGCCAAAGACCATGTACAGGACCTGAGGGAGATTTTTGAACAAATGCGGCAGTATAACATTAAGCTGAATCCTGAGAAGTGTACTATTGGAGTTGCATCGAGAAAATTTTTAGGCTACATTGTATCAAAGGAGGGAATACAGGTTGATCCAGAAAAAGTGCAAGCAGTTCGTGACATGCCAACACCAGCAACAATAAAAGATGTACAGAAGTTGAATGGACTTTTAGCTTCTCTGGGGAGATTCATTTCGCGATCATCAGACAAATGCAAATATTTTTTCGATATACTCAAGAAGGGTGTGAAATTCAAATGGACTGATGAATGCGAAAAAGCTTTTCAAGGGATCAAAGAGCATCTTATGAATACAACTATTTTACAAAAAGCAGAATCAGGAGAAGAATTATTAATCTATCTTGCGACGACGTCGCATGCATTAAGTGCCGTGTTATTGCGAATAGACGCAGGAGTGGAGAAACCCATCTATTACATTAGCAAAACTTTTAATACTGCCTAGAAGAATTACTAAAAGATTGAGAAGCTAATATTAGCATTAGTTTATGCATCATTTAAGCTCCGCGTATATTTTCAATCACACAAGATAAAGGTATTAACAAAAGTACCAATTGAATCAGTGATGAAGAATTAAAAAAGATCAGGAAGAGTGGAGAGATGGAATGCACAAGTAGACCACTTTGATATTAAATATGAAATTTTGTCTTCACCAAAATCACAAGTTGTTGCAGATTTCTTGGCAGAATTTCCTTTAGAAGAAGATGAAGCGGTAGAAGAAATGATGGATATAGAAGAAGAACACGGAGATCCAAAAGACTTATTAACAGAACCAAATAGATGGGATATATTGGTATATGGATCATCAAATGGAAAAGGCAATGGAGTTGGAATTGTTTTAATTTCGCCAGAAGGAGTGAAGATGGCTATTTCATTCATATTGGAATTCGCATCCTCTAATAACGAAACGGAATATGAAGATGTGATACATGCCTTAAAGTTCGCAATAGAAATAACACTAGAAAATGCCAGGATCACTAGTGATTCACAGCTAGTTATTCGCCAAATAAAGGGAGAATACACTACAAATGAACCATCCTTGAAGAAATACAAGAAGCTCGTTGAAGAATTGTCAGCGAAAATCCCAAAAATAAAATGGAGGCACATTTCAAGGAAGGATAACAGACTCGCAGACGCTTTTGCTTTCATCTCAAGCATGATGACAGATCCAACTGCGAGATGCATAAAAATACAAACACTTCTGTCACCATCAATCAATAAAGAAGAAGAAGTGAACGTGATGATAATAGACGGTGAAGAAGAACAACAAATGAACAATATCGCAGATTGGAGAACAATATTTCATGCATACTTGGCGAAAGGAGAAACACCAAGAAATATATTGGAAGCACACAAGTTAAAAAGCCGCGCAACAAATTATGAATTAAGAGATGGGCTTCTATACCGAAAATCATTTAATGGACCATCACTCAGATGTTTGACACGAGAAGAAGGAGAAAAGGTGCTAAAAATGTTACATAGTGGGGATGCTGGCAATCATAGCGGGGGAAGATCTTTGGCACATAGAGCAAAAATACAAGGATATTACTGGCCATACATGCACGAAGATGCAAAACAAATATCAAGACGCTGCAAAGATTGTCAGCGACATGGAAGAAAATACATGCACATGGAGCACCATTGTCATCTTCAACCAGTGTGTGGCCTTTTGGAAAGTGGAGCTTAGATATTGTGGGGCAATTTTTACCAGGTTCTGGACAAAGAAGATACTTAATAGTCGCAACAGATTATTTCACAAAATGGACAGAAGTGAAGGCAGTACAGCATATTCGCGACAAAGATATTTTACATTCATATTCGAAAATATCATTTGCAGATTCGGAATTCCTGCGCAGTTGGTATCTGATAATGGGAAACAGTTTGAAGGACAGAACATAGAAATGTTACTTAATGCATTAAGATAAAATGTGGAAAGTCTACTCCTTTGTATCCACAAGCTAATGGGCAGGTAGAGGCAACAAACAAAACAATTGATATATTAAAGAAGAAATTGGAAGGACATCATAGAGCATGGTGCGAACAAGTACATAATGCAGTATGGGCTTATAATACAACTAGAAGAGAAGCTACTGGAATGTCACCTTTTTGTTTAACATACGGAGTTGAAGCGGTGTTACCAACAGAAGTTGTTATTCCGACAACAAAGAGAGAAGCTTGGGAGAAAAATCTTAGTGCGGGTTTGATCTTAAACAAACTTGATGAATTAGAAGAAAAAAGAGAAAGACTTTACAACATATGGAGAATTATCAGCGAAGATTAGCCCGAGAATATAATAAACGTGTCAAAGTACGCGAATTCCAACCAGGAGATTTAGTTCTGCGAGAGACACCAATATATCAGCGAGAAAATGGTGGAAAATTAGCGAAAAAATGGGATGGACCTTACATCATTAAGGAGATAGTTGGAACAGAGCTTATAAATTAATGGATCCAGAAGGTAGAGATGTTGGTCATAGACTTGACAGACCATGGAACAGGTTGTACTTAAAAAGATATTATCCGTAAGAAGCTTTGAGAAGTTATGGATTCTGAAAGAATAATTGCGAGATTATTCATATCAAAACAAGATCATGATGTGCGAAACTTTCGCAGAGATAATCATAGAACAATGACATAAAAGAAAGGGGCGAACCTTTATGGCGTACACCCTAGTTCGCGAATAAAATTTCGCAAGAGGCAAATGTAAGACCTAAAGTACGTCATATAAGGGGGTACCTGTTGCATGGCTCAGGGAAAGGCTACACCGCCACCGGAACCTGAGTCATGGAGATTTGGGGTCAATAAAGCCCATCCGGGAGAGGCACCTTGGATTCTCAGCTTAAGCATATGACTTAGGTTGGGCGACTAAGGTAATAAGGACTCTCCCAAGGAGTGCAGATCTGATCAAGGCGCCGAGGTACACGGTTGAGTCAAGAGTGCCAGGGGCGTTTGAAGCGTACCTTGCCATTCTTGACAAGTCTTGGCTTATACTGCACTCGGCCGAAGAAAACCCCACTTAGGGTGCAGTCTCGTAACCATAAGCCCTATAGGTAAAAGGGATAAGAGGCTGCGAAAACAACTGGTTGTTGTTAAGACTGGATGGGAGGAGCTAACCTTGTATGGTAGAAGTACGCCTCCTTGAAGGGGCAACCAGGGGGAGATAAGGGCGGCACCCTCCATTAGGGAGCTGATAAGTGTCTTAAGACGCAAATGTCATGAGCTTTTACTCGCAAGGGTATTAAGGCTTGTCATATTTGTGCAAAATCCTGAAGATAAGGGTTTTCGCATGAAAGTGCGAAGACGTCCTGCGATTTCGTCGCAAGACGGCAATGTCATGGGGCTTTATTTTCGCAAGAATATTTAGGCCTGTCATATTGTCGCAACATTCCTGAAGAGGCCATAATACAAAAGAAAAAGTTAAGGCAAGATCAATGGGTTTTGCATGAAAGTGCAAGACGTCCTGCGATTTTGTCGCAATGACAAGAGGTGGCATAATAAGACCTTTAATTAGGAAGGCAAAATAAGACCACATGACAAAACAAAATATTTATAAGTATTCATAACAGATCATTTTCGCAAGAAAGATAATGAGAGGCAAGTATGGGAATCAATAAACAAGAGGCATTATCTTTCTCACCAGCAAAATACTAAAAGGGAAAATTGATTCCAAAGTTGGTTGAAGAATATTTCGCAAAAATAATAAAGATGAGACAATTCAAGAAGATAGAACTAGATAAGAAGCTCATGCTTCAGTATTAATTCCAGTAGAAGGAGATAATGACGTTCTTCGCCAATGTTCTCATTATCGCCAACCTCTCCTTCATTTCGATTCTGATCTTCCCTTGATTAGCACCTTGATTATCGCCAGCAATTACTTCTTCAGAAGAGATTTTTTTCATTTTCATTGATTAACACCAGCAGTTGCTTCCTTAGAAGGAATCTCTTCTCATCTTCCAAAAGACTATCCTCTGCACCACTTTCATAATCATAATCACTGTCAGCAGGACGAGGAACTTCATCATCATCTACTTCCAAAGGTTCGATTGATGTAGGAGGAAGAGATTTAGACAATAAAATATCATTTACAAGGACTTCAGCCCGGAGATGAACTTGACGAAGAAGTGCTCTCTGATGATTTATCTTGAATATCCTTAAAGTAAGCAAGATAATCAAGTCTTCTTTCTGCGGTCGCGAGAACCAGTAAGGACAGAGACGAGTAATGCATTTTCTTTGCGAATTTTGGCATATTTAGCCTCCAAAACAGAAATGGAGGAATGAAGATTTTTCTCAGACTCTGCGAAAGGTAGAATACAAAATTTCAATAAGATGAAGAACTCAAAAAGATATGACAAAGAAAAGATAGTTAAGGCAGTCAAACTATTATGACTACCTTCCTTTTGCGAAATAAGATGTTGAATCAAGGTCAGACAACTATTCTCCCAACGGTCCATGCATCATCAAATTTATCTCCAACTAAACCTTTAAGTCGAGACTGAAGATTTTTCTTTAGAAATAAGAAAGGCATTTTTCTTCGCAAGAGAAGAATAAGATTCTTCTAATTTGGAATATTGTTCTTTAAGTTGATTCGCCTTTACACTTAAAGCTATTCTACCTTGAATGAGTGTTTCTTTCAGCGATAGATGACTCGTTACTTCTAAGTTCATTTCTCAAAGAGCGAAGAGTTCTCTTGGTCATCACATACTTTCTGAAGATGCAAGTTGTTGCGAAGATATCGCCATCTTGTTTAAACAAATTCGTTCTCTTGAGATAGAATTTTATTCTCATCTGATAAAGTTTCCATCCCAAGATTAGCTTTAGTTAAAGAATAAGAGAGGAGAGACATTTCATTACTTAATAAATCTTGCCTCTGAACTAATTGGGTATTTTCATTGGTAATTATTTATATGATCAACAGAGTATGAATAGAGGTTATCTAATTGGTTATATTGATCCATCAAAATCTCTTTATCAACACGGGCTTCTTCAACAGCAGATTCAAATTGATATCTCTCATTATTCGTTTCTGGTTTAAGGCTTAACATGCGAAAGAGGGATTTCAAGGATAATTAAATATGGGAAGGATAAATCATTAGAAAGCAAATTGAAGACACAGATAAGGAAATCATACCTCTCAGTTCATCATTCTTCTTGCGAAGGTTGTCGATCCAGCAAAACATTCTGAAGTTTTGATTTTCGAGACGAAGAGCATTACACTCTTTTTCCAAAGTTGTTTGCGAAGCAGCTCTGTCAGAACCAAATACTTACTCAGAATTTCGCAAATACCAGACTTGACAGGATCAAGGGAGACTTCTTCCATCATCCAGGACTCAGACAAAACTTTGAAAGCAATATATTCCTTCCATGGTTTCTTTCGAAAAGGGAAGAGGCTCAGGTAGAGAACTGGCAATGATAGAAGGTTGAGAAACATTATCAAAGGAGAGAGAAGAAGTTTCATTCACAGAAGGATCAATAAGGGGGGTTTCAATCATTGAAAGGTCAGTTGAAGAAATGAATCTGAGGCCTTTTCGCGAATTGGAGATAATGGTTTAACTTGCGAAGATGTCGCAGGAGATTTAGAAGAGATAAGTAAGTGGAATGGAACAGAGGTTTCAACGTTTTAAGGTGGCGAGATTTCTTGAGAGGTTTATTGACATCCTTATCACCCTGCGAATTACAATCCAGATAAGAAACAGAGGCAACAATATTGTTAGAAAGAATAATGTTTCTTACTACCTTCTGATTCGCAGACTTTTTTTGTGTACAACAATCTTATGCTGCGGTTTGGGAATATTAGGGTTCTGAACCGTAAATTTGGTGTTGGAGGCGTTTTGCTGAAATAACAACAGTATGGGAATCACATAACAACATCAAATAAGCAGTAACAAGATCAATTTCAGCAAAACCCATAAGAAGAAAAAGAAAACTAACCTCGATGAATCCATGGAAAACACAGCAGGAAGATTAATTTCGTAAAAATTAAGAAAGTTACAAATAGTGAAGTCTTCAAAGGGAACAGTATGAAGATGAAGAAGAAAATAAAAAGAGAAAAGAAGAAGAAAGAAGAGAAGTTGCAATGGCAGAATTTACGGAAGAATAATAGAGTTGCAGAGATGAGAGAATAAAAAGAGAAGAGAAAGTAAAAAGAAAACGGAAAGAAGAGTAAGAAGAATATATATAGAGAGGATTTTCTACTCGAAGAAATAAACACCATTAATACGAAAAGACGTGAGCGGTTAAAAAGCAGCGGTTACAGAAGACGTGTCAAGAAATAGTTGGAAGAAGGGATACGTGTGATAAATGCAGAATATGAAGAAATGAACAGTTGCGGCATTTCTCACATCATTCTCTACTTCGCAGAGAAGATATGAGAAGAGGCAAGATGTAGGATCAGAATCTCGCAGCAATAATGCCTCAGCGAAATTATGAACAATACAACACAACAGTGTCGCAGAACAATTTCAGAAATGACATAATAAATGACGTCAGCTAAAATCATGAGAAAAATGTGATGGTCCTGCGAAAATTAGAGAGTTTGCGAGATTAACATTTGTAAGGTTGCGAAAATGCCGCAAGCCATATCCGAAAATAAAGGACAAATTAGATGTCATCCACTATGTACTTCCCTATAAATAGTCGTTCAGTTGTAAAGGAAAAGAGATAGATCTTTTTCTGAGTGAGAAGCAAGTAAATAGGAGAGAGAAAATCTAGAGCAATGGTTATTCTTGATTCCTTTATCTTTTCTTGTAAGATTGTTCAAAGATTCATCAATAAAATTAAGATTGTTAATCTAAAATGAGTTGAATGATAATGAAATCATATGAGGGGTGTAGTGTAGGATTTCCTGCAACTACATGATGAAAAACTCATGAACAAACAACAAGCTTAAAAATAAAAAAAATTCACGTACCTGTCGGCGCCGGTCGGAAGTTGGCCGGACGGTGGTGGCTCCGGTCGGCTGGTGGTCGGTGCTCCGACGATTTTTCTCCTGCTCCTTCTTGGGCGAGAAGATGAAGAATAGAGGGAGATGGTGGACGTGCGGGAAGAAATAAAAAAAAGGAATTAATTCCTTTTATACCAAATTTTATTTCCAAAACCTAATTCCATAAGGATTTCCTTTTTGGGCCCGGCCCGTGAATCCTAAACCGACCAAGGTTCCACCATCAAATCAGTGGTTCTACACCAATTTATGCTTACTGGATGACGCTTTATTATACCACTGGTTTTTTTTTCTCAAACCATGGTTTGATCATTCGGTCGAAATCCGGTAATGTCTTATCTTATGACTAAGTTCAATTACTTATTTTCGTTCTGTACCTAGAAAATGACCATTCAATGCTGACTGAGGAACATGATTGTTCCTCACTAAGTAGGGGACTTAATGTAGATGGTGGATTTTCGACAAGGGTAAAATTATAAAACCCTAACTATTTATACCCCGGATCCGGCAATTGGATGAGTATTGAGACTCATGTCTCTCAATAAAGCATGAAAGTTCATGCCATAAAACCTCTGACTGAGAAGGCTGTCTCTCAGAGTATATGTAGATGTGTAGTCTCCCAGCTGAGGCCACAACACATCTCATGAATACTGAGCAATTTCAGTAATTATTTATGCTCCGGATCCGGCAATTGAATGAGTATTGAGACTCATGTCTCTCAATAAAGCATGAAAGCTCATGCCATAAAACCTCTGCCTGAGAAAGGTTGTCTCTCAGAGTATCTGTAGATGTGTAGTCTCCCAGCTGAGACCACGACATATCTCATGAATACTGAGCAATTTCAATAATTATTTCTATATAGAATCGAAAGATTGGGCGGCTCCTAGACAGCCTTCCTGCTAGTATAGAGCGACAATGTCTTCAGGATGCAACCAGGTTTTCCCTGACTATATAGGAGAAATATGATACTCCAACAAGTTCATATTGCTCAACTCTCAGATAATTAATGCTCATAGATAGGAAGCCCTGCTAGTATAGAGCCATCAGTTAATTATCTCTAATCGCTTGAATATCCAGCAATATTCTACGATTCTTCGTTATATTTCGTCACTTCAATTCGTGGTTCTTCCCAGCAGAATTCCACGGGTTAGTGATAAATATTCAACGAAACAGGCATCTGAGCATCAAATAAGCCCTGACTAAAATGGTGCAACTGTACTTAGCAATAATGCACAGACCAGCATTTGAATGCGCGAGCATTTCAAAAATACGAATGAACGATGAACCTATGCAAAATAGGAAGGAAAAATAATAATAATAAAATATTAGCAAAGGCGTCAGGGACTGGGCTCACCAGCCGGCCTGTCATGCCGTGACCAGTCATGTGCCCAATTTTATATTTTTTTATCATATTTTATTATTTTTCCTGATCTCATGAAAATTCTCTCATTCGAGCAAATCTCTTTCGATTCAAGGAAATTCTCTAATCTCATGATATTTCTTTATGTCAAGAAAATAATAAAATTAGGGAAAGGTGTCATGGGACCTAGCACCAACAGGCCAGCCATGCCCTAGACGTGGCCGGTCCCATACCTCACGTCCCCATTATTTTATTATTTCTCTCAAAATCATGGAAATTCTCTGATTTCATGAATTTTCCCTAAAACCATGAAAATATTATAAAATTAAGAAAACTTGTGGGACCGGGCCCTAGCCGGTCCCACACACCTATTATTTTATTATTATTTGTTTTGTTTTCCTCATTCCATGAAAACTCCCTGATTTCAACAAAATACCTTGGTTTCAACAAAACTCTTTGATTTTATGAAAATTCCCTAAAATCATGAAAATTACATAAAATTGGGAAGAGTGCCCTGGGACCGTGCCTGTTGGCCGGCCGGCCATGCCTTGGCCATTGCCGGTCCCACACCCCAACATTCCCTATTTTATTATTTTATTTCTCTCATCTCATGGAAGTTCACTAATTTCATAAAACTCTCCAGTTTCATGGAATTTCCCTCAATTCAGAGAAAATACATAAAACTGGGAAAAGTGTGTGGGACCGTGACTGTCAGCTGGCCGGCCATGCCCTAGTCGTGGCCGGTCCCACACCTTGCAATTCCCTATTTTATTAATTATTTTTCATCATCTTATGTATTTTTCCTAGTTTCAGCAAAATCATGAATTCTTCATATTTTCTCAAAATGTTGCTCAAATGCGCATCGGAAAATATGGAAACTCTCAGGACTGAGACACGTACACCATGGTGACATGGGCGCATCCCCTTGACCGACCAAGGGTGACCCTGAGGCTTGCAAGTGGCCGGCCCCACATGTTTTAACTATTTTAACCTAATTTTCTCAGTTGCTCATATTAGGTTCAAACTCTTTTCAAACAATCGAGAGTTTCCTAAAACGACCATCTATTGGTCCCACTGCCACCAAGAGCCGGGCCCATGACCTCTTGGCCGGTCCCTCATCTTTTCACGGCTAGGTTTTATTATTACTTGTCGCTCACACGAGCATTATTTTAATAACTGATTAAATCAACATTTAATCATTCTTTCACCAACTGGTCCTCAAGAGACTTTGGTATTTAATCATGGTGAACTCATTATCCCATGCAGCCGGTCCCTGCGTCACACTGCGTTTGATTTGCAATAAATCATCATTTCAGTAAAATTAGGGTTTTGAATTCAGAGCTCCGCAGAAACATGATTCTGAGCAGATTCAAATACTCTGATAATTTTATGTTAACTCCATGATCAACATTTTGATTTATTTTGCTCGACCCAGCAGTCAGTATCTTAAATTAATATTTTATTTGGTCCTGCTATCAACAATTCATCAAATTAGCGGCATTTGCTCAAACCGGCAATATTTGGTCGAATTAGCAATATTTGCTCGAACCAGCAATATTTGCTCAGATTCAAGAATATTGATTCAACTATCAATATTCAATAACTCAGCAACACAGCTTGCTCGTCTTAGGTAATCAACATAATAATACCTCGTCCCAGCAGACATATTTAATTCACGAGTCTCAGAACACTTGCAAATCATGTTCAACTCAGTAACACATGGACTCGTCGCATAAAGTCAGCAACTGACTCCATAACCACGAGATATCAATCGTGTCACATGGGGGGATATTAATTATGGTTTTGGTCTGGCAGTCTACGACACGTGTGTTCACCCACGATGAGAATGTGACCAAGTCGTGCAATCAGTTGGAAGAGTCAGCAAAGTAGTGGGTGGAAAATTAACCAAGTATCCGCATGATGAGCAACTGGTTTTAACACGATTTCCCACTTTTCCACTCTCTGATTCCAGCAACTGTCACACTTCATGGGATCATGGTGTTTTCAACTCCAGTATTATAAAATGTCTCTGAATCCTGATTGAAAAGACAAGATTCGAACACTCGAACATTCGTCTAAACAAGGAATTTATCGGCAAGTTCATACATACAATCTTTCGTCTACACGAACTCATCTTCTGAGCATTAACTCTCAATTGAGAAAAATTCAATCATTCAGAGCGTTCTTACGCTGAATTCACAACACACCTTCAATCTCAGATCACCATTAATCTCACACATTTCTCAGCTTCCCTCCTACAGATCAACCCATCCTCTCTTGTGACCGAATTGAATCTGGAACGACCATTGTTCTTGGTTGAGGCCGGAGTCCTACAGATTGATCTCTCGAACTTAAAGGACTCCCTTCTTGCAGTGCATCTGTGTGAGGTTCAACATTTCGTTCGGTTCAAGGAGTCTCCACACGGACGTCTCCTCAATTCCGTAAAAACCAGCGAATCGTTTTACCCCATCTACACCTATTCACCTTGATTTATCAAAAGACGAAACAAAACTCGTAGGTATATTCATGGGAGACGGATTTATCTATTATTGTAGACTTTTCTGCGTGATACATATTTGTTTATTAAAGTCTTCGACTTTGGGTCGTAGCAACTCTTAGTTGTGGGTGAGATAAGCTAAGGGAATCAAATGCGCAGTATCCTGCTGGGATCAGAGGCGTAGGAGCGTAACTGTACCTTGGATCAGTGTGAGATTGATTGGGGTTCAACTACAGTCCAGACCGAAGTTAGTTTGGAGTAGGCTAGTCTCTGTAGCGTCTTAATACAGTGTGTGTTCAATCTGGACTAGGTCCCGGGGTTTTTCTGCATTTGCGGTTTCCTCGTTAACAAAATTCTTGTGTCCGTGTTATTTCTATTCCGCATTATATTTGTTTATATAATTGAAATATCACAGGTTGTGCGTTGTTCAATCAATTAAAATATTCGACCTTTTTGGTTGTTGATTTAAATTGATTGACACTTGGATATTGGTCTTCGGTACCATCCAAGTTATCTCTCTTTGATAAAGACTCGCAGATTTCTATTTGCTTGAGTAAAAATCAAATCGAAAGATTGAGTTATAAACTCTTTGATATACTTTTAATGTAGATTGAGTCTGACTGTCTAGTTGGTTCTTTAGAAAGTATATTGGAGTTTATCCATATAGATTGCTAAGTGAAATATTGGGTGGTTGTTAGACCCCCGCTTTTTCAAATTCTAACTGAACGATATTGGAGCGTGCTGGGAGAAAATCAACATGTGAGGAGTTAAATCTAGGAAGAAAATATTCCCGAGAATATTTTACTTCACTGCCGATTAATTGAAGAATATATGAAGTTATGACGCATGATTCTGGTGTCTGGAGGAGTATATATATGTTGGGGTTGATTAGAATGGGAGGGAATTTTGGGCAGAAAGCAGAGTGAAGAATCATCAAGTTACATGATTTTTTTCTGCTGGTGTATAACTGAAGAACACGAAGAACAAACGCTGCCAAAGACTGTCGTTAATAAACCGTGGTTTATTCTTGGTTTTGCAATAGTCTTTGCAGCGATAGTCAAACAGTAACAACAACACTTAGCTTTTATCGTTCCCTGTAACAGTGAAGTTTGCAACAAATATAAATGTTGTGAATTTCCGGTTTTGTACTTTTTTCACCCTTTTCATCATTTGTAAGCCATTTGTGAGCAATGAAATCAACATTTAAGTGTGTTTCCAACATGATGAGTTAAACCCAATCTCCGGGGCGACGGAGGAAGCAATTCTTCCAATAGTTATGTGGTAAAATTTATTTAAATTTATTTATGCAATTATTTTATGATTATTTGCACCGAATAAAAAATTGAGCAAATGAGTTTTATTAATTAGTTGTGTTTTCTCTTGATGAAGTATGCTTAGTTTACAAATTTGATACTTTATGCTTGCGATTAACAATTGATGTTTTGAAAATCTAATATAGGCGATGATTAGAATCACAATTCCTTTTGATTGGAGCTATATTGTCTAGAATTGAATGATAAAAATTAGCATTGAATCGCATGAATATTTGTGAATGGTGAAATCCCGAACCCCGGTCTCTCTAATTTAATCTTCAGATCAAATTTTATTTGCTTTATTTTCTTTGCATTAAAAATTAAGTCTAAAAATCAAAATCTCTACAAGTCTTGAACGAACCATATTACTACAACATCATTGAGAAAACCCATCATATGTATTTTCATGGGTCCTTTGTTTCTCTGATATTTTTGGGTCCACGAACGTCCAAGTATTCTTTAAAATCCAGGGTTTTTATCAAGGGTGTCTCCCCTGGTTGATAACATATATATATGCCGTGTATGTGTTTATCCTATTCCCAGAAAAAGATGCCTATGGGAACCTCTGTTGAACCTCAACAAGAACTAAACATTAAGATGGAAGAAGACTTCAAAGGATGTGATTGAGCTCAAGATATGATTCTGAAAAAGATGTGTTAGAGCATTTCTCGGCCGAACTCGCATGCGTTTCTATCTCAAGCATGTTTGTCAATGTTAGTGATCAAAACTATAAGTCTTGATTTCTAGTCTACTATAGCTAAGGCCTCAGACTAGGATAGAAAGTGTAGTTGAGCTCAAGAACTCCATGTCAATCATCATAGAAGACGAAAGACTACTCAAGGAACCGGTGGATCTTCATCGACTAAAAGGTATGTGGAGACTTGAACTTATCTATCACTCTATTTATCTCCTATCTTGAGACAAAAGTCGTTTGGCTATATACACTTAGATTATACATATTTTCTATTTCGAGCCGAGTTTATCTCGCCTATATATTTCTCAAAATATGTGTTGGTAAGCTTTCGCTTTAACCAAGTTCATCTTTACCTAGTGACGAAAGTCATGAAAAGTTTTAATCACTTTGGAAATTGCTTACGTTGACGAAAAATAGTTTGTGAATAACAACTATAGAATATCAACGTCCTCTGAGAATGGTCCAATGATTGAAATGAAAGTTTAGATTATATAACCATTGGAGGATATAAGAATTGTTGTGGAAACATATATATGTATAAGTCCTTATTCCTTGAACCGAAGTTTGCGAACTTTGTTGATCAAGAGAACCGGCGTGGTGGCATGAGCCAAGTCCACGAACTGGCGGAAGTTCTCGTCCCGAGAATTTCTACTGGAGTTTGTGAACTCCGTCCGGGAACTTAAGTCCGCGAACCCAGTCCGCGAACTTGAGTAGGTTATCTCTAAAAACGATGTTTGTGAACTTATTCTTATATAAACTAAGGAATGCAAATGCAAACCGTGGATATATAGTTCATGAACCGATTCGAGTGAATCAAATCGTTTTTGCTTCGATTGTGTCTTGTCTAGTTACATAAGATTTCCTTGCAATTGAACAACTCTCTAACTAGTTCATTTGAGTCATTTGAACTAGTTATGGCGAAGAAAATATGGTTGATATGAAAGTGATCATATGGCTAACCATTTGGTTGACTATTGTTGAACCAACAAATGCACAAGTTTGGGTATAGTTACACAAGCGTAGAAACGTGCATTTCATTTGTGTGTAACAAGCTAGTTTTCGATCTAACAGTTGAAAGATAGTATCTTGAATCTAAATCAGGTTATATCTAACGGCGAATATTGAATGCTTTGTTACCAATCTAACATTGATTGCAGACCCTGATTTGAAAGACTATATAAGGGAGAACTCTAGCAACTGGGAAACCTAATCCGCACACCTTCTATGTGATACTAGTTGTGCTAAGCTAGAGTCGATTCTCTTTTAACCTTTGGTTTCTTCTTCTAAACCAGGTTAACGACTTAAAGACTTCATTGGGATTGTGAAGCCAGATCGATACTACTTTCTCGTAGTTGTGTGATCTGATCTTGTTGTTTCTATCGTACAAATAAAATTGTAATAATTGGCTTGAGATTGGTATCTCTGAGAGGAAAGATATAAAAGAAATCACAAACACTTCGTCTCATCGTTTGTGATTCCACAATATCTTTTTTCGCTGCGTCGATTAAGATTATTGTGAGGTGATTGATAATACTAGGCTGTTCTTCAGGAATATAAGTCTGGTTTATCAATTGGTTCCTGTTCACCTTGATTTATCAAAAGACGGAACAAAAATCGTGGGTATATTCGTGGGAGACGGATTTGTCTATTACCGTAGACTTTTCTGTGTGATAAAAATTTGTTTATTAAAGTCTTCGACTTTGGGTCGTAGCAACTCTTAGTTGTGGGTGAGATCAGCTAAGGGAATCAAGTACGTAGTATCTTGCCGGGATCATAGACGTATGAGCATTACTGTACCTTGGATCAGTGTGAGATTGATTGGGTTTCAACTACAGTCCAGACCGAAGTTAATTTGGAGTAGGCTAGTATCTGTAGCGGCTTAATACAGTGTGTGTTCAATCTGTACTAGGTCCCGAGGTTTTTCTGCATTTGCGTTTTCCTCGTTAACAAACTTTTGGTCTCTGTATTATTTTATTTCCGCATTATATTTTGTTATATAATTGAAATATCACAGGTTGTGCGTTGTTCAATCAATTAGAATATCCGACCTTTTGGTTGTTAATTTAAATTGATTGAAACTTGGATATTGGTCTTTGCTACCATCCAAGTTATCTCTCTAGTATTTGATAAAGACTCACAGATTTCTATTTGCTTGAGTATATATCAAATCGAGAGATTCAGATATAAACTCTTTGATATACTTTTTATCTAGACCGAGTCAGACTGCCTAGTTGATCCTCTAGAAAGTATATTGGAGTTTGTCCATACAGATTGCTAATCCAAATATTGGGTGTGGTTGTTGTACCCCCACTTTTTCAATTGGTATCAGAGCAGGAAAATACTCCAAACCTGATAAGTTTGTGTTTGTTCGTTCCTTAAAAATTGTCCCATGGGAAATTTCTTTGGAAAACTTGCTCTTGGCATCTTTAACGCACGTCGGAAGTCCTTAAATATTTCTCAAGAATTATTATGGTTAAAACCTCCGGGTTCACATGATAATCTCATCTCATCTAAAAAGGAAAATTTAGATGATGAGAACCAATCTAAAGGAAAAAATAAAAATAAGGAAAAATTGAGGAAACGTTCGTCACGCTCAATGATATGGACCCTCAACAAGTTAACTCTTGATCTCTTTGAGGAATACTATTGTAATGGATCAATTGATAAAGATCTATTTAGAGCGTTCGAAGGCGTTTTTAATCTCTTAGAAAAACTTAATTCTGTTAAGTATAAGAATATTTCCAAAAAAGGTTCTTTACATGTTAAATCTTCGAATAATATTGTACATACTGGGAATCGGAAGAATTTTCCTTCTAGCCAGATCAAACGAAGGATAGGAAGCTCTGACTGCCCTTATTATCATCATTACGTTTATTATATCACGGGGACTGTTCTCACATATCAACCAGAAATATTGCATGAGAATTCCTCTGCACATTATGCCTCTTGGTAACAAGCCTGGCACTACCCCATTTGTATATATCTTGGAATGGGGCAAGAAATGTTTGAGTTGTGTACAATTTTGTTATTCTCTCTTAAAATATCAAATAAAGCTTTCTACTGCATCCATCGTCTCTCACGAAAGTGTGTTTTCATGAGATGCATAACCTTTGATGTGCAAACGGCTAAGAAAATCCCATCTTCCTTGTGTGGGTCGTGGTTCACAAACGGGTCCAAGCCCATTTTTGGTCTTATAGAGAAGAAGTTCGCGCACCCTCTTTTTCATCACTCGTCTGCGTACGTGAACCTCTAGGATTTTGTATGCTTCCTTCATTGAAGCCTTCTTGAAGAAATTGAAAGAAAGGGTGTTCAAGATTCACTTCAAGTAAGTAAATTCCTCTTTTTGCTTTCAATTTCTTAGATCTCATGATGAATTCTAAGGGCTCAAAAAGAAGTTCCAAAAGCTCAAATACCTCTAGCATGGATTCTCCTTGTGACCAAAACTCTCTTAGGATTAGGTTTGTGGATGATTCTTGTGCTAGAATATTTGAAAAAATTTCATCTAAAGGTTTCATCCTAGAAAATAAATTGGATCTCTCTTGGGCTTTATGTCAAGAAGGTAGCTTGGAATCAAGGAAAGTTTCCTACCAATGATCTTAGTATTGCGTTGATGGCATTTGGAAAACTTGGTATCTCAAATCTTTGTACCTCCACAATTGAGAATTCTTGGTGGAGTCATGAGTTTGCGGAATTGGTCTATTTCCTTGAATCGGGTGTTCAAAGTCTCGATATTTGTGGTTTTGTCATCTTTCAAATGACTTTGATGACTCCACCTATCAAGATGTTAGGTTACCCTTGCTTGATTGGTCAAATTTGTCGTGATCGTGGTTTTGATCCAATTGGAAACTCTCTCGGGGTTTCCGAACCGGTTCGTCCCTGTACCTTCAGACACATAAGGGAGAATGTGTGCAAAAGACAAAGAGATACTTCACTTAACGATTGTGACCCTACCACGTTGAGCCTTCTTCAAAAAAATCTACAAGGGCGTGTGTAAGGTCGATTCAAGGGTGAAGTGTGTGCAAGAAAAATTGTCATTGGTTGCAACTAAGTTTCCTGAGATCAAGGAAGAGTCGAAAACAATTCAAGCATTTTGGAGTATTTTCGATGAGGAGGACAATGAGTAAAAGATGATATTATTGCCTAGTAAATCTTCTATTTTCTTGTTTTTTGTTAGAAGAATAACTAGAGTTTGGAATAGCCATTATTGTGATTACACATAGCTATGTCCAACGTTTTCATCTTCTTGTTTTTAGATTTATTGGTTTAAATTCTAAATTTGTTTGGAAGATGATTTTTGCAGTATTAATCTTTATGGTTTTATATATTGAAAATTTGTTATGGGATATGTGTGTTTGCGTCCGTGAACTTAGATTGTCCCATACCTTGTCAAAAGTAAAGTCTTTCGTATGTCGATATGCATGTATTGGTAAAAGAATGAATAGACTTTTGACAAATACAAAAGTTAAGCTTACTATGTCAATTATTGATGGAAGATAGGTTAAAATCTTTTGTTTGCAAGGATTATGTCTATTGAATGTCGTTATGCGAATAGTGATGGAAAATAGAATGAATCCTTGTGTATTCCGCAGTATTGATCTTCCATGATCCATATTTTATGTATTACTGTGAGGCTCCGTAAAGTGTCTTATGTTAAGCATTTAACGACCAAGTTGATTATTTTTATGATTAGCTATGTTGTTGTTCCGTGAGGTACTTTATGTCGAGCATATTCAACTAAATTAATCATCCTGTTTGGTCATTTAGTTGTTTCTCCGTAAGTTTTCTTATGTCGTGAATGAACAATAAAATTGATTACTTTTGTGATTAGTTTGATTGTGTATTTTGATTAGATTAATTATGGGTCTCTTGTGATTACTCTAATTGTATGTTTTTAAGTCTCCATAAGTTCACTTATGTTGAGCTTTTATCGATTAAATTAATCATGGGTTCTCTTGTGTTTTGTTTTATTGAATATTTTTGGATTCAAATTCATACTTGTATGTGATTTGTTATGTCCAAAGAAAGCCTTATTTTCTTTCGAAGTTAAGGTCGCTCTTGTTGTTCTTTAGGGAATGAAATTTTGTGGGGGAGAGTTCTTAATTGAACTTGTGCTTAATTTCCAAATCTTTGTGGGGAGTGCGGTTGTGGAATATTATAGGGGTTATATTGTATCTTTACAAACTCCTTGATGAATGCATTTAGCTTCGGCTTTATGATTTCATCTAAATAAGATTATATATTTTTGCTTTCTTTTGTTCAAGAAATGTCTCTTTCGGAAATTTCATTAGGATACCGTTCTTGTACCTTTGTCAATTTTATTGACAAAAAGGGGGAGAATTAATATGTAGTTCACACTACAAATACGTATGGTTTTCGGATCATTATGTAAGGGGGAGTGGTTTCCATGTGAGATGGAGTATTGACTAAGGGGGAGTGATACATATCACCATAGTATTGTTGTTGAAGTTGTGATACAATTGAACTTTGACGCTGTGTAATGATACTATGACACTGTATAACAATGATTGGGAACTCTTGTTCTCGTTGTTATAGCTATGGATTTTCAACAACGATGATGCTGAACTTACAACCTTTGGGATCATTGGAGTACTTGGAAGTGTGACGAATATTTCAAGTAATGTTGAAGATTAGGCGTATGGAATAGGAGCTACAAAAGTTAATTTATTTATTTTTTATATTCCATATGTATTGATAGTTTTGTCACTAAAATTGACAAAGGGGGAGATTGTTAGAGCATTGCTCGGTCGAACTCGCATGCGTTTCTATCTCAAGCATGTTTGTCAATGTTAGTGATCAAAACTATAAGTTTTGATTTCTAGTCTACTATAGCTAAGGCATCGGACTAGGATAGATAGTGTAGTTGAGCTCAAGAACTCCATGGCAATCATCATACAAGAAGAAGGACTACTCAAGGTACCGGTGGATCTTCATCGACTAAAAGTTATGTGGAGACTTGAACTTATCTATCACTCTATTTATCTCCTATCTTGAGACAAAAGTCGTTTTGCTATATAGACTTAGATTATACACATTTGCTATTTCGAGCCGAGTTTATCTCGCCTATATATTTCTCAAAATATGTGTTGGTAAGCTTTCGCTTTAACCAAGTTCATCTTTACCTAGTGACGAAAGTCATGAAAAGTTTTAATCACTTTGGAAATTGCTTACGTTGACGAAAAATAGTTTGTGAATAACAACTATAGAATATCAACGTCCTCTGAGAATGGTCCAATGATTGAAATGAAAGTTTAGATTATATAACCATTGGAGGATATAAGCATTGTTGTGGAAACATATATATGTATAAGTCCTTATTCCTTGAACCGAAGTTTGCGAACTTTGTTGATCAAGAGAACCGGCGTGGTGGCATGAGCCAAGTCCACGAATTGGCGGAAGTTCTCGTCCCGAGAATTTCTACTGGAGTTTGTGAACTCCGTCCGGGAACTTAAGTCCGCGAACCCAGTCCGTGAACTTGAGTAGGTTATCTCTAAAAACGATGCTTGTGAACTTATTCTTACATAAACTAAGGAATGCAAATGCAAACCGTGGATATATAGTTCATGAACTGATTCGAGTGAATCAAATCGTTTTTGCTTCGATTGTGTCTTGTCTAGTTACATAAGATTTCCTTGCAATTGAACATCTCTCTAACTAGTTCATTTGAGTCATTTGAACTAGTTATGGCGAAGAAGAATATGGTTGATATGAAAGTGATCATATGGCTAACCATTGGGTTGACTATTGTTGAACCAACAAATGTACAAGTTTGGGTATAGTTACACAAGCGTAGAAACGTGAATTTCATTTGTGTGTAACAAGCTAGTTTTCGATCTAACGGTTGAAAGATATTAGCTTGAATCTAAATCAGGTTTTCATCTAACGGCGAATATTGAATGCTTTATTACCAAGCTAACACTGATTGCAGACCCTGATTTGAAAGACTATATAAGGGAGAACTCTAGCAACTGGGAAACCTAATCCCCACACCTTTTGTGTGATACTAGTTGTGCTAAGCTAGAGTCGATTCTCCTTTAACCTTTGGTTTCTTCTTCTAAACCAGGTTAACGACTTAAAGACTTCATTGAGATTGTGAAGCCAGACCGATACTACTTTCTTGTAGTTGTGTGATCTGATCTTGCTTTTTCTATCGGAACGAGTGCAATTGTAATATTTGGCTTGGGATTGATATCTCCGATAGGCAAGATATAAAAGAAATCACAAACACTTTGTCTCATCGTTTGTGATTCCACAATATCTTTTTTCGCTGCGTCGATTAGGATTATTGTGAGGTGATTGATAATACTAGGCTGTTCTTCGGGAATATAAGTCCGGTTTATCAATTGGTTCCTGTTCACCTTGATTTATCAAAAGACGGAACAAACTCGTGGGTATATTTGTGGGAGTCGGATTTGTCTATTACCATAGACTTTTCTGTGTGATACATATTTGTTTATTAAAGTCTCCGACTTTGGGTCGTAGCAACTCTTAGTTGTGGGTGAGATCAGCTAAAGGAATCAAGTGCGTAGTATCTTGCTGTGATCAGAGACGTAGGAGCATAAATGTACCTTGGATCAGTGTGAGATTGATTGGGGTTCAACTACAGTCCAGACCGAAGTTAATTTGGAGTAGGCTAGTGTCTGTAGCGGCTTAATACAGTGTGTGTTCAATCTGGACTAGGTCCCGGGGTTTTTCTGCATTTGCGGTTTCCTCGTTAACAAAATTCTGGTGTCTGTGTTATTTCTTTTCCGCATTATATTTTGTTATATAATTGAAATATCACAGGTTGTGCGTTGTTCAATCAATTAGAATATCCGACCTTTTGGTTGTTGATTTAAATTGACTGACACTTGGATATTGGTCTTTGGTACCATCCAAGTTATCTCTCTAGTATTTGATAAAGACTCTCAGATTTCTATTTGCTTGAGTATATATCAAATCGAGAGATTGAGATATAAACTCTTTGATATACTTTTTATCTAGATTGAGATTGACTGTCTTGTTGATTCTCTAGAAAGTATATTGGAGTTTTTCCATACAGATTGCTAAGAAAAATATTGGGTGTGGTTGTTATACCCCCACTTTTTCAATTGGTATCAGAGCAGGCAAACACATTCAAGACCTTATAAGTCTGTGTTTGTAGCGATCTGAGGATGGACGATAGTATCTCTGATAAAAGCATCACCAGAAATAAAGACTTTGTCTTGTCTAATTCTATTAAAGAGAAAGATTCTTCAATCTCGAATATAGACGAACCATGTGTTCCAACAAGACAGACAGGCTCCGACATGAGTATTTCCGATTACCCTTCAAAATAGTCTATCTCTCTAAATGAACGGGAAACAACTGAAGAGAGTATCTTGATTCTAAATCTTGCTAGAATCCAAGCTGATATATTTAATCGTTTAAAACACCATGTCGATGTTCTGCTTGGTGTAATAAGAGACTGCAAATTCAAAGAAAATACTGAAGATCATTCTTCACGTATGACTCTTGAGGCTAGCCTCAAAAAGGATGCTTTGGAAATTGAACATCGCTTGAGTAAACTCTCTATTCAAGGATGCTCTAAGCAGTCTAATATAACAAGCACTTCTGCTACTCCTGAAAACATTCCAGCTCCAGAAGTAAAATTGGAATCCCTTCCTGTTAAAAAGAGTGTGTCTGAATTTCACATTGATCAAGGATGTTCCACATCACATGGAAGGAAGAAATCTCCTAATAAGGTTGTTAAGACTACCTTGTCTAATCACTTTTGTGATCAGAAAGTATGCCTCTTTTGCGATGCAAAAATCTCTGATAAACAAAAGAGAAACTCTAGGTTGAATAAAACCTCCTTGGTTCAACTTCAACACAACTTAGACTTAATTCTCAAAGGTGTAACTGACATTCGTATGTCTTAACCAGTTGGTTTTCGTACTTACCCTGTGTATGTTACCAGGAAGGTCAGTTCAATGAGTTCCTCAAATGCTCTAAAGCAGAATATGAGTCTTAACAAGAATCGTCCAAGGAAAGATCAAGTCGTATCCTCTAGAAATAACATATCCCTTAATGTAAACGAAATTACAGAACAAAGAAATTTTTTTGATGATATGAGAAATAACCCGATGGAGATGATTGAAGGATATAAAGAAATTTTCGACAGGTTGTCATCCTCCGCAAGTCAAAATTCTTCTGGTAAGAACTCTAACTATGTCTCGTATTTTGATGACAGTAAGTTTTATGATAATTTCTCACATAAAAAGGGACCTCCTTCTAGATTCAGAAAGAAAAAGATACTCGATCATAAACACAGTTCTTTTGATGAGCTCAGAGCTCATACTTGTGCTAATTAATCACAAGGGTTAAGAACTTGCTCATAAAAATCATGTTGAGCAAGATGTGTAAAAATCAGGTATACTATGGAAATTTGGTGTTCTGCTTAGTTGAGATATCCTCTTATCGTTTATAGATAAATTAGTGTTTGCAGACAATATTTACTAAGAAGTATTTGTGTTGTCTAGTATCGTTTCTCTCTTTATGAAATTGTTTTGCAACTTTGTGGACTGCTACACTTGTGCTCTGAATTACTCCAATGGTAGGGAATTTATTGAGCCATTTATGAATTCTCATGTAGCAAAAGTTCTTTTGTTGTTTTATTTCTTATGGGCCATGTTGTATTCGTATGTGTACACGGGTTACCATCACGAGTCAACGATTTGCAAACCCTAAAGGTCTTCTTCCCTAAGAAACCATATGAATACTGAACCTCTGACTCACGTTTGCGTACTCTAGGTTATCTTGGTTTATCAAGAATGTCGTCCTCTTCATAATCATGTGGTTTTTCTAAAGGCTTTCTTGATAAAGGTATTGGTTTTGAATCCAAAGGGAGGAAGCAAAGAACCCTTGTAGATGAAAATCATCCCAATGCCTCGTGTTACTATGCGTATACTCATGAGAATGTTGAGAAGGATGATATGATTTCTTATGAAGTGGTCCATGACTTTCTTAAGTATTTTGAGGAAGCAAAATTGCAGCTCGTTCATACTCTGAAAAGTATTGATGTGTTGAAAACTGAGTTGAACAAGGTTTCAACTGACCTTGGTCTCATAAAATCTCACATCAATTATATCTTCATAAAGAGAATCTCTTATCTGAAGATGCAATGGATGCTGCTAATCACAAGTTCAAAGACGCCAAGACTCGTGAGGATTCTGAACCGTCTATTTGACCTTAGTTCGTGTTCGGCCATGGCATTGGAGTCTTCTTTTGTTCCTTAGCATGTTGATTTCTTCTTTATTTGCCTAGTAAATATTCTATTTTCTTGATTTTTGTTAGAAGAATCACTAGAGTTTGGAATAGCCATTATTGTGATTACACATAGCTATGTCCAACATTTTCATCTTCTTGTTTTTAGATTTATTGGTTTAAACTCTAAATTTATTTGGAAGATGATTTTTGCCGTATTAATCTTTATGGTTTTATATATTGCAAAAATTTTATAGGATATGTGTGTTTACGTCCGTGAACTATGATTGTCCCATACCTTGTCAAAAGTAAAGTCTTTCGTACGTCGATATGCATGTATTGATAAAAGAATGAATAGACTTTTGACAAATACAAAAGTTAAGCCTATTATGTCAATTATTGATGGAAGAAGGTTAAAATCTTTTTTTTGCAAGGATTTTGTCTATTGAATATCGTTATGCGAATAATGATGGAAAATAGAATGAATCCTTGTGTATTCCGCAATATTGATCTTCCATGATCCATATTTTATGTATTATTGTGAGGCTCCGTAAAGTGTCTTATGTTGAGCATTGAACTACCAAGTTGATTATTTTTATGATTAGCTATGTTGTTGTTCCATGAGGTGATGTGAATTTTCAAAGTTGTTGTAGTAATAAGATTCGAACTCTAAGACTTGTGAAGATTTAATTTAAAGATTTAATGAAAAGAATAAATAAAAGCGAGAGTTACTGGGACTAGGAGTTCACCGAATTCATATCATAAGGTTCAATTATTTATTCTTCAACAATTATATCTCAATAAATAAAAACAGGGACTCTTATTTTTGCCAAGGTAGATTCTCAAAATATTAGTTAGAAATCGTAAGCATGGGACATAAAACATTTAAGCAAGCATGACCCATCAAATAAAATAATAACTAATTAATTCAAATCATAATTCTATTTTAATTAGTGCAAAACTCAAATAAAGAATAACATAAATTCACCCATGTATGAAATTCGGATTCCTCCGTCGACCCAATGTTTGGGTTTAGCTCATTATGTTGGAAACACGCTCAAAATATGAATTCATCGCTCAAAAGTGCTTGCAAATGATGAAAGGGAGAAAAATCAAATAAACCAGGAATTTGCAACAGCTGGGAAGCATTGCAATCCACTGTTACAGTATACGATATATGCAAAGTGTTGTAGTCACTGTTTAACTGTCGCTGGAAAGCCTGTTGCAAAACCGTGAATAAACCACGGTTTATAAGGCTGGCTTTCTCAGCCTTATGTTCTTCGTGTTCTTGAAACAGCAGCAGCAGAAATTTCTGCAACTTGATTTTCTTCACTCTCTCGTCTCTGCTAACTCCCTAAACTCTCTATAGACTCTTCTCTGACTCCCAGCGTCTATCTATAACCTCACAAACCACAAAATCTCGTCCATAACTCTATAATCTTCTTGCAATGAAAATATCTTCGGGAATATTTTCCGTCTCTGTGGCTGTTAATTCCGGGATTATTCTCCTTCTCACGCGCTTCCTTCCATATAGCACACTACAGCATGTTGCTTACAAGTTTCAGAACAACTCAAACTCTTCACGAAACATGCCAAACTTCCAAAAAAATAATAGAGAAAGACCGAGAATATATCCAGTCCTCTGTTTTCTCCAAATCAATAGATTTTTCCTTATTTGTCAAGTGCAATCAACATGGCTTTCCTGTTTAACTAAAACAGGTTTATACAAGTCAATAACACGAGCAGAACCCCGCCAAAACTCTCCCAAGTCAACAACATACCTGATAATCCTTCTTCACCCATGTTTCGTGAAAAGTATGTGAAGTACGATTCTGGCAAACATACCATTCCTGTCTTAATCCTTCCAACAAAAACCAATCCTAATACTCGAATAAATCCGAGAGAAAATCGCCCAAAACTAATTCAGATAATTCCGTGATACGTTTTCTCTGTTTTCCTCCAACACGATCATGCAGCCCAAGTTGATCGAATAAAACACCCATACACGCCCTGTTTAGTCCATTCAAGCTTAAACGAAGAGAATTTAGCGATTGAATCTCTCCATAATCATTCCAAAATCAAACCCTAAAACCGTTCTCGCTGCAAACTTTATTCCCGCCAAAACATGAAATTCAAATTAAAGAAGAAGGTGCCCCTTAACCATTCCCGGGGTGTGTTTAGCAGATGGCGCTCTGGGGTGCAAACAGTAAAGAAGGTACCCATTATCAATTGAGTTGCCCCTTATCCAAAACTGAGAGTCTGAATAACATGTGTCCTCCGGGTGTAAATAACATTTTTTCGAGCCAATTCCCCACAAGAGCTTATTCTTCTAAAAACAACTAAAACAAGTTTATTAGAGAAACAATGAGTCCTAGCTATTGTAATTATGGGTGAAAAAGCATCGCACTTTCGTGCTTATCAAATTCCCCCACACTTACATTTTTGCTAGTCCTCGAGCAAAACAGAAGAAGACTCACTACACAGCTGGTCATATAATAAGAGAGAGAGACCCGCTACACAGCTGGTCATATCATTTTGTTTATTTTATATCTACATATATATTTTTTTTATTATTATTATATTAGACTCGCTACACAGCTGATCATGGAAAATTGGAAAAAGAATGAAATAGACCCGCTACACTGCTGGTCATATAATAAGATAGAGAGAGAGACCCGCTACACAACTGGTCATATCAAAAAAAAATTAGACCCGCTACACAGCTGGTCATAACGTGCAAGAAAAGAGAAAAGACCCGCTATATAGCTGGTCATAATCCTAATAATCATAATATTTTTATTTTTTTTAAGACCCACTACTCAGCTGGTCATAATATAATATACATACAATCCTACAATAGACCCGCTCAACAGCTGATCACGATTTGCAAGAAAATTCTTGAAAAAATAAAATAAAAAGTTAACCACTCCCCCACACTTAAACATTACATTGTCCTCAATGTAATTGAGTCATCCAACGCAAAACTTAAGATGGGAAATTCATAAGATGCAAAAAGTAAACGAAAAAAAAACACCTACTGGAATATATAACAAGGATCCCCATAAACTAACAACCTGAAAATTTGGGGATCAACCCAAAATACAACATTTACAAATGACATCTTCACACTTTTGTTATAACGATGCGGAGACACTGAAACTATCAAAAACAGAGACTTACCGCCAAACCAAGTTTTTACAACACAAGGAAGTGTGTAAAGAACATAATATGGGGATACTATTGGGACTGGGGAATTTTCAATCGGCTCATGCACGATTTCGGGAATAGGAAAATCATCTGGGTATTTATATGCAAAGTACTCTAACAAAATTTTAGAAGCACACAATTCTAACCCTAAATTAGGTAACTTTTGGAAGTCTAGGGGACTAGAAACAACCTCTAAGTTTGGTGAATTATCTTGTGAGATAGATTCATCTGTGGAATTAGGAAAATCATCTACACAATCATCCACAGGGTCATCTACAAATTATGTCTAGAACAGAGAGTCACTACAAGACTGATCAACATCATCATTAAATAATTTTTGGCATTCTAGAATTCTCAATCTTTGTTCCAAACTAGGTGGTGTGTATTTGTAATACTTCTCATATATCATTAGCGGGGATTCTTCAATTACCTCATGTGGAGCATAAACACCATACCGTTGCCTACGCTTATATTCAGCAAGCGTCATCTCAGATGACGTTTCCTGATAATTTTACTTTCTAAGCTTATATTCCGCCAGCGTCATCTTAGGTGACGTCTCCCCAGAAGAATTCATCATCCTCAAAATGTCCCTGAAAAGAAATACAAAAAGAAACGCATAAAAATAAGAAGAAAAATCTAAAATGAAATGAAAATACTGTACACAATAAAAATAAACCTAAAAATTAATCTAAAAACAAGTCCCCGGCAGCGGCGCCAAAAATTGATGTGAATTTTCAAAGTTGTTGTAGTAATAAGATTCGAACTCTAAGACTTGTGAAGATTTAATGAAAAGAATAAATAAAAGCGAGAGTTACTGGGACTAGGAGTTCACCGAATTCATGTCATAAGGTTCAATTATTTATTCTTCAGCAATTATAGCTCAATAAATAAAAACAGGGACTCTTATTTTTGCCAAGGTAGATTCTCAAAAATTAGTTATAAATCGTAAGCATGGGACATCAAACATTTAAGCAAGCATGACCCATCAAATAAAATAATAACTAATTAATCCAAATCATAATTCTATTTTAATTAGTGCAAAAGTCAAATAAAGAATAAAATAAGTTCACCCATGTATGAAATTCGGATTCCTCCGTCGACCCAGTGTTTCGATTTAGCTCATTATGTTGGAAACACGCTCAAACTATGAATTCATCTCTCAAAAGTGCTTACAAATGATGAAAGGGAAAAAAATCAAATAAACCAGGAATTTGCAACATCTGAGAAGCGTTGCAATCCGTTGTTACAGTATACGATATATGCAAAGTGTTGTAGTCACTGTTTAACGGGCTTTCTCAGCCTTATGTTCTTCGTGTTCTTGAAACAGCAGCAGCAGAAATTTCTGCAACTTGATTTTCTTCACTCTCTCGTCTCTGCTAACTCCCCAAACTCTCTATAGCCTCTTCTCTGACTCCCAACGTCTATATATAACCTCACAAACCACAAAATCTCGCCCATAACTCTATAATCTTCTTGCAATGATAATAATATCTTCGGGAATATTTTCGGTGTCTACAACTGTTAATTCCGGGATTATTCTCCTTCTCACGCGCTTCCTTCCATATAGCACACTCTAACACGTTGCTTACAAGTTTCAGAACAACTCAAGCTCTTCACCGAACATGGCAAACTTCCAAAAAAAATAATAGAGAAAGACCGAGAATATATCCAGTCCTCTGTTTTCTCCAAATCAACAGATTTTACCTTATTTGTCGAGTCCAATCAACATGGCTTTCCTGTTTAACTAAAACAGGTTTATACCGGTCAATAACACGAGCAGAACCCGACCAAAACTCTCCCAAGTCAACAACAGACCCGATGATCCTTCTTCACCCCTGTTTCGTGGAAAGTATGTGAAGTACGATTCTGCCAAACATACCATTTCAGTCTTGATCCTTCCAACAAAAACCAATCCAAATACTCGAATAAATTCGAGAGAAAATCTCCCAAAACCAATTCAGATAATTCCGTGATACGTTTTCTCTGTTTTCCTCCAACACGATCATGCAGCCCAAGTTCATCGAATAAAACACCCATACACGCCCTGTTTAGTCCATTCAAGCCTAAACGAAGAGAATATAACGATTGAATCTCTTCATAATCGTTCCAAAATCAAACCCTAAAATCGTTCTCGCTGCAAACTTTATTCCCGCCAAAACATGAAATTCAAATTAAAGAAGAAGGTGCCCCTTAACCATTCCCGGGGTGCGTTTAGCAGATGGAGCCCTGGGGTGCAAACAGTAAAGAAGGTACACCTTATCAATTGAGGTTCCCCTTATCCAAAACAGAGAGTCCGAATAACATGTGTCCTCCGGGTGTAAATAACATTTTTTCGAGCCAATTATCCACAAGAGCTTATTCTTCCAAAAACAACTAAAACAAGTTTATTAGAGAAAAAATGAGTCCTAGGTATTTTAATTATGGGTGAAAAAGCATCGCACTTTCGTGCTTGTCATGAGGTACTTTATGTCGAGCATATTCAACTAAATTAATCATCATGTTTGGTTATTTAGTTGTTTCTCCGTAAGTTTTCTTATGATGAGCATGACCAATTAAATTGACTAGTTTTGTGATTAGTTTGGTTGTGTATTTCGATTATATTAATTATGGGTTCTCTTGTGATTAATCTATATGTATGTTTTTAAGTCTCCATAAGTTCACTTATGTTGAGCATTTGTCGATTAAATTAATCATGGGTTCTCTTGTGGTTAGTTTAATTGAATATTTTTGGATTCAAATTCATACTTGTATGTGATTTGTTATGTCCAAAGAAATCCTTCTTTTCTTTCGAAATTAAGGTCGCTCTTGTTGTTCTTTCGGGAATAGCATTTTACGGGGGAGAGTTCTTAATTGAACTTGTGCTTAATTGCTAAATCTTTGTGGGGAGTGCGGCTGTGGAATATTATAGGAGTTATCTTGTATCTCTACAAACTCCTTGATGAATGCATTTAGCTTCGGCTTTATGATTGCATCTAAATAAGATGATATATTTTTGCTTTCTTTTGGTCAAGAAATGTCTCTTTCGGAAATTTCATTAGGATCCGTTCTTGTACCTTTGTCAATTTTATTGACAAAAAGGGGGAGAATTAATATGTAGTTCACACTACAAATACATATGGTTTTCAGATCACTATGTAAGGGGGAGTGGTTTCCATGTGAGATGGAGTATTGACTAAGGGGGAGTGATACATATCACCATAGTATTATTGTTGAAGTTATGATACAATTGAACTTTGCACTGTGTAATGATACTATGACACTATATAAAAATGATTGAGAACTCTTGTTTTCTCGTTGCTATAGCTATGGATTTTCAACAAAGATGATGCTGAACTTACAACCGTTGGGATCATTGGAGTACTTGGAAGTGACGAAGATTTCAAGTAATTTTGAAGATTAGGCGTGTGACTACTCGTTTTCCCGTAGTCTACGTAATGTATAAAGCTATGAGGATCTGATACTAAGTAGTATTAATACCTCCGTTGAACTGATAGTGCTAAGTAATAAATGATATCTAATATCACAATAATAACGAAGAACACGCGTTTAATGAAAAAGCTTCTAAGTTATCATGAGACACAAGATATTTACGTGGTTCGACATTTGTCTACATCCACGGGGTAATGAGTGCTTGTTTTTGTATTAAGTTGTGGTGGTTACAAAGATCTTAAATGCTTCCCAAAGTAATAGAGATAACTCAAGTGGAAGTAAATACTTAAGTTCTAAACATTAAAGAGGTATGACCTTAAGACTAGATCTTCTCTCATAGATATTGAATGCCCTTAGTTTGTTGGTGAGGCTTGGTATTTATAGCCCTTATTGCTCTAGGTATATCTTTGCTGCCTATGGGTCCATCGTTTGTTGATATACCTTTCGTACCAATGGTACCTTCGTCCACCACGTACTTCTCCAGTTGTATTTCGCCACCTCAGCTGGCCCACGTTCCTTTGGGAACTACCAAACCTTAGTACAGGTTGTACCTTCATTCACCGCCAGCTTCCGCCAATCGGGTTCTTCCACGCTTTCTCTCTTCACGTGCATAGATTCATGCGTGTAGATAAGAGATTTGAGCATTTAATGTTGATTGGATGCGTCATCTACCTTTGTCCCCTCGCCAGCTAACTCTATATAGACTAGGCTTTTTCCTTCCTTATCTTGACCGTTCACGCCTTCTTTCTTGGTATGAGATAAAGTATATCTTCGGAGGTATCCCTTGTTACTCAGGATTCTCTGCTTAACGAAGGCTACACAGTTAAATATGTATGCGGCCACTAAGATCGTGACACGTGCTCCACAGAATATTGGTATTCACAGTTTGCCCCTTTTCTTTCATCTTCTAATGTTTGGTAGAAGTGGAAGAAAACTTCCGTTACGCCGCTAATTTTGCACGTACCAATTGGGTGGTCCCTACATGTCCTTTCATGCAATAACTTCCCCTTGAATTTCGGGACATCCAAATTTTTTGGATTTTCCAACCGCCTATAAGAGGGGAATAAAGAGAAGGGAATTTTATTAACTCCATTTCCTCTTCTTCTTCTTCTAACTTCCGCTCTCTATCCCTTTTATTGAGATACTCTTATGCTGCTAACTGCTCCCCTTTTTCCTTCGATTCTCCGCGTGCTTTGGCTCCACTGTGTCGATCGTACAAGTAAGTGATACTCATTTTTGGTCTTGATTTTCTCCATGCTTGCCCCTGTTGTATCGTTGTCGGACTAGGAGATTTATTGATGTTGCTTATTATTCTTGCATGTGAGAATTCCTGCTTTCTTTTGCTCGTTTACGCTGTATGGGAACTTGGGTTTTGTTCCATTTTGATTTTTGATGATGGTTTCGGTATGATAGTTCTTCGCCTGCAACTTTTGATCAGGTGATCAAAGGTTTTTGTTCTTCTCCCATGACATGTTCAAACTGTCCCCTTTGGTTGGTTAAGTGAAACCCATGCCCAAAGCTTGCCAGTTTTTGCCCCTGATTTGCTTTTGAGTGGACTGCAAATTTTCTTCCGCCATAGTTTATGAAGATGTTCTTCCTGATGGTGTTAGGTATAATGAGGCTTCCAAATAAACCTACGCATAAGGGACCAAAGGTGTCTTCGTCGACTGACCCTCCTTCGCAAATGGATCATCCTGATGCTACGCCATCTCCTCCTCCTGAGGACCCTGAGGGGCCTATTGGTAATGAGGTGACTACGGTTACATAGGAAGCTGCGGTCCCTGAGGCTGAAGAGTTTGTTGTTGAGGATCTTCCGCCTCCTCCTCCTCACTATGAGCTTCAAAGGATCCAACTGCGCGACAAAGATAGATTCGCTCATTTGTCTATTGCTGAGATTACCAAGTCCTTTCATCTTCACAAGTTTGAGATTTCTTTTGTTAATGGCCCTGACGTTCTCACTGAGTCTCTCATTCGAGATTTTCCCTATGATGAGAACAATCTTCTGATTAGCGTTGGCCAATTGGTCGCAGGTATGCTTCTTCCTCTGTATAGTAGAAAGGATCCTTTCTATTATGAGGTTTTATCCACCAAGGATGACCCGGCAAATAAGACTCAAATTCGAGGAGTTTACCAGTACACTGGTAATTACTGGCGTGCCCTTCGTGAAAGATGTTACCGTAGCAAGGGCAAGACAACCCTGTAGTCTTATGATCCCTTTGCTGAGTGGGGTCTAAGCGGGAGGATTATACCCCTGCCAACTTCAATGATATGTATGCTGATGCTATTCAGAAGAGTAATCTTCTTCCTTGGAGTGTTGGTCCTCGTCGCATCCATGTTACTGCTAGGAAGATCAGGGAAGGTAATAGCCTTCGCTTGCTGGAGGAGATTAATAAGACTGGTTTGACTACCATCCCCTACTCTGCTAGGCTGCCTTTGCCAAAGTCTGATCGTATTCGTCTTGATTACAATGATCGTTGATCCCGCACTCCTCTTCGTGTGGTGGGTCCTTGGGCTTATGGTTTCACCATTGCGGATCCCTCAATTCCTCGTTCAACTTGTTCTTTGCCTGAGAAGTATGACGGGTATCAGCCTTGGATTTTTAATCCTGCTGCTTCTCACGAGGCACCTTTGTTGTTAATGTATTCGTCTTTCTTAGATATCTTTATCTGCTTTGATATCTTTGTCGACTTTAATATCTTTGTTTACTTTGATGCCTTCATTCTGACTGTTTTCTTTTGCAGTCTGCCCCTGTTTCTTCTGCTGGGACTGCTCCAGGTTCTGCTGGTAATTCTGTGGCTACGAGGACTAGAAGAGGAAGGCTGTGGTCGAAACGCCTGCGGAGGTAAGGATCATACTTTTTTGCTTGTATATTCCTTGGTACCTTGCCCCTGATTCTTTGCTGACGCATGTGTTTCTTTGTAGTCTTCCCAGAGGAAGGGTAACTTGAAGACCATGATTGATCTTGATGCTTTAGATGATGATCTGAAGGCTGTCGATGAGGGACCAGGTGACGAAGACATGGAGGATATCGAGGATACTAGTTTTAGTCCTCATTTGGATGATATTGAGGAGGATTTTGCCAAGGAGAACCCTAGCCCAGTCCGAGCTGCTTCTGTTGAGGTTGAGAACCTTCTTATTGGTGCTCGTGCTTAGTTGGTCGAGCCTGTTAGTGTTCAAGCTCCTGCACCTACGTTGTCTTCGAAGATGCCTTCGTTTTCTGCTCCTAGCAAAGCTTTGCTTGCTATTTCTGCTGCTACCGGAGTTGTTGTTGTGGTTTCTAAGAGTTTCCCCTTCAGCGAGGGCTGGTAGCTCGGATTCTCAACAGAAGAAGAAGGTTGTGATTTCACTAGCCAGCTTCTCATTCAATGCGGCTCTTGTTTCACTGGGGAGTGCTCAGTCTGTCTCTACTGCCCATGTTAGCAAACCTGTTGGACCTCCACCTTCGTCACCAGATTGGACCGTACTGGGTAATATTCCTTCTGCTGGTGACATGGATTTGTGAGGCTCTCAAGCTCATTCTTATGTTCCTAGCTCTTCCACCATGCCGTCCCTTCGTTGTGGTGAGGGTTAAGCAGTCGTTCCCCTTGCTCGTGTGCAAACAAACAAGGGTGTTGTTGCTGAATCTAACCAAGGTAGGTTACCGGAGAGCTTGACCTTAGGTAGTTCTGATGATGCTATTCTTGAGGCTATCCTGCGGGATTCTAAGGGTCCCTTTTATGTCAGAGCTGATCATCATCACCTTGGTAGTTCCTTTGAGATAGCTTCACAGTTGGACGTGTTATCTTCCCAGTATCGTGCTGCCAAGGACTTGTTCTTTGACCCTGATTGTCTTCGCTCTAGTCAGAGCTTTGGTGAGATCCGTAGGGGTAACGTCCAAGATATGGAGGCTTTCATGGATACCTACGCCCATTTCCTCCCTCGTCTCTCAGCGTTCTCAGTAAGTAATTCTTACCTTATCATTTTTCTACTTAATTTGATCCTTCGTTTATCCTTATACTCCTTTATTTGCATCTTTGCAAACAGATCGATTTTACCTATTCTTTGTTCAAGGTTTATAGAGCTAAGTACACTCATTTGAGTGTCCTGCTGGAACGTGTTCGCCAAGAATCTTCTCTTGCTGTTGCTCAGCAATCTTCGTCGGGTGATGCTACTTCTGTTGGTAAGATATCTTCGTTGGAGGATGAATTGAGGAAAACCCAGAAGTCTCTGGAGGCTTGTTTATTGGCTCTTGAGAGAGCTAATAATCCTGCTAAGGTTGGCGAAGATGGTTGCAAATCCTCTGATGCTGTCTTAGATGCCGAGTTTTCTAAAGCCACAGGTTTATTTCTTCTTCTCCTTAGCTTTTTCATTACTCTATGGTTGCATAGTCCTAAGACAACCTTCGTCTGCCAGCCATCAGCTCTAGTGAACTTAGATGTCTCCGAGATCAAGTTTCCAGGTTAACCTCCAATGTTTGATATTATCAAAAGAAGTCTGATAGGCTAATGAACGTAACTGTTCATTATGAGGCCCATCTTTCCCTTGAGTCTGCCCATAATGCCGACTTAGTGAAGCAGATGGATTAGCTTAGTGAGGAGTGTGACGAAGCCCTTTGCTGGAAGGAGATTCTCATTTTAAATCAAAAGGAGGATATTGCCTTAGTCGAGAAGCGTCTCTCTGCCCAAGAAATTATTCGCAAGAAATATCATGTCGATTTTGAAGCTGCTTGTGCTTCTTTAACTAAGGTTACTGCGGAGCGTAATGTTTTAACTTCTGAGGTCTGTTCTCTTAAGAACAAACTTATTGATGCCAGCTCCGTGCCTTCTTCCATGTCTCATGCATCCTTAGTAAAAAGGTTTGAAGAGTTAGAGAATGTGTACCCAGCTTTATCCTCTGAGAATGCTTCGCTCCGGATAGATGTTGATGATCTTCGTACGGAGAGGGATTCTCTTGTGGAAGACCTTGATGTGGATGAGGTAGACCTTGGTGAGGCTCAACATAGTTTAGAAGAGTCCCTTAGTCATGCTGAAGGTATCTCAGGACAATTATTTTTTCCGTAGCATCCTTTGTATCTTTAGCTTCTTGTTCTTGTTGCTGATACCCTTTGTGTCTGTAGGCCTCCAGGAGCAGTTGGTGGGCGCTAACGCCAAGATTAACCGCCTTGAGGGCCAGATATCTCAGCTGCAAATATCTCGCCAGTTTGATGTTGCTACTAAGTTTAAAGCTGAGGCGCTTCAGCAAGCTAATGATCAGCTTAGCGCTCAGATTAGGGAGCTTCGTCAGAAATCGGCTTCGGACCAAGCGGCGCAAGCTTCCCAGATGGAGGCGCAGTTCAAGCGTTCTTCCATTGACTATATTAACAATGCTTTTGCGGAGGCTAAGCTCCAAGCTGAGGGTGTTGTCTTCCCTCGCCTTCCTTACCCATGATTGTGCTATGCTGACCTTGTTTTCAACCGAACTCCTTTGATGTATTATGCCCCCAGCTGAGGGGCCTTTGTTGTCTCCTTTCCTTGAAACAATGCTTCGTTATTTTCTGAACCTTCGTCATCTGCAACTTTGAGATGTGTTAGTTTTATTTTGATAGTACTTATTTTAGTACCTTTGTTATTATATATATATAGACGTATTATGTATAATTATTTGCACATTCGAGTCATCACAAGGTGTTAGAGCATAGCTCGGTCAACCTCGCATGCATTGCTATCTCAAGCATGTTTGTCAATGTTAGTGATCAAAACTATAAGTCTTGATTTCTAGCCTACATATCTAAGTCTCGGACTAGGATAGAAAAGTGTAGTTGAGCTCAAGGACTTCATGGCGATTCATCATACAACGACGAAGATCTATACAAGGAACCGTGGAACTTCATCAACAAAAATCTATGTGGAGACTTGAACTTATCTATCACTCAAAAGTCTATCTCTTCTATCTTCTACTTATTATGAGACAAAAGTCGTATGCTATAGACTAGATCATACACATTTGACATTTCGAGCTGAGAATTAATTGCTTATCTTTTATCTCGAAATCGTGTGTTGGTAAAGCGTTTCGCTTTGATCAAGTTTATCTTCACCTAGTGACGAAAGTCATTAAAAGTTTCAATCACTTTGAGAATTACTCTGACGTGAATCGGTCTGTGAATTGAAATGAGAGTTTAGATTGCATAACCATGTATTCCTTGAACCGAAGTTTTCGAACTTTGTTGATCAAGAGAAATCGGGAGGATTGTGGAAATGGCTTGCCAAGTCCGCGAACTGTCGGAAATTCTCGACCGAGAATTTCTGCTGGGATTTTCCGAAACTCATTTGTGTGCTTAGTCCGCGAACTGGCGGAAGTTCTATTTCCGAGAATTTCTGCTGAGTTTGGAAAACTCAACCGATTAACTTAAGTCCGCGAACTTGTTTGTGAACTTAAGAGGTTATGATCTAAAGATATGCTCTGAACATGAAACATTAAATTACTAAGGAATGTTTTATGCAAACCGTGGCTATAATGTTCATGAGCCGATTCAATCGAATCATCTTTGTTTCAATTGTTTCTTGTGTAGTTACATAAGATCTCATAGAAATTGAACAACTCTTTAACTAGTTCATTTGAGTCAATTGAACTAGTTATGGTGAAGAAGAACAAGGTTAATATGAAATGCTCATATGGTTAACCTTTTGGGTTACTATGTTGAACCAACATACACGTACACGTTTGGGCATGGTTTTCACGAACCCAGTAACGTCTACCCAAGTGTGTGTGACAAGCTAAGTTTTCGATCTAACGGTTGAGAAATATTATCTTGAATCTAAATCAGGTTTTCATCTAACGGTGAATAAGGATTGCTTTGTAACTAAGGCAAAACCCTGAATTGAAGGCTATATAAAGGAGACATCTAGCATTGTGCAAAACCAATCCCCACACGTCTGTGTGCTAATAGTGCGCCCGCTAGAGTCGATCTCCATTAACCTTTGATTTTCTTCTCTAAAATCAGGTTAACGACTTAAAGACTTCATTGGTATTGTGAAGCAAGACCGATACTACTTTATCGTAGTTGTGTGATCTGATCTTGCTTCTTCTATCGTACGAGTACAATCGATTGATTGAATTGAGATCGTGAGAGTTCTCCGATATGCAAGATAAAAAAGTCACGAACATCTTCGTCTCACTGTTTGTGATTCCTCGACAATCCGCTTGTGTAGTCAGGACGGATTGTTGAGAGGTGATTGATTAATCTAGGTTGTTCTTCAGGAATATAAGACCGGATTATCAATTGGTTCCTGTTCACCTTGATTTTATATCAAAAGACGGAACAAAACCTACGGTTTATCTTTGGGAGACAGATTTATCCTTTGATAGACTTTTCTGTGTGAGAATACTCTTGGTTGTGGGTGAGATCAGCTAAGGGAATCAAGTGCGCAGTATCCTGCTGGGATCAGAGGCGTAGGAGTACAACTGTACCTTGGATCGGTGGGAGACTGATTGGGGTTCAACTATAGTCCAGTCCGAAGTTAATTTGGAGTAGGCTAGTGTCTGTAGCGGCTTAATACAGTGTGTATTCAATCTGGACTAGGTCCCGGGTTTTTCTGCATTTGCGGTTTCCTCGTTAACAAAATTTCTGGTGTCTGTGTTATATCTTTTCCGCATTATATTTTATATAATTGAAATAATACAGGTTGTGCGTTCGTGATCGTCAATTGGAAATCCAATCTTTGATTGTTGATTGATATTGATTGATCCTTGGACATTAGTCTTTGTACCGTCCAAGTATTCCTTGTATTTGATAAAGACTGCTACTGTTTTTAGCTTGAGTAAAAATCAAATAAAGAGAGAGATATTAACTCCTTGAGATACTTTTATCTAGATTGAGTCTGACTGTCTAGTTGATTCTCTAGCAAAGTATTTCGGAGTTAGTCCATACAAATTGCTAAGCAAAATATTGGGTGGTGTTGTTAGACCCCCGCTTTTTCACAAGGTGCTAAGGTGTTTTTAACCTTTCGTGGAACATTCATCATCCTACCCAAGTATTCTTTGGCCAGAAGGTACCGTGGAGGCGAGGGATCCTACGTGGGTAATAATTTTCCTGTAACCCTACGCGTTCAGCGCGATTGCTGCTTTACTTCGACAAGGTATCTCTCTTTGTGGGATATATTTCTTATTATTTGCCTTTTAATGGGATTCATTTGCCCTTAGGATCCGATTATCCGTAGTTATGTCGTGCCTTGCCTCATTGTCAATTCTGACGGAGGGTGTCTTTTCTAACCCAATTTGTATTTAATCAACATGCACTCTTTCTTAGCAAAAAGTTTCTTTCATTGGTTAATTTGGTTTGTAATACCTTTGATCAGGGATAGAACATGGCGGGCTATCTTCCCTTCTTCTCCTGAGTGATAACCATTCTCTTACGGGTAATACTTCTTTAGGTACACTGCATTCCAAGGGTGTTGCAATACTTCCCCTTTGAGATTTCTTAAGTAGTATGAACCCTTTCCCGCAATATCGTGTATAATGTAGGGTTCGTCCCCTGTCGGAGCTAGCTTCACCCACTCTTTCTTCCTTTGATATGGTGGTATTTGACGTAGTACATATTCTTCAAATACAAAGTTTCTAGGAATTACCTGTTTGTTGTATTCACGAGCCAGCCTTCGTTGGTAGTTTACCATCCTTTGCAAAGCTACTTCCCGCCTTTCTTCAAGGTCATCAAGATTTTCCACCATAAGATCTATTGTCAGATTCTTTTCCCATGCCTCTGTCTTCGTTGTTGGCAGTATTATCTCCGTTGGGATGACTGCTTCGGCTTCGTAGGTTAGTAAGAACGGAGTTTCTCCCGTGGCTTCCCTTCTAGTAGTGCGGTAGGCCCAAAGGACATTGTGCAGATGCTCGCACCATCTCTTCTTGTATGCCCCCAGCTTCTTTTTTAAGTTCATTGCTATCGTCTTATCAGTGGCCTTCGCTTGTCCATTGCTCTTAGGATATATCGGAGTAGACTTGTTTTTCTGAATATTGAAGGTGTTGAAGAGTATGTTTATGTTCTTTCCTTCCAACTGTTTTCCATTGTCAGAGACTATGGCGGCTGGTATCCCGAACCTGCAGATGATTTGCTCGAAAAAGAATTTAAAGACATTTGTGTTCCTAATTTTTGCCAAATCCCTTGCTTCCACCCATTTGGTGAAATAATCCGTAGCTATGATAAGGTATCTTCTTTTTGATGTCCCCTCTATCAAGGGTCCAACAATGTCAAGTCCCCATTTGGCGAATGGCCACGGGCTGATGACCGAGTTAAGCTCCGTTGCTGGCGCTTTAATCTTCCTAGCATAGCGTTGGCATTTTTCACAACGCCTTGCTACATTCTTCGCATCTTCGTCCATGCTTAGCCAAAAGTATCCTTGCATTTTGGCTTTGATTGCCAAAGACCTTCTTCCGCTATGATTTCCAGCTTCTCCGTTGTGTATATCATGCAGTATCATTTTACCTTCGGTTTGTGAGAGACATCGCATCAAAGGTCCAAGAAATGACCTTCTATACAGTATCCCGTCTCGTAGGTTGTACACTGCTTCCTTTGATTCGAGTTTTCGATCTTCTTTGACGTCTGCGGGTAAGGTACCTTTATCAAGGTACCGGCGAATTGGGATTCTCCAATCGTCCTCAGCTTCGTCTTCATTGCTTTCATCTGACGTGGGTTGATCTTTATCAGACTCACCAGCTTCGTTATCCGGCTCTCCCATCGCTTCATCTTCTTTTTCTTTTTCTGCTTCCCTCATGGCCCTTGTTTGGACGGCTAAGGTTTCTTCAGTGTCGGAGGTTAGTCCTTCTATCGAAGTTTCATAAATTCTCCCAATTTGGACCGAGGTAGTGTTTCTGTCTCTCAGAATTGATGATATACGGCAGACATGTATGAATGTGACCTTGTTGATCTTTGACGCATGCTCCTGTGCTAGCTTTAGATACGAAGATAGTATCGGATCCAGAGTTTGGTATTTGAGCTCTATTTGTCTAATGACAAATTTTGAATCACAAGTCAAACGAACATCTGATAAGCCCAGCTCCTGCGCTAAGCGTAGGACGTGTATGACTGCCTCATACTCCGTGATGTTGTTAGTGTGTTGTTTGAATTCTAACCTGAATGCATAGATGAGTCGGTCTCCACTAGGGGTTGTTATCACGATCCCTATACCTGCGCCTTCTCCGTTGGAGGAGCCATCTACGAATATCTCCTACCTTCGTGAGTTCCGTGGTTCCAAGAGATCCTCTGGTGTCGGCTTGTGTTCATCCATTCCTGGGATGTCATCTATCTCAGCTTCGTCATTCAGAGGTAGGTCTGCCAAGAAGTCTGCTAAGATTTGTGATTTCTACGCTTTCCTGGTTTCGAAGATTATGTGAAATTGTTTGATCATGGCATTCCATTTTGCCACTTTTCCAATCTTCTTTGTGCTATCGAGTATTTGACTTATTTGAGCCTTCGTGAAAACTCGGATGGTGTGTGCATCAAAATATATCCTTAGCTTTTGTGTTGCTACTACTAAGGCATATATGAGTTGTTCCACCTTGGTGTAGTTACGCTCCGCTGCACTGAGTGTCTTGCTGATGTAGTATACAGGATTTTCTCCTTGCCCTTGGTCTTGTACCAACACTGTGCTCACAACGTAGCTTGTTGCTGCTAGGTATAGTGTGAGTATTTCGCCTGGCTCCGGTTTCTGCAAGATGGGTACTTATACTAAGTACTCTTTGATCTTGCGAAAAGCTTGTTCGCACTCTTCAGTCCATGTGAACCTGCTTCCTTTCCTTAGTATGTCAAAAAATGCTTTGCATTTATCTGATGATCTTGATATGAATCTCCCCATGGAAGCTAAAATTCCATTTAGCTTTTGCACTCCTTTTAGGGCTTACAGAGATGGCATCTCCATTATTTCTCTGACCCTTTCAGGGTCTACTTCGATTCCTCGCTTGGTGACCAAGTATCCCAAGAATTTTCCTAAGGTAACTCTGAACGTACATTTGTCCGGTTTCACCTTCATGTGGTATCTCCTCATGGCTTCAAATATCTCCCTTAGGTCTGAGAGATGGTTTTTTGCTTCTTTGCTCTTGACGAGCATGTCGTCTACGTAGACCTCCAGCATTTTTCCTATCCATGGCTTGAAGATTTTGTCTACTAATATTTAGTATGTTCCCCCGCGTTCTTTAGTCCAAAAGGCATTCTTGTATAGCAATACAGGCCTCGTGGGGTAAAGAACGCAGTATGCTCTTGATCTTCTTCCGCAAGGGCTATTTGGTTATAGCCTTAGTATCCATCCATGAAGGATATCCTTTGGCGGCCATCGGTTGCATTGACCAGCTGGTCAATATTTGGAAGTGGGTAGTTGTCCTTGGGGCACGCTTTGTTGAGATTGCTAAAGTCGGTGCAAATGCATACACCTCCGTTCTTCTTAGGAACGATGACCATGTTTGATATCCAAGTGGGATATTTGACTTCTCGTATGAATCCAGCTGCAAGTAACTTTTGCAACTCTTTTTCTACCCCTTCGTGGTAGATGTCTGCCACTTTACGTATGCAATTGTTTGAATGGTGGTATCTCCGGTCTGAGCCGAAGGTGGTGTCAGACCAAATTCGAATCGATTCCCGGCATGTCTTCCATTGACCACGCGAAGACATCTGCGTATTCTTTTAGTAGCCTTTGTAGTTGCATCTCCTCTTCTTTATCAAGCAAAGTTCCAATGTTGAGCATCTTTGGTTTTGCCTCCGTCCCGATGTTGATTTTCTTTGTTGGTTCTACCGGTGAGCAGATTTGAGGAGTGCTTATCTGTAATTGTCAGTTGGAGGAGACATCTGCGCCGGGGGTGGCGGAGGTGCTTGTCTCCGGGTCTGAGACGGCTTTGGGTGCTGAGGAGGCTGCGTCCTGTACTTCCTTGGTATTTTCCTTACGTCTCTTTCTTTCATGTTGTTGAGTAGCAGTTCTTTCTTCGTTGAGTATGATTTCCGTTAGATTGTATAGATTTTCGTCTTGTTGGTCGCCTTTGATTTCCATTTCACCCATAGGTGTAGGAAAGCGTAGGTATTGGTGATACATCGAAGTTGTTCCTCGTAGTTGATAGACCCATAGTCTGCCCATGATTACGTTGTAGGGCGAAGGTGCGTCCACCACACAGAAGCGTGTACTGGTTACTAAGGGTCCTGCGTGAAACTGCAAGACGATTTCTCCCTTCGGTCTTGAGACTGCTCCATTAAAACCGTATATTGTGCAAGTGGAAGAATCCATTTGCTCTGTTGTCAAACCCATGTGTAGGTAGGGTTCGTAAAATAGCACATTTAACGAACTGCCCCCATCCACAAGGACCTTTTTAACGTTCCATCCATGTATTAGAAGAGTGATCACTAGTGGATCGTTGTGCATTTCAACCTCCTGATTGACGTCCTTTGTTGAAAAGGTTAATGGCGTGGCCATCCAGTCTTCCCAAGTGCTAGTGGGTGGTCCACTTAGCTTGAACACTTCATGGGATTCAATCTTCTTTCTGTTTCGAGCTAACTCGAGAATATCTTCGAGCATTTCTTCTTGACCTCCGCTGGAGAAGGTGATCATGTTGATATATTTGTCATCCTTATGTAGTTCTACCCTTTTCTTTGGGATCTCCTCAGTCTCCGCCGGATGCAGCTGTACGTACTCCATGAATTTGCCTTCGTCGATGAATCTTTGGATCACGTTGCGCAGGTGGTAACATGTATCAGTAGTATGTCCGTAGTATTGGTGGTACGCACAGTACTCTTTAGATTCCTTCGTCTTTTCTGGTTGCTTTCCCCTAGTATTAGGGTAAGGAAAGCCTGGATGTGCCCCCTCTTTGCTTAGGATGTGAGAGAAAGTTGTGTTAAACCTCGCGTAGACTTTATCCATAAATTCTTCTCTTCCTTTGCCTAGTTTTCCATCTCCGTGCTTGGATCGCTTGTCTCGAGAATTGATTCTGCCCCCGGCTTCGTTTTGTCGCTTAGATACCTTCGGAATTGGTTCTAGAGAGTTAGTTTGTTGCTGATCTGTTGTTGCCTTTGCTTGTGCCCTGGGGTTGTCCTTCTGGATTTCTTAGAGTCTGATATAACGGTCCTAGAAAACCCTGAGGTCGCCTTCGGAATCGAGGGCTCTGTTGTGAAGCTCCACGAAGATGGATGAGGTTCTATCAAGTCCGTACTTATAGCAGTTTATGTTAATTTCTGGATTGACTTTCCCAATTGCTTGGCATGTCTTTTTCCACCTGTATGTGTATTGCATCAGTGTTTCCCGGGGTCCGATAGCTAAAGCAAATAGCCTATCTAACCTGCCTTTGTTGATTTGTTGTACATGTATGTCTCAAAAAACACCGTGGATAGTTGCTCGAAGGAGTCAATTGAGTTTGCTGGTAAGTTGTCATACCAGGCCAGTGCTGATCCCCTCAAGCTTGCTGGGAAGTACCTGCAAAGTACTACCTCGTTTCTTTCCCAATGGGAAAGGACACGAGTGTAATACCGTAGATGGGCTGCGGGATCTGAGGTACCATTGTATGTTTGGAACGTAGGTACCGTGCATTTCGGAGGGATGGACTCCCTCAAAATGCGAAAATATAGTGGGGACGTGGTTGCTTCTTGTAGCACTTCTTCTAGTCTTGCGCCTGCGTGGCCAGTCTTTAGGCCTTGGATCTCCTTTTGCATTTGCTCCATGACCATGTTCACAATGTGAGCATCTTTGGAGAATGCTTCGTCGTAGTATGACTGAGATGGCTTGTATGTTGAATCTGTTTCGTCTGGGTCATGGTGCGCCCTCCTAGTTCCCTTAGGTTGATTCGCCTTTGGTGGGTTGAGATCCACCCTTCGTCTTCCTGAGATAGCTCCGTTTTCACGCCTCTGTTGTGGAGGGTGAGTTTGGGAACCTTCGATTTGCATGTCTAGCATACCTTTGAGGTTCTGGTTCTCCCGGGCCATTTCGTGCATAGCATCTTCGTTCTCCTTGTTGCGGAGTAACAAAGCCGCTATTTGTGCCACCATTTGGTCTTCGTTGTGGGCTCCACCTCCCTGCGGAGTGCTGTCGGCTGGATCTTCAGATTTTTCCACTACTTCGTCTATGATTGGAGCATCTGGATCTATCTGAATCGGGGTTAGGTTTCCCAAACCTCGTCCCATAGGAACTAAGGTTCTGGGTAACCTGGCGTTGGCCGCAGGTGGCTTTGTCAGTCAAAGGTTCTCAGATCTAAGATGCGATTTGTTTAAGAAAGGCTGTTTTAGTAAAAAACAAACATTTTGGCGTTTTGTGGGTATGTATTTTGAAATTTTTTTGTGGATCTGTAACGAGGCACATTTTTAGAGGCTATGAACTCAAAAAACATACGCAAATAATTGATGAATGAATCACTAGAGAGTGAGATTCATCGCTGGAACACATATCCCTTCGTTTCAGAAGATGTAGAAGTAAAATGTAAAACTGTGTCTAATACTCAGGTTCGTGAGAAAAACACGGTGGGCGCCAAACTGTGACTACTCGTTTTACCGTAGTCTACGTAATGTATACAGCTCTGATGATCTGATACTAAGTAGTATTAATACCTCTGTTGAACTGATAGTGCTAAGTAATAAATGATATCTAATATCACAATAATAATGAAGAACACACGTTTAATGAAAAAGCTTCTAAGTTATTATGAGACACAAGAGATTTACGTGGTTCGACATTTGTCTACATCCACGGGTTAGTGAGTGCTTGTTTTTGTATTAAGTTGTGGTGGTTACAAAGATCTTAAATGCTTCCCGAAGTAATAGAGAGAACTCAAGTGGAAGTAAATACTTAATTTCTAAACATTAAAGAGGTATAAGCTTAAGACTAGATCTTCTCTCCTAGATATTGAATGCCCTTAGTTTGTTGGTGAGGCTTGGTATTTATAGCCTTTATTGCTCCAGGTATATCTTTGCTGCCTCTGGGTCTATCGTTTACTGATATACCTTTTGTACCAATGGTACCTTCGTACACCGCGTACTTATCCAGTTGTATTTCGCCACCTCAGCTGGCCCACGTTCCTTTGGGAACTACCCAACCTTAGTACAGGTTGTACCTTCGTTCACCGCCAGCTTCCGCCAATCGGGTTCTGCCATGCTTTCTCTCTCCACGTGCCTAGATTAATGCGTGTAGATAAGAGATTTGAGCATTTAATGCTGATTGGATGCGTCATCTACCTCTGTCCCCTCGCCAGATGACTCTATATAGACTAGGCTTTTTCCTTCCTTATCTTGACCGTTCATGCCTTCTTTCTTGGGATGAGATAAAGTAGATCTGCGGAGTATCCCTTGTTACTCAGGCTTCTCTGCTTAGCGAAGGCTACACAGTTAGATATGTATGCGTCCACTAAGATCTTGACACGTGCTCCACAGAATATTGGTATTCACAAGGCGTATGGAATAGGAGCTACAAAAGTTAATTTATTTTTTGTATTCCATATGTATTGATAGTTTTGTCACTAAAATTGACAAGGGGGAGATTGTTAGAGCATTGCTCGGTCGAACTCGCATGCGTTGCTATCTCAAGCATGTTTGTCAATGTTAGTGATCAAACCTATAAGTATTGATTTCTAGTCTACTATAGATAAGGTCTCGGACTAGGATAGAAAGTGTAGTTGAGCTCAAGAACTCCATGGCAATCATCATACAAGACGAAGGACTACTCAAGGAACCGGTGGATCTTCATCGACTAAAAGGTATGTGGAGACTTGAACTTATCTATCAATCAAAAGTCTATTTATCTCCTATCTTGAGACAAAAGTCGTTTTGCTATATAAACTTAGATTATACACATTTGCTATTTCGAGTCGAGTTTATCTCGCCTATCTATTTCTCGAAATATGTGTTGTTAAGCTTTCGCTTTAACCAAGTTCATCTTTACCTGGTGATGAAAGTCATGACAAGTTTCAATCACTTTGGAAATTGCATACTTTGACGAAAAATAGTTTGTGAATAACAACTATATAATATCGACGTCCTCTAAGAATGTTCCAACGATTGAAATGAGAGTTTAGATTATATAACCATTGGAAGATATAAGCATTGTTGTGGAAACACATATATGTATAAGTCCTTATTCCTTGAACCGAAGTTTGCGAACTTTGTTGATTAAGAGAACCGGCGTGGTGGCGTGAGCCAAGTCCGCGAACTGGCGGAAGTTCTCGTCCCGAGAATTTCTTCTGCACTCCGTCCGGGAACTTAAGTCCGCGAACACAGTCTACGAACTTGAGTAGGTTATATCTAAAAACGATGTTTGTGAACTTATTCTTATATAAACTAAGGAATGCAAATGCAAATCGTGGCTATATAGTTCATGAACCCATTCGAGTGAATCAAATCGTTTTTGCTTCGATTATGTCTTGTGTAGTTACATAAGATTTCCTTGCAATTGAAAAACTCTCTAACTAGTTCACTTGAGTCATTTGAACTAGTTATGGTGAAGAAGAATATGGTTGATATGAAAGTGATCATATGGCTAACCATTTGGTTGACTATTGTTGAACCAACAAATGTACAAGTTTGGGTACGGTTACACAAGCCTAGAAACGTGCATTTCATTTGTGTGTAACAAACTAGTTTTCGATCTAAAGGTTGAAAGATATTAGCTTGAATCTAAATCAGGTTTTCATCTAACAGTGAATATTGAATGCTTTGTTACCAAGCTAACATTGATTCCAGACCCTGATTTGAAAGACTATATTAGGGATAACTCTAGAAACTCGAAAACCTAATCCCCACACCTTCTGTGTGATACTAGTTGTGCTAAGCTAGAGTCGGTTCTCCTTTAACCTTTGGTTTCTTCTTCTAAATCAGCTTAATGACTTAAATACTTCATTGGGATTGTGAAGCCAAGCCGATACCATTTCTTGTAGTTGTGTGATCTGATCTTGCTGTTTCTATCGTACGAGTACAATTGTAATAATTGGCTTGAGATTGATATCTCCAATAGGTAAGATATAAAAGAAATAACAAACACTTCGTATCATCGTTTGTGATTCCACAATATCTTTTTTCGCTGCATCAATTAGGACTATTGTGAGGTGATTGATAATACTAGGTTGTTCTTCGGGAATATAAGTCTGGTTTATCAATTGGTTCATGTTCACCTGGATTTATCAAAAGACGGAACAAAAATCGTAGGTATATTCGTGGGAGACGTATTTATCTATTACCATAGACTTTTCTATGTGATACAGATTTTTTTATTAAAGTCTTCGACTTTGGGTCATAACAACTCTAAGTTGTGGGTGAGATCAGCTAAGGGAATCAAGTACGTAGTATCCTGTTGGGATCAGAGACGTAGGAGTATAACTGTACCTTGGATCAGTGTGAGATTGATTGGGGTTCAACTACAGTCCAGACCGAAGTTAATTTGGAGTAGTCTAGTGTCTGTAGCGGCTTAATACAGTGTGTGTTTAATCTGGACTAGGTCCCGGGGTTTTTCTGCATTTGCGGTTTCCTCGTTAACAAAATTCTGGCTTCTGTGTTATTTCTTTTCTGTATTATATTTTGTTATAAAATTGAAATATCTCAGGTTGTGCGTTGTTCAATTAATTAGAATATCCGACCTTTTGGTTGTTGATTTAAATTGATTGACACTTGGATATTGGTCTTTGGTACCATCCAAGTTATCTCTCTAGTATTTGATAAAGACTCGCATATTTCTATTTGCATGAGTATATATCAACTCGAGAGATTGAGATATAAACTCTTTGATATACTTTTTACCTAGACTGAGTAAGACTGTCTAGTTGATCCTCTAGAAAGTATATTGGAGTTTGTCCATACAGATTGCTAATCGAAATATTGTGTGTGGTTGTTGTACCCCCACTTTTTCAACTCTTCGATTGGAAAATCTGTCAAGGATTTAATCTTCGTTCAGAATGAAGTTAAGAACGATCTTTCTAACCTTCAATTACAGATAAACCAACTCGTTGATGGACAAGCAAAAATCCTTGATAATCAAAACATCTTGATCCGGAACCAGAAGAACGTCATCCTTGATTGCGTCAAAGCCAGGCTTCTTGCTCGCATCGTTGACCGAAAAACAAATGTTCTAACTCATGAACATGGTGTCACTACGATCAAGAAGATCAAGGATATCAGTGACTCTTACTTTGATGGACCTTTTCAAAGGTATGAAATAATCAAAGAAAATTGATTTATTTGTCTAGGAAACTTCTTAAGAGAATTTTATTCTTGTTTTTGTGTAAGAAGGATAACTAGGGTTTGGAATAGCCATTATTGTGAGTACATATAGCTATTTCCAAGGTTTTCATATTCATGTTTTTAGATTTATTTATTTAAATTCTAAAGTTGTTTTAGAAGATGATTTTTGCAGTATTAATCTTTGTGGTTTTATATATTGCAATATGTTATGGGATATGTGTGTTTGCGTCCGTAAACTATTATTGTCCCATATGTTGTCAAAAGGTATCTCGTTTATATGTCAATATGCATGTATTGATACAAGATCGATGAACTTTTGACAAACAAAAGTTAAGCCTATTATGTCATAGATGATGGAAGATAGGTTAAAATCTTTTGTGTTATGAGGATTATGTCTATTATATGTCATTGTGCAAATAATGATGGGAAATAGAATGAATCCTTGTATATTCCGCAGTATCGATCTTCCCTGATCCGTATTTTATATACTGTGTTGTGCGGCTCCATAAGTTCTCTTATGTGAGCATTTCCAACTAAACAAATTATAGATTCGTTTGTGATTAATTTGGTTGTGTATTCCGTTTAAATTAATCATGGGTTCTCTTGTGATTAGTTTGATTGAGAAATTTTGGATACAAAATCATTTCCTTATGGTTTTTGGTGTCCAAAGAAATCCTTCTTTTCTTGTAAAAGTAAGGTCGCTCTTGTTGTTCTTTCGGGAATGACATCAAATGGGAGAGAGTTCTTTTGAACTTGCACTTAATTTCCATATCTTTGTGGGAGTGCGGCTGTGGAATATTTGAGGAGTTATCTTGTATCTTTATAAACTCCGTGATGAGTGCATTTAACTTCGGCTTTATGATTGCATCTAAACAAAGTTGATATGTACTTTTCTTTGGCCTTGAAGTGTCTCCGTGAAAATTTCATTAGGATCCCGTTTTCGTACCTTTGCCAATTTTATTGACAAAAAGGGGGAGAATTAATATGTACTTCACACTACAAATATATATGGTTTTCGGATCATTATGTAAGGGGGAGTGGTTTTAGTGTTGAGACGAAGTATTGACTAAGGGGGAGCGATACATATCACCATAGTATTGTTGTCGAAGTTGTGATATAAGAACTTTGATGATGAGTAATAATACTATGACATTGTATAACAATGATCGAGAGATTTTGTTTTCTCATTGTTATGGCTACAGATGTTCAACAACTATGATGCTGAACTGACTATCCGTGGAATCATGGGAGTACTTGTAAAAGATGAAGTTTTCGAGTAATGTTGAAGCACCAAGGAGATCAAGCATGTGGACGAGAAGCTACAAAGTTTTATCTATTTTGTAATCCATATGTATTGATAGTTTTGTCACTAAAATTGACAAAGGGGGAGATTGTTAGAGCATTGCTCGGTCGAACTCGCATGCGTTTCTATATCAAGCATGTTTGTCAATATTAGTGATCAAAACTAGATTTCTTGATTTCTAGTTTACTTATGACTAAGTCTCGGTCTAGGATAGTTAAGTGTAGTTAAGCTCCAGACTCCATGGAGATCATCTTACGAAGACGAAGAACTACTCGAGGAACCAGTGGAACGTCATCCGACTAAAAAGGTATGTGGAGACTTGAACTTATCTGTCACTCAAAAGTATACTCTATCTCCTACTCTTGAGACAAAGTCGTATAAGTATGATAGTTTTCATATATACACATTTGCTATTTCGAGCCGAATTTACTCGCCTATATTTTTCTCGAAATATGTGTTGGTAAGCTTTTGCATTAACCACATTTATCTTTACCCGTGACGAAAGTCATTATGACGTTTCAATCTTGAAAACAGCTTTGATGACGATAGTCGTGAATAACGATTATAATAACATTATAGAAGAATGTTTCAATGATTAAAGTGTAGAGTTGAGATTACCAACTATGGATATAAGAATATATAGTGTGTTCGAACATTAGTGTATAAATCCATGTTCCGGAAACCAAGTGTGTGCATATGTGTGCATACAGTATTGGTGAAGGCGTACCAGCGGAATTTTTCAACCGAAAATTTCTGCTGAGTTTGTTGTTTGCAAACTAGTAAACCAGTCACCTTAGGTACGCATACCCGTACGCGTACCCACAAAAGTTTTCGAACCAAAAATTTCTGCTGAGTTTTTAAACTCAAATCCGGTAGCTAAGGTACGCATACCCGTACGCGTATCCAAGCTGGTTATTTCTCAAATCGGTAGTTCATGAAATAAAAATAATAAATTATAAGGAATACAATTTTTGCAAACCGTGTGTATATCGTTCATGAATTGATTCAAATGGATCAAACTGATTTTGTTTCAATTGTGTCTATGAATAAAGACCTTAGTAATTGAACAATTCTTCAACTAGTTCTTATGAGTCATTTGAACTAGTTATGAGAAAGATGAATACGATTAATATGAAAGTGCTCATCTGGCTAACCATTGGTTAACTATTTGTGAACCAACTAAGTGTACACGTTTAGGTACGGTTACTCAAACCTAAATGAAATACATTTCATTTATGAGTGACAAGCTAAGTTTCGATCTAACGGTTGAAAGATATTAGCTTGGTTAAATCAGGTTTTTCATCTGATGGTGAATATTAAATGCTTTGTACCAAGGTAACTTGGATTGCAAACCCTTATTTGAAAACTATATAAAGGAAACATTTAGCAACTGGAAAAACTAATCCCCACACCTCCTGTGTGATACTAGTTGGTGTTGCTAGAGTCGATTCTCCTTTAACCTTAGGTTTCTTCTCGAGACCCTGTAGGTTAACGACTGAAAGACTTCATTGGGATTGTGAATCCAGACGAAACTACTTCTCTTGTAGTTGAGCGATCTGATCTTGCCATTTTCTATCATACGAGTTAAATTGAATAATTGACTTGAGATTATATCTCCGATAGGGCAAGATAAAAAGAAATCACAAACATCTTCGTCTCATCGTTTGTGATTCCACAATATCTAGTTTCGCTACCATACGATTTAGATTATTGTGAGGTGAATGATAATACTAGGTTGTTCTTCGGGAATATCATTCCGGGTTATCAATTAGTTCCTGTTCACCTTGATTTATCAAATGACGGAACAAAAACTCTTGGGTATTTCTGTGGGAGATAGATTTATTCAATCCTATAGACTTTTTGTGTGATACAGATTTGTTTATCAAGTCTTCGACTTTGGGTCGTAGCACCTCTTAGTTGTGGGTGAGATCATCTAAGGGAATCAAGTGCGTAGTATCCTGCTGGGATCAGAGACGTAAGGTGCACAACTGTACCTTGAATCAGTGTGAGATTGATTAGGGTTCAACTACAGTCCATACCGAAGTTAGTTTGTAGTAGGCTAGTGTCTGTAGCGGCTTAATACAGTGTGGTGTTCAATCTGAACTAGGTCCCTTGGGTTTTTCTGCATTTGCGGTTACCTCGTTAATAAAACTTCTGGTGTCTGTGTTATTTCTATTCTGCATTATATTTTGTTATATAATTGAAATATCACAGGTTGTGCATTGTATCGATCAATTGTGAAATCGAACCTTTGGTTGTTGATTGGAAATTAATTGATCCTTGGATATTGGTCTTTGGTACCATCCAAGTTTATATTTCTAGTATTTGATAAAGACTCGCAGATTGCTTGAGTAAAGATCAAATCGAGAGATTGAGATATTAACTCCTTGATATACTTTTTATTAAGATTGAGTCTGACTGTCTAGTTGATTCTCTTAAAAGTATATTAGAGTTATTCCATACATATTGCTAACCGAAATATTGGGCGAGGTTGTTGTACCCCCGTATTTTCAATTGGTATCATAGCAGGCAAACACGTTTGAAGACCTTACAAGTCTGTGTTTGTAGCAATCTAATTCTATGGAAGAAGTAGTATCTCATATCTACGCATAGTCTATGTATTCCCATACTTTTGACTATGTGAAATGTCTTGGTTTTTCCTCAAAGGATAATTCTTTAGCTGATTCTTCTGAATCCAGAGAAAGAAACGAGACAATTGACAGGATGTCATAAGTAGAAAGGAATAACACCATAACCAAAGAAAATCCAACTGAGACGATTGATTTTCACAATCATTCTCAACTCTTGGATGAATTTGAAAAGTCTCTTAGTCGAGAACGTGAACTCTATAAAATCATTGAATCTTTCTCTAACGATATTAAAAGACTCACTCAAGAAAATCTTCTACAACAAGAAAAGATTAGTATTCTTGAGAATATTGTTAAAGAGGGAACAATTAGAGAAAAACGTTTAACTAAGACACACTTCTCTGATTTGAAAAACCTTCGTGTTGAAACAGAGAATATTGTTGCATCTCTTCACCTAGCCCAAAAACAGTCCATCCCTTGACAAAGGAAAATAATGTAATGAGAAATTCTTCTATGTCACATGCTGAGTCTCAATATGAGTTACCTGACATGAATAAATACTTATCAAAGGAAGTCCCTACAAAATATAAACGACAAACTTCCAAACGGGACATTGGTTTGAAACAGATACCTTTCAACAATTCTCTTCCACGAACTTGTTCCTTCTGTGGGAAAAGGAATCATAGTGCTAATCGTTGTTTTATTAGGAAGAAACAGACCTCGGATCTTCAAAATCTTCTTATATTTACCGTCAACCGAGTTAATCATCCGGAGGCATCAAGAATGGATTTCACTCCCATAGAAAACCAGAATTCTCGTAAAAAGATTTTTAATGACCGCTCATTTCAAAGTCTTTACAGGGACCGTGTTTTTACTCATGGTGAAAAAACACAGTTTCCCAGTGTACATGAGAATAAAACTGGTATATCTAAGTCTAGAAGATGGAGACCAATCTCAGGTAGTCCTCTGGAACCAATTTCTAGAGGTCCTAGACATAATTATCAAAAAATTCCATTTAATGGATTCTCTGAAAGGGCTGTAAGAAATTTTTATGGATTTCAAAAAAATCAAAGAGAGGTAAGAAATACAAAAGTCAGATTGTCGGATGGCACCCCCAAATCACCTCTCAACACTCATGATGAGATCATATCTCATCGTGCTACCTAACTACATGTATTCTCATCCTTGAATCTAACTTGAGAGATACAAGGATGTTTGTAAGAGAGATGCTCAAGTCTTCTGTTGATTAACATCCGTAGGTTTGACGTCTGTTATACATGTTGAGATTTTTCAGTTAATTTTCTCTGTATCTAATGTAACTCTTTTGCTCTATCTTATCAGATATTGAGTCTTGTTTAAAAGAGACATTTTGAGAAACAGTATGTATTTTCTTGGGTCCTTTATTTCTCTGATATTTTTGGGTCCACGAACGTCCAAGTCTTCTTTAAATTCCAGGGTTTCTATCAAGGGTGTCTCCCCTGGTTGATAACATATATATATGCCTTGTATGTGATTATCCTATTCCCAGAAAAAGATGCCTATGGGAACCTCTGTTGAACCTCAACAAGAAGTAAACATTAAGATGGAAGAAGACTTCAAAGGGTGTGATTCAACTCAATATCTGATTCTGAAAAAGATGCTTGAAAGAAAAGAGTATAACTCTTGGATTGAAGAATCTGTTAAGGATTTAATCTTCGTTCAGAAGAAGTTAAGAATGAGCTTGCTAACCTTTAATTGTAGACAAACCAACTCATTGATGTACAAGCAAAAATCCTTGATAATCAAAACATCTTGATCAGGAACCAGAAGAAGTTCATCCTTGATTGCGTCAAATCCAGGCATTTTGCTCGCATCGTTGACCCAAAAACAAATGTTCTAACTCATGAACGTGGTGTCTCTACGGTCAAGAAGATCAAGGATATCAGTGACTCTTACTTTGATGGACCTTTTCAAAGGTATGGAATAATCAAAGGAAACTGATTTATTTGTCTAGGAATTTTCCTAAGAGAATTTTATTCTTGTTTTTGTTTAAGAAGGATAACTAGGGTTTGGAATAGCCATTATTGTGAGTACACATAGTTATGTCCAACATTTTCATCTTCATGTTTTTATATTGATTTATTTAAATTCTAAAGTTATTTTAGAAGATGATTTTTGCAGTATTAATCTTTATGGTTTTATATATTTCAATATGTTATGGGATATGTGTGTTTGCGTCTGTGAACTATTATTGTCCCATACGTTGTCAAAATTTATCTCGTTTGTATGTCAATATGCATGTATTGATACAAGATCGATGAACTTTTGACAAACAAAAGCTAATCCTATTATGTCATTTATTGAGGGAAGATAGGTTAAAATCTTTTGTTTTACGAGGATTATATCTATCATATGTCATTGTGCAAATAATGATGGGAAATAGAATGAATCCTTGTATATTCCGCAGTATTGATCTTCCCTGATCCATATTTTATATACTATGCGACTCCATAAGTTCTCTTATGTGAGCATTTCCAACTAAACAAATCATAGATTTGTTTGTGATTAATTTGGTTGTGTATTCCGATTAAATTAATCATGGGTTCTCTTGTGATTAGTTTGATTGAGAATTTTTGGATACAAAATCATTTCCTTATAGTTTTTGGTGTCCAAAGAAATCCTTCTTTTCTTGTAAAAGTAAGGTCGCTCTTGTTGTTCTTTCGAGAATGACATCAAAGGGGGGAGAGTTCTTTTGAACTCACGGTTAATTTCCATATCTTTGTGGGGAGTGCGGCTTTGGAATATTTGAGGAGTTATCTTGTATCTTTATAAACTCCGTGATGAATGCGTTTAGCTTCGGCTTTATGATTGCATCTAAACAAAGTTGATATGTACTTTTCTTTGGTCTTTAAGTGTCTCCATGAAAATTTCATTAGGATCCCATTTTCGTACCTTTGCCAATTTTATTGGTCTTTAAGTGTCTCCATGAAAAATGGTACGCGTACCAGCGGAAGTTTTCAACCGAAAATTTCTGCTGAGTTTGTAGTTTGTAAACTAGTAAACCAGTCACCTTAGGTACGCATACCCGTACGCGTACCCACGGAAGTTTTTGAACCGAAAATTTCTGCTGAGTTTGTAAACTCAAATCCGGTAGCTAAGGTACGCATACACGTACGTGTACACAAGCTAGTTATTTCTCAAATAGGTAGTTCATGAACTTAAAACAATAAATTTTAAGGAATGCAATCTTTGCAAACCGTGGGTATATTGTTCATGAATTGATTCAAATGGATCAAACCGATTTTGTTTCAATTGTGTCTCTGAATAAAGACCTAAGCAATTGAACAACTCTTCAACTAGTTCTTATGAGTCATTTGAATTAGTTATGAGAAAGATGAATACAATTATTATGAAAGTGCTTGTATGGCTAACCATTGGTTAACTATTTGTGAACCAACTAAGTGTACACGTTTAGGTACGGTTACTCAAACCTAAATGAAATACATTTCATTTGTGTGTGACAAGATAAGTTTCGATCTAACGGTTGAAAGAGATTAGCTTAGTTAAATCAGGTTGTTCATCTAACGGTGAATATTGAATGCTTTGTTACGAAGGTAACTTGGATTGCAAACCTGATTTGAAAACTATATAAAGGAGACATCTATCAACTGGAGAAACTAATCCCCACACCTCCTGAGTGATACTAGTTGGTTTTGCTAGAGTCGATTCTCCTTTAACCTTAGGTTTCTTCTAGAGACCCTGTGGGTTAACGACTGAAAGACTTCATTGGGATTGTGAATCCAGATGAAACTACTTCTCTTGTAGTTGAGCGATTTGATCTTGCCATTTTCTATCGTACGAATTCAATTGAATAATTGACTTGAGATTATATCTCCGATAGGGCAAGATAAAAATAAATCACAAACATATTCGTCTCATCGTTTGTGATTCCACAATATCTAGTTTCGCTACCATACGATTTAGATTATTGTGAGGTGATTGATAATACTAGGCTGTTCTTCGGGAATATCATTCCGGGTTATCAATTAGTTCCTGTTCACCTTGATTTATCAAATGACGGAACAAAAACTCTTGGGTATTTCTGTGGGAGATAGATTTATTCAATCCTATAGACTTTTTGTGTGATACAGATTTGTTTATCAAGTCTTCGACTTTGGGTCGTAGCACCTCTTAGTTGTGGGTGAGATCATCTAAGGGAATCAAGTGCGTAGTATCTTGATGGGATCAGAGACGTAAGGAGCGCAACTGTACCTTAGATCAGTGTGAGATTGATTAGGGTTCAACTACAGTCTAGACCGAAGTTAGTTTGTAGTAGGCTAGTGTCTGTAGCGGCTTAATACATTGTGATGTTCAATCTGGACTAGGTCCCGGGGGTTTTCTGCATTTGCAGTTTCCTCATTAACAAAACTTTTGGAGTCTTTGTTATTTATATTTCAAATTATATTTTGTTATATAATTGAAATATCATAGGTTGTGCGTTGTATCGATCAATTGTGAAATCGAACCTTTGGTTGTTGATTGGAAATTGATTGATCCTTGGATATTGGTCTTTGGTATCATCCAAGTTTATATCTCTAGTATTTGATAAAGACTCGCAAATTGCTTGAGTAGAGATCAAATCGAGAGATTGAGATATTAACTCATTGATATACTTTTTATTAAGATTGAGTCTGTTTGTCTAGTTGATTCTCTTAAAAGTATATTAGAGTTAGTCCATACAGAATGCTAATAGAAATATTGGGTGAGGTTGTTGTACCCCCGCATTTTCACATAATACCCCAAGATTCATAAATTACACTTATATTGGTAAGCCAAGAATCTACAGTAACATGAGAATGGAGAAAAATAGCAATCTTCATATCAGAGTTTCATCGACAGAGGATGTTGGTGTCGAAGGCCGAAATACCTTCGGTCAATGCTTTCCATAAGAAAAGCTATATTTTGATGGAAAAGGCAGTGCCCACTAGAACTCAGATAGAGGTAGAGGTGTCTGATGCAATTGATTTAAGTTGCTAGTCATGTCTTTGTATCTTGATGCTGCGGTTAACTGCCCGAGTGATATGTGTCTACTCCTTTCTTTTTCGGCTTGATCCATACCTTTAACAAGTCTTTATCTTTGAACTAGTCTTGAATAAAACCCAATATATGCCCTTAAAGGATTAGTGTTAATAGTGTTATCACAGAAGGTACTAATTAAACGAGACTAGGACTAAATACTACAGTACTTAACTATATTGAGATCTAGCTACCTTTGCAACTTTTATATGACTACAATACAACAGAATAGTAAATAAATCCAGCAAGGGAAAATTTTAATTGCGAGAGAAACCAAAACTAAACTTGTTAGAGCACTGCTCGGTCGAACTCGCAAGCGTTGCTATCTCAAGCTTGTTTGTCAAGTTTAGTTGATCAAAACTATATACTTGATTTCTAGTCTACTTATAGCTATGTCTCGAATTAGGATAAAAGTGTGTAGTTGAGCATTAGACTTCACGGCGTTCACCAATTGAAGAAGAAGATCTACTGAAGAGCTTGGAGGAACTTCATCAACAAAAGGTATGCAGAGACTAAATCTTATCTATCACTTAGAAGTCTATTATATTTATCTTTTAATGAGACTAACTCATATAGCTATATAGACTTTGCGTTATACACATTTGAAATTTCGAGCCGAGTTTATCTAGTTTATATATTTCTCGAAATACGTGTTGGAAGCTTTTTAGCTTTAGCTTAACTTCATCACCTACTTGACGAGTTTAGTTGTAGACAATTTATTTGTTAAAAACTAAATATTAAGTCAAGATGATCATGTGAAAGTTATCTTGAACATCTTACATGATTTGTGTGAGACAATCATTTGATGTTAACTTGGGAAGTTTCGTACGATTAATCACTTGAAAATTACTTGAAGTTAGTGGTATGTGTAAGATTACTATTGTTGTCTTATAAGGATGTTTCAATGATTAAATGAGAGTTTTAGAACTACTAGCAATGTCTGGATATAGCACAGTATTCGTATCTTGTATGCGAACTGTGAAGTACTAGTTCAGGTCCGGAGCTCTTGTTTGTGAACGGGTTTAACTGTCATAGCTCCGGAACTGTGATTTGCGAACGGAAAGACTAGGATAGATCCGGAAATGTGGTTCGACTACTCAGTTTGCGAGCACAGTAGTTAGGTTCTAAAATCGGTAAGTATGACAATTCGTTACCTTTTCCATCCAAGTTTCAATTAGCTAAGTCAGCAGTACTATACGTGTGACATACACAAAAGTAACTTTAATGAATTTGCTAAAATACCTTCATCTTCTTCACTAATAATTGAAATTTAACTGTGAAAGTGATTTTATGATACATTTAGTTAAGATTGGTGCTTGATAAATATGTATCATATGTTAGTGGTGGAGGTACAACGAAGTTGAGGGAACGAAAATTGAAGCGATTGCTTGTATTGATTGACGATCTACGAGTTGGCTGTTGATTAAAGGAGGATGTTACTTTCCTTCGAACAATCAAAATGCATTTTATGGTGGGGAATATGCAATCTATTAAATATCCTCCACAATCTGTTATCAAATCAATTAACTCATCCAATTTCAGAAGTATCACATAATCATTTAAAAATCAATATATAAGCAATTCAATCAAAATCATTCCCATCCGGGTAGGGTGTGTGTGCAGCTTACTCCGTCACCAGGGATGTTAGATTACAAATTTCTACAAGGGAACATTATCTATATACTCCTACTATGAGATCCATAACAAATATATCCTTTTGAACTTTACAAATACCCCTAAACATAATACATTACTAAATATCCTCTTTTGTGTAATGTATATACAAAACCATTACCACTACCCACCATTCAACAAAAAAAAAACAACAAACAAACAAAATAAGAAAACCTCTACTGTCCGCCATCACCATTGTCCGCCACCGCCACCAACCACCACCACCAACTACCACCAACGACCACCACAATCACCACCACTGACCACCACCACCACCACCGCCAACCACCACCACTATCCACCACCACCAACCGCCACCATCACCGACGAACACCACCGCCGCCGCCAACCACCACCGCCGCCGCCAACCACCACCGCCGCCGCCAACCACCACCACTGTCCACCACTACCGCCGCCAACCAGCACCACTATCCACCACTTCCGCCTCCCACCACCACCAACGACCACAACCACCACCACCACCGCCGCCGCCAACCACCACCACTGTCCACCACCACCGCCAACCAGCACCGCTATTTTCCTTCACCACCACCGCCGCCAACACCCACCACCGACAACCACCACCTCTACCCACCACCGCCACCAACCACCACCACTTTCATCCACCGCCACCAATCACCACCAGCAACCACCAACTCCACCACCATCATCTAGAGGCAACTTGCTGAAAGTTGTCTCCAAATATGGAGGAAACTTGCTGAAGTTGTCTTCAATAACGGAAGAAACTAGCTCAAGTTGTCTCCACATATGGAAGCAACTGGGACAAGTTTTCTCCAACTTATGAAAAGTATACACAAAAAATGAACCCGGCGTGAGTCGAACACGCATCATATTACATGGAGTCAATCGTGCTACCGTTGCACCATAGGTTTGTTAATGCAAAATGACATACAAAATCACATTCAAATAGATATACTACAACTACTGATGTATAAAACTTCTCAGATGTTCGTGGTCTGTAACATATACATTCCTAGTAGTTTGCGCGCATCCAACACAAGTTCATATCGTCTCTCGTAATTACCCCCACCACAACTCAAACCACCACCATACAACACCATATCCTCCATCTCTGCTACTGCAACTCCTATTGAGTTCCTGCTGAACTTCCTAAGCATTCATTTATCCTCTTGACTTTAAAGCATGAGCATCAACAGCACAACCATCATCAACAACTCAACATAACAGCTACTCTAAGATATATGTATAATATAATTTCATATGAATGAATGGACCCAAAAACATAACCAAGTTGCCTCCAAACTGGAATCAACTAGCTCAAGTGGCCTCCAATCTGGAATCAACTAGATCAAGTTTCCTTCAAAAGTGAAAGCAACTTTCTCAAGTTGTCTCTAAAAAAAGGGAGCAACTAGCTCAAGTTGTCTCCAATAGCGGAAGCAACTTGGTCAAGTTGTCTTCAATCGTTTGACGCATCCAACACAAGTCCACTGCAACAAACCACTACTTCTAACACAACAAACCACCTCCACTGCAACATCCACTACCACTACCATTGGTGCAAACAAATCAAATTGGAAGATCAACAAACCTGCAATATCATCTTCTCGGCCTCTTAACATCAACATCACCAATGCACGACCATCAACGTGGAATCGGTCAACGTCCTTGAACTCTGTATATAATCAAAAACTGATTCAAGACAAAGCATTAACATCAACATCACCTGCATCTTCACTAATCACCGCCACAGCCGTTGCCACCAGACTCCAATTACAGGTGTAACTCCAATTACACAACAATAGTAAATAGAAGCCAATAATCAACCATGGCCGCGACACAGTAAATACACATCTATATATTCCCTCCTGCCAATGAATTCAACTCGAGAAAAATTAATACAAGCCTTCTATTGTATATCTCCTTCTTCATGTTGTTGTTTCCTGTAGAGAAATGTGAGAAAAACAAATTGTTACAGCCATGAACACCATTTTCCCTCATTCAAACCATATCTGATTCTCTATGAGTCTCAATCTCGCAACCATAAAAGCAACATCTCATTCCTTCATTTGTTTTGTTATCCCAAAAATCACCCAGAACACCACCAACTCGAACTCAAAACCAAACTAATCAACACCCATTTGACCACCAAACATCGCCAGCAACTGCCATCTCATAACTGAGCCCTATACATCAACCAGACAAATCCATTTAACCTTATTTGAATATGCTACTTGAGAACCCATTCTGCACTTGATTTTTTTCTTGAAACTCCACCTCATGATTTGAATCTGACCTTTGTAATGTAAAAATCACCAATACACAATCGATTTGTATCGATCCATGAAGAATCCATCTCCATTTGATAAATCTGTACAAGAAAGATCGAAAATTTTCAGAAATTGAAACCTTAAACTCTAAATTGCTGAATCTGAAAAATGAGTTTCTGATTTGATTTTTAATTTCAAATCTCTAAATCATACCTTAGTTTTCATTTTTATCTGGAAAAGGAAGTTGTTGTTGTCGAAACGATGGTGGTCGTCATTGTAACGGTGGTGGTGGTGTTGATTTCTCGCTGAAGATTGTTTTCTCGTTGATTCCTCACCAGATCTAAGTTTTGAAGACTATTTTCTCGTTGATTTGCAGATTAGTTTTGTATCTAAATCAAAATCGATTATTTAAGAATTGGGTGTGGTGCTATAAGTGGTGGTTTAGGTAGTGACGAAGCTGATAATGGCAGCGATGAAGATGGTGGTGGCGGAGGCGAAGATGGTGCTGGTGGTGAAACGATGAAAATGTGTCGGTTCTTCTATTGATTTTTCTCTGAGTGAGATATAAAGAAGAAGTCCGAATATAAGATACAAAGGTTAAAAAAGGGATTAGGTAAATTATTTTTTGGTTCGTAATTTCAATTATGCCATTAGGGGTATTTGTAAAGACTCATAAGGGTATATGTGATAGGCCCATGGATAGTAGGGGTGATTATAACATTCCCACTTTCTACAACTATGACCTATTATAAAGTATTCATACATTGAAAATAAATTCCATTATTGATTGGATGCGATTGACAAATCAGAAATATACCATGTGGATAGATTAGTTGTGGGTGAGATGACATACATTATATTGGATTCATCCGCTGTTAAGCGCTAATTATGACGTGTTTGAGAAACCCATAGGCTACCATGACCAGAATAAGTTCGGTTTTAGCCCCATTTCCATCCAGTCTAATATAATACGGATGACATCCACATCCAATTAATAAGCATTGGGTAAATCCGCGGATGGACAGATTGAATGCAGAAGAATACAATGTATTTCTTTAATAATCCATATTCTATGTGACATATGATGTCATTGGCATGTTTGACGCGGAGACACGCACGTCTAAGCGTCGACGCAGACACGTGATCATTTTAGACGCGTCCATGCAACTAAGCACGTGTTGCACATCCACTCGCAAAAAGTTGGACGGAACGAGTCGGGCCAGCGGATTCGGCACGAAATGCTCATCCTAGTCAAGAAACCTAATATAGGGGCTTCACAAATCCATAGAGGGGCTTCACATGTAAGACAAAACAGAATCATCAGCAATAAATTGAAAAACCCCATATCCAACCGATTTTTATAGTGGTTAAACACCCCTTGGTTAATTAGATTTAATCATTCAATTGGGGTAGATAATTTAGTTTTTATATTAAATTACTGATTCAAACAGCTCATTTTTTTTTCTTTTTACCGCTAGGGCGAACACCAGTTTTCTAGCAGTAACTGGTTCTAAAGCTTGCTTGCAGTTAGGAATTTTTTCTTTCCAAATCCCCGTCTTCACCATTCACACTATTCTTTCGATTAGTACCGTCCCATGACCAAAAAAATTCTAGAGAAAGAGTGAGAGAGTCGGCAATTATGAAGCACAAGACAATAAATCGAACTACTGCTCAAATTTATTAGCACCACCTCAATTATAACTCCATTACCAAACCTACTGAGTACTAAATAATAGCTGAATTCAATCAATAGAGATTGAAAATATGGGAATAACATCATGCAAATAATAACGGAAATAAAACTAATAGTTTTTTTTTTTCATTTTCATTGCACAAATGCAAACCCAATTCATAATCAACACCAACAATTTATTTTTGAACAACGAGGGATATTTTGATGTTCTTGGTGCTTAATCCAAGACCGACAGAGAAATAAGAATCCCCTCTTTAATGCAAGCAAGCCAACATGATAATCCTTATCCATTTTTTGGTTAACCAAACGGATTTTGGTTCACCAAACGAAATAGGACCAAAATGCTTAACGGAATAGGGACCTTTCGTTTAATATATATCTAACTAAGGACAGAAATGATTAACGGATTAGAGACCTAAAAATAATAATATGTGAAACCGTTTATTTATAGAAATGCCATTCTTATAAAAAAAAAGACAAATATTTAAAAACTCCGTATCTTTCAAATGTTATGTCGGATTTTTGTGAATTTTATATATTTGGAAAGCTCTTTGAATTATCTACGCAACGAGTATAAACAACAATATCGAATGTTTACTTTTTAATGTATTTACAATCCTCAAAAGAAAAACTAGCTATAATTTAAAGGTAAATTAAAAGAGCCTATGTAATTTTTATATGTTGCCTATATGATGCTCAAATATTTCACTTGATACACTATAAAACTACTTAGAAGAATCTATAGATTTTAGTTTTGAATATGAAAAATTACCTCCGTTTCATTAAAAGTGATATTTTCACTTTTTTATTTTTACCCAATAATAAGCCAAATTAGAAATAAAATGAAAGTACCAATTTCTAAGAAATAGAAGGAAAAATTAAGAAAAAGTAATGTCGCCGACGTGCATCGCAGGTGCCCACTACTTGTTCGAGTAAAAGAACTAGTTATATTTGGAAGCAAAACCACCAGACTGGGAATATACGACCAAGAGGTACGGTATTCTTGTTGCTTAGCCCTGCTGCAGATTTCTTTAGATGCAGATTTTTAGGATCTTTTTAATGTGTATCTGAAATGAGATGTGAATATTCCCTCTCATTGTATTAATCTTGTAGGTTGGATTCCTTCCCTCTCATTATATTAATCTTTTCGGTCGGGTTCCAAAGTATTCGCCAACCGTAACCAAATTACGGCTAGATAATCAACCGTGTATACTACGATTGGCTTCTCAAATATCAAAACCTACCCATAAATTATTGGAGTTTTTTTTTATACTTCCAAGATTATTTACGGTCAGGACTGGTACTCAAACCCAATCATAAAAAAAGTTACGGCTATAGATTATAAATAAAATAAAAAAAACGATTAGAAAAGGAAGAATACCTAACCGTAACTGCACTGCAACTCTAATTTTTAATGGAATTTGAATGAACCTTTCTTTTTCCACGGATCTATGATATAAGTTTTTGAAATAGTGGTTTAATCGAAGACGAAAACAAATGAAAAGGAAAAGAATTACGGTTGAAAAAGAGGAGGAGAGATGAAGGAGAAGGAGTAGAAGAGTTACGATTTTAAGTTGAAAAAGAAGAGGAGAGGAGATGAAGGAGTAGAACCACACATAGCCGGTCCTGAGTCTATAAGGGTCCTGTGCGAAAAAACTTCGCAGGGCCTTTTATAGAAACCTATTATTGGGACTTCACATTTCAATAGAGAGGCTTCACTCATGATTTTAGTGTCTATTTATTTAGTTAGGGGGTGTCCTGAAGGCATTTAAAATGTCTAAGTGGCCCTTCCGTCTATTTAAATCTAATCAATAAATAATCAAATCAGCGATTCTTTGACCTCTTTAACATTGATGGTGATCGAGAATAACCCAACTAAAATTGATAATCAACAAATCAATTAAGAAAACCATGATGAAATCGGTGCATAATTTCAAATTTCTCAACTGCATCCAATGATTTTGTGATGTTTCGACACAAACTCATTTATTTTTTTCCTATTTGTGTTTGAAATTGTTTGATTTATCGAAATAAATAGAAAAATTAGGTTTGCCAAACCAGTTACGGTTAGGTATGTTCAATTAATTAACCGTAATTTTCTTTTCAGAAGCTGTTACAATTGGAAAACTAACAACTCCTAACCATAAAATATAAAGTAAATAAACACATGTATAGTTACGGTTAGGTTTCTAGCCGTAAATATTTTTACGGTTGGTTTCGATTCTCAAAATTCTAACCGTAAATGTTCCTGAGTAACAATATTTTTCAGGTTTTTAAAAATTAGTTACCGTTGATTTTCATTTAAGATAAACCAACCGTAATTTTAGTATGGCTAGATTTTTTTTTTGTTTAACTAACCGTAAAAAGATCTTGTGTTGCTGAAGTTAAAGTTACGATTGGTTTTTCAAACTTAATTTACTCACGGTTTGTTTCAACTTGACGTGGCTAACAGTAAGTATCTACGTACGGTTGGATTAATACACATGTAGTGTTTGAATAGTTATCCAAAACTCAAAATTCTTCCACCCAATTAAAGCTAGTTACATATATTCCGTACATGAGTTTTAAGATGATACGAAATTCACGCAAGATATGATCCTTCACGAGAATGGGTGCTTATTTAACCAGATGCTAAAAAACGCTTTTGATCTATTCAGTCGGTGGGTCATCAAATCCTTTGATCTATTCAGTGGGTGGGTCACCAAATCTCCCATCAAATTTGCCAAGGGGATGCCAATTTACATTCAATCAAAGCCCTACCCACCATGAGTGTAACCGATAGAAATGGCAAAAAATTCGAATTACGGTTGGATCTGACAAGCCAACATACCAACCGTAAATTATTTACGGTCAACTTTGAAAGATAAAAATCCAACCGTAATTGGTTTACGATGAGTTTTTTTTTAATTTTAACCACTTACGTTTAGGAGTTGGTCATCACCTAACCGAAAGCCAGTATGGTTGGCTACAAATGAAGAACCAAACCGTAAGTTCATTCTGAAAATCTAAAAAATTCAATTTTTTTTTACGTACAATGTTGAGTAATAAAAATGACATTGGAGCTAAGTTAGTGATATACCTAATTATTTCCGTCCATTAATTTCTTCACTTTGGTTGAATCAAAATCTAGGGTCTTAGAAAAAAATGCCCCCAGAAATTTTTTTCCTCTACTTTATTGATTTAATCATTATCTAATTAAATTATTAACACTAATTAAATAGGGATAGTTTAGTCACTATACAAATATTTTAGATAAGGGTTTTTTTTAAATTACTAATGTGTGACATTTTTTTGTCCTATTAATGAAGCCCCTCTATTGGAATGTGACGCCCCAATAATAGGCTTCCTTTTATAAGGTCAACTTCTTTTTTACTGACACGAATGTTAACTTTTTTTTTTTGTTGATGTCCACCTACGAGAAGAAGAATACCCGAAGGAAACTCAAAATATATAGCTATGATTATATATAAATAATTATATATGATCTAGCAATGGACATGTGCTTGTGGTAATAATATCATAAAGATTCAAAAGTAGACGCACCTTGTCAATTTGGCTTAGTGGTTTGCTGAACTATCTTATATATCGGAGGCAACTTGTTCGAACCTCTCCAGCTCTTTTTTTTTCCTTCTTTTTCTTCATAAACGGTTATAAGAGCTTAGCATTTTTATGTGATAAAGGGTAGTTTTGATTTTTATTCATCTTTGATCCCCTAAGAGCAACTGCAGTGGTGCGATCAAAACCAAAGATCAAAAAAAGATCAAATTTTGGGTTTAGTCCGTGTTATCACGTAACGGTGGCGATTAAAATTTGGTCGCGCGTAATTTAAAGATCCGCCCCAAAAAAATTTCATCGGGCGTATCTCAAATGTCCGCCCAATCAATCACCAGGCGGACTTTAAGTTTACGCCTGTCAACAGGCGTACTTTAAGTTTACGCCTCATTTTTTTTTATTTTCTTTTAATTTGAATTTTCATCGGGCGTAATTTAAATCTCCGCCCGTTAACAAGCGTACTTTAAATTTACGCCCAGCAACAAGCGTATTTTAAATTTACGCCCGACTATATTAGGATTTGGTATTTGGTCGCGACCAAATATGGTCTGGGATTTGATCTTTGGCTGGGATTTGATCTTTACTCCGTCCCACTGCGTCAAGATCTCATCCCAAATTTTTGGTTATACTCGCCCACTGTGGATGCTCTAAGCTAACTAACTCGGTCACTATGAAGCGAAGCCTCTCTATTGGAAAGCGAAGCCCTTATATACGACGTTTCCTAATCAAAGTCAAACTCGTGCATTATCACCCGGATCTAGTAGACCCGAAAATCGGATCCATGATTATTTTGTATGTATAAGTTTAGTTTTAGGGTCGTTTATGGTCTGTGAAATTTCCCCAATCTGAATTTGGAGGCAATTTTATTTCTCTTCTTACTTTTCTGTAAGTTATGGCGGCGACAAAGAGGTACAGATCCATCAACATAATTGATGATGAAGAAAAGTACAACAAGAAGAAGAAGATGAAGACTCTGTATCGAGATTTCAATTATTTATTACATTCTACTCCTCTTCCTCCAGGTAAAAATCTTGTTCCTGAGGAATTGATGGTCGATAACGTTTTGACGAGATTACCAGCTTGGGCTCTTGTCAGATGCGGCTATGTAAGTAAGTTATGGTGCAATTCTATTTTCAATGATACAAAATTTGCTGCACGACACTTTGCTCTTCAGGAAAATAAAAATCTCGTCTTTAATCTCCTTAATGTTGATATTGATGGTGGAAAAGGTGTCTGTATTTTCAATTTACAAGACAATTATAAGGGCAGGGATTATGATGATAGTGTGTTTATTGATATTAGATTGCTAATGGGCATAAATTTCTCAAAAGCAACTGAACTAGTAGGTTATTGTAATGGATTAGCTTGTCTTAGAACTGGTGGAGATAAGGGATGTGGTGGAATGGATGTACTTAACCCAGTTAGGGGTGAAGCGCTTGTCCTCAATTATCTCATTCCTCGTACTGGTACTGAATATCTGTGTCATGGTTTTGGTTTTGATTCATTATCGAAAGAATATAAGGTTGTAATAATCTATACTACTAGAAGGATGAATACTCTTAACTTCCAGGAAGAGGAGGAGCAGGTGTTTGTTTGCATGATTATTACATTGGGAACTAATTCATGGAGAACGAAAGTTACTAGAAATTCTGATATCTCACCGCCTCCTGGTTCTTCTCCTTTCCCTAAGCGAATGGTAACAAAAGCTTGGAAAAAAGATCAAAGATCAGCCACCCTTTGTGGGGGTGATCTATTCTGGAGGATAACGAATTATAAGCATGGTATAATAATCAATGATACCGGTGTTGGTAACATTAATGGAGATCCTAATGATATGGGCGGTGGTGGTAATATGAATGTAGTCCCTAACGGTGGTGGTGATGTCAATGGAGTTCTTAATGTTGGTGATAATATTAACGCAATTCCTAATGGTGGTGGTAATATGAATGGAGTTCTTAACGGAGGTGATTATATTAACGGAGTTCCTAATGGTGGTGGTAATATCAATGGAGTTCCTAATGATAATAATAATGAGATTGAAGAAATGTTGCTGTCGTTTGACATCCACAACGAGAAGATACAGTTCATTCGGCTACCAACTAGACAAACTACTACCATGTCGACAGATCGTCACCATATAACATTGGATCATCATCTTTTGGAGTTTAAAGGATATCCTTGTGTTGCACGGTCTGAGAAGATATTGGTAAACAATAAGTATCATCATCATCGACGCCGTAACTGTGATACTGATAAAGGTAATTTTTGTTGTTGTATATTCAAGGTCCATCTGTATATATTGGAGGACAAGGTCAAGCAAGTATGGGTCAAAGAGTCCAGATTCATGATAACTCTTAAGAAGGAAGCCTTACTACCACCCCCCTACAGTAGTTTCTTTGAGGCTACAACGACTACTACCCCTCCTACACGTATATTGGGTTTGTCAGATAATGTGTTGGTGTATTGGTTTGATGGGGATTGTCTTATATACTGGAACCCCAGAATGAGTCATATCAAGGTTGTAAAAGGCTCCCTCTCCTGTTCTAAGAAAATTCAGGATATTTTTGAATCTAAGAAGAAAGGAATCTCTGCAGGCCGTGGAATTGGCGAGGATGATAATATTCAGTGCCCGTACATGGATTATCAGCTGCACGCTCAAGTGGAGAACATCCTCTCGCTGAAATCCTTCATTCCTCAAGGAGGAGTAACTAGTGTATATGAAGGTACCGGTGAATTTCAAGAATACTTAAAATCAAATACAGGAAAATCTCCTGCAGGATGGGTAATCACGGGAGGAAAACCAGCAAAATATTATGCATTCGATTAGTTAGTTTGTACATCCTATTATTCGACTTCGATCATGTAATATTTGTCAGCTGAAGATTCCGGAAATTCCAGGGCCTGGGCAAGATTTTGAAATGCTTTTCGATTTTCTTGATATGACATATACATACCCAAGGCTTCTAGTAGGATGGGGATGGTGCCTCAAGAAGGGTTGGATAGCTCAGTTGGTAGAGCAGGGGACTAAAAGTCCTCGTGTCACCAGTTCAAATCTGGTTCCTGACATTTATTTAGTATCCACTGTTAAGTTCCTGACAAATACCTGTGGTTAATAATTACTATTCAAGTTATTGAGTTTTATCAGTGGATATTTGTTCAATGCAACTACTGCTATGCTCACGCAGGTTTTTAGTGTATTCACTTTGATTAGCTATTTGTATGAATTAGGAGCTGAGATATTTATGCTGGTATCTCATTCATGTAGATAGAATTCCAGACTAAAAGTATTTCTAGCTTGAAGCTGACGGATGGAAATGTACATGTAATGTGTGTAATTTACAGATTTATGACTAGTATTAGGAGCTGAAAGTATCTCAGTCGTAGCATTTTAAACGGGGAATCATTGTGGTTCAAACTTGTCTTTCATAACATGTACATAATGCCTGTTTCGCTTGTTTTATAGTACCTTGATATAACTGAAGTCCCAACTCTCCCGAGTGGTACTTGCTGCAATCAACAATGCTTACTGAAATTTATAATCTCAGTCAAAGTTGCGCTGATTTTAATCTTTGATCCAGCATTTGAAAGTTACATGCCTTTAACATTCGTGCTCTGCAGTAGTCTTACGAAGATCAAAATCCCTTGGTAACAGGACTTGGACATTCTACTGAAATCCTTCAGTAGGCTCTTTACTGAAGTCAAAGTTGACCAAGATTGTCTTTCAGACACGGCTCTGCTTTATCTCAATTTGCAGGCAAGGCATATCTAAGTGTGCAAAATGTTCTCTGGTTTGGTATAAAGTGTGAAAATGCAGAATATCTTATGTGCATTCAAATAAACAACTAGACAGTGCTGGCCTTGATTCAGCTGCAAAGCAAATTCAAGTAAATAAAGAGCGGTAAATGCAAAAATACAAAAAACAAACAGACAACAACTAATTAGAGCTGGTAATCTTATTATATACTAATATAAAGAAAAGAGGTATTTTTGGTGAAGTGTGAAGCTTTTTCACATCACAAAAATGCCCCTCCGGATTTTAAATTTGTCTTCTAAAAGTTACGTAACTTACGTAAAAAAAGGAATTGTCGAGAGGACAGATCTGTAAAGCGTCAACATAATGACTCTGAGTTCGAATCCTGCTGTCCCCATTTTAGCATTTGTTTTTTTAACCTTTTCTTTCTTTGTTTCCTATCTTTAGAATTTCTTTTTCTTTGGTATCTTCAGAAGAATAGCAGATCCATGAGAAACACCATTCCTCTTCTTCGTTCTTCTCAATTATCTTGACGCCTCACTGAAACCAAAATAAAGCAGAAGAATTGGTATTTTTTCCCCCTCTCGCCAATCATCCATTGTTGGTCCATTCGGAACCAAAATAAACCAAAATAAAGCAGATTAAATCGGGGATAAGAAAGATGGTTCATTCGGAAGCAAACACCAAATCGGTAGAATAGAAGGAAACGAACAACCCTAGATTTCAATTGAAGGATGTTCATCGATCTCTTTTCAATTATCAGTTCACATTGGTGAGAAAATTTTTAACTTTTTTGATTTTTATTTTAATTGAAATGGGGAATTTATACTTATCCTTAAGTTTTTTGTTTTTATGATAATCTGTTCTTAATTTGGTTTAATTGGATGTGGGAATTGGGAAATGCAGGGACTTTTTTAGGGTTGATTAGTTAAATTTTTTTTTGTTCCATCTCATTTTGATGGAGAAAAAACTAACTGGGTTCTGACCCATAAGTGTAAGATAATGGAGGATACAAGTGGGTTTAGATCTGGGGTGTTTATCGGGAAATTGTAGATAAAATGATGTGGAGCAAGACTACGAAGAATAAGAAGAATTTTGTAGCTTTTGTGACGAGGAAGAAGAAGAATGGACAATATAGGAGGAGAAGGAACAAGAATCTATGATATTAGGTAAGGAGGGGATGTAAGAATCATGAAAATGTTCTTGAAAGGTGTATCTATCCCTGAGGCATGTGATGTGATTTGGGTTCTGGGTATTCAGCAATAAAATTTATTTTTATATAGAGGAGCCAATTGCTCACCATTTTCCTTTGATTGATGGTCTGGTGGAGGCATTGCACAACAAGATTCGTCGTGTTGTTGCTTTTACAGATTCTGAGATAGTTTGTGATCAAATGAGTTATTCTTTCTTAAGTATCATATAGTATTCTTTCTTAAGATTTCTTTTTCAAATTTTTGTATCATATGGTATTCCAATTTTTATTCTGGATTTGGAAGTTAGAACAAAAAATGTTTTGGAATCTAAACTAACTTGCTGCTGTCTAGGATTTAGTATATGTGAATATTGTTTAGGCATGGATTTTTCTTTGTGTATGGTTCCATTTTCAGATTGCTCTTTAGGATTATGCCCAAGTTGTAACATACAACTTTTTGTTGTTGTTTCACATGGTCTAGAATGAGCTACTGCAAATTTGAGGCTGGATGTTTGGTGGCTTCAGATCCATTTGCGAAACTTAAGCGAGTTATTTTTAGAATAACATATATAGTCGCACGTCAAGTTTTATGAAACTTACTCGAGGTATTTATGTAGGATTACAATAAATAGCCGTACGCTATCTTTAAGTAAAATGCATATGAATATGTTTGGGCCAGGTAGCACATATAATAGGTGTGACCTTAGAAAACAGTGGTGATAAATAGAACAAAGTAACTTAGTGGGAGGGGTGGAGCAAGATGATGTCTTATTTACTGCACCTTATTTGAGCTTGGAAGAATGAGCCATAAACTATAGTAGGATCAATTATATTGGGTACATGAAGAGGTTTACTTTACCAGGTTGGTCCTTTTTTTCCTAATATGAAGTTAAAGTCAATTAGTAATGGGTCTGTTTGTTTTCACATGATTTCATCCATGTAACATAAATAAAGTATTATGGATATTCTAATGAAACCAGGGAAAAATTCGTTATTGGGTGTGTAAATTGTTAATGTTTTCCTCAAAATTCATATGGGTTGAATTAGTGGGTTTGTATGTTTTGCATATGCCAAGTCAGTGGGAATAACATGTTTAAATGACTGGCTTTTATTTTTTTTAATGTATATACTTACGAAAATGAAGTGTGATTGATCTGTTATATATATCTGAGCTCCAGCATATGGCATTTTAGTGCAATGCAGTTGTAACTATTGGTTGTTTATAAGTTTTGAGTCAACATGGCCAGGTTACAGTTTAATTGTTAGATACACAAATAAGATAGAAAGTTTGGTTTCCGACTTAGATCAACTTATGCGACTCATAACATTTGTTTATAATGCACACATTGCTAAATTCAAAACAATCATCTCATAAGTTGGTCATATTTTACACACAAAAGATGCATAACTAGAGCTGATTTAGAGAACGATGATGATGTGGAGGTAGTGTGAGCGTCGAGAAGAGAATGAATCAACTTTTAAGCCGTGGCATATATGTCTTACATATATGATACTTACGTTTGAGCATTCTGCTCTTCCAATCTGTCACTCCATGATCATACCTTCATTTTTTTCGAAAAGCCAAAAATGATTGCATTTCTTTCTTATATGAACAGTATAGACGAATTCAGGTATAAACTAGAATTACTATTTAGCTTGATGCAATCTGATTTTCTTTGTGGTAATCGTATTATAAGCATCATGCTGGTATAGGACAACTGTTATCTTGAGTCAGCACAAGCCATTTTTAGGATTTTCTAAGCTTTTGGTTCTTTGTTACACTTTAGTTATGTCATGCTGAATTAGTTATTCTTTAGTAACGATGTCGTATTGTTTCCTGTAGATGTTTAATTCCCTTATTATGAGAGGGTGCTTATTTTTGCTCTACTGTGTTGCAGGTTGTTTGATGGACGAGGTCAAATGCCGGAAAAGATACTATTTTTCTTGCAAATGCTTCTTTATTAAAGTAAACTGGAAAATGAATGTTATTTGCTGTGATTGGTGCTTTAAAGTTGGATCTCAAAAAGACATATTGTCAATCAGGATCTACAAAATGAGCTTCTTGGGGAGTCAGAAGGCTTGATCTATTCCAAAAAATTAATTGAGGACGGTGATGTTGAGTAACCGGGTTCTCGATTAGAGCTGTGAATTTTTGCACAATAACAAGTATATGATCTCAATTTTAGTCATATTTGATGTGCATTTTTTATATCGGAACCAAACAGTTTTGATGTGGTGGGTTATATTGTTGCTCCACATGTGAGTTTGACAAATTTTTCTGTGCAAGGAAGTTTTCATGTCCTGGAAAGTATACTGTATAAAGTGCATCAGAGATACATTTTGTATAAATGGATGTTTTAGACTAAAAAAATTATTGAGTAAAGTATTCAATTCCCTTTTAACGGAACGGTGCGCCTTCTTCTAGGCTAGGATACTAAAACAACATAATTCCATTGACTGAGCGTTGATTTTGACCGGTGATTACTACACGAAAACAACGAAATTACCGAATGGAACGGCAGGCGCATCGCGCGTGCGTGCTATATTAGTGGTAAAGAAATTAAACAGTCAAATTCTCTAAGGTTTCTACGGGAGTTCCAAATTCCGCAGGGGTACCAAACTCCATAAACATCAAAGGTTGACTGATTGGCTGGGAAGGGGAATTGGTAACTCCCATGGAATTTGTTACTCCTGTAGCAGCTTTAACATTATTGTCATGTGTAATGTTTGGATTTGTTGTGTATGCCTTGAATACTTGTTTGTATTCGGTTGGGCTTACTTCCTTGGACTTGGTCCATAAGTACACTGGTCTATTATGTAAGCTAGGTCATATAAAAGGGGAGATAGGGTTTATAATAGAGAGAGAAATTTATGTAGTTCTTGAGAGAGTGTGGGCTAGGGTTCTTGAGAGGGGATTTGGGGGAAACCTTGTAACTTGTTTGATCATCATAGTGGAATCATTTCATCGTCTTTGCAAGTGGATGTAGATCATCTTGATCGAATCACTATGAATCCTTGTGTTGTGTGTGTGCTTGATTTGATTGATTTCATTTCCATTTTCATATCTTGATTGTTTGTGCTAAATTGAGCCATTGGTTATAACAAATTGGTATCAGAGCTCCGGGTAGAAGCGATCTATAATGGCTACAAAGTATGAGATTGAGAAGTTTTATGGAAGGAATGATTTCAATCTATGGAGGCTAAAGATGAGGGCTGTTTTGGTACAACAAGGTTTGGTGAAAACTTTGAAAGGGAAAACGGCTCTAGCAACAACATTGACGGACTGAAGCAAATAAACAACTCATGGAGAAAGCACATTGATTAATTTTGTTGTGTTTAATCAATGAGGTCTTGAGAGAAGTTGCGACGGAAACGACTCCGGACGGGCTATGGAACAAGTTGGAGAAAAGGTACATGACTAAATCTGTGACTAATCGTCTTTATCTTAAGAAGAAATTACATACTCTTAAAATGCATGAAGGAATGTCTATTATAGATCATATTGATGATTATAATAAAATTCTCTTTGATTTGGCAAATATTGATGTCAAAATTGAAGATGAAGACCAAGCATTAGGTTTGCTTTGTTCCTTACTACCATCTTATGATAACTTTGTTGATACCGTAATGTATGAGAATAATACAATTTCCATGGAAGACTTTAAGGCGGCTTTGAACTCTAAGGAGTTAAAGAAGACCGGTATTGATGGTAAAGATAATTTGGGAGATGGGTTGTTTGTAAGAGGAAGAGGAAAGCAAAAGGATGGATTTGATAGGAGTAGATCAAAGTCAAGGTCAAAATCTAAATCCGGTAAATTCAATTGCTTCCATTGTAAGGAACAAGGGCATTTCAAGAAGGATTGTCCAAAAAGGAAGAATCTTGAGAAGAATACAAACCAAGGCACCGCGGCAAACGTTGAAGTAAAAAGTGATGATGGAACGGTTCTCACGGTTTATACCGAAAGCTCGGATAATGGGTGGATTTTTGATTCGGGTTGTATTTTTCATATGTGTCCTCATAGAGAATGGTTTTCTACTTATCAAGCTCGAGAAGGTGGAAGAGTTCTTATGGGAAACAATGTCACTTGTAAAGTGGTAGGTACAGGTACAATTAAAATTAAGATGCATGATGGTATTGTGAGGACTTTAACCAAGGTTAGGCATGTTCCGGATTTGAGAGGAAATTTGATTTCTTTGGGTACACTTGATTCAAACGGTTGCAAGTATCAAGGTGAAGGTGGAGTTATTCGTGTCTCAAGAAGAAGTCTTACAATCATGAAAGGTACAAGAGTTAATGATCTTTATACACTACAAGGTACTACTGTAACAGGTGATGCAGTTGTATATTCTTCAATTTCAGAAGATGATACTACCAAGTTATGGCATATGAGTGAGAGGGGGTTGGCTGTTTTGAGCAAGCAAGGATTGCTTTGTGGTCATAAAACATGTAAGCTTGATTTTCTGTGAATATTTTGTCTTTGGGAAAAAGTGTAGAGTCAAGTTCAGTACAACTATTCATGACACCCAGGGTATTTTGGATTATATTCATTCTGATCTTTGGGGTCCTTCTAGGGTTGAGTCACAAGGTGGGGATAGATATATGTTGACATTCATTGATGATTTCTCAAGGAAGGTATGGGTATTCATACTTAAACACAAAGATGAAACTTTTGTCAAGTTCAAGAAATGGAAGACTATGGTTGAGAAACAAACCGGAAGACAAATAAAGTTCTTGAGGAAAGACAATGGTTTGGAATTTTGTGGGGGTGAGTTCAATGATTTCTGCAAGGAGCAAGGGATTGTGAGACACCGCACAATCATAAAAACACCACAAAAAAATGGTGTTGCATAAAGGATGAACAGAACCATAATGGAGAAGGCACGGTGCATGCTCTCCAATGATGGGTTACCAAGGCAGTTTTGGGCCGTAGCCGCAAACACATCAGCTTATTTAGTGAACAGATCTCCATCGACTTCTATTGAGTGTAAGACTCCAAATGAAGTTTGAACAGGTTCACATGTTAAGTATGAAGACTTGAAGATTTTTGGATGTCCAGCCTATGCTCATGTGAATGAGGGGAATCTAGATCCTAGAGCAAAGAAGTGTATATTTCTTGGGTATGCATAGGGTGTGAAAGGCTACAGGTTATGGTGTCCTGAAGAAAGATCAAACAAGTTTTTTATCAGTAGAGATGTGACACTTGATGAGCAATAGATGTTGAAGCCAAAGAATGAAGAACTAAATAGAAGAGTTGAGCAGAGTGTTGGTGATAAGGTGGAGCTAGGTGACCAGTTGGAACTTGAGATGCAAGTTCAAGGAAACCATGAGACTGTTGTTTTTGGTGAGGATGATCAAGAAATTGTGCAAGAGTCGGCCCAGGAATATGAAGCACAAGATCATCAGTACAATCTTGTTAGAGACAGAGTGAGGAGGGAAATCAGACCACCTCAGAGATATGGCCATGCTGATTTGGTTGCGCATGCACTTGCAGTGGGTGAGAGCATAGATAGGGATGGGCTAAGAACCTATGAAAAAGAAATCAGTGGTGAAGAATCAGCAGAATGGGGAACTTCTTTGATTGAAGAAATTGAGTCTCTTGACAAGGATGCCATTGAAGAAGGGAAGCTAGCTATGCTTAAGGTTCCTACAACGGACAACCCTGCAGACATGTTGATAGAGCCGGTTCCAAGTATCAAGTTCAAGCATTGCTTGGATTTGGTTGGTGTCAACAAGTGTTGAGAGCCCTTGTAAGGGCTAAGCGAAGAGGATGATGGAAAATGATGAATGATGATAGTATTCAAGTCAAGGTGGATATTTGTTGTGTATGCCTTGAATACTTCTTTGTATTCGGTTGGGCTTACTTCCTTGAACTTGGCCCATAAGTCCATTGGTCTATTATGTAACCTAGATCATATAAAAGGGGAGTTAGGTTTTATAATAGAGAGAGAAATTTATGTAGTTCTTGAGAGAGTGTGGGAGGCACCAAAAAGGGGGATAGGGTTCTTGAGAGAGGATTTGGGGGAAACCTTGTAACTTGTTTGATCATCATAATGGAATCATTTCATCGTCTTTACAAGTGGATATAGATCATATTGATCGAACCACTATAAATCCTTGTGTTGTGTGTGTGCTTGATTTGATTGATTTCATTTCCATTTTCATGTCTTGATTGATTGTGTTAAATTGAGCCATTGGTTATAACAGGATTCAACTTCAACTCTTCAAAGATAAACCACTATGGTCTTTTAAGGCATGGTTGGTTGGAAGTTGATTAATATAAACTTGTCAGGGATAAAACACTAATACTTGCATGCATTCTTGCACTAGTGATACAGAAACCAAACGAAACCTTAGCGATTTATGTGTTTCAACGACATCTCGAATATCTCATTAAAGAACTTTTCCTGGAATCATATCTTTTCTCTCTGCACTTTTTATTTAATTAGGGATAGCCGGATATATATAGGTGTTCCGAGAGTTAGGGTGGAGTTAAATTTATCTCATGTCGGTTTGGGACTAATGCCAAAGCTGTAATTGCAAGAATTTGAGCTCATATTTTTATGGGGGTTTGGCGCACATATGCTCTTCATACAATTTTTTTCTAAGTTTATTTGGAAATTCTTTAACAACCTTCCAAGAAATTGTATCAGGGATATAATACGTTTCTTGGCCGGTCTGGCAGAAACTAATTTTTAGAAGAATATTCTGGTTTAATCCTGTAGTATGGGTTTTAACCGTACCGAACACTTAAATAAGTTTACTAACCGGTGCTATAACTTAGAAGTGCATACTCATTGTACATGAACACATTCAGTTCGTGTGTTGGCATTTTCTTGTTTTTCTATTCCTTGTAGATTTATAAAAAAGAAAAAGCAAAAATAATCTCAAAACCGATCGAATCCGACTCTTGGCACATATCCAATTTTATAGCACCTACAAATAAAATCTCTCGATCGATTTCCCGCATCCAGCTTTATTTATCTACGAATATTTTCGGTCTTAGGGACAGTGTAGGTGTTGATGTGCTCGCTAGTAGAACTCAAAACAGTATATTTCTTTGGAACATTCAATGGCGATACCAATATAAGTTGATGAAAGTCCCTACTTTAGCTTTTCCAAGTCCAGTCAAAGTTTGAAAGAAAAAAGAACGCAACTGTTTATCTCTTCTCTTCTGTCTATGACCGTTAAAAAGGAAAAGAATACTCGTATCAGTAAAAATCTTTGCAGAGGAATATTCCATTCTGTATAGACTGATTGATCATTGATCTCAATAATTTCATGAACAATCCTTTCAAGGGTCAAGGGGAAACCAGTTCAATTTCTGTGGGACCCACATTATTCTTTGATTCTATTTTTCCACGTGCGCCAAAGATTGGATATATCTGAAGTTTTGGATGACATGTCACAAAAGAGATGGAGGAATATTTTCCTTTGTCCATCCATATTGCCCGGGCAGGGGTGTGAACAGGACGAGTATGTGGGGTGGGAGTGGTGGTGATGGGGTGAGGGGGTGGGTGAGGTGAAATAGAAGGTTATTTTCCTATGTGGCAAGCACGGCTTTGCTTGCTCTGGGCCCGGGCGGCTTCTGATTATGAAGGAAAACACTTGAAACTTGAAAGCTATATTGTGCTCAATAATATGCCGATTAGAAACTTTTGAGTAGTGAATGCAGCTGTGCTCACTCGCTTATTGGCCGAGATTTGCATAAAGGATAACGCTTTAGCTCGATCAGTATGATTCACATGATTGTAAGTGGTCATTGTTAGCTGATATTTACGTTTGTAATTTGCTAGTTCGTTCGTTCAAATATGAGTTTTTAAGGAATCAATGCTCATCGGTTTGTTGGTATTATATCAACGTTAATTGGTGTGATACGACAGACTGATGACTGACTGACAGCGTGATATAATTAATATACCTTTTCAAGGTGTGTTTCTTTTGGAGAGTTTTTATATTCTCTCACGTTTTGGGTCGACAACAAACATATCTCTCTAAGTTATCCGATGCCATTATGGCGTTGTCTTTGAACCCAGAAAAACCTTTTGCTGAATTATTGAGAAAAAGGAGAGATCTTTATGGATTTGCATGTAGCTGAGAAGTGGGCAAGAATATATTCCAAAAGTTAAACAACCTCCCCCCCTTAATTAAGCTTTTGAATATATACAATCACCACCAGAAGTCACCTAATAATAGTAAGATTAAAAAGTTTAAGAAGCTAGTCCATTTTAGGGAAACAATACACTTGCATGCAGATTACACATCCAAGTGGGAACTCAACACATTCAAAGTAGAAGTGTGCGCATACTTGGAATCTGATGTGTGCCCATGTAGGCATGTCACACTTTTACACACGTTTCTCTGTTGAGAACAATAGTTTTCTATGTTGTTAGAATTTCCTTGTTTAGGGGATTTAAACTTTCGATTTGCTTAGGGTTATCAGCCAGGCATATACAACCTAAACTCCATGATCTATTCCGTCCGGAAAGCCTGATAATCTATCCTAAATTGCAAAACTTAGAAGTGTTTAAGCAAAACTTGAAGAAATATCAGTTGACTGGATTTCTTGGAAAGAAAAGAGAGAATAGTTAATGGAACTCAATACGCATATCATCACTAAGCAGCTTAGCTAATCGCCTAATCCTTTACTTTTGAAACATGAGTTAATAAAGTTTTGATTCTATAACGACATTAAAACAACTAATAACACTTTATCTAGTCTTCCTTCCTCCGTCTTACTTATTCTTTCAGATAACGACCAACTAGGTTTTTCATTCTCAAAATGGATATCCCATCCAAATATGCAAAGCAGAAGATCACATAATAGCTAGAAAGATATAGAGATAGAAAATGTAGTACACAAGATAGTGTAGTAGTACACAAGACAACATAGTGTGCTCATCCTGCCCTTTCAAGAATGGTTGGGCTACATTACCTTATTATAACGCCCTTGGCTTTCCAAGCATTTTAACTCTGTAAAATCAAGAACTCTTTTTTGTAAAAAAGAATCCGACGTCGCGTTGCTACGTAAGGAATGAGCTGGAATTGGAAAAAGAGGCGAGTCCTATATACCGTCCCCATGAGATCCAACATGACATGCACAGTCTTTGAGTTTCTAGTGGCTAGCTAATGCGAAATATAATCATGTCTCTATCTTTGACCGTCGAATCTTTTTTCTTACAAAAGGATTGAGGTAAGAAGAATTTGATGACCTATAATGTGCCTCTTGTAAAATTTGTTTTTCTTGATTTTTTCACTTGTTCTAGTCTAGGCTAGCAAAAATTTCACTTGTTTTTCTTGATAAGATACAACATTTTTTGGTTTTCTAACTATCATATGTGTATTGGGTTTTGGTGGCCCCTTCACATATGTGAAGCGGTGCAAAGCATTGCGTCCTAAATGACTTAAGGACAAGCCGTGCAGCGTGATTCGCACCTTTGCTATTGTCTTGTTGAGCAGTTATTAGCCTCATAGCATGCAGTTATCCGAAGTTCTACAGTACATACATTCATATATAATGTGGTCGATCAGTGCGACAAACATAAAATGATTTTGTGAAATAGATCTTTAAATTAACTGTACAGATACATGCGACTTATACAGGAATATGGAAGTTTTTTATTAGTATTTTTTCCCTCGAATTTTATTTGTTCGTTTAACTCAGGTTAGCACTGTAGAAGGATTCCCGACACCTACAATTATATTAATATTAACAGAAGCGGCCTTTGCTTAAAATTGACTTCTTATAAATATTATTTTTTATTAAAAAATGATGTCTTTTTTTATACCGTGAACATGAAAAACATAAAATAAACATACAGTAGAGAAAAAGAAGGAAAAATTGCTGGATTTATTAAGAAGGAAAAATTAAGTAGAAAAATTGGTGCTTCTTCTTTTAAGCCAAGGCTTATGCCAGAGTCAAGACAACTGCATATACATTTTTGTTGAAGCATACGACTACAGATATGGTGTGAACTCTTGCTTAAAGTAAAGAGTGCTAAAAACCCAGTACGTACATGTTTTAAATGTTGCTTTTATGCACTTCTGTCACTCAGAACCTACAATTATATCGAAGAATGAACGTAATGAATGAGATTGAGTTGATCTCGGATATTGGATTTATGAACGAATGAAGTTTATGGGTTGAAATGATAATGTGTACGTATAACCAGGTTGCATATTGAGTATGTATATAATTGTATTAGAAGAACGAATTAATTAATACAGTAGTCACCCAATCACGAAAACAAAAAATATAGCATATAGAAATGTGCTTCCCCGGTGTGAATCATGGTGCTGTCTAATTATATTTATTTAACTTTTGGCGAAGCAGGCAGCAAGGAGAGATTTATTAGGAAAAGGAACGGAAAATACAAAAGAAGCATGGTGGCAGTTAATTTGGAATATTACTGTGATGGATACTTCTTGTTTGGTTAATTTTGAGCTACCTAGCTAGTTGAACACCTTCTTGGTGCCTTTTAGCTAATCTTTTCAAAGGATTTTCCCTTTTCCAAAAAAACCAACTACTCAAATGCAATTTCGGCAATCCAAAGTTACAAAATATTCATAACTGATTTCTATGTATGGAATCCTAGCTAGAGAAAGTTATATACTCTAATAAATTAGTATTTTACTTCAATCTTTTCTTCTTTTTTCTGATTCTTCTAAATGTCATGATTTATAATCACCCGATCCAGTCAGGTGAATGAAGGAGAATATTTTTTGTGACTCTGATTGGCCTCACTCCAAGAGGGTATATAAACCCATCTAAACTCCCCATCTAAACTCATCATCATCACCAAGCAACTTACCTCACTTTCTTACTTCTCTTACTACCTTCTCTTGAGTGTCACTACTACCACTGCTGCTACTACTACTCCCACTTTAGTTAGTTTAGTTCGGTTCGTTATCATCTTAAGGTGAAGTTCTATCTACCTTTGATGTCTTTATTAATTTCATAAACCATTTCTAAAATTCAGTTCAAACTGAGCTAGTTATGTAGAGCTTCATTTCTATGGTGCAAAGCTCTTGTTTTTTCTATGATATAGTTAGCGATATTCTTATTACTATTTGGGGTAGCAATCTTGTTGTTACTCTAGTAAGGACAAACCAACAATGTAGTTTGATTTATAAATTTTCAGATTAAGACCATCATTGGAAGCTAATTATTAAGGTGTTAACTGACTTTCATCTCTTGTTTATTTTCAGGAATTAAACAATGGCAAGCAGACCAGGAGATTGGTTTTGTAGATCATGCCAACACCATAACTTCAATTGGAGAAATACATGTCAAGTTTGTAATGACTTAATAGACTATAGAACTTCAATTCCCATGCCTGCCAATGGCGATAGAGGTTCAGGTGTCTTGCCAGGTGACTGGTACTGTACATCTGGAAACTGCGGAGCCCACAACTATGCAAGCCGTATGAACTGCTTCATTTGTGGTGGTGTTAGGGATGACGCTGATGCTCGTTCCAGAGGTACTCGCTCGTCGGGATGGAAATCTGGTGATTGGATGTGCACAAGGTACATTCATTTTCCTTCTTAGGCAACTATATACTAGTACATATTATCGTTTGGGAAACAAATAAAAATTTTCTCACACACCTCTAGATAATCTTCGATGTTTTTTACTCGTAAGTCATAGGACTCATAACTAAAGTTTAATTTGCAATGATTTTCCTTTAAGTTATGCATGCAGCATTTCATGCAACCATTTGCAACTCAAATACATATTGCAGTATATGGAAACCTTTTTTAATGCATGCAAAGAGCAGAAGGGTTTAACTTACACCAAGTTCTTATATTATTTTATGTCAAATATAACGTACATTGCACATAAGTTGAATGCATAAACCAGATTATTAACTTGATTATCTGCTTGGACAGACCTGGATGCAATGAGCATAATTTCGCAAGCAGGACAGACTGTTTCAAATGCAACACACCAAAGTACGGCTCAGGATGATGTTCTCCTCCTCCTATCAAATTCAAGGAGCTGCTCAATGGATTGCGTGCTACATTTTGTGAGTCCAGTTACGTAGTTAACTAAAACTAATCAATGATATATGTAAGAATGAAACATGGTTAAATAACTTTGTTTCATATAGTATAAAGATAAAGATAAAATAGGCCATTTTCTATATCTACTGTCATCCTTTGTTGTCAAAAATGGCATCTGTAAGCTGAAGTTCTGGTATTTCGTATTTAAACGAATAATATATATTACAGTTCGAATGAGTAACTAAAATGCCGATGGAACCATGTGTGTGTATGACATTTGATAAAGCGCTTGCCATTGCACATATTCACCACCTTTACTCTAAATGAACCATATATGGAGTTTAGAAGTGCGTAGGCAAGGAGAATTACTTGTTTCGTAGCAAAAATTAGGAAAATACGAGTTCGACCAACAGATAATAAAGAGGTACTCTACTGAGGTACAATACACGTCCCAGTCTTCCAGACCGTGAAATGGGATATCTAGCAACGGACTTAAACGATTGCTGCATGTCTGGCAACAACTGAGCAAAAACTACTACTCCTCTGTTGGTGCCCCATAATTTAGTGTCCATGAGCATAAAAGAGGAATTTGTGAAATGAATAAGAAGACTGCTTTTGGTATATAGGTGGTCCAGGAATTGAGTCAGTCTTCGTTTCGAGTTGCAAGAGCAGTATTCGTTAAGAAACTTGCAAACGGGACCAGCTTTTTAGAGGAGGATTTTGTTGGTCGCAAATAAAAACAAGAGAGATCTAGCTACAAGATGAAAGATCCATAAGAATATCTAAGTTGTTGTTGTTGTTTTCGTGGTAAAGATTACTATTACAATATTGTGTTGCATACCAATAATATAGTTTCCTTTAAAGTATCAAATCCGTTACAGATAAAACTCTTTCATTTCTATGTCTATTTCTATTTTCTATATCCTCAAAGATAAGAACCAGATACTTCTTGCCTTTGAAAGGCATATACATGATCTAGTCCTTGAAAGGTATATTACATACATGATCTATCAAATCCAAATTCAAAAAAAAAAAAAAAAAATCGAAAAAGTTGGTCAAAACAATATTTATATTTTTAGATATAGGGTGCCACTGCAAAGAACGAAAACAAATTAAGTATACAACAGCTAAAACTGCAAGATTAATTAAACGCCCACAAAAATGAAAAATCACATATTTACACATGTTGTCCAGTTAACTTATTTCTTCCGACAACATCCCCTAAATTCGAGAATGTGGTTACAAAATCTTTTGCTTCCCAAATTTGCCATTGTTATCTGTCAAAATGAGATCAATGTCAGAGACTCAAAGATAGAAAAATTGGATATCATAGAGATTGTCATATATCTATTTTGTATGCCATGATAGCATATGGGGTTCTGATCAAAAAAGAAAATACCATATGGCGGTTTCCAAGCATTGTTATACTCAATCTTCTGTTGCTAACTTGATTTTCCCCATACGGAAGATGGCAATAAGTGGCCTTTTAGGGATCCAAAGTGGCCTTTTGAGATTTTATGTAGCTCCTCTTGCAGTCTTTTTGGCAATATCACAAATGGTCTTTTAAATGTGTTGTAGTTGCGGGAAATCCTACACTACACCCTCACAAGATTTCATTAACATTCAACTCATTTTTGGATTAACAATCTTAATTTTATTGATGAATCTTTGAACAATCTTACAAGAAAAGATAAAGGAATCAAAAATAACCACTGCTCTAAATTTTCTCTCTCATATTTACTTGCTTCTCACTCAAAAAAGATCCCTCCATTTCCTTTACAACCGAATGGCTATTTATGGGAAATTACATAGTGGATGACAGCTAATTTGTCCTTTATTTTCGGATATGGTTTGCGACATTCTCGCTACCTTACAAATACTAATCTCGCAAACTTCCTTATTTTCGCAGGATCGCCACACTTTTCTCATGATTTGGCTGATGTCGTTTATTATGTCGTCTCTGAAGTTGTTTTGTGACACTGTCGTATTGTGTTGTTAATAATTTCGCTGAGACATTATTGCTACGAGATTCTGATCCTACATCTTGCCTCTTCTCATATCTTCTCTGCGAAGTAGAGAACGATGTGAGAAATTCCGCAGCTATCCATCACTTCATATTCTGCATTTATCACACGTATCTTTTCTCCCATTTGTTTCTTGACACGTCTTCTGTAACCGCTGCTTTTCAACCGCTCACGTATTTTCGCATTAATTGTGTTTATCTTCTCGAAAATCTCCTCTATATATATTCTTCTTACTCTCCACTTTCTTCTCTTTTACTCTCTTTTTCATCTTCTCTGCAACTTCATCATTTTCTCCGTAAATTCCTCTGCTGTAATTTTTCTTCTATCTTCCTTCTTCAATCTTCTTAATTCTTCGTCCATTCTCATACTCTATATTTAGATATGCCTCCAAGTGGTCAAAAACATGAGAAAAACTTAAAGGATGTTCAAAAAGATCTTGCCGAGAAAGGTTTCACACTTTCTACCATTCCTGGTGAAAGTGCCAAGTCAATTCTTTCTATCAAACTTTTCTCTAATCAACATTGTGATGATCAATCAATCATAGTTTCGCTGGGTCAAATTCTCGCAGGTCTCCCCATTCCTCTTTATGACCCTGACATTCCTTTATTTTATGAGATTCTCGCTCATACAGACTTCTCGCGAGCTATCTTTCAATTAAGTGGATATTGCATCCGTCTAATGTTAGAGTTCGCTAACCGTGGTGCTGGTAAAGGATCTCTCTACTCTAAAGAACTTAGGGATCCTAGATTCGCAGACTTGGAGATAATCGCTGAAAAATACACAATAACGAGTTTCTTTGAGAATTATGAATTGATCTCCATGAAGAAAGAGAATACTCGCTGGGGTGTTTGTTTGAAAAGGAAAGATAATGTTGATGAAGATAAAATACTCATGCATGACATTTATTGGAACTATGGAATAAATAAAACCCCTCGCCAATCCAAAGATTATAAATGGTGCGTCTCCCCCTTGAAGCTGAAAGGACCTTATATTGCTGGTTCGAATGTCATTCCTGCAAATCTCGCTGCTTACCGACCTTGGGTATTCTCTTGGCCTGATAAAGTTAAAGAGGTATGTTTCTTCCAGTTTCGCCCACTTTACTTTTCTTTATTTATCTTTACTCTTTTGTTCGCTGATTCTTGCGACATTCTACAGATCCAGAAACTGAAAGACAACTACCATAGGACTAGGAAAGCCAATACCTTGTTAGCTCTTCGTTCATACACAAATGAAGTAAGAAATATTCTTTTATGATTTTATACAATATATTGTTTCCTCTATTTCTTATCTTCATTTGTGTGTGAAGATTATTGCTGAAGTAGAAGAACCCACAAAAGCTGCGACGGCTGGTGATAAGGGTAAAGATATTCTTCTCAAAGGAAAATCATCTGCATCCTCTTCAAAGAAAAGAAAGAGAGGTAATTCTCCTCCTCCTTCAGATGTTCATTTCCCTAATGGTTTTAAAGATGATGAAGACAACAAAGGTGATGATGACGACTCTGCTGCGAATAAAGATTCTCCACCTGAATCCTCTATGGCACAGTTATCTGGTATCTTCTCTGATTCTTGGCAAGTGATGGGAGATAATTTCCTCGCCAGTATACAAATCTCTCGCAACTATTTGCGATACTGCTTTGTTGGATGGTGATAGTTCTCTTCGTGGAGTCTTCAGATCAGTGACTCCTAGCTTCCTAAATTCCCTCAATAGTTTGGTATGCTTTCGTCTTTTTACTTCTTCATTATTGTGATTCAAAAAAAAAAATTATTTTAATTTCTTTTTGTATTTTCTTCGCAGGCTGGAAAAGCTTCTTTCACTGTTGCCTCAGATTTGGAGAGGAGACGCGAAATTCTTGAAAAGAAGAATCTTCAATTTCGTATGAAGAATGAAGAACTGGAAACTGAAGCTAAAGGTCTTCGTGAGAAGAATGAACAATTAGAAGATGAAGTTAAAGGTCTTCGCGAGAAGAACAAACAACTGGAAATCGACAGTTCTTCGCAAAGGAAAAAAATTTCTACTCTTCAAAAAGCTAATGATCAGCTCTATGGTATGAAATTTTTATCCTTTCCTTTCATCCATTCATCCTATTGTCTTATCTTATTTGATTAATCATTTTTGCAGACATTTATGGTCTTTCTGATGAAGCCATTCTTCTTCGTTCGTTTCCTAATGCCCTAGATAATGACACTCTTCTTGAACATCTTAATAAATCTTTGAATAGTTTCTCTAATGATAAAATTTCATCTCTGCCTTTGAATGAACTTAAATCCAAATTTCGCCTCTTAGAGATTGATCATAGATCTAGTTTAGGTTTAGCCAACCAATTTAAATGTTTTTATCTCAATTCTAAAGAGAAGATCAATGAATTAAGAACCAACATTAGCAAACTTATAGATGATAAAGATCGTATCTCTGACCAAGGTGTTAAGGCTTTGGCGAAATTCCAAGAGACTTTTCTTGAGGTTCAACTTGACCGAGATGAGGCCAATCGTCAAAATTCTGTGCTTAGAGAGAGAGAAAACCAAGTTCGTTCTCGTCTTCTCATAAATAGTGATGATGAATTCGCTTGGGCCGCGACAATCTTGGATAACGCCAGAAAAGATTTAGGTGTAAATGTTAGTCTCCAAGTTGATCATACAGCCTTGATTAGAGATATGATTTCTGAGAGAAAAGGTCATTAACTGTTTTCCTTTATTGATCTTTGGTTTTTCATGAGTTTTTATCAAGTTACTGATTAATTGGTATATGCTTCGCAGGATCTGAAAGTTGATATCGCCAAAGAGTTGAGGAACTTGAAGCTGAAAAAGAGGAACTTGCAAAGAATCTTTCTTCTCGCAACGACAAATATTCTAGATTGAAGAATCAATTCAAGATCACTGTTGCGAACTTTAAGAATGACGCTCTGCATTTTCGCAATCAAACTATTCAAATGGTTTACGATGACCATAGTATTCTTCATTCTGACTATCTTTGTCTCTCAGAGGAGATCCCAAAGAACACTACTAGTCTGATCATCTCTGATAGTGAAGCTGATGATGAGGAATCTGATGGTGATGAAGGTTCCGATGGAGGTAAAGGTTCTGATGAGGATGAAGAAGAGAGCAAATCTGATGAAGATAATGATGAATAAACTAAGAAGTAGTCTTTGTTTCTTTCTTTGATCTTCTGTAATACTTGTACATTTATTCCTTCTTTTTGTATATTTGCGAATTCTCTTGGTTCCCCATATTCCTTAATATATAAGTTTCTTTTATTTGACCTGCATTCATTAAGACAATTCTTCCTTGCAATACGGTTATTCAACATAATCATTAATTTTTACCTTTCTGCGTAAATTTATCATATGGAGACAAATAAAATTTTCTGATTTCATTCCCATACTTGCCTCTGTTATTTGTATCCAAATGAGAGATTTTGCAGATTTCTCTTATTTTGTGCCTCAGCTTCGCAGTTGTTTCTGTACAATTTCGCAATCATATGCGAAGTGAGTTTTGATTCTTTTCAAAATTTCATTTTTGTGTGGTCTTATTGTGCCTTCCTAGTTAAAGGTCTTATCATGCCACCCCTTGTCATTGCGACAAAATCGCAGAACGTTCTTGCACTTTCATGCAAAAACCCATTGATCTTGCCTTAACTCTTTCTTTTGTATTATTGCCTCTTCAGGAATGTTGCGACAATATGATAGGCCTAAATATTCTTGCGAAAATAAAGCCCCATTACATTGCCGTCTTGCGACGAAATCGCAGGACGTCTTCGCACTTTCATGCGAAAACCCATTGATCTCGTCTTATCTTTTTCTTTTGTATTATTGCCTCTTCAGGATTGTCGCACAAATATGACAAGCCTTAATACCCTTGCGAGTAAAAATCCTCATGACATTTGCGTCTTAAGACACTTATCAACTCCCTAATGGAGGGTGCCGCCCTTATCTTCCCCCTGGTTGCCCCTTCAAGGAGGCGTACCTATACCATACAAGGTTGGCTCCTCCCATCCGGTCTTAACAACAACCAGTTGTTTTCGCAGCCTCTTATCTCTTTTACCTATAGGGCTTATGGTTACGAGATTGCACCCTAAGTGGGGTTTTCTTCGGGCCGAGTGCAGTATAAGCCAAGACTTGTCAAGAATGGCAAGGTACGCTCCAGACGCCCCTGGCACTCTTGACTCAACCATGTACCTCGGCGCCTTGGTCAGATTCTGCACTCCTTGGGAGAGTCCTTATTACCTTAGTCGCCAAACCTAAGTCATATGCTTAAGCTGGGAATCTAAGGTGCCTCTCCCGGATGGGAATCTAAGGTGTAGCCTTTCCCTGAGCCATGCAACAGGTACCCCCTTATATGACGTACTTTAGGTCTTACATTTGCCTCTTGCGAAATTGTATTCGCGAACTAGGGTGTACGCCATAAAGGTTCTCCCATTTCTCTTTTGTCAGTGTTCTCTGATTGTCTTTTGTAGAATTCATTATCTCTGCGAGATTCTCGCACATCATCACATTGTATTTGCACTTCTCAATCTCTTTTTTATCGTTCAGTAAAATGTACTTTTGAGAATTTTATTTGTTGCGAGAGTGTCACAACAAATCAATCATTCATACACTTCTTATTTTTATTACCTTTGCCATTCTCTGCTTCTTTGTTATTTTCTGCTACTGCTTCCTTGGTAGTGGTATTTCACCATTTCTTATTCTGAGCTAGCATTAGTTTCGCAACATTTCTTCTTCTTTTCGTTCGATTGCATCCACCATCAATCTCTCACTTCTTTGTGTCTCTTTGATTTTGCGTCGCCAACTTTCCTTCTTGTTTGCTCTTCCTTCGCAGGATTCTACCTCAGTTTCGTAACATTTCTTTCCTTCAACCCAATCTCCTTTTATGACTCCTATACCGCTGGGGTGAGGGAATTTGATGCACTGGTGGAAAGTTGAAGATACACCTAGAATCCCATGTAGCCAAGGTCGACCAATTAATGCATTGTAGGGTGATTCTACGTCAACGACACAGAACAGGATTTCAGAAGATATCCCCTTCAGTGGAATTCACATAGTAACCTCCCCTTTAGGCTTGTTGGCAGTACCATTAAAACCATATATCTTATATGTTCATGGTATAAGATCATCATCTCTTCCTCCTATAGTTTTATAAGTATGATAAAATAAGATGTTCACATAGATTCCAGTATCGATTAGAATCCTATTAATTTCCCATGAATCTTCATCTTCATCATCCTCATCTTCTTTCGATTTTGGATTAATTTCTAATTTTACCACCAATGGATTATCATGTACCTCTCCACCTTCAGGGACTTCTTCTGCGGTAAAAGAAATAGTCTGTTTCTGTCATTCCTCTAGTGGCGATATTTTCGCAATGTTCATAATTTATCTTCCATCATTGTCTCTTGCGAACACTCTACTCAAAACATTGTCATGAAAATCTTCAATTGTCTTGTATGAATGTACGATAGAGTGACATAATAGATTCTTTGCTTTTGCACCAACTTCTATGAAGAATGTTTCCTTTTTTTCACTGTGTTTACTCTGTGATGCTCTGGTGGTGGTGTTGGCAATGGTTGAGATTGTGGGTGCCCTACCAAAAAGTGGTTTAGTTTTCCTTGATCTATCATTCTCAAAATAATTCTTTTTATATTTCTGCAATCATTTGTGGTATGTCCATGAAAATGATGATAAGAACAGAACTCATGACTTCTGTGGTTTGGAGGTGGTTCCGTTCCCATGTTCCATGGTGTTGGTATACTCTCCATCAAAATTATATCTTCCCATGTTTTCTCCACACTTGCATTTAGAGGCGTCATCTTGATTTCTTCCCATACTACCTTGTGACCTCCTTGTCCTCTATTATAGTTTTGTCTTTGACCTCCATAAGTTTCTTGCGGCTGATCGAGTCTTTGAATCTTGTTATTTCCACCACGATTGTAGAAATTTCTTTCTCTTTCATACTCCTCTTGATCTCGGCTTCCCATAGCCACCAGTTTCTGTTGATTGTTGCCCGTCACCTTTTCTTGTTGTACTTGCGAAGTGCTCGCCACCGTGTTTATTAGTTTGGGTAATAAGCTTGCATTTGCTGCTTGTGAATTGGTGTTCGCAACCGGGTATGATTCCATTTCATTTTGCCTTTCCTCTAGAGCAATATATTCTTCCTGAAGTTCTCGTAATTCAGTCATTGTGATCGTATTCTTGACTCTGAAAATTTGGATATACAATAGATTGGTTGCAAACATAGCATTGATAAATGATAAGATAAGATATCTCTCATCCACACGGCCAGCCATTTCGCTACACATAGTCCTCCATCTTTTAGTTAGGTGCTTCAAACTTTTGCCAATCCTTTGTTTTAATCCAACACCTCTTCAATACCAGGTCGCGAAGAATTGTTACTTATATAAGCCCCAGGAATGTAGTCTGCAAATGATTGAAGGATGTTATTGTATTCTTTGGAAAACCTTCGAACCATTTTAACGCCTCCCCTGTTAAGATGGATGCAAAATACTTGCATAATACGACATCATGATTTTCCCATTGTAGCATGCACCTCACATAGGCTTTAATGTGTTGAATTGCACAAGTTGTTCCATCAAAAATGTTGGTTAATGCAGGAAAATTGCATTTCGGGGGTATTCCTCCTAGATGTACTTCTCTTGTAAATGGAGTTTTCGCAGCTTCCTCTATAGCTTCATCTAATTGTCCTCTGCCTACTTCCCCTCTATTGTTCAGCATTCCTCTCATTTCTTCCAATTCTTTTAAGATTTTTTCATTTACGCCTGAATTTTGATCCATTGGTCTTTTAAATTTCGCCTCCCTTCTTCTGCGTCATGTATTTCTTCTCTCGCGAAATTTTGCATTTCTTCTTCATTATCCTCATCTCGTCTTATCCTGCGGTTCTCTTCCTCATCTCTATCTTGAATTCGTATATCATGATGTCTCTCATTTTCCCCTCCATGATTTTGTTCATTTCTTATCAATTCCATTCGATGTCTTTCAGCCCTCCTCTGTGCTCTATCATACTCTTCATTGAGATTACCGTTATTCCGGTTTTGTGTACGCCTTCTTTCTCGATTGTCATTATTGTTCTGGCGAATTGCCTCCTGAAGTTCTTGTTCTTCCATTTCCGCTCTCAATCTTTCACGTTCGCGAATTAAATTTGCTTGTTCAGCATAGTGTCTTTCAATTTCTTCTTCAATCGTTTGTTGATTTCTTTGAGCTTCTCTCTCATGTAAAATTCTCCTTCCTTCCTCTCGATTCCCTTCGCCATCTTGATTATTTTGTCCCTGACATTGTCTATTCTCTTGATTTCTATCATTTTTCCTATCATCAAAAGTTTCATTTTGTGGAACGTAACGATCATCAGTCCTTTGTCTACCTTCGCGATGTTCTTCATTTGGATTTCGTATTTCTTCTCGAATATTATTTCCAGCATTAACTGTGGATGAGTTTCGCCTCATCTCTCTTAGTCGATCTTGAATACGATCTTGTAGTACTTCTTGATCTTCTACTCTGTAGTCTCATATTTTCCATCCTCAATTTGTGATTTTTCCTTGTTAGATTTGCACGCTCTTCTGTCTCAGCTCTTCTTCCTTCATGCATTCTTCGTCTCAACATCTCTACTGCTCCAATTTCCTCATCTTCACGAATTATTCCTTCAACTATTTCTTGTCCTCCCTCTGTTTGTCTATTATTTCTCGTTTGTCGTTCTTCTTCTTCATCTGCTGAATTTGATCGCCAAGTATGTATGCTCACTCTATCATAATCCATAGTTCTGTTTTGTACCGGTGTTTGTTGAATTGGTTGTTGAATTTGATTTTTTCCATCATTTCTTATTCTAGTAGATTCTCCTGTTTCACTTCTCTCCCTTCCAGCAAGTCTTTTACTTCTTCTTCTAGCTGTTGTTGGTTGTTCGGATATATTCCTCCTTCTAGCCATTTCTTCAATAGTAATGAATTGTAAGAGATTCCGTAAAATTCTTCACCAGCTATTCTAATTTCCCACAAATTACAATATTAATCCTCAACCTTTTCTAGGGTGATCTTCAATCTTCGTCCATGTTTCTAACGCCATTATATAGTTGCGGGAAATCCTATAGTACACCCCTCACAAGATTTCATTAACATTCAACTCATTTTTGGATTAACAATCTTAATTTTATTGATGAATCTTTAAACAATCTTACAAGAAAAGATAAAGGAATCAAGAATAACCACTGCTCTAAATTTTCTCTCTCCTATTTACTTGCTTCTCACTCAAAAAAGATCCCTCCCTTTCCTTTACAACAGAATGGCTATTTATAGGAAATTACAGAGTGGATGACAGCTAATCTGTCCTTTATTTTCGGATACGGTTTGCGACATTCTCGCAACCTTACAAATACTAATCTCGCAAGCTTCCTTATTTTCGCAGGATCGCCACACTTTTCTCATGATTTGGCTGATGTCGTTTATTATGTCGTTTCTGAAGTTGTTGTACGACACTGTCGTATTGTGTTGTTAATAATTTCGCTGAGACATTATTGCTGCGAAATTCTGATCCTACATGTGCCATTTAACAACTTACAACAAAAAAATTCCGGCCACCCGGTAAGTAACTAGGATAGGATGAGGGAATTGGGTACAGCTCATTGCTTCAAAGAGACAAAAGTAAAATTCATTCACTAACTAAGATCCTTTCACTCGATTGGGTAAGGATGGATGAGTTTTGCAATTTGCGACTCGCCAACACCCACCCAGATAGAGCCAGAAATTTTCTATGAGGTGGCCAAAGTAACAGTAAGCGTCGTGAAGTATAATTGGAGCGGTGGCCAAGTTTGAAAATTTGGCAAAAGAATTTCAAGGTTGAGGCTTTTTTGTTGAAAAAGTGGAGAAAAGTGACTCCATCTCTGCAAGGCCGCAACTAGCAGTGAAACCACCATCCAAAGGATGGAAAGTGGAAAAATAAACTGGTTTACAAGTTACGTAAGGGAATCCACCAACTACGCGCATATACACTTGCAATAGATCAGCATCCTTTTATTCTACTTTTGTTGGTTGTTTAACAGCTACGATCTGAGACCACAAATTTCAGCTAGGAGCTCTTGGGATCTCAAGTAATTCTCAATTCCATGTACAAAATGTTGGCATGACCTCACAAACATAAGCCTAGTATTTGTGAAGACTGGAAGCAGAGCACACTATAGTAACACCATGAATTCCCAATATAAAGATTTAACAATGCAAAGTAACCAACAGTTGGTTTTTTCACTCGTTCTGTTTTAGAATGATTTTTTAGGGACCATGGTTTTTTTGAGGGGACCATAGTTTTATTAGACCACCTTCTCTATAGTGATAAGGGGTGTCCTAAAACGTTGAAATGACTAACCTACCCTTAACCTAATTTAATTTAAAACCAACCTAATACCCACCTATATATATATATAACCACCACCTCCTCCCACCACCACCGCCGATTACACCACCACCACCTCCGATTATCACCACCACCAACCACCGATTACCACCACCACCGCCCACCACCGCCGATTACCACCACCACCACCTCCGATTATCACCACCACCAACCGACGATTACCACCACCACCTCCTCCCACCACCACCGCCACCGCCTATTTAAGAAATGTAACAACATCAATGCAATCACAATTAAGTTCTGTTACATAATAATTCTATCGAGTATAAAAGACTCCAGCCGCAACCTGATTCTGCCATGGGACCACTCCGGAGGTATTTTCCAACAAACCCTTCACTTTAATTTGATTTTGATTGCTTCAATCGAATAGAAATCATCAAAATAGGGTTTTAATAGGAGTTACAGAGCCATGTTCGGTTAGGCCGATTTTAAAAAAAAACCCTAGTTTACTAACCGAACTTCTTGAAAATGAAGAACACGAAGAACAGTTCGGTTCTATTGGATTTAAAACTACGTCACCGAATTCTCTGTTTGGTTGTTTCGCAAAAAATTTTAAAACTACAAAGCAATTGAACTCCACCCTTAGAACCGAAAAAAAAAACAAATCCAGTCTAACCGAACTGTGTTGTTGTGGCCACTATGTTGAGTTGCAAAATAACCGAACTTAGCCAATAGAGTTCGGTTTGTTTGCAAAAACTTTTAAAACTACAAAGTAACCGAACTCAGAGTTCGGTGGTTAGCTGTTAGGTTCAAGTTTACGAAAGAACCGAACTTTGTAAACTTATATACTCTTATATTACGTAAAGTACGGTTAGATCAAAAGTGCATGCAGTTTGCGAACTAACCGAACTTTGTACACCAAAGTTCGGTTAGTTGAGAACCAACCGAGCATAACGTTGTAACTCCTAGAAATTATTAGAGAGTTCGGTAACCTGCGTGTTTGGAACAAGTAACCGAACTACACTTTCAGATGAGTTCGGTTACTTGTTCATCTCACGGGGCAACCGAACTACAGCTTCAGATGAGTTCGGTTACTTGTTCTTCATATAAAGTAACTGAACTACAATTTCAGATGAGTTCGGTTACTTGTTCTTCATATAAAGTAATCGAACTGTTCAAAATCCAGTTCAAATCCGGATCATTTTGAAGATTAACAAATATTCTCGGAGAGGATGGAGATGAAGAATCAGATGAGTTTTCATCATTTGAATACTCAAACTTAGTGAATTGGATAAAAAATTTATTTTCCATGTTTTTCTCCTTCATCTTATCTAACTCTACTCTCTCAATAATTCTACTCAACTAATAATAAACCCATCTTTTATTTAATCTCACTAATGGTTTTTAACTAAATCATTCACTAATCATAACCTAAAATTAATTAAGAGGGTACATTAGGTATTAAATAAATAACTAGATATGGGGTGACCTAAAATTACTTCTAATGCCTTTACCCAAAATAAAACCATGGTCCCCCCCAAAAAACCATGGTCCCCAAAAAATCGTTCCTGTTTTAACTAGCCGACCAACCTACCACCATCGGCCCAATCTAAAAAGCCCAACAACGACGGTATTCGATGTTCCTACAGTTTCACCAGTAGTAGGATTACCACCAAAATTGCCAATCACCAAATGGTCTGGTGGTTGGCATGCTCCCTCCCACTGCGGAGGTAGGGATTCAAACCCTGTAATTGCTGAAATCCACTCTAATTTAAGGAGTTTGGATGTAGACCACTAGTCTAGGGCATCAAAAAAAAATCACCAAAATTAACTTCCCGAAAAAAAAATTAGAGCTTATTTGGTGCACCCAAATTTATGGCCAACTCGAAATCTACCTCGTTATCAAAAATCTTCCGTGTTGAGACAAAATTTACTTCATGGAGAACAAAGAACAAAAATGATATATTTACTTTTGGAGAAATCCCGATAGAGATAGAGATAAGTAGGTGGGATCCATTTTTATCGCAGTAATCTCAATGTTTTGCTTGTTATTATGTATTGATATACTGGTGATGTGAAACTACAACAATGAGAGGCCTTTTTTGCATCGCATGATAGGCTTCAAAAAGCACTCTTTTATGAGAGGGAGGCCTAAAAACTTCCCAACCAAGGGTTAGACCTATTAAAGACATCCGTATGAAGATTAGAATGTGCTACCCCTTGAGCGGCTCAGTCGTCCTCCTCATTATAGTCCTCCTACAATCAATTACATTTCGTCGGGATACATCCCGTCTTTTCACTTTAATACTCCTATGCATTGTCAATACTATAGCCCCAATCATGGCTACTAATAACATCAGTCTAAGAATCAAAAACCAGACGGAACAGTAGGTATAAAGAAAATTTCCTAATGTTTCCAAATTAGTCCAAGTTTATATCTTTCTGGCATAAACCGTATATCTCAGAGAGGTAGTCTGGGATGCCAGAAAGGCAAAATAAAGGTTACATGATTTTTCCTCGAGTGAAATCACAGTATGTACCTCGTAATTTAATTTTTTATCGAATTAATCATTTTAACCCAAAACTAAATAATTAGTTATATACCTGTTATGTAACTCAAAATCTGCCCAGTATTAAACTGTTAATAATTCTACCAAATGACAAAAAAAATAATAGCGCCTGTTGGTAGGAGGGAACAAATGGATTAGAGCTAAAATTTACTCGGTCAAAGTTAAAAAATAAAATTACAAATTGGTGGTACACGTAGTCTTCTTCGCTTCATTCCTTCGCAGCCAAATTTGCAACTTTTAATTCAATCATCTCTTGACTAACCCCATGTAATATCCCGATTCGACAGGTAGGGTTCGCCGAAGGAATACAGGTAATGATTTGTCCTTTCCTAACACCGAGGCCTTTTAAGCATAATTGGCTGCAGAGTCAGCAGCTAAGCATGCTCGGGCGGTAGTAATCCAGGGATGGGTAACCTTCTGGGAAGTTGCTGCTGGATTACCGCAGAGATGCCCGTAGAAAACCCCATACTTCCGGATATCCACAGTGGCTAAGTGAGGACAATATTGGTGGAGGGACGGTTCATTACATATGGTATCAGATCCGACGAAGGGTCACTTGTTGAGGGTGAGAATGTACGCTAGACAGGGTTGATCCAGGTACTTATCTCATGAGGGGAAGGGAACGTCGGAGATCTGGGATTGAATATATATTCAGGAGTTGAGGATGACTTCAATTTTAGGTGGTGGTATTGTAGTATCCCGATTCGGCAGGTAGGGTTCGTCGAAGAAATATAGGTAATGGTTTGTTCTTTCCTAACACCGAGGCCTTTTCAGCACAATCATCTCCAGAGTTGGAAGAATACTTTGTAGTTAAGTGTGCTCGGGAGGGAGTAATCCAGGGATGGGTAATGTTCCGGGAAGTTGTTGCTGGATTACCGTAGAGATTCCCGTAGAAAACACCACACTGCCGGATAACCGTAGTTGCTAAGTATGGACACTATCGGTGGAGGGACGAGTTATTACACCCCAACATACTTTTCCCTTAGTTTTGCCATACATGAACTCTAACATGGCCTCCCAATGAACCATAACAGAAGTTTCCGGTTATGATATTGTTTGTACCCAAAATTACTTCTAGGCACTAAACACGATGATTTGATGATGATTATTGAAAATTTGGGCTAGAAAACAATAAAAAATAAATAAGAAGACAAGAATTTAGCGTGGTTTGGCAAGTGCTGCCTATATCTATGGAGGAATCCCAAAGGGAGAGTATTGTATTGATATGAGATTACGATAGTTATTGTATGGTTAGCTAACATAGGATTCCATGTCCTTTTAGGGTTTAGGATACATGTATTTATATAGTTATGTAACCATAATTCTGATACAAATTTGATGTGAAAGCAACTTGGCAACAAGACTTCTGGAAACTTCTGGAATCTTCTATACGGGCTAACGGGCTTGATTAGCGAGCTCTCCATCAATTTATTGACGGTACAAACATCGCCCCATCTTAAGATCCAATTTGTTGGTGGTTAAGAAGATTGTTTTTCCTTCTGCGTCGACCGTTGATGACGTAACTCGCCCCCAAGCGTTTGTAGACATATTACAAAGACGCCCCCAACTGTAATTACCTGCAAAAAATTTGCTCACGTGCTAGGTGAGACTTTTTTCCACGTAGTGGACTTGTGATGCTCGAGAGCTAGTTGAGTCTGGATTAGAATGTAGTGTGCTTGCTGTTGGGGAAAGGCTTTTTGCTCGCAACCTAACAAGGCTGTAGCGCTCGCTGCTCGGGCAAGATGGATGTTGCTTGTGTTGAGTACGAGTCTTTGAACCAATATCGAGCATTAGGCTCATGGTTGAGACGAGACTTTGTACGGACCAACATCGGGGGTTAGGCTCGTGGTCGAGACGAGACTTTATGCTTTCCAAGGTGCAAGTCTTTGTACTCGTGTGCAAGACATGATTTTATGCTTGAGGAAGCAAGACTTTAGTGATCACATGCAAGGTGAGGCTTTAGGTGCTTGCGATGTGATGCAAGGCAAAACCTTGAAGGGTCTAAGCAATCCTCGTCTCGAAGTCGATTATGTCGCTATCCACGAACCTCGAACTCGATCTTGTTGCTGCTCAAAGTGCACATTAAGGTTTATCAAACATAGAAAATTTTGCTTCCATGTTGTAGGGAATCAAAAGGCGATTCTAACGAGCCAAAAATCACTCAATTTGGACTTCAAACGAAGAGGTTATTGACGAAACAAGATTTTCACAAAGCGAGAGTGTTGTTGCAGACGTGGCAGTGATGACAATTTACAATTCGCTGACATGGACTGCTGACTGGACAATCACGCTGATGTGGCAATGTTGAGTGGACAGTGCTACTGACGTGGCGGACATGGACATATAAGATTGCTGACGTGGCAGTTGCCGATATGAAGTGCTGACTGGACCCGACCGATGTTGAGTGTCAGGTGTCATCGCTCATATGGCAGAAGCTAACTATACCTTTTCAGCTGACGTGTCGGTCATTGATTGGTTCCCAGGGTCTGATGTGGAAACTGGCAACTACACGTGTCGCTTGTTGATTAGCTGGACCTGGTTGAACCGGATTCTAGATCTAACGGACGAGATAATCTAGATCTGGAGGTGTACGTGAGGCTAGATAAAACAACAGTTTCTTCAACTGTTGCTGCAATCTTTATCGCCACGCTTTCTTCAACTGTTTCACAACATTTTCTTCATCTTCGTAACGGTTTCTTCAACTGTTTCGCAACAGTTTCTTCAACCTTCGTAACGGTTTCGCAACAATTTTTCTGAACCCTAACTTTTTCTTTTTTTTGCTGATTTTTGGATGGAATCTCGTGCACGATTTATGCTCCACTTTTCTCAATGACAAAACACGATTGTTTTACACGAATCCCCTTAGTCGACGCCAATATTTGTACCCAAAATTACTTCTAGGCACTAAACACGATGATTTGATGATGATTATTGAAAATTAGGGAAAGAAAACGATAAAAATAAAAAATAAATAAGAAGACAAGAATTTAACGTGGTTCCATTCCCCTGGACAAACCGAATAAAGTGCGAATTATACGCATACGCGAATTAATCGGGCTTTTAATTGGCTCAAATTTCAATTCATATTCCTAAGCCCAGTAATTTCCAGAAGCTTACCCGGCCCATTAGTAAGTCCAGCGCTCACTTCCCGTACTAAAGGTGAAATAAAAAGTGACTGCAAACACTCAGATTCGAATACAAGACCACAGTTGGCTACGTGAGTAGCGACTTAACCACTCAGCCAAGCGCTCTTTGGTGATTTTGTCATCTATATTATTAATATAACTAAATTAAGTCGTTAAATCAAGATTTTTTTACATACGACAACGATGAAAGATCTATTTTTATTGTTTAATATGTGACGAATTTTCAGTAACGAATTCATATCTATAAAACGAAGTATACACATATGTATGTCCTTCCGAATCAATGTTGAATCACGAACCGTTAACGGATTGTTGACCGACTTTGACTTTTACAAATCCGAATAATACTCGTACGTTTGCCGTCTCGTATGTTTTCCGAACTACGAATTGCTAACTAGGATATGGTTAGCTAACCCAGCTACGATTTCATGTCCTTTTAAGGCATGTATTTATATAGTTATGTAACCATAATTCTGATACAAATTTGATGTGCAAGCAACTTGGCAACAAGACTTCTGGAATCTTCTATACGAGATAACAGGCTTGATTAGCGGGCTCTCCGTCAATTTATTGACGGGCCACACATATATTAAATTGGATGTGATTCAAATGAGTTTCGTTAGAATTTGAAATTCCTCGAATAATGTAACTGGTAATGCATTATTTCAGCACATAAAAACTTGAGTTGTAAAGTTTTTATTTCGTTATAGAAGTCATTTGTATAGAATAATTTCAAAACAATTAAATTAACATCAACAATACTATTGAAGCGAACGTATATATTTATATTGAAAACCCTAAATTCATTAGTAATCCATCGATCTGATAAGCAAAGACTTTTGGACCTTTTATCTCTTTTTTATCAAGTCAATCCTCTCCTTAAATTTTGATTCCCTTCCCAAAGTCTTTCCTACTCAAATCCACTATTTTCTTTCTATTAACAGGACTCAAAAAGTTTTTAATGGTCTAGAATCTTCATTATGGCCAAAATTTATCGGATGACTCCAAATTTGCTACTATGACTCAAAGTCAACCTCCTTAGTTATGGCCAAAAATTTCCTCTTTACGCCAAATCGCCATGGTGGCCAAAATCTCGATCGAATCTAAAATCTACCTTGTGAACTAATATCTTCTACAGTGTCCCCAAAATATGTTTTGTGATTCAAATAAACTCCAGAGTACAAATTTTCCTTGTTTCCCAAGATACGTTAAATGCTCAAAATTTGTCATTATGACTCAGATTCATCCTTGTGACCCAAATAAAAACGCGGGGGGTACAAAAGGGTTATTTAGTTTTTGGTACTTACATTTTGTCCAACATTAGTGTTTGGTCTAACATTTGTCCAACTTAGGGTTTGGTACTTGAAAATAACATTGACCTGTGTTGACTGTGTTTGATAAAACTTTTAATTAATTTAAATAATAAAATATTTGGTTTACAAGTGTACCCCTGAAATTGGTTCGGGATCCAACGACATTAATAAACATTATTTATCCTACGGTCCTGATTAAAAGATGAAATATACATGAACCCTAATTAATTAGCTTCACTACTTCTTTCTCCGACTTCATCAGGAGCTCCTTACACAGAACCTCTTCCCTTTACCAGACAAAACAAAAAATAAACATCATTCAAATTATAAACTCAAATTTGTTCACCGAAATAATTAACTCAATCCCCAAAGAACTTCTACCCAATAACATCGTTGTTGTTGTTGTATTTCTCTAAGTCAAACAATATCTCTATCATCTTCAAATTTGTATATGCACCCAAGTGGGGAAAGGGAAATAATACTTACTGTGTTTGATGATTTGCCTTGGAAACTGACGATGTTGATATAGAGGAGTGATTGAAGGAATGTTTGCCACTGAGATGCTTTGGTAGCTCTGAGATTTTTGGTTCGATCTCGTTACTCTTCCATGATTTCATTTGAGTACAAATCTATGAAATTGGGTTTCTGAAATTTGTGTATCGATCCCATTACTCTTCCATGGTTTCATTTGAGTATTGTTAGTATTTGGTCATTGAACTGACCCATGACTAAGTCCATATATATGCCCGCATATGTAGTGGGGGAATTGTGGAATCAGTCGTGCAAAGAAGTGAGAACCCTACGGGTGACTACTTCCTATCTCATATCCTATATATAAGAATATTTGTTATTTTTATTGACTAATGAAACTACTGCCGCAAAGCTTAGGGTTTATAGAAACTATCTCTTCCATTACTTCTCTAGGAGACTAGGGTGTGAACTAGCAGTATATTCTCTAGTAGAGTATATTCAAGACCTCACTGCAACTGGAAGAAAGAAGAAGAATTCTCAAAGAAAAGGCTTGTAACAGCAATCAATCGATTCCGGGGATTTCGGATCTTCCACAGGTAAGTTCCTATCCGAATCCATATACTTTGATTCGTGTTTGTGTAACAGTGGCATCATGAGCTTTTTAGTATTGCTTGATTCGCCTATTTGAGTCTTCTTTGATGTGTTCTGTGATTGATAAATTTTTTTATTTTTCATATGTTGATTGATATGAATCTGTTGATTATCATGATTGTAATGGTGGTAATAATCTTTTTTATACCTACATGAGCTTTTGTTGTGGAAGTATGATCAATGAATCGTTTTTCTGTTATGGTCGAGAACATGTTTATAAGTTCAATACATGTTGGTTTGTTGTTTTGATTCCTTGATCATATGCAGTTTATAACATGGTTTCATGGTGTTTGTTTGATGCATCCGTGGTGTTTGTTTTTTGTTTCGTATGAAGACATGAGATTTCTCTGTACTTTTTTCTATGATGTGTGGTTCGGTTCTAAACCCATGTGAGCTTCTATAACCGAGCAAGGAATGCAGTCAGTCATGGACTTGGTGTCCAGTTTATGGAAAGTATATGAAGTAGGGTTTATCATATTTGTTGTAATGAACCTATAGCTCCGTATATATCTGCTCGGTACGTTGTCAGAAACAAGAGAAACGGTTGTGTACTGTGTTCTCGACTGTTTTGATGCTCGCGTCATTTTGATTAGTTGAAAATGCTCGGTACTACAGATCAGTAACACCATGATTTCGTATCCTTTTATATTTTTTTTTGTGTAAATACCATGATCTATTTTCCTTATTTAAAAATCATGTTGTGTATATACTATATAGTTACAGTTATGTACGTAGGGATGTAATATGCTAAGTACATATTATTTTCAATTCCATGATGATCTGTTTTGTTTTTAAATGGTTTGTTCCATACGTACAGTCATCATATGTTGTTTGTGGAAAGTCACCATGTTTTGCTTGCTGTGTGAATCATTTTTTTCTAAGTTTTCTGAAAATGCTGTTAGTATTCATCCCGAGCATGAAAATGAGTTTTAAGTGGGCTTAGTGACCAAATGGACTTAGTGTCCAGCACCTTAAGCGTAACTTTCTGGTGGACTATATATATTTGTTATGTAAAGTCTAATTTTTTTTTTTTGGTGTATACAGTGTGATTTCGGCAACAGTATACTACGTGTATACAATGCTTGTGGATACTGTGGAGATGCTCGTGACATTTTCATTAGTTGAAAATGTTTTTGTGAGATGTATACGTTAGGAAGCAGTAACATGCTAGTTGGTGCAGTGTCTTTTTCTCATAACTTGCTTGCTAAATGAAAATGCTTGACATGAATGATACGATCACATGTTGTTTTGTGTGTGTTTTGACATGCTAGTGAAATGGAAATTAGTGGTGCAGTTGGTTTAAGCTATGTGTTTTACCAATAATTACTTGTCCGAATTAATTAATAAATTTCGTGTTGAAGTACACATTTGGGTGATGATTATGAGCCTAGCGAAATTTTCGATCCTAAATTTGTATGTAAATGTTATTTTTATTAATTAGATTTTGAGACAGTATTTCGAATGTACACATAATAATAATATCAATCTTTGTGCATAATACGTGTAGAAATGAGTACTGAGAATTTGATTGTTGATCTCACCAAGGGATACAAACTAGATGGGAAGAACTATGACATGTGGAATAGGAAAATTCAGTACATGTTCGACTCCAAAGATCAAATGGAAATGTTAACAAATGAGATGGTCCGACCTCAAGAAGGTAATTCTGTACAAGCCCGTCGTGACCTTGAAGCCTACGAAGCTTGGGTTAAGAAAGATCGCCATGCACGCTATGGTATGTTGAGTAGAACGAATGATGATCTAATTGGAGAATATGAGAATTATCCAACATCCAAGCAAATGTGGGATCAACTTGGACGTACCAGACTTCGCAGCTTAGTGCTGAAATTTGAGGTTTATAGAAAACATCCCAAGCATTCAATGACTGAACATCTTAGGATGATGTCGTCAATGATACGTGATCTAAAATCTGCTGGGAATGTTCTTACTGATGAACAACAAGTTTTAGCTGTGATAAGGTCATTGCCTGATTCTTGGGTGCATCTGAGCAAATTTTGACTCATAATGAAGGCATCAAGAATTTTTTTGATATCTCTCGACACGTTGAGCTTGAGGCTGAGCGCCAAGAGGCGACACGTGTGACTGCCTTGTATGCTCAAGGTGAGCACAAACCTCAGGGTAAGCGCAAGAACGATAGCCGAAAAGATGTCAGTAAGGCAGAAAAGACAGCTAAGGGCCGTCGTGGCAAGCGAGCTGGTAAAAAGGATAAGTCCAAGATGAAATGTTACAACTGTAGCAAAAAGGGACATTTTGGCCGTGAGTCCACTGAGCCGAAAAAGGTACCTTTTTCACCTAACTCCGTAAACATTTTTGTTTGTACACATGTATTGGTTGCTCACTCTCTCCCTGAATGGATTGTAGATACGGGAGCAACAAGACATGTAGCTCGAGATCGAGTGGGGTTCGTAAATTATCGACGTCTTTCACGTGGTACACAAAGAGTCTACATGGGCAATGTCTCAAGTGAGAAATTTGTGGGAGTTGGTACTTATCAACTTCATATGCGCTCTGGACGCATTTTAACACTTCATGATGTGCTCTATGTACCTGGAATTCATCATAATTTATTTTCAGTTATTGCACTTCTTAGTTTTGGATATTCTTTTAAAATCGAAGACGGTAGGTTGGACATCATTTATGATGGTATTTTGTTTGGACAAGGTTATTTAAGTAATAACTTTTTTAAATTAGATTTGTTTAATTCTTTCTCTTCTGATGTTTTAGTAACTAATGCTAGTAGTTGTGTTGTTGATGATTGTATGACTTGGCATGCTAGACTAGGCCACATTGGGAAAGATAGGATGACAAGGTTAGATCGAGAAGGCCATCTTGTCTCACTCGCTAAAGTTTCCTTACCCGTTTGTGAACCATGTCTAGAAGGAAAAGCTTGTCGAAAGCCTTTTGGTAAGGCTAAACGTGCTACTCAACCTCTTGAGTTGGTACATTCTGACATTTGTGGATCTATGAATGTTAAAGCTAGGCATGGTTATTCCTATTTTCTTACATTTATTGATGATTATACGCGCTTTGGTTATGTATATTTGATCGCTCACCGCTACGAAGCCTTGGATTGTTTCAAGCGTTTTGTAGCAGAGGTTGAGAATCAAACTGGGAAGAGTTTGAAGACTCTCCGTACTGACCGTGGACGCGAATACTTATCTGATATGTTCAAAGAATTTTGTGAGACAAAGGGTATAACTAGGCAGCTTACTATTCCATATACTCCGCTTTGTAGCAGAGGTTGAGAATCAAACTGGGAAGAGTTTGAAGACTCTCCGTACTGACCGTGGACGCGAATACTTATCTGATATGTTCAAAGAATTTTGTGAGACAAAGGGTATAACTAGGAAGCTTACTATTCCCTATACTCCGCAATAAAATGGTGTTGCAGAGAGAAGAAATAGAACATTATTGGATATGGTTAGATCAATGATGGCGCAAGCCAACCTCCCAATATCTTTCTGGGGGGATGCTATTATGACCTTGAGACACGCAAAAGTAAGCGTCAAAAAGTACCCCGTCGTCGTTTTGAGATTGAAGAGGGAATATTAATGTGTGCTGCGAGTGTTGAGGATGAACCTACTTCTTATGAAGAAGCTGTTTCATCACCTTCTAGCGGAAAATGGATTGTTGGCATATAGAATGAAATAAAATTAATGAAAGACAATGATGTTTGGGATTATGTTGACCTTCCGCCTGGGCGAAAGACTATTGGAAACAAATGGGTCTTTAAAATTAAACGCAAGGCAGATGGTTCAATTGACAAGCACAAGACTCTCCTAGTAGCGAAGGGATATACCCAACAGGAGGGTATTGACTATGAGGAAACTTTTTCCCCTATGGTGAGGTTTTCCTCAATTCGTCTCATGCTTGCTATAGTCGCACATTTGGATTTAGAATTGTACCAAATGGATTTTAAAACTGCATTTCTCAATGGAGAACTGGATGAAGAGATTTACATGTCTCAACCCAAGGGTTTTGGGGTCAAGGGACAAGAGCGCAAAGTTTTCCGTCTCAAACGTTCTATTTATAGACTTAAGCAATCGTCTAGACAATGGTATATGTGTTTCCATCAGTCTATCACCTCTGCTGGTTATGATATGATTGAGGAAGACCATTTTGTGTATATTAAAAGATCCAAGGAAAGTATTCTTATCCTGGCTTTGTACGTCGATGATATACTATTAGCTGGTAATGATTTTGAAGGTATTGTCGCCACTAAGAAGTGGCTGTCCTCTAATTTTGAAATGACGGACATGGGGGAAGCTAATTATGTATTAGGTGTTAAGATCACACGAGATCGCTCAAGAAAGATTCTTAGTTTGTCACAAGAGACTTACATAAAGAAAATTATTGAACGTTTTCGAATGCATGATTGCAAACCCATTGACACTCCTATGGATAAAACTTTGGTCCTAAGTAAAGATCAATGCCCAAAGAATGAAGAAGAAAAGAATTATATGTCCAAAGTACCTTATGCATCTGCAGTTGGGAGTCTAATGTATGATATGTTGTGTACTAGACCTGACATAAGTTTCGCAGTAGGTATGGTAAGCCGTTACCAAAGTAACCCTGGACCGGATCACTGGAAAGCGGTCAAAAGGATATTTCGTTATCTTAAAGGGACTGATGATCTTCCCCTTTGTTACCATGGTGATGATATTAGACTTAAAGGATTTAACGATGCCGATTAGGGCAACGATAAAGATGAGTACAAGTCTACTTCAGGTTATGTGTTTAAACTAGCAGGTGATGCAATCACTTGGTGTAGTAATAAACAGAAGTGTGTTTCTCTTTCCACTATGGAAGCAGAGTATGTTGCACTTTCAGCAGCTGTCCAAGAAGCTGTGTGGTTAAGAAGATTTCTTAAGAGTCTTGGTGTCTCAGAAAATGCAAAGGATGCGGTGGTGCTTCATAGTGATAGCACATCATCTCTTGCATATGTGAAGGATCCCAAATACCATGGAAAAACCAAGCATATTGGTAGGCGATTCCATTTCATACGTAATATAGTTGCCCAAAGAAAGGTTGTTCATAGATATATCTCCACGAACAAGATGTTGGATGACCCTTTGACCAAGCCAATGCCGAGAGTTGTTTTCCAATCTCATGTAGAGAACATGGGATTGACTAGGATTTGATATGGTGATCATTTGATTATTGTTTGATGACATTATTATTATTTTTGAGTGAATGAATGAGTATTGATTGTTTTCTTGATAAAATATGTTATATAGAATTCATATATACTATTCATGTGTACATGTATTTGAAGTTGTCTACAGGAAAGAATCATCCTACTCACACAGGTGATTCGCCTTGGCGCTTTTTATAGCGAGCAAGATGAGACAAGAGAAAAGAAGTTTTTGGGAATTTGTATTTCAAAAGCTACCTGTTTTTGTAACAGTCTTTTGGTTCTTTTCTAAAGTTTATAAGTCGCCTTAGTATGTCTAAGATGAGATCTCAAAGAGATCATTCATTAAGTTTGACCACCACTTAATGAAGCATGTTATAAAGCCAGATGTGATTTTCTAAATAGTCTTTATGTGTATGACTGGGTTTAGAAATTCAGGTTAGGCGCTTTTTAGCGACTAGACTAAGATCTGTATGGTGTATATTTTTAACGCAAGACATGCCCACTTAAGTGGGAGAACACCATAGCATACTCATACTGTATGTGCTAAGTCGAACAAATGTGGGAGCAATGATTGATTCCCTGCTTCGTTGTTGTGTGAGCCACTGGATTAATATCCAATTGTTTTACCCCTTTGACTTAGGTTTATGTCATGAATAGGATACTTGATGATGCTACTTTAGCATGTTTTCTAATAAGATGCATATTACTGTAATATGATACATGTCTAGGAAAGCTATTAAGTTGAATTGGATTGATATGGATTTCTTGGAAGAAAATTTGATGATACACCATGAGTTGTGATTCATCGCTGGCCAGCGTTTTTCGTCTGTCGAAAATCATGAATACAATTTATATGTGTGGGTACAATACTGCTTCTTCGAGGGATTAAGAGTATTGCATCGGGTGTAGTCAAATTATCTGAGGTAAAAACAAGAAGTTAGTAAGTGATGTACTTTGGTTAGTTTAGTGAAAACTTTATCACTGTACTCCTGCCATTTGTGTAATGCTCGTGAGGTCGCACACCCTATATCCAGTATGAAGAGTTTGGTAATGTGTAAATGAGAGTACTATATTATATGCATGCAAGTGGGAGATGTTAGTATTTGGTCATTGAACTGACCCATGACTAAGTCCATATATATGCCCGCATATGTAGTGGGGGAATTGTGGAATTAGTCGTCCAAAGAAGTGAGAACCCTACGGGTAACTACTTCCTATCTCCTATCCTATATATAAGAATATTTGTTATTCTTATTGACTAATGAAACTACTGCCGCAAAGCTTAGGGTTTATAGAAACTATCTCTTCCATTACTTCTCTAGGGGACTAGGATGTGAACTAGCAGTATATTCTCTAGTAGAGTATATTCAAGACCTCACTGCAACTGGAAGAAAGAAGAAGGATTCTCAAACAAAAGGCTTGTAACAGTAATCAATCGATCCTGGAGATTTCGGATCTTCCGCAGGTAAGTTCCTATCCGAATCCATATACTTTGATTCGTGTTTCTGTAACAATATGAATTAATGAAATTGGGTCTCGGTGGAATCTTTGTTCTTAATTTAATTTTTGGATCCTCAGATTGGATTTCCCAATTTTGGAAATGAGATTAAGAAAAGAAATTGAGAAATTATGAATTCCCCAATTGATTTAGACATTTATTAGGGTGGTGATGGAGATACAAAAAATGATGAAGGTGGTTGATAGGTTGTGATTGTGGTTGCAGCGATACCGATAGGGAGACAGAGGGGGTGGTGGTTGCGGTGTTGGTTTGGATTCTTTGGAGTGAGTTTGTACTTGCCATGTATAAGTATAACTATGTGTATAGTTTAGGAGAATGGAGAGTATGATGGTAAACTTGTTTAGTAATTTTTATTTAAGAAAATATCAAATTCAATTTCTTATCGGAAGTCAATATTTAACCCAGTCAACACAGGTCAACGTTATTTTCAAGTACCAAACCCTAAGTTGGACAAATGTTAGACCAAACATTAATGTTGGACAAAATGTAAGTATCAAAAACCAAATAACCCGGTACAAAAATACACCACCAACTTTTTCGTAGGCAACCTGTATGGACTAGCCCTAATACAATTCCGAGAGTTACAACTCAATGAATCTCAATAAGGAATTATATCAAGAATTTATATCTTTTTCTCTCACAATCAATATGTAAATGGAAGCAAGTTCGTGAACCTGATTATGCCGTGAGAGTACTTGGACGATACCAAAGATTAATTTCCAAGACTAATCAAGTCGTATCCAACAATTAAGATGGGTGTATCTACTTTGATTGATTTTACGTACAACCTGTGATGTTTCAATTATATAAATAAACAATACAAAGCGGAAAAGAAATAACACAGACACCAAAAAAATTGTTAACGAGGAAACCGCAAATGCAGAAAACCCCCGAGATCTAGTCCAGATTTAAATGCCAAACTGTATTAAGACGCTACAAACTATATCCTAGTATCAATACTTCAGACTGGAATGCAGTTGAGACTGATTCCATTATCACGGTAATTTAGTTACAGTCGCGCTCCTTTTGCCTCTTGAATCTCGCAAGACTCTGCGCAATTTATTCCCTTAGCTGAGTTTTGTTACAACGTAATAATTGCTTCAACCTAAGTGAAGACTTTAAACCAATCTGCCTCCCACAGAAAAGCATATATATGATTTCCATTCTAATCGTTAGATCAAGGTGAGATAGGAAATCGTTTGCATTATACTAGGTCTAGAAAACCATAAAATCTGGAACTTATACTCCCGAAAAGCATTCTAGATTATTATTCACCTCACAAGTAAAACCTACTTTGGTTTCAACAAAAAATCGTTATAAAGGAATTAACTTGTGGAATCACAAAATCTAAGACGAAGAACTTTGCAATTTCTATCAATCTTACTTTATCGGAGATAAACTCGACAATCAGTAGCAAGATCAGGCTACACGAACTATTAAGAGAAAGATAGTCGTACTTGGCTTCACGAATCTCTAAGCGGACTCTTTTTCGTCGCTAAACCTAAAAAGGTTTAAAGGAGAGGACGACTCTAGTTTACAACCAGGACACAAAATGTTAAACCATAGCTCGGTCGAACCCACCAAGCGTTGGTATGTCAAGTTTGGTTGTCATATTTTAGTGAACCAAAACTCATTTAAGAGTCGCTTGATTAAATGTACTAGAGTCAACTTCTTATAGGTTAGCTTGAAAGTATTAGGATATGAGACATTACAAGTATTGCGAAGACTTGAATAAGTGAAGAAGTAAGGAGCTACAACCACAACATCATCCATCCACTTGAGGTTAGTGATATTTGACTTGAACTGTTTCATTCCCTAACATATCTTCCAAGTCGTGCATATTGAAAACAAAACTGCGAAGCATGAACACTCTAGATAGACATAGTATTAAGGAATACAATATGAGGTTTATTACTTAACCATTAAACTTTGTAGATAAGACATCGACTTAATCGTTTGAATTCTATTGTGATTATGTATGGGTATGATGTGAGGATTTCATCCTAGGAAACAATGTTTTACATGTGTTTTAAGGAAGTAAGTTCATGAACCTAGTTTGTGAATCGAAAAGGAAATCCCCAGGCGTTATTGGGATTGTTATTCATTACATATCTTATGAACGACCAATATGTGTGATTAGTACAACCGCTCATGACTTGTTTGTGTTCTTGGTAAAATTATTCACATAAGGCCTGACTTATGTATTGGTATGACTTTTATTAGTGAAACCGATCTTAAGTAATCACCTGATGGTATGATCGAGTTTGTGTAGTTTGTAAGACCTAACTCTAGGTAAAGGGGAACTGAAAAAGTAGGGGTCTAACAACCACACCCAATATTTCAATTAGCAATCTGTATGGACTATCTCCAATATACTTTCTAGAGAATCAACTAGACAGTCAGACTCAATCTAGAGAAATGTATATCGAGGAGTTAATATCTCTCTCTTGATTTGATTTTTACTCAAGCAAATAGAAATCTGCGAGTCTTTATCAAATACAAGGATAATAAACTTGGATGGTACTAAAGACCAATATCCAAGGATCAATCAATTTCCAATCAATAACCAAAGGTTGGATTTCACAATTGATCGATACAAACGCACAACCTGTGATATTTCAATTATATAACAAAATATAACGCGGAATAGAAATAACATAGACACCAGAAATTTTTTTAACGAGGAAACCGCAAATGCAGAAAAACCCTGGGACCTAGTCCAGATTGAACACCATATTGTATTAAGCCGATACAGACACTAGCCTACTACAAACTAACTTCGGTCTGGACTATAGTTGAACCCTAATCAATCTCACATTGATTCAAGGTACAGTTGCGCTCCTTACGTCTCTGATCCCAGCAGGATACTACGCACTTGATTCCCTTAGCTGATCTCACCCACAACCAAGAGTTGCTACGACCCAAAGTCGAAGACTTTAATAAACAAATCTATATCACACAGAAAAGGATGCAAGGATTGATAAACCTGTCTCCCACAGATAAACCTAAAAGTTTTGTTCTGTCTTTTAATAGAAATTAAGGTGAACAAGAACCAATTGATAAACCAGACTTATATTCCCGAAGAACAGCCTAGTATTATCAATAACCTCACAATAATCTAAATCGTATGGTAGCGAAACTAGATATTGTGGAAGCACAAAAGATGAGGCGAAGATGTTTGTGATTTCTTTTTATCTTTCCCTATCGGAGATATAATCTCAAGTCAATTATTCAATTGAACTAGAAAATGGCAAGATCAAATCGCTCAACTACAAGAGAAGTAGTTTCGTCTGGGTTCACAATCCCAATGAAGTCTTTCAGTCGTTAATCGACGGGGTCTCGAGAAGAAACCTACGATTAAAGGAGAATAGAATCTAGCAAACCAACTAGTATCACACAGGAGGTGTGGGGATTAGTTTTGCACAGTTTCTAGACGTCTCCTTATATAGTTTTCAAATCAGGGTTTGCAGTCTAAGTTACCTTGATAACAAAGCATTCAATAATCACCGTTAGATGAAAAACCTGATTTATCCAAGCAACTATATTTCAACCGTTAGATCGAAACTTAGCTTGTCACACACAAATGAAATGTATTCATTTAGGTTTGAGTAACCGTACCTAAACGTGTACATTGGTTGGTTCACAAATGGTTGACCAATCGTTAGCCATATGAGTTCTTTCATATTAACCGTATTCATCTTTCTCATAACTAGTTCAAATGACTCATAAGAACTAGTTCAAGAGTTGTTCAATTGCTTAGGTCTTTATACATAGCCACAATTGAAACGAAATCGGTTTGATTCATTTGAATCAATTCATGAACAATATACCCACGGTTTGCAAAGATTGCATTCCTTATAATTTATTATTTTAAGTCCATGATCTACCGATTTGAGAAATAACTAGCTTTGGTATGCGTACGGGTATGCGTACCTTAGCTACCGGATTTTGAGTTGGTTTTAGTTTCCAAACTCAGCAGACTTTTTCGGGTGAAAAAGTTCCGCCAGTACGCGTACGGGTACGCGTACCTAAGGTGACTGATTTTTGAGTTCGTAAACTTCAAACTCAGCAGAATTTCACGGATGTGAATTTCCACCAGTACACGTACGGGTACGCGTACCCAACCTGTCTCCTTCACCAATACCGCATGCACACATATGCACACACTTGGTTTCCGGCACATGGATTTATACACTAATGTGCTAACACACTATATGCTTACATCCATAGGTGGTTACATATTATCAACTCTACATTTCAATCGTTGAAACATTCTTCTATAATGTTATAACAGTCGTTAGACATAAAGAATCGATTATCGTCATCAAAGCTATTTTCAAGATTGAAACGTCATCATGACTTTCGTCACGGGTAAAGATGAAGATGGTTAAAGCAAAAGCTTACCAACACGTATTTCGAGAAAAAGATAGGTGAGTAAACTCGGCTCAAAATAGCAAATGTGTATGTATGAAAACTATCATACTTATACGACTTTTGTCTCAAGAGTAGGAGATAGAGTAGATAGACTTTTGAGTGACAAGATGATTTCAAGTATCCACATACCTTTTGGTCGGATGAAGTTCCACTGGTTACTTGAGTAGTTCTTCGTCTTTGCAAGATAATCGCCATGGAGTCTGGAGCTAAACTATTCCTAACTATCCTAGACCGAGACTTAGTCATAAGTATACTAGAAATCAAGACATATAGTTTTCATCACTAAGATTGACAAACATGCTTGAGATAGCAAGGCATGCGATTTCGACCGAGCAATGCTCTAACAATCTCCCCCTTTGTCAATTTTAGTGAGAAAACTATCAATACATATGGATTACAAAATAAATAAAACTTTGTAGCTTCTCGTCCACATGCTTGATTTCCTTGGTGCTTCAACGTTACTTGAAAACTTCGTCTTTTCCAAGTATTCCCATGATTCCTTAGATGTTCAATTCAGCATCATAGTTGTTGAAGTTTCGTAGCCATAACAATGAGAAAACAAAATCTCTTGATCATTGTTATACAGTGTCATAGTATTATTACACAACATCAAATTTCTCATATCACAACTTCGACAACAATACTATGGTGATATGTATCACTCCCCCTTAGTCAATACTTTCGTCTCAACATGAAAACCACCCCCCCTTACATAATTACCCGTAAAGCACGTAAATCATATGTATTTGTAGTGTGAACTACACATTAGTTCTCCCCCTTTTTGTCAATAAAATTAGCAAAGGTACGAAAATGGGATCCTAATGAAATTTCCACGAAGACGCTTCAAGACCAAAGAAAAGTACATATCAACTTGTTTAGATGCAATCATAAAGCCGAAGCTAAATGCATTCATCAAGGAGTTTATAAAGATACAAGATAACCCCTAAATAATTCCACAACCGCACTCCCCAAAAAGATATATAAATTAAGCGCAAGTTCAAAAGAACTCTCCCCCATTTGATGTCATTGCCGAGAAAACAACAAGAGCGACCTTACTTTTACAAGAAAAGAAGGATTTCTTTGGACACCAAAAACCACAAAATGATTTTGTATCCAAAATTTTTAATTAAACTAACCACAGGAGAACACATGATTAACTTAATCGGAATACTCAACCAAAATAACCACAAACGAATCTATTATTAGTCCAGTTGGAAATGCTCACACAAGAAGACTTATGGAGCCGCACAATATATACATAAAATATGGATCAGGGAAGATCAATACTGCGGGATATACAAGGATTCATTCTATTTTCCATCATTATTTGCACAATGACATATAATAGACATAATCCTTGTAAACAAAAGATTTTAACCTATCTTCCATGAATAAACGACATAATAGGCTTAAGTTTTGTTTGTCAAAAGTTCATCGATCTTGTATCAATACTTGCATATCGACATACAACCGAGATAACTTTTGACAATATATGGGACAATAATAGTTCACAGACGCAGACACACATATCCCATATCATATTGCAACATATAAAACCATAAAGATTAATACTGCAAAAATCAATCTTTGTCCTTAGAAGGTAGAATCAATCTTTTTCGCACGTATTTACAGCAAAAGTGGTTACCAAAAGCGTATGAAAAGATTTTCTTAACAAAGAAGAACATACAAAGTCATTAAAGACCGTGCATCATAGTTCACAGAAGATGATTGTGAACATTCAATAATCCCATAACATTGCGTACTACTTCCCATTCTTTAATTTCCTTCTTTGTGCTTTACAAACATCATTCTTGTAAAAGCTACAAATGAGCTTAGAAGAGAATTACTCCAAGAATCCAAGTGCCCAAGTCCAGTAGAACAAGTGCGACGAAACGGAGCAAAACACTCAAAAACAAGATACGAGACAAAGACCAACCTCAACTCATTCACATTTAGGATTTTTCATAACCATTTTGAATATAATTCAAATAGGAAGAGAATGAAAAACGAATGAGGTCATTCCGAGTTCGGACGAAGAAGTTACGACCAAAACAAATTTACCGAATATCGACGTCAAGTATGCATACGGGTTTGCAAACGAATTTTCGTATCCTGGAGCAGTATGCAAACGGGTATGCGTACCTAAACCCTTGGATTTTGATTTTAAATGATGTTATGCATACCTGGTATGTGTACCATGTAGTCCAAATATCCCGAACTATTATTTTCAAACCTAAACATTTAAGAACCTTAAACACAGATCAAGTTAGGTAGAAAAGAACGATAAGAAAGGTACGTGAATCATTATAAGTTCTCTAAGCAAATAAAAGCACAAATCTTTCTCAAGTTAATAGACATACCTTTTTAGATGAATCCAATTGAATTCTACAGCCTTGCCAAACATAATCTGTGCACCCCCAATTTTCGTGCTTCCCTCACCGTATACATAACAGGGCATTCCTTGGTGAGGATGCACTTAAAAAACAATCAAGTTGTGTTGAGGTGAACAATTTCTTGCTCACCACAAGTGACTTTTGGATTATCATGAAAGACATCACTTTTAGAACCTTTCACATCCAAATCCATCTTTCCAAAGAACTCTTTAAGTTCCAACATCATGGATACTTCCTTCTCCATAGTCATGGAATTTTCTGGGAGATCATTCCTTTTCACACTCAAAGTGTCATTGACTTTCTTTGGAACCCACTTATGAGTGCGTTTAGAAACAACCGGAACCTTCTTCCCGTTACTCTCTTCAAGATTTCTCGAAATAGGATTGGTTTTACTATTCTTTTGCAAGTTAGTCTTTCTCCAACTGGGAACATCGGATCTTGTCTTCGTCTTTACGAAGTTATCCTTTTGATAACCATTACGATTGTGAAAAGGATTCGTATGACGTTTATAGGAAAAAATAGGTTTATCACAGCACTGATTCCTTTGCCTAAAGGTTGGACAGTTACAACCTGTATCATTAAGGGTATTAGCCTTAACATATGATCTTGGTTTCACAACTTCTTGTGATGTCCAAACAAAAACATTATGAAGTTTCTCATTCCTTATACGAAAACGACATCTCCTTTCTAGGTGACATTTATTTCCGCAATAGTGGCAAACATAGGGAATGTTCTTACCTCGATCCGTATGTGCTGACTTTGGAGGTTGATATACTTTGCTCTTTCGAACCTTCATTGTCGGTGAAGGTATTTCACTTTTTCCATCAGTGGAAACATTTTGATGATAAGAATCACTAGTCTTGACAAATTTTACCTCTTTGCTAATACCTGGAGCATATATTCCCTTATAGCCCAATCCTCGTGTATCACGATGATTTTTACTTGCTCCTAGCATAGTGGTTAATTTGTTTGAACTAGTATTGAACTTTTTCAAGTCATCTTCCAACATCTTGATTTTATCTAGAGCAAGAGCTAAATCATCCTCAAGGCGTTTTTCTCGAGCGAGACAAGCACTTTCTCTGTCATCAAAACTAATTTGTTGAGAGTTAAACCTTGCTACAGATTCTGCAAGTTTCTCTTCCAACAAAAAGTACTTTTGATAAAGATTATCACATTCAAGTGACTTCATACATAGGTTTTCATCAGAATCCTTGAGGATCGATTCGTTAGAACGATTCAAAAAATAAACACCTGCGTAACATCTTCTCAATTTCTTGTTTTCTCGACAAAGAGGAGTCAGAAGAGGTGAGACATGAGAATTTGTAATCTTCTTCATATTCCACGAATCCAAAAACTTAACATACTCTGAGACTTCCTCATCAACATATCTATCAATATCTAAATCACCTTCATCAGAAAGTTCATCCAACTGTTCTTCTGGGAAACTTTCCCAATCAACAGTTTTTACATCAAGAGAATGTTTAGATATTGACTTAGATGTGACAGTTCTCTCAGGTGAATCCAATCTTTTAGAATCATCTAGTAATTTCTGAACTGGTACGTTATTAGAGATAGACTCGTCCATAATCAGATCGTTACAAACACAGACTTATAAGGTCTTTAACGTGTTTGCCTGCTCTGATACCAATTGAAAAAGTGGGGGTCTAATAACAACCAATATTTCGGTTAGCAATCTGTATGGACTAACTCCAATATACTTTATAGAGAATCAACTAGACAGTCAGACTCAATCTAGAGAAAAGTATATCGAGGAGTTAATATCTCTCTCTTGATTTGATTTTTACTCAAGCAAATAGAAATCTGCGAGTCTTTATCAAATACAAGGATAATAAACTTGGATGGTGCCAAAGACCAATATCTAAGGATCAATCAATTTCCAATCAAAAATCAAAGGTTGGATTTCACAATTGATCGATTCAAACGCACAACCTGTGATATTTCAATTATATAACAAAATATAATGCGGAATAGAAATAACACAGACACCGGAAATTTTGTTAACAAGGAAACCGCAAATGCAGAAAAACCCCGGGACCTAGTCTAGATTGAACACCACACTGTATTAAGCCGCTACAGACACTAGCCTACTACAAACTAACTTCGGTCTGAACTGTAGCTGAACCCTAATCAATCTCACACTGATTCAAGGTACAGTTGCGCTCCTTACGTCTCTGATCTCAGCAGGATCCTACGCACTTGATTCCCTAAGCTGATCTCACCCACAACCAAGAGTTTTTGCGACCCAAAGTCGAAGAATTTAATAAACAAACATGTATCGCACAGAAAAGTCTACAAGGATAGATAAATCCGTCTCCCACAGATAAACCTAAAAGTTTTGTTTTGTCTTTTGATAGAAATCAAGGTGAACAAGAACCAATTGATAAACCAGACTTATATTCCCGAAGAACAGCCTAGTATTATCAATCACCTCACAATAATCTAAATCGTATGGTTGCGAAACTAGATATTGTGGAATCACAAACGATGAGACGAAGATGTTTGTGATTTATTTTTATCTTGCCCTATCAGAGATATAATTTCAAGTCAATTATTCAATTGAACTCGTACGATAGAAAATGGCAACATCATATCGCTCAACTACAAGAGAAGTAGTTTCGTCTGGCTTCACAATCCCAATGAAGTCTTTCAGTCGTTAATCAACAGGGTCTCGAGAAGAAACCTACGATTAAAGGAGAATCGACTCTAGCAAACCAACTAGTATCACACAGGAGGTGTGGGGATTAGTTTTGCATACTTGCTAGACGTCTCCTTATATAGTTTCCAAATCAGGGTTTGCAATCTAAGTTACATTGGTAACAAAGCATTCAATAATCCCCGTTAGATGAAAAACCTAATTTATCCAAGCTAATATCTTTCAACCGTTAGATCGAAACTTAGCTTGTCACACACAAATGAAATGTATTCATTTAGGTTTGAGTAACCGTACCTAAACGTGTACATTGGTTGGTTCACAAATGGTTGACCAATGGTTATCCATACGAGTGCTTTCATATTAGCCGTATTCATCTTTCTCATAACTAGTTCAAATGACTCATAAGAACTAGTTAAAGAGTTGTTCAACTGCTTAGGTCTTTATATATAGACACAATTGAAACAAAATCGGTTTGATTCATTTGAATCAATTCATGAACAATATACCCACGGTTTGCAAAGATTGCATTCCTTATAATTTATTGTTTTAAGTCCATAATCTACCGATTTGAGAAATAACTAGCTTGGGTATGCGTACGGGTACCCGTACCCAACCTATCTCCTTCACCAATACCGCATGCACACATATGCACGCCCTTGGTTTCCGGCACATGGATTTATACACTAATGTGCGAGCACACTATATTCTTACATCCATAGGTGGTTACATATTCTCAACTCTATATTTCAATCGTTGAAACATTCTTCTATAATGTTATAACAGTCGTTAGACATAAAGAATCGACTATCTTCATCAAAGCTATTTTCAAGATTGAAACTTCATCATGACTTTCGTCACGGGTAAAGATGAAGATGGTTAAAGCAAAAGCTTACCAACACGTATTTCGAGAAAAAGATAGGCAAGTAAACTCGACTCGAAATAGCAAATGTGTATGTATGAAAACTATCATACTTATACGACTTTTGTCTCAAGAGTAGGAGATGGAGTAGATAGACTTTTGAGTGACAAGATGAGTTCAAGTCCTCACATACATTTTGGTCGGATGAAGTTCCACTACTTCCTTGAGTAGTTCTTCGTCTTTGCGAGATAATCGCCATGGAGTCTAGAGCTCAACTATTCCTAACTATCCTAGACCGAGACTTAGTCATAAGTATATTAGAAATCAAGACATATGGTTTTGATCACTAATATTGAAAAACATGCTTGAGATAGCAACACATGCGAGTTCGATCGAGCGATGCTCTAACAAGAACCGATCCTAGTAAGAGGTGTAACACATTACAAAGGGGAATCGATCCTTATATGAGGTGCAGCAAGGTTTATAGCAGAAAGGGGAACCGATCCTATGGACATGTACAACACGTTTTTAGGCAAAGGGGAACCAATCCTATGGACATGTGCAACACATATAAGTTAGATACCATATATATGTGGGGAACTGATCCTAGTACCTAGTCAACCGAATTTTGGGAAGCTAGTGTGACTATGCACAGTACTCACATGGAGGTAGAACCGAAACTTGTTTTGGTCGAACCGTTAAACCCATGATTTGTGATTGAGTTTTCTTGATCGATCACATAGCTCTTGAAAGTCATATGAACCAATTCTAAACTTGTTTGGAAGCGTGGTGAATCGGTTTCAAGTGTGAAAGTATTGAAGAGGACTTACAAAGTAAGGATGTCGACACACTTTGAACACGTGCATTAATTCATATCTTTTATAGTTCAAAGATATTCCTTAACAGCTAAAAGGAAGAAAATCTCAGGATCGAAATTCAATAAGTTAAGAATCTTTTAATTAAGGTTTTTAATTATATAAATGGAAAATAAGAATTAGTAATGTGCATTTACTAGTTAAAGATTTTCCAAGAAGATTTTCGATCATTATTATTGGACAAGGCATTCTCAGGAATTATGAAAACCGAAATTTGAAATTATTATTGAATATCTTGAGAATATTTTCGGTTTTGGAAATTCCTTGGTGTCCAAACTTCCTTGTCTATAAATACTTGAAGTTTGCATTTATAGCAAACTAATCCTTCGTGACAGTAAACTTCCTCTGTTGTACTGTTACTGGTGGAGCCGCCTATTTGGAGAGGAGAGTAACCTAATTAGGTGAAATCTCTTATGGCCGCTCAGTTTAAAGTCTTCTTTGGGATTGATAAGCTCTATTAGTACCGTTAGCGGGAAGCTAGATAATTGCGGTTTATATTTTGTTTTCAATTGATGTGATTGACTAACGGCGGTTTAACTTTGATTGCACCTAGTTTGTTTATGCTTGAGAATCTTCTCTCCTGATATAAAATTCACTCAAACTACTTCAAAGTTTTGACAGGTATCTTTAGACTGTTGTTAGTTCTAAAGATGATCTTGTGATAATCCATTGTTAACAGACTCCATTCTGTGTGTGATTGATCACAAGAGATTCAAGTAGTTGTGTGCAGGTGTTTATTGAAGATCTAAGAAGATTTGAAGACAAAGAAGAGATAAAAGATTTCTGACTTGGTTATATAAATCTTTGGTGTGCACAATACTTGTTTCGGTAAAGAGAGGATCCAACTATAATCGATTTATCCTTGTGGTAGATTGGATTGATTAGTTGAGTATATCGACATCAATACGGTTCTTTGTGATTAAAAGTATTGATTGCAAAATCTTACGATTACCTTGGGTAATTGAACATAAGATAGATCTAAGGACCTGATGAAGGAGTTTATTGAGATAAACAGAAGAGCCTTTGTCCGACTCATATCACTTGGTTGAAGAGAGTTGATACCAAACAGATTTGTTATTCCTTTATTGTTTGGAATACGAACCAAAGGAATTGTTCCAAGTACGTGACTTATTCATAAGTTGGAGGCGTGGGAATACAGATGGAACTAGGTGAACTATAGGTTTAGTTGATTGGTCTCAACTATACGAAGTTGGTTTATTTTGTATAGCGTCTTAATCCTAAGAGTATTTAATTCTGGACAAGGTCCCGGGGTTTTTCTGCATTTGCGGTTTTCCTCGTTAACAAAATCTTGCTGTGTCATGTACTTTTATTTTTCGCAATATAATTGTTTTATTATAGTTAAAGTAAATTACACAAACGTTAATTCCTATTTACTTGATAAGCAATCCTATTGTGTTTGGTTAAGTCCGAACCTTTGTATCAAGTAAACATACTTTGTTGTTGTATTGTCTCGATCTCGTATCCATAGACGATCACACGAAGTGTGAACCGATTAGTTGTATTGTCTTGACTCAGTCCATAGACAATCACTTTCAGAGAAAGGACTTATAGGAATGAAAAGTTTTAGCTTGAGGTATATTTGGATACCCTTGCCTTTTGAATTGGTATCAGAGCAGGAAAACACGAAAATATCTAAAAATCTGTGTTTGATGCGATCCATCCTATAAGAATGAACTCGAGTTCTCATGAATCGACTTCAATTAACGTACCGCCAAGATTTGATGAAACAAACTATCAATGGTGGAAATCTGCTATGTGATCTTTTCTTCAATCACGAGACTTTTATACGTGGCTATTAGTCGTCAATGGTTATATTCGTCCAAAGATAGAAAGTTCGGAAACTGAGTTTATGCGCTTAGTAGATTTTTCAAACGAAGAAAAGGCATTAGAAAAGCATAATTCAGATGGTTTGAATGCTATAATACATGCTGTAAGCCGTGACCTATAACGTCATGTATCAACATGTCAAACTTCGATAGAAGCTTGGGACAATCTTCAGATCGTATTTGAAGGAAACAATTCAGAGAAAGAAGCTAGACTTCAAACTCTTACGTCCGATTGGGAAAACCTTCGAATGGATGACAACGACACTTTTGAAGAGTTTCATGTTAAACTCTTTGAGATAATCAATGCCTCTTTCTCTCTTGGAAAGACTATCTCTGAAAAAGAAATAGTGTGCAAAATTCTCAGATCGTTGTCATCAAGATACGATTCTAAGAAGCATGCAATCATAGAAGCAAATGATCTCTCAACTCTCTCACGAAGCACACTCGTTGGAAAGTTAAAGATCTTTGATCATGAATCACAGTCTATTCCAGATAAAGGAATTGCTTTCAAAGCTACAAAAATTCCGAAAGATCCTATGGAAAGGAATAGACACATGGATGATTCAAATGAACAAATTGCAGAAAAAACTGATGATGAAATTGAATAACCATTATCATTGATTACTAGACAGTTTCGAGATCTCTTAAAGAAAAGGAGTAAGAGATTCATAAAGGATACTCACCGATATTCTCGTCCACATGATCGAGTTCCTGTCAAAAAGGATCATGAAGAAGATGATGAATATCAGCTGCAATACTTCAAGTGTAAAGGGTTTGGTCATATTTCTAAAGACTGTCCCAATCTAAAGAAATACACTGGAAGCAAGGCTTGGATGTGACTCTTGATGAGACCTCTGATTCATACAATTTTGAAGAAGAGGAAACAACTAATATTGCATTAGTTGTCAATCTTATTTCTTCCTCCTCCATTAGTGATTTATCCATTTTAAAAATGGACATGTCTTCCGATGTTATTAAATCATGTAATGGTAAAGGAAAAAGTAAGACAAGATGCAAAAACTGTCACAAAAATAGAATTGCTAAAAGTTGCGTAGGCAACCCAAGTCAATTTCAAGATACTTCGCTAGTTCGAGGTAACAAAAGAATAATTTATCATAAGATACTATATCAAGGACAGTCTGGTTGTTCGAAATCCCATAATGAGAGAAAATCTCATACTAATACCATCTGATCGGTATTAGAATTCTTTCCTCACCATGTGTGCCGAAATTGAGTGAAGAAGGAGAAAAATCAAGGCACTTATGTAGATTAAGGGAATAAAATCTAGTATTTGGAAATATTTAATATATTCGTATTTTGGGAATATTATATTTTCGGAAGCATGGAAATTATAAAAGATCCTTCAACTACTATGGTATTTACTTGTCCGAACCATGAGTATAGATCCAACATCTTCTCTTGATAAGATGATAGATAAGAATGATCAGCCTAAGATCAAGTCAGGATCTTCTCTTGATATTAAAGGTAAAATCAAAAAGGGAGATTGGCTTAGCAAGAAGGAAAGAGAGAATATGCTGAGGAAAAATCAGTGTATTGAAGCATTGACACACTTTTGTGTTCAATCAAAGACAAAACTACATGCCCTTGCAGAATCCTTTACGAAAATTTCTCACCTGTAAGAAGTTCTGGTCAAGCAACAAGGTTTTCTACTTGAAGAAATTCACAAACTGAAGATTGAAGGTAGAAATCTTCCTTCATTTACTAGTGATATGAAGGACTAAGATGAACTTAGAGTTTAAACAATGGGAGTTCTCCTAGAGATTAAGTTATATGTTGTAATACTTAATCTAGAAATATAGGCTGCAATTTTTGATTGATTGTATTAAGTTTATTATAAATAAAAACTATTATGAATAAAGTTATTTGATTTATAATTTTTCTTGTGATAGTTTTTGATTTACATAGCCTGTGCTTGAATGCTTTATTTATTCCTATGTATGTTTATGAGATGTTTGATTTCGGTTTTATTACCTTGATATTCGATCTCATATGTTGTGAACCCTTATGGTTTGGGTGACTTTTTGATTTAGCAGGATTAAGTTCTAGCCCATGTTGGTAGGCTTTATCAAAGGATCATGAGGGGTTCTGATAGAAACAATATGTGAAAAAGTCACAATATGTTGAATCGGTTTTGGTTTAGCATAAAAGCATATGTGTTTCGTGGGTTTTCAACTTTTGCTTGCAATAGTTAAAAACCGGTTTTAAACCTTTCTCTGGTAAAGGTTGGTTATTGTTATTTTTTTTTTTTGCATAAGGATGACAACATAATGGTATTTCGATATCAATTCTCCATGGAAGAAGAAGATGCGATCATATTGGGGAAGTGGATGCGAAATTGAGGTAACAATCTTATTAGTTAATTGTTTTCTTGTTTAAGAAAATCCTAATTTTATTGCTTATATCTTTTTGCTTTTGCTTAACAAAATTTCGGTACAATTGATGTTTTATTCCATTATGTGTGTATGGATGTGTGTGTGATTCAATTGGTTCCGGTTAAGAAAAACTATTGTTATCTTACTTTGTTGTGTGGTATCAATTGTTTAGGCTTACAAAATTTTCGGTGCAATTGCAGTATTTTAATGTTTATGTTGTTTCAATTGCTTCCGGTTGAGGTGAATAATTATGCAAGTTGATTTGTTTTGGTTTGTTGAATTATTTATGTCTTAACAAAAGAATATGTTTACGGGATGAACTGTTTAGTTCAATTCGATTCCGGATAAGAGAAACTAAGTTAATTCTGATCTTAGTTAGACTTATCAAAGTGTAGGTTTCGGTTATTCAAGTATAATCGAATGCCTTAACAAGAAATGCTAGTTAACTAACCTAGTATGGATAATTAGAACCTGATGAAAAAAATATAGTTATCTTTATTTTGGTCTTATCGAATGAAGCGATTGTATTTATACAATCGGTTTAGCAAAGGAACTAATGTGATTAGTTGATTTTTGGTTTACTAAACTAGTTGCAAATTGCTTCTGGAAATTATTTCCATGATAACATATCAAAACATAATTAATTTGTAGTTTTGGTTTTAATATTGGTTATTAATAATGATGTGTGGAACCCTCGTGCTTGACTCAACAGGTTGCAAGTCTATTTTGAGATTTGTAAGATCCTTTTCGTGTTGTCCTTTATTTTTCATTTCTTTGTCATTTTGTGACAAAAAGGGGGAGAAATATATGGAGTAAACAAGTGATGATGGTGTCAATTTTTATATTGATTGGTGTCACTAGGGAAGAAGGACATTGGTGCTTGAACTTTTATCTAACGAAAGAGGAAAATCATAAAGGGGGAGTAACATATCATATGATTTGGTATAACAAAGACGTGAGGATTGAAAAGCTAACTATATCACCTTTAGGGGGAGTATGAGCTTTGTTATTATAACGTCAACAACGACATTTTTAAGGAATGAATGTATACAGGTTATGTGTTGTTGAATTCGGGAATCAAGCGTATGTGTAATGAATTCTTGTAATTTGTTTATCCATATGATGTAAGAGTTTTGTCACTAAAATTGACAAAGGGGGAGATTGTTAGAGCATAACTCGGTTGAACCCACCAAGCGTTGGTATGTCAAGTTTGGTTGTCATATTTTAGTGAACTAAAACTCATTTAAGAGTCGCTTGATTAAATGTACTAGAGTCAACTTCGTATAGGTTAGCTTGAAAGTATTGGGATATGAGACTTTACAAGTATTGCGAAGACTTGAAGAAGTGAAGAAGTAAGGGGCTACAACCACAACATCATCCTTACACTTGAGGTTAGTGATATTTGACTTGAACTGTTTCATTCCCTAACGTATCTTTCAAGTCGTGCATATTGAAAACAAAACTGCGAAGCATGAACACTCTAGATAGACATAGTATTAATGAATACAATACGAGGTTTATTGCTTAACCATTAAACTTTGTAGATAAGACATCGACATAATCGTTTGAACGCTATTGTGATTATGTATGGGTATGAGGTGAGGATTTCATCTTAGGAAACAATGTTTTACATGTGTTTTAAGGAAGTAAGTTCATGAACCTAGTTTGTGAATCGAAAAGGAAATCGCCATGCGTTATTGGGATTGTTATTCATTGCATATCTTATGAACGACCAATATGTGTGATTAGTACAACCGCTCATGACTTGTTCGTGTTCTTGGTAAAACTATTCACATAAGGCCTGAATTATGTATTGGTATGACTTTTATTAGTGAAACCGATCTTATGTAATCACCTGATGGTAAGATCGAGTTTGTGTAGTTTGTAAGACCTAACTCTGGGTAAAGGGGAACCGATCCTAGTAAGAGGTGCAACACATCACAAAGGGGAATCGATCCTTGTATGAGGTGCAGCAAGGTTTATAGCAGAAATGGGAACCGATCTTATGGACATGTGCAACACGTTTTTAGTCAAAGGGGAACTGATTCTATGGACATGTGCAACACATATAAGTTAGATACCATATATATGTGGGGAACCGATCCTAGTACCTAGTCAACCGAATTTTGGGAAGCTAGTGTGACTATGCACAGTACTCACATGGAGGTACAACCTAAACTTGTTTTGGTAGAACCGTTAAACCCATGATTTGTGATTGAGTATTCTTGATCAATCACATAGCTCTTGAAAGTCAGATGAACCAATTCTAAACCTTTTTGGAAGCGTGGTAAATCGGTTTCAAGTGTGTAAGTATGAAAGAGGACTTACAAAGTAAGGATTTCGACACACTTTGAACACGTGTGTTAATTCGTATCTTTTATTGTTCAAAGATATTCCTTAACAACTAAAAGGAAGAAAATCCCAGGATCGAAATTAAATAAGTTAAGAATATTTTAATTAAGGTTTTTAATTATATATATGGAAAATAAGAATTAGTAATGTGCATTTACTAGTTAAAGATTTTCCAAGGAGATTTTCGATCATTATTATTGGACAGAGCATTCTCAGGAATTATGAAAACCGAATTTGGAAATTTTTATTGAATATCTTGAGAATATTTTCGGTTTTGGAAATTCCTTGGTGTCCAAACTTCCTTGTCTATAAATACTTGAAGTTTGCATTTCTAGCAAACTAATCCTTCGTGACAGTAAACTTCCTCTATTGTACTGTTAATGGTGGAGCCGTCTATTCGGAGAGGAGAGTAACCTAATTAGGCGAAATTTCTTATGGCCGCTCAATCTAAAGTCTTTTTTGGGATTGAGAAGCTCTATTAGTACCGTTGGTGGGAAACTAGATAATTGCGGTTTATCTTTTGTTTTCGATTGATTTGATTGACTAACGATGGTTGAACTTTGATTGCACCTAGTTTGTTTATGCTTGAGAATCTTCTCTTCGGATATAAGATTCACTCAAATTAGTTCAAATTTTCGACAAGGATATTTAGACTGTTGTAAGTTCTAAAGACGATCTTGTGATAATCCATTGTTAACAGACTTCGTTATGTGTGTGATTGTTCACAAGAGATTCAATTAGTTGTGTGCAGGTGTTTATTGAAGATCTAAGAAGATTTGAAGACAAAGAAGAGATAGAAGATTTCTGACTTGGTTATATAAATCTTTGGTGTGCACAATACTTTTTTCGGTAAAAAGAGGATCCAACTATAATCGGTTTATCCTTTTGGTAGATTGGATTGATTAGTTGAGTAGATCGGCATCAATACGGTTCTTTGTGATTAAAAGTATTGATTGCAAAATCTTACGATTACCTTGGGTAATTGAATGTAAGATAGATCTAAGGACCTGCCGAAGGAGTTTATTGAGATAAACAGAAGATCCTTTGTCTGAATCATATCACTTGGTTATAGAGAGTTGATACCAAACAGATTTGTTGTTCCTTTACTGTTTGAAATACGAACCAAAGGAATTGTTCTAAGTACGTGACTTATTCATAAGTTGGAGGCGTGGGAATACAGACGGAACTAGGTGAACTATAGGTTTAGTTGCTTGGTCTCAACTATACGAAGTTGGTTTATTTTGTATAGCGGCTTAATCTTGAGAGTATTCAATTCTGGAAAGGTCCCGGGGGTTTTCCTCGTTAACAAAATCTTGCCGTGTCATTTACTTTTATTTTCCGCATTATAAATGTTTTATTATAATTAAAGTAAATTACACAAACGTTAATTCTTATTTACTTGATAAGCAATCCTATTGTGTTTGGTTAAGTCCGAACCTTTGTATCAAGTAAACATACTTCGTTGTTGTATTGTCTCGATCTCGTATCCATAGACGATCACACGAAGTGTGAAACGATTAGTTGTATTGTCTCAACTCAGTCCATAGACAATCACTTTCGGAGAAAGGACTTATAGGAAGGAAAAGTTTTAGCTTGAGGTATATTTGGGTACCCTCGCCTTTTCACACAAGAAGAGTTTTGTTACAGCGTAATAATTGCTTCAACCTAAAAGGTCCAAGTGAAGACTTTAAACCAATCTTCCTCCCACATAAAAGATCTCCTTTTATAGACTTTCAAGGTCGAAGGTTGCTTTAGATTTAAGCTAAGGTAGCTTTGGAATCAAGAAATTTTTTTTCCACCGTTAGATGAAAAATCGACTTGAGATAAACACAACAAAATATACACTCTGGTTAGGATGAGCTGTAACTGAACTGTGTATAATCACTTGTTCATGAATGGTTAGCCGAAACTAGCTAGACGAACCATAAGCTTAACCATTTTCATATAACACTTTTAGAGTTTATTCTTGAGTCACAACCATAGGTTATAATGTGATCAAATATGTCTAGAGTTGTCTTAGAGAGTTATTCAATTGTCAATTATCTCATATAAATAATTCTGATGCATCCGAAAATATTCGACTGGGTAAGTACGTGTACTTACTTCCATTTCATGAGTTATTTTTGTCACAGTATGTATACCGGGTATGTGTACCCTTAAGACAAAAAAAAGTTCATGAACTTTTGGTATCCATACTAGGTATGTGTACTTTCCTAAGTTCACGAGTCAACGGATCTTTTTGATATCCATACTAGGTATGTTTACCAAAGTTCGTTGCCGAACTATAGCTACGCCGGTATGAGTAGTAAGGCTCGGTACCTATAACTGTTACGCCAGTACGTAAAGTGGTATGTGTACTGTTCTGTATCCAAATTTATAGTAGTTCGATAACTCTCTAATAATCTATTTGAAACATTCTCGAATAACATCAATGACACATATCATTATTCCAGGATATTTTCAAATGATTGACTTGAATCATGATTTAGGTCATAAACAATAAACTGTTCTTAACCAAATTCATCAAAATGTTCTTAAGCTTAGTCACTCATATTTTGAGAATAATTAACAAGATAAACTTGACTCGAAATTTCTATTGTGCAATATTTCAAAGTCCACTTAGTCATGCGACTTAGTCTCATAGATAGAAAGGTGATTACTTGAGTAATAAGTTGGTTCAGTCTTCACATACCTTTTATCGATGAAGTTCTCCATATGTCTTCAGTTGATCTTCGCCTTGAAATGGTAGAACGCAGTGATGTCTGATACTCAACTACACACTTTTAATCCTAATCCGAGACTTAACTAAATGTAGACTGGATATCAAGATATATATTTTTGATCAACTAAATTTGACAACAAGCTTGAGATGGCAACACTTGTAAGATCGACCAAGCAATGCTCTAACACGAAATGACTAAAATTTATCTCGTAAAGTAAAATTTGCATTGTGACCTAAAATCATTCATGAAGTTGCTTAGTGACCTATAATGAGCATGTGAAATAAAATATGTCCAGTGAACCAAATTGATTTGGCATGTGGCCTATAATTTCTGTTGTGGCTTAAACTTCTCTCTATCAGCCAGAATCTCCATTTTGTGAGCTAAAAACTATCATGTGATCAAAAACATATCTCGTAACTCGTAATTTACACAATTACTCACAAAATGCTATCGTTACACATGCTACATTTTTTTAAAATATACCTCTTGACAACTTTGTCCTAGATATACTATGTGGGTCAAATGTGTATCATACTGCGAGAACGAGAGGCAAGTTTCTTACGAAATATGATATCGAAAATTTGGCTTAATTTGGAATATAATTGAACGCTGGATGGTTGACGTCAAAGATGTTGTTGAAACCTCAATTAATACAGAAAATATGATAAGGTTAGAGAGGATTGGAAAAACCCTCTTAGAAAGATGTGATCAAAATATTGTTAATGGAAATTTGATTAAAGACGTATTAATTTGAGATCGTTAATGAAAATTTTATCTAAATAATTTCTAATTAATGGAAATGTGATACACTTATTAAGTAAGTCATTTACCACATTTGAATATATTTTAAAAATATAGAACTAAGAATATTGTCAGAACTCTCTTAAATAAAAATTGGGGGAAGACGCCGACAGAGGGTATTTACCGATGTGACGTAGACATATCTTATATTACAATATGAAGAGTTTATTTTGCTTTGATTAATTTATTTTGATCGAGATTATTATTCTCCACCCGAGTTTACTAAACAAGGATTTTATCGAGACAGCAACACATCAATTACAAGTATATATTGCCTGCTTAAAACCTAAAGACGCGTTGACATTACTGAAAAAAAATGAGAATGAAATTAAAATGAAACACAATTCTTTGTCAAGTGAAATAATTTCCATAATTATCACAAAGAAGTAATGATTTTACTGCTTGTTCTCGTCACAAGTAAACTAGTAGTATTCTAGACACCACGTTATAATTTTTTTTCTCTTTCTCAAGGCTTTGTCCCACTGGATATTTTGTTGTTGAGGTTATAACGAGGCAACATAAGTGAGTTTAGATTTGTATTAAGTAGATTATCAATGGTAAATAAGTATTATTATTAACATTTTCAATAACAAAAGAAACATTAAATGGATCATACTAACTAAATGAATGCCCCTTGTGTAAAATACCTATCATTTTGAAAACCTAATATGAGTTTCTTTATAACTAATAACTTTATTTATGTTTTTGGCAAATAACCTTTCATCTTTGATCCAAAATTTTCAATAAATAATGAACTATAATAAAATTTACTTATCAAAATATCTCGCGTCACTCACGATCAAAATTCTATTTATACAATCTTAAATCAAACTTACATCCCAAAAGTTTTAAATAGCCAAATCTTTGAATTAAACTCAGACTCACGTATAATTTTTACTACCATCCCTCTTGAATTTCCTCTCCCTTTTGTTATGCTAATTGTACTTATCTGGTGACCTCTTAGATGGTATATCCCTAGAAAAGAATTTGTGTATCTTAATTAAAGGAGGACTCATCGAATTACTCATCCATAAGTTATGATATATGGCGACAATATTCTTTAACACGACTTGTAGCTTGGTGGTGTAAATGTCATTACAAAAATTGCAAAAAAGTAAAAATAAACTCTTACACATTATCATTAACATTCTAAAATTAAAATGAACCCATTTTATTGAGACGGGATAATAAGAAATAATAACAATTTTTATTTCACATATCTTTTCTCATCTTACTATAACAAGAACTTTCTTTTTAATTAAGGATACAAAAACATATACAAAGTAATCCAGATTTAATGTGAAGTGTGTATTTGTATACTTATCATAAAAAGGAAACAATTCTATAAATCGGGACACACAAAATAATAAAACAATATGATCTTAGTTAGAATAAAAGATTAATGCTTCATAAGAACTCTTTTCATGTCACGAAGATATACGTTCGTGTATTTTGTACACTGAGAAAGAAAATTGAAAAGTGTGGTAATGTGTTCACTACTTTCCTTGGTTGATTAATCTCATTCGTATTATTTTATTTTTTTACTTTGAAACCTAATATATATCACTAAAAAATAAAGATGTTAAGTGTATTTCTTCACAACACGTACACTAATTAAAAAACCCTTAACGCAACGAAAACTAGTGTATACCGTAAGGAAAAATCACTATTAATTATAAGTAAACATAAAAGCCATATAAAAATATTTATTTTCAAAGCAAAAATTCATTTCTAAGACTACATTTTGTAAATGCAACCTATATCTTTAAAAAAAAATTATAAACACCATTCTTAGGTGAGTCGGCTTTTTTTTTAGATCAAGATGGTGTAGAATCCCAAGTTAGAATTTCATAATGAGTTTTTCCATCGATAGATCATTAGAAAAACAGAACTGTTTAATTCTGATATTACAACTCAAATCTTAGAAAAAAAAACGGTGTGCTCAAACTTTAATGATCCTGGTGGTGAGAAATCAAGTCAAACAATTTCTTATTAGGTTTGAATTAACACAGAACTCTGTTCTCTTTTTCTTTCTTCTCTATATTGATGGAATAGTTCATTCATTACCCCTTTCATAGTGCTCAGTATTTTCCCCCTATAAATTTATGTTCATCATAGGTGTCATATTTTTTCTCAAGTAATTCCAACAATTGTTTACCCCATATTTCTGATCCCCTATTTCGTAATTAGATATACCTGAATAGTATCCCAAAAATACTTTTCTATTTCGGATGTATAAAACATGGATTTTACTCCGATATCGATTAACTATCTTCTAACATATTATCCTTGTACAAATTTTCGAACAGAGAAGAAGCAAAGAATTCATTGGGTCCAAGACCCCTAAATTTTGGTATTTCGCAACTCCTTCCACACAATAAAACCCAAGCACTAACATAATTGGTTTTTTCTTTTTATCTGTTTTTACGCCTTTAACACAAATCTCTATAGTCCCCTCAAATGTTTGTCTGATCCCATCAATCAATTTTTCTAAGGATTTAGCTATTTCCTCCACTTCAAGTTTAGGTTTTTTCTTCATATTCATCTTTATAAACTTGTTATCATGATAGTTGTTAATTACTATGTCTGCAATTTTTGAAGTACAAACTTATATATAATATTAAAATCCAAATGTTTTTTAATATATTATATATTATTTCACTTAAGTCTTTATTTTCATCGTATTAAATCCAAATGTTTTCAATCCATTATATGTTATTTCACAAAAGTCTTTATTCTCATCATAACAAGGGAAGTTGTGGCGATCAAATCAAATCGCATGTATTGACAACATTGCCAGGCAGTAAAACATCTAAAGATAAGTTAAATGTCTTTGATTAAATTATGAATTCTCCAATCTATACTGAAGTCTTCCTTATTAACTGCATCAACAACGAGCTTTGAGTCAAGTTCAAAGATAACTCTCTCTAACTCCATGTTTTTTCCCCAATTCACTGCTGCCCAAAGCCCTTTATAAGATCTTAAGATCAATGCAGACTCATCAAGAGAGAATCCTTTGGTAGAAGCAAGTTAGAAGACGCAGTATCCACTTAAACGTGATGGCAGGATTTCTCGCTGGCGAATTACCGACAATTATGCTGGTAGTGGGTGTACACATGCCTCATATCCCAGGGTCATAGGCTTTTATTAGGTATGATTATCCCAGTATGATACTTTTAACATTGCAAGAGCTTGGACACCATGATGGCTCTACGTACGCCGAGATCAATGCATGGATGCTGGAACATTTTTTGACTCTGCCCGACACCCATCATATGATTCTGCTTGTGTACTTAAGAAAAATGGTGCATAAGTATAATCAACTTGTTTTTGGTCAAGAGGATCGTTACGCAATTCTTGATGGGCCGACCTTACACAATGTGATGACGGGTATACCACGGGGGCATGGCATTGGCCATACGAGTGTTAGGTATTGTTCTTAGGTAGATAAATTTCGATCCCCTACGCGTTCCTACAAAATCACGCAATATCAGACCAATTCCACATGTGTTTAGAAATATCATGCAAAGTACCATCTGAATTTAAAGTAATTAAACACACTTCTAGGGGAGATATTAATGGGTGTTGATTCTGTTTAGCCTAGTGACTGATATGATGATATGCTTGGGGGATATTCTAGCTTCATGTTCAGTTAAGAATTTTCTATAGTTTAAAATAATGCTTTATTGTGATATATTACTATTCTGAAAGATGATATCCCGTTTTGCAGTCCAGATATACCAAGCGACAATAACTTTATCAATGAGAACTTTTTCTGATATAATATTATTGTTCAGATCATCGAACCAGATGCAACAACATTCTTCAAGATTAATATCAGTTGGATTCTGCCACCCAACAGTTGTACTCCAAACTGCACTAGATAAATTGCAGTCTAAGATTACATGTGAAGCAGTCTCCAGTTGTTGCGTGCATAAGAGACAAGCAACATTTACATTAGTTATGAAACCCGAGAGTTTATCTCTTGTTGGAAGTATATCCTTGATACACTTCCGTAAGAATTGTCTGATTCTCGGAAGCATTGGGAGTTTCCATAATCTTTTGTAGATTTTATGAATTCTCTGACCCACTGAAGTTTGTAGATGCTTCTCTTCGTACATATTTCTATCAACATATTTAACCGATATATTCTTCTATGGATTACTCTATCTTCGCAGTTTCGATTTATTGATATCTTGAGAATTTTCCTTGCAGTATCATCATCAAAAATATCTTGTATGAGACCGACATTCAAGTATCTGAGTTTGGGTTGGAAATTTTTCCAGAAATAAGAGTAAAGTTGTGCATTAGTTGCAGCTTGTTTTGACAAACTGTTATTTCATTTAAGACAATAAATTCGGCATTCAAAGTAATATAAATTAATTAATAGTAAATAAGTAGATACGTAATATTATTGTAAACATTCAAGAATAGAGATAAACTTATAACTGAAGACATCAAAAATATTAAAATGAGCCCATGGAGAAATAAGAAATAATAACAATTATGCTATATATTTTGTACATACATATTTGGAGATGTTAGCAGGGGTTTGCACAATTATTGAGAGGCTGGATTTAGGGTATCCGACTTAGGACCATAAAACATTGTTGTCAAACTACTCCATCCGAATATAATCAAGATCAAATTGATTGTTATTAATTTTGAAGCCAATGGTACTAGTGAACAGATAGTTCAAAAAGATAATGTTTTATTTATCAATTACTATATGTTGGATGAAGAAAGGGAAGAAAATGCATCCTAATTAATATTAGGAACATGATATTAATTTATAAATAATATAAATTTATTAAGAGTAAATAAGTAAACATGTATTTTTGTACATATTGAAAAATGGAGACAAGCCAATAAATTGAAACACGCAAAATAATAGAACGAGCCTATCTTAGTGAGACGGATTTTTTTTTCTTTTATAAGAAAATAGATAGATTTATGTATTCACAAAAAAACCCTTATTCTTCTCACTATGATAGACTCATGTACACATTTTTTTTGGTACAGTGATAAAGAAAGTTGACAAGCGTGGTAACGCAGTCACGTATTTTCCTTAGTTAAATCCCCTTCGGTTTTTTATTCTTTTTTTTAAATCCAGTTTCACTATTAGGAAGAAAAAAACATATACTAATGTATTTCTCCAAAATAAAGTAATTAGAAAACCCATAAGATAACACTAGTGTATATATCATAAGGTAAAAACACTATCAATCATAAGTAAACAGAAAAAAATAGAGAGAAATCAAGAGTTTTCTAATGGGAATATTCAATCAGTTTCTCACGTTGTCGATATGGTCAAGTACACAATACTCTCGCGATATTTGGTTTTTGTATACTTTGCGGAAGTTTCTTACAGAGTGTGATGGTTAACATAAGTTTCATACCCATTACTTTTTGTTCGTTCTTGATTCACAAGTTTGAGTAGTAATAATCAAAATAGTGTGAGAAAACAAGTAACAAATATAAATTCAGTTAAGAGATATTTTTCTCGAACCCTAGTTTTGTAGCCGAACTTTAAGAAATGAAGAACACGAAAAAAACTTTGATTATGAAAATATTTTTTTGTCATGACTGAACTATGTCATGTAAGACCAAATTTTGAGTTCGTTTAAGTCGCAAATTCTTCTCCTAACCGACCTATGGTCTGTAAGACCAAATTTTGAGTTCATTTTAGTCGAAAATATTTTCTCCTAACTGAACTCTTGTTTGTAACACTAATGTTGAGTTCGGTTCAGTCGATAATATTGTTTTTCGTAACCGAACATAGACTTCAGAAGAGTTCGGCAAGAACAGATAGCCGAACTTAATACCCAACCAAAACGAACATTACTTTATACACCCGAGCATATAAATTCGGGTACTTGTTATGGAAATCAGATAGCCGGAAAAAAAACAAAAACTCCATTAAGGTTAAGTTCGGATATGTTCTTCAGAATCAGCAGCCAAACTACATTTGCAGAAAAATTTGGTTACTTGTTCTTCAGATCTAGTAGCCGAACGTGTTTGACCCAGCTATAAAAGGTTTCATTTTCAGGAACTTTTGGGCAATTCAACCAACCAAAGCTAAATTCTAAGCACACCTTAGTATCTAAAACATCATCCTCTTCGTCTCTCTTCAATAATTTAACCAACTCAAGAAAAAAATCAAAAAATCAAAGTTCTTCCAAAACTCTTCTCCTTCTTCGTCTCTCTTGAGTTCTAATTATAAAAAAAAAACACTAATAATAATTTAAAATCTAACTCACTAATCTAATTTAAAACGAACAGTTAATTAGTTTAGCTTAATTATTAGGTTACCTAATTAGGAAAAGGCACTTTGGCCATTAATACAAATACCTAGACAAGGGGTGTCGTAAATTAATTACTTCGAAATGACCTAGTCAAATTTTGAGAATAATCCCTCACAAAAAGAAATGGTGCGCAAAAAATGCTTGTATTTTATTTTATTTTTGACATCTTTCTGGCGATCTGTTAATCGTTAATGTTGTTTGATGGTGACATTGACAAGTTGCAGTGGAAAAATCAAGGAATAGCCACACCCAGTGAGAGAAGTCGGAATTATATTCATCTCGGGCACTCAAAGTTAGGGGTAAGCATGGGCCGGTATTGACCGGTTTTCGCCTCATCCGCATCCAATCCATTGCACTACGGATTTCAAATTTGGCATCCGCATCCAATCCATATCCAACGAATTTGCATCGAATGGATGCACGGATGGACGGATTGGATGCGGATAATCCAATGGATTTGTTTTAGTTAAAATTTATAGTAAAGAAAATAAGCTGACACAAATGACTCCTTATAAAACCTACATATATTATATATGTATACAAATATAAATATGCCAGGTACAACACCTCAAGCAAACATCTTAAAAATTCCTAAATGATCCATAATATTTTCTGGAACTATATAAATGTCCTTAATTTGACGTATATGGATGTCCAACGGATTTTCAAGGTTGCATCCGGGACCCGGTCCGTTGTCCGTTGGATTTCTAAAATTCAATCCGCATCCAACCTATTAACGAACGGTCCGGACATCCATCCGCAAATGAACGGTTGGTCTGGTTAAATCCACGGATTATGGGCCAAATGCTCACCCTTACTCAAAGTATATATATGGGTAAATATCTTAAGAAATAGGCCCAAAAGTAAGCCTTAGAGTTGAAATACATCCAGAAAAACAAATAAAGAGTAAAACCTCTTTGTTGAAATAGTTACAAACAATATCACAATTTTGTTTTTAGTACTATTACTGTCCACTAGGGAAATTGAAATAGACACATGAACTCACTAGATAAATCACAACAATCAGAAAACTGAATAATCACAGATAAAATGCTGACCAACGCACACAGGACACCAGGAATAGAATGACATATAAGCAAGAAATTTTGTTGTTAATCCTCCCAAAAACTTTACTGTTTTTCGGATTTTAACACTTCAGGCCAGCTTCATAATTTGATTCCAAATGAACTCATAACTTGCTCTTGTATCTTCCTACATGTGGCTTAACAACATATTTCATGACCCCAGGAATATGAACATTCTTTATGTAATCTTTCCAATCTATTCGTTTTGGGTCGAAATCAAATAATTCTGCCTCACCGGTTCCGTAGTATGCTTTGGTCCATATTCTCAATTCATCAGTCGCTGAACAATCGCAGCTACATGCCACAAAATTCAGAGATTACTTTAAGACCAATTAATGTGCAATATCATGCATTTCGTATTTAAGTATCTATATAGCCATCTCCAACCTTCCAAATTTTATTGCAAGAATTCATTGACTATGGAAATACTTACGTTCCTTTAAAGAGTAAATATGGTTCATAAATTTCAGCCAATCGGGTAGCAAATTGAACTTTTTGTTCCTCCATAAAAGTAAAAATAAAAAGAATTTTAATTAGCTAAGCAACATATGTTGGTATGGATCATGGATGTGCCAAATTGAACTTTTTGATCCTCAAAATATGTTGTCAATGTTAACTTACCTTCTTTGGCACCACAAAATTGGTATGGATGTGCTCTCGAAAGCTAGTCATGGTGGGAAAGAAAACAGGCTTAACAATTTCACTACTGTCGCCATCCATCCAAGGATTCTCACGAAAGTAATCATAAGCAAAACTTAACAGCTTAATGATGCTCGTCTGCTCTTTGTGCGTAGAACTGCTGATATGATAGATATAGCGATCCTTATCACCAGAAAAAATATTATTATTAGAGTGATTCACCATCGCGGCTATTATAGCATTCACCACCATATCTCCTGGGATCTGGTTCATCAAGCCATAGTTAAGAGTTATAAAACATTTAGTAATTTGATTGTGCATTTAAGTCCAAGAAAGTTGGGATTAACTTACTATATTAAAGAACGACTCATTGTCCCCAAGAAAACAAGGTAACATCCCTCTTCCAAGACTAATTACCATGGGGTCAAGTGATCTGCAAATTAAGCCAATAAAACAATAAATAGTTATAAGCATCATCAGTTAATTAAATTAGCTCGGGCGAGGGCCATTTATCCTTTAGGTTTAAAGTTAACTTTTTGGAGGAGTTGATCAGTTGGCATACTTGAAGCCTTCGGTCCATCCAGGAAATGGTTCACTGTAAGTACTAGTAACAATTGTAGGCCTTATGATAACAACAGGAAGATTTCCTTTCAAGTGATCAATTGTTATCTCTCCCATTCCCTTTGTGAACGCATATGTGTTTAGCCATCCATATAGTTTAGCTCTGTTCACAACACCAGGAAAACAACAACAAGAAAAAAAGTCTTAGTAGTATAAAAAGGTTTTCGTGCACCATACTGACGAAACCTTGCTAACCTTTTTAGTCCAAGTTTTTTCATTATAGCAGTTTGTTGATTCTTTGAAACTTGTTTGGCTTCGAGTTCATCCAATGTTCTTTGCACCAACTTCTTCAGAGTCTTCTATTCCCAAGTTCTCTAAAGTAACATCCCCAAAGACAGGCGTCACCTTTTCGGATATAAAGGAATCAAATCCAAGACCGTGCTTTTTTCTCAACACTCTAAATACTTCCTTCCCTGTCACCTATACATAAAATCGTTAACACCGAGTTAGTCCATAATATCGCGAATGAGATCTTGTTTTGACTCGATCTTTACAAACTACATTACGAACAAAATTAATGGAGATTTTCATGTTTTAAGTAATAAATTGTATGTGTATTTCCACCAATTTGTGGCATTGTCGATATATTAATGTAACAATCATGTAAATGGCAGTGCTAATTGAGTCGTATATGCATGCACGTACGTACATCCTTATGAAGACGCTGAGTAGGGGACGATGCATCAGCGGGTCTAAAAAGAAGATAGAGTTGTTTCACATTTGGCTGAACTCTAAGTAACTTCTCCACAAACACTGCAAAAAGTTTGAACAAAGTTTAATATAAGAAGGATATGATTGATCGAGAAACAAAAAAGATACGCAATTAGATAAAAATCACTAAGCTTGTATGTATGTTGCATTACATTTCGACAACAACCCAGTAGAACCAGTGACAAGGATGCTCTTGTTTTCAAAAGATTGAATCATTCCATTCGATTCCATTGCTTATTTTTACGAGTTAACCCAAAAGTATGAGACTCTATATACACTGTAAAGCTTCAGAGCTATAACAAAAATGAGAGAGGAATCCAGGCACATTTATACATGTCATGGATGGCAAGGTTGTTGCATCTGTACCTTTACTTGTTTTAGGTTTGTGGCGAGCCAGCCTAAGATTTTGGAAACCTCATACAATCTATACATATTTCCTTTCAGATTTCATAAGATATAGTATGTGTCCCCAAAATTTACACAGCATAGTTGGATAGGCATATATGTAAATACAATTTACTCGGTTCCACTGTGCGTGACTTTGAAACATCCAACTTATATATATTCAATTACAATTGATTTTCGATATCAAATCTTCGAAAAAAATAGTATAAGTTGATGATCTCCAAATGGCCCTCCAACATTTAAACCTTTGGCTCCAACGCCCACACCCACACTGCTGGTGCACAAAGTTGAGAGAAATGGAGTGAGAAAAGTGTTGTCTTCAACTAGTTGTTGTTTTTAACCATACGTTAAATCTGTCAAATAATTCCACTGTGTTCTTCACCAATAATGCTGTGCTAGTTTATCGAGTACAATGAGTCTTATGAGTTGTGACAGTAAGTCTTTGACATAAAAGTCTCGCCCCTTCATATCAAAGAGTTAACAAGCCACTTTCTTTTCATTTATTTAAGTTCGTCATCTGATTAAACTTGGTAGAATGGTATCATTAAACGATCCTGGGGGAGTGACAAAAGATCATGAAGTTACCAAGAAAGAAAGATCAATGCAGCTGGATAAAGATCATGAAGATCTTAAGAAAGATCTCCGAATGGCTGGATAAATATTCTGAGAAGCTCGAATTCGAGAGATATGTCTTTGCTGGTAAACTAGAGTATGCCCTCGTTTAACAGATTTTTGATTTTAATTTAATTGTTTTATGCTTTAAAAAAATAAAAACCAGCGTATACAGATATAAGCTGGCTGGAGCTATTCATGACATCCCTCCCACGAACAATTTTTGAGTGATAGACTCTTTCTAATGCATGACATCCCTCCCACCTCCCACAGGATGACTACCTCTTTTCATACATCGGTCGATACTCATCTGTTCAGTTTCTTACATAGGCACCCAGCTGTGAAACCAACTTTCTCTTCTCTAGTTGGGTTGTTCTAGTTGTCACACTTGGGGCAACTCATATGAAGAGTCCATCTATGTTTGTGATGATCCACAAAATACAGACTAAAAAGTTGCTACTATGGAAATTTTTATCATCCACAAAACTACAAATCTAGAAAGGACCCCTCAAATATAGGGTGGTTATAATGGATAGTCCATCGGGTCATTAGATAACTGGATACTCTCTCTGTTTTTGAAAGACCGTCCTCTATTCCTTTCTCGTCAGTTTCAAAATTGTGTCCAGCTTCTGTTTATAGTCATACTTTTTCAATGAACTTTCTAATATATCCTTGAATTTTTTATAATCATAAATTCATTTTTAACGTGACCCAATCTAAAATATTAAAGAAATTAGTATAATTGAGGAAACAAATATATCATTCATTCCTTTTAAGAAAATATACATTTAACTCTAAAAAATAAATTTCTTATAAAGTTTATACTTCATAAATTCGATATCTTTTAAATTTTCCTTTTATATTTTGTATTTATAATTCTCATAACAATTTTGGATAGTTTTTATTACTAGCATTTTTATTAAAATAAAATAGGTAAGTAACTAAGGGTAGTCAAGTAAAATAGTATGGTCTCCTTAATATTCTGAGAAAGTCAAAGCGGACTATCTTTGTGAAACACAAGGAGTATAAAATAAAAAAAAATGTTTTCTATCTCATCCAGTTTTTCAATTACCATATGTTCTTTTACTTTTTTTAGATTAAAACATTGGTCGACCACTTATATAACTGGCCGGATTGGTGTATACCCAGATTAATTGGGATATACCAAATTTTAAATGGACTCAAATGAAAGGCTAGGGGGTGTCAAAAGGGTGAAATACAAGACTGCCCTTACAATTATAATTAAAACTTCAACTAACTCATATTCTCATTTCATTTTCATTTCATCTCCCCTCTTCCCTCTTCTCCTCTACAAGGTCCCCCTACCTTCATCAAAAACCTTTGACAACTCGTCGATTCGAAAATTTATCATCGATTAATCTTCAAACATGATGTCGCATGTCAAACAAACTTATGGAAGACCTATGAAAAAACGAGGGTCTAACAACCTCACTCAATATTTCGTTTAGGCAATCTGTATGGACAAACTCAGTATAATTCCAAGAGAATCAACTAGACAATGGAAATATTTCCAAGAGTTGTATCTCGGTTTCACAATGTTATCAGCAAATCAAACAGATAGAAATCCGCGAGCCTGATTATTATGTGAAACAACTTGAACGGTACCAAAGATCAATGTTCCAGTGTCAATCAAGTTATATCAACAACCAAAGGTTGGATTATCTAATTGATTGAACTACGCACAACCTGTGATATTTCAGTTATATAGAAAATATAATGCGGAAAAGAAATAATACAGACACCAGAAATTTTATTAACGAGGAAACCGCAAATGCAGAAAAACCCCGGGACCTAGTCCAGATTTGAATACCACACTGTATTAAGCCGCTACAGACACTAGCGTTCTCCAAGTTAACTTCAGACTGGAATGTAGTTAAGCCCTAACCAATCTCACACTGATCAAGGTACAGTCGTGTTCCTTACGCCTTTAAATCCCAGCAGGACTCTACGCATTTGATTCCCTTAGCTGATCTCACCCACAACTAAGGGTTGCTACGACCCAAAGTCGAAGACTTGATAAACCAATTTGTATCACACAGAAAAGTCTCTGAGTTTTGTTCCGATCTTTTGATAAATCAAGGTGAGAAGGAACCAATTGATACATCGGACTTATATTCCCGAAGAGCAGCCTAGTAATATCAATCACTCATAATAATCTTAATCGTATGGTAGAGAAACAAGATATTGTGGAATCACAAACGATGAGACAAAGATGTTTATGATTACTTTTTATCTTGCCTATCGGAGATTAAATCTCGAGCAAATATTAGAGAAGATAGTACTCAATACGATAGAATACAAAAAGATCAGAACACGCAACTACAGAGAAAATAGTTGGGTCGGGCTTCACAATCCCAATGAAGTCTTTAAGTCGTTAACCTATAATGGTTTTAGAAAAACCTAGGTTAAAGGAGAATCGACTCTAGTCGAAGCTACTATCACACAGGAGGTGTGGGGATTAAGTTTTCCAGTTGCTAGAGTTCTCCCTTATATAGTCTTCAAATCAGGGTTTGCAATCAATGTTACCTTGGTAAAAAAGCATTCAATATTCACCGTTAGATGAAAACCTGATTAGACTCAAGTTAATATCTTTCAACCGTTAGATCGAACTTAGCTTGTTACACACAAATGAAAAGTGAATTCATTTAGATATGGGTAACCGTACCTAAACGTGTACACCTTGTTGGCTCAACAATGGTTAACCGAAGTTAGCCATATGACACTTTCATATCAACCTTGTTCATCTTAACACAACTAGTTCAAATAACTCAAATTAAACTAGTTCTAAAGTTTTTTAGTTGTTTATATTCTCATAGAATACAAGACACAATTGAAGCAAAATCGATTTTGATTCACATGAATCAATTCATGAACATGATAGCCACAGTTTGCAAAAGATTGTATTCCTTAATTCATAAATGTATTAGTTCATAGATAAACCGATTTTAGAACATAACCTACTCAAGTATGCGAACGGGTATGCATACCACCAAACTCAACTGAATTCCCAGACTTGAACTTACGCTGGTACGCATACGGGTATGCATACTAAGTTCCTAGACTTTGAACTAACCAACCAGTACGCATACGGGTATGCATACTATGGTTCCCGGACTTGGAATAACTTGCAACAGTTAGCATACAAGTACGCATACTATGATATATCCAATCATGGTTAATTGTTCTAAACTCCATTTCAATCATTGAAACATTCTTAGAAGACGACAATAGTTGTCTCACGCAAACTATTAGCTTCAAAGCAATTTTCAAGTGATCAATAGATCAATACGAAACCTTCTGAGTCTACATCAAATGACTGTCTCACACAAATCATGTAAGATGTTACTAGGCGATTTTCACATGATCATCTTTTGACTTTCGTCAAGAATATAAGATGAACTTGGTTAAAGCGAAAGCTTTCCAACATATATTTCGAGAAATATGTAAGCGAGTTAAACTCAGCTCGAAATATCAAATGTGTATAATCGAAGTCTATATAGCTATACGATTTTTGTCTCAAATAGAAGATAGAGTAGATAGACTTTTGAGTGATAGATGAGTTCAAGTATCCACATACCTTTTGTTGATGAAGTTCCAAAATCTCCCCTTAGTAGTTCTTCATCTTCAATCGATGAACGACGTGGAGTCTAAAGATCAACTATACTTTCTATCCTAATCCGAGACTTAGCTATAAGTAGACTAGAAATCAAGACTTATAGTTTTGGGAACTAAACTTGACAAACAAGCTTGAGATAGCAACGCTTGCGAGTTCGACCGAGCAGTGCTCTAACAATCTCCCTCTTTGTCAATTTTAATGACAAAACTATCAATACATATGGATTACAAAATAGATAGAACTTTGTAGCTTCTCATCCAAAGGCTTGATCTCCTTGGTTCTTCAACATTACTCGAAATCTTCGTCACTTCCAAGTACTCCAATGATTCTAAAGATGTTCAATTCAGCATCATAGTTGTTGAAGATCCGTAGCTATAACAATGATAAAACAGTTGCTCTTAATCATTTATAATGTTATACAGTGCCATAGTATCATTACACAGCATCAAAGTTCAATTGTATCACAACTTTGACAACAATACTATGGTGATATGTATCACTCCCCCGTAGTCAATATTTCATCTCACAATGAAAACCACTCCCCCTTACATAATGATCCGTAAACCATATGTATTTGTAGTGTGAACTACACAATAATTCTCTCCCTTTTTTTCAATATAAATTGGCAAAGGTACGAAAACTAGCGGGATCATAATGAAATTCTCATAGAGATACTTCATGACTAAAAGAGAACATATCAACTTTGTTTCGATGATTTCACATAGTCGAAACTTAGTGCATTCATCAAGGAGTTTATAAAGATACAAGATAACTCTTACAATATTCCACAGCCGCACTCCCCACAAATATTTGGCAATTAAGCACAATTTCAATTAAGAACTCTCCCCCATAAAATGTCATCCCCGAGAGAAAAACAAGAGCGACCTTACTTTTACAAGAAAAGAAGGATTTATTTGTATACTTTGATCCCTAACAGAGATTTTATCTACATAGAAACAAATGTGAAATTGAAACAACACTACACTGACGTTCTAAGCCTTGATTTCCCAATAGATATAAATGAGTCCAGGGGAAAAAGGCTAGAAAACTAATGAACCAAAACAACACCAATAGACTTCCGTAAGTGTTGAAATGTAGCAGTATCTACAGGTTTGGTGAGAATATCATCTAATTGTTGTTCGGAAGGCACAAATTCCATATTGATAATACCATTTTTATAGAGATATCTAATAAAATGATACCTTATGTCAATGTGCTTAGTTCTTGAGTTATCAACAGGATTCTCAGTGATGCGAATCGCACTTGAGTTGTCACAAAAGATCTTCATTACACCAGTGTCAATTCCATAATCATCAATCATTTGTTTCATCCATAGAAGTTGATTACAACACAAACCTGCAATAATGTATTCTGCTTCGCATGTAGACAGGGATTGTGAGTTTTGTTTCTTTCTATGCCATGCCAAAAAATTCAACACAACATAGTAAAATCCCCCTGAAGTACTCTTTCTGTCTTTTACACATCCTGCCCAAGTTGCATTTGAATAGGCAGTAAGATCAGTGTTAGTATCAAAACTATAAGATAGAATCCGATAGTGTGTTAAGTATATCGCATGATCCTCTTTGCAGCTGCAAGATGAGATTCCTTTGGATTAGCCTAAAATCTAGAACAACGACCAATACTAAAAGCAATATCAAGTCTAGTAGCTGTAAGATATAAGAGGCTTCCAATGATAGATCGATAAAGTTTTTGATCCACATTTACTCCTTTCTCATCTCGATGTAGTTTACCAGTAGTGGGAATATGCGTCAAATTTGGAGTTGACTTATCAAGACCGAACTTTGTCACAAGATCTTTAGCATATTTTTCTTGAGATAAGTAAATCCCATCCTTATGTTGTTGAATCTGGAATCCTAAAAAGAATTTTAATTCACCAACATTCCTCATTTTAAACTCCTTACCAAGAGAGACTTGAAAATATTTTGCAAGTTTCTCAGAAGTTGATCCATGGATGATATCATCTACATGAACTTGAGTAATGACAACATCTTTCCCACTCCATTTGGTAAACAATGTTTTATCATCTCCACCTCTCGAAAAACCTTTCATAAGAAGAGAAGTAGTTAGTTTTTCGAACCAGGCACGAGGTGCTTGTTTCAAACCATATAATGCCTTTTTGAGCTTAAGGACATGATCTGGGAAATCAGGATTTTCAAATTCCTTAGGTTGAGCAACATAGACCTCTTCCTTTAAATTTCCGTTTAGGAACGCGGATTTTATGTCCATTTGAAACATCTTAACCTTAAGAAAACAAGCATGAGCTAATAACAACCGAATGTACTCAAGGAGTGCCACAGGAGCAAAGATTTATTCAAAGTTGATACCTTCAATCTGTGAATATCCCTAAGCGCAAGGTACGAGATCCCATACATCTTGTCTTTGAAATTGATTTTACTCTTCATGCATTGCATTCACCCAAAAGGGATCGCTAAGAGCTTCATCAATATTTCTTGGTTCTACTTATGATAGATAACAACCAAAATTGTAAATATTTTTAAGTTGTCCTCTTGACTTAGTTGTAGAATCTATTCCTCCAATAATATTGTTAGTATCATGATTCCTTTGAACCCAAAGGTGTCGTGGAGGGACACGTTCTTGTTCAACAGGAATAGCCTGATCAATGTTCTTCTCCTCGTCAGTAGAAATATCAGGATCAACGATTTTTGGAACAACTTCAACTGATTCTGTGATTTCCTTGACTTTCTCAATTGTCTCAGTTGGAGGAAATTCAGCAGGAGGGCTATCATGACGAAAATTGCTCAGATCATTAATGATGGCATTTGCAGATTCCATCATAACTTGGGTTCTGAGATTAAATACTCGAAAACCACGAATATCAGATGCATAGCCAAGAAAAATACCTTCATCGCTTTTAGAATCAAATTTCCCTTTTTGTTCTCGATCTTTCCAAATGTAGCACTTACTTCCAAACACTCTGAGATAGTGTAATTTGGTCCTCCTACCGTACCACAACTCATAAGGAGTGTTTAGGGTTTTCGACCGTAGGTATACACGGTTAATCAAATAACATGTTGTGAAAACAGCTTCTCCCCAAAACCTTAACGGTAAGTTTTTGTTATGGAGCATTACCCTGGCCATTTCCTGAATGTTCCTATTCTTCCTTTCTGCAACTCCATTAGCTTGAGGAGTAAAGGGTGGTGAATATTATGGAATAATCTCCAGTTTGTCACAAAATTCAAACACCTTAGTGTCTTTGAATTCAGTTCCATGGTCGCTTCTAATTTTCTTTAGCTTGCGACCTTGTTCGTTCTATATTCTATTAACAATAACTTGGAATTCACTTAGGGTTTCATGCTTATGTGCTAAAAAGGCCACCCAAGTGAATCTGGTGTAATCATCTACCATAACTAAAGCATATAGGTTGTTGAATAGGACCGAAGAGATCCATATGAATTAAATCAAGTGAAGCTTTAGTGAGAATACCTCGAGATGATTTATGTGGAACTTTCGTTTGTTTACCCCTTTGACAAGCACCACGGACACCATCAAATCTTAGCATTGACTTTGGGAACACCTCTAACAAGTTTTTTGTTGATGATCTTAATTAGAAGGCGATAATTGATGTGACCAAAACGCTCATGCCAAAGATGTGTAGATTCCACCTTAGTCAAATTGCAACAATTTCTAAACTGAGTATCAAGAAGATAATAGTTATTTTTACCATGAGTTCCCTGAAAAATTACTTTTCCAGTTTTGTCTACAATGTCATATCCGTTCGCATTAAAGACAACTTTATGGCCTTTGTCACAAATTTGACTAACAAAAAGGAGATTTAGAGTCATACCTTTAACGTATACTACATCATTGATTTCAGGAACGCCAGGAAGTTTGATAGTCCTCTTCTTTCTTATGTAGCAATAACTCCCATCTCTGCATGTTACAGGTGAAAAATCGGGGGTCTAACAACCACACCCAACAATTCGTTTGGCAATCTGAATAGACAAACTCCAATATACTTTCAAGAGAATCAACTAGACAGTTAGACTCATCTAGAGAAAAGTATATCAAAGAGTTTTTGTATCTCTATCTCTCAATTCAATCTGCAATCAGCAAATAGAAATTTGCGAGCCCGATTGAATATAAGAGAAATAACTTGAACGGTAGCAAAGACCAATGTTCAAGGATCAATTAATTTCAATCAACAACCAAAGGTTAGATTTCCCAATTGATCGATTCAACGCACAACCTGTGATATTTCAATTATATAACAAAATATAATGCGGAAAAGAAATAACACAGACACTAGAATTTTGTTAACGAGGAAAACCGCAAATGCAGAAAAACCCCGGTACCTAGTCCAGATTTGAACACCACACTGTATTAAGCCTCTACAGACACTAGCCTACTACGCACTTGATTCCCTTAGCTGATCTCACCCACAACCAAGAGTTGCTACGACCCAAAGTCGAAGGCTTGATAAAAAAATCTGTCTCACACAGAAAAGTCTATAAGAATAGATAAATTTGTATCCCACAGAAATACCTAAGATTTTTATTCCGTCTTTTGATAAATCAAGGTGAACATGAACCAATTGATATACCGGACTTATATTCCCGAAGAACATCCTAGAAATATCAATCACCTCACAATAATCTTAATCGCATGGTATCGAAACAAGTATTGAGGAATCACAAACGATGAGACGAAGATGTTTGTGACTACTTTTTATCTTTCCTATCAGAGATTAAATCTCGGGCCAATCTTAGAGAAGATAGTACTCAAACACGATAGAAACAGCAAGATCAGATCGCGCAACTACAGAAAAAATAGTTGGTTCTGGCTTCACAATCCCAATGAAGTCTTTAAGTCGTTAACCTACAGGGTTTCGTGAAAAACCTAAGGTTAAAGGAGAATCGACTCTAGCTTATGAAACTAGTATCACACATGAGGTGTGGGGATTAGGTTTCCCAGTTGCTAGAGTTCTCCTTTATATATTTTTCAAATCAGGGTTTGAAATCTAAGTTAACTTGGTAACAAAGCATTCATTATTCATCGTTAGATGAAAACCTTATTAGATTCAAGCTAATATCTTTCAACCGTTAGATCGAACTTAGCTTGTTATACACAAATTAAATGTACCCTCATTTAGGTTTAGTAACCGTACCTAAACGTGTACACCATGTTGGCTCAACCGTAGTTGACCAAGGTTCGCTATATGAACACTCTCATATCAACCTTATTCATCTTAACCATAACTAGTTCAAATGAATCAAATGAAACTAGTTAAAGAGTTGTTCAATTGCTATATTCTCATAGAAGTATACAAGAACACAATTGAAGCAAAATTGGTTTGATTCACTCGAATCAATTCATGAACATTATAGCCACGGTTTGCAAAGAATGCATTCCTTAATATATAAATGTATTAGTTCATGAGCCAACCGATTTTAGAACTTTAACCACTCAAGTATGCAAACGGGTACGCATACTTAAGTAGCCTGTCTGAGTTTGTGTTCGCCAGTATGCAAACGGGTACGCATACTTAGTACACTTCCAAAACCCAGCAGAAATTCCCGGACTTATACCTTACGCAAGTATGCGTACCGGTATGTGTACTTGGTACACAGAATTTCACAACTACAAGTACGCATACGGGTATGCATACTTTAGTTCCGGTCATGGATCACATAAATGCAAGAATGCACACTATGTTTATAATCCAATGATGGTTAAGTATTCTAAACTCTTATTTCAATCATTGAAACTTTCTTAGAGGATGAAAATAGCCATTTTCACACACTATAAGCATCAAAGCAATTTTTAAGTTATTGAAATAATCATAACAAAACATTCCAAGTCTACACCAATTGATTGTATCACACAAACCATGTAAGATGTTACTCGGCGACTTTCACATGATCAAGATGAACTTGGTTAAGGAGAAAGCTTACCAACACATATTCCGAGAAATATGTAAGCGAGTTAAACTCAACTCGAAATCTCAAATGTGTATAATAGAAAACTATATCGTAACACGACTTATGTCTCAATATAGGAGATAGAGTAGAAATAGACTTTCCAAGTGATATATGAGTTTCAGTCTCCACATACCATTTAACCTAGTGACTGATATGATGATATGCTTGGGGGATATTCTAGCTTCATGTTCAGTTAAGAATTTTCTATAGTTTAAAATAATGCTTTATTGTGATATATTACAATTCTGAAAGATGATATCCCGTTTTGCAGTCCAGATATACCAAGCGACAATAAGTTTATCAATGAGAACTTTATCTGATATAATATTGTTGTTCAGATCATCGAACCAGATGCAACAACATTCTTCAAGATTAATATCAGTTGGATTCTGCCACCCAACAGTTGTACTCCAAACTTCTCTAGATAAATTGCAGTCTAAGATTACATGTGAAGCAGTTTCCAGTTGTTGCGTGCATAAGGGACAAGAAACATTGACATTAGTTATGAAACCCGAGAGTTTATATCTTGTTGGAAGTATATCCTTGATACACTTCCGTAAGAATTGTCTGATTCTCGGAAGCATTGGGAGTTTCCATAATCTTTTGTAGATTTTATGAATTCTCTGACCCACTGAAGTTTGTAGATGCTTCTCTTCGTACATCTTTATATCAACATATTTAACCGATATGTTCTTCTATGGATTACTCTATCTTCGCAGTTTCGATTTATTGATATCTTGAGAATTTTCCTTGCAGTATCATCATCAAAAATATCTTGTATGAGACCGACATTCAAGTATCTGAGTTTGGGTTGAAAATTTTCCAGAAATAAGAGTAAAGTTGTGCATTAGTTGCAGCTTGTTTCGACAAACTGTTATTTCATTTAAGACAATAAATTTGACATTCAAAATAATATAAATTAATTAATAGTAAATAAGTAGATACGTAATATTATTGTAAACATTCAAGAATAGAGATAAACTTATAACTGAAGACATCAAAAATATTAAAACGAGCCCGTGGAGAAATAAGAAATAATAACAATTATGCAATATATGTTGTACATACATATTTGGAGATGTTAGCAGGGGTTTGCACAATTATTGAGAGGCTGGATTTAGGGTATCCGACTTAGGACCATAAAAAATTGTTGTCAAACTACTCCATCCGAATATAATCAAGATCAAATTGATTGTTATTAATTTTGAAGCCAATGGTACTAGTGAATAGATAGTTCAAAAAGATAATGTTTTATTTATCAATTACTATATGTTAGATGAAGAAAGGGAAGACAATGCATCCTAATTAATATTAGGAACACGATATTAATTTATAAATAATATAAATTTATTAAGAATAAATAAGTACACATGTATTTTTGTACATATTGAAAAATGGAGACAAGCCAATAAATTGAAACACGCAAAATAATAGAACCAGCCTATCTTAGTGAGATGGATTTTTTTTTTCTTTTATAAGAAAATAGATAGATTTATGTATTCACAAAAACACCCTTATTATTCTCACTAAGATAGACTCATGTACACATTTTTTTTTGGTACAGTGATAAAAAAAGTAGACAAGTGTGGTAACGCAGTCACATATTTTCTTTAGTTAAATCCCCTTCGGTTTTTTATTCTTTTTTTTTTTTAAATCCGGTTTCACTATTAGGAAGAAAAAAACATATACTAATGTATTTCTCCAAAATACAGTAATTAGAAAACCCATAAGATAACACTAGTGTATATATCATAAGGTAAAAACACTATCAATCATAAGTAAACAGAAAAAAATAGAGCGAAATCAAGAGTTTTCCAATGGGAATATTCAATCAGTTTCTCACGTTATCGATACGGTCAAGTGCACAATACTCTCGCGATATTTGGTTTTTGTATACTTTGCGGAAGTTTCTTATAGAGTGTGATGGTTAACATAAGTTTCATACCATTACATTTTGTTCGTTCTTGATTCACAAGTTTGAGTAGTAATAATCAAAATAGTGTGAGAAAACAAGTAACAAATATAAATTCAGTTAAGAGATCTCGAACCCTAGTTTTCTAGCCGAACTTTAAGAAATGAAGAACACGAAAAACACTTTGATTATGAAAATATTTTTTTGTCATGACTGAACTATGGCATGTAAGACCAAATTTTGAGTTCGTTTAAGTCGCAAATTCTTCTCCTAACCGAACCATGGTCTGTAAGACCAAATTTTGAGTTCAGTTAAGTCGAAAATATTTTCTCCTAACTGAACTCTTGTTTGTAACACTAATGTTGAGTTCGGTTCAGTCGATAATATTGTTCTTCGTAACCGAACATAGACTTCAGAAGAGTTCGGCAAGAACAGATAGTCGAACTTAATACCCAACCAAAACGAACATTACTTTGTACACCCGAGCATATAAATTCGGGTACTTGTTCTGGAAATCAGATAGCCGGCAAAAAACAAAAACTCCATTAAGGTTAACTTCGGCTATGTTCTTCAGAATCAGCAGCCGAACTACATTTGCATAAAAATTTGGTTACTTGTTCTTCAGATCTAGTAGCCGAAAGTGTTTGACCCAGCTATATAGGATTCATTTTCAGGAACTTTTGGGCAACTCAACCAACCAAAACTAAATTATAAGCACACCTTAGTATCTAAAACATCATCCTCTTCGTCTCTCTTCAATAATTTATCCAACTCAAGAAAAAAAATCAAAAAATCAAAGTTCTTCCAAAACTCTTCTCCTTCTTCGTCTCTCTTCAGTTCTAATTATAAAAAAAACACTAATAATAATTTAAAATCTAACTCACTAATCTAATTTAAAACGAACAGTTAATTAGTTTAGCTTAATTATTAGGTTACCTAATTAGGAAAAGGCACTTTGGCCATTAATAAAAATACCGAGACAAGGGGAGTCGCAAATTAATTACTTTGAAATGACCTAGTCAAATTTTGAGAATAATCCCTCACAAAAAGAAGTGGTGCGCAAAAAATGCTTGTATTTTATTTTATTTTTGACGTCTTTCTGGCGATCTGTTAATCGTTAATGTTGTTTGATGGTGACATTGACGAGTTGCAGTGGAAAAATCAAGGAATAGCCACACCCAGTGAGAGGAGTCAGAATTATATTCATCTCGGGCACTCAAAGTTAGGGGTGAGCATGGACCGGTATGGACCGGTTTTCGCCTCATCCGCATACAATCCATTGCACTATGGATTTCAAATTTGGCATCCGCATCCAATCCATATCCAACGGATTTGCATCCAATGGATGCACGGATGGACGGATTGGATGCGGATAATCCAATGGATTTGTTTTAGCTAAAATTTATAGTAAAGAAAATAAGCTGACACAAATGACTCCTTATAAAACCTACATATATTATATATGTATACAAATGTAAATATGCCATGTACAACACCCCAAGCAAACATTTTAAAAATTCCTAAATGATCCATAGTATTTTCTGGAACTATATAAATGCCCTTAATTTGACGGATATGGATGTCCAACGGATTTTCAAGGTTGCATCCGGGCCCGGTCCGTTGTCCGTTGGATTTCTAATATTCAATCCGCATCTAACTCATTAACAAACGGTCCGGGCATCCATCCGCAAATGAACGGTTGATCCGGTTAAATCCACGGATTACGGGTCAAATGCTCACCCCTACTCAAAGTATATATATGGGTAAATATCTTAAGAAATAGGCCCAAAAGTAAGCCTTAGAGTTGAAATACATCCAGAAAAACAAATAAAGAGTAAAACCTCTTTGTTGAAATAGTTACAAACAATATCACAAAAATTTTTTTTAGTAATATTCTTGTCCACTAGGGAAATTGAAATAGATACATGAACTCTCTAGATAAATCACAACAATCAGAAAACTGAATAATCACAGATAAAATGTTGACCAACGCACACAGGACACCAGGAATAGAACTAGGAATTACTGGCTAGTCCAGGAATAAGGGAATCGGTTACTGGCTAGTCCACTCCCAGAATTGATTTATCCTCTGGTCCAAAAACATGTTTTTGGACCAGAAACTTTATCCCCTAGTCCATCCATGCGCGGTTTACACAAGACCAGTTTTCAAATATTCCGAACATACCCTTCTGAAACTCACAGTGACGAACATCAAACCAAGTCAGTTTCTTTCCTCTTTTTTTCTTCTCAGATCGGTTTCTGTCACTCTGCGTTTTGGATAGAATCAATTTCTGGTACTGTTTTTCAATCATCTTCATCTGAGCTTCGAATTAGGTTCTTCTGAGTTTCGAATTAGGTCATCTGAGCTTCGAACCAAGGTATTTATCCTTTCATTCATCCTCTTCTGCTGCTGTTCTAGAAATCTTGATGAATAATTAGGTTTATTATGATCCGATTTCTATCAGGATAATTGTATATGATGTACATTGTTATCTTTTTATGATTTCGTTTTATGATTTCCGTTTTATGATGATTTACAATGTCAATTCAGTTTCGAAGTAATTTTCGTTCGTTTATTAAGTAATTTTCGTGATTTTTGTGTGTTTCAATTAGGTATTTGAGCTTCGAATTAGGTTTATCTCAGATTCGAACAAGGTATGATTTCTTTTTATGATTTCTGTTCTGTTTTTTGTAATCTGATTTTTTGTATTTTCTACGTTTTTCTGTTGCTGTTCTGTTTAGTTTTCATTAGACAGATCGTGTAGTATGTATTACCAATACGTACTGCATATAGCGTGCTCTCTTTTCATTCTGCAGTAGATGCCAATACATATGAATATGAGTCAGTACATGTAAATACGTCTTGCATATAGCAGCTCTTTTTTCATCCTGCAGTAGATTCCAATACATATCAATATGAGTCAGTACATGTCAATACGTACTGCTTATAGCATGTCAATACAAAGACTCTTTTTGTTTCATCTCAGTACATGTCATTTTTTACAGGTTTAACATGTCTGACGTTGCTCCCAAACCAGACTTCTCCATCTATTCTCATGTATACCATAAGCAATATCATTTTGCATATGAGGTTACATCATTTTCAACTTTAGAGGATTTGAAATTTTGCATCTGTAATATGTGGAGCTGCTTGACTCCATCGACTATTCTAGTTAACTATTTCCAGAATCAAGCGATAGTTCTTATTCTTGCCGATGTAACACTCCAGGGCATATCTGCATTACATTCTTCAAAGCAATCAACTTTATTTGATTTGCACGTGGATGTAATTTCAAATGGCGCATCTAGGCGTATGGAAGTTGACAGTAATGCAGACTTAGTTGTCAGTGCAAAGAATAGTTATTTGAAAGAAGGTAAAGAAGCCCCAAGAGTGTTTTTTTCAGATGGTTGGGATAAGATTTTTGATGATACAGATCAATTATTCTATGGTGGTGTTGATGTCGTACGTATATCATGCCAAAAATACTGCATGAGAACTGGATATGAGGTAATTAAGAAGAAGAATGACCTTGAGAGATTCACCTCCATATGTAGTGTGAAAGGTTGTTCATGGAACCTTCACGCAACTGTCATTGGTAGTTCTATTGATGTTTTTAAGATAAAGGAATATGTGGGAAGGCACACCTGTGGCGGTGGTTATATGTTGAAGAATCCAAGAGTTACAAAAAAACTCATGAACAGTCTAATTCATGAGATGGTCAGGCACAACCCTCGCATAACACCAGCAGAGATCATAGATTATCTTAAAGTTGGTGGTGGCATTGAAATCCTGTATCACCATGCATATCATGCAATTGAGTTGTCGCATAAACAGATTTTTGGTAATGATGTGAAGTCGTACACTGATCTTGCTTGGTGGGTGAATGTTGTTAGGGAAACAAACCCTGGGTCATTTATTGATTTCGATTTCAATGATGCTACAAAAAGATTCAATAGACTTTTTGTTTGCTTTGGAGCTTGTATAGAGGGATATAAACTATGTCGTCCCATGATTTTCTGTGACTGTACATTTCTCACTGGAACTTTTAAAGGAGGTCTCATGCAGCAACATGTCTTAATGGCAATCAAGGTAACTTTTTTTTTTTTTTTTGATATGTAGTGTCTGGTAGTTAGATCACTCATATTGACCTTACTTCACTATCTGACAATGAGTATTGACCATACTACATACTACATATTGACCTTACTGAGTATGAGATAAACCATACTGCATGTGAAAATGTAGTGTCAATCAGTTGCTTAACATGTCATTATGTAGTGTCAGGTTTTCACATATCAACAAAGAGGTAAACCATATGCATGCAATATGTAGTGTCAATATTAGTTGCTTAACATAACTAGTAATTCCTTTTTGCAGGATTTTATCCGCTTGCGTTTGCTTTAGTACCCGGTGAAGACAATATCAGCTGGGAATGGTTTTTCAAGAAACTGAAGGAGGCTTTGAATGATGATCGCCCAATCACTTTTATGACTGACCGAGGTAAGGGTTGGTTAAATATATTCCCAAAGAGTTCCCTGATTCTCATCAAATAATTGTTACTTCTTCCATTTGGACAAAAACTTACCTATCGCAAAGTCTGACGAAAAGTATAAGGAAGTGACTGATGCTTTCCGAAAGGCGACATATGCTCTTTCTCCTGCAACATACGAGGAAGGTCTTCAAGAAATGGTTAATTTGGGAAGGCCTTGGGTTGCTGACTACTGCGCAACATTCCAAAAGAAAAGTGGTCCAGTGCTTTCTTCAAGGGCTGTAGTTATGGTTACACTTCATCTAGCGTTGCTGAATCGTTCAATAGCTGGATTAACAAAGAGAAGAAATTACCTGCGTGTGCGTTCGTTGACTCGATCCGGTTTGTATCAGTTTCCTTAGTCACAGTACAAGCTTATATTAGTTTTCTTTTTGTAACAGTATTAGCATATATGTTCTGTTAATCTACGTATATTTTTAGTATAATAGACTTGTATTCCCTTGTCGTGTAGGATACGTATGATGGAAATGATGTCAGAACGTCGTGAAGAGAGTCTCTTGATGGACCCAGAACTGCTAACCCCTACGTATCAAGCCTTGCTTGAACTACACATCCAAATTGGCCGTCCCTGGAAAGTTAGCCAGTCAGATGCTAATCGTTATGAAGTGCATTCTCCAAGGTTAGCGTTTACCCCTAATCTCTATCATCTGAATGTTATTTACTTTCTTTCTTTTTTTTTTAAGTACCATGTTTCTGTGAGAACATATAAATATGTACTGTGTATATTAGGTGTACTGAAAAATAACACATGAATATGTACTGTGCAGATCTCATATGGTAGATCTAGAGAGAAAAACTTGTACTTGCCAACGATGGCGTTTATGGGTTTTCCATGCTCGCACGCTACTGCAGCTATTACTATATCTGGAGGAAGGATTCTTGATTACGTTGAAGATTATTTCAAAGTTACCACTTTTCGTAAGCTATATTCAATAGCTATTAGACCCGTTCCTAACCACGACAGGTATGTGTCTTTAATCAGTACATTTTCATATTTTGCATAACAATATGTAATGGTAGATACCACTTACACATGTAATAGCAATTGAAACTGTCAACATAAACCTACTTACATATGGATGTTACATACTGATATGTAATGGTAGATACCACTACATTTTTTGATATTTGTTTTTTCAGGAAAATATACCGTGTACATATTCATATGTAGTTGTGGTTCATTCCATTTATATGATACTGTTTTTTTCTCACAGGCCCGATGAGTATCACGTAGACGATATCGTTCTCCCAGCAGAAGTAATTAGGTCTCCACCAGGCAGGAAAAAGGGGAAACGTATTAAGTCTGCATATGATACTAGTAGAAAATCTGTCAAGTGTTCAAACTGTAATTTGAAGACTCATCACAACAAGGCAACATGCAATCTTATCCGACAGTATGAACTTTCTGAAGAATGATTTTGTGTCAGGTATGTATTTAAGTCAGATACATATTAATGTCTTAATTAAGTAAGTATGATACAATACAATGTACTTTTAAGCAAGTAGTGTTCTGGTTTCTCTTTTTCTTTTATCACAGGCTTGAACGTGCAGCAGAATGTTATATCGATGATGTTGCAAGATTCCTTTTCCACAATTCTTTCCTCTAGCCTTTGTTCTATTCTACCGTTTTTCTTTTTGATTTTGTCAATACCAACTGAATTTGGTTAATAAGTATTTCATTTACAGTACATACATTACAAGTGTACTGAAAATACTGTTTTTGTTGTTTCTTAGAACATCTTTTGGTTTTTGAAACATTATAAGTCTATTAAAATGTAGTTATTGTAGTTATTTTCGAATAATGAAATATGTTGTTAAGTCTATCAAAATGTCAGTATCCATCACCAGTAGTGAAGTATTTAGATATATGATGAGTGCTAAAAAGTACATATTTCTATATATTTTTCTTGGCATTTAACTCATCTTTTGTGCATTAATTCTACATTTTATCCCATATTCCGTGTTTTCGTTGTTTTCAAGAATAAATACTTTTCTTAATTAATTTTGCATTTTTAGGTACTAAATAAAGCCTGGTTATCTCACGGAGCGAAAAGAGCAAAGAAACGGCAAAGAGTCCCGCTAGGAGGAAGCGAAGAATGATGTTTGCAAGAGCCGGATCAACTAGAAGTGGGCTTGAAGAGGAAGAATTTTTCTTAAAGAAGATATGGGCTTGGCATACCCAAGACCCAAAACCCTCACCCAAATCCATTTCCTATATCCATACCCGTTTCCCTTTCTAGCCGTCAGATTGGATCATCTCAGTATTCTACGGTCGCGGCATCGCCGTACATCAAAGTCTGAAGCTCTTGTCTAACACTACAGCACCTAACTCCATCTGAAGCCGTCAGCTTCGTTGTATCACTTAATCCAACGGTCGCTCAGAGCTTGTTTACATCGTGCTGTTCGATTCAATTAGTAAGTGATTATCCAACGGATCTCCTCGCTGCGCATCAACTTCAGATGATTCCGCTCAACACCTTAGCCATCGAACCCATAGACCTAAACCAAACACACCCTTCTTCCCAAACATCGAGTTCTTCTCCTCCACTCCGTCTGCAGAGAAAACTCTGCCATCTCCATCACCACCATCTCCACCTCGAACACCACCACTACCACCTTCCCCCGACAAACTCAGTATTCCATCACCACCCTTGTCTTTTCCTTTCTCGTCTGTAGCATCGAGTCCTGATGCTACAAACTCGACAGTGAGAGAAGCTAGGGTTCACAGAAGTCTAGGGCTAGGCCAACAGCGCAACAAGAGCAGGAAGAGCATCAGAGGGACATCAAGAAGCATGGGTCGAGCAGAATTCACACATGGGTATGTCGAATTTGATTTTCCCCAAAAAGTTAGGGTTTGCAAATTTTAGGGTTTTGTGAAATTAGGGATTTTGTTGTAAGCTATAAAAGGGAAGCTGTAGAGAATGCAAAACTGGTTCTTGGGTCATCCGAGAAACCCCCTAATTGGGTTAAGTTCATGTTCAGTTTCAATTTAATCTCATGTTTAGTTTAATTCCATGTTTATCTGTATCTTCATGTTAAGTATGTTCTAAATCACTGGTGCTAAGGTTGAGATGAAATTTAATTCCTGTTAGGTGGTAAAATATTAGGAAGGAATTCTTGTAGTGATCAGTTGCCTAGGGAAGTGATGAACTTAGTATGTAATATCACCTGTGATTGAGTGTGCCTTAAACAGACACTCAATGCTAGGGGTGATTGAGTAACTTAGCTCATTAACTGTCCACAAATGCATACCCTGGACTAAGGAAGGCATGAACCTCCCCCTTTTTCCATTAGGGACAAGAACCTAAGCCTGAAGTGCTATTATCTAGCTAGGTATAAAATGGATTCAAGACCTAATGCCTTACTGTTTTAACCCTTAGCTCATTATCAACATCTTCATGTCACTTATTGCCTCTGTCTCAGTTACTTTTAAGTTATTATTGTTGCTCTTGCTCACCACTGTCTTTGTCACTATATTACTCTTTTACTCACTGTCCTGTTTAGCTACCTTGCTGTTTTGCACCACTGTTACTGTTAGAGAATTAGCTTAGGAGGATCTCAACACACACCAAGTCTCTGTGGATCGACCCGTATTTGCACATTAGCTTCAACCGACATCGTGCACTTGCGGTATTAGTTTGTAGGTCTTTTTAGAAACCTACCAAGTTTTTGGCGCCGCTGCCGGGGACTTGGTGTCGTGTAGTGAAGTCTTTGCATCTTAGTATAAGCATTTAGTGCATCATAACTTGCATTTTCATCTTTGCATAATTTTTCATCTTTGCATCATTTTCCCTTGCTGTTCTTGCTGGTCTTGACAGCTTCTGTTGAGCTTTCCAGGTGCTCCTGTTGCTGTGCTGTTGTGACTCTGTTTTGCTTGGCTGAGCCCTTGCTGTTGCTGCTGATTGAGTTGCAGCTGGGCCTGCCACTTGCTGCTACTTTCTTCCTCTTTCCTGTTGCTGCTGCTGCCAGCCTCTGCTGCTGCCAAGCTCTGCTGTAGCTGTTGTGGTGCTCCTGCTTGTGCTGCCTCTGCTGTTGCTGGTGAACTGGTGGAACTGAGGCTATTAGTTTCCCTGTTGCTGCCTGCTGCTGCCTTCTGCACCTGTTGCTGTGTGACCTGACCCAAAGCCTGCTGTTGTGCTGCTGCTGCTGATCTGCTCCTGCTGCTAGGCCTGAAGTGGTGCTGCTGCCATTCATAAGCCAAGCCCAACTGGGCCTCAACAAAGACAAAAGCTTAGGATGATCCAAAGCCCAACTGGGCTTTTGCAACCAAACTGAAGCTGGGCTGTGCTTAAGCAAGTAAGCCTAAACCCATTAAGAGAACCCAACCTGTGGGCTTCCATTTTTAATTTGTGGGCTTGTAATAATTTTTTCCATTTTTCTGTTGGGCTTGTAATCTTAATTACTTGTGGGCTTGTTTGTTTAATTGCTTGTGGGCTTGTGGTGTTAGATTGATTTGGGCCTGTAGTTTTAAATTAGAAAAACTGAACTTTTGAAAGCCCAACTGGGCCTCAGACCAAACAAGCAACAGTTGGGCTATTTCAAAAGCTACATTGGGCTTCAGTTTGCATACACATTGTGGCTTAGTTCACCTTCCCTTGGCAAAGCAATTTCTTCCACCAATGTGGGCTTGCTCCCAACACTAAAACCAAAATTCTTGCTCCCAATACTAAAACCAAATTTTTGCTCCCAATTAAAAACCAAATTTTTCTACCTCTTTAAAACCAAATTTGCTCCCATCAAAACCAAAAGCTCCCAAATGGGCTTTGTCTTCAAAGTCTAAAACCAAATTTTCTAAAACCCATTAAAAACCAAATTTCTTTTTCCAAAACCCGACAAAACCAAATGTTACCCATAAAAACCAAATTTTTCCCAAAAATCCAAACCCATCAAAAACCAAATTTTGGGCTTTGTAACATAGTTACTTAGCTTTTGAGCCAAATCATGTCTAGATCTTGGTCTACAGTTGGGGAATACAACAAATCCCTTAGAGAACTTGCGTGGACATACTCACGTTATGAACCTCCCATAGACCATGATGTCAATAGTTATAGGAATTATTATGGACATTTTCAAAGTCCCGAGCCTCAATACATGAACCCTAATAACTATTCACACATGCATCATTCATCACAACGTGAAAATGAACATTTTGCTAGTGCCTCACTCACACAATCATCACTGATCGATCAATTAGAAGCTCGAATCACAGCTTTAGAAATGCAATCACATGAGGAATCTGTCACATCTAATTTTCTTAGGCAACCTGAAATCTATGCATGTCCCGCATGTGGTAGTTTAGACCACCCTGTTGAGAATTGTCATATTTTGCATAATTTTAGGCAATCTAGAGAAAATCCAAGGTATGAAATGCCCATAAATTGTGAGAATGGTAGTCATTGGGACCATAATCAATCCTTTGAGGGTTGCGATCAATATTTTGTAAACCCTAATGACCATGCACACATGTACCATTCACCACAATTTGAACATGAAGAATTTTGTACTCCCATGAATTTAGACTCCACCACAGAAGCTTTAAGACTCAGTAAGCAAAACTTTGATAGATCTACATCACGAATTCATGCATATTTAGATCAGATTTTGCTTCACCTACAAAAGAGGAAATTCATGAGGAAATGTATGTTGTCCCTAATGAAGTGTCTAGTCCCATTCATGTAAATGATGTTGAATATGAACCTAATTTAGAGGAACATGAATCGACTAATGACACCACCACTGTTAATGAGGACCAATATGCATGCTACCATGATGATGATTGATGATATGTTAGAAGAACATGAAAATATTGTGGAACCTGTTGGTTCAATAACATATGGCTTCTCGCCCTCGACCTTCATGAATGTTGTTTTTTCTAATACTCATTGTAATTCATATGATTTTGATATTGACATGGGATTCGTACAATTATTCTGCGAAGATGAGCATGACATAGGAATAGTTGAATCTTCTGTAGACACTAAATATGCATGAAAATATATTTGATGTGTCTGATTCTCTACCTAGGTCACATGATATTTCTCCTGATTTGCCGATGCATGAGAATAAATTTGTTGATGATGTTGATGACTCTGATTGTGATCTTGCCAATTTGTTTGATGATTGTGAGCATGTTGTGACACGTGTAGAAGACTTAGGAGATGTTGATGTGATAGTAATGATGTGCCTATCGTCCTACATAAGTCACAATCTGATGGCCTTCCACCCAACCTAGATTTGGTTTGTACCCATATTGTCAAACCGATTTTTCTGAGAGTCCCTAATCTAGGTTTGGAACTGTGTGCTTCCCAAGTCCTTTTGGACTATTTTGCTCTAAGTATAATATTTGAGGAGCCACAGTTGGAATTAGCATGTTTTCCCTCCCTAGCAAAGTTCATTTCGAGTTAGACCTTGTGCATGATGAACCCCCAAAACTGCGAGATTTTGTTTCCAAAATTTTATCCGTTGAAAAATCCAGGTTTGGGGGTAGCTCATTTTGTTTCACAGTTCACTTGCATGCCTATCATATTATTATTGTGTGAAGCTGTTGAAACCTCTACACTTTGTCTTTTGGGTTGATCCTCAACTCTTTAGATTGTTAGTGTATGGTGAATTTTTGTATATAATCCAGTAGATAAAATTTCTTAAAAACCTTTTGTTCCTTTTGTATATATTTTGCTAATCCAATATGATCTCGGCTGATATTGGATTCTTGCCTTGAATAACGGAGTTCTAATATTGCTTTCGCCGAAATCGGGTATTCTCTTTCCTTTTCTCTACTCAACATGATCCTCTTCATATGTTGTATTATAATTTTGTTCATATTTTGAAACATTGAGGACAATGTTTAGTTTAGGTTTGGGGGTGAAAAGTAGATACTTTGATAATATGCCATAATTGAAAACAAGAACTCCTTCTTTTTGAAAAAAATGAAAAATCAAAATAAAAATTAAAAATTGAAAAAAACATAAAAATGGAGCTCATTTACCTTGAAATGTTGACTCTTGTGCAAATATGTAATTATTAGGAGTCTTAGTCTAGATATTTAGGCACCCTGATTCTAGCACAATTCACATAGTGATAAGAAATTTGCACGCGCACGATCTACCAATACATGTATAGCCTCGATCTTCAGGTGTTTGATAGGAAGTCAGTTGCCAATCACTTTAGAATACTGAACGAAACTTGACTAGCTTGTTCTTTGGTTGGTTGGGATAGAAGGTGGAGGTTACATTAAGAAAGACAACCATCGAATTTAACTGGGTGCATCAAAAAGGGCTACCTCTTGCAAAGTGTCATGTAATCTTTTGTTTCCTTTTGTATATGTATCAAAAGTGTTTCCTTTCAAAAAAAAAAAAAAAAAAAATGAATATATTCAGAAAAAAAAAAAGAATGAAAAAAATGAAAAAATCAATCAAGTATTTATCAATTCCATCCTCTCTTGTTCCAAAAATAAAAGAGAGTCAATGTAAATAAGAGTCATGTAAAGAGTCATTTTGTTGTTTCATTGTAATAAGCAAGGAGGGTGTATGCCATTGATGTACAACGCGAGTAATTGTGAAACCTCCACTCATTCACAATTCTCGTAAAGTCCGGACAGCTAGCTAGATTTCGACCTTGGTTCTTAGCCTGAGAAACTATCTCTTGGTGATTAGTAGTCATAACATCCGATCTTTCTTTACACATGTGTAGATACACTTTACACTCTTATCACATGTCTTTATTTGTTATCAGTGCTAGGATTGTGCCTTGATAGCTAGATTGACATCTCCATTTTGCTGTGAGCTTAAACTGACTGCCATGTCACATTTGATGGAATCTGAGCTTATTTTGCCTAGAACTTTGTAGGTACGTTCTAAGCAAACCTTCACGAGACTTCAACTCGTCCACTAGGGACACTTAGTGGTTTAAAAGGCTTAGTGCATACGCTAAATGCATTCGAGAGACCAGCGACAGTGGTATAGGTAGGATTTCCTTAGTTTTGTTTTACTTGAGGACAAGTAAAATTCAGGTTTGGGGGTATTTGATGAGTGCTAAAAAGTACATATTTCTATATATTTTTCTTGGCATTTAACTCATCTTTTGTGCATTAATTCTACATTTTATCCCATATTCCGTGTTTTCGTTGTTTTCAAGAATAAATACTTTTCTTAATTAATTTTGCATTTTTAGGTACTAAATAAAGCCTGGTTATCTCACGGAGCGAAAAGAGCAAAGAAACGGCAAAGACTCCCGCTAGGAGGAAGCGAAGAATGATGTTTGCAAGAGCCGGATCAACTAGAAGTGGGCTTGAAGAGGAAGAATTTTTCTTAAAGAAGATATGGGCTTGGCATACCCAAGACCCAAAACCCTCACCCAAATCCATTTCCTATATCCATACCCGTTTCCCTTTCTAGCCGTCAGATTGGATCATCTCAGCATCCTACGGTCGCGGCATCGCCGTACATCAAAGTCTGAAGCTCTTGTCTAACACTACAGCACCTAACTCCATCTGGAGCCGTCAGCTTCGTTGTATCACTTAATCCAACGGTCACTCAGAGCTTGTTTACATCGTGCTGTTCGATTCAATTAGTAAGTGATTATCCAACGGATCTCCTCGCTGCGCATCAACTTCAGATGATTCCGCTCAACACCTTAGCCATCGAACCCATCGACCTAAACCAAACACACCCTTCTTCCCAAACATCGAGTTCTTCTCCTCCACCCCGTCTGCAGAGAAAACTCTGCCATCTCCATCACCACCATCTCTTCCATCTCCACCTCGAACACCACCATTACCACCTTCCCCCGACAAACTCAGTATTCCATCACCACCCTTGTCTCTTCCTTTCTCGTCTGTATCATCGAGTCCTGATGCTACAAACTCGACAGTGAGAGAAGCTAGGGTTCACAGAAGTCTAGGGCTAGGCCAACAACGCAACAAGAGCAGGAAGAGCATCAGAGGGACATCAAGAAGCATGGGTCGAGCAGAATTCACACATGGGTATGTCGAATTTGATTTTCCCCAAAAAGTTAGGGTTTGCAAATTTTAGGGTTTTGTGAAATTAGGGATTTTGTTGTAAGCTATAAAAGGGAAGCTGTAGAGAATGCAAAACTGGTTCTTGGGTCATCCGAGAAACCCCCTAATTGGGTTAAGTTCATGTTCAGTTTCAATTTAATCTCATGTTTAGTTTAATTCCATGTTTATCTGTATCTTCATGTTAAGTATGTTCTAAATCACTGGTGCTAAGGTTGAGATGAAATTTAATTCCTGTTAGGTGGTAAAATATTAGGAAGGAATTCTTGTGGTGATCAGTTGCCTAGGAAGTGATGAACTTAGTATGTAATATCACCTGTGATTGAGTGTGCCTTAAACAGACACTCAATGCTAGGGGTGATTGAGTAACTTAGCTCATTAATTGTCCACAAATGCATACCCTGGACTAAGGAAGGCATGAACCTCCCCCTTTTTCCATTAGGGACAAGAACCTAAGCCTGAAGTGCTATTATCTAGCTAGGTATAAAATGGATTCAAGACCTAATGCCTTACTGTTTTAACCCTTAGCTCATTATCAACATCTTCATGTCACTTATTGCCTCTGTCTCAGTTACTTTTAAGTTATTATTGTTGCTCTTGATCACCACTGTCTTTGTCACTATATTACTCTTTTACTCACTGTCCTGTTTAGCTACCTTGCTGTTTTGCACCACTGTTACTGTTAGAGAATTAGCTTAGGAGGATCTCAACACACACCAAGTCTCTGTGGATCGACCCGTATTTGCACATTAGCTTCAACCGACACCGTGCACTTGCGGTATTAGTTTGTAGGTCTTTTTAGAAACCTACCAATATACCCCAAAAAAACATGTTTGGAAAAGCTATATGTTTTTGAACATTCTTGAACTCATGAAATGAAATGTAACCAAGAATAAAAAGAAAAGAAAATAGGTAAATAGTGATATGTACTGTCAGATTACTTTTAGCAAGTAAGACTATTTTTGTGTTATCTGCCAACTGATTTCTGGTGGAGATGCTTTCAGCAATTTGCATGCTAACAGGACCCTTTTGTTACGAATCTTCGCTTGCACTTCTTGATCATCTCCCAAAGGCACTCCCACATATTTTCTTTTTGACTTCATCTTCATAAGATGCATCACAAACAGTAGACAGTCTGGCGATCCCCCTTGTTGAGGTGGTTCACATTCATTCACTATTACATTCTTCATTGTTACTTTGTTCTTCTCCAGCAAGTACACGTTGATAGGTACGTACATGTAATCTGCCATTTTACAGGCATGTGGATAACAAATACCTCCCTATTCAGCCTTAGAAGAATTGTAGTGGTTGAACACCATTTTTTCGCAGTCATACTCAAATAGCGTCCAATGAAGATTGTGGTGGCACATTGGTATAAGAATCTTCTTGATACTTTCATCCATCGCCAATATTGGTTTGTAAACAGAATCATGTGTTGCTCCTTTGAGGTTATCCGAGAACTCGACATTGTACTGAAAACATGGATGTACTTGAAATAGTTTATATCTAATTTTGTTTTATGCAATATCGATATGTAGTTTACCTACCCCTACATACTTTTTTAATTTTTGAATATGTGTTGTAGTAAATATGCAGTGTAAGATAACAACTTATCCAAGCGGACGGATCCAGATGCAACACAGGCAAGTATTTCCTGTATACTTCGTGCATCGGTTGCTCATTCTGAAATTTGGTGTTAAGCTTGTATTGTGCGTAGTTGAGAATATCTTGTTCTAATAAATCGTTATGCACCAAGTCATCAACTGTAGTTCCACTTACACAAAGACCACCTTCTCCCACTCTCCAAGCAATTGAGCTAGAAAATAAACGACGTAAAGGTTAGTATTCTTTGTGTAACAGTATATACTGATATGTCTTTCTCAATATTTTTTATACAAATATGTATGTATATCAAAAGTACATACACAAAATAATAGTACATATCAATATAAAAGTGTCAATCGAGAACTCACCTAAGATTTTTTGCATTATTGATGTATGTGGAAAGAGTACTCTTTTGTTCATCGTTCATGACATTATAGAATGGTGATTTAGTCAGTTTCCGGAAATACTTGCGCAATTTAAGCTTTCTCTTTTTGTTTAGTAGTATTGCTTCTGCTGCTGCAGCTTTCGGTCCTTTATATGATGGTGAGAACTTACTTCCACTCTCATATATATCATATACCTTCTTTGCAGGATGGGAACGAGTAACAGGTCTGGTGGGTGTTGTTACCTGCTGCTTTTCGGGCTTTGAAGCGCGCTTTTTGTTCACTTTTACAATTTTTTGTTTCTGGCTTGGGCTAAACTGTTCCTGCATTTTTAATCAACATAAAAAAATATGTAAATATCTATATTGCATAAAACATAGTTACATCACCTAATCATTTTTGAAAGCATGTAGTGGTATATGATTGTATGGTATAGTGATTTCTAGTGCTACCATACTGATATACATATCAGTATGTAGTGATTTGTAGTGTAATATTAACTACACAAAATGAGATTTTTAGTACATATCATTCACCTGTGATGGAGCCTCCAAAACATCTTGCGAGGGTACATCCAGAACATCTTGTGATGAAACATCCAAAGGATCTTGTGATGCAACCTCCAAATGACTTTTTGAACTGGTTGTAGGTATGTATTCTTGTTGCTTACCTGTAACTTCACCTGCATCTTTTGGTTCAATGGGTTCTTGTTGCTCAGTTGTTTCTTGTGGAATTTGTAAAGGCCGCAAATCTTTTCCAAACAGATTATCAAATTGTTCTCGTAAGTTAATACCAAAAAGACCATCGTTTTTATCTGGAAGGAGGTCTGCAAACTCTTCGACATAAACACCAATGCCAGAGTTTGCCATTTCTATAAAATCTGGCACAGACAGCTTTTCAATGTGTTCCAAACTCGACATCATAGTAAACAAAGGTACATCCATCAAATGAAACTCTTCCGCCGCCAATCCGGCGTTATACTCTGGAAATTTCTACGAATTAACTGCAACTGAAGACTTCGTTTCTAGCATAGTTGTAAGCAACTCCTTTGCTGCTTCCTGCCTAACTTCAAGTTGATCAACCTGCAAAAATCAATTGAAACTGTCAACAAAAACCTACTTAGCTTGATTTTTTGCTATGTCTACCACCACAAGAATGTACTGTTACATATAAATATGTTCCACTACAAGAATGTATTGTTACATATCAATATGTAATGGTAGATACCACTACATATTGATAAGTAACTGATAGATATTGATATGTAACAGATAGATAGTGGTATACAAGAATGTATTGTTACATATCAATATTTAATGGTAGATACCACTACATATTGATATGTAACAGATAGATATTGTTATGCTACTTAGACTACGTACTGATATGCTACTTACCTGTGTGTTTTCTTTGCCCTTTTTCTCTTGTATCTCTTTGACTTTTTGCTCCAAATTAGATTTAGCCCAATTTTTAACCTCAGAACGCGGAACTTCAACATCATGGAACTTCAATACTGAAGTTGTTGACAATTCAACCTCATAGGTGGCATTAGCATGAGTTTGATCTTTCGGTGTTGATAAACCAACTTCAGGAATGTTGACATTAGCATATGTTTGATCTTCCGGAGAACCTTGTATTTCGTTCTCAACTATTTGGTCCACATTCAACTCTTCATTGGGGTTTCTTGGAGTAGGTATACATCCCAAGCTAACATAATCTTCCTGGCTGGCTTCTCTCTGCAAAGGGAAAGATTTCCGTTAAATATCATGCAACATGAACTCAAGCTTTGAAGCGTCAACCGGTTCGCCCTCTTGCTGCATTGTGTTGAATTCACTCCATTTGGCAGATATTGTATTCCTCAAATCATCGTATTTAATCTTCCAATCTTCTCCCACCAATACTGAGTCCTCTTCTTCCTTCTCTTCTTCCTTCTCTTCTTCCTTCTCTTCTTCCTCTTCTTCTTTCTCTTCTTCCAATTCAGAATTGTCATCTAAACAAAAAGCATCATAATTTGCTTCCTGTTGACTCCTTCTTGAAATACGATTAAGTATTTGTCTTTCTTCGTGTGTGATCTCGTCTTTGAAATCAACATGGAACTGGTACAAATCAAATAAATGTAAAAAAGCAACTACATATTAGATATTACCAAAACAAAAAAACATGTCGTAGTTCTTTCTCTATTAGATACACAGGGAGAACTACATATTGATATGCCAATAACTACATATCAATATGTATCACCACAAATTGATATGCTAATAACTACTACATATTGATATGCTAATATGTAGTAGCATATTGATATGCTAATAATTACTACATATTGATATGCTAATTACTACATATCAATATGTCGAACTACATGTACTTATCAATATATATTTTTATTATGACAAAATATGTACGGCAAGTTTACCTGATACTCAGAAAGATCAATATCCTTTAGGAACTCAGCACATATCTTTGTATGATTCCACCTAGCCACTCTTGGCACATACATTCCTGCAGGTTCTGTCACTATATCCTCGAGCGCCACCAAATGGGTATGCTCCGCAAACCATGGCTGCAAAATATGGATATGCAGTATTAGATATACTATCAAAATGTAGAAAGCACATAAAACAAAAACATTTTGAAGTAGAATAAACAAATAAATAGATTCTTACCAACAAATAAATAGCACAACCATTTGTGCGTTCTACGGATTCCACGTTTTCATTCAGCTCTTTTTCTAAATGAGAATGGATGAGGTCAGGCCATGAAATATTCTTATCCTTCTCAAGATCAAGAACGAAACCAATACATTTTTCAGTCAAAGCGTTTGCATCACTTGTAGCGAAAAATAATGAAGTGCACATATACAGGCAGATAAGCCTAACAAGATCTTCGGCATCTTCCTCGTCTTCCTCGTCTTCTTCGGAATCTTCATTTGATTGATCACCCACGCTTTGCAGAGACTCTTCATCAGACTTCTTCTTTTTCAGATTAATTGGTGTTCGTTTAAGGATTTTCAAGATTGCCTTCACAATCATTGGCCTAGTCACTTTATCACCAGCTTTCATATCAGTAGGAAAAGTCCTTTTGAAAAATTCTGTTTCACGCCATCCACTTTTTTTATTGACTTGTGTAAGCCTATAATCAAGATATTCCCTATTTGGAATTCTCGGCATCCCATAAATAAGTGTCATTTCTTCTGGTGTGGATACTAGCTCATTCGGTTGGCCATGCCTTTTAAAGACAAATCTAAGCTTGTTTGGATATTGACCCTAACGTAACAGCGTAACATTTTTGTCATTGCATCTTCAATCTTCAACCAATGTTCCAACTCAAATCTTGTGTACCAGAACATTAGGAACAGGTTACCGAATGATGCTTCAGAAATCATCTTCAGCTGCAACTCACTCAACTCAAGGTTTTCAGTGGACTTCGAAATAACCTTCTTAGTGGTCCTAATAGTCTTCGCAAGCCCCCACAAGCCCCTGAAACCGCCACGGTATAAACTTCGTGGTTTTTCATCTCCTTTCTTACTCTTATTAGCACCTACACAATAAAAAGAACCAAAAACTATTACAGTACATATCAATATGGTATATCAAATATGTAGTTACATCATCAATATGTAGTTGTAATATCTACCAAGTCTTGAAACTACATATTATTAACAGTACATACGAGAATATAAGTATCTACCTCTACATATTTATATGTAATATGTTATGAGAGTATAAGTATTTACCTCTACATATTGATATGTAATATGTTATGAGAGTATAAGTATTTACCTCTACATATTGATATATAATAGTAGATACCACTACGTATTATTTTAACTACATATCGATTTGTAATAGTACGTATGGCATATGTATCTGCTTTGATACAGTAAAAATTTAAAAACACTTAATACCAAAAACAAGCACAACAATGCATCATTACATACTCATAAACATATGTTATTAAGGATACATATTATTCATACGCTTTGTTCTTATATGTAGTTGTACTACATACCTTCTACATTTGCTTCCCCCCTTTTGCTTTTGGTGAAGGAGTAGCAGCTCTTAAGGCAAGTGCTTTCTTACCCTTCTCTTCCCCTACACCATATCAAATATGTAGTTAATGTATCTACCATGAACATGAAACAACTACATATCAAATACCACAACATACTGGTAATTTTATAACTACATACTGATAACTACATATGAACCACAATTTACGGGGGTCGAGGGGGCAGCGCCCCCTCGTTATTAAGAATTATCTTCACTTTTAACATTACAAACCTTATTTCAGGAGCGCTTTTGCTTTCCCCCTTTTTGCTTTTTCCTTTCCTTTTGGAGAAGGAGTAGCAGCTCTCAGGACAAGTGCTTTGTTCACCTTTGCTAGTGGTGAAGGAGTGACAGCCTTTGTCGTTGTTTTTCCTTTTGCTTTAGTAGTTGCCGCTGCTGTTTTTCTTTTGCTTTTTGCTTCAGGAGCAGCATCTGCTTTCTTTCCTTTGGTTTTTGCTGTTTTTGTAAACCAAAAGTTTTGTACACATTACATATTACAGACAGATAATAATATGTAACACACATATCAATTTGAGATGCTATCATTAAACAACACAAATTAGGCTTTGGAAATATGTTGTCTCAAATTACATATACAACATATGAAAACATGTATACCAGACACTACATACAAATATGTAGTGATTCCATTGAGCATAGAAATCAAAAAGAAAAACGACAACAACTTACCTATTTTCTGATCGATATGTTTCTTTCTCTTTGTTGGTGAAGGAGTAACAACTTTACTCCTACTTCTTGTTATTGGTGAAGTAGTAAAAACTTTACTTCTTGTTACTCCTACATCAGGGGGGGTTTCTTCGGGGTTTGGTGTTGGTGAATCATCATCGTTTTTTCTTCTTCTTTTTGCTGGAGAAGGGTTTTCTTCTGTAATTTCTTCTGTAATTGTCCTCTTAATTTTTTTATTCAATACCATTTTCTCTCTTCAATTGAATGAAATGAAAATTAGGTCTGAAAATTAGGTTTTCTGTAACTGTTGTTGATAGATTTTCGATTTCAAATTTCGGTAATTGTTGTTGATGACCTTTATCGATTTCTTTTAATCTTTTTTAACCATTAACTTCGAGAATTTCAGATCAAAATACTTCGAGAATTTCAGTAGGAAATCAGTTTAGTTTTGATTTCTTTTGTGATACGGTGCTTGTAGATCAAACAATTTCGATCTGTTTGGTGGATTTTGTTTTCTCCGAAGAAGATTGAAAAACTAAAAAAGAAGAGAAGATTGAAAAAGTGCAGGAGCAGCAAAATGAAAACTGAAAATAGTTAGGGTTCTTGTTTGTCGATGAAAACAAGAAGAAAAATGAACTGGCGCGTGGTTTCTTTTCTGCGTTTTCCTGCCTGTGACTCTAACACGCGTGTTGTTAAGGTTAGCTTAGTAATTTTAGTTTTTTCAAATATTTTTTGGACCAACTATTAAATGTATTCTCCCGCTGGACTACAGATTAACCCGGGTCGGGTTTTTTGGACTAAACAGGAAATTTCTTGGAATAGAATGACATATAAGCAAGAAATTTTGTTGTTAATCCTCCCAAAAACTTTACTGTTTTTCCGATTTTAACACTTCAGGCCAGCTTCATAATTTGATTCCAAATGAACTCATAACTTGCTCTTGTATCCTCCTATATGTGGCTTAACAACATATTTCATGACCCCAGGAATATGAACATTCTTTATGTAATCTTTCCAATCTATTCGTTTTGGGTCGAAATCAAATAATTCTGCCTCACCGGTTCCGTAGTATGCTTTGGTCCATATTCTCAATTCATCAGTCGCTGAACAATCGCAGCTACATGCCACAAAATTCAGAGATTACTTTAAGACCAATTGATGTGCAATATCATGCATTTCGTATTTAAGTATCTATATAGCCATCTCCAACCTTCCAAATTTTATTGAAAGAATTCATTGACTATGGAAATACTTACGTTCCTTTAAAGAGTAAATATGGTTCATAAATTTCAGCCAATCGGGTAGCAAATTGAACTTTTTGTTCCTCCATAAAAGTAAAAATAAAAAGAATTTTAATTAGCTAAGCAACATATGTTGGTATGGATCATGGATGTGCCAAATTGAACTTTTTGATCCTCAAAATATGTTGTCAATGTTAACTAACCTTCTTTGGCACCACAGAATTGGTATGGATGTGCTCTCGAAAGCTAGTCATGGTGGGAAAGAAAACAGGCTTAACAATTTCACTACTGTCGCCAGCCATCCAAGGATTCTCACGAAAGTAATCATAAGCAAAACTTAACAGCTCAATGATGCTCGTCTGCTCTTTGCGCGTAGAACTGCTGATATGATAGATATAGCGATCCTTATCACCAGAAACAATATTATTATTAGAGTGATTCACCATCGCGGCTATTATAGCATTCACCACCATATCTCCTGGGATCTGGTTCATCAAGCCATAGTTAAGAGTGATAAAACATTTAGTGATTTGATTGTGCATTTAAGTCCAAGAAAGTTGGGATTAACTTACTATATTAAAGAACGACTCATTGTCCCCAAGAAAACAAGGTAACATCCCTCTTCCAAGACTAATTACCATGGGGTCAAGTGATCTGCAAATTAAGCCAATAAAACAATAAATAGTTTATAAGCATCATCAGTTAATTAAATTAGCTCGGGCGAGGGCCATTTATCCTTTAGGTTTAAAGTTAACTTTTTGGAGGACTTGATCAGTTGGCATACTTGAAGCCTTCGGTCCATCCAGGAAATGGTTCACAGTAAGTACTAGTAACAATTGTAGGCCATATGATAACAACAGGAAGATTTCCTTTAAAGTGATCAATTGTTATCTCTCCCATTCCCTTTGTGAACGCATATGTGTTTAGCCATCCATATAGTTTAGCTCTGTTCACAACACCAGGAAAACAACAACAAGAAAAAAAGTCTTAGTAGTATAAAAAGGTTTTCGTGCACCATACTGTCGAAACCTTGCTAACCTTTTTAGTCCAAGTTTTTTCATTATAGCAGTTTGTTGATTCTTTGAAACTTGTTTGGCTTCGAGTTCATCCAATGTTCTTTGCACCAACTTCTTCTCTTCTTCAATTATGTCCACATATTTTGAGGTTTTCGTCCAAAATTGACTTTGTGGTTTCTCTCCGGTAGATGCCGAAGCTGATGATCATCCATATATATATATTCATTAAAAAAGTAAAGGGAAATACATGCACATACCAATCCAGATTTGGTTGCATGCATATGGTAACAGTGATATTTACAAGTATATACAATAGAATAATTGTATAGCCTAATATATCAATGGGTTTGAATATATTGTTGACTGCTCAAGTGGCAGATGAAGAACGATTTTTTAGAGACCATGATTTTTTTAAGGGGACCATGGTTTTATTAGGGTATCTTTCCTATAGTTATAAGGGGTGTCCTAAAGCATTGAAATGACTAACCTACCTTTAACCTAATTTAATTTAAAACCAACCCAATAACCACCTATATATATATATAACCACCACCTCCTCCCACCACCACCTCCCACCATCGCCGATTACCACCACCATCACCTCCGATTATCACCACCACCAACCACCGATTACCACCACCACCACCGCCGATTACCATCACCACCACCTCTAATTATCACCACCACCAACCACCGATTACCACCACCACCTCCGATTACCACCACCACCAACCACCACAACCACTATATATATATATATATATATATCGCTTAATTTAAAACATTAACAAAGATATTCTCACAAACCCATTACTTGTCATTCGTTTTTGGTTGAATAAATGAGAAGTAATCATTAAAATGAGTTGAAAATGGAAGTTGCAGAGAGGTTTAATGGAGGATTTTTTTCAGAGAAAAGTTCGGTTATCAAGAATTAATTTTTTCTTAACCGAACTAAGAGTTCGGTTGATTCGCAAAAAAATACTTTTAACCGAACTCCTTGTATTAGAACAACACAAGTGCATAAGTTAGGTTCCTTCGCAAAATAAGGATATCACCGAACTTTAGTTTACGAAAATAATGAGAAGTCCACAAGTTCGGTTCGTTCGCAAAAATGTTAAGTTTTCTTTGTAACCGAACTCTACCTTTGAAACTTCGTAACCGAACTCTACCTAATTCGCAAAGAAATAAATTTCGGAGTAACCGAACGTTTGCCTAATTGCATATATGCATATATAAGCCCAGTTCGGTTGATTCACAAAATATGTTGAAATTTGCGAACCAACCGAACTTCTAACACTAGGTTACTTTTAACCTGCAGTTCGATTGGGAACTTGGTTGCGTTGAAGTTTGCGAACTAACCGAACACACAAGATGTACCCAAATAAATTGTTAAGTTCAAAGTTCGGTTATCTACCATTTTATCCTAGGTAACCGAACATTACACTGTACGACCAAAACCTCCATTAACGAGCGAGTTCGGTAACCTGCGTGTTTGGAAAACGTAACCGAACTACCCTTTCAGGTGTGTTCGGTTACATGTTCTTGACATATGGTAACCGAACTGGCCCAAATCTACATAAAAATTTTTATTTTTTTTGAAAGTTTGGAGCAATTCAACCAACATTATCTAAGTTTGAAGCATACCCGGGTACCCAAATACCCATCCTCCGGTTGTGGTTGGTAAAATCCATCGTTTTTCATGTTTTCCTTCTTTATCTTCTCTAACTTTACTCTCTCAATAATTCTACTTCTTTAAAAAAAAACATCAGATTTTTTAATCTCACTAATTATCTTTAACTTAATCATCTCACTAATCATGACACTAACTATTATTAACACTAACTAATCATCCTCCAAAATTAATCAGGAGGATAATTTAGGTATTAATATAAATATCTAGACAAGGGGTGACTTAGATTTACTTCTAATGTCTTTACCCAAAATAAAACCATGGTCCCCCAAAAAAATCATGGTCCCCAAAAAATCGTTCTAGATGAACCACGCAGAAATCGGATACCTATATTGATCGGAAAGTAGATCATATGACCAAAACCATAAAATATGGGAGTAATGGACCAGCAAACTATGGATCTTGGTGAAAAAGACATAAAAGAATTTAGTTACATATAACCTTTATTTTAAATTTTATTCTGTCATATCTTTTCTCTCTCATATTTGTTTTCTCTCTCCAATTCAAAATTAATCACGAGAAATATCTTAACCAAAAAAACAGTATATTGAGTCTTCCATTTTGTGTTGGGATTCACTTTGTTGTACGAGATAAAAAGGGGATGGTTTTACTTATATATACACACTTTATAAAAACCTTACCGGTAGATGCATGGAGTATCATCTCTAGTTTCTCACACTTTTTTGCAAACTCCATAACATGCTTAGCTCATGTTGTATTCACAGCCAATGCCACATCGTATCTAACGAAAATTTACAATTATTGGGTATCAGGCCAATTTTCTTTTATATATTATATTTTTCAACAAAAAAAAAAATAGTATCGTTGAAGAGTCAGCACGATATTCACACTGCCTAGTCCAAAAACAATACCTTTCTTCAAAATTTGTAGTTGCAGCAAACTTGGCAACAATATCGATTTCTTTATGCATTTTCTTTTCCACTTCAGAGTCTTCTATTCCCAAGTTCTCTAAAGTAACGTCCCCAAAGACAGGCGTCACCTTTTCGGATATAAAGGAATCAAATCCAAGACCGTGCTTTTTTCTCAACACTCTAAATACTTCCTTCCCTGTCACCTATACATAAAATCGTTAACACTGAGTTAGTCCATAATATCGCGAATGAGATCTTGTTTTGACTCGATCTTTACAAACTACATTACGAACAAAATTAATGGAGATTTTCATGTTTTAAGTAATAAATTGTATGTGTATTTCCACCAATTTGTGGCATTGTCGATATATTAATGTAACAATCATGTAAATGGCAGTGCTAATTGAGTCGTATATGCATGCACGTACGTACATCCTTATGGAGACGCTGAGTAGGGGACGATGCATCAGCGGGTCTAAAAAGAAGATAGAGTTGTTTCACATTTGGCTGAACTCTAAGTAACTTCTCCACAAACACTGCAAAAAGTTTGAACAAAGTTTAATATAAGAAGGATATGATTGATCGAGAAACAAAAAAGATACGCAATTAGATAAAAATCACTAAGCTTGTATGTATGTTGCATTACATTTCGACAACAACCCAGTAGAACCAGTGACAAGGATGCTCTTGTTTTCAAAAGATTGAATCATTCCATTCGATTCCATTGCTTATTTTTACGAGTTAACCCAAAAGTATGAGACTCTATATACACTGTAAAGCTTCAGAGCTATAACAAAAATGAGAGAGGAATCCAGGCACATTTATACATGTCATGGATGGCAAGGTTGTTGCATCTGTACCTTTACTTGTTTTAGGTTTGTGGCGAGCCAGCCTAAGATTTTGGAAACCTCATACAATCTATACATATTTCCTTTCAGATTTCATAAGATATAGTATGTGTCCCCAAAATTTACACAGCATAGTTGGATAGGCATATATGTAAATACAATTTACTCGGTTCCACTGTGCGTGACTTTGAAACATCCAACTTATATATATTCAATTACAATTGATTTTCGATATCAAATCTTCGAAAAAAATAGTATAAGTTGATGATCTCCAAATGGCCCTCCAACATTTAAACCTTTGGCTCCAACGCCCACACCCACACTGCTGGTGCACAAAGTTGAGAGAAATGGAGTGAGAAAAGTGTTGTCTTCAACTAGTTGTTGTTTTTAACCATACGTTAAATCTGTCAAATAATTCCACTGTGTTCTTCACCAATAATGCTGTGCTAGTTTATCGAGTACAATGAGTCTTATGAGTTGTGACAGTAAGTCTTTGACATAAAAGTCTCGCCCCTTCATATCAAAGAGTTAACAAGCCACTTTCTTTTCATTTATTTAAGTTCGTCATCTGATTAAACTTGGTAGAATGGTATCATTAAACGATCCTGGGGGAGTGACAAAAGATCATGAAGTTACCAAGAAAGAAAGATCAATGCAGCTGGATAAAGATCATGAAGATCTTAAGAAAGATCTCCGAATGGCTGGATAAATATTCTGAGAAGCTCGAATTCGAGAGATATGTCTTTGCTGGTAAACTAGAGTATGCCCTCGTTTAACAGATTTTTGATTTTAATTTAATTGTTTTATGCTTTAAAAAAATAAAAACCAGCGTATACAGATATAAGCTGGCTGGAGCTATTCATGACATCCCTCCCACGAACAATTTTTGAGTGATAGACTCTTTCTAATGCATGACATCCCTCCCACCTCCCACAGGATGACTACCTCTTTTCATACATCGGTCGATACTCATCTGTTCAGTTTCTTACATAGGCACCCAGCTGTGAAACCAACTTTCTCTTCTCTAGTTGGGTTGTTCTAGTTGTCACACTTGGGGCAACTCATATGAAGAGTCCATCTATGTTTGTGATGATCCACAAAATACAGACTAAAAAGTTGCTACTGTGGAAATTTTTATCATCCACAAAACTACAAATCTAGAAAGGACCCCTCAAATATAGGGTGGTTATAATGGATAGTCCATCGGGTCATTAGATAACTGGATACTCTCTCTGTTTCTGAAAGACCGTCCTCTATTCCTTTCTCGTCAGTTTCAAAATTGTGTCCAGCTTCTGTTTATAGTCATACTTTTTCAATGAACTTTCTAATATACCCTTGAATTCTTTATAATCATAAATTCATTTTTAACGTGACCCAATCTAAAATATTAAGAAATTAGTATAATTGAGGAAACAAATATATCATTCATTCCTTTTAAGAAAATATACATTTAACTCTAAAAAATAAATTTCTTATAAAGTTTATACTTCATAAATTCGATATCTTTTAAATTTTCCTTTTATATTTTGTATTTATAATTCTCATAACAATTTTGGATAGTCTTTATTACTAGCATTTTTATTAAAATAAAATAGGTAAGTAACTAAGGGTAGTCAAGTAAAATAGTATGGTCTCCTTAATATTCTGAGAAAGTCAAAGCGGACTATCTTTGTGAAACACAAGGAGTATAAAATAAAAAAAAATGTTTTCTATCTCATCCAGTTTTTCAATTACCATATGTGCTTTTACTTTTTTTAGATTAAAACATTGGTCGACCACTTATATAACTGGCCGGATTGGTGTATACCCAGATTAATTGGGGTATACCAAATTTTAAATGGACTCAAATGAAGGGCTAGGGGGTGTCAAAAGGGTGAAATACAAGACTACCCTTACAATTATAATTAAAACTTCGACTAACTCATATTCTCATTTCATTTTCATTTCATCTCCCCTCTTCCTTCTTCTCCTCTACAAGGTCCCCCTACCTTCATCAAAAACCTTTGACAACTCGTTGATTCGAAAATTCATCATCGATTAATCTTCAAACATGATGTCGCGTGTCAAGCAAACTTATGGAAGCCCTATGAAAAAACGAGGGTCTAACAACCTCATTCAATATTTCGTTTAGGCAATCTGTATGGACAAACTCCAGTATAATTCCAAGAGAATCAACTAGACAATGGAAATATTTCCAAGAGTTGTATCTCGGTTTCACAATGTTATCAGCAAATCAAACAGATAAAAATATGCGAGCCTGATTATTATGTGAAACAACTTGAACGGTACCAAAGACCAATGTTCCAGTGTCAATCAAGTTATATCAATAACCAAAGTTTGGATTATCTAATTGATTGAACTATGCACAACCTGTGATATTTCAATTATATAGAAAATATAATGCGGAAAAGAAATAACACAGACACCAGAAATTTTGTTAACGAGGAAGCCGCAAATGCAGAAAAACCCCGGGACCTAGTCCAGATTTGAATACCACACTGTATTAAGCCGCTACAGATACTAGCCTTCTCCAAGTTAACTTCAGACTGGAATGTAGTTAAGCCCTAACCAATCTCACACTGATCAAGGTACAGTCGCGTTCCTTACGCCTCTAAATCCCAGCAGGACTCTACGTATTTGATTCCCTTAGCTGATCTCACCCACAACTAAGGGTTGCTACGACCCAAAGTCGAAAACTTGATAAACCAATTTGTATCACATAGAAAAGTCTATGAGTTTTATTCCGATCTTTTGATAAATTAAGGTGAGAAGGAACCAATTGATACACCAGACTTATATTCCCGAAGAGAAGCCTAGTAATATCAATCACTCACAATAATCTTAATCGTATGGTAGCGAAAAAAGATATTGTGGAATCACAAATGATGAGACGAAGATGTTTGTGACTACTTTTTATCTTTCCTATCGGAGATTAAATCTCGAGAAAATATTAGAGAAGGTAGTACTCAATACGATAGAATACAGCAAGATCAGAACACGCAACTACACAGAAAATAGTTGGGTCGGGCTTCAAAATCCCAATGAAGTCTTTAAGTCGTTAACCTATAATGGTTTTAGAAAAACCTAGGTTAAAGGAGAATCGACTCTAGTCGAAGCTAGTATCACACGGGAGGTGTGGGGATTAAGTTTTCCAGTTGCTAGAGTTCTCCCTTATATAGTCTTCAAATCAGGGTTTGCAATGAATGCTACCTTGGTAACAAGGTATTCAATATTCACCGTTAGATGAAAACCTGATTAGACTCAAGTTAATATCTTTCAATCGTTAGATCGAACTTAGCTTGTTACACACAAATGAAAAGTGAATTCATTTAGATATGGGTAATCGTACCTAAACGTGTGCACCTTGTTGGCTCAACAATGGTTAACCGAAGTTAGCCATATGACACTTTCATATCAACCTTGTTCATCTTAACACAACTAGTTCAAATACCTCAAATGAAACTAGCTCTAAAGTTTTTTAGTTGTTTATATTCTCATAGAATACAAGACACAATTGAAGCAAAATCGATTTTGATTCACATGAATCAATTCATGAACATTATAGCCACAGTTTGCAAAAGATTGTATTCCTTAATTCATAAATGTATTAGTTCATAGATAAACCGATTTTAGAACATAACCTACTCAAGTATGCGAACGGGTCTGCATACCACCAAACTCAACTGAATTCCCAGACTTGAACTTACGCCGGTACGCATACGGGTATGCATACTAAGTTCCTGGACTTTGAACTAACCAAGCATTACGCATACGGGTATGCATACTATGGTTCCCGGACTTGGAATAACTTGCAACATTTAGCATACAAGTACGCATACTATGATATATCCAATCATGGTTAATTGTTCTAAACTCCATTTCAATCATTGAAACATTCTTAGAAGACGACAATAGTTGTCTCACACAAACTATTAGCTTCAAAGCAATTTTCAAGTGATCAATAGATCAATAAGAAACCTTCCGAGTCTACATCAAATGACTGTCTCACACAAATCATGTAAGATGTTACTAGGCGATTTTCACATGATCATCTTTTGACTTTCGTCAAGAATATAAGATGAACTTGGTTAAAGCGAAAGCTTGCCAACATATATTTCGAGAAATATGTAAGCGAGTTAAACTCAGCTTGAAATATCAAATGTGTATAATCGAAGTCTATATAGCTATACGATTTTTGTCTCAAATAGGAGATAGAGTAGATAGACTTTTGAGTGATAGGTGAGTTCAAGTATCCACATACCTTTTGTTGATGAAGTTCCACAATCTCCCCTTAGTAGTTCTTCATCTTCAATCGATAAACGACGTGGAGTCTAAAGCTCAACTATACTTTCTATCATGATCCGAGACTTAGCTATAAGTAGACTAGAAATCAAGACTTATAGTTTTGGGAACTAAACTTGACAAACAAGCTTGAGATAGCAACGCTTGCGAGTTCGACCGAGCAATGCTCTAACAATCTCCCTTTCTGTCAATTTTAGTAACAAAACTATCAATACATATGGATTACAAAATAGATAAAACTTTGTAGCTTCTCATCCAAAGGCTTGATATCCTTGGTTCTTCAACATTACTCGAAATCTTCGTCACTTCCAAGTACTCCAATGATTCTATAGATGTTCAATTCAGCATCATAGTTGTTGAAGATCCGTGGCTATAACAATGATAAAACAGTTGCTCTTAATCATTTATAATGTTATACAGTGTCATAGTATCATTACACAGCATCAAAGTTCAATTGTATCACAACTTTGACAACAATACTATGGTGATATGTATCACTCCCCCGTAGTCAATACTTCATCTCACAATGAAAACCACTCCCCCTTACATAATGATCCGTAAACCATATGTATTTGTAGTGTGAACTACACAATGATTCTCTCCCTTTTTTCAATATAAATTGGCAAAGGTATGAAAACTAGCGGGATCATAATGAAATTCTCATAGAGATACTTCATGACTAAAAGAGAACATATCAACTTTGTTTCGATGATTTCACATAGTCGAAACTTAGTGTATTCATCAAGGAGTTTATAAATATACAAGATAACTCTTACAATATTCCACAGTCGCACTCCCCACAAATATTTGGCAATTAAGCACAATTTCAATTAAGAACTCTCCCCCATAAAATCTCATCCCCGAGAGAACAACAAGAGCGACCTTACTTTTACAAGAAAAGAAGGATTTATTTGTATACTTTGATCCCTAACAGAGCTTTTATCTACATAGAAACAAATGTGAAATTGAAACAACACTACACTGACGTTCTAAGCCTTGATTGCCCAATAGATATAAATGAGTCCATGGGAAAAAGGCTAGAAAACTAATGAACCAAAACAACACCAATAGACTTCCGTAAGTGTTGAAATGTAGCAGTATCTACAGGTTTGGTGAGAATATCATCCAATTGTTGTTCGGAAGGCACAAATTCCATATTGATAATACCATTTTTATAGAGATATCTAATAAAATTATACCTTATGTCAATGTGCTTAGTTCTTGAGTGCTCAACAGGATTCTCAGTGATGCGAATCGCACTTGAGTTGTCACAAAAGATCTTCATTACACCAGTGCCAATTCCATAATCAGCAAGCATTTGTTTCATCCATAGAAGTTTAGTACAACACGAACCTGCAACAATGTATTCTGCTTCGCATGTAGACAGGGATTATGAGTTTTGTTTATTTCTATGTCATGCCACAAAATTCAACCCAACATAGTAAAATCCCCCTGAAGTACTCTTTATGTCTTTCACACATCCTGCCCAAGTTGCATTTGAATAGGCAGTAAGATCAGTGTTAGTATCAAAAGTATAAGATAGACCATACCCGATTGTGTGTTAAATATATAGCATGAGCCTCTTTGCAGCTGCAAGATGAGATTCCTTTGGATTAGCCTAAAATCTACAACAACGACCAATACTAAAAACAATATCAGGTCTAGTAGCTGTAAGATATAAGAGGCTTCCAATGATAGATCGATAAAGTTTTTGATCCAAATTTACTCCTTTCTCATCTCGATGTAGTTTACCAGTAGTGGGAATATGCGTCAAATTTGGAGTTGACTTATCAAGACCGAACTTTGTCACAAGATCTTTAGCATATTTTTCTTGAGATAAGTAAATCCCATCCTTATTTTGTTGAATCTGTAATCCTAAAAAGAATTTGAATTCACCAACATTGCTCATTTTAAACTCCTTACCAAGAGAGACTTGAAAATATTTTGCAAGTTTCTCAGAAGTTGATCCATAGAAGATATCATATACATAAACTTGAGTAATGACAACATCTTTCCCACTCCATTTGGTAAACAATGTTTTATCAGCTCCACCTCTCGAAAAACCTTTCCTAAGAAGAGAAGTAGTTAGTTTTTCGAACCAGGCACGAGGTGCTTGTTTCAACCCATATAATGCCTTTTTGAGCTTAAGGACATGATCTGGGAAATCAGGATTTTCAAATTCCTTAGGTTAAGCAACATAGACCTCTTCCTTTAAATTTCTGTTTAGGAACGCGAATTTTATGTCCATTTGAAACATCTTAACCTTAAGAAAACAAGCATGAGCTAATAACAACCGAATGGACTCAAGGTGTGCCACAGGAGAAAAGATTTATTCAAAGTTGATACCTTCAATCTGTGAATATCTCTAAGCGCAAGGTACGATATCCCATACATCTTGTCTTTGAAATTGATTTAACTCTTCATGCATTGCATTCACCCAAAAGGGATCGCTAATAGATTCATCAATATTTCTTGGTTCTACTTATGATAGATAACAACCAAAATTATAAATATTTTTAAGTTGTCCTCTTGACTTAGCTGTAGAATCTATTCGTCCAATAATATTGTTAGTATCATGATTCCTTTGAACCCAAAGGTGTCGTGGAGGGACACGTTCTTATTCAACAGGAATAGCCTGATCAATGTTCTTCTCCTCGTCAGTAGAAATATCAGGATCAACGATTTTTGGAACAACTTCAACTGATTCTGGGATTTCCTTGACTTTCTCAGTTGTCTCAGTTGGATCATTAATGATGGCATTTGCAGATTCCATCATAACTTGGGTTCTGAGATTAAATACTCGAAAACCACGACTATCAGATGCATAGCCAAGAAAAATACCTTCATCGCTTTTAGAATCAAATTTCCCTTTCTGTTCTCGATCTTTCCAAATGTAGCACTTACTTCCAAACACTCTGAGATAGTGTAAGTTGGTCCTCCTACCGTACCACAACTCATAAGGAGTGTTTAGGGTTTTCGACCGTGGGTATACACGGTTGATCAGATAACATGCTGTGAAAAAAGCTTCTCCCCAAAACCTTAACGGTAAGTTTTTGTTATGGAGCATTACCCTGGCCATTTCCTGAATGTTCCTATTCTTCCTTTCTGCAACTCCATTAGCTTGAGGAGTAAAGGGTGGTGAGTATTATGGAATAATCTCCAGTTTGTCACAAAATTCAAACCCCTTAGTGTCTTTGAATTCAGTTCCACGGTCGCTCTTTAGCTTGCGACCTTGTTCGTTCTATATTCTATTAACAATAACTTGGAATTCACTTAGGGTTTCATTCTTATGTGCTAAAAAGGCCACCCAAGTGAATCTGGTGTAATCATCTACCATAACTAAAGCATATAGGTTGTTGAATAGGACCGAAGAGATACATATGAATTAAATCAAGTGGAGCTTTAGTGAGAATACCTCGAGATGATTTATGTGGAACTTTTGTTTGTTTACCCTTTTGACAAGCACCACGGACACCATCAAATCTTAGCATTGACTTTGGGAACACCTCTAACAAGTTTTTTGTTGATGATCTTAATTAGAAGGCGATAATTGATGTGACCAAAACGCTCATGCCAAAGATGTGTAGATTCCACCTTAGTCAAATTGCAACAATTTCTAAACTGAGTATCAAGAAGATAATAGTTATTTTTACCATGAGTTCCCTGAAAAATTACTTTTCCAGTTTTGTCTACAATGTCATATCCGTTCGCATTAAAGACAACTTTATGGCCTTTGTCACAAATTTGACTAACAGAAAGGAAATTTAGAGTCATACCTTTAACGTATACTACATCATTGATTTCAGGAACTCCAGGAAGTTTGATAGTCCCCTTCTTGCTTATGTAGCAATAACTCCCATCTCTGCATGTTACAGGTGAAAAAGCGGGGGTCTAACAACCACATCCTACAATTCGTTTGGCAATCTGAACAGACAAACTCCAATATACTTTCAAGAGAATCAACTAGACAGTTAGACTCATCTAGAGAAAAGTAAATCAAAGAGTTTTTGTATCTCTATCTCTCAATTCAATCTGCAATCAGCAAATAAAAATTTGCGAGCCTGATTGAATATAAGAGAAATAACTTGAACGGTAGCAAAGACCAATGTTCAAGGATCAATCAATTTCAATCAACAACCAAAGGTTGGATTTCCCAATTGATCGACTCAACGCACAACCTGTGATATTTCAAATATATAACAAAATATAATTCGGAAAAGAAATAACATAGACACCAGAATTTTGTTAAGGAGGAAAACCGCAAATGCAGAAAAACCCCGATACCTAGTCCATATTTGAACACCACGCTGTATTAAGCCTCTACAGACACTAGCCTACTACGCACTTGATTCCCTTAGCTGATCTCACCCACAACTAAGAGTTGCTACGACCCAAATTCGAAGGCTTGATAAACAAATCTGTCTCACACAGAAAAGTCTATAGGAATAGATAAATTTGTCTCCCACAGAAATACCTAGGATTTTTATTTCGTCTTTTGATAAATCAAGGTGAACATGAACCAATTGATATACCGGACTTATATTCCCGAAGAACATCCTAGAAATATCAATCACCTCACAATAATCTTAATCGCATGGTATCGAAACAAGATATTGAGGAATCACAAACGATGAGACGAAGATATTTGTGACTACTTTTTATCTTGCCTATCGGAGATTAAATCTCGGGCCAATATTAGAGAAGATAGTACTCAAACACGATAGAAACAGCAAGATCAGATTGCGCAACTACAGAAAAAATAGTTGGTTCTGGCATCACAATCCCAATGAAGTCTTTAAGTCGTTAACCTACAGGGTTTCGTGAAAAACCTAAGGTTAAAGGAGAATCGACTCTAGCTTATGAAACTAGTATCACACATGAGGTGTGGGGATTAGGTTTCCCAGTTGCTAGAGTTCTCCTTTATATATTTTTCAAATCAGGGTTTGCAATCTAAGTTACCTTGGTAACAAAGCATTCATTATTCACTGTTAGATGAAAACCTGATTAGATTCAAGCTAATATCTTTTAACCGTTAAATCGAACTTATCTTGTTATACACAAATGAAATGTACCCTCATTTAGGTTTAGTAACCGTACCTAAACGTGTATACCATGTTGGCTCAACCGTAGTTGACCAAGGTTCGCTATATGAACACTCTCATATCAACCTTATTCATCTTAACCATAACTAGTTCAAATGAATCAAATGAAACTAGTTAAAGAGTTGTTCAATTGTTATATTCTCATAGAAGTATACAAGAACACAATTGAAGCAAAATTGGTTTGATTCACTCGAATCAATTCATGAACATTATAGCCACGGTTTGCAAAGAATGCATTCCTTAATATATAAATGTATTAGTTCATGAGCCAACCGATTTTAGAACTTTAACCACTCAAGTATGCAAACGGGTACGCATACTTAAGTAGACGGTCTGAGTTTGTGTTCGCCAGTATGCAAACGGGTACGCATACTTAGTACACTTCCAAAACCCAGCAGAAATTCCCAGACTTATACCTTACGCAAGTATGCGTACCGGTATGTGTACTTGGTACACGGAATTTCACAACTACAAGTACGCATACGGGTATGCATACTTTAGTTCCGGTCATGGATCACATAAATGCAAGAATGCACACTATGTTTATAATCCAATGATGGTTAAGTATTCTAAACTCTTATTTCAATCATTGAAACTTTATTAGAGGATGACAATAGCCGTTTTCACACACTATAAGCATCAAAGCAATTTTTAAGTTATTGAAATAATCATAAAAAAACATTCCAAGTCTACACCAATTGATTGTATCACACAAACCATGTAAGATGTTACTCAGCGACTTTCACATGATCAAGATGAACTTGGTTAAGGCGAAAGCTTACCAACACATATTCCGAGAAATATGTAAGCGAGTTAAACTCAACTCGGAATGTCAAATGTGTATAATAGAAAACTATATCGTAACACGACTTATGTCTCAATATAGGATATAGAGTAGAAATAGACTTTCCAAGTGATATATGAGTTTCACTCTCCACATACCTTTTGTTGATGAAGTTCCACAAGCTATCCTTAGTACTTCTTCGTCTTCAATTGATGAACGTCGTGAAGCCTAATGCTCAACTACACAATTTATCCTAGTCCGAGACATCTATAAGTAGACTAGAAATCAAGACATTTAGTTTTGATCACTAACATTGACAAACAAGCTTGGGATAGCAACGCTTGCGAGTTCTACCGAGCAGTGCTCTAAAAATCTCCCTCTTTGTCAATTTTAGTGACAAAACTATCAATACATATGGATTACAAAATAAATAAACTTTGTAGCTTCTCATCCAAAGGCTTGATCTCCTTGGTCCTTCAACATTACTCGAAATCTTCGTCACTTCCAAGTACTCCAATGATTCTAAAGATGTTCAATTCAGCATCATAGTTGTTGAAGATCCGTAGCTATAACAATGAGAAAACAGTTGCTCTCAATCATTAATGTTATACAGTGTCATAGTATCATTACACATCATCAAAGTTCAATTGTATCACAACTTTGACAACAATACTATGGTGATATGTATCTCTCCCCCTTAGTCAATACTTCATCTCACAATGAAAACCACTCCCCTTACATAATGATCTGTAAACCATATGTATTTGTAGTGTGAATTGCACATTAATTCTCCCCCTTTTTTTCAATATAAATTGGCCAAGGTACGAAAACTAGCGGGATCATAATGAAATTCTCATAGAGATACTTCATGACTAAAAGAGAACATATCAACTTTGTTTCGATGATTTCACATTGTCGAAACTTAGTGTATTCATCAAGGAGTTTATAAAGATACAAGATAACTCCTACAATATTCCACAGCGCACTCCCCACAAAGATTTGGAAATTAAGCACAAGTTCCATTAAGAACTCTCCCCCATAAAATATCATTCCCGAGAGAACAACAAGAGCGACCTTACTTTCACAAGAAAAGAAGGATTTCTTTGGTCATTAACAAATCACATGAAACATGAATTTGTATCCAAAAGACTCAATTAAATTAACCACAAGAGAACTCATGATTAATTTAATCGAAAATTCTCAACATAAGAAAACTTACGGAGCCGCACAGTACTTACACAAAGATGTGGATCAGGGAAACACCAATACTGCGGAATATTCAAAGACTCATTCTATTTTTCATAAATATTTGCATAGATACATGTAATAGACTTAATATTTGTAAACAAATGTTCATCCTATCTTCCATCAGTATTTGCATAATAACATAATATGCTTAGCTTTTGTTGTCAAAAGTTCATTTTATCTTTTATCAATATTTGCATAAAGACATATGATAGACTTAACTTTTGAGCATATATGGGACAATCATAGTTCACGGACGCAAACACACATATCCCATAACATTATTTGTAATATATAAAACCAATAAGATTAAATACTGCAATATCATCTTCCAAAAGCTACAAATGATCTTAGAAGAGAAGTATGGTCGGTTGTCAGTCGACGCAAAAATAATTGAAGTTCTTTCACTTCATAATTATAAATAATAGTATAGTTATAAGAAAAAATTCGTTCCACAAGGATATATGGGTTGTCGAATTGTTTTGATTACTTATAGAAATTGGGGGGTTTTGTTTGTAATTATAACTAAATAATAATAAAGCAAATAGAATAATACGAATATCAGAAATAAAAAGTACTGGTTAGAGTTTTCATCTTCCATCTTCCAACATGTTATCAACTGAATCAATCTCAATATTCATTTTCTATCGATATCAATAACCCTAGAGCGTCCTATCGCAGGCTTACTCCGACAAAACTCTTATTATCATCAAAGGTGCAAGAGCCACTCTTTGAATCCTTTCCACTAAATAACTTGGCGCAAGAGCCACTCAAGTTTAACCCAATTAAATCACTAATATTTATGAGTTGAGGTTATTCTAAGCAATCCGGCGTAAGATCCACACGGATGTAACCTAGCTAGGTTACGCTTCTACATATAATTGCATGGAAACATCCCGTCGTTAACAACTATATTATGCTACTTCTAACAAAGATTATTCGACAATTCCGGATCTCAAACCCTAGTTTAGCAATTGATATGAATGCATGCTCATTTAATTTGCAACTTAAACAAACTAGCAATCAATCATACATGGAGTTATAAACGGTAAAACATAAACGATACTAACAAATGATGAACGAATAAGAATGAATACTTAAATTGAATAACATGTTTTCCAACTTAGGACTACATCTCTAACCAATAAGAAAGGTTTATTTACTCATGGATTTCTTAAAACCCATGTAAAATAATAAAGAAGAAAATAAATCAAACCCTAGGTTGTAGAAAATCTCCAACTCCAAAGCTCTCCTTTTTCTCTTTTTTTTGTGTGTAAAAACGAATGATAAAACATATTGAGTAGACCTCTCTTATGTAGGTTTCCAAATTGTAGAAGACCCGTGCAGCAAATCCCATGTTGGATGGTCGTAAAGACCTGCCAAAAACGCACCAAAATATGCTCACTTTGATAAACTGTCGTGCAAAGAAACTTAGCCCCAGCTAATAGGCCCACGAACAAGCTGTTAAGGTACAGCCCGTGACTGTTCTTGGCTTGCACTGTATAACTGTCAGATACAGAGAACCGACAGCAGACCCTTTAGTCTCCCGCGGACAGATACCCCACAATGAGAAATAATTTCCCCTGGATTTTTATTTTCATCTCGTCAGACTCACGGATAGTAGTATCTCCGTTAAATTTCAAAGTCCCGGGATTTTGTGTTTCTTGCCATTCTATTCACGGACATCTCTCCCTTCGTGAGTTTTAAAACTCCCTGGAAAGCTCTGCTCTCGGTTTGTATACTCCTCTGCCATCTTTTCTTTACTTCCATCGAGAAGCAAACCAGCCTTCACTACTCATATCCTAGCAACAGAAATACACCACCCTGTCTTCTCAACTTCACCATCATATCCGTTGTTCTCCAGCAATCAAAACAGCAACTCAGCTCCATCTTCGCTATCTCGAGCTGTATCACAACGTCATTTCCTCATCAGCTTCTCAATCTTCATGCCACTGCCAAGCTCCAGCTCTCCGTCATCGTAAATGCTCATCACCATCAATCAATAATATCGGACTGACAGCATCAGTAACAGGAAAGCAACCTTCATCACTGATCTCGATCATTACTGCTGTGAATGGAAGCAGACATCATCCACTGCCAACTCGCGTTTTATGCAGCAGCTTCATATTTATTCCATTCATTGTTCCATTGATCAATCACTGCCAATGCAGCAATACCCAAACTCCAATCCATCATTTTTCCTGTCTGTTTTCTCCCTCGAGCTCTCATCGTTAATCTTCATCATCAGCTGTTAATGACATCATCTCCCACTTCGAGTTTCAACTGATTTCTCCGTTAACTCCGTTAATATTCTCCATTGCCAACATGTACCTAAACCAACAGACCACAACAGACCAGCTTTGCTGGTTTTGAATCGGAAAAGAAAATAAATACGGTTTAGTCCAAAAATCAATCCAAAGGTACAATTTAGTCCAGTCCGAGTCAACAAGGTACAGATTAGTCCAAAAATATGGAAAGTACACTGATAACCCTCATTATTTACTATTTAGTCCAAATATTTGCACTTTAGTCCACATGACTCATGACGACGTCAGCAATTTTGAATAAAATAAAAAATAATTAAAAACAATTTATCTTTTGAACCGCTCGTCCAAAATCGATAAACTTTATATATTTGGAAAGCATTTTCCGAAAGCTACAAAAAGAGTACCAATATGACTATATAATTTTCATTTTTAAATTTTTTTAATTTACATTTGTGTGTACAATTATGTAAACCGCTGCAAAGATCCAGAAAATCCAAAATCCATGATAGCCAGACTGCCACTCTAGTCTGCACATATTGGTAAAAATATCAACCACGCCAAGCTGCAGTTGGATAACATCCAGATTTGCAGAGGTAAGTTTAGAAGATAACCTGCATCGAGGACAAAACAATAAACATAATAAATCGCAACTTGAAAAGAAAGTGATTATCCTTTCACCAACATCCACATAAGAAAATAAAGAAAGAAAACGATCAAAATAAGAAGTTAGGCAGTTATGTCCAGAGACAATCCATGTGGGCATTACTACACAAACTTAATATTTCTTCTAAACATCCCAGTACAGTGATTCATTGCACTTTACCGAAAAGTAGATTACTAATATGCACAACATATCAATCATACTCACATCCAGACCTACTTTTTCATGATAAGTATATTGGTGCATCAGTATATGCATCCCTTTGAAACATTCCTAAAACTGATCCTTCATAGCCACAAACAAACCTACTTTTTCATTGAAAATACATTGGTGAATCAATGTGTACACCCCTGCAAAACATGCATAAAATCGATCATTCATATTCACACTCGGGCACACTTTTTCATGGAAATTATACAGGTGCACCAATGTGTACACCCCTGCAAAACATGCAGAAAAACGATCATTCATAACCACACACAAACCTACTTTTTCATGGGAATTACATAGGTGCACCAATACGTACACCGCTTCAAAACATGCATAAAGCTGATCATTCACAACCACACACAAACCAATTTTTTCATGGGAGTTACTTCCCACAGGTGCACCAATATGTACACCCTATAAAACATGCACAAAACCAATCATTCATATTAACAATCAACAAGAGTACAACTATATACACATTAACTATCTAGATGTGTATAATTATGTACACAGTAAAAATCAATATGTTGTTTCATCAAACGAAGGTTGTACTTATCAAATTCAACTAAGAAAGCCTAGCACACAATCATGTTATCAGTTAGGACCAATATTCAGGTAGGAATCATCAAAGGAACCAAAGTATACAACTAGAACAAATACCTTGCATCGTGTTGTAGCATCTTGGCTGCAAGCATAGCAACATAAGTTGGGAACTTATCTTTATCATCTTTGACCTTCACTACACCTGCAATTGGGATAAAGAAAAAGGTTGAGAACTTGATATATACTAACAGATAATGTGCTTATTCAAGTCTAAGAAATCAAGTTATAAGAAGACACGATACTGAAAACAACAATAAATTACGGTTTCCTTCAAGTTTACACTACAAATAACAATAGAATATTTGTTAATTTAGTCATAATAATAACAACTAATTCTCCTCCAAAGCAAAGCTATAGAAATAACTATGGACATCTGATAACCTAAATTAAAACGAACAAAAAGTTAATCACACACCAGCAGACCCACATATAGTAATACGCCAAATCAATCTTGTAGTATATAAATATGATCTCAAACTGGTAAAATAATAATAAAAGAAATACAACTCACTCCGGTGATTCAAATTTTTAAATACATCTAAAATGAGCATATTATGAACTAACACTTTGGTTTTCTATCAATTTAGTTTTCTTCCCATAATGAAGGAAATGAGAATTGTATATAGGTGCAACACATTTCTGATGTTGTAGTGTACCTTCTTGTGCACTGGTTATCTTGCAGTGTACCATCTTGTACACTGGTCTACTAACTAAAATCTATAAAGTTCAGGTGTTGTACATTCAAAATCCATACGGTAAATTAAGGAAAACCAAATCAATGAAGTAAACATTAATGTTTATAAAAATTGAGCAACAAAAATAGAAGATTCATATAAGTTACACTAGATTTTCACTAAATTAGGTTTATCATGTTCTCTCCTGTTGATTTTCGAATATAAAATCGCCGCCCATCCTTTAATAATTACAACAAACAAAATTCAACTATTCATATCTTTTGATTAATCATCTTAAGGTGAACAAATAAGTGCAAAATTTAACAAAAGAAATCCAAAGAAGTCAAAATAGTAAGAGAACTTACCATATCTGTTCTAACGGTATTTTTCTTTCGTGCAGTTGATGAGATATGAAAAACTCGAATTAAATGATGAAGATCGGTAAGTTACTCGCAGTTTCAAAAGAAAATCAGATGTAGAAATTAGGTTAACTTTTAGACATTCTATTCTATATTCGGAAGAAAATCAAAAGATTAGTAAAACGTACATAAACTTCTGCATCAACTGATATAATCTTCTGCTACTCGATGTACAAACACACTTTCTCTGGATGGTTAAAGATTTTTAGATTAAATCTGAAAATGGGAGTGAAGAACTTGCCTCTCTTTCTCCCTGTAAATCTCAACATAAATCGCCTCTTTTTCTCTCTGTAAATTTCATCCAAGTTCTCAGATCTAATCTAAAAGAAAATAAAAAATAGAGTCGTGTTTGGGATTAAACAATGAGAGGATATTTTAGGTAGTAGAGAAACTTGGATCAGTTCCCATTTGGACTAACTCGTCTAAAAAAGGACTAAATTGTTCCCGGTTTTGTAAATTTGGACTAGCGAGTACTGGGCCTAAGGACGCTGGACTAGAGTGTCCAAAGCCCACAAACTTTGGGACTAAACGTCAATTTCTGCAAAAAAAATTCTCAGAACTGGTCGTGAATGGGAAGAGGATGATGGTGGAAGCCCTGAGAAAAACAGTCGGGTGCCTTTAACAGTTCTGTGTGTTCACGATTCTTGCCACTTTGACTCGCTTCAATCGCCCGTAGATTCCTCATATAATGTCAGATTGACTCCATTCTTTCGCCGTTGGCTTTTTCTTTTCGTCCTCTTCAAGGTTATGTGAAGAAATCTCGGATTTGAGCGAAATCCACTTTCTTTTGGTTATGATAGCCTCAAATACCTAACAAACTCAAAAGCAAACAAAATCAAAGCATAATGATATAAAAACTATCAAGAAAGCAAAGCATTTGAGTACCTAACTAGTGCAAATAATGCACCTATCAAAGTACTCCGAGAATCCAAGTGCCCAAGTCCAAGAGAAGTGGAACAAGTGCAACGAAACGGAGCAAAACACTCAAAAATAAGAGTCGGGACAAAGACCAATCTTAACTCATCCAAATCCATCAACTCTTATCGCCATTTTGAAGAAAATTCAAATAGGAAGAGAATTCAAAAAGAATGAGGTCATTCCGAGTTAGTACGAAGAAGTTGCGGCCAAAACAAATTTACCGAAAATCGACGTCTACAGGCCAGTATGCATACCGGTTTGCAAACGAATTTTCGTGACCTGGAGCAGTATGCAAACGGTTTTGCGTACTAAAATCCCTGGATTTTGATTTTAAATGATGGTATGCATACCTGGTATGTGTACCATGAAGTCCAAACATCCCGAACTACTATTTTCAAACCTAAACATTTAAGAACCTTAAACACAGATCAAGTTAGGTAGAAATAAACGATAAGCAAGATACATGGATCATTATAAGTACTCTAAGCAAATAAATAAAAATACAAATCTTTCTTAAGTTTATAGACATACCTTTTTAGAAGAATCCAATCGGATTCTACAGCGTTACCAAAGATTCAAAATCATACCCGACACTGTGTGCCCCAATTATCGTGCTTCCCTAACCGTATAAATAGCAGGGAATTCCTTGGTGAGGATGCATTTGCAACACAATCAAATTGTGTTGAGGTTAACAATGTCTTGCTCACCACAAATGACTGAAACAGACTTTTCTGCAACTATGGACTTTTCACCATCTATAGTTTTTGGATTATTCCGTTTCACTTTTGGATTATCATGAAAGAGATCGCTTTTAGAACCTTTCACATCCAAATCCATCTTTCCAAAGAACTCTTTAATTTCCAACATCATGGATACTGCCTTCTCCATAGTCATGGAATTTCTGGGAGACCATTCCTTTTCACACTCAAAGCATCATTGACTTTTTTTGGAACCCACTTATGAGTGCGTTTAGAAACAACCGGAACCTTCTTCCCATTACTCTCTTCAAGATTTCTCGAAAGAGAATTGGATTGACTATTCTTTTGCAAGTTATTATTTCTCCAATTGGGAGCATCGGATATTTTCTTTTTCTTTACGAAGTTATCCTTTTGATAACCATTACGATTGTGAAGGCTCTGTATGACGTTTATAGGCAAATCTAGGTTTATCACATCAATGATTCCTTTGCCTAAAGGTTGGAAAGTTACAACCTGTACAATGTTAAGGGGATTAGCCTTAGCATATGATCTTGGTTTCACAACTTCTTGTGATGCCCAAACAAGAACATCATAGAGTTTCTCATTCCTTATACGAAAACGACATCTCCTTTCCAGGTGACCTTTATTTCCGCAATAGTGGCAAACATAAGAATGTTCTTACCTCGATCTGTATGTGCTGACTTTGGAGGTTGATATACATTTCTCTTTCGAACTTTAACTGCTGGTGAAGGTATTTCACTTTTGCCATTAGTGGAAACCTTTTGTTGAGAAGAATCACTAGCCTTGACAAATTTTACCTCTTTGCTAATACTTGGAGCATCTATTCCCTTATAGCCCAGTCCTCGTGTATCACGATGATTTTTATTTCTCCTAGCATAGTGGTTAATTTTCTTGAACTAGTATTGAACTTTTTCAAGTCATCTTCCAACATCTTGATTTTATCAAGAGAAGCAGCTAAATCAGCCTCAAGGCGTTTTTCTCGACCGAGATAAGCGCTTTCTCTGTCATCAAAACTTGCTTGCTGGGAGTTAATTCTTACTTAAGTTTCTGCAAGTTTCTCTTCCAACAAGAAGTATTTTTGATAAACATTATCACATTCAAGTGACTTTCTACTCAGGTTTTCCTCGGAATCTTTGAGGATCGATTCGCAAGAGCGATTCCAACCATAAAGACCTCTGTAAATCCTTTTTCATTTCTTGTATTCTCGACAGAGAGGAGTCAGAAGACGTGTGACATGAGAAGTTGTAATCCTCTTTATTTTCAACGAATCCAAAAACTTAACATACACTAAGACTTCCTCATCAAAATCTCTATCAATATCTTAATCACCTTCATCAGAAAGTTCATCCAACTGTTCTTCTAGGAATAGTTTTTACATTCATAAAATGTTTAAATATTGACTTAGATGTGACAGTTCTCTCAGGTGAATTCAAGCTTTGAAAATCATCTGGTAATTTCTAACCTGATACGTTATTAGAGATAGACTCGTCCATAATAATCATATTGCTACAAACACAGACTTATGAGGTCTTTAACGTGTTTGGATGATCTGATACCAATTGAAAAAGCGGGGGACTAACAACCACACCCAACAATTCGTTTGGAAATCTGAATAGATAAACTCCAATATACTTTCAAGTGAATCAACTAGACAATTAGACTCAATCTAGAGAAAAGTAAATCAAAGAGTTTTTGTATCTCTATCTCTCAATTCAATCTGCAATCAACAATAGGAATTTGCGAGCCCGATTGAATATAAGAGAAATAACTTGAACGGTACCAAAGACCAATGTTCAAGGATCAATCAATTTCAATCAACAACCAAAGGTTGGATTTCCCAATTGATCGATTCAACGCACAACCTGTGATATTTCAATTATATAACAAAATATAATGCGGAAAAGAAATAACACAGACACCAGAATTTTTTTAGCGAGGAAAACTGCAAATGCAGAAAAACCCCGGGACCTAGTCTAGATTTGAACACCACATTGTATTAAGCCGCTACAGACACTAACCTACTACCAATGAACTTCGGACTAGACTATAGTTGAACCCTAATCAATCTCACACTGATTCAAGGTACAGTTGAGATCCTTACGTCTCTGACCCCAGCAGGATACTACGCACTTGATTCCCTTAGTTGATCTCACCCACAACCAAGAGTTGCTACGACCCAAAGTCGAAGACTTGATAAACAAATCTGTCTCACACAGAAAAGTCTATAGGAATAGATAAATCTGTCTCCCACAGAATTACCTATGAGTTTTGTTCCGTCTTTTGATAGATCAAGGTGAACAGGAACCAATTGATATACCGGACTTATATTCTCGAAGAACATCCTAGAAATATCAATCACCTCACAATAATCTTAATCGTATGTTAGCGAAACAAGATATTGTGGAATCACAAACGATGAGACGAAGATGTTTGTGACTACTTTTTATCTTTCCTATCGGAGATTAAATCTCGAGCCAATCTTAGAGAAGATAGTACTCAAACACGATAGAAACAACAAGATCAGATCACGCAACTAAAGAGAAAATAGTTGGGTCTGGCTTCACAATCCCAATGAAGTCTTTAAGTCGTTAACCTATAGGGTTTCATGAAAAACCTAAGGTTAAAGGAGAATCGTCTCTAGCTTATGAAACTAGTATCACACAGGAGGTGTATGGATTAGGTTTCCCAGTTGCTGGAGTTATCCTTTATATAGTTTTCAAATCAGGGTTTGCAATCTAAGTTACCTTGGTAACAAAGCATTCATTATTCATTGTTAGATGAAAACCTGATTAGATTCAAGATAATATCTTTCAACCGTTAGATCGAACTTAGCTTGTTATACACAAATGAAACGTACCCTCATTTAGGTTTAATACCGTACCTAAACGTGTACACCATGTTGGCTCAACCTTAGTTAACCAAGGTTAGCTATATGAACACTCTCATATCAACCTTATTCATCTTAATCATAACTAGTTCAAATAAATCAAATGAAACTAGTTAAAGAGTTGTTGAATTTTTATATTCTCATAGAAGTATACAAGAACCTAACTGAAGAAAAATGGTTTGATTCACTCGATTCAATTCATGAACATTATAGCCACGGTTTGCAAGAATGCATTCCTTAATATATAAATGTATTAGTTCATGAGCCAACCGATTTTGGAACTTCAACCACTCAAGTATGCAAATGGGTACGCATACTTAAGTAGCCGGTCTGAGTTTTTGTTCGCCAGTATGCAAACGGGTACGCATACTTAGTACACTTGCGCAAGTATGTGTACCGGTATATGCTTGGTATACGGAATTTCAGAACTACAAGTACGCATACGGGTGTGCATAATTTAGTTCCGGTCATGGATCACATACATGAAAGAATGCACACTATGTTTATAATCTAATGATGGTTAAGTATTCTAAACTCTTATTTCAATCATTGAAACTTTCTTAGAGGATGACAATATCCGTTTTCACACAATATTAGCATCAAATCAATTTTCAAGTTATTGAAATAATCATAACGAAACATTCCAAGTCTACACCAAATGATTATATTACACAAACCATGTAAGATGTTACTCGGAGAGTTTCACATGATCAAGATGAACTTGGTTGAAGCGAAAGCTTACCAACACATATTCCGAGAAATATGTAAGCGAGTTAAACTCATCTCGAAATCTCAAATGTGTATAATAGAAAACTATATTGTAACACGACTTTTGTCTCACTATAGGAGATAGAGTATGTTAGAGCACTGCTCGGTCGAACTCGCAAGCGTTGCTATCTCAAGCTTGTTTGTCAAGTTTAATTTCCAAAACTATAAGTCTTGATTTCTAGTCCACTTATAGATAAGTCTTGGACTAGGATAGTAAGTGTAGTTGAGCTCTAGTCTCCACGGAGTTCAGCATGCGAAGACGAAGAACTACTCAAGGAACTTGTGGAACTTCATCGACAAAAGGTATGTGGAGACTTGAACTTATCTATCACTCAAAAGTCTATCTATTATATCTCCTATTTTGAGACAAAAGTCGTATTGCTATATAGACTTCGATTATGCACATTTGCTTTTTCGAACCGAGTTTATCTCGCTTATCTATTTCTCGAAATATGTGTTGGTAAGATTTCGCTTTGGACAAGTTCATCTTTACTCATGATGAAAGTCATGTTGATTATTTTAATAACTTGAAAATCGCTTTGATGAAAAATAGTTTGTGAATAACAACTATATAATATCCTCTAAGAAAGTTTCAATGATTGAAATGAGAGTTTAGAACATGTAACCATCTTTGGATATGAACATAGTGTGTTCTCACATTTGTGTAAAAGTCCAAAACCGAGAACTCAAAGTATGCGTACCCGTACGCATACTTGCGGGAAGTTCACGTCCGTGAATTTATGCTGGAGTTTGAGTATGCGTACCCATACGCATACCGGCGATAAGTTCACATCCGTGAATTTCTGCTGGAGTTTGAAAAGTGAAAAACAAACTCATCTGGTTACTTAAATACGCGTACCCGTTCGCATACTTAGGTAGGTTACTTTCTAAAATCGGTTTGTTCATGAACGAAAACATTAATATAATAAGAAATGCAATCTTTTCAAACCGTGGCTATAATGTTCATGAATTGATTCGAGTGAATCAAAACCTATTTGCTTCGATTGTGTCTTGTATACTTGCATGAGATCTAAGCAATTGAAAAACTCTCTAACTAGTTCATTTGAGTCATTTGAACTAGTTATGGTGAAGATGAACAAGGTTGATATGAAAGTGCTCATATGGCTAACCATTGGTTAACTATTGTTGAACCATCTAAGTGTACACGTTTACTTACGGTTGCTCAAACCTAAATGAAGTTACATTTCTTTTGTGTATAACAATCTAAGTTCGATCTAACAGTTGAAAGATATTAGTTTGAATGTAATCAGGATTTCATCTAAGGGTGAAAATTGAATGCTTTGTTACCAAGGTAACTTAGATTGCAAACCCTGATTTGAAATCTATATAAAGAAGAATTCTAGCAACTGGGAAACCTAATCCCCACACCTCATGTGTGATACTAGTTGTATAAGCTAGAGTCGATTCTCCTTTAACCTTAGGTTTTTCACGAAACCCTGTAGGTTAACTAAAGACTTCATTGGATTGTGAAGCCAGACCCAACTATTTTCTATGTAGTTGTGTGATCTGATCTTGTTGTTTCTATCGTGATTGAGTGAAATCGTAAGATTGGCTTGAGATTTATATCTCCGATAGGAAAGATAGAAAAGTAGTCACAAACACCTTCATCTCATCGTTTGTGATTCCAAAATATCTTGTTTCGCTAGTTGATTAAGATTATTGTGAGGTGATTGATATTTCTAGGCTGTTCTTCGGGAATATAAGTCTATTATATCAATTGGTTTATGTTCACCTTGATTTATCAAAAGACAGACAAAAACCCGTAGGTATTTCTGTGGGACACAGATTTATCTATTCCTATATACTTTTCTGTGTGAGACAGATTTGTTTATCAAGTCTTCGACTTTGGGTCGTAGCAACTCTTAGTTGTGGGTGAGATCAGCTAAGGGAATCAAGTGCGTAGTATCCTGCTGGGATCAGAGACGTAAGGAACACAACTGTACCTTGAATCAGTGTGACATTGATTAGGGTTCAACTACAGTACAGACCGAAGTTAGTTTGTAGTAGTCTAGTATTTGTAGCGGCTTAATACAGTGTGGTGTTCAATCTGGACTAGGTCCCGAGGTTTTTCTGCATTTGCGGTTTCCTCGTTAACAAAACTTCTGGTGTTTGTGTTATTGATTTTACGCATTATATTTTGTTATATAAATTAAATATCACGGGTTGTGTGTTGAATAGATCAATTGGTAAATCCAACCTTTGGTTGTTGATTGAAATTGATTGATCCTTGAACATTGGTCTTTGGTATCGTTCAAGTTATCTCTCTTATATTCAATCGGTCTCGCAAATTATTATTTGTTTGATTGCGGATTGAATTGAGTGATTGAGATATAACTCTTTGATATACTTTTCTTAACATTGAGTCTGACTGTCTAGTTGATCTCTTGAAAGTATATTGGAGTTAGTCCATACAGATTTCTAAGCGAAATATTGGGTGAGGTTGTTAGACCCACGCTTTTTCAGAGTAGAAATAGACTTTCCAAGTGATAGATGAGTTTAAGTCTCCACATACCTTTTGTTGATGAAGTTCCACAAGCCCTCCTAAGTAGTTCTTCGTCTTCAATTGATGAACGTCGTGAAATCTAATGCTCAACTACACAATATATCCTAGTCCGAGACATCTATATGTAGATTAGAAATCAAGACTTATAGTTTTGATCACTAACATTGACAAACAATCTTGAGATAGCAACGGTTGCAAGTTCGAACGAGTAATTCTCTAACAACAGGACCTCCTTCAAAGTCGCTTGAATTCACAAACCACGAAAGATCTCCAGTCATATGTAGGCTGCATCCACTATCAAGGAACCATTGAAAGGGTGATGTTGATTTTAGAGCAAAAGCTCCCATACTAACACTACTATCCCTTTTGGGATTTCGTGTTAGATTTGTACACCTTTTTAGAGAAGTAAACAGTTGTTCAGCTTTCTTGTGAAGATTACTAGCAACCTTTAAAGTTTTCTTGAATGATGTACACGTATGTTGAAAATGATTATGAGAAACACAGAACACACATGGACCAATATATTTAAACTCATCTGAGTAGTTCTGAGTCATATCAGGTTTCACAAAGCCTAAACCTTGCTTATCCCCTGACTTGCGGCAATTCTTCAGGGAAGAATTAAAGGAGTTATTCAAATCCATTGAAGATACTTTGACAGAGTTCAAATCCTTATACTTTGCAATTTCTACAACAAGATCAGAATTGATCCGGATTTTTTCATCCAACTTCTTCTGGAGATTAACTAGCTCTTCAGAACGTTCTCTAAGATCAGAGTTAAATCCTGGTGAAGAGTTTATAGAGACTTTACTATCCATAGAGTCATATTTCTAAAAACACATACTTAAGAGGTCTTAAACGTGTTTGCATGCTATGATACCAATTGAAAAAGCGGGGGTCTAACAACCTCACCCAATATTTCGTTTAGGCAATCTGTATGGACAAACTCCGATATAATCCCAAGAGAATCAACTAGACAACCAGACTCAATCAATGGAAATATATCCAAGAGTTGTATCTTTGTTTTGCAATGTAATCATCAAATCAAACATATAGAAATCCGCGAGCCTGATTATTATGTGAAACAACTTGAACGGTACCAAAGACCAATGTTCCAGTGTCAATCAAGTTATATCAACAACCAAAGGTTGGATTATCTAATTGATTGAACTACGCACAACCTGTGATATTTCAATTATATAGAAAATATAATGTGGAAAAGAAATAACACAGACACCAGAAATTTTGTTAACGAGGAAACCGCAAATGCAGAAAAACCCCGGGACTTAGTCCAGATTTGAACACCACACTGTATTAAGCTGCTACAGACACTAGCCTACTCCAAGTTAACTTCAGACTGAAATATAGTTTAGCCCTAACCAATCTCACACTGATCAAGGTACAGTCGCATTCCTTACGGCTCTGAATCCCAACAGGACTCTACACACTTGATTCCCTTAACTGATCTCACCCACAACTAAGAGTTGCTACGACCCAAAGTCGAAGACTTGATAAACCAATCTGTCTCACACAGAAAAGTCTATTCAATTGATAAATATGTCTCCCACAGAAATACCTATGAGTTTTGTTCCGTCTTTTGATAAATCAAGGTTAACAGGAACCAATTGATACACCGACTTATATTCCCAAAGAACAACCTAGTGATATCAATCACCTCACAATAATCTTATGGAAGCAAAATCGGTTTTGTGGGTAGCGAAACAAGATATTGTGGAATCACAAACGATGAGACGAAGATGTTTGTGACTACTTTTTATCTTGCCTATCGGAGATTAAATCTCGAGCCAATATTAGAGAAGATAGTACTCAAACACGATAGAAACAACAAAATCGGATCACACAACTACAAAGAATATAGTTGGGCCTGGCTTCACAATCCCAATGAAGTCTTTAAGTCGTTAACCTATAGGGTTTCATGAAAAACCTAAGGTTAAAGGAGAATCGTCTCTAGCTTATGAAACTAGTATCACACAGGAGGTGTATGGATTAGGTTTCCCAGTTGCTGGAGTTCTCCTTTATATAGTTTTCAAATCAGGGTTTGCAATCTAAGTTACCTTGGTAACAATGCATTCATTATTTACCGTTAGATGAAAAACTGATTAGATTCAAGCTAATATCTTTCAACCGTTAGATCGAACTTAGCTTGTTATATATAGGTTTAATAAACGTACTTAAACTTGTACACCATGTTGGCTCAACCGTAGTTAACCAAGGTTATCTATATGAACACTCTCATATCAACCTTATTCATATTAACCATAACTAGTTCAAATGACTCAAATGAAACTAGTTAAAGAGTTGTTCAATTGCTATATTCTCATAGAAGTATACAAAAAAACAATTGAAGCAAAATCGATTTTGATTCACGTGATTAATTTCATGAACATTATAGCCACGGATTGCAAAAGATTGCATTCCTTAATTTATAAATGTATTAGTTCAAGAAAAAACCGATTTTACAACATAATCTACTCAAGTATGCAAACGGGTACACATACCTAAGTGGCCGGACTTGGTATGGGTTCGCCAGTATGCGAACGGGTACGCATACCACCAAACTCAGTTGAATTCCCTTACTTGAAATTACGTCGGTACCCATACGGGTATGCATACTATGGTTCCCGAACTTGGAATAACTTGCAACCGTTAGCATACAAGTACGCATATTGTGCTATATCCAATCATTGTTAATTGTTCTAAACTCCCATTTCAATCATTGAAACATTCTTAGAAGAGGACAATAGCTGTCTCACACAAACTATTAGCTTCAAAGAAATTTTTCAAGTGATCGATAGATAATACAAAACATTCTGAGTCTACATCAAATGTCTGTCTCACACAAATCATGTAAGATGTTACCAGGCGATTTTCACATGATCATCTTTTGACTTTCGTCAAGAATATAAGATGAACTTGGTTAAAGAGAAATCTTACCAACACATATTTCGAAAATATTTAAGCGAGTTAAACTCAGCTCGAAATATCAAATGTGTATAATCGAAGTCTATATAGCTATACGACTTTTGTCTCAAATAGGAGATAGAGTAGATAGACTTTTGAGTGATAGATGAGTTCAAGTATCCACATACCTTTTGTTGATGAAGTTCCACAATCTCCCCTTAGTAGTTCTTCGTCTTCAATCGATGAACCACCTTGATATTAAAGCTCAACTACACTTTCTATCCTAATCCGAGACTTAGCTATAAGTAGACTAGAAATCAAGACTTATAGTTTTGGCAACTAAACTTGACAAACAAGCTTGAGATAGAAACGCTTGCGAGTTCGACCGAGCAGTGCTCTAACAACCTATTATTGATGACCCTGATATTGGAAAATCTACTTAATATAAACGAAAGAAAAAATTAGTTGACGAAGAAGAAATCCCTGAAACTACTAAAATCGAAGAATAGCGAGATTGAGAAAGTAAGTGACTAGAAAACTCACTCAAGTACTTCATTTTGTTATTTGCATGTCCAGTTAGGTCAAAAAATTCAAAATTCTGAAACTGCAGTTATGTAGTTGTTAGGATTTTTTTTCGCCTACCCTGACGACTTTTCAAGTTTATTAATAGTCGTTGTTTTCCTAGAAGTGACATTTACAGGGTCGTCACGATATTCCACCCACCTTGACGACCACAGATGTTGTATTACTAGTTGGCAACATTTGAAATTCATAACCTGCCGACTAATGTTGTGAAAAACTAGTTTTTCTTGTGTTCCATATTAGCCGGCATGATATTTAAATAATATAAGTTAAAGACCGGTTACACCAATTACAAGGATCGATTTCACATACTCATGATCGATCATACCATCACATCGTGATTACTTAGGATCCGATACACCAATTAATAAAAACCAGTCATACCAAATCATAAGTCAGTCATTGTGATTAGTTATACCGAGATACATAAGTTAAGATCAGTTCTACCATCTCACACTTATTGTTCATCTAAAGATTTGCAATGAATAGCCGGACCAATAAGCCGAATGATTTCCCTTTCGATTCATAAAACAAGTTCATGAATGTACTTCCTTTAAACTAATGTAAAACATTGTTTCCTAGGATGAAATCTTTACCATAACCCATTCACATAATCATAACAATATATACAAGATTATGTCGATGTCATATCTACGAAGTTCAAAAGATAAGTACTTCGCAGTATAATTCCCTAATAGTATGATCATACTATTATGATCATGTCACATCAATGGAGTGTTATACTGTGACACCCAAAATACTAAACCTTCTTAGCTAATAGGATTAAAATTTAATAGAGGCATCCAATCTAGATTATCGATCTTAAGAACCATACTCACATAAAGCGCTAACAAACAAAACCAAACTCTCTGATAGGGTATACTTGAAATGTCTCTCATGTTATATGATTAAATAAATGTGTTGTTTTACAGAATAATGAAAGAACATATATAATAAAATATATACGACAACACTAGATCGGTTACAGCACTAAGCTGCGAAAACGGATATCTTCGCGCGCTCCAATCCTTATGATTACTGAAACTGAAGGGGGAACGAGTGAGCACATCATCCCAAAGGGGTGCCCAATGGAAACAAATAACTCTCATGAAATCACTAACATGTATTTCAGTTCTAAAAATAAACAGTAACTGAAAGGAAGAGTAATGAATCTAAGCCTTCAGCAATTCATGCAACAAGAAGCAAGTGTTATCCTAACCTCGCTAAACTCATTGGAGAAGATGGCGCGAGAACAACCCTAATCAATAATAATATCATCATCCACACAGAGTGCCCATACAAACCATGATTCATAGTATTACCATCAAGATCAGAAAGTTAGTTAAACAAGTATAATATGCGCACGAGTTCCCCCAAATAAGATAGTATATATAATATTAAGACGGATGGGAATCCGCTATACTAAGTAATATCAAAATGGAAGAGCATCTTCGATACTATCTTAAGACAATAAATTAAAAGGATATAATATTCAAACGGAAGATCATCCACCCTACTAAGTAATATTAAAACGGAAGAGCATCCACCATACTTTCTTAAGGCAATAAAATTAAACGATATAATATTCAAACGGAAGAGCATCCGCCTTATTTAACTTAGCAAGGAGCCGTGAGGAAAACACAGACACTCCTCGCGAGGAAAATCTTACAGTGCATATCACACGCAAACATCGTACATACAGATACAACGTAAATAACATACTCAAAGATACAAGAATAAAACATCAAAGTACATGCAATCATGCACTCGGATAGTAAAGACTCATCATGCTCGCAGATAAAAGAAAGCTTAATGATTACAAGAAGGTTACAGAGTTCCCACCTCTTTTGATGGCAAGCCTCGCCTACCTCGAGATCCACAATTCACGGGTTCATCCTTTGAATCGATTGTTGTTAATAAAGATTAACTGTTAATCACATAAGAAATCTAAGAATCTATCCAAAAAGGCTCATACAAGTCTAATTATGATTTTAAGCCCATTTATGACTTACACCTTTTCATTCTCTATCTTTAGCATATCTAAGGTTTACTAATTCAATTAGATTGGTTTTAAAGTCCATTAGCTAACTCTATGAATATCTACAACTTTGTAGAAGAAGCTAAAGGCTAATTCAAACCACAAAGGTCCATTTCTTCAATTATAGGAAAACTAATCCTAAGCCCAAGTCCACTAACCAGCCCAATAACTAAGGTCCAGTCCATCTGAGCCAACTAACGGCCACTGACGACAAAATGGTCAACTAACAGTCCACGTCAAGTCAAAGTATAGGGTACATTAGTCAAATCGGTCAAGGTCCACTGAGTCTAAGTCTGATCAGGTCTGGTTACTGAGTTAACTCAGTCAGATACATTAAGTCAGCTAAACACATTGAGTCAGTTAAACTGACTGGAATGACTAATAAGCCTAATTCTATTGTAGCTATAAGAACAGAACCATCCTGATTCTAATTATTTAATCCATATACAAATAATCCATTTAAACAGAATTCTATAATTTCAATACAACAATAATCTAAGCTTTACCTTGATCTGCATTGCAGGCTTTCACTAAAATCACTGCCATAACAGTACTACAACTTACTCCAGCTTACACATCCTATCTTAACACTGCCAACTCAATATCATTAACATCTCCAAAATCCTAACATTCATCTTTAACTCAACCATACTCAAATCTCGGTCTCAACACACCACCATCATGACCCCAATTCCATTTACACTTCACCTTCATTACAATCCATTCCACCTCACATGACCTGTATCATCACATGCAACTTGAACTGCAGTTGCAACCCACAAAACCATCTGCAAGTCATACTTAACTCAGCACCAACACCATTTCATTCCATCTGCAACCCATATTCAGTTCACCACCATCTGTAACACTTACTACACTCATCCCCCTGTTATATCCATAAGACTACTTCATACAGATTACCACTCACACATCCACTCTGCAACCTAAGTTAGCACAATTACAATCTTCTCCACCAGTTTCATAATTTACAGCTGCATCTCAGCTCAACACCACACAAAGATATTCATTTAAAACAATATGCATCTACACATACCCCGGCGCCTTACAACACCACCACAGTTAACTCAGCTCAACCATTTCACTATCATTTCTTAATACCACCTTTTACAAATCTATTATCAATCACCTATAAATAACCAATGAACTGAATAACCATATTGAATCAACTCAGAGAAACCATTTCCTCAGGATGGTCCGGGTCGAGCAATTGAATCCAATTATTCTTACTTTAACTCTATTCAGTTCCGCAACAGTTCAACTCATTTCAGAACACCAATACCATAAACCCCAATTATTTCTCAATCCTCTTTAGAACCCTAACTCACTGATCTTCCAACAAAACACTTCACATCTTCAATTAAGCCACAACCCAATTATTCTTCATCCACCAACAACTCAGTTTACTTATCAAATCCATACAAATATACAATTCGATCTACAAACCTTAATTCTAGTTTGGGGAAGAACAAAAACCCTAATTCCTCAAACCTTACCTTCACCGCAACTGAATATTAAAATTAACATCACTAACTTCTTATTCACCTCATCATCTTCAAAACCCATCCTTCAATTTCATCTTCCAAATCTTCTTCGGAAATTATTACAAACCCTAATTTCCTCAATCTGTCGAATAACTGCTCTTTTTCGAAATCAAACCCATAAACTTCCACTTCACATCAAATTCATTGAAACCCATACTTTAATTTGTTCTTATCTAATTAAATCATTTCATCTTCAACTCACATAACCCCAACTTCTAATTCTCTTCAATCCATCTCTCCTTCTTCATGATTCATAACAACAACACCTCCCTCATCATCTATATGACATCATCAATCGATTTTCTCAATTGCAAGCACAGAAATCAGCCGGAGAAGAAGAACAGAGAAAGAAAGTGGGAGGAGAAGAAAGAAGAAGAGAGAAGAAGAAGAAGAAGATGAAGAAGATGAGAAAATGATTTTCTCTATCGAATGGTTTTGAGATAAGACCAAGGATATTTACTAGGACACCTAGTAGAATAGATAAGGGCAGCCGGGTCGGTCCAATGGCAAAAAAACTATTTTGTCCTTCTCACTATTCCGATTATTTCTTCTTCGTCCGGTATCCGAATGACACGCTCGAGTAGACAATTTCGCCTAACTTTTCGAGATCTATCCAGCGGTACTAGTTTCGTATCTAGAAAGTTGTTAGATTAATTTCTATTAATAAAAATCTATAATAACTAATCGAATCATTAGCGGCTAAAATGTCTCTTGATCATCTCTAGACCAGTCAAATAGTGTTGACGAGCTTAAGGTTCCTTACATTCTCCCCACCTTATATATTTTCTTCCTCGAAAATCTAACCGTCCTTCTGGTCTTCAAAACTCCCTACCTTATAGAGAAACACTAATTCTCGACTAAATGCAAGTATTGTTCATACTTACAAACGCGCGAAAACCAACTCATTTTAAATGAGTTTAAAACAACAATAAATGAAACGCCAGCCTATATCGGTTTCTATAACTAAAATCTATAATTTGTAGCTCTAGGTTTAACTATGTTGATTTAGACTACACTATAATTTTTTACTTCATAAAAACGTATACACAAACAAACAATCAAATCAATCGACCAGATAATCTTTTAGGTATTGATAGCTTTTAGTGATTAAGATTTATCTCACATCCCAATCTAGTTCCAAACTAATCTATTTCACTAGCTGATACTAATTATCCTCTATTGTTGCCCATGTAAGATCTAATAGTGAGCTATGATACCAACTTGTGACGCCCCAAAACTAAACCTGCTTAGCTAATAGGATTACAATTTAATAGAGGCATCCAATCCAGATTATCGATCTTAAGAACCATACTCACATAAAGTGCTAACAAACAAAACCAAACTCTCTGATACGGTATACTTGAAATGTCTCTCATGTTATATGATTATATAAATGTGTTGTTTTACAGAATAATAAAAGAATACATATAATAAAAGATACACGACAACACTAGATCGGTTACAACACTAAGCTGCGAAAACAAATATCTTCGCGCGCTCCAATCCTTATGATTATTGAAACTGAAGTGGGAACGAGTGAGCACGTCATCCCAAAGGGGTGCCTAATGGAAACAAATAACTCTCATGAAATCACTAACATGTATTTCATTTCTAAAGATAAACAGTAACTGAAAGGAAGAGTAATGAATCTAAGCCTTCAGCAATTCATGCAACAAGAAGCAAGTGTTATCCTAACCTCACCAAACTCATTGGAAAAGACGACGCGAGAACAACCCTAATCAATAATAATATCATCATCCACACAGAGTGCCCATACAAACCATGATTCAAAATATTACTATCAAGATCAGAAAGTTAGTTAAACAAGTATAATATGCGCACGAGTGATTTCCCCCAAATAAGATAGTATATATAATATTAAGACGGAAGGGCATCCGCCATACTAAGTAATATCAAAACAGAAGAGCATCCGCCATACTATCTTAAGACAATAAATTAAAAGGATATAATATTCAAACGGAAGATCATCCTCCCTACTAAGTAATATTAAAACGGAAGAGCATCCTCCATACTTTCTTAAGGAAATAAAATTAAAAGATAAAATATTCAAACGGGAGAGCATCCGCCTTACTTAACTTAGAAAGGAGCCGTGAGGAAAACACAGACACTCCTCGCGAGGAAAATCTTACAATGCATATCACACACAAACATATTCATAGTAAACATCGTACATACAGATACAACGTAAATAACATACTCAAAGATACAGGAATAAAACATCAAAGTACATGCAATCATGCACTCGGATAGTAAAGACACATCATGCTCGCAGATAAAAGAAAGCTTGATGATTACAAGAAGGTTATAGAGTTCCCACCTCTTTTGATGGCAAGCCTCGCCTACCTCGAGATCCATGATTCATTGGTTCATCCTTTGAATCGATCGTTGTTAATAAAGACTAACTGTTAATCACATAAGAAATCTAAGAATCTATCCAAAAAGGCTCATACAAGTCTAGTTAATGATTTTAAGCCCATTTCTGACTTACACCTTTTTATTCTCTATCTTTAGCATATCTAAGGTTTACTAATTCAATTAGATTGGTTCTAAAGTCCATTAGCTAACTCTATGAATATCTACAACTTTGTAGAAGAAGCTAAAGGCTAATTCAAACCACAAAGGTCCATTTCTTCAATTATAGGAAAACTAATCCTAATCCCAAGTCCACTAACCAGCCCAATAACTAAGGTCCAGTCCATCTGAGCCAACTAACGGCCACTGACGGCAAAATGGTCAACTAACAGTCCACGTCAAGTCAAAGTATAGGGTCCATTAGTCAAATCGGTCAAGGTCCACTGAGTCTAAGTCTGATCAAGTCTGGTTACTGAGTTAACTCAGTCAGATACATTAAGTCAGCTAAACACATTGAGTCAGCTAAACTGACTGGGGTGACTAATAAGCCTAATTCTATTGTAGTTATAAGAACAGAACCATCCTGATTCTAATTATTTAATCCATACACAAATAATCCATTCAAACAGAATTCTACAATTTCAATACAACAATAATCTAAGCTTTACCTTGATCTGCATTGCAGGCTTTCACTAAAATCACTGCCATAACAGTACTACAACTTACTCCAGCTTACACATCCTATCTTAACACTGCCAACTCAATATCATTAACATCTCCAAAATCCTAACATTCATCTTTAACTCAACCATACTCAAATCTCGGTCTCAACACACCACCATCATGACCCCAATTCCATTTACACATCACCTTCATTACAATCCATTCCACCTCACATGACCTGTATCATCACATGCAACTTGAACTGCAGTTGCAACCCACAAAACCATCTGCAGGTCATACTTAACTCAGCACCAACACCATCTCATTCCATCTGCAATCCATATTCAGTTCACCATCATATGTAACACTGGCTTACTACACTCATCCCCATGTTATATCCATAAGACTACTTCATACAGATTACCACTCACACATCCACTCTGCAACCCAAGTTAGCTCAATTACAATCTTCTCCACCAGTTCGATAATTTACAGATGCATCTCAGCTCAACACCACACAAAGATATTAATTTAGAACAATATTCATCTACACATACCCCCGCACCTTACAACACCACCACAATTAACTCAGCTCAACCATTTTCATTATCAATTCTTAATACCACCTTTTACAAAACTATTATCAATCACCCATAAACAACCAAGGGGGATTTTGTGTTGGGTATATTAATTAAATGTCCCTAGTTTTGACACCCAACAAATATACTCTTATACAACAATAAATATAACCCTATTATTTAAAAACCTTATCCACTAAACAATTGATTACCTTAATACCCTCACTTATAATTATTATGCATTTACAAACCTTATTCATTAACAAATTTCTTTCTCTATTACTTCATAGCCTCTACCGCCGCCGCCGCCGCCACCACCACTCCACCACCGCCGTCGCCACCACCACAAGCACTTACTAACTACAATCACCACTAATGTTCTACCACCACCACTATCTATGCTATCACCATCGTTGCCGCCACCACCACCACCGCCGCCTCCACCACCTCCACCGAAAATTGGTGTCAACAACCAAAGTTGATCCAAAAATTAAAAGTTCAAAAAAAAACTTTACTAATTCATTTTTTTTTTGTTCAGCAACCGATGTTGATCCCAGTGAATGAAGTCAACAACCAAATTTGATACAAATAACGAAAAACGTTTCAGTTCAGTTGTGTCAACAATGGAAGTGGATCCCAATAAATGGGATCAACAACCAAAGTTGACACAATAATTGAAAAAATACTCCAGATTTTTTGTGTCTACAATGGAAGTTAATCCCAGTGATGGAGTCAACAACCAAAGTTGACACAAATAACTGAAAAATATTTTCATCCAGTTGTGTCAACAATGGAAGTTGATCTCAATAAATGGAATCAACAACAAAGTTTGACACACAAAAAAATGACATATATGAATGAGTGAATTCGGCGTGAGTCGAACACGCATCATCTGACGTGGAGTCAGCCATGCTACCATTACACCACAAATTCAACATTTGAGTAACTTCACAGCTAAAAAATTCAACAACACCACCACTACCATCAGCCGAACAAAAATACACAAACACAAACAACCAAGAAATTAAGCTAATTTTTTTAACAAACATGACTATATAAGGAAATGCTATCAACAATAAGAGTCAGCAGTTGATCCTATAGAAAATGTTATCAACAACAGGAGTTGATCTCATAAATGGGATCAACAACAGTAATTGATCCATAAAAATGGTGTCAACAATAATAGTTGATCCCATTTTATGGGATCAACAATAACAGTTGATCCCATAAAAACTGAAATTTAAAGATCTTTCGAACATAGAAGTCCCATAAAAACCGAAGCCAAAATGAAATCGTGTACATATGTTCTTGGCAAACTAAGTAAATTCAAGAATAAGATGCTACTTTGTCATTAAAAGTGGATATACCATACTAGATGTAAGAACCGGATATGCATTTTCATATCGATCAACTCGTACATACTGCTCACACCAGCAAAAATGAGTGCCTTGTACTACAGCCACTAATAACCATCCAACTAGTACCTATACAAATTATCAAGTATATGTATAAAAAGAACATTAGACTTCCACCTGAGTAAAAAAAACGCATCATAACAACCTCTGAAATCTGAATACTATTTGTATATTAGTAATTAGGTACCGTACATCATAGCTAATTTTTTAACCAGTATGGTTTAGTGTTATAATTAGCTGATGCAGAAGCTTGAAAATACTCAAGGAAGTCATATGTAGTAGAACAAGATACTTGCCCAAAGTTTTTGTCACTATGAACATCTATCTGTACATGCTTAATCATTACTTCAGTTCCTTCTTTCGCATTCATCTCTAATAGTAGATTTTCATCCAAACATTCAACGGATTTTGAAATTTAAACACCCCATGGCAGTTTACAACTTATTAATCAAAATTAGTCCTCATATACCTTGTTATTTCACCCCTATCATTGTCCATTCTTCCAACTGCAATCTACATTCAAAAATCCAAAACTTATAGATAAAAAAGAAAAAAAGAATTAATTTGAGCAATTCTTGGGAATAAATCCAATTAGGATTTTGAAACTTAAAAAACATCAATTCCAATCTCACGACCAGACCCAAAATTGAAATTGAAAATTAAAGTTTAAGAGACAGAGTGATTACCTCAGTGCATGGTTGAATCAAGTTTAAAAACACCATAATAATGTTAGTCACTTCTCAGATCGAGGAATCAAAATCGACGACGTTCTATTAAGCAATCAAACTCTTAATAAAACTAACAACCGTTTTCAAAGTATCCAACAAAAATCAAAATAATAACTAGTTACCGCACCACCACCACCACCAGTAGCTCAAATCCCTAACCCTAACTTTATCAATTCAACCACCGTCACCACCACCGCCACCACCACCATAAACTAATACAGACAAATAGAACGCATAATTGAAACCTTAATCTCTCTCAAACTCCAAAATATGAATTAATTATTCATTTTCAATAAACGGAGAGAAAGTTCTTTGCCGGAGAAGAAGACGATGGTAGTGACGGAGTATTTTTTAATCTGAAATATCAAAAAATATGATCATATCGGAGAAGATGGTGCTAGTATTGGGGGTAGTGGTGGCGATGGCGGCGATAGATATGGTGGTGGTGGTGGTAGCAGAAGCGGTAGAAAGAGAAAGAGAAATCCGAGAGAAGAAGAAAGAAACAAATGAAATTGAAAATGAAATAAATGTGGCGAGGGTGAATCTGGTATTAATAATTCCTTCTAGAACGGGAGGGGTATTATTAATAGGTGTCAAGGATATTTGTGAAGGTCAGTCAAGAGTAGGGGTAATTATATAATTCTCACTTTTGTGTTTCCCTCTAAAAATAAATGGCTATTTTTTATTACCCCTCTACAAATCAATAATTTGTGAAACCCCCTGTCTATTATAACAACCGTGACTGGCTGGTTAATAATGCACGTGCAGTACACTGTTTACCATAAATAAATAATTATTTTTAAACAACCTAATATGACGAAACCTTCCGCCACCATTTGATACCTTCGTCCCCTCTCCATCACCGACTCCATTTGATTTCTGCAAGTGTAATCAAAATAATGCAGTAAACCACTACCAACTCCTCTGTGATTTTCATTCACTCTCTTATTCTATTCTCTCATACATAGCTAAACATATTCCTGTTTTAAAAAATCCTAAATTTTATGTAACCTAACCCTAATTTCAAAACTTATAAGAAATTGCTTGTGGATTTTTGAAATTAAAGTCATGAGTTTAAGTATTTTGTTGTTTTATATGAAGGGTTTGAAAGATGAAAACAAATTAGACGAAGGATTTAAGTAATTTGTAGTTTTAACCTTAAAGATTTTCGTTCTTCGCTTCATACTCGAAGTTCCAACTCGAATTTTACAGAGAGAATTGATTCTTTGGTGCTGCACTAACTCGAAGTGTTCAGAGAATTGGGCTATTATACTTCAATATTTTCACCTACTACTGCTTCTTCCAGGGTTCCCTAAAATTGTTTCTTCACCAATTGTTTTTTTTTATGTGTACTAACCGGTGAAAATCAAAAGAAAGAAATGGGGATTTTTGTTTTTGTATCAGTTTGGGGATTCTTAGGTTTTCTTAAGTTATATTAGGGATTTTTTTCGTTGTTAAGATGCAAAAGCAGCGGTTTATGTTCTGAAGAAATGATCAATCATCTCCTTTCGATTGAATTCGTGATCGATTTTGAGAATTTTGAACGTGATTTAGTTAACTGGATCTCGGGAGGGTGGTGGTCGTAGTGAAGGAGGATTTGTAAGTATGTTTTCTTAGAAACATTAATTAATGACACACACACGCACTGCACGTGCATAATTAACTTGCCAGTCACGGTTGTTATAACAGACATGGGGTTTCACAAATCATTAATTTGTAGAGGGGGTAATGCAAAATAGCCATTTATTTTGAGGGGGAAACACAAAATCCCCCAACAAACAATGAACTGAATAACCATACTAAATCAACTCAGAGAAACAATTACCCCAGGATGGTCCAGGTCGAGCAATTGAATCCAATTCTTCTTACTTTAACTCTATTCAGTTCCTCAACAATTCAACTCGTTTCAGAACACCAACACCATAAACCCCAATTATTTCTCAATCCTCTTTAGAACCTTAACTCACTGATCTTCCAACAAAACACTTCACATCTTCAATTAATCCACAACCCAATTATTCTTCATCCACCAACAACTCAGTTTACTTATCAAATCCATACAAATATACAATTCGATCTAGAAACCCTAATGCTAGTTTGGGGAAGAACAGAAACCCTAATTCCTCAAACCTTACTTTCACCGCAACTGAATCTTCAAATTAACATCACTAACTTCTTATTCACCTCATCATCTTCAAAACCCATCCTTCAATTTCATCTTCCAAATCTTCTTCGGAAATTATTACAAACCCTAATTTCCTCAATCTGTCGAATAACTGCTCTTTTTCGAAATCAAACCCATAACCTTTCACTTCACATCAGATTCATTGAAACCCATACTTTAATCAGTTTCTTATCTAATTAAATCAGTTCATCTTCAACTCACAGAACCCCAACTTCTATTTCTATTCAATCCATCACTCATTCTTCATGATTCATAACAATAAAACCTCCCTCATCATCTATATGAAAGCACCAATCAATTCTCTCAATTGCAAGCACATAAATCAGCCAGAGAAGAAGAACAGAGAAAGAAAGCGGGAGGAGAAGAAAGAAGAAGAAGAAGAAGAAGAAGAAGAAGAAGAAGAAGATGAAGAAGAAGAAGAAGAAGAAGAAGAGGAAATGATTTTCTCTATCGAATGGTTTTGAGATAAGACCAAGGATATTTACTGGGACACCCAGTAGAATGGATAAGGGCTGCCGGGTTGGTCCAATGGCAAAAAACTATTTTGTCCTTCTCAGTATTCCGATGATTTCTTCTTCGTCCGACATCCGAATGACACGCTCGAGTAGACAATTTCTCCTAACTTTTTGAGATATATTCAGCGGTACTAGTTTCGTATCTAGATCGTTATTAGATTAATTTCTATTAATAAAAATCTATATTAACTAATCGAATCATTAGCGGCTAAAACGTCTCTTGATCATCTCTAGGCCAGTCAAATAGCGTTGACGAGCTTAAGGTTCCTTACATATATAATATGTACAATATATACAGCTTCGCAGTTATGTTTTCAATATAGGACGACTTGAAAGATACGTTAGGAATGAAACAGTTCAAGTCAATATTACTAACCTGAAGTGGAAGGATGATGTCGTCGTTGTAGTTCGCTACTTTTTGACATTCTTCAGGTCTTCGGAGTAATACTTGTATGTCTCAACATTCCTAGACTTTCTAGTCTAACCTAAACGAAGTAGACTCTGGTATTTAATCAAGCGACTTTAGATGAGTTTTGACACACTAAAATTTGACAATCAAACTTGACATACCAACGCTTGGGGAGTTCAACCGAGCTATGTTGTAACACAATGTGGATGTCGGTAACAAAGACTTGAAGAGATAACTAAACGATGTGTATTGGTTGAATCGGCAAATGGAGGCTATACACTTGGATGTGTGTCGGGCATGGAATACAGACACAATGTTTGGATTGAGTTCAACTATAAATGATGATGGGCGTTCACAGTCTTCCGATTCAACTAGGAGCAACAGATCATAACACGATAGTGATAATACAATGGTGGGAGAAACACAAGTACGACAGAGTATTTCACCACAAGTACGGCACATTCACCACAAACTGTGCTTATATCTCAACCTCAAGTAATCCAGCCAGATCTTAAGCACATTTAATCATCATTCTCTCCCAACAACCCAAATGATGCTTGCTACTTCGTTACACCACAACAACAACAACAACAAACATATTATATGCTTGGAGGACCGAGTGCTGTCTAACAAGCGAGTGCTTTCCAATCGCCTAATGTTCTTCAACTATCTTTTTCCCCTTATGTAAATTTAGCAAATATGTTGACAAGTGGGGAATATCACAGGCCTTGGAGAATGACTGACTCCAGGCCCTGAAGATAACGATCAATGACATTAGATAGATTGTAATTTTTAATTCTGCTGCGTTTGTAATTCTAGTTTTCATCAATTAAAAAGTACAACAGTTTGTTTAAATATGAAATTACATATGTTTAGAATTAAGCGTTTTACAATAGCTTCACTGAATTACATATGTTTAAAATTAAGCGTTTTACATTAGCTTCACTAAATTACGTTTTACATTAGCTTCATTGATGAGAAGTACTAGGTGGAACAACAACTACAAAGAAGGGGTTGAAATTGTTCAACGGCTTAAGGATTTCGAAACATTTTTCAAAACGAAAAGCCACATTTTTCTATCTTCGCCGTTCATCCAAAGATCTTGTTACCATCTCAGCATCAGTTTCACCTCTCAGTATATATCGATTGACTTGCATAGTTAAAGATACGAACTCGTTTACTTATTTCTTAAGAGAAACTGCAATCACGCGAGCATAAACAAAGATTAAAAACAAAAAAAAATAACTAAAAAAAATTGGTTTAGTTTGTGGTGTTACGCTAGGGTGGAAGAGCAAATTTGGTCGGGCGCGCGTATAATGTTCGTCTCAAGCTTGGGTGAAGGCATACATCAGGATCACTTTATACATCCGCCCCATCAGGATCACTTTATGCATCCTCATCACTGAGACGTAACTGATGTGGTTTTTATGTTGTTGTAAAAGTGGTAGTAAAGTTGTCGTTCACTCAGACTTGTGAAGATTCGATTTTAGATTCAAACTCAATAGAAAACTTAAGAAGTTGTTGTTATCAAGATTAGAAGAAGCAACGAGACTCAGGATTCCACCATTGACCAATTAAGTGATTTAATCTAATCAATATTCATGCAATTCTTTGCGTTTAAAGTGATTCTAATATATTGCCTTTAGTAGATTTTTTAAGTAACAATTGTATACATCAAGCATGAAACATCAAAAGTCTTAAACTAAGCATGCTCCATCAAAACGGATCACAATCATTCAATAAAAATCAATTTTCCAATATTAGTTCCATGCAAATAATCATAAAAGAAATTGCAAGAATTAATTAAAATAGAAATATACCACTTTTCATGGAACAATGGCTTCCTCCGTCGCCTCGGCTAAGGGGTTTAGCTCTTCATGGTGAAAACACACTCAAAATAATAATCCATAGCTCAAAAATATGTTTTATTGAAGAAGGGGTATAAAGCAGTGTGTTTGTAACAGTTATAATTGTTACAGAACCCACTGTTACAGAGAACTGTTGCAATAGGTGCTGTTACAGGAAACGATAGAAAATATATGTTGTTGAATAAAAGACTGCTCTGAAGGGTATAATGTTCTTCGTGTTCTTCAGCAGCAACAGCAGAACTCGACTTCCTGCAACTTCGATTTCTCGACTCTGTGGTGTTCTAAACTTCCCCTAACTTCTCCTGAACTTTCATTGACCTCCCAACAACTTATACATAACAAACAGAGCGATTTAATCTCCCCAAAACTCCTCGAAATCTCTTCTTTCCTTCCTTGTCAGTTACGGCAATAATCTCTTCCCAAAATTGTTTCACGCGTTTCTGAGCTTTCCAACTTATCTCAAACTCTTCCTTAAATAGATATGTATCTTTGGGAAGGATATCCCTCTTTTAATCTCCCTAGAACTCCCAAAAATAGCTTCAACAACAAACCGTGTATAACTTGACTTATATTTCTTTTTCCGGCTATTCTAGCCAATATGTTCAAACAAAAGACTTCACCAGGCCTGTTTATGCCTAGAGAGTAAACCCAATCAATTTCAGCCATTGAATCGCTCTGGAACTCGATCGAATCATCACCCAAAAATCATGCAGACGTGATGAATATTTTCCCTCCAAATTTTTTTATTTGAATTTGGGAAGAAAGTGACCTCCCCCTTATCTGTGGCTGGTCTCCCTTTAGCAGATGCCTGGAAATGGGTCACCCCTTAGTAATTAGGTTACCCCTTATCCAAAGTGATAGTCTGTATAGTAATTTTCTCCCACGAGCGCAAAAACCACTTTTCGAGCCAATTTCGCCGCAAAAGCTTATTTCTCCAAAAATACCTACAGGGACATAAAAAGCCATAATAAATACAAAATCGAGCACTAACAATATATACAATTGAGATTATATCAGACACAAAAATGTGTCTATAAAATACCCCCAAACTTATTATTTGCTAGTCCTCGAGAAAATTAAATTTAGAAAATAAAATCCTAACTCACTGTCGCAGGCATCGTCGATTGCATTTAGCGTATGCAATAAGCCTTTAAACCCCTAGGTGGCTCTAGTGGCCCAGTTATAGTCTCGGGAGGACTTACAAGAGATATACCCACCAAACCTTTACTCTAGATCCTAACTATCTACGCAGAACCTTGGAAGGCACTAAAGAATCTCCTTGGTTGGCATACTTATTGACTATAAGAGGAAGTACCCTGATGCGAAATTCCAATTGTTGTACACGAGTTTGCACTCAAGCATACTAAAATTCATATATAAGTGACAGAGATCTACTCAGATAGTCGTACTGTGGACATATCCGGAGTCAAAACTAATCACATGGATAGATCAAGAAGATGGATATAGAGAAAAACATAAATGGTTTTGATGGTTATTAAGTGAACGGCGTTTCCCATATCTGTCTGAAGGCCTCCGCCAAAATGAACCTATCCTAATGGATTGAGATACTAGTCTGACTAATATCAACATACTGGCATATACAAGGGTACCAGTGGTCGATAACCTAACTCTAGGTCAACACAACTGGCATATACAAGGGTACCAGTGGTCGACTTTATTGAATTTATTCCTTTTGGTCAAATGGTCTGGTCTCAATCAATTTTTTTTTTTAATTTTTTTTTTGTATCTCAATCACTCTAATTCACCCTAGCATTGGTAACAACTTGAATCGTGAGCCCCACCTAATCACTTAGAGTAACATAGTTTAAAAACAAAATAAAATAAAAATAGAAGTGAAAAGGACTCAACGAGATATGGTGAAACTATCATGTTATTTCTAACACCTGAGCTCTGTGCTTTTATGAATAGACTCTTCTAGATGTTTCCATCTAATCAGATTGGTTCCTCAACTCCTACAACCAAAATGCTTCCATCCACTTAGGTTGGTTAGTGTTATCCTTAATAAATATAAATTTCTAGGCTCTGGAGTTTATTAATGCAACTAAAAAGTTTCTCCCATACCCCCAAACTTAAATCTAACATTGTCCTTAATGTTCTAAAGATGAAATTAAAAGCATGAACAAGGATAAACTTTTACCATTGAAGCAAAAGAGTTAAGGAAAGATATTACCGTGTTGCATGAGATTGGGTTACCTCCCAAGAAGTGCTAAGTTTAAAGTCTTCAGCCAAACATCAAGGTTCATAAAATGGCTAGTTACCTTTCAAATCATATATCAGTAGTCGAAATAACTGTGGGTCATCAAAACCAAATAAAACTGCCACTAATATGAAACAACTGCACATGATTAGAAAAAATAACATAAGGAGCACAACCTCATTGAAAGTTTCTTGCAAGACAACTGGATTTATTTGGGGCACCCAATTGGGCTTCATATGAGTGTCTTGAAAAACAGATTCATCCGAAAAACGGGACTTTAATAGCTGGATTTCCTCCTGGACAGTATCAGGAGGATCGGGTTGAGGAGTCTGAATAGACTCAAGTGATACCTCATATGCACTAGGATCGAGTCCCAAGTTAGGGATTTATACTAGGGAAAATTGACGATCACTACCCCCAAACTTAGAATTTTGGGTGTCTCTAGATAGACTAGTCACAATATTCCTAATTTCTAGACCATCAGGTTTCTGAAAAAGGTCAATTGCTTTCTCTGAGTTATAGTCAGGTTGTTCATCCTCTAAATTCTTTTGAGGTATACTAGCTGTAGGACTTATATGTTTCATATCCTGTATGGTTAACCCTAGAGTTTCATTATTGTATTGAAGCACGATTTCTGGCCTGCTGTCCTGATCGGATGCTATAATCACAGGCAAAGTCTTAGATGGCCCTAAGAATGCAGATTTAAGGTCCAACTTATGAGGCTATTCTAAACAAGGGATTAAGGTAGACTCAAAAGCTAGTAATGGTTCGAACCTAGCTTTCCATTTATCAGTATCTAACATAGGAATAGAATCCAACATAGCATTCACTTGTTCAATGTTGCTATCTTCGTCGAAATCCATGTTAAAGTGGGCTAGACAACTCTCTAATGGATCTTCCGTTATGAGGTTTGGTAATGACTCCTGAATTAAGGTTCCTATCATGTTCACCTCTTCAATTAACGTGTCATCTAGCTCAGAATGTAGCTTATTGACATTAAAAATATTCAACTCAATAGTCATATTACCAAAAGATATATTCATAATACCATTTCGACAATTTATGATCGCATTAGACGTAGCTAAAAATGGGCGACCTAAAATCACAGGTATTTTGGTTCTCTGGGTCAGGGACAGGTTGGGTATCTAAGACCACGAAATCAACTGGATAAATAAACTTGTCGACCTCAATAAGAACATCTTCTATCACACCACGAGAAATCTTGACAGACCTATCAGCTAACTGCAATGTTATCTTGGTAGGTTTCAATTCACCGAGCCCTAGCTTTAAGTACACATGGTATGGGAGTAAGTTCACACTGGCTCCTAAGTCAAGTAAAGCTTTGTGTACCCTGTGTTTTCCTATCGTACAAGCAATGGTAGGCGCACCTGGGTCTTTATATTTATGAGTTGTTTGGTTCTGAATGATCGAACTTACATGACTAGCTAAAAAGGCTTTTTTAGGGACACTAAGCTTTCGCTTTCGCGTACACATATCCTTAAGAAACTTGGCATAAGCTGGAAGTTTCCTAATTGCTTCTAGTAACTGAAGTTTTATGGTAACTTCCCTAAAAACCTCTGTTATATCATTAAAGTTGGATCCACTCTTTGTTGGTACTAATAGCTGTGGAAATGGGGCTCTAGGCATAAAATAGGGCCTCCCAGGAACCGAATTGACATCATCAGAAACTTTATCAGTCTCCTCAGCTATGGTTGGTCCTGAGGGGTGAACTACAGTATGTTCACTATCGAGCATGGTTACCTGATTGTCTACTACTCTACCACTCCTAAGGGTTCTAACAACATTCAACTGATGCGATGATTTTGTACCTACTTCATGAACTCCTCTAGGATTTGGATTAGTCTGACTAGGGAACCTTACGTTATCTCTCTCACTTAAGGTCTTAGCTATTTGACCGACTTGAAGTTCTAACTTAGCAAGAGTTTGAGCATTATTTTGAAAGTTCTGCTTGGTTTCCTGTTGAAAACTAACTTGTATCTTTACTAACATGTCCTGGCTCTGTGCTAACATATCCTGGCTCTTTCTTAATATACTAAGAGATTCCTCTAAGATCGTCATTCTATTCTCTAAAGAGTTCTGAAACTGACCTTAAGAGTTCTTATCTGAACCAAAACCTGGGGGAGCATTAGAATTACTAAACTGACCTTGACTCTGGCCCTTAGACCACGAAAGGTTCGGATGGTTTCTCCAACCAGGATTATAGGTTTCTGAATATGGGTCAATCTTCTGACGGTTATCGAATCTAGTGTTATTATAGAGAGCATTGGCTTGCTCTTCATTATTCTGGCCTTCCCACAAAGGCTCTAATCTACCACTAGTGTGACCCACTTCTAAAGCTTCTAACCTTTTCGCTATAGCAGCAATTTTGGCATCTGATTCAAAGTTTCCTTCTACCCTATTAATGTTTCCTCTGCCTAGAAGAATTATTTTCTGGGGGACCCTATTACTTTCCCATTGTTGGGTCTTTTCGGCGATTTCATGCAAATATGTCATCGCATCATCAACTGTTTGGTTTTCAAACCCACCTGTACACATAGATTCTACTGTGGTTGTAGTGGGATAATCTAAACCCTCATAAAGGATATGAACTAACCTAACCTTTTGCTAAACCATGATGAGGACATTGGGCTAATAGATCATTGAACCTTTCCAAATACCTATACAAGGATTCTCTCTCCTGTTGAGAAAATGTGCAGATTTACGTCCTAATAGACGATGTTTTGTGCCTAGGGAAAAACTTGTTCAAAAAGGCAGATGTAAGTTGTTCATATGTTTTAGTTGATCCGGAAGCCAAACTATATAGCCACGATTTGGCTTTATCTTTCAAGGAAAAGGGGAATAACCTGAGTTTCAAAGCATCATCATCAAGGTTTCTAATTTTTAGGGTACTAAAAATTTCCTCAAAGTACCTAACATGGAAATAGGGGTTTTCATTTTCTTTCCCTAAAAATATTGGGAGCAACTGTAAGGTTCCAGGCTTAAGTTCATAATTTGCTTCAGTTTCAGATAACCAGATACACGAGGGACGAGTAGTCCTAGTAGGGTTCAACAAAGCTTTCAAAGTTGCCATTTCTGGCACTATTGGAATATCAGGGATTTTCTCCTCAAACGGACGTTCAAAAACGGAATCTTCAAGAATCGGGCTTCTAAATTGAGGTAATCGAGATGCTTAGAACTACTAGGTTTCTCTTTAACAAATCTACCTAGGGCGTCTGTTTTACGTTCAGGCATGCAAAAGAATAAGGTGGGGAATTCTATGCAATCACAAAACAAGGCTGACTCAACCAAATCAAACCTATTGATTTCTAGCAAACAAAAAGCATGATGGCTCCACTTAGATTGTTTCTAGACCATCTTCTATTCTTTCAAAAAGGAACTCGTTATAATATGAGCAAACCCCTCTGGAATCAATCTGAGACAAAGTAAGTTGAATAGAGTCGAGGGAAGCTCGATGGAGCTTTGATACCTAAGACCTCACCGGTATTACAAGGCGGCGCAGTCACACATTCAACTCACAGAAACCATCATGAACTTCGAAGTATGCTCAAAAGAGTAACCAATATTTTGCGAACGACTTTCCTATTAAGCTCGTTACCCTATAGGTCTCGTTCTAGTAAAAAAATTAGGCTTAGGTTCGCGTTTGGTTTCGTTTTCCTAAGGCGGGCAAGAAGATAACAGTGATGAAATCCAAACCCTTATATTGTATGGCCAGTCCTTGCCCTTTACTAAGAAATTAAAGCAGCCGTTTTCAAGTCCTCATCATATATGCAACCGAAGGAATACAGTAAACCCGCTGACAGGAGATTCGCGGGTGTTTAGATTCTTACCTCCCGTTCCAGACGGGCGAAGAACCGCTGAAGTCGACTCGGGCCACAACTCCTATGTCATGTACGAACCCGAGGGGCCGAGGTGATATCGTAATCGTCATCCTTCTCTGCACACAGTTTATATTTAAACTAACCTTCCGTAGGGTTTAAAAATTATGTCCCAAAGTTTAAAGTCCAAAGTGTCCAAAAAGAAAAGAAAAATTACAAAAATAATAAAGCCTAATACAGTTTTTTTTTAATAAGGAAAAATAAACAAAACCCTAAGAAATAAAATAACTAAAATAAAATTGTCTTCTTTTCCGTTCTTTTCGCTTTAATCTTTCGCTCCAAGTCTTTATGCTTTAAGATCCAGTCTTTACGAAATCACCAAACTCCTTGGCTCAATTTTCTTTATGATCCAAAACCTGTAGACAAAAGATAAATACCCAAAAACGTAAAAAAGAACAAAAATAATAAAATTAAAAACAAAAACAAAACCTAAAATAAATATAAAACCCTAACCTAAACACAAATCCGCGTCGGCGGCGCCAAAAATTGATATGGTTTTTATGTTGTTGTAAAAGTGGTAGTAAAGTTGTCATTCACTCAGACTTGTGAAGATTCGATTTTAGATTCAAACTCAATAGAAAACTTAAGAAGTTGTTGTTATCAAGATTATAAGAAGCACCGAGACTCAGGATTCCACCATTGACCAATTAAGTGATTTAATCTAATCAATATTCATGCAATTCTTTGCGTTTAAAGTGATTCTAATATATTGCCTTTAGTATATTTATGAAGTAACAATTGTATACATCAAGCATGAAACATCAAAAGTCTTAAACTAAGCATGCTCCATCAAAACGGATCACAATCATTCAATAAAAATCAATTTTCCAATATTAGTTCCATGCAAATAATCATAAAAGAAATTGCAAGAATTAATTAAAATAGAAATATGTCACTTTTCATGGAACAGTGGCTTCCTCCGTCGCCTCGGCTAAGGGGTTTAGCTCTTCATGGTGAAAACACGCTCAAAATAATAATCCATAGCTCAAAAAGGTGTTTTATTGAAGAAGAGGTATAAAGCAGTGTGTTTGTAACAGTTATAATTGTTACAGAACCCACTGTTACAGAAAACTGTTGCAATAGGTGCTGTTACAGGAAACGATAGAAAATATATGTTGTTGAATAAAAGACTGCTCTGAAGGGTCTAATGTTCTTCGTGTTCTTCAGCAGCAGCAGCAGAACTCGACTTCCTGCAACTTCGATTTCTCGACTCTGTGGTGTTCTAAACTTCCCCTAATTTCTCCTGAACTTTCATTGACCTCCCAGCAAATTATATATAACAAACAGAGCGATTTAATCTCCCCAAAACTCCTCGAAATATCTTCTTTCCTTCCTTGGCAGTTACGGCAATAATCTCTTCCCAAAATTATTTCACGCGTTTCTGAGCTTTCCAACTTATCTCAAACTCTTCCTTAGATAGATATGTATCTTTGGGAAGGATATCCCTCTTTTAATCTCCCTAGAACTGCCAAAAATAGCTCCAACAACAAACCGTGTATAACTTGACTTCTATTTCTTTTTCCGGCTATTCTAGCCAATTTGGGTTCAAACAAAAGACTTTACCATGCCTGTTTAGGCCTAGGGAGTAAACCCAATCAATTTCAGCCATTGAATCGCTTTGGAACTCGATCGAATCATCACCCAAAAATTATGCAGACGTGATAAATATTTTCCCGCCAAATTTTTTTATTTGAATTTGGGAAGAAAGTGACCTCCCCCTTATCTGTGGCTGGTCTCCCTTTAGCAGATGCCTGGAAATGGGTCACTCCTTAGTAATTAGGTTACCCCTTATCCAAAATGAGAGTCTGTATAGTAGTTTTCTCACACGAGCGCAAAAACCACTTTTCAGGCCAATTTCGCCGCAAAAGCTTATTTCTCCAAAAATACCTGTAGGGACATAAAAAGCCATAATAAATACAAAATCGAGCACTAACAATATATACAATTGAGATTATATCAGACACAAAAATGTGTCTATCAGTAACTTATATCCACGCCTCACTACACGCATGGGAAATATACATCCGCCTCACCTGAAACGTGAGTTATATCTGCGCCGGGTATTGAACGTACTTTTAACTTTCGCTCGACCAAATATGGTTTTGGTCCGGATTTCAGACCAAATATTGTCTGATATTTGGTTTTACTCCACTTTTTAGTCTTTACTCTATCCTACTGTGGTTGGTTTATGGACCAAATTTTTAGTTTTGATCGTCCATTGTGGGCGCTCTTATTGTACCAAAACGATTTTCTATTTCGCATATAGCACGACGACTCGGATTACGGGTGTCACGACAGAACCCGTCGTGAATAACCGCCCAGAAATTCACCCATGGATAGTTTGATGAAGTAAGGAGAGTAAATAAAAAAACATAGTTTCTGCAAATAGATTCATCTTGTTCTTCAGTATACAGAGCTCTCCGAACTAACAAGGGCTGAGACATCTTCTTTCGACAAATTTGTTGAATTGAAGAATGAAGAATTTTTTTAAGCTCACAGAAGAAGTGTAAAGAAGACTAGATGTGTGAATTTGGAGTTGAAATGGGGAGTATTTATAGAACTCGAAATTCTAATCGTTGGATGACAAGGTTTTTCAGCCGTCCAGATTTAGTCGTTAGCGATTTTGTGTAAAACGCTGGAGGATTTAGTACAGATGTTGGCGTGTGAAGGAAAAACTGGCGATTTTGGAACACACGCCAGCGAGTGTGCCTCAACCGCTCAGTGTTCCATCAAGCGCGCGTCTGTTCTTCCGTCTCATTCAACAAACCAACAATTTGTTGGTTTACCCATCCGCTTTTCATGTTTGTTGAGTCGACAGTGGGAGCAAAATGAACAAACTTGTAGTTTGTTGAGTCCATAGTAACTGCTCTAAGTAACTCTAAAATTTTAGCTTTCCCTTGAATTTCTTTCCCTCTAAACAAATCAGCTATCCCTATGACAAAAATCTTTCTCAAAGGCTGAAAGCTTGATTTCTCACGATGGTGGTTGGGTGGGCTTGGTACAATTTGAAGCTTCGAAAACAAATACAAAGGGTTTGTACACCAGGCACATTGAACTAAACCAGTTCCTAAACAACTAAATTCAGATTATGAAACTATCAAGCTTCTTTGAATGTTTCTACGGTTCCCATAGACACTCAACAATCCAGATAATGTGTATCGAACAAAAAAAAGCGGCATACAAATTTTGACAAAGGATGTAAGTGTCACGTAACCACCAGACTCTGACTTCAATTGTTAGGCTATTGGTAGTCGAACTATCAGAGAATATGATTTGGGTCAAAATGAAACAAACCAAGGGGGAAAAAGTTGAGAGAGACTGAATAAAAGTAGTAACAAATATTTGATAGTTGAACTTTCAGATACAAAAACAGAAATCTCTAACTAAAGCTACATTGTAGAGTTCATGGTACACAAGATGACGAGTGAAAAAAAATGATACTCGAAGGTTAAAATTTAAACAGTACATGCCATTGCATCAGTACTAGCATTATCATTTCATCTTAGTTTTGATTTTGAAGAACCAGGCATAGGTTTTGCAACCGGCCTAACAGTGCTACTTCTCTTGGGCTTTGTGTAGTTTATAGATGAGAAAGCACACACAAGTGCAATTAACATTGTTGGATAAACAAAAACGGCTGTTGCAGGATCTGTGTTCACTGGTTTCCCAAGGATTCCTTCCTTAACAAGACCCCAAATCAGAAGGAGAGTTCCAAACATGCTCATTCTTCCAGGTTTCAGGAGACCTACAAGAGCTCCTGCCACAGAGAAGTAGCTTCCTGCAAGAACCTGCATTAACGAATCAAAGGAAATGACAGTAAGACTATATAGAGAAAACATCATAAGATTCATAACGTATCGGCTATCGCAGAAGCAATTAATTCTAAACTCGGTATATAATAAGTAGGATATTATGCACTAGCTAGCCCCTTGGCCTATTATGTGACTCCCTAGACCAATATTTAGGAACTGAAAGTTTGCGTGGAAAATGACGAGAAAGATTATGCTTCTACTGTGTCTATTAATTTCTGAGTGCAACCAATGAAACCATTTCCCTTCTCCCAACAAATTTCAAGTGGTTTACCCATATTATAGTTAACAAGTGTCGCAACAACTTACGTAGAAATTCGTCACTATAGCAATTTAAGAAGTAATCAAAACCCTAGTAAGAGCAGGCATTTTAAGGAGTTCCATATTATATACCTCAATCAGTATTCAAGACAGACCAAACAGAGATTCCTAATTTCAGAATGATGTTAAGAAATAAGATATCTGCTTAGACATGTACAGATATCTGCTCTAGTGGGTAATAAATTATGCAGGAAAGATATGCTAGGAATAAAATGTATCTTATACTGATTCTCAAACTAGATCCTGTTGCAGTTTACTGGATTCCTAAAACTGGAAAGTAGAAAAGGAAAGAAGAAATGGGAAGTTGAGTTTCAGAACCTCTAAACGCTGCAGATCAGCTACAGGCGAGTACTCCTTGGCATCAGTAAGGTTATAGATGTTAAATAAGTAATTCCAACTTGGTACTGTCATATTCTTGACGAGTCCATGTGCCACGGCTCCAGGGTAGATCATGGCCTTCACTACATTTGCAGGAAAGATTTCACTTGCAATCAACTGAGAAGACGTCACCTCCATTGGTGTTGTACACATCCCAGATCGACAAGGAACCCTGCTCAAATATCCAATCCAGGTTATGTTAAGTTGTTATAGATAAAGTTATAAACCCCATACATAACAAAAAATTTAGAAAAGTAACTCTAAATCTTAGATGTGGGTAATACAACAGCAAACCACCTCCTCTTAGTTTCACAATTTTCACCCAAATGTGTAGTGCCTTTCTAAGTTGCAAATGAAAAGAAACATCCAGAGCTGGATAAACTCCCAACCACCCACCCTCTAAGTAATGTCAGGTGGAGGAGTTGTGTCTCTGTGCGTGTACAAACTTCAGATTTTGAGAATTGCAACATTACAGAAATTAAAGCAAACGAGTTGTTGTCTTAAAGAAGTATTGCATGGTTACTGCTAGGAAGAACCTAACAGATTTAGTAAAAGCACCAACAAGCAGAAAATCTCAGGAACAGAAGATACAACTTATTCTATTGTCATAAAGAAACCATCAAAAACGATACTCTATCTAACAAGATCAGCAACAGTAGAAAATAAATAAATCCAAAGATCAACAATTGAAGTTGATTCTAAATTTTCACAAAACGCCTAGCATTTGAGCTATGAAGCCCCTAGTATATTTTGAACATATATCGAATTGGGGTGACACCTCTAATACAAGAATGCAATAAAAAATTGAATCTTATCAGGAAAAAAAACAATGTGCATACTTCTAATCAGCTCCAACGAAAGGGAATCAACTGCAAGACAATAACAATATAGGCAAAAGTAAACTCCTCTTTCTTTCGAGATTAAACCAATAAGACATCTACTGCCAATTCAAATTATTCTAAAAAGTATGCCTCTAGCGGAATGTGATTAAGATTCAAGTACAAAGACCATTGAATTCTCTCGGTAACTTCTACCCTAATGCACTATACACTGTTTCAAGAATTCTCTGATGGGAATTTTCAGATTGGTTACATTGAAAGTAGATTAACGAAAACCCAGATCTAGATTAACGAAATAACAACAGATTTCTTCAAGAGACACCTTTTACATAGAGGAATTTCAATTAACATATATATACTGAGATTAACTGAAAATTTATCGACTTTGACAACTAAGAAACTAACAAAAAATCTCTAATAAATTTACGATGTCCTACCTGAAGAGAGGGATCTGCAAGAAAATCAGAAAGAAGTAGATTCTAGGAGCCCATGCGGTATACTTGCTTCCCCAGTCTGCCATTCCGAGCGAAAGAGGAGAACGAAGGAAAGTAGTTTGCGGAGAGAGACTTCTTGTTGTGTGTTTTTGTTGTATCGAGGAATAACCAGAGACGGACTCCGGAGTTCTGAAGTTGTTCTTTTTCTGGATATTACTATAATAACCTTCATGTAACAGTGATTAAACAATGTTATCCGCCGGCTGTCAATAGTGGATATCCGCCTGTCCCCCAGTTGGCCGGGGCTAGCTGGTATACTGATTATAAAATGTTAGGGCGCACGTTATTTAGTCACGACCTGCTTGCGGACCCTGAAGCCCTTATTAGAGCAAGTCTTATGGTGGAAGAGTTCCATCTTTCATCTTCCACGTCACCTTAGCATTTGGAATTGCGGATGGAAGCGCCAGTTTAGTGGTAGAACAATAAAAACGCTAATCTTAATAGCGTTAAGCGCTAATCAGAATAGCGCTAAAAAAACGCTATTCAGAATAGCACTCAATGCTATTAAGATTAGCGGTTTTTTCCTCAGCCATTAGATTTTCAATGGCTCATTTTAAATCTAAGGATAAAAAAAAAACGCTATTCTGAATGGCGTTGAGCGCTATTCTGATTAGCGCTTTTCGTCTTCTAGTGTGCTATTCTGATTAGCGCTTTTCTTCTTCTAGTGCGCTATTCTGAATAGCGTTTTATGCTAATCTGATCAGCACTACCATGGATTCCACGGACCATTCCACGAAACCATGGAACACTGCTTGGATTTTTCATGGAAAACACCAATTTGGAAGGCACTAGACTTGACATTCCACAATTTTTCCACACTTGGAATAGGATGGATTCCACCATAAGACTTTCTCTTAGATCACTGATTCACTGCATTCATTCGACTGTATCGTATGAGGATTCAGGCTTCATTACTGGATTCAAGTTATGTGAAGCGGCTTTTTTGCCTTCATCCCTGAATTTATAACCATGATGTATACCGTTGAAATTACAGATCGTTTTCTCGGAAACAAAGAAATTTGTTGAGATTGAATGATAAATCTCCTACGACAAAAGGAAAAAAAATAATCAATCAATTAAATGACGTATAGGTTTTGGGAATCGCATGTATTTGTGTTGGGTAGGGAGTGCTTTTTGCAACTAGTATGTTAGTGGTGTCTTCCATTTTTTATTTTTCTTGAGAAAAAATGGATCATCCTGAAAAAGAATTTGTTATAGTCAAAGGCTAACTTATAATAGTTTCCCAATTAAACAGAATGTTTGTTTAACTTATAATTTGTTTAACAGAATGTTTGTTTAACTTATATTAGTCTCACGTTGCTTAGTTGGTATATAATTTGGTAGTTTATAAATCGGTGAGTTCCCTTTATTTATAGACCGGTTTTAGAATTGAGTTATGTTTATGAGTTTATGGAGAGTTAGGATGGGTATCCTAACATTTGGTATTAAAGTCAACTACCGCGACTCAAGCTCGCTCCACGGAAGGGGTGGCCAACCACCATGACCTAAGCCCGCTTCACAGAATGGGTGACCTATATACCCAAGCCCTCTCTACAGAAGGGTTGACTTATAGGCTAGTATATTGAATTTAACTGTGGGAGTACATATGTGTGAGTGTAGTTGTTACCATGATGAATACTGATAGTTGAGTGAAGTCGCCATAAAGAGAAGACTACCGCCGGGCCAACAAGGAAATTCGGTCTGGAAGCGTGGTGAGGTGTTGGGACCTTAGTTCCACATTGTTAGTTGGTGTAGAATTTGATAGTTTACAAATCTATGGGTTCCCTCAACTTGTAGATCGGTTTTAGAGTTGAGTTCTGTCTATGAGCTTATGACGAGGATCAGGTGGAAGGTGTCATCGTCAAATGACCAAAAAACTAGAAGTGATTTTATATTTAGAATTAAATCATTTATTAACTTGTTTTTTTACAATGACTTTACCTTTTCTCTCCATCCATGTCGACCAAGTTATTGCACGAGGGAGAATATTCCAAATGTTGTTATTTCGAGCTTGTAGGTCGATTATGTTACCAAGCCATGAAGTTGTCTACTAGAGTCTTGTGCATGACCCATGAAATTTTGAATTTTGTATGAAGTAAAGCCATACCATCATGTGAGTTCACAGTTAAAGAAAAGTGTTCTTTATCATCTTATTCTTTGTTGCAAACACTGCAAATTGCAATGTCCAAAATGATCCCTTTAAATCTTAGGTTAAGGAAAATTGGAGTTGAGTTATGGACTGTTGATTCCTTTCTTCCACAAGAGTTTGGAAAACTCGTTACCATTTTAGATTGTTACTTTCAAGTTGTTGTTAAAGTCAAAGTAACTTTATATTATTAAAGTCCTTAAAACTGACATTGAAAGGGTTATGTGGTAAAAGGCGCTTTGGGCGCTCGCTTAGGCAGCAAAGGCGCACGAGCCACAGGCAGCGCGCATGACCGCCCCAATTTTCCGCTGCTCTATAAGATGACGCCTTAGTCGTGCGATTTTGATGAGTTTGGCGCCTCGTGGAGTTTTTAGGCGGCCAATAACTCGACCATAAATACTTTTATTTAAAAAAAAATCATGATTGTCAATAACATATTAATCTTCATAAATTAGATTTCTTTACATTTTTCTTTCCATATTTGATGGTTGATTATCGTGAAGGTTGATTTATTCTCATTGATGGATGATAATCTCCATAAGTTTTCGATGTAATATCAATTTCAGCAACAATCAAATGAATCAATGATAAAAAATTGGAAACATTATTAATAGCGAGATAATAATAGTGGTACATATCCATTTCATCCTCGATTAGTAATTGAAGTATGGAAACTTCATTAATGGTGAGATAATAATATTGTTGTATATAACCTTCATCCTCAATCAGAGATTAAAATATGGAAACTTCATAAGTAGTGAGATATTAGCACATGTAAGAGCATTGCTGGGTTGAACCTACAAGTTTTGTTATCTCAAGCTTGTTGGAAATGTTAGGTGATCAAAACTATATCTTGATTTCTGGTCTACTAAGTCAAGTTTCTGATAGGTTAGAATTGTAGTTGAGTATCATAGATCACCCTTGAAGACTGAAGATCAATGAAGACATTTTGGAAAACTTGTGTATCAGGTATGTGAAGACAGAATCATTATATTTTACTCATTATACCATCATTCTATCTATTGAGACTATGTCGTATAACTTATAGTAGATTAACAAAAAAGATGTTACGAGTCAAGCCTGTCTTGTGAAAAATCTCGAAATATGATCTAACGATGGGATGTTCAAAGGTTCTTAACAATATTAGTTCTATGAATTAATTTGTTGATAAATTGAAAATTTCCCATGCAAATGATTATATCACTTGGGAATGTTTCAATCATCAAAAGACATATGAACTTACTGAATTTCTACTCAGGGTAGGTTGGCGAACTCAGTTTGCAAACCATAGATATCTGAGTTACATAAATACAAAAAGAATTAATTTGTTGATCAATTGAAAATTTCCCATGCAAATGATTATATCACTTGGGAATGTTTCAATCATCAAAAGATATATGAACTTACTGAATTTCTACTCAGGGTAGGTTGGCGAACTCAGTTTGCAAACCATAGATATCTGAGTTACATAAATACAAAAAGTTTAGCGAACGAGTTCGCAATCATAAGTTCAGTTGGGAACAGTTTACGAACGTGGTTGGCGAACCTTGGTGAACTGAATTTTATAGGTTGGATTAATTAGCTAGTAGTTGGCAAACCCAGCTCACGAATTGTGGTCAACTGAGTTCCAGAGTCTAGTAGGGTTGGATAACTTGGTTCACGAACCGTTTGCACCCTGACTTGTAAACAAGCCCTACGGTTGGCGAACCATTGTACCAACTGTCCTGACAATGATTAGCAGATGCTCAAAGATTTATTAATTTAATATGTTTAGCAGATGTTCAAAGACTTATTAATTTTAATATGTTTAGCATTGCTAGAACTCTCTTAAACATTTCTAAGACTTCATTGATTTATTAAAACACGTAGGTGTTTGAAACATGATTCATTTCTTAGGTGTTTAAATGAACATCAAGTAGGATAGCTTTCCAAACCGAACAGTCATTATACACGATTAGTGAACTCGGTCTAACCGAACCTATGTGTAGTCTTCTATTGTAGTTTGAAAACCTATTTAGTTTGCTTAATTCTCAAATTATCTTAGCTTGAATTCTAAGCTAACTCTGGTCTTTGAAAACTATAAATAGAGCATCCCTGTCAAGTGGGAAAATTAATCCCTGACACTATGTGTCCTAGTTGATTCTAGAGTCGCCTCTATTGAACTTTTAGGTCTTCAACTAAAAAGACTTCGCTTGGGATTCGTGAATCCAGGTCCGACTATCTTTACCTTGATAGTTCGTGAATCCTGATCTCGCTTTTCTGTTATCGAGGTTTTCGTAATCTCTTTCAGGCAAGATAAATAGTAGTCACAAAGTTCTCTTCGTCTCAAATTTTGTGATTTCTCAAGATAGATATTTAAAGACTGATCTTAGTTGATATTTCGATGATTGGTCGTGAGAGGTGGTTAAGAATCTAGGCTTCTCTTCGGAAGTCATAAGTTCCGGATTTGTGAGGTTTGGTAGCTTGTTGTTTCAAACAGATTTCCACACCTTGAACTTTGATCTAAACGGAAATCAAATAGGCTTATTTGTTAGAGGCACATTGATATCAAAAGTATTCACTTCGGCTGAAGCAACTCTTACGATGTAAAGGACGTCAACTAAGGGAATCAAGTGCGTGTAGAACCTTGCGAGGTTCAAGCGATGTAAGGAGCGCGACTGTAACTGAATCGCTTGGAGGGTGGATTCGTCTTCATATACATTCCAGTTCGAAGTCTGATAGTAGGCTAGCGTCTGTAGCGGCTTAATACAGTGTGGTGTTCAATATGGATGAGGTCCTGGGATTTTTCTGCTATTACAGTTTCCTCGTTAACAAAAATTCTGATTTTCCTATTCCGCATTATATTGTTTATCTTTATAATTGGATTTATACATGTTTGTACGTATTCAATCCACGCAGATAAGTCCTCTTAATTGTAATTGATTACGAGACTAGTTTCTTATAGAATTCGTATCTTGAAAGATATATAACAAGTTTAACAACTTAGCATAATTTCTATTGAATTATTTGGATACGACTAGATTGATCTTGGAAATTGATTTTTTTGATCGTCCAAGTACTCTCTTAACAATCAGGTTCATGGACCTTGAGTCTATATACATACTGATTGAGTAGAGGTTAAGATATTAATTTTATACATATTGTCAAGGATCATTAAGTTGATCTTCTCGCAATTGTTTTAAGTTTTGTCTATACAAGTTGTCGAACGAGAAAGTTGGGTGTATTTGATATCCCCTACGTTTTATCCCTCTCAATTCTATCTATAAAAACAAGACTTATATCTCGGCATTTCGTGACCCAGTCCTTAGACGATGGGCCTATAGATATGGTTCATAGTACATCCCTGTGAGATATAATATTTGTCATGTCTACTCATTGTTCTCATGAAGCATACGTGGTGATTCCATGAGCATGAGCGAGAGTTAAGTATCTGGTAAGCACGACCCACGCCCCATCCTAATGACATGACTCAAGCCTCTAGGCCTCATGACCGATACTTAGTATATCTCCACGGGATACACTGTAATTTATACCCTCGAGCCGATTTTGGGCTTATAGGTCCTACCTAAAATCGTATGCATTCACAAACCATGAAAAGCCATCTATCATGTGTTGGCTACATCCATTATCGAGAAACCACTAAAAGGGCGATGTGGATTTTAGGGCAAAGGCTTCCAGACTGACATTACTTTTCCTTGGATTATGATATCTTGTCAGTACTTTTGTAAGTCTTTCAACATTAGACAAAAGTTTTTCAGCTCTTTTGTGAAGAACTCTAGCAGCTTTTAACTTATGTCGATAGAGCTTACATGTATGTTGGTAATGATTACAAGAACAACAAAATATACAGGAACCAACAGAAGTGCTAGATTCATCATCATGTCTTTCGATGAAATCTTAATCAAATCAAGTTTAACAAAGAATATGCCTCGCTTATCTCATGATCGTCGGTAACTCTTTAAACAATAATCAAGAGATGGATGACTTGGATACTCCGAGGAGTTAGATGTTTCTTTTTCATATTCCAAATCCTCAAGAGCTTTTGCTAAGGAAGTTTTTGATTCAGATAACATGGGAACAGTATTCTTGTTAATGCAGATTTGATCATCCAACTATTTTTGAAGAACCGCTTTTCTTTCAGATCCTTCTCAAAGATCAGAATTCTTGATATAAAGTTCACAATGAGGTCCATCAATTTCCTTACCAAAAGTTGTTTCTCATGAAAAAGATTATCAATAATTTTATTCAAATCAATATTCATATCATTAACGATGGTTTCTAGAACACACTCTGATAAGCACGAAATTGCTATTTATACCCATATTTATATTAGTTAGGACTCAATATTTTGACTAATTACACTATTTTAGTGCTTTTGCAGAAAGTACAAGTGAATTCGATCATCCAAAGAATAAACATCAAAATGTGAGACTTAATGGTGAAGCGAGTCGATGTCAGCACACTAATGCCACCTAAGATTGGTCAAGAGTGACTTTATTATTGTTAGCATAAGAATGGAAGAATATCACCTCCATGACCACATGCAAATGAAGAAAAAGGAAAGATTAATATATCTTGTCCTTACATAAGTTTTCTTGCTATATTTATATAAAGAATCTGAAGGAATATTTGAAGCCAACTGACGTCATTTTGCAAATACAGTTAAGGTGGGACCCAGCACATGCAAGAAAATATCATGCTTTCTAAATGAAATTCATATACTATGGAAAGTGGAGATTCGGTGATAATTTACAATGTCTCGTCATATTATGACACGCGGAACAACATCATTGGGTGAATTTATATTTTCATGACATGTGGCAGACTTCTATTGGGAGGTGATGTGGCGACGAAGAAGAAAAACGTGAATTCATTTGTGAGCTATATTTATGTGTTGTTTCAGAATATACTGGGGGGGGGGGGCGGCACAGAGCTGGAAGAGAAACAAGAGAAGGATTTTGGAGTTTTGTTTTCGATTATTCGTTTATCTTTAGCTAAAGTTTGATTTTAACATGTTTATGGTTTTTGAGAAAGCCATGGCTAGCTAGAGTTATGTTAGAGTTTGGGTAGAAACCAATTTACTTGTGTAAACTCCACATTTATATGCTCAATAATGATTTAAATGACTAGTAGTTTTTCTTCATATAGCTTGGTATTTTATTGTTCATGTGATTTTCTTGATTATTTATGCTTTTGAATTGATATTTCATGCTTCGGTTAAATCTCTAGACGTGGTATGCAAGGATAGATAGGTAATGCTTTAGAATCACTACTCATGAAGCGAAGAAAACTAGAGCGGAGAAACAATATTTGAAAATGTATGGAATAAATTTTTAAAGATTAGTATAGTTTGCATAATTAATTGGTGGAAACCGAAAATCCTAACAACCTTCTATCATTCTGTTCTTTTTTCGTTAAAATTATTTATTGTTTCATTTTGTTTCAAATTTCTGAAAACTCATTAAACATTTTCTATTTGATTATTTGGTCTTGGTATTAGTTAGAAGTAGTATTTTCACACTCCTCGTGGGAACGACCTGTACTTGCCATTGTTCTACTAGTGAGACACTGTGCACTTGCAGTATTTTATTGTAGGTTTCCGAACCTACCAAGTTTTTGGCGCCGCTGCCGGGGAGTGGTAGCAAAATACTCGCTAGTTGATATCATTGTATATAGCTTATTTTTAATTTTTGTAAATAATTTATTTTTATTGTTCTTTTTACGCAGTTTGTTTGATTTTTTTTAGGTACTTTATTCTGAAGTGTGGGCGAAAAGAAAGTATGCACTCGCAAGATATTTTCAAGAGTCACTTGGGAGATCCATTAGAGGTTTGCTTAGCTCATTTTGGGTATGATTTTTATGACGATAGTTGATGAGTGCTAAAAAAGTGCATATTTCTATATATTTTTCTTGGCATTTAACTCATCTTTTGTGCATTAATTCTACATTTTATCCCATATTCTGTATTTTCTTGGTTTTCAAGAATAAATATTTTTATTAATTAATTTTGCATTTTTAGGTAATAAATAAAGTTTGGATGAATAGCGGTGCGAAAAGAGCAAAGGAACGGCAAAGACTCCCGCTAGGAGGAAGCGAAGAATGATGTTTGCAAGAGCCGGATCAATTAGAAGTGGGCTTGAAGAGGAAGAATTGTTCTTAAAGAAGATATGGGCTTGGCATACCCAAGGCCCAAAACCCTCACCCAAATCCATTTCCTATATCCATACCCGTCTCGGATTTCAACCGTCAGATTTATTCTCAGAAACATCCTACGGTCGCTCCCTTGTTGTTCATCAAAGTTTGATATATCTGCTTCACACTACAGTACTTAACTCCATCAAATGTCGTTCGTTTCATTGTATCTCTTCATCCGACGGTCGCTCCTCGCCTGCCTCTGAATCGCCGTCAGATCTACCTACCATCTTCTCATCCTACGGCCCGGATCGCATAACATCTTCACTCGCTGAAACTGCCCAACACCCTAACATCCGAGCCATATACCCCTACCAAACACCCCCTTCTCCTTCTTCCATCGACCTCTCCCCCTCCATGCCTGTTGCAGACCACCCCCGCCTTCTCCACCTGCTCTGCCTTCACCACCACCATTCCCTGACACCACCAAACCACTCTATTCCACCCTAAAAGCGAAACCCATCATTTCCCCCATCTTTCTAGCCTCCTACTTCATCAATCTCGCACCTTTCCTATCTCTGAAACCCTAGGTTAGAGATTGATGAATTAGGTGAAGCTAGAGAAGAAATTGAAGCGTGGGAATGAAGCAGTGAAGTCAGAGGAAGATTGGGTCGACGTTGTGGGTAAGATTTGACCCATCAAATTAGGTGAATTCGAAACCCTAAATTCACTGTTTTGGATTTTTTTGGGATAAACCCTAATTTTGTAAATTAGGTATTTTGAGAATTGGGTGTAATTATAAATAGAGTTGTGATGTGCATGAAAAGGGGTTATGCCTGGGCTAGCCAGAGCTTCACCCAAGAGGACTGGACTAGCCAGTTCCTCAACTGTCCTGTTTTTAGTTCAACTGTTTTGTGATATTTTCAATTGTTTTGCACTGTCAATTATGTTCATGATGTTTTAATTCCATTTGCTAGGGATTTGATGAAACCTTAGTGCACTATTGAATGATGAATTGCTAGGAAGGCCTGTTTTGCTTGAGTAATGGGAAGAAGTTGGTGCTCTGATATGCCTGTGATTGACTGTGCTTTCAAAAGACAGTCAATGCTAGGGGAAAATCAGTGAGCAAGCTGATTTTCTTCCCATTCTAGTTGGATGCTTAAGTTTTTAAACCTAGAATTGCATTGTTTAGCTAGGACACAAGGTGGATTCTAAGCCTTAGCTTAGCCACAGCTGCAAACTCCTCCCAGCCCTTGGCTAACAGCCTTGGTTTATTTGTCTTTGTTTCCTGTTAACTGCCACTGTTACCTTTGCTTCATTGTCTTTATTCTACTTCACTGTCACATTTACTTCACTGCCTTGCACTTAGAGAACTAGCTTAGGAAAACATAAAGCATCAACTATACACCCTAGTCCCTGTGGAGATGACCTGTTCTTGCACATACACACTACAATGACAACTGTGCACTTGCAGTTTAACATGTAGGCCTTTCTGTCTCTCCTTATCCTTTGTCTTATTTTCTTACTCCTTTAAAAGCCTACCAATAGTGTTATTTGTGAAGTCAATGTCTTGTTAGACTCCACACCGTTGTTAGACACTAATAAATGGAAATCCAAACTAGAACCTCTAGTTTTGTTCGAGTCTCGACTAGTTCCATCAGTCGAGAAAGTTTCGACCATGACCTTTAAGCCATTAAGTTCAGAATTTTTTTGTCTTGATGATATTGATAATGAAACCGTTTTAGATGATAACGGGTCTATGAGTCATGATATTATTGCTCCATTTGAGCCAACATATGTTCGTGTGCCCTATTTTGCTCAACTGGAACCAATATCAGCCATAAAAGTTATTTCCGCTGATTTAGAACCTGATTTAGGGAGTGCACCTCAACTAGAAGCTATTGAAAAATTTATACCTCTTTGTGTGAATGATTTACATATCCTGACAATGCATGGATTGATTACTTAGGATTGTTATTTATGGGGAATGGATTCACATATATCTTTGGATGATTATAGTTTTTGCAGGTGCATATTTTCAGCTGACCGGATTGGTTGGATTGATCTCCAACTTTTCAGACTCTATATATATGATTGGCATCTTACTTTGGGGTATCAACCTCATTTTGTTTGAGATTATGTGCTATTGAAAGAAGGGAAACAATACATTTCGCTTCGTGGGAGTCAACCCATCAGATTTGTTCTCTTTTCTCTATCTTTTATTTTTATTTGTTTATTTTTTTTGCAATTTATAATTTCCCACCTTGATTTCTACGTTGGATGACTCAATTACATTGAGGAAAATGTAATATTTAAGTGTGGAGGAGTGGCACTTTGGTTAGGATTTAAAAATAAAATAAAATATTATGACCAGTTGTGTAGCAGGTCTAAAAAAAATGATCAGCTGTGTAGCGGGTCTTAAAAAAAATTATTATCGTTATGGTTTTTAGGGTCATGACCAGCTGTGTAGCGGGTCTTTTTTATGGTATTTTCTATGACCAGCTGTGCAGCGGGTCTCTCTCTCTTTATCTTATTATTTGACCAGCTGTGTAGTGGGTCTAAAAAAAACAAGAAAAAAAATGATATGACCAGCTGCGTAGAAGGTCTCTATATTCATATGACCAGCTGTGTAGCGGGTCAATTCTTTATTTTGCTCGAGGACTAGCAAAATATAAGTGTGGGGGTGTTGATAAGCACAAAAGTGCTACATTTTATACCCATATTTATATTAGCTAGGACTCAATATTTTGACTAATGACACTATTTAGTGCTTTTGCAGAAAGTACAAGTGAATTCGATCATCCAGTGAATAAACATCAAAATGTGAGACTTAATGGTGAAGCGAGTCGATGTCAGCACATTAATGCCACCTAAGATTGGTCAAGAGTGACTTTATTATTGTTAGCATAAGAATGGAATAATATCACCTCCATGACCACATGCAAATGAAGAAAAAGGAAAGATTAATATATCTTGTCCTTACATAAGTTCTCTTGCTATATTTATATAAAGAATCTGAAGGAATATTTGAAGCCAACTGACGTCATTTTGCAAATACAGTTAAGGTGGGACCCAGCACATGCAAGAAAATATCATGCTTTCTAAATGAAAATCATATACTATGGAAAATGGAGATTCAGTGATACTTTACAATGTCTCGTCATATTATGACACGCGGCACAACATCATTGGGTGAATTTATATTTTCATGACATGTGGCATACTTCTATTGGGAGGTGATGTGGCGACGAAGAAGAAAAACGTGAATTCATTTGTGAGCTATATTTATGTGTTGTTTCAAAATATACTGGGGGGGGGGGGCACAGAGCTGGAAGAGAAACATGAGAAGGATTTTGGAGTTTTGTTTTCGATTCTTTGTTTATCTTTAGCTAAAGTTTGATTTTAACATGTTTATGGTTTTTGAGAAAGCCATGGCTAGCTAGAGTTATGTTAGAGTTTGGGTAGAAACCAATTTAATTGTGTAAACTCTACATTTATATGCTCAATTATGATTTAAATGACTAGTAGTTTTTCTTCATATAGCTTGGTATTTTATTGATCATGTGATTTTCTTGATTATTTATGCTTTTGAATTGATATTTCGTGCTTCGGTTAAATCTCTAGACGTGGTATGCAAGGATAGATAGGTAATGCTTTAGAATCACTACTCATAAAGCGAAGAAAACTAGAGCGGAGAAACAATATTTGAAAATGCATGGAATAGATTTTTAAAGATTAGTATAGTTTGCATAATTAATTGGTGGAAACCGAAAATCCTAACAACCTTCTATCATTTTGTTTTTTTCGTTAAAATTATTTATTGTTTCATTTTGTTTCAAATTTATGAAAACTCATTAAACATTTTCTATTTGATTATTTGGTCTTGGTATTAGTTAGAAGTAGTATTTTCACACTCCTTGTGGGAACGACCTGTACTTGCCATTGTTCTACTAGTGAGACACTGTGCACTTGCAGTATTTTATTGTAGGTTTCCGAACCTACCAAGTTTTTGGCGCCGCTGCCGGGGAGTGGTAGCAAAATACTCGCTAGTTGATATCATTGTATATAGCTTATTTTTAATTTTTGTAAATAATTTATTTTTATTGTTCTTTTTACGCAGTTTTTTTGATTTTCTTTTAGGTACTTTAGTCTGAAGTGCGGGCGAAAAGAAAGTATGCACTCGCAAGATATTTGCAAGAGCCACTTGGGAGATCCATTAGAGGTTTGCTTAGCTCATTTTGGGTATGATTTTGATGACGATAGTGTTATTTGTGAAGTCAATGCCTTGTTAGACTCCACACCGCTGTTAGACACTAATAAATGGAAATCCAAACTAGAACCTCTAGTTTTGTTCGAGTCTCGACTAGTTCCATCAGTCGAGAAAGTATCGACCATGACCTTTAAGCCATTAAGTTCAGAATTTTTTTGTCTTGGTGATATTGATAATGAAACCGTTTTAGATGATAACGGGTCTATGAGTCATGATATTATTGCTCCATTTGAGCCAACATATGTTCGTGTGCCCTATTTTGCTCAACTGGAACCAATATCAGCCATAAAAGTTATTTCCGCTTATTTAGAACCTGATTTAGGGAGTGCACCTCAACTAGAAGTTATTGAAAAATTTATACCTCTTTGTGTGAATGATTTACATATCCTGACAATGCATGGATTGATTACTAAGGATTGTTATTTATGGGGAATGGATTCACATATATCTTTGGATGATTATAGTTTTTGCAGGTGCATATTTTCAGCTGACCGGATTGGTTGGGTTGATCCCCAACTTTTCAGACTCTATATATATAATTGGCATCTTACTTTGGGGTATCAACCTCATTTTGTTTGAGATTATGTGCTATTGAAAGAAGGGAAACAATACATTTCGCTTCGTGGGAGTCAACCCATCAGATTTTTTCTCTTTTTTCTATCTTTTATTTTTATTTGTTTATTTTTTTTGCAATTTATAATTTCCCACCTTGATTTCTACGTTGGATGACTCAATTACATTGAGGACAATGTAATATTTAAGTGTGGGGGAGTGGCACTTCGGTTAGGATTTAAAAATAAAATAAAATATTATGACCAGCTGTGAAGCGGGTCTAGAAAAAATGATCAGCTGTGTAGCGGGTCTTAAAAAAAATTTATTATCGTTATGGTTTTTAGGGTCATGACCAGCTGTGTAGCGGGTCTTTTGTATGGTATTTTTTATGACCAGCTGTGTTGCGGGTCTCTCTCTCTTTATCTTATTATTTGACCAGCTGTGTAGTGGGTCTAAAAAAAACAAGAAAAAAAATGATATGACCAGCTGTGTAGCGGGTCTCTATATTCATATGACCAGCTGTGTAGCGGGTCAATTCTTTATTTTACTCGAGGACTAGCAAAATATAAGTGTGGGGGTGTTGAAAAGCACAAAAGTGCTACATTTTATACCCATATTTATATTAGCTAGGACTCAATATTTTGACTAATGACACTATTTAGTGCTTTTGCAGAAAGTACAAGTGAATTCGATCATCCAGCGAATAAACATCAAAATGTGAGACTTAATGGTGAAGCGAGTCGATGTCAGCACACTAATGCCACCTAAGATTGGTCAAGAGTGACTTTATTATTGTTAGCATAAGAATGGAAGAATATCACCTCCATGACCACATGCAAATGAAGAAAAAGGAAAGATTAATATATCTTGTCCTTACATAAGTTTCTTTATATTTATATAAAGAATCTGAAGGAATATTTGAAGCCAACTGACGTCATTTTGCAAATACAGTTAAGGTGGGACCCAGCACATGCAAGAAAATATCATGCTTTCTAAATGAAATTCATATACTATGGAAAGTGGAGATTCGGTGATACTTTACAATGTCTCGTCATATTATGACACGCGGCACAACATCATTGGGTGAATTTATATTTTCATGACATGTGGCAGAATTCTATTGGGAGGTGATGTGGCGACGAAGAAGAAAAACGTGAATTCATTTGTGAGCTATATTTATGTGTTGTTTCAAAATATACTAAGGGGGGGCGGCCACAGAGCTGGAAGAGAAACAGGAGAAGGATTTTGGAGTTTTGTTTTCGATTCTTCGTTTATCTTTAGCTAAAGTTTGATTTTAACATGTTTATGGTTTTTGAGAAAGCCATGGCTAGCTAGAGTTATGTTAGAGTTTGGGTAGAAACCAATTTAATTGTGTAAACTCCACATTTATATGCTCAATAATGATTTAAATGACTAGTAGTTTTTCTTCATATAGCTTGGTATTTATTGTTCATGTGATTTTCTTGATTATTTATGCTTTTGAATTGATATTTCGTGCTTCGGTTAAATCTCTAGACGTGGTATGCAAGGATAGATAGGTAATGCTTTAGAATCACTACTCATGAAGCGAAGAAAACTAGAGCGGAGAAACAATATTTGAAAATGCATGGAATAGATTTTTAAAGATTAGTATAGTTTGCATAATTAATTGGTGGAAACCGAAAATCCTAACAACCTTCTATCATTCTGTTTTTTTCGTTAAAATTATTTATTGTTTCATTTTGTTTCAAATTTCTGAAAACTCATTAAACATTTCTATTTGATTATTTGGTCTTGGTATTAGTTAGAAGTAGTATTTTCACACTCCTCGTGGGAACGACCTGTACTTGCCATTGTTCTACTAGTGAGACACTGTGCACTTGCAGTATTTTATTGTAGGTTTCCGAACCTACCAAGTTTTTGGCGCCGCTGCCGGGGAGTGGTAGCAAAATACTCGCTAGTTGATATCATTGTATATAGCTTATTTTTAATTTTGTAAATAATTTATTTTTATTGTTCTTTTTACGCAGTTTTTTGATTTTTTTAGGTACTTTAGTCTGAAGTGCGGGCGAAAAGAAAGTATGCACTCGCAAGATATTTGCAAGAGCCACTTGGGAGATCCATTAGAGGTTTGCTTAGCTCATTTTGGGTATGATTTTGATGACGATAGTGTTATTTGTGAAGTCAATGCCTTGTTAGACTCCACACCGCTGTTAGACACTAATAAATGGAAATCCAAACTAGAACCTCTAGTTTTGTTCGAGTCTCGACTAGTTCCATCAGTCGAGAAAGTTTCGACCATGACCTTTAAGCCATTAAGTTCAGAATTTTTTTGTCTTGATGATATTGATAATGAAACCGTTTTAGATGATAACGGGTCTATGAGTCATGATATTATTTCCATTTGAGCCAACATATGTTCGTGTGCCCTATTTTGCTCAACTGGAACCAATATCAGCCATAAAAGTTATTTCCGCTGATTTAGAACCTGATTTAGGGCGTGCACCTCAACTAGAAGCTATTGAAAAATTTATACCTCTTTGTGTGAATGATTTACATATCCTGACAATGCATGGATTGATTACTAAGGATTGTTATTTATGGGGAATGGATTCACATATATCTTTGGATGATTATAGTTTTTGCAGGTGCATATTTTCAGCTGACCGGATTGGTTGGGTTGATCCCCAACTTTTCAGACTCTATATATATGATTGGCACTTACTTTGGGGTATCAACCTCATTTTGTTTGAGATTATGTGCTATTGAAAAGGGAAACAATACATTTCGCTTCGTGGGAGTCAACCCATCAGATTTTTCCTTTTCTCTATCTTTTATTTTTATTTGTTTTTTTTTTTTTTCATTAATTTCCCACCTTGATTTCTACGTTGGATGACTCAATTACATTGAGGACAAGTAATATTAAGTGTGGGGGAGTGGCACTTTGGTTAGGATTTAAAAAAAAAATTATGACCAGCTTGTAGAGGGTCTAAAAAAATGATCAGCTGTGTAGCGGGTCTTAAAAAAAATATTATCGTTATGGTTTTTAGGGTCATGACCAGCTGTGTAGCGGGTCTTTTGTATGGTATTTTCTATGACCAGCTGTGTAGCGGGTCTCTCTATCTTTATCTTATTATTTGACCAGCTGTGTAGCGGGTCTAAAAAAACAAGAAAAAAAATGATATGACCAGCTGTGTAGCGGGTCAATTCTTTGTTTTGCTCGAGGACTAGCAAAATATAAGTGTGGGGGTGTTGATAAGCACGAAAGTGCTACATTTTATACCCATATTTATATTAGCTATGACTCAATATTTTGACTAATGACACTATTTTAGTGCTTTTGCAGAAAGTACAAGTGAATTCGATCATCCAGCGAATAAACATCAAAATGTGAGACTTAATGGTGAAGCGAGTCGATGTCAGACACTAATGCCACCTAAGATTGGTCAAGAGTGACTTTATTATTGTTAGCATAAGAATGGAAGAATATCACCTCCATGACCACGTGCAAATGAAGAAAAAGGAAAGATTAATATATCTTGTCCTTACATAAGTTTCTTGCTATATTTATATAAAGAATCTGAAGGAATATTTGAAGCCAACTGACGTCATTTTGCAAATACAGTTAAGGTGGGACCCAGCACATGCAAGAAAATATCATGCTTTCTAAATGAAATTCATATACTATGGAAAGTGGAGATTCGGTGATACTTTACAATGTCTCGTCATATTATGACACGCGGCACAACATCATTGGGTGAATTTATATTTTCATGACATGTGGCAGACTTCTATTGGGAGGTGATGTGGCGACGAAGAAGAAAAACGTGAATTCATTTGTGAGCTATATTTATGTGTTGTTTCAAAATATACTGAGGGGGCGGCCACAGAGCTGGAAGAGAAACAGGAGAAGGATTTGGAGTTTTGTTTTCGATTCTTCGTTTATCTTTAGCTAAAGTTTGATTTTAATATGTTTATGGTTTTTGAGAAAGCCATGGCTAGCTAGAGTTATGTTAGGGTTTGGGTAGAAACCAATTTAATTGTGTAAACTCTACATTTATATGCTCAATAATGATTTAAATGACTAGTAGTTTTTCTTCATATAGCTTGGTATTTATTGTTCATGTGATTTTCTTGATTATTTATGCTTTTGAATTGATATTTCGTGCTTCGGTTAAATCTCTAGACGTGGTATGCAAGGATAGATAGGTAATGCTTTAGAATCACTACTCATGAAGCGAAGAAAACTAGAGCGGAGAAACAATATTTGAAAATGCATGGAATAGATTTTTAAAGATTAGTATAGTTTGCATAATTAATTGGTGGAAACCGAAAATCCTAACAACCTTCTATCATTCTGTTTTTTTTTCGTTAAAATTATTTATTGTTTCATTTTGTTTCAAATTTCTAAAAACTCATTAAACATTTTCTATTTGATTATTTGGTCTTGGTATTAGTTAGAAGTAGTATTTTCATACTCCTCGTGGGAACGACTTGTACTTGTCATTGTTCTACTAGCGAGACACTGTGCACTTGCAGTATTTTATTGTAGGTTTCCGAACCTACCAAGTTTTTGGCGCCGCTGCCGGGGAGTGGTAGCAAAATACTCGCTAGTTGATATCATTGTATATAGCTTATTTTTAATTTTTGTAAATAATTTATTTTTATTGTTCTTTTTACGCAGTTTGTTTGATTTTTTTTAGGTACTTTAGTCTTAAGTGCGGGCGAAAAGAAAGTATGCACTCGCAAGATATTTGCAAGAGCCACTTGGGAGATCCATTAGAGGTTTGCTTAGCTCATTTTGGGTATGATTTTGATGACGATAGTGTTATTTGTGAAGTCAATGCCTTGTTAGACTCCACACCGCTGTTAGACACTAATAAATGGAAATCCAAACTAGAACCTCTAGTTTTGTTCGAGTCTCGACTAGTTCCATCAGTCGAGAAAGTTTCGACCATGACCTTTAAGCCATTAAGTTCAGAATTTTTTTGTCTTGATGATATTGATAATGAAACCGTTTTAGATGATAACGGGTCTATGAGTCATGATATTATTTCTCCATTTGAGCCAACATATGTTCGTGTGCCCTATTTTGCTCAACTGGAACCAATAACATCCATAAAAGTATTTCCGCTGATTTAGAACCTGATTTAGGGCGTGCACCTCAACTAGAAGCTATTGAAAAATTTATACCTCTTTGTGTGAATGATTTACATATCCTGACAATGCATGGATTGATTACTAAGGATTGTTATTTATGGGGAATGGATTCACATATATCTTTGGATGATTATAGTTTTTGCAGGTGCATATTTTCAGCTGACCGGATTGGTTGGGTTGATCCCCAACTTTTCAGACTCTATATATATGATGGCATCTTACTTTGGGGTATCAACCTCATTTTGTTTGAGATTATGTGCTATTGAAAAGGGAAACAATACATTTCGCTTCGTGGGAGTCAACCCATCAGATTTGTTCTCTTTTCTCTATCTTTTATTTTTATTTGTTTATTTTTTTTTGCAATTTATAATTTCCCACCTTGATTTCTACGTTGGATGACTCAATTACATTGAGGACAATGTAATATTTAAGTGTGGGGGAGTGGCACTTTGGTTAGGATTTAAAAATAAATAAAATATTATGACCAGCTATGTAGAGGGTCTAAAAAAATGATCAGCTGTGTAGCGGGTCTTAAAAAAAATTATTATCGTTATGGTTTTTAGGGTCATGACCAGCTGTGTAGCGGGTCTTTTGTATGGTATTTTCTATGACCAGTGTGTAGCGGGTCTCTCTCTTTATCTTATTATTGACCAGCTGTGTAGCGGGTCTAAAAAAACAAGAAAAAAAAATGATATGACCAGCTGTGTATCGGGTCAATTCTTTGTTTTGCTCGAGGACTAGCAAAATATAAGTGTGGGGGTGTTGATAAGCACGAAAGTGCTACATTTTATACCCATATTTATATTAGCTATGACTCAATATTTTGACTAATGACACTCTTTTAGTGCTTTTGCAGAAAGTACAAGTGAATTCGATCATCCAGCGAATAAACATCAAAATGTGAGACTTAATGGTGAAGCGAGTCGATGTCAGCACACTAATGCCACCTAAGATTGGTCAAGAGTGACTTTATTATTGTTAGCATAAGAATGGAAGAATATCACCTCCATGACCACATGCAAATGAAGAAAAAGGAAAGATTAATATATCTTGTCCTTACATAAGTTTCTTGCTATATTTATATAAAGAATCTGAAGGAATATTTGAAGCCAACTGACGTCATTTTGCAAATACAGTTAAGGTGGGACCCAGCACATGCAAGAAAATATCATGCTTTCTAAATGAAATTCATATACTATGGAAAGTGGAGATTCGGTGATAATTTACAATGTCTCGTCATATTATGACACGCGGCACAACATCATTGGGTGAATTTATATTTTCATGACATGTGGCAGAATTCTATTGGGAGGTGATGTGGCGATGAAGAAGAAAAACGTGAATTCATTTGTGAGCTATATTTATGTGTTGTTTCAAAATATACTAAGGGGGGGCGGCCACAGAGCTGGAAGAGAAACAGGAGAAGGATTTTGGAGTTTTGTTTTCGATTCTTCGTTTTTATAGCTAAAGTTTGATTTTAATATGTTTATGGTTTTTGAGAAAGCCATGGCTAGCTAGAGTTATGTTAGGTTTGGGTAGAAACCAATTTAATTGTGTAAACTCCACATTTATATGCTCAATAATGATTTAAATGACTAGTAGTTTTTCTTCATATAGCTTGGTATTTATTGTTCATGTGATTTTCTTGATTATTTATGCTTTTGAATTGATATTTCGTGCTTCGGTTAAATCTCTAAACGTGGTATGCAAGGATAGATAGGTAATGCTTTAGAATCACTACTCATGAAGCGAAGAAAACTAGAGCGGAGAAACAATATTTGAAAATGCATGGAATAGATTTTTAAAGATTAGTATAGTTTGCATAATTAATTGGTGGAAACCGAAAATCCTAACAACCTTCTATCATTCTGTTTTTTTTTTTCGTTAAAATTATTTATTGTTTCATTTTGTTTCAAATTTCTAAAAACTCATTAAACATTTTCTATTTGATTATTTGGTCTTGGTATTAGTTAGAAGTAGTATTTTCATACTCCTCGTGGGAACGACTTGTACTTGCCATTGTTCTACTAGCGAGACACTGTGCACTTGCAGTATTTTATTGTAGGTTTCCGAACCTACCAAGTTTTTGGCGCCGCTGCCGGGGAGTGGTAGCAAAATACTCGCTAGTTGATATCATTGTATATAGCTTATTTTTAATTGTTGTAAATAATTTATTTTTATTGTTCTTTTTACGCAGTTTATTTGATTTTTTTTTAGGTAATTTAGTCTTAAGTGCGGGCGAAAAGAAAGTATGCACTCGCAAGATATTTGCAAGAGCCACTTGGGAGATCCATTAGAGGTTTGCTTAGCTCATTTTGGGTATGATTTTGATGACGATAGTGTTATTTGTGAAGTCAATGCCTTGTTAGACTCCACACCGCTGTTAGACACTAATAAATGGAAATCCAAATTAGAACCTCTAGTTTTGTTCGAGTCTCGACTAGTTCCATCAGTCGAGAAAGTTTCGACCATGACCTTTAAGCCATTAAGTTCAGAATTTTTTTGTCTTGATGATATTGATAATGAAACCATTTTAGATGATAACGGGTCTATGAGTCATGATATTATTTCTCCATTTGAGCCAACATATGTTCGTGTGACCTATTTTGCTCAACTGGAACCAATAACAGCCATAAAAGTTATTTCCGCTGATTTACAACCTGATTTAGGGCGTGCACCTCAACTAGAAGCTATTGAAAAATTTATACCTCTTTGTGTGAATGATTTACATATCCTGACAATGCATGGATTGATTACTAATGATTGTTATTTATGGGGAATGGATTCACATATATCTTTGGATGATTATAGTTTTTGCAGGTGCATATTTTCAGCTGACCGGATTGGTTGGGTTGATCCCCAACTTTTCAGACTCTATATATATGAATGGCATCTTACTTTGGGGTATCAACCTCATTTTGTTTGAGATTATGTGCTATTGAAAAAAGGGAAACAATACATTTCGCTTCGTGGGAGTCAACCCATCAGATTTTTTCTCTTTTCTCTATCTTTTATTTTTATTTGTTTATTTTTTTTTGCAATTTATAATTTCCCACCTTGATTTCTACGTTGGATGACTCAATTACATTGAGGACAATGTAGTATTTAAGTGTGGGGGAGTGGCACTTTGGTTAGGATTTAAAAATAAATAAAATATTATGACCAGCTATGTAGAGGGTCTAAAAAAATGATCAGTTGTGTAGCGGGTCTTAAAAAAAATAATTATCGTTATGGTTTTTAGGGTCATGACCAGCTGTGTAGCGGGTCTTTTGTATGGTATTTTCTATGACCAGCTGTGTAGCGGGTCTCTCTATCTTTATCTTACTATTTGACCAGCTGTGTAGCGGGTCTAAAAAAACAAGAAAAGAAAATGATATGACCAGCAGTGTAGCGGGTCAATTCTTTGTTTTGCTCGTGGACTAGCAAAATATAAGTGTGGGGGTGTTGATAAGCACGAAAGTGCTACATTTTATACCCATATTTATATTAGCTATGATTCAATATTTTGACTAATGACACTCTTTTAGTGCTTTTGCAGAAAGTACAAGTGAATTCGATCATCCAGCGAATAAACATCAAAATGTGAGACTTAATGGTGAAGCGAGTCGATGTCAGTACACTAATGCCACCTAAGATTGGTCAAGAGTGACTTTATTATTGTTAGCATAAGAATGGAAGAATATCACCTCCATGACCACATGCAAATGAAGAAAAAGGAAAGATTAATATATCTTGTCCTTACATAAGTTTTCTTGCTATATTTATATAAAGAATCTGAAGGAATATTTGAAGCCAACTGACGTCATTTTGCAAATACAGTTAAGGTGGGACCCAGCACATGCAAGAAAATATCATGCTTTCTAAATGAAATTCATATACTATGGAAAGTGGAGATTCGGTGATAATTTACAATGTCTCGTCATATTATGACACGCGGCACAACATCATTGGGTGAATTTATATTTTCATGACATGTGGCAGAATTCTATTGGGAGGTGATGTGGCGATGAAGAAGAAAAACGTGAATTCATTTGTGAGCTATATTTATGTGTTGTTTCAAAATATACTGAGGGGGGGCGGCCACAGAGCTGGAAGAGAAACAGGAGAAGGACTTTGGAGTTTTGTTTTCGATTCTTCGTTTATCTTTAGCTAAAGTTTGATTTTAACATGTTTATGGTTTTTGAGAAAGCCATGGCTAGCTAGAGTTATGTTAGAGTTTGGGTAGAAACCAATTTAATTGTGTAAACTCCACATTTATATGCTCAATAATGATTTAAATGACTAGTAGTTTTTCTTCATATAGCTTGGTATTTATTGTTCATGTGATTTTCTTGATTATTTATGCTCTGAATTGATATTTCGTGCTTCGGTTAAATCTCTAGACGTGGTATGCAAGGATAGATAGGTAATTCTTTAGAATCACTACTCATGAAGCGAAGAAAACTAGAGCGGAGAAACAATATTTGAAAATGCATGGAATAGATTTTTAAAGATTAGTATAGTTTGCATAATTAATTGGTGGAAACCGAAAATCCTAACAACCTTCTATCATTCTGTTTTTTTTTCGTTAAAATTATTTATTGTTTCATTTTGTTTCAAATTTCTAAAAACTCATTAAACATTTTCTATTTGATTATTTGGTCTTGGTATTAGTTAGAAGTAGTATTTTCATACTCCTCGTGGGAACGACTTGTACTTGTCATTGTTCTACTAGCGAGACACTGTGCACTTGCAGTATTTTATTGTAGGTTTCCGAACCTACCAAGTTTTTGGCGCCGCTGCCGGGGAGTGGTAGCAAAATACTCGCTAGTTGATATCATTGTATATAGCTTATTTTTAATTTTTGTAAATAATTTATTTTTATTGTTCTTTTTACGCAGTTTGTTTGATTTTTTTTAGGTACTTTAGTCTTAAGTGCGGGCGAAAAGAAAGTATGCACTCGCAAGATATTTGCAAGAGCCACTTGGGAGATCCATTAGAGGTTTGCTTAGCTCATTTTGGGTATGATTTTGATGACGATAGTGTTATTTGTGAAGTCAATGCCTTGTTAGACTCCACACCGCTGTTAGACACTAATAAATGGAAATCCAAACTAGAACCTCTAGTTTTGTTCGAGTCTCGACTAGTTCCATCAGTCGAGAAAGTTTCGACCATGACCTTTAAGCCATTAAGTTCAGAATTTTTTTGTCTTGATGATATTGATAATGAAACCATTTTAGATGATAACGGGTCTATGAGTCATGATATTATTTCTCCATTTGATCCAACATATGTTCTTGTGCCCTATTTTGCTCAACTGGAACCAATAACATCCATAAAAGCTATTTCCGCTGATTTAGAACCTGATTTAGGGCGTGCACCTCAACTAGAAGCTATTGAAAAATTTATACCTCTTTGTGTGAATGATTTACATATCCTGACAATGCATGGATTGATTACTAGTGATTGTTATTTATGGGGAATGGATTCACATATATCTTTGGATGATTATAGTTTTTGCAGGTGCATATTTTCAGCTGACCGGATTGGTTGGGTTGATCCCCAACTTTTCAGACTCTATATATATGAATGGCATCTTACTTTGGGGTATCAACCTCATTTTGTTTGAGATTATGTGCTATTGAAAAAAGGGAAACAATACATTTCGCTTCGTGGGAGTCAACCCATCAGATTTGTTCTCTTTTCTCTATCTTTTATTTTTATTTGTTTATTTTTTTTTGCAATTTATAATTTCCCACCTTGATTTCTACGTTGGATGACTCAATTACATTGAGGACAATGTAATATTTAAGTGTGGGGGAGTGGCACTTTGGTTAGGATTTAAAAATAAAATAAAATATTATGACCAGCTATGTAGAGGGTCTAAAAAAATGATCAGCTGTGTAGCGGGTCTTAAAAAAAATTATTATCGTTATGGTTTTTAGGGTCATGACCAGCTGTGTAGCGGGTCTTTTGTATGGTATTTTCTATGACCAGTTGTGTAGCGGGTCTCTCTATCTTTATCTTATTATTTGACCAGCTGTGTAGCGGGTCTAAAAAAACAAGAAAAGAAAATGATATGACCAGCTGTGTATCGGGTCAATTCTTTGTTTTGCTCGAGGACTAGCAAAATATAAGTGTGGGGGTGTTGATAAGCACGAAAGTGCTACATTTTATACCCATATTTATATTAGCTATGACTCAATATTTTGACTAATGACACTCTTTTAGTGCTTTTGCAGAAAGTACAAGTGAATTCGATCATCCAGCGAATAAACATCAAAATGTGAGACTTAATGGTGAAGCGAGTCGATGTCAGCACACTAATGCCACCTAAGATTGGTCAAGAGTGACTTTATTATTGTTAGCATAAGAATGGAAGAATATCACCTCCATGACCACATGCAAATGAAGAAAAAGGAAAGATTAATATATCTTGTCCTTACATAAGTTTTCTTGCTATATTTATATAAAGAATCTGAAGGAATATTTGAAGCCAACTGACGTCATTTTGCAAATACAGTTAAGGTGGGACCCAGCACATGCAAGAAAATATCATGCTTTCTAAATGAAATTCATATACTATGGAAAGTGGAGATTCGGTGATAATTTACAATGTCTCGTCATATTATGACACGCGGCACAACATCATTGGGTGAATTTATATTTTCATGACATGTGGCAGAATTCTATTGGGAGGTGATGTGGCGATGAAGAAGAAAAACGTGAATTCATTTGTGAGCTATATTTATGTGTTGTTTCAAAATATACTAAGGGGGGGCGGCCACAGAGCTGGAAGAGAAACAGGAGAAGGACTTTGGAGTTTTGTTTTCGATTCTTCGTTTATCTTTAGCTAAAGTTTGATTTTAACATGTTTATGGTTTTTGAGAAAGCCATGGCTAGCTAGAGTTATGTTAGAGTTTGGGTAGAAACCAATTTAATTGTGTAAACTCCACATTTATATGCTCAATAATGATTTAAATGACTAGTAGTTTTTCTTCATATAGCTTGGTATTTATTGTTCATGTGATTTTCTTGATTATTTATGCTCTGAATTGATATTTCGTGCTTCGGTTAAATCTCTAGACGTGGTATGCAAGGATAGATAGGTAATGCTTTAGAATCACTACTCATGAAGCGAAGAAAACTAGAGCGGAGAAACAATATTTGAAAATGCATGGAATAGATTTTTAAAGATTAGTATAGTTTGCATAATTAATTGGTGGAAACCGAAAATCCTAACAACCTTCTATCATTCTGTTTTTTTTTCGTTAAAATTATTTATTGTTTCATTTTGTTTCAAATTTCTAAAAACTCATTAAACATTTTCTATTTGATTATTTGGTCTTGGTATTAGTTAGAAGTAGTATTTTCATACTCCTCGTGGGAACGACTTGTACTTGTCATTGTACTACTAGCGAGACACTGTGCACTTGCAGTATTTTATTGTAGGTTTCCGAACCTACCAAGTTTTTGGTGCCGCTGCCGGGGAGTGGTAGCAAAATACTCGCTAGTTGATATCATTGTATATAGCTTATTTTTAATTTTTGTAAATAATTTATTTTTATTGTTCTTTTTACGCAGTTTGTTTGATTTTTTTTAGGTACTTTAGTCTTAAGTGCGGGCGAAAAGAAAGTATGCACTCGCAAGATATTTGCAAGAGCCACTTGGGAGATCCATTAGAGGTTTGCTTAGCTCATTTTGGGTATGATTTTGATGACGATAGTGTTATTTGTGAAGTCAATGCCTTGTTAGACTCCACACCGCTGTTAGACACTAATAAATGGAAATCCAAACTAGAACCTCTAGTTTTGTTCGAGTCTCGACTAGTTCCATCAGTCGAGAAAGTTTCGACCATGACCTTTAAGCCATTAAGTTCAGAATTTTTTTGTCTTGATGATATTGATAATGAAACCATTTTAGATGATAACGGGTCTATGAGTCATGATATTATTTCTCCATTTGAGCCAACATATGTTCGTGTGCCCTATTTTGCTCAACTGGAACCAATAACAGCCATAAAAGCTATTTCCGCTGATTTAGAACCTGATTTAGGGCGTGCACCTCAACTAGAAGCTATTGAAAAATTTATACCTCTTTGTGTGAATGATTTACATATCCTGACAATGCATGGATTGATTACTAGTGATTGTTATTTATGGGGAATGGATTCACATATATCTTTGGATGATTATAGTTTTTGCAGGTGCATATTTTCAGCTGACCGGATTGGTTGGGTTGATCCCCAACTTTTCAGACTCTATATATATGAATGGCATCTTACTTTGGGGTATCAACCTCATTTTGTTTGAGATTATGTGCTATTGAAAAAAGGGAAACAATACATTTCGCTTCGTGGGAGTCAACCCATCAGATTTGTTCTCTTTTCTCTATCTTTTATTTTTATTTGTTTATTTTTTTTTGCAATTTATAATTTCCCACCTTGATTTCTACGTTGGATGACTCAATTACATTGAGGACAATGTAATATTTAAGTGTGGGGGAGTGGCACTTTGGTTAGGATTTAAAAATAAAATAAAATATTATGACCAGCTATGTAGAGGGTCTAAAAAAATGATCAGCTGTGTAGCGGGTCTTAAAAAAAATTATTATCGTTATGGTTTTTAGGGTCATGACCAGCTGTGTAGCGGGTCTTTTGTATGGTATTTTCTATGACCAGTTGTGTAGCGGGTCTCTCTATCTTTATCTTATTATTTGACCAGCTGTGTAGCGGGTCTAAAAAAACAAGAAAAGAAAATGATATGACCAGCTGTGTATCGGGTCAATTCTTTGTTTTGCTCGAGGACTAGCAAAATATAAGTGTGGGGGTGTTGATAAGCACGAAAGTGCTACATTTTATACCCATATTTATATTAGCTATGACTCAATATTTTGACTAATGACACTCTTTTAGTGCTTTTGCAGAAAGTACAAGTGAATTCGATCATCCAGCGAATAAACATCAAAATGTGAGACTTAATGGTGAAGCGAGTCGATGTCAGCACATTAATGCCACCTAAGATTGGTCAAGAGTGACTTTATTATTGTTAGCATAAGAATGGAAGAATATCACCTCCATGAACACATGCAAATGAAGAAAAAGGAAAGATTAATATATCTTTTCCTTACATAATTTCTCTTGCTATATTTATATAAAGAATCTGAAGGAATATTTGAAACCAACTGACGTCATTTTGCAAATACAGTTAAGGTGGGACCCAGCACATGCAAGAAAATATCATTCTTTCTAAATGAAATTCATATACTATGGAAAGTGGAGATTCAGTGATATTTTACAATGTCTCGTCATATTATGACACGCAGCACAACATCATTGGGTGAATTTATATTTTCATGACATGTGGCAGACTTCTATTGGGAGGTGATGTGGCGACGAAGAAGAAAAACGTGAATTCATTTGTGAGATATATTTATGTGTTGTTTCAAAATATACTGGGGGGGCCCAGCCACAGAGCTGGAAGAGAAACAGGAGAAGGATTTTGGAGTTTTGTTTTCGATTATTCGTTTATCTTTAGCTAAAGTTTGATTTTAATATGTTTATGGTTTTTGAGAAAGCCATGGCTAGCTAGAGTTATGTTAGGGTTTGGGTAGAAACCAATTTAATTGTGTAAACTCTACATTTATATGCTCAATAATGATTTAAATGACTAGTAGTTTTTCTTCATATAGCTTGGTATTTTATTATTCATGTGATTTTCTTGATTATTTATGCTTTTGAATTGATATTTCGTGCTTCGGTTAAATCCCTAGACGTGGTATGCAAGGATAGATAGGTAATTCTTTAGAATCACTACTCATGAAGCGAAGAAAACTAGAGCGGAGAAACAATATTAGAAAATGCATGGAATAGATTTTTAAAGATTAGTATAGCTTGCATAATTAATTGGTGGAAACCGAAAATCCTAACAACCTTCTATCATTCTGTTTTTTTTTCGTTAAAATTATTTATTGTTTCATTTTGTTTCAAATTTATGAAAACTCATTAAACATTTTCTATTTGATTATTTGGTCTTGGTATTAGTTAGAAGTAGTATTTTCACACTCCTCGTGGGAACGACCTGTACTTGCCATTGTTCTACTAGTGAGACACTGTGCACTTGCAGTATTTTATTGTAGGTTTCCGAACCTATCATACTCGGAATCTATAAATTGACTGCTCCTATAAAAGAAGAGATAGTCATGTCGGTTGTGATCCCGTTATTACACGAACCTACTCTGATACCAATTGAAAAGTAGATGGTACCAAGTACACCACCAACTTTTTCTTTTTGATTGAAGTATGAACCTATATAGTACTTTTAAAAATTAAAGATGCAGAAAAGCAACACACAAGAATTTTGTTAATGGGGAAACCACAATAGCATAAAATCCCAGGACTTCGTCCAGATAAAAACACCAAACTGTATTAAGCCGCTATACACACTGGTCTACTATCAGACTGTGGAATGTAATTTAGTTGAGACCGAATCCACCCTCCAAGAAATTCAGTTACAGTCGCGCTCCTTAGGTCTCTTGAACCTTGCAATGCTCTATGATTCCCTTAGTTGATGTCTTTTACAACCTAAGAGTTTCTTCAACCTAAGTAAATATTTTTGATACCAATCTACCTATAACGGATAAGCCTATTTAATTTATCTTTAGATCAAAGACCGAGGCTTGGAAATCTATTAAATCTAGAAAATATCACAAATCCGGAACACTTATACTCAGTTAGCTAAGAAGCATGGATTCTTAACCCCCTTTCTAGAACAATCACGAACTAATCAATTAAGAATAGTTTTCAGATATCTATCTTTAGGAATCGCAAAGTCTGAGACTAAGATAACTTTGTGATTTCTATCTATCTTACCTGAAAGAAATTACGAGAACCTCAATAACAGAAAAATAAGATCAGGATACACAAATTATCAAGGTAAAGATAGCCGAACCTGGCTTTATGAATCCCCGAGTGAAGTCTTTAAGTCGTAGACCTAATTATGTTTCTCAGAGGAAACCTAGGTCAATAGATGATAACTCTAGCAATCAACTAGGACACAAAGTGTCAGGGATTGAACTTCTAATTTGAATGAGTTTCTCTATTTATAGATGTTTAAGACTGACGATTTCTTAGAATTCAAGCTAAGATAACTTGAGATTCAAGCAAACACTTTCTCTGTTTAGATGAAACTCTAATTAGGGTTTCAAGTAAGCATATGATAAGTATGTCTTCAAACCACATAGAACAATATACACAGTGGTCTGGGTACGTGAACCGTGTATAATAATAATTCTTTGGCAAATATATCTTTCGAACTAATAACAATATCATGTTCATTTAAACACTTAAGGATTTAATCTTGATGCATATACACAAAGTGTTTTAGTTACAAAATTAGAGGTTAAACACTCAAAAAAGGATATTGTATGAATATTCTACAATGTTTCTCATGAACTAACCTGTAGCTAAAAAATTTCTAACGTGAATTTGACTAGAAATATTTTCTATCCGTATGCGTATTTATTTACTTGACTACAAAGAGGGTATATGTGTGCAATGGTGAGGTCCAAACAAGAATAAAGATTTAGCAATGGTTACTCAATAACCAAAGAGTTATTAGTCTCCAAATCAATAAGCCGAAGGTATTCACTAGCTCCGTCAAGCCCTGCATCATCAGATTGAGAAATAGTATTCGAGCGGCTTACCTAAGGAAAAGGAATATGTGATTATTCTACGATATTCATGCAATAACAAAATACATCAATCAAAAAATTAAACTCAAGCATCAGAAGCATTAAGGGTATAACATAGTGTTTGCACCCCTTTCAATAAACAATTATATCGATTTATCTTCATCAGGATGTATTTCTTCTACAACGAAAAGAATTTATGCGGATGCAATGTTCGAATCTTTTTTCACCCCAAAAAATCCAACTTATTTTACCTTACATTGTCTAGGGATACTCAAAAAGATATTGGGGGTACTAATAAAACAAAATAGAGTCATTAAGAAATAAATCCAAAAACCCCTTATCCACTGGCTTTTCATAATAGATAATCTACCCTTGATTTATTATTGTTAATATTGGTTAATTAGTTTGTGAGTATTGATTATTGAGTTAACGCGAGAGAAAATCAATAGAGTTTTCCTTTTTTGAAACACTAGATGATGGTTTTTTGAAAGAAAATGAAGTTTCTTTTGTTAAGTTCAGTAGTTTATTAAGCAAAACAACGTAATTATATTAAAAAAAAAAAAGAAAATGAAGAATCACACACAAATGAACATAAATGCATCAAACAAATTTGGGTAAAAAAAAACTCAAACACCCGCTTTGTATGTCACCGTTAGAAAAAAAACTTCATTTTTGAATGTACTAAAATCCATTAACATCCCAGAGTCGATAGATAGTAGAGTAGGCGGTTTATCTACCTATTGCGCTCTTCTATTCTGAAATCACTGCATAGCCGGTAGTTCGACAACATTTGGTACGTCCGATTGTATAATGAGCCCAAATTGATTTTTTTCCCAACCAGTTATACAATAGTAGCCCCAAATGTAAATTTTTGAAAACTTATGAAATTTCAAATTTTACTATTTCTACAATCGTTAATTTTGACAATATATATTACTATGGATTATTCAATAAGCCATATACTATATTTTTTCCCAAAATTCAAATTATTCTTCTATCATAATCGTTAATAAGTGATGTTAGTTATCTACTGATTGTGATAGTATCCCAGATATTACTATTTACACAATGGATAATTGCGACAACATATATTACTACCGATTATATAATAAGTCCTAGATTGATTTTCCCCCAAATTCGAATATTTTTTCTATTATATAATAGGTACTTCAGTGAATTTTATTATTTACCGATTGTGATAGTAGCCCCAAATATAAATTTTGAAAAATAAATAAAGATTTCAAATTTATGTACTTTCACAATCAGCAGATACGGGCTCATGCTATTTACAGATTATGCTTAATTCTTAGTACAGAAAAATTGAATTTGTTGACACAAAAATAATGCGTAGGTTTTACGTACCGATTATGGTTGATATTCTTTATTTTTTAAGAACAACCACCATAATTGATGGATAAAATCAACTTACACCTATCAATCATGTTTCTGCAACTATAAATCCTAGCAAAATTTCCGATCAATTTTTAATTTCAAGTAATTAGATCCTAAGTTTGGACACAACCACTATCATTTATTGTTTGTTTAACTCGAATAGGTTTAAGTTTTAGTTTAAAGGTAAAGGATAATACAAACATTTTTTATTTTTAAGACGCTCCACTTGTTCGGATTATTAGGTAATAATTTCACAACACACTAGTTCTTTGGATCAACGTAGAAGTAAAGTATAAACAAAGGAGATGCACACTAAAAGAAACAAGAAAGCGAGAACACAAGAATTAACGTGGTTCGGCGGTATGCCTACATCCACAAACGGCTACGATAAACTCTTTATTATAGAAATTTTACAGAGAATTAAAACATTCAAAGATTGATGAATCAATCACTAATTTATGAATATCAACAATCTAATCATAACACTAAAATAACTCTATAGTAATATTGCTCTATATCCTCAAAAATAGAAAGTAGAAGAGAAGTGAGAGAGAACTCATAAGGTTTTTAGAGTTGGTGTGTTGGTATATATTCTCCAAATGAGCTCCCCCTATTTATACTAGACAAGTACTTGGGACTCAAGCATAATACTTGTCAACCAAGTAGTAAACCTTGCAAGCAAAGTATACTTGGTTGCCAAGACTTTACTAGATAATTCCCATGTGTACTTAATAACCAAGCCTTCTTCTTCTCTACGCCAAGTGTCCTTTAACCTCCACAAGTGTGAATGATATAACCTCCACAAGTGTGAATATGATTTAATATTTTACAACATTAACAATTCTCCACCTTTTCAATGATTCCACAAAAAGACTGAGTTAATCGTAGCCTCCAAAACGCCTAAAGCATCAACAACAAGCAGTGTTGATCAATTTGAGACACCTCTCAAATTTGACCTTCGGAACGATTTTCGTCAATATTTTTGATGGATTATCCTCAGTACCAATCTTCAATAGAAGAACTTTTCCGTTATCAATCACTTCTCGAATTTTATGATAACGGATATCAATATGCTTGGTGCGCGCATGGTAGACTTGGTTCTTTGCAAGATGGATTGCGCTTTGACTGTCACAATAAACAATGACATTATTTTTCACAATCCCCAAAGTCTCTAACTAGACCTTGAATCCATAATGCTTCCTTAACATCCTCTGTTACAACAATATACTCCGCCTCTGTGGTAGACAAGGCAACAACTGATTGTAACATAGACCTCCAACAAACAGGTTCTCCGCTCAAAGTAAAACAATACCCAGAAGTAGAGCGACACTTATCTCGATCACCAGCATAATCTGAATAAACAAATCCACAGACCTTCAAACTATGCTCCTTTTGATACACTAAACCAACATCTAGAGTTCCTTGAAGATATCTCAAAATTCCCTTAACCTCGTACCAATGTGCTCTCCCAGGATTAGCCATATACCGGCTAACTAATCCAATCGCTTGAGAGATATCTGGACGGGTACAAACCATAGAATACATCAAAGAACCTACCGCATTATAACCTTTGACATAAACTCTTTCTCCTCACTAATAGTAGGACTCAACTGGTTTGACAACTTAACACTTGGTGGAAATGGAAGACTAATAGCTTTAGAATTTTGCATTCCAAAGCGACGAACAATTTTTTTAAGATAAGATTTCAGAGTAAGACATAGCTTCCCCTTTTATCTATCTCGAGTAATTTCCATGCTCAATATCTTCTTAGCCGAACCCAGATCTTTCATCTCAAACTACGAACTTAATTGCTTCTTTAAAGCATCAATTTATGACTTGACCCTTGCAGCTATAAGCATGTCATCAACATATAGTAAGAGATAAATAAAAATCCCATCTCGGAGTTTCTTAAAGTACACACATTGATCGTACTTACTACGAGTGTACTTTTGCTGCAGCATAAATGTATCAAACTTCAGATACCACTGTCTTGGAGATTGTTTTAACCCGTACAGTGACTTCTGAAGTCGACACACATAATCTTATTTACCGGCAACCTCAAAACCAATGGGTTGTGACATATAAATGTCCTCCTCCATATCTCCATGCAAGAAGGAAGTCTTGACATCTAGTTGCTCGAGCTCTAAATCAAACTGCGCAACAAACGCTAGAAGGATCCGGATGGAAGTGTGCTTAACAACCGGAGAGAAAACTTCATTATAATCCACACCTTCCCTTTGTGCATATCCTTTAGCCACTAACCTTACCTTGTATCGTACACCACTAACGATACCCTTAGAGTCTGGAGTTCCGTCCTTTACTCTATACACCCACTTGCACCCGATCGTCTTTCTACCCTTGGGCAACTTAACTAGTTCCCAAGTGTGATTCTTATGAAGAGACTCCATCTCCTCATCCATATTTATTTTCCACTCAGCAGCATGAGTATCACTCATCGCTTCCTTGAAGGTAAACAACTCATCTTCGAAAATGGATAATGCATGAGAAACACTATCCTCATAACCATATCAAATAGGTGCACTTGTTTGAGATGCCAAGGACGGAATAATCTCAGTTTGTTTCCGAATGAGTTCATCGATGGGAACCTCATCTTCATCTTCTACTTGTTCATTTTGAACTTCTTCTTCTTGTGTATTAGATGAATAAAGAGCTCTTTTCTCCACCTGCATCGAATCGTCATCGACAGCCCTAATACTCTCCTTTTTAATTTGAGAGTCCCAACCTGTGAACTTCTTTGAATCAAGCATATATTTTTCACTGAAGGTCACATCACGACTGATCACAAACTTTTGCAAGTCTGGGCACCATAGACGATACCCTTTCACACCTTCTGGATAACCTAAGAAAATTGCTTTCTTAGCTCTAACACCTAACTTATCTTCTCTGACGTGAAAATAATTCGGGCAACCGAACACCTTCAAATTTAAATAATTTAAAGGATTACCGGTCCAAATTTCCATAGGTGACTTACATTGAATAGTCGTTGATGGTGATGGATTCACTAAATAGCACGCCGTATTAACTGCTTCAGCCCACCAATTTTTTTCCAAACCTGCGTTTGAAAACATGCACCGTGCTTTCTCAAGTAGTGTGCGATTCATTCGCTCCGCTACTCCATTTTGTTGTGGTGTACCTTTTACTGTGAAGTGTCTAGTGATACCTTGTTCCTCACAAAATTCCTTGACAATCTGATTACCTAACGTCATGAGTAGGACCTTTTCGCTTTCCCACGACAAACCATTTTTTTTTCAAGTTTTCCTTCTATCTTCACCTTCTCCTTCTGGTTTTCCCTTCGCCATGAGTGGCTAAGAAGTCGTTCATAGGCTCTGATGGGGGTTAAGCACATAGTTTTCTAGGGTTTCTTCTCAAAGGGGTCTTATTGGTTGTTTAGTGGATTTAATTTTTAATTAGAAACAAGGTTAGTGGAGGTGATAGTTTGATAATCCGGCTGCAACAGCTATCAGTGCACGCTTGAGTATTAATCGATACATAAATTGTCAAGTAATGATTTCCCTTAATTCCATCGATTTTGAGCCTTGTTCTTCATCGATTCTGCTATTATGCTTGCCTTTACGCTTTCCCAATCTTTACCCTTTGTCATTTGTTGATTTTAGTCTCAATTTGTTACACTTGGAGAAATTCCTATAATCCCTAATTGTTTAGTCTGATTTGAGATGAGGATTTTGTGATTATTCTACAAATCTTTGGGATTCCAATTTTTAATTCTTATTTCTCACCGCTCTCTCAAACCCTAATTCCCCCCCTTTATAAGCACTGTGAATTGAAGTTTTTTTTCTTACCTGTTATGATCTCATATCTCTGAAAACCTTATAGTTCTATTCACAACCTTCAATACCTGTTAGTGTAGCTTTTTGCTGAGTTTTCTGTATCACCATGTATGCTGTTTGGCATGGTGATGTGTCCCAATTAACAAATCAACTTGAAATCTCTTTGAATCTGAGTCAAGGTAGACAGTTTGAGGTTAGGGATATCATTCCATCAAGGTACCTGAATAATGAATACTTGTGGACAAGCTGTTTGCTGGGTAGGTTTGCTGAACCTGTAGCAAGGAATAGTTGGGATGTGAGAAATGCCTTGCTTTTCCAGTGGAATATTCAAGGAGGTTTGTCTGTGAAGATGGTGAGTGACTGGGTCTTTCTAGTGAGATTTGAGAGAGAAGAAGAGATGCATAGAGTGTTGGCAGTTGCAATAAGAGTGGTTTATGGTGACTTATTCTGCATCAAAATCTGGGAGAGAACTGAGAACCTGACTACTTGGAGTCCTCCAACTGAAATGTTCTTCATAACCATTCACAACTTAACTCATGCTCAGCTAAACAGTGATAATTTGAGAAGATATTTGGCATGTATGGGAGACATTTCTTCTTTCCCATACCCTGTGAGGAAGGTTAATGGAAGTTACTTCATAACAGTGAGGGCAAGCATCAGATACAAACAAAGACTTTTCTTTAGTGTGAGGGATGAAAATGAGATGGGGTTTACTAATGAGATCAGGTTCCAATTTCATCACTTTCCAAATAATTTCTGTGGCTATTGCAACTTGATTGTCCATAAGTTTCAGAACTGCCAGCAGCAACTATTTGATTAGCAGCAGGCTAAGCAGCAACAGGCAGAAGCTGATGCAATAATGTCTGCAATGCAACAATTTGATGCACAACAACATGAATCAATGGTGAATCAACAGGCAGAGATTCCAGTGATGCAGCAACAAGGGTTGAACTACCATGAAGACAATTTTGACAGTGTAGAGACATGACAAGCTTTGTCTGAGGTTACTTGTACTGACTACCTCAAGAATTTGGAGGAGGAATCTGCTAGCCTCAACAGTGACAAGGGTATTTCAATGGGAAATACTGGTGCTGGTACTTCAAGTATCCAAATTCTGAGGGCTGAGGCAGCTCCATTTTCCAATAACTCAGACTGGAACAAGGAGTCCTATATGTGGAAGGTTGTCCAAAAAAGGGATAGACCTGGTCAAGGGTTGAATATGGATTCTTGGGTTGAGTCCAGTTCCTCTCAACATTCATCAATCAACAACACAACCTATTATAGGAACTGGACCCTTATGTAGTCTTACTTTCACTGGGATACTCCACTACCTGCCATGAAGAAGCAAAGAACTGCTGAGATTACTGACATCACAGACATCACTAAGCTTCAAATCCAGCAGCAGATTGAACAAGTTAAGGATATTCATATGGTTGAGGAAAATAACAATGTCATTACCCTTCCTCACCAATGGTTCAAAGGATAAGCCTCTTCTGCAAATGATGGCAACAGTGGTGGTGATTCTAAGGGAAAGGGAATTGCTCACATGGACTGAACCAATATGACCCCCTAAAAGGAAGAAACCCACTTGTGTTTATTGTGCAGGACCCCTTCAGAGCCTATGGCTCTTTTCTTGGTTTTTTTTGCTAGTTCTGCATATCTGTTAGTTTCTGCTCTTTTCATAGTTTCTGTTTTTGTCTAGTTTATTTCCTTTCTGTTTTTGGTATATCTCCATTTCATGTTTAGTCACTTAGGCCCTGTAATATATTCCTGGTGCTTATTCTGTTCCCTTTTCATTGCCTCTGTGTATGCATCTTTTAATAGTTTTTTTTTTGAAATTTCTTCACGCCTTATCCATACTTTTTTTTTCTGGGACTTTTGCCCTCATTAGTTAGTGCCCCCCCTTTCTGTGCAATCCAATTCTTCCCATATTTTCTCTTCCATTCAAGTTTTGTTCTGTCCTGTAGTTGTAATATTATCCTGCCTAAGTGCTGCTTTGTTTTGGCTCCCTCTGTTTTAGTTACTATGAGGTTTCTCCCCTGGAATGTCCAGGGGATTGGTAATCCTCTTACTAAGGACCATCTAGAATATCTTTGACAATATTACAAACCTGATATTGTTTTCTTAGCCGAGACAAAGGCCCCGTTGTTTCAGGTGGATTTGCTTTTAAGAAAATCTCACTTCCATGACTGGTTTATTGTTCCGTCGGTGGGAACAACGAAAGGACTAGCAATAGTGTGGTTTAATAATGTTGATATGAAACTAGTTTCATCAAAATTTAATGTGTGTCATTTCGATCTAAAAATAGGAGATGTTGAAACGTTAGTAACATGCGTTTATGGTGCCATCGATACTAATGATAGAATAAATCAGTGGAATCATATTTCAGAAATCGCAAATCTCGCTTCCAAACTGTGGATACTCATTGGAGATCTAAATGTAATTTTGGACCCGACGGAAAAACAAGGTGGCAATCAGACAAGCTCCAGCAGTAAATCCTTCATTATCCATACTATAGACTCTATGGGATTACAAGACGCGGGTTATGAGGGAGCGCCGTTCACGTGGTCAAGCAATCGAAAAGGGGAGGCAAACATTTTCGAAAGAATTGACAGAGCATTAAATTCCGTCATGTGGACATAAAGTTTTCCGGATACTAAGGTAACTCATTTACCGAGAGTTGGTTCCTGGTGCTTATTCTGTTCCCTTTTCATTGCCTCTGTGTATGCATCTTTTAATAGTTTTTTTTTTTTGAAATTTCTTCACGCCTTATCCATACTTTTTTTGTTGGGACTTTTTCCCTCATTAGTCAGTGCCCCCCCTTTCTGTGCAATCCAATTCTTCCCATATTTTCTCTGCCCTTCAAGTTTTGTTCTGGCCTGTAGTTGTAATATTATCCTGCCTAAGTGCTGCTTTGTTTTGGCTCCCTCTATTTTAGTTACTATGAGGTTGCTCCCCTGGAATGTCCAGGGGATTGGTAATCCTCTTACTAAGGACCATCTAGACTATCTTTGCCAATATTACAAACCTGATATTGTTTTCTTAGCCGAGACAAAGGCCCCGTTGTTTCAGATGGATTTGCTTTTAAGAAAATCTCACTTCCATGACTAGTTTATTGTTCCGTCGGTGGGAACAACGAAAGGACTAGCAATAGTGTGGTTTAATAATGTTGATATGAAACTAGTTTCATCAAAATTTAATGTGTGTCATTTCGATCTAAAAATAGGAGATGTTGAAACGTTAGTAACATGCGTTTATGGTGCCATCGATACTAATGATAGAATAAATCAGTGGAATCATATTTCAGAAATCGCAAATCTCGCTTCCAAACTGTGGATACTCATTGGAGATCTAAATGTAATTTTGGACCCGACGGAAAAACAAGGTGGCAATCAGACAAGCTCCAGCAGTAAATCCTTCATTATCCATACTATAGACTCTATGGGATTACAAGACGCGGGTTATGAGGGAGCGCCGTTCACGTGGTCAAACAATCGAAAAGGGGAGGCAAACATTTTCAAAAGAATTTACAGAGCATTAACTTCCGTCATGTGGACATAAAGTTTTCCGGATACTAAGGTAACTCATTTACCGAGAGTTGGTTCCGACCACACACCTATTTTATTAGACTCAAACCCACAAAATTATAGGCTCCAAAAACCATTTAGGTGCCTTCGATCTTGGCTAACTCATTCTACACTTCCTACGGTAGTTGAAGCCTCTTGGAAACTACACTCGGCCAACTCCAGCGAAAACTCCCTATCTGGGCTCTTAAAGCTGCTCTCTTCTGATTTAGCTAATTAGAACTCAAATGTTTTTGGGAACATACACAAAAATATTAAATCCATAAACAACAAAATAGATAGCATCCATCGATCTGGGAACATCGCTAAAGAAATTGATAAATTAAAAAATCTGCAAGCGGAGCTAGGAAAATGGTATAAAATCAAAAATGATTACTACCACCAACTTTTAAGGGATAAATTTTTCAAAGAATACGATCAAAATACAGAATACTTTCATGCTTCTGCTTCGAATAAAAAAAGAATCAATGCGATTAATTCCCTTAGAGAACCTTCTGGGCTTTGGCTTTCAGATAGAGATCAAATCAACTCCTTGTTGCTTAAACATTTCCAATAGATAGGCACATCTCAAAACAGAAACTTTGGCTTTGATCTTTCCACCATCATAGACCCTTGCATCAACTCTGAGGAAAATGCCACTTTGACTGCTATTCCCTCTAAGGAAGAGATTTGGCACACAATCTCCAACTTGAATCAATGGGGAGCTCCAGGCCCAGATGGTTTTCAACCGGGCTTCCTTAAAGCCAACTGGGAGTTTTTGGGAACTGATATAATCAATATAGTCCAGGATTTCTTTCGCTCGGCTTTGATCGACAAAGATCTTAATCATTCCTTCATCACTCTCATCCCCAAAATTCCCACCCCCCAAACCCTAGGGGATTTTAGACCAATTAGCCTAAGTAACTCCATCTATAAAATCATCTCAAAGATCTTAGCTAATAGACTAAAGCCTATCCTTGGGAAATTAATCTCTCCAAATCAATCAGCCTTTCTACCTGGTCGACAAATTACTGATAACATTGTTATTGCTCACGAACTTATTCATTCGATGAGAACATCCAAGAAGAAAAAGGGTTTTCTTGCTCTAAAGCTAGACCTTTCAAAAGCTTTTGATAGGGTTGAGTGGAGTTTTATTGAAAGAGATATCCTGGCTTTTGGATTCTCAGATTTCTATACTAAAATCATAATGCAATGCATTTCAAAAACCTCTTTCTCCATCCTTCTGAATGGTTCTCCGGGACCATCCTTCAACAGTTCTAGGGGTTTAAGACAAGGTGATCCTCTGTCACCATACCTCTTCCTAATTTGCATGGAAATCCTATCTAGACTCCTTGGTAAGGCAATTGAAGACAAGAGAATATCGGGCTTTCAAATCAATAAAGATGCTCCAAACATCTCCCACCTCTTCTTTGCGGATGGTTGTTTTTTATTCACAAAAGCGTACATGGGAGAAGCTAAGAGCCTATTGGAGATCCTACAACTTTTTGGGAACATCACGGGTCAAATGGTTAATCTCTTAAAATCAAGTGTCTATTTCATCCCAAAAATTCACCCAAGACATGGAAAAATACTAGCCAAAATCTTGAAGGTTCCTCTGATGACAAAAAATGATAGATATTTGAGTACACCACTCTTCTTCGATAAGAACAGAAAAGCCAACTTTCATCCTTTGTTACAGCGATACTACTCTACGCTGCAAGGTTGGAAATCAAAGCTGTTGTCCCAAGCGGGAAGGACAGTATTGATAAAATCTATTCTTCAATCTTATCCGACTTACCAAATGCAAGTGTTGCTGCCAAAGGAAACTCTTGATCAGCTGGACCGAATTCAAAGAAATTTTGGGTGGAAAAAAGATGGACAAAAGAGAAAAGAAGGATTTATACAGGCCTGGAAAAGTATTAGCAAGCCCATATCTCAAGGTGGATTAGGGATTAAAAAACCCCATCAATTCAACTTGGCTCTACTCACCAAACTAGCCAGCCGGATGGTAACAGAACATCACCAATTATGGGTCAAACTTCTAAAAGCCAAATATTTCCCACATTTCCACCCACTTGAGAAATCTAAGGTTTCTAATCTTTCATGGATCTGGACCAGCATTAAAAAGGGTTTAGAACTAATAAAAGGTAACTTTATTTGGCAAGTCAAAAATGGAGTTTCGGTGAAAATATGGGAAGACAGATGGATTCCTAACATGGATATAATCCAGAGAATCCCTAATAACCAAGAACAAGCGCCAACAAGAGTCCAAGAGCTAATAACATATCAAAATAGTTGGGACCAGGAGAAACTAAACCAATTTTTTATATCGGAGGATAAGGTAAAAATTCAAGCTTTGACTCCAAGAAATCAAGAACAAGATGTTATTAGATGGAGACACCATAAATCCGGAAAATTTTCGGCCAAAAATGTTTATAATTTCTTAGCCAACCAGGATATGGATAGTATTGATAACATTGATTTCCCGTGGAACAAAATTTGGAGGATTCCTGTCATTCCAAGAATTAGACTGATAATATGGAAATTGGTTCAAAAAGTGCTACCAACTTCAGCGAGACTTGGTGCCCACAATCCGGAATCGATCCTTTCTGCAGCCTATGTAAAAACCATGAGAAAGAAACAAAAGTGCATCTATTTTGTGAGTGTCCTTTTACTAGGGCAGTTTGGTTTGGTCTTTCGCTTCACAACATCATACCCAGAAGATCCCATAACTCGATAATCGATTGGACCAAATGGTGGATTACAGAAGATAATTTGAGCCATATCAAGGTGAAGATATCAACTACGATTTGGTTCATTTGGAAATACAGATGCTCAGTAGTTTTTGAGAAAATTGATCCAAACCCAATAAGTTTAATAGGTCAAATTAATAGTTTTCTCAATTCTACCCCGTCTGATAGCCTTCATAACAATAAAATGAATCAAAGTAAAATGCCAACCAACATTACTTGGTCCAATCTAAAGTCAGACTGGATAATATTCATTGACGCCTCCTACAAAAAAGAAGATTCATCGATGGTATATGCTTTCATCCTATATTCTATGGACGAGGAGTCTTTCATTCATCTGTCTGCGGGTGCGGAGTGGGCAACGTCAGCTTTTCACGCGGAAGCAAAAGTCCTTCTAAAAGCTCTTTTATGGTTAAAAGAAAATATTTTATCAAGCGTCTCCATCGTAACAGATTGCAAAGTTTTGGAAGATAATTTAAACAGGATTACAACGAAGATGTCGTGGTCGGCAGAAAATACTTTACAGGAGATTCGAAGTCTTTTGGGAGATCTTCCACAAGCGAAAGTGAACTACATAAGGAGAAAAAATAACAAAGCAGCGGACTACATCGCCATGGAAGCGAGGATCAAAAGACTACAACATATGTCGAAGAATCTTAATCAAAAAGTTCATAGAACTAGCATCGATTCTAATACTTTTGACAAAAATGATCTTGTAAATCTCTTGTATTACATTTGCTAGCTTTTATAAATGAACTTTTCCATGAAAAAAACGCTCCATAGCTACTTCCATTGGAACTCGGAATGGGCAATTAATAGCCCAAAAAAATGCAAGGTAATTTTAAGAGCCGTTTGGATGTTGTAAAATTGAAAATCAAGGCAACTCAAATCACTTTTCCACTTTGACTTTAGTCAACGAAGGCTGGAGATTCTGGTACGGGTGGATAGCTAAATTGATCCTTTTTATAACAAGGTAACAACCATGAAAGAAAACTCTAATCACAGAACCACACTGTTTGGCAAAAGCTCCAACACAGTGGGTACCACAAAAAATATCTAATCACAGCTACAATTCAATTTAACAAGCTGATCCTCCTCTTTGGGAAAAGCTCTTAAACCAGTAAGTCCTCTTTTCAGTAGTTAATAAAATCCAATCCAATTATCAAAAAACAAAACCAAAATGATGAGTAAATCAAGAGTTTTTTCTTCACTGACGACTCAGTTTCTTGTTCTAATTCATCTATTTGTTTGTAGTTGTTTCTCAAAAGAGAATGGGTTTGAACCCTTGATTCAACTTCCCAGTAAATTAAGAAGAATTAGCTCAGGAAGTGTTTATAATGTTAATGATTATGGAGCTAAAGGAGATGGTTACAACAATGATACCCAGGTACACTTTCAAGCTCATCTATTCTGAATTTGCCATATTCCTGTGTTAGCATGATGTGACAAAACCCATTTGATGATTTAAGATTACGAAATAAACCCACTTAGAAATTTAGAAAACAGTGGAAAACCCCCATATTTCAGTCGTTTTAGTGGAGACAATGTATCTGAATCACTTCCATTGAGTAACTGATTGTTTGTTAGAATTATCAATTGGATATCAAATAGCAATGCAGACCCTGTTTCTGTTGTTCGCAACTAATAGAATATTTAGTTTCCATTGAGAACATTGAGTTTTCATTTTTGGCAATTATATTTCCAATAAAGGATACCGAACTTCTACTTTTGATATTTATCTAAGTTCAGGCTTTTAAAGATGCCTGGGATGTTGTTTGTTCTCTTCGATCACGGTCAATACTTGAGATTCCGGTAGGAAATTATCTGGTATGGCCAGTGGATTTTGCGGGTCCTTGTCGATCCAAGGTGACCTTGAAGGTGATATGTAGTATCAATACATAACATATGTATTATCAATATATAACATACTACATATCAATATATAACACACTACATATCAATATGTAGTATCCATACATAACATCCTACATATCAATATGTAGTATCAATACATAACATATTACTACTAGTATACTAGTATACTAGTTACTACTAGTATACTACATACTACATATGTTATTACTACATACTACATACTAGTTACTACTAGTATATTACATATTACATATGTTATTACTACATACTAACATACTAGTTACTACTAATTACTACTAGTATATACTAGTATACTACATATGTAATATGTAGTAACATATGTATTATTATACGTAATGTTATATACTAGGGTTAGTAGAGTAATTTTACTCTTTTCAAAACTTTTTGGATTAGGGAGTAAATATTTTTTGGCGCTGGACTAGCTAGTAACCCGGGTCGGGTTTTCTGGACTAAACAGTAAATCCCTCTTATTCTTTTGCTTCACCGTCTCTTATTCTTTTGGCGCTGGTTGTAAAGATTGATTCAAATCAGCATCAAACTAAGAAAATTGAAAAACTTGAATCGTTGAAAGTTGGATCTTATAGTTAACAATTAATTTTCTCTTTTAAGGATTTGAGATATTCAGACTTGATAATAATAGGCTTCCGTTTCAGAGGTTGTATTCATTGAGTTTCTTTAAAAACCACACGAAAAAAGAAGAACACAAAGCAGATCCGATTATGGTTTTATGGACTGAGAGTTATTTGAGCTCTATTACTATTTGGAGTTAAGAAATTAGTTTACAAGAGTGATGAAGGCTTCCTCTTATGGATAAGTTAACTTTGTTAGAATGTGGGCATCCAACTCAAAACCAATTGGCAATTACTGGAGTGGCCCTATAGATTATAAACCGCAGGATCTTAGATAACCCAGGCAATGTGGGAGTAATAATCTCAATACTCCCCCTCACGTGTAGCCTCGTTGGGTCTAACACGTGGACAATAATAAATCGGGTGACGCGGAGTAAAGGTGAGGTCAGATGACTCAACACAAACAACCTGCTCTGATACCATGTTAGAATGTGGGCCTCCAATTCAAAACCAATTGGCAACGAGTGGAGTGGCCCTATAGACTATAAACCGCAGGATCTTAGATAACCCAGACAATGTGGGACTAATAATATCAAACACTTCAATTCACCCTAATACCATATTTACTTTTTGTTACCTGATTACATACACAAATATTTTAACATAATTCCCTTTAATTGGAAGGAGAAGATGAAGGTTATGACAATTGCAAATCAGATCTGATTCAAACACCACACAAATTTCATATCACAAAATTAAGATATATCCATTCCTAAGAAACAATTCCATTTGAGGTTCACTTGCATTTAAAACTTCAATTTCTTCAAGTAGATTCATTGTATCCTTAAATCCCATACCAACATATTCAACCTAAATCATCATCATAATCTAAATCATCACCACTAACAAGAACGGCAACAGAAACAATAACAACTTTATTGATAAATTCAAATCCTAAATTATTAAATTTCAACCAGATCTATATTTTACCTTCTTGATTAACTAATAAAAATCAGCAGCTCCCGAAATTAAACACACACAAAATATCAACCACCATTGTTTAAGAATTTATTTGAGTAAGGAAACAGACGAAAAAATACTATAAAGGAAAGAGTCTTTTTTGTTGTCGAAATCGAGGACAAAGTCGCATAGAGTAAAACTTCTCTTTTCATTTCTCTCTTTTTAGATACGGAAATTCTATTCTGAGTTCCACCTACTCTGCGCCCAAGATGATGTGGAAGGTGTAGCTGTCACTAGTTCGGGTGAATTTTTTTTAATTAATCTTCTCTCTCCACCCTTCTTTCCAAATGCTGAAAAATCATGATTTTTTTTTGATCGGTAAAGAATTTGATGCTAGCGAGTTTCGAACTCAGGTCACTGGTATCATCACTCAGTGACTTTACCACTGTACCCAGTGAAAAATCATGAGAATTATTTATGTTTCTCTTGATCAATGAACTTAGGAAATTTAAGATAATTTATTCAAATCCATCCCCATCAAAAATGTGAAATTTATTAATCATCCACGAAAACGTATATCTTACTAAAATTTTAGAAAACCCAATGGATATTCAAAATGTGGTTTGATCATGTAAAATATGAACAGGGGGGTAGCCCTCGGGGGAGTTGAGTCTATTTCAGTTTTTACCCATTAGTCATTGGGGAGTTCAAAAGAGTCTCTCGAAATCCCCGTTAGTCATGGGATAGTTTAGAAGAGTCTCCCAAACTCCCTAGAAAACCCCGTTAGTCGTGTGGGAGTTTGAAAGAAACTCTTGAACTCCCTGTTAGTGGTAAAATCTGGAATACTAGAGAGTTGGTTTTTTTGGGGAGTTTTGGGGAGTTTATAGTGTATTTTTTGCCTCACTACAACTCTCTCAAAAGAGTAGAGATTTTGGGAGAGTCTCTCAAACTCCCCACACTCAAAACACCAAACTCTCTCAAACTCCCTACACTCTCTTAAACTCCCTCAAAATCCCCAAGATTCAAAATACATTAAACTTCCCCCAACTCATCTGTGGACTAACCCCTGGAAATTGAAGGTGGGTTTGTGAAAATTTAACAACAAAAAGATAAAACTGAAGGTGGTTTATATCTCATGTTTATCATCTCTGGAACTTTCTTTTTCTCACGAGTAAAATCAATCTTAACCTTTTACTATCTTTCTCTCTTCCCTCATGTTCAACTGTTCAAGTGGTTTTCATATCTTCCCCACTTAATAATAATCATATCATAATTCTGAAATCCTCTTAGTTACCCTTTCATGTTCTTCTCCATCTCCATCTTTTATCTTTGTTAATAACCATAAATGAATAGTCATAATCAATTTTAATTTATTCTTAGATATACACTTAATCCAGGAAAACCATAAATCAATCATAATTGAATTTGAAACAATTTTTTTTTCCAATTGAAGCTTCATATGAAAACATCGGATGCCTTTTTCCAAAAACAAATCAAAAGTGAACAACATTTAACTGATTAGGCTTGGTATTCAAATTGGAGTATTAACTACTCTATATGATAGCAGTTAGGATCGTTTTTGATTGATATTCAAATTCATCTGTTCTCGGTAGTACTTCCATGTAGAAAGGGATTTTAGGGAAGAGGAAAAAACAAATAAGAAGATCCTTGATGAGAGATAATAGTTGTTTCACGTGACTTTTTACACGTCACCACGCCACATCGGCTTGGGCGCAGAGTAAGGTGCAAACCAGGACTCAGAATAGCATTACCATTTTAGATACGTGGAGTAAGAAAAACTAATCATCTGGCCACCTATCCTCGCCATATCAGCATGCGGGTAAGTGGCGAGTAATGAGCGATCCGCCTAGCGCGACCGATTATTTTTGTAACAAATACCATATGGTCCTAATAATAATATATTAGAAAGAGTTTGGTCCAGTTGACCTAGTAAACTTTCTGTTTGGTCCATTTTCAAAATATATATTACTATCTGGTCCTAGAAATTATAGTTTGGTCTTAGGATGACGTCATGCATGATGTAATTATCATTTGGTAGGGAAAGAAATATCCTATTGGGACCATATATATAAAAAAAACCCTAGAAAATATCCTATTTTTTAGATTCACTTTCTCTCTCTTCTTTAGTTTTAGATCTAGTTTCTCTTATTTTCTCTCTTTTTTCCATTTTTTTTCTGCTAGTGATGAAGACGATGAAGATGATGATGAACGATTCTCTCTCCTCTCCATTTTTTTCTCTGCTAGTGATGAAAAAGATGAACTATGATGATGAATACGATGAAGTTTTGCATTTTTTTAATGTTTGATGTTGTTTTGATGATGAAGACTGTTTAAGGGTAAAAACTGATTCTTATGTTTTTGGTAATTTGGGGTGTGTTGATGAGAAACGAGTTCAAACCCTAAACAAATGCACTGCACGGGAATGCTTTTAGGTTCGAGAAATCAACCTATAAGACTCTGGCCTAAACCAAGAAATGGTCGTTCCATATTCAATTCGGTCACAAGGTGAATGAGAAGGGTTGATCTTAGGGAGGGAAGCGGAGAAGGTGTTTTAGATCAGAATGTTGAACTGTGAAGGTGTGGTTGTTATGACTTGCGTATCAGAAAATGGTTTCTGGCTACTTGTGTTGATAACAATTGTGTCATTCTTTTGTGTTGAATAGGTTGAAAACCTATTTATACAAGTCACTGAGCGCACCCTGATCTCTTAGGAAGTGGAGGAAGTGAAGTAGTGGAGAAGTGGGTTTTGCACGGAAGGTAGTAATCATCGTGTCTCGTTATGAGGGATGACTGACCACACGTTCTCCCATTACTCTCATTACTGATAACCGTCCGCCTTTCCTGACACGTTCTCGTAATGGACGTGTTGCATGCTGCACGCTGTAAACCGACATACCAATACCCCATTAAGCATCCCCCAGTTTGTGACATGTTTGATGTCTCGAAATAAGTGGGTCGTGGGACCCACCGCGGAGAATAGCATGGTGTTATTAGGTGAAACAACTAAGTTGTTTATGAGGCCAATATAAAATATTGTATGTATTCGATGCATGTGAAGCATCGCAATTAAGCAGCTAAAACTAATCGATGTGTATGAAGCATCATTGTTTTAGTGCCTGATTGCATGATGGACCACCTTTGGGTGATCGTTTGAGGATCGTACGGTAAAGTCATCACTTGGTCGATCGCCTCATGTGTAAGAAGGATGGTCGGTCTTCACAATGTTTCTTTGGTTGTTTTTCTAAAAATAAATCTATACCATCCAACTAGGCTGGAGAAGTTGGATGGTCGTGATCGTTTGCGGCAGTTTCAAACTGCCATTGACGCAACTTTAGGGTTTAGGGGGTCGCGCGGCCAACCCTCTTTGGGAGAGCGAATTCGAGGCTTCGATCGTCATCTCGAGCAGGTCGGTCGGTCATACGTGAAGGTGGGTCGACAGTGATCACACTGATGTCTTCGATGCCATTTGAGGTTAAATCTAAGCCACTCAAATCAGCTGGCGAAGATGAGTGGTCGAGATCGATTTGCGGCAGTAATGTATTGCTGCAAAGTAATTTTAGGTTTTTTGAAACAACGTGTTCACGCTTCTTTGGGCTAGCGTTTTGATGTGCTTTAGTCTTGCTATGAGCAAGTCGATCGACCACGTGTGGATTTGGTTCGACGTTGAACGCGTTTCCATCTCCTTGATCATTTGAAACACGATCTAAGCCGTCCAATTAAGCTGGCGAAGTTGGACGGATACGATTGATTAGCGGCAGTTGTGTAACGCTGCTTATTCAATTTAAGGTTTTAAAGGCTGCGCGATCACCCTCCTTGGGCCGGCGTTTTAATGTTCTTTGGTCCCGTTGGGGACAGGTCGATCGACCAAGGGAGAGCTTGGGCCGATGGTGAACACATCGGCATCCCTTTGATTGCTCGAGATGCGATCGAAGCCCTCCAACTAGGACGACTAAGTTGGACGGACGTGATGCGTTTTGAGACCGTTTTTGCCAGTCTCGATTCGTTTGAGTTATGTTCTGCAGCGTGAATGCCCATGTTTGGGTCAGTGTTCGAAGCACTTGCGAACGAGCTACATAGGGCTTGATCGACTGGGGCATTAGTGGGCCCGTTGGTGGTTATTAAGGTGATTACCTTGTTCTGCTAGGAGTAATCCAAGCTTGTTAAAATCGCGCGGCCAAATCGTGTGGCCGCGATTATTTTGGAGACATATATTAACAGTATAGATTCTATGTAGGGAATAAACATGCGTTCGATCATGCTATCTTTGATTAAAAGGGCGTCAATACGAGATCTCTTTGTCAGAGAACGATGCAGCCTGTGTGAGTACTTTCATGCAGACTTCAATACTGACACTTCGGGAGATTCATGCTACTCTGCTGAGAGTGAACATTAATTGTCATGTCATGCCAACATTGAGGGTTCTCTTGCGGAACATAGCGTAGGAAAATACAAGGCACACAATGCATTAAACGGATAATGCTACTAGGAAAATTCATAGAATATTCGGGATTGTTGCACTATTCTGAACGAATTCCATACATATTGAATTGCTCGATGAGTGAAGAGGTTTTTTGCACCCATCACTTCTTAAATGGCTTTATACCCTTGCAGGGCGTCAGCGCATTAAATACATGGTTTTACAATTTTAGCCCTATTCGAAAAAAACACCATCAACATTAAGTCCCCTGCTTAGCACGTAAGAGTGACATTGTTGCGGGTTAAGCAATGGATGGTGACGGTTAAATATAAAACTTATGAGGCAAGGTAGACAGGTGTTACCAGGATAGAGGCCGGCTAGGTTTTTGAGCAAGATACGCTTAACGAAGTATCAAGGCTTGCAGTGATCGTCCTCCTATCATACGTCAATTGCCTCCAGGTAGATTTCAAAATTTGCTAAACTCCATTGCGCTCGATTGCAAGAGGCCTTGACTTAGGTTGCTTGGAGTCCGGACTGCTGAGTCGCAACGAAAATCTTCTTTAAACTCCTGAATATTAACTGAAATGGATGTACGTTCATTCTGACCCTTTATCTCATAGGCTCATTCTTGCCCTTCTGATTGCGATGGTGAAATGCTTGGAATGCTTGTATCGGCAAAATATTCCGGAGTATTTGAGTGAAGTAAACGAGCTGAGAGGCGTTCTGTTGCCGACGAGCTGCTATCATGTCTTCAAGGACTTCGTTCTAAGAGACATCCTTTAAACCATCTTCTGAATCTTGGATGGTTGTATGGAATGGGATGCGATGAGCAGTCCCCAGTTACGCTTCATATTCGATGGTGTGGCTGGACACGTGAAAACATCTCCTATTTTTACTTTGGAGTCTTTGATGCACATGCACATGTACGTCTTCATGTTGAGAATTTTCTGCGGCTCGTAAACCTTCAACAGTGATGATGCTGATATTAGAAATAAACCGGTTGAGGGACGTGAAGGCATCCAAGCAGTCCCCAGGTGTAATTATCCTGAGCTTATTTTCTCTTGAAAGACGTACTTCCATTGCATTTGCTGGTAAGGTGTTGAAGCGGCTTCGGCCTCTGAAGAGAGCGTTGAAGTGGCTTCGGGAAAGAGTGCTGATGCGACTTCGAGAAAAAGCGTTGAAGCGGCTTCTTCTGGAGAGAGTATTGAAGCGGCTTCAGGAGCGTGCGTTGAAGCGGCTTATGGAGCGTGCGTTGAAGCGGTTCTTCTGGAGAGAGCGTTGAAGCGGATTCAGGAGAGAGTATTCGTTGAAGTGGTTTCTTCTGGAGAGAGAATTGAAGCAGCTTCAGAAGAGAGCGTCCGTTTAAGTGGCTTCTTCTGGAGAGAGCGTCGAAGGAGCTTCAGGATAGAGCGTGCTTTGAAGCGTCTTCTTCTGGAGAGAGCGTTGAAGCTCCTTATTATGGAGAGAGCGTTGAAACATCTTCAGGAGAGAGCGTACGTTGAAGCGGCTTCTTATAAAGAGAGCGTTGAAGCAGCTTCAGGAGAGAGTGTGTGTTGAAGCGGCTTCTTCGGGAGAGAGCGTTGAAGCGGCTCCTCCTAGAGAGAGCGTTGAAGCGGCTTCTCCTAGAGAGAGCGTTAAAGCGGCTTCTCCTTCAGTTTGATTTTCCCTTGCAAATTACATGCTTCTCGATCGAACGTACCTCTTGTGTTGAAGAAATCCTTGACTGACAGTGAAGGAATTTCATGTTGAGTCTTAGTCCCCAAGCGTGAGTTACATGGATCTCTGTCCGTAGTGGTTGTTGTTATGGTGAATCTCTGGCGAGCAACAAGATTCTTGGCTTGCAGCTATGATCAGAAGAGACTGCCAGGGAGAGGGATGGTAGCTACTTGCACGAACTTGGCAGTCTTCATATATGAGCTTTAAACTTGATAGATGTTGTAACGCTGGGTCTCTGAAGAAATAATTTGGGAGAGAGTTGGAGTTGAACCCAATGTTGATGAGGATAATACGAGTTGATGATCATGAGGCCGTCTTTGCGTCTACGTCGTGTTTCATAGACATTTAGGCATATCGTTGGTATTTAAATAATACATCTGCTCCCTCGAATACGTCTACGTCTTTGGGCATCTTGGAATCATAATGACAGCGGGCTTGCGTCTCTTCAAATTCAGCATCTTTGATATGGGTAGTGCTAAGCAGTCTCCAGCAACGCTCCTTTGCCTTTATCATCTTTGGATCGCGTCTTTCAGGAGTAGGGAATTTCCCTCATACGAATGACTTAACTAATAGGTTCTACAAATATGATGAAGCTCTTGACATGGAGAGTATGTGTGTACCTCTTAAGTCCCAGGCGCAACCTCCTTTGGTGATGCAACTACTTTTCTACGGGAGACGAAATTCTGAAAGCGTCTCTCATAGATGTTGTTGCCGTCGATCCAGATATGAAATATCTTGGAAGTTGTTTTATCATTGTGGCAGTCGTGCATGTGGTACTGAAGTTAAAGTGGACGATTTTTGGACGCGTAGGATGTTGTATCTCGGTGGTTTTTTTCTTGCTGCTTCAGTGAAACCGCTTACAGAAGGTTGAAGGTTGTATTGCCTGTTGGTCTGACGTGTCAAAGAGGCTTTATCCTCCATTCATGTCATAAGCAGCGTGGCTGGGTGCATTGTTTCTGAGGAGGTGGCTTCAAACTGGGATTTCCACTTGTAATTAAAGCTGAAGCAGGCTGTTCTCCGCAAAATGAAAGGCGCTCTTTCCAAAAAGAACGAGTTGTTGCTGAAAGACTTCCCTTGAATACTTGCACATTTTCTTTTATGTTTCCCTTTTAGGTGTCTTGAGTGATGTAAGGAATTCCTTTCACATTTTGATTTTCTGGTTTTTGAACTAGTAGATGATTGAATTTTTGAATTGGTTTATTTTTGAGATGATTTTATGAATGACTTTCTGAAAGGAATTATGTTTCAATTGGCTGAAAGCCGGCTTTCTTGTTTTGAATACGATCATTCTAAGTATCTCGTAGAAATTGCAAATGCTGCATAAGAAGGGAAACATGTAAAAGGAAGATAATGTGGTATCTAAGAACAACTGCATCATTGACTTCCTTCCTCGATGTGGGACGCATGCGTCAAGTCCCCAACAGGCTTTTAAAATGCAAAAGTGTTTAACGAAACTTACTTGTTCACAAGATCTCGGTCGAACGAGACTTGAATTCTCCAAGGGTGATCGCTTCGAATCCAAGTTGTTATGGCGCTCCTCGAGAAACCCGTAGTTGGATCGATCACTTCGATGAAACTGCGCACATTAATCTTCGGAGAACGGGGGTAACTCTCCTGAATTAATATTTCTTGGGAGAATATGCTTCTGGCCGTTGCATTCACTAGTAAAGCGATGAATGAATCTGAGGCAGTGGCAGTACCTCGGGTCTGTCATCTCTTGATCATTTGGATGTTCGTTGTTTCGTTGAATCATTCTTCCTAACAGAGTGATTCGCCCAAACTGCGGATTCTTTCTCGACATGATGACGCGGGCATCGTTATCTTCTTGAGGTTGCTCTCTTGAGGTGTCGGCTCCAGTAGACCTGAAGATGTCCCGGGATCGCTCCTATCCAGGCTGACATAATAGGCGAACCCTTTATGATGATTTAAAGATGTGTCAAGACTCCTTTGTTATTGTAGATGTACGAATTCTCGGAATTACACCATATTTTGGATCAATACGTTTTGTTGATGAAGTTATAGCGGATACTCCTGATCTTAAATTGGTAGCAGTGGTGGAATAGAGATAGACCTTTTCTTTTGTGACCTCTGCAGGTGTCTTCCAAGGACTCCACTGGTTTTGAATTTGTTGTCGACTATCTCCATACAGAAACAACGGCTACGCGAATCTTCACTTCGTCTTTCTGGGTTTGGACCCTTTGAGGCATTTCTGGTTTTCTCCATACAAAACTAGTGGTGTTGTAGAAAGGGTGATTGCTTCATCCGGATCTCGAGAGAAGCCGTTGCGTTCTTCTAAGTAGTAGTCGCGTCTTGTGTCTCCATGCGGCTTTCTGGTCCTTTCATCTGGGAGATTTACTGATGCTCAACTATCCAAGGTATTTTCAGTAGCATTATTTGAAAAAGCGTTTTTGTGAAGCTTCTTAGTGAATGGAACACCGGAATTGAAATTGGTTGTTGAACCTAAATTGAATTTAATTATTGAATTGAATCTAAGATCTACCCTTTTGAAATTGAGAAAACTGGAATGAATCCTGAGAAACTGATTTTGCAACCGAGAGATAAATCTCCCACTGTGGTCGCTAATTGTTTGAGGGTAAAAACTGATTCTGTTGTTTTTGGTAATTTGGGGTGTGTTGATGAGAAACGAGTTCAAACCCTAAACAAATGCACTGCACGAGAATGCTTTTAGGTTAGAGAAATCAACCTGTAAGACTCTGGCCTAAACCAAGAAATGGTCGTTCCAGATTCAATTCGGTCACAAAGTGAAGGAGAAGGGTTGATCTTAGGGAGGAAAGCGGAGAAGGTGTTTGAGATCAGAATGTTGAACTATGAAGGTGTGGCTGTTTATGACTTGCGTATCAGAAAATGGTTTCTGGCTACTTGTGTTGATAACACTTATGTCATTCTTTTGTGTTGAATATGTTGAAAACCTATTTATACAAGTCATTGAGCGCACCCTGATCTCTTAGGAAGTGGAGGATGTGAAGTAGTGGAGAAGTGGGTTTTGCACGGAAGGTAGTGATCGCCGTGTCTCGTTATGAGGGATGACTGATCACACGTTCTCCCACTACTCTCAATACTGGTAACCGTCCGCCTATCCTGACACGTTCTCGTAATGGACGCATTGCACGCTGCACGCTGTAAACCGCCAGACCAATACCCCAGTAAGCATCCCCCAGTTTGTGACATGTTTGATGTCTCGAATAAGTGGGTCGTGGGACCCACCGCGGAGAATAGCATGGTGCTATTAGGTTAAACAACTAAGTTGTTTATGAGGCCAATATAAAATATTGTATGTATTCGATGCATGTGAAGCATCGCAATTAAGCAGCTAAAACTAATCGATGTGTATGAAGCATCATTGTTTTAGTGCCTGATTGCATAAGCCGCGGATTGGCGTCTTAAAGGAGGCATGATGGACCACCTTTGGGTGATCGTTTGAGGATCGTACGGTCAAGTCATCACTTGGTCGATCGCCTCATGTGGAAGAAGGATGGCCGGTCTTCACAATGTTTCTTTGGTTGTTTTTCTAAAAATAAATCTATACCATCCAACTAGGCTGGCGAAGTTGGATGGTCGCGATCGTTTGCGGCATTTTAAAACTACCATTGACGCGACTTTAGGGTTTAGGGGGTCGCGCGGCCAACCCTCTTTGGGCGAGCGAATTCGAGGCTTCGATCGTCATCTCGAGCAGGTCGGTCGGTCATACGTGAAGGTGGGCCGACAGTGATCACGTTGATATCTTTGAGGCCGTTTGAGGTTAAATCTAAGCTACTCAAATCAGCTGTCGAAGATGAGTGATCGAGATCGATTTGCGGCAGTAATGTATTGCCGCAAAGTAATTTTAGGTTTTTTGAAACAGCGTGTTCACGCTTCTTTTGGGCTAGCGTTTTGATGTGCTTTAGTCTTGCTATGAGCAATTCGATAGACCACATGTGGAGTTGGTTCGACGTTGAACGCGTTGGCATCTCCTTGATCATTTGAAACACGATCTAAGCCGTCCAATTAGGCTGGCGAAGTTGGACGTATACGATTGATTAGCGGCAGTTGTGTAACACTCCTTATTCAATTTAAGGTTTTAAAGTGTGCACGATCACCCTCCTTGGGCCGGCGGTATAATGTGCTTTGGTCCCGTTGAGGACAGGTCGATCGACCAAGGGAGAGATTGGGCCGATGGAGAACACATCGGCATATCTTTTATTGCTCGAGATGTGATCCAAGACGTCCAACTAGGCCGGCTAAGTTGGACGGACGTGATGCGTTTTGAGACCGTTTTTGCCAGTCTCAATTCGTTTGAGTTATGTTATGCAGTGTGAAAGCCCATGTTTGGGTCGGGTTTCGAAGCACTTGTGAACGAGCTACATAGGGCTCGATCGACTAGGGCATTAGTGGGCCCGTCGGTGGTTATTAAGGTGATTACCTAGTTCTGCTAGGAGTAATCCAAGCTTGTTAAAATCGCGCGGCCAAATCTTGTGGCCGCGATTTTTGAGACTGATATTAACGTTCTAGATTCTATTTAGGGAATAAACATGCGTTCGATCGCGCTATCTTTGATTAAAAGGGCGTCAATACGATATCTCTTTGTCAGAGAACGATGCAGCATGTGTGAGTACTTTCATGCAGACTTCAATACTAACACTTCGGGAGATTCATGCTACTCTGCTGAGAGTGAACATTAATTGTCGTGTCATGCCAATATTGATGGTTCTCTTGCGGAACATAGTGTAGGAAAATACAAGGAACGCAATGCATTAAATGGATAATGCTACTAGGAAAATTCATAGAATATTCGGGATTGTTGCACCATTATGAATGAATTCCATACATATTGAATTGCTCGATGAGTGAAGAGGTTTTTTGCACTCATCACTTCTTAAATGGTTTATACCCTTGCAAGGCGTCAGCCATTAAATACAGGGTTTTACAATTTTATCCTTATTCAAAAAACCACCATCAACATTAAGTCCCCTGCTTAGCACGTAACAGTGACATTGTTGCGGGGTAAGCAATGGATGGTGACGGTTAAATATAAAACTTATGATGCAAGGTAGACAAATGTTACCTGGATAGAGGCCGGCTAGGTCTTTAAGCAAGATACGCATAACGAAGTATCAAGGCTTGCAGTGATCGTCCTCCTATCATACGTTAATTGCCTCTAGGTGGATTTCGAAATTTGCTAAACTCCATTGCGCTCGATTGCATGAGGACTTGACTTAAGTTGTTTGGAGTCCGGACTGCTGAGTCGCAATGAAAATCTTCTTTAACCTCCTGAACATTGACTGGAATGGAATTGCGTTCATTCTGACCCTTTATCTCATAGGCTCATTCTTGCCTTTCTGATTGCGATGGTGAAATGCTTGGAATGCTTGTATCGGCAAAATCTTCCGAAGTCTTTGAGTGAAGTAAACGAGCTGAGAGGAGTTCTGTTTCCGACGTGCTGCTATCAAGTCTTCAAGGACTTCGTTCTAAGCGACATCCTTTGAACCATCTTCTGAATCTTGGATGGTTGTATGGAATGGGATGCGATGAGCAGTCCCCAGTTACACTTCATATTCGATGGTGTGGATGGACACGTGAAAACATCTCCGATTTGTACTTTGGAGTCTTTCATGCACATGCACATGTACGTCTTCATGTTGAGAATTTTCTGCGGCTCGTAAAGCTTCAACAATGATGATGCTGATATTAGAAATAAACCGGTTGAGGGACGTGAAGGCATCCAAGCAGTCCCCAGGTGTAATTATCCTGAGCTTATTTTCTCTTGAAAGATGTACTGCCATTGCATTTGCTGGTAAGGTGTTGAAGCGGCTTCGGCCTCTGAAGAGAGCGCTGAAGTGGCTTCGGGAAAGAGTGATGATACGACTTCGAGAGAGAGCGTTGAATCGGCTTCTTCTGGAGAGAGCGTTGAAGCGGCTTCTGGAGCGTGCGTTGAAGCGGTTCTTCTGGAGAGAGCGTTGAAGCGGCTTCAGGAGAGAGCGTGCGTTGAAGTGGCTTCTTCTGGAGAGAGCGTTGAAGCGGCTTCAGGAGAGAACGTGCGTTGAAGTGGTTTCTTCTGGAGAGAGCTTTGAAACAACTTCAGGATAGAGCGTGCATTGAGGCGGCTTCTTCTGGAGAGAGTGTTGAAGCGCCTTCTTATGGAGAGAGAGCGTTGAAATAGATTCAGGAGAGAGCGTGCATTGAAGCGGCTTCTTCTGGAGAGAGCGTTGAAGCGGCTTCTCCTTTAGTTTGATTTTCCCTTGCAAATTACATGCTTCTCGATCGACCATCTCTCTTGTGTTGAAGAAATCCTTGACTGACGGTGAAGGAATTTCATGCTGAGTCTCAGTCCCCAAGATTGAGTTACATGGCTCTCTGTCTGTAGTGGTTGTTGTTATAGTGAAGCTCTGGCGAGGAACAAAGATTCTTGGCAGCAGCTATGATCAGAAGAGACTGCCAGGGATAGGCATGGTAGCTACTTGCACGAACTTGGCAGTCTTCATATATGAGCTTTCAACTTGATAGATGTTGTCACTCTGGGTCTCTGAAGAAATAATTTGGGAGAGAGTTGGAGTTGAACCCAATGTTGATGAGGATAATACGAGTTGTTGATCATGAGGCCGTCTTTGCGTCTACGTTGCGTTTCATAGACATCCAGGCATATCGCTGGTCTTTAAACAATATATCTTCTTCCTCGAATACGTTTACGTCTTTGGGCATCTTGGAATCATAATGACAGCGGGCATGCGTCTCTCCAAATTCAGCATCTTTGAGATGGGTAGTGTTAAGCAGTCTCCAGCGACGCTCCTTTGCCTTTATCATCTTTGGATCGCGTCTTTGAGGAGTAGGGAATTTCCCTCATGCGAATGACTTAACTAATAGGTACTACAAATATGATGAAGCTCTTGACATGGAGAGTCTGTGTGTACCTCTTAAGTCCTAGGCGCAACCTCCTTTGGTGACGCAACTACTTTTTCTACGGGAGATGAAATTCTGAAAGCGTACCTCATAGATGTTGTTGCCGTCGAGCTAGATATGGAATATCTTGGACGTTGTTTTATCATTGTGGAAGTCGTGCATGTGGTACTGGAGTTGAAATGGACGATTTTTGGACGCGAAGGATGTTGTATCTCAGTGGTTTTTTTCTTGCTGCTTCAGTGAAACCGCTTACAAAAGGTTGAAGGTTGTATTGATTTTTGGTACGACGTGTCGAAGAGGCTTTATCCTCCATTCATGTCATATGCAGCGTGGCTGGGTGCACTGTTTCTGAGGAGGTGGTTTCAAACTGGGATTTCCACTTGGAATTGAAGCTGAAGCAGGCTGTTCTCCGCAAAATGAAAGGCGCTCTTTCCAAAAAGAACGAGTTGTTGTTGAAAGACTTCCCTTGAATACTTGCGCATTTTCTTTTATATTTCCCTTTTAGGTGTCTTGAGTGATATAAGGAATTCCTTTCACAGTTTGATTTTATGGTTTTTGAACTAGTAGGTGATTGAATTTTTGAATTGGTTTATTTTTGAGATGATTTTATGAATGACTTTATGAAAGGAATTATGTTTGAATTGGTTGAAAGCAACATTCTGGTTTTGAATACGATCATTCTAAGTATCTCGTAAAAATTACAAATGTTGCATAAAAAGGGAAACATGTAAAAGGAAGATAATGTGGTATCTAAGAACAACTGCATCATTGACTTCCTTCCTCGATGTGGGACGCATGCGTAAAGTCCCCATCAGGCTTTTAAAATGCAAAATTGTTTAACGAAACTTACTTGTTCACAAGATCTCGGTTGAACGAGACTTGAATTCTCCAATGGTGATCGCTTTGAATCCAAGTTGTTATGGCGCGCCTCGAGAAACATGTAGTTGGTTCGATCATTTCGATGAAACTGCGCACGTTAATCTTCGGAGAAAGGGGATAACTCTCTTGAGTTAATATTTCTTTGGAGAATATGCTTCAGGCAGTTGCATTCACAGGTAAAACGATGAATGAATCTGCGGCAGTGGCAGTACCTTGGGTGCGTCATCTCTTGATCATTCGGATGTTCGTTGTTTCGTTGAATCATTCTTCCTAACAGAGTGATTCGCCCAAACTACGGATTCTTTCTCGACATGATGACGCGCGCATTGTTATCTTCTTGAGGCTGCTCTCTTGAGGTGTCGGCTCCAGTAGACCTGAAGATGTCCCGGGATCGCTCCTATCCAGGTTGGCATAATAGGCGAACCCTTTATGATGATTTAAAGATGTGTCAAGATTCCTTTTTTATTGTAGATGTACGAATTCTCGGAATTACACCATATTCAAGATCTACACGTTTTGTTGATGAAGTGATAGCGGATACTCCTGATCTTAAATTGGTAGAAGTGGTGGAATAGAGATAAACCTTTTCTTTTGTGACCTCTGCAGGTGTTTTCCCAGGACTCCACTGGTGTTGAATTTGTTGTCGACTATCTCCATATTGAAACAACGGTTATGCGAATCTTCACTTCGTCTTTCTGGGTGTGGACCCTTTGAGGAATTTCTGGCTTGCTCCATACAACACTTGTGGTGTTGCAGAAAAGGTGATTGCTGCATCCGGATCTCGAGAGAAGCCGTTTCGTTCTTCTAAGTAGTAGTCGCGTCTTGTGTCTCCACGCGGCTTTCCGGTCCTTTCATCTGGGAGATTTACTGGTTCTCAACTATCCAAGGTATTTCTAGTAACATTGCTTGAAAAAGCGTTTTTGTGAAGCTTCTTAGTGAATGGAACACCTGAATTGAAATTGTTTGTTGAACCTAAATTGAATTTAATGATTGAATTGAATCTAAGATCTACCCTTTTGAAATTGAGAAAACTGGAATGAATCCTCGAGACTAATTTTGCAGCCGAGAGATCAATCTCCCACTGTGGTCGCCAATTGTTTGAGGGTAAAAACTGATTCTACTGTTTTTGGTTATTTGGGGTGTGTTGATGAAAAACGAGTTCAAACCCTAAACAAATGCACTGCACGGGAATGCTTTTAGGTTAGAGAAATCAACCTGTAAGACTCTGGCCTAAACCAAGAAATGGTCGTTCCGGATTCAATTCGGTTACAAGGTGAAGGAGAAGGGTTGTTCTTAGGGAGGGAAGCGGAGAAGGTGTTTGAGATCAGAATGTTGAACTATGAAGATGTGGATGTTTATGACTTGTGTATCAGAAAGTGGTTTCTGGATACTTGTGTTGATAACACTTGTGTCATTCTTTTGTGTTGAATAGGTTGAAAACCAATTTATACAAGTCATTGAGCGTACCCTGATCTCTTAGGAAGTGGAGGAAGTGAAGTGGTGGAGAAATGGGTTTTGCACGGAAGGTAGTGATCATCGTGTCTCGTTATGAGGGATGACTGATCACACGTTCTCCCACTACTATCATTACTGATAATCGTCCGCCTTTCCTGAAACATTCTCGTAATGGACGCGTTGCACGCTGCACGCTGTAAACCTCCAGACCAATACCCCAGTAAGCATCCCCCAGTTTGTGACATGTTTGATGTCTCGAATAAGTGGGTCTTGAGACCCACCGCCGAGAATAGCATGGTGCTATTAGGTGAAACAACTAAGTTGTTTATGAGTCCAATATAAAATATTATATGTATTCGATGCATGTGAAGCATCGCAATTAAGCAGCTCAAACTAATCGATGTGTATGGAGCATCATTGTTTTAGTGCCTGATTGCATAAGTCGCAGATTGGCGTCTTAAAGGAGGCATGATAGAACACCTTTGGGTGATTGTTTGAGGACCTTACGGTCAAGTCATCACTTGGTCGATCGCCTCATGTGGAAGAAGGATGGCCGGTCTTCACAATGTTGATTTGCTTGTTTTTCTAAAAATAAATCTATACCATCCAACTAGGCTAGCGAAGTTGGATGGTCGTGATCGTTTGCGGCATTTTCAAACTGCCATTGACGCGACTTTAGGGTTTAGGGGGGTCGCTCGGCCAACCCTCTTTGCGCGAGCGAATTCGAGGCTTCGATCGTCAGCTCGAGCAGGTCGGTCGGTCATACGTGAAGGTGGGCCGACAGTGATCACGTTGATGTCTTTGAGGCCGTTTGAGGTTAAATCTAAGCCACTCAAATCAGCTGGCGAAGATGAGTGGTAGAGATCGATTTGTGGCAGTAATGTATTGCCGCAAAGTAATTTATATTTTTTGAAACAGCGTGTTCACGCTTCTTTGGGCTGGCGTTTTGATGTGCTTTAGTCTTGTTATGAGCAAGTCGATCGACCACGTGTGGAGTTGGTTCGACGTTGAACGCGTTGGCATCTCCTTGATCATTTGAAACACGATCTAAGTCGTCCAATTAGGCAGGAGAAGTTGGACAGATACGATTGATTAGCGGCAGTTGTGTAACGCTGCTTATTCAATTTAAGGTTTTAAAGGATGCGCGATCACCCTCCTTGGGCCGGCGTTTTAATGTGCTTTGGTCCCGTTGGGGACAGGTCGATCGACCAAGGGAGAGCTTGCGCCGATGGTGAACACATCGGCATCTCTTTGATTGCTCGAGATGAGATCCAAGCTGTCCAACTAGGCCAGCTAAGTTGGACGGACGTGATGCGTTTTGAGACCGTTTTTGCCAGTCTCAATTCGTTTGAGTTATGTTATGCAGCGTGAATGCCCATGTTTGGGTCAGTCTTCGAAGCACTTGTGAACGAGCTACATAAGGCTCGATCGACTAGGGCATTAGTGGGCCCGTCGGTGGTTATTAAGGTGATTACCTAGTTGTGCTAGGAGTAATCCAAGCTTGTTAAAATTTCCCGTCCAAATCGTGTGGCCGCGATTATTTTTGAGACTGATATTAACAGTATAGATTCTATTTAGGGAATAAACATGCGTTCGATCACGCTATCTTTGATTAAAAGGGCGTCAATACGAGATCTCTTTGTTAGAGAACGATGCAGCCTGTGTGAGTACTTTCATGCAGACTTCAATACTAACACTTCGGGAGATTCATGCTACTCTGCTGAGAGTGAACATTAATCGTCATGTCATGCCAACATTGAGGGTTCTCTTGCGGAAGATAGCGTTGGAAAATACAAGGCACACAATGCATTAAATGGATAATGCTACTAGGAAAATTCATAGAATATTCGGGATTGTTGCACCATTCTGAATGAATTCCATACATATTGAATTGCTCGATGAGTGAAGAGGTTTTTTGCACTCATCACTTCTTAAATGGCTTTATACCCTTGCAGGGCGCCAGCGCATTAAATATAGGGTTTTACAATTTTATCCTTATTCGAAAAACCACCATCAACAAAGACGTTGATGTTAAAGATTTTGCTGCTATTTATGACGATGATGAACCTTTATCATCTTCACATGCTTGGGTAAGTTTCGGATCTACAAAAGAACCTTGAAATCCTTTGATTTCTTCATCTTTTTCTTCATCATCACTTTGGATCTTCTGTTCTTGATTTTTGGATCTGCTGCTGTTGTTGTTCGTGTTGCTGTTGAAGATGAAGACGAAGATGAACTGTGTTCCTGTTGAAGATGAAGATGAACTCTGTTGTTGCTCGTGTTAAAGTTGAAGATGAAGATGAACTTTGTTGTTGTTGTTGTTGAAGATGAAGAATGATGAAGACGACGAAGTTCATCAAACAGAATGAACTCGTGTGTGTTCATGTAAAGAATGAACTCTGTTTTTAGATCTTGAATTACTAGGTGTTCATGTAAAGAATGAACTCGTGTTGAAGATGAACTCTGTTTTTTTGCGTGTTCATGTAAAGAATGAACCTTTTTTTTTATGTGGTCATGTAAATAATGAACTCATTTATAGGTTTGAAATAGTTAGTTGTTGTTAGGTGTTCATTTTGTCGAATGAACTATGTTTTCTTATAGGTTCTATCATGAAGAATGAACTATGTTTCCACATAGATTTTAATAGGTGTTCATTTGAAAGAATGAACTCCAGAGTTCATCAGACATAATGAACTGCTACAAAAAATAAGTAGGAAATTAAGTTTAGTTTTATTAGGTGTTCATTTGAAAGAATGAACTCCGGAGTTCATCAGACATAATGAATTGCTACAAAAAAAGTAGGAAATTTAGTTTGGTTTTATTAGGTGTTCATTTGAAGAAATGAACTCCGGAGTTCATCAAACAGAATGAACTGCTACAAAAAATAAAGAAGAACCAACACGCAAGGGTACATTGGCCCATTTAATATTTTAAATAATTATGGACCAAATGGAAAAGGTGATTCCTGAAAAGACTAAATAGACTTGGGACCACCTAAAAAAGTACCACACGTATTTTCCCTTATTTTTCAACAACTATTTTTATTTTATTTTTTAAAGATTTTTTCAACAACTTCAAATTACCCCTTATTTAAAAAAAAAAGTAAGGTTCTAAAAACGTTAGGCCAAGCATTATGGTGCAGGCATCCCTTCTCTATCCTCAAATAAAGGGAAGAGATAGCACAAGGAAGGCAACCTCATTATGGTGCCCTTTTTTCCCTTTCCTACACGATACGACTACTAGTAGCCGTATGAATAGCGCCAAACGGCTACTCAGGAGCCGTATTTTTTTCCAGTTTCTTTTCCAATGAGAGTATATTTGTCTAGGTTAAGAAGATATTTTAGAGTAAAAAAGAGATATATAATAGGTAAAAAGGAGATATAGTAGGTAAAAAAAGAGTTTTGATAAAGAAAAAATTTAAGATAAAACTTTAAAAGCCAGAAATGGCTACTCAGTTGTTGTGTAAGATGTTACGGCTACTCAGTAGCCGTAAAGCGTACATTCATACGACAACTGAGTAGTCGTGTGATTTTTCTTACCTGCTCCCTGGTTCAGATGTGATCCTCCTTATAAAGAAAGACATAAATATTCCTACACATGTAGGGATATGGAAGACAAGAGTGCTTGCTACTTTTGGTTTTTTTCCCCACATATGAGAGTTAGGGCAGGGAAAAGGGGCACCATAGTGCTTGGTCTTAGAGACGGCCTTAGCTTTCCCATCTCCATTTTAAAAACTTATTAAAAAGAGAGGTGGTTGGGCGGAGATTGAAGTTTGAAAGGATCAGAAAGAGAGACGTGATGAAGACGATGATAGAAAACCAGCTCCAGTCATGGAAGCTAAGATTATCTTTCAGAAATTTAACCATCCTTATTTGTTTTTTCAACGTTATTACTTTCCTTCTCCTTCTTCAAGGATTTTTCTCAGCAATATCCAATAAAAAACTTACTCCAAATCAACAAGATGCAGGTTCATCTCTCACTTTTTCCTTCTTTCATTTTCATTATCAGTTTCGTTTGTCCGATGAAATTACTTTAAGCTCAAACAAAACACTAGTTATATTTCAGGATTTTACACAATACTAGGTCGAATTTGTCAGCTTTAGGTTGAAACAGTTTAAGTTATTTTCTTTTATTCAATTGAAATTTCGATTGCTTCCTCTCTAAAAGGGAGCTAAAAGTAATGAACACCAGTGAGTAATTGCATTTTGTAGGGTTGGTAATTCTGAGTAAGGTTTTAGGGTTTAGTAATCATTGGGGATTTATATCTTCTAATAGTAGAAACTAAGAAGGTAGATTGTGGTGAAATTGTGCTACCAATGCAAGGATGTCACAAACTTCGAGAGGTGCATTTTATTAGCCAAAGGGCACTTACCATCTAAAAATAGGTTTCTGGAACTTGATAAACAATGGGTCTTCGAGGGTTCGTTTAATTGACCTCGCTTAAAGTATTAAGTAGTCACATTTTCTGTGTTCTTGATTATTGTATGTATTTAGTTAATTCATTATTGAGTAATTCCTGTGAATATTTCATATGCAGCACAACTGCAATATATTATGGAGTCTGAAGAGATCCGTCGTTCCATGGAGCCTGTGGAGTTAATTAAGAGAGTAAGTCTGATAGGATTACTTAATACAAGAAAAAAATCCATTGAAGTTGCTTGCTCCTTCCTGTTCCCTATGATTGAAACCTTAGCAAATGGATTTTACTTTTTCGTAGTCTATATTTTTCAATGGCACCCATGTTTCAAACCTCAAGTTAATTCTTGTCCAACTGATTGTAGGTGAAGGAAATAGAGCAAGAAGCATATTTGGTCCCAGAACGAGGGGAACAAAAAGCCTCAAAGCAAACTAGTGCTGTCGATCTTTCAAAGAGACTTAAGTCTCGTGCATCTGGTGATTCTAACAGCCAAAGAGGTAATTTTCTAATGGATTAACCTATATTAACAACAATAAGCTGTTGGTATCATTTCAAAAGGTCCTTTTGTATTAGCTACAATAGTTCAGCTTCTGAATCAGTATAACCTATGGCATTAGCATACATATAACATATTGAGTACTTCTGTATTTTTCATTAACGTAATGGATGTGGCAGTAAAATTACATGAAGTAGTTGATGTGCTCATGAGTGGGCTGTATAGGTTAGAAGAACATCTGTGAAAGGCAATTCAGAAATCCAGATGAGAACATTTGCTTGTCACTTGTTGAAATAAGAATGATGGATTCTTCTCTTGTGCGGTCATTTAGTTAATTTATAGCATACGTTGTAAAAATAATTAAGCCATGAAAACACAAATGTGAAATGCCTTATCGGTATCCCCATAGTAACAGGAAATTTTAGCTACTGTACATAGTTTTTTAATTAGGGAATGATAACAGTGAAAGTTATGTGGTTCTCAAAGGTGGCTTAAACAGACCCCTACAATTTATCCTAAACCATAGTGTGAGTAATTCATTGTATCGAATGGGTGCTTTTAAGCTACCTAAGTATCTCATTGATCAATTGACTTCTATTCAGAGAAGGTTTTTTGGGGGTTTAGCCTTACACTATACCTAAGTATCAAATACCTTACACTATAGAGGTACAAATTTTCTTGCTTGGCATAAAGTTTGCAAGGCAAGAGATATGGCTCGTTTAGCCTTCGGAGACTTGGAAAAATTGAACTTAGCCATGCTCACAAAACTAGCATGGAGAGTTGGCACAGAGTACAATCAGTTGTGGGCTCAAATTTTTCGAAACAATTTTTTCAAAAATATAGACATCCTGCATCAAACAGTGGCAGCTAAAGTTACTTCCTATGCTTGGAATGACATTGAAAAAGGTCTTCAGATTGTACAACAAAACTACTTCATGGAATATACAATGGTATTGGTCAGGAACCTAAGATTTGGTTAGATAGATGGCTACCAGCTTTACATCATCCACCAGTTCCAATAAGTGATAGCTCTGAAAATTTTGATATTGATGTTGATTTGATTATCTTCCTTAGTACATGTTTGGCTTCTTTACCCTCTTCATTTAATTAAGGCTACAGAGAACCTAGCGTCATCTGTCAAGAACAATCAACCTGTCTATATGAACATAAAGATAACCTACTCCTCAATTTATAACTATGAGATAATCATCTATGCTCGGGGTATTGAGAACACTATCATGGAACCTCATAATTTTTTTAGGTATATTTTAGAGTAGGAGTCGATATCTTATTGCACTCCACGCATGTTGAAGAATAATTTGTGGTCGAAGTTCAGATCTAGCGGTATCCATTGTTCCCGCTGGTGTGGACTTTAACACCCACAGTGCGGAGCCAGATGCTGGATGTGACGCATATCTTCCCCAAGGCTTTTGAAAAGTTACAATGTTTTGGGGTTGACAATTCCCTTTAGAGATGCCATTATTTTAGACTTTTGCTTGAAGGTGTTACCTTATACAACCAAGGGGTGGATAAAAGGGGAATAAATGGGTCATATTTGATGGAAAGTGTAACTGTCATGAATTCAGTTTCTTTTTGGACTGTTACGCAAAATTCACGTTTTTTTTGCAACAAACAAAAGCATATGCCGTCTTGCTTTTGTTTTATCGAGAAACTCAGACTTGGTACCTGTGGTTGTCATCCATTTCCTTGGTTTATTACCACCACCAGGGTGGAGGACATATAGGTTGTGAAACTCCAAAACAACATGAAGCGCTCTTGATGCGTGCCGTTTGTTTACACATTAGAATGAAGGAACTAGGTAAGGTATGCCCTTCTGGTCTATAACTACGATTAGATTTTGAACTAGCTCTTTCTATCTCATTGTACAAAATAAGCTTCATAACTCATTAGTGATATGTTTATAGCCCGTTTATTCAGTTGTTCAATTTGAGACAAGCTCCAATTATAATTATGTTGAAGGTGTAAATTTAATGTCATTGTCATTATAAGTTGTTCATTTTATTTATTTTTTATTTTTTTTTGCAAGTCTTGGGTATGGGGTCTGCAGGAGCAGTTCTCCTCTTTGATTGGGTAGTATTAGTTTTTTGAAATCACTGTTACCATGTCTTAGAATAATAATAATTACTCTTTAATATATACTTGTAGTTTCAGCTCTTGAGGAGTGGAACAAGCGGAAGATGGAACGCGCTAGGCAAAGGGAACTTGGGAAAAACGGAACAGCCACTTCATAAGCATAAAAGGATCATATTGATTGTATATTTCATCCATATCCAAAAGTGATTGTACGATTTGTGTAAATTTACTGCTATAAAGTTAGACGACTTGAAATGCTTCTTTCTAACCACGATCTTCAAATATCATCTTTTTATTTCTAACACAGTCTAAAGGTAGGTTATAATGCCTGGCCAGTTGGAGGCCTACCAGATAGGTTAAAAGATATTTACTGCTATAATTTACTGCTCTTGGAGGGAGGCCTATCGCCATCTTCAAGTGATATTTACTGCTATAATTTACTCCCTCCGTCTCAGAAAAAGTGATATTTTCACTTTTTTATTTTTGCCGGAAGGAGTATATGACCTTTGCCGGAAGGAGTATATGACCTGATGAGTCTCGAGGAGATCTTACAAGTAAAAAAAAACAGAAAAAGAGGCGGAACACCCAACGAGCATGATTTCCACCAATTTCTTTGTGGAATCTAGCTGCGGCATCAGTTCTAACCAGAATTTTCAATAACAGCCATTAGCTGAAGCTATATTTTCTTTGCCGTTGGAGTTCTCTAACGGGAATGTGAGTTGATTCTATTTTATCCTCCACCCCCTTGCTTAAATATCTTGGAAAACTCCATTCCGAGTTTCTAGGTTCAGTAAGATCAACTTCTGCTTAGCTAGAAATAGATCTCGAGGTACCAAAAATTTTAGTGGGAGATTACCATAGTTCTATGAATTTTCTCATAGATCTCTTTCTTTCAAATACGGTTTGCATCCCTCTAAACTTATCTTCTTAGTGGCAATTGTTCTTGGCGGTTGTATTATACTTGACCTATTTTTAAACGCAATTTAGGCAACAGTTCTCTGTGAAAGTAGCAGGTGCATAGAATTCAAAAGCTGTAATCACCACTCATCAGTTCTGACAATAGGAATTCAAAAGATGGTCCGGAGTTGCATTTTAACCAAATGAATCATGAAACCCATCGAATTCTGACAACAGGTAAGACAGAGCATGGTTCAGGTTAATGCAAATTCCTCAAATAAACCACGGATAAAAACAGGAGTTCGAAGTGACGTACAACCCAATATGCAATTTGATTTCACAGACGATTCAACCAAATACCATTACACTGAAAGCAGTTCCTTTCAGGAAAAGAAAGAAAAAATGGAAAGAAATGAGTGGTGATGCAGATTATACCGAACCACCAAATAGCTACTTATCTACATAAGTTTATTGCGTGAGTGATACACCATCATATTGTCTTCCTTTCTTTTCAATCTCGTCAAGGCTTGTTTGAAAACCTTAATTAAGAGTCAGATCCGTCAAGTGCCAAGTGTGTTTTTAACCAGCTGCATACCTCATCCATTTCTTCAGGGATGGTGTAGTGTCCAAGACTGCAAGAAACAACAACAGAAGGGTCGTAAGATATCTCCACATAATCACATAAACCTTCATCTATGGTGACAAACCAAATAATATACCTATCATAGGTTTTGAAAGTGAGTTTTTTGAATCCTGTCGAGCTCAAGACTTCTGAAGATTTTGCTCCGTGATTGTATTGGACGACGTCATCAACTAAAATAAGAAAACAAGATAGGGATGCATCATCCATCACATGCATTAAATAGGATAACTCTTTTGTGCAACTGCGGATGCTTTGTCGTTACCAACATAAGATGCGTGTATATATATATATATATAGAAAAGTTTTGAGAGATGATGCAATTCATAAAGGAAATAAAGGAATATCATCCAGGACATGAACATCACAATAAAGTGAGCAGCAGTACAATACAGCCCAGATCCAGTTTCACCATCATGCAGTGACGGAGCCAAGGCTTAATGCTCCCGGGGACATTACCAGCGAAACCTAAATTTTCAATTTCCTCCTACCTATTTTGCCCCCACAAATGGTTGAATTTGCAAGAAAACCAAGCTTATTTACACTGAATTTTGAAAACAAGTGGGGTCCGTAGACCCCCTTTGTCTCTGTGTGCCTCCGTCCCTGCCATCATGGCATTCTTTTCCAATTTAAACAGTCCATGTATAGATGTACTAATGTGGAATCATACTTATTACACCAATCACAGTCTCATAGACTAATTTCTAAATTTACTTTACTGTCTTTCACATTATATACCAATTCTAATCTCAGAGATTCGGAATACAGTATGAGCACGGACTCCAAACCACTAGTATTACTTTACTAGCACCTTACAAATTAACATTTCATACCTAATCTAACGAGCATGGAATGCTTCGTAAGTATATTGTAAACAGAATGAAGTCGACTGCTAAAAATTGTCTATGACAACCAAACATAATTGATTTTTTTGCACGGCTCTGGGTAATGAAATTGAATTAGAAAGCATCTAAACAGTATTAGAAGCTGTCCCAAATAGACGCATCAACATGTAAATGAGGTTTAATCAGGGCGAAACTCTAAGACGTGTCATGTGCTGCAATTATCTGACAGATGACCTACTTAAGTTCAACGAAAATCAGCATACATCTGGATACTACTTGCAAATAGTCTTTTTCTTTGCTTCTAAAGAGAAGGTTCTCTAAATCCCTTAAGCTATATATTTTATACATACAAACCGAAATGTCATCGTATCCACAACTAGGTGGGATGAATTTTGGTTCTTCGCTCAATACTACAGGTTTGATAGCAGATATAATACAATGATGAATAAATAAATAAAAGAACCCTGCAGAGAGGCACTGTTAACTGTCAAGGGTCAAGATGGATCTAAGCTGTTAAATGTGATACACATGATGGGAAGTATAGATGCTGTTTCTTGAAACCACCAAAGCCTAAGAAACAATGAACTTCATAATCATTATTTCCACAAAACTAGCAACTTATCACCTTATCATACACGAAGAAACCATAGGGCTGTAATCCCAAAATTTTGAAATGACAGTGAGCTCTATAATTTTTCATGTAGTGTCAAGGTAAAAAATATGATATACCTTTGCCATGGCAGAGCAAAAGTGGCAATGATGCCGCACGTGCAACACCCTCCTGAGACCCTTCTACTTTGTTCTTCAAGGTCCTGAAAAACAATACGCTCTGAATGAAAAAGAACTGCGTATGATAAAGTAATATGCAAGCAGTGGTCTTAAGGAATGTAATTATGTTGACATGAGAGGGTGCATCAAGTCATGGAAGCTGTACCTGGCCATTGGAAGCCACCCACTTAGACCAACGACAGCAGATAGATTAACAGGGTACGCGTTTCCATTTCCAAATTTTCCTTCGACAGCACAGGTGGCAGAGTACAGGGCAGTGGCAGAACCCATACTAAAGCCCCCAATACCAAGTTTGACTGTAAATTTGCACATGTGGAGTTACAAACCAGATGCAAAACATAAGAGAAAACTAATCTAATAAATATTAAGTACGGAATTTAAAAAAAAATGAATCAGGTTGTCAGTGATATAAGTACGGAATAATTATGATATTTAATGGACAGAACATGTTAAAAAATCATGTATCACCACAGAATACCTCACTGCACTATGAGCTCCGGTTTCTTATCTAAATAAACATGTCATTATAAAACTAGGGCCTACCGACACAAATTCGTGGAAGAAGGTTAGGAAAAGACAACAAAAGTAAGCATTCTGGCGATATGGATTTTTATGCTATTTTGTGGTTTGAACAGTTAATTAAGGATCGGCATATACTGGAGATGCACGGGGATTTGCAATCGTCTCTCCCATGGCAATATCAAGCAGACTTAACCTATAAATACAAATAGATAACAGAAGGCTACGTGTGAAAAGCATGATCTTAGCCTTCTTTAAATATAAACTACACATGTTTTCTGACAAAAGATTTTCATAAATTTTAATGGATTCAAAGGCTTTGACTTTTCTACACCAGTACACGCTGAAACATCTAAATAGCATGTGTGTCACAAAAGTCAGAACATCGATGCCCTAATGAAGATAGTAATTTTACGCTTTCTTTCATCTCTCAGCAGATAAATAGGACATGATAAAAGAAAAAAGAAAAATCTTGAAAAAGAAACACCTACTGTCACTGGGCTCTGTTGATAACAGATTTGCAACATGTGCTGCTGAAGCATCTAAGCCTTCCATATCACTAGGAGAGTCCTCTGTAAGGTCCGCCACATCAAACCCTGAGTGCAGATTAAAATGCTTGCATTAGAGGATGTTTATCGATGTCACTAACTCATCAAAACATTAGCTTAAGCTTTAGAAATTAATACGGCTGATTCCCTATAAAATTCCTCAGCAAATTAATGCATTTAGTCTTACACGCAGTGGAAGGGAATCCACCAAATAGTGATATTGACTGAGTAGGTGCCGTGGGGCAGATCCACTTGATCTGTACCATAAAATTCAATAAGAACAAAATAGTGACTGAAATACTAAAGAAGAAACAAGAAATACTCTACACATACTTGTTGGAAATCATTAAAAGAGGAGATTATGTAATCTTACATTTGGAAGAGGCAAGGTTTCCAGCAGTTGGGACCAGCTGCAAAACCCGGATAATAAAATCACAAAACAATCCCTTCTTATGATTTCAATAGCAAGTCGAATTGATTTAAATACGAGAATTCAATGTAAGAGTAGTTGTTACTTGCAGTTTATTCCAAAAAACATTAATAGTCAACAGCTTTGGCTCACATATTGCCTTACGTGAAATACACTTTCAATGAACACACCAATAGATCGATAACTACTCATTGAGTTTCATAATAGATTAAGCATGAAGATAGGGTATAAGCCGTACACTGCAGAACTAATAAGACTTACCTTCACTAAACTATAAAATAATAAATACAGTATAAATAACAAGCTCGTCTAAAACAGTTTCAGTGATTTCATTTCCCAAGGACAAAATAGTGAATTAAGCCTATTAAGATAAACCTAACTAAACATAAACACTACTAGTGTTAAGAGTTTCAGTTAATATCGCCATAATTCAGGTTTTGTTATGTTTGTTCTTTGAAATGTGCACCTTTCCTTCGCTCTAAAAGACTACAACTACAATCAGTGTATTGTGTAGGGGATGGAGCAAGTTTCAAAATGATATAATCTACCACCTCAAATGAAAGCTTCCCAAATATATCCACAATCTAAAACGTATATGTACATTTTAACAATAAAAGAACAGATTATACTTAAATTAAGAGATTACCTGGAACCATTGTCACCGAGCCCATGTAACCAAACCACAGTAGCCTGGTGTTTTCCTTTTGGCCTAACCACATGGGTTCTTCCGAACTCAAATGTCCTCTTAGCAGCACTACCAGCTGCAGTTTTGCAAAATCACAATGCATCACAAAGAAAAGTACATCTAGTAAAACACTACTGGCCCTAAGATAGGGTTCCTCTTTCTAAGAAAGCAAAATCAATAAAACCCATCAAAAATAAAGAAAAATAAATAAATACTAACCCATTGAAGAGCCAGTCAAACTCATCTCCTCAGCAAGCAAAAAACCCACACCAACAAAACCCACTTATCTTAGTACCTGTGGAGCAGCTGCGACTCCTGTAATGAAGAAAGAAATCCAAATTAACCCTATTTTACACAGAAAGAGAAACTCATTAGGTTTTGAACTAATTAAAAAGAGAAGGTTTCATTTTTGCAAGAACCCAGAAAAAGATAAGAGAAAAATCCCTCATCTGATACCTGGAGTTGATATCTGGACTCCACGAAGAACCAGAAAATAATCGTTTTTCTCAGCTTTCAAATCTACCTTTCTTCCCCACGACCTTGGTTTCTCCTCTATCTGAGTACTCTATTTGGATTTTGGCAGCTAAATTTATATATAGGGGCACCAGCCGACCCTCCTAAAGCCGGGACAACAGTCTTGGTCCAAATCTCGGACATGAGGTGGGACAATCCTCGGGTGAGAGAGAAATGAATTTAGCTCACCGGTTACCATTGGGATTAGTAGCGGGCTGCATAGGAGACTGACCAAGGGTAGATACATTTGAAGAAGCATCACCATTTAGATCTCTAGTGATTCGAGAATTGGAGGAGGAAGTTGAGATCTCCCCACATGCCTTGTCAGGTAATATGTCTCACAACACTATAAGGATACAAGGCATGACTAAAAATAAAAACGTATAACAATACTAGTGGATAGTGGGATTACTCATACTTTCATGAACCCTGAGTTAGCTAAATATAGTGGTGCATATATAAAGCCAACAATAACCTTTCATGTAGTTGTGGCTGATGGAAACAAACTCTACAATGATTTCAAGTGTCCAAATTTTTCATGGAGTATGCAAGGGCATAAATTTCAATTTGATGTCAGGCTACTGGCCTTTGGTGGGGGTGACATGGTACTAGGAGTGGTCTGGATGAAGGGCATCCATCTTATCAAGTTTGCTTTCGAGGAGATGATTATATCCTTCCATAGAGGCAATGAAGAAGTTACGATGTAAGGGAGTGCAGACACACCAAGGGTACGGTGTCAGCAAAGGCATGTCAAAAATATATCAAGAAGAACAAACATGGGCTCATGTGACACATTTTCTCTATTACAACCATTGAAACTCAAAACCATACCCCAAAGCCTCTACAACTAGTCTTGAACTCATACAACTCAATATTTCAAGAACCTACCAGCTTACCTCCCAAGAGATCAGGATCATCATATACCTATGAAACCACTTTCTACACCTCCAAACCAAACGCCCTACAGAATTCCCTATGTGCAAAAAGAGGTTGTTGAACAGTTGGTACAAGAAATGCTTAAGTCTGGAATTATCATGTCTAGTCACAGCCCATTTTCATCACAAATTTTGCTAGTTAAGAAGAAGGATGAGAGTTGGAGATTCTGTGTGGATTATAAAAAATTGAATGAACTTACCATCAAGGATAAACATCCAATTCCTATGATAGAAGAGTTACTTGATAGATTATATGGGTCCAAAATCTTCACCAAGATTGACTTGAGAGCAGGATACCACCAAATCAGGGTGTATCCTCCAGACACTCACAAAACAACATTCAAGAGTCACCAAGGGTATTATCAGTTCTTAGTTATACCTTTTGGATAACCAATGCACCAGCCAGTTTCCAGGCTTTGATGAATGATATTTTCAAACCATACTTAAGGAAATTCATACTGGTTTTCTTAATTTGATGACATCCTGATTTACATCCCTGACATGGAGACTCATGCTTAACACTTTGGTCATATTATTAGTGGAGATGAAGTTGCTGCTGATCCAACCAAGGTTGAGTGCATAAAGAAGTGACCAATTCCCAAGACATTGAAGGAGCTAATTAAGGGCTTTTTAGGGATAGCTGGGTACTACTAGACATTTGTACAAAACTATGGTCTCGTTGCTAAACCTCTTACAGAACTATTGAATAAAAACAGTTTTGAATGGAATACACATGTTATCAAGGATTTTGAGCTACTAAAGGAAGATATGTCTACTACACCAGTACATATTTTTCCTGATTTTAGTGAACCATTTGATTTGACTACGGATGCTTGTGATTTAGGAGTGGTGGTTGTGTTGATGCAGGATAAAAGACCAATTGTATTCTACAATAAATGAATGGGTACTAGATTATTGGCAATGTAAGCTTATGAGAAGGAAATGACGGCAATAGTCATGGCTTTTAGAAAACGGAGATCATATTTAATGAGCAGTAAATTCAGTATCTACACTTACCACCAAAGTATTAAATATATCATGGAGCAGAGAGCCCATTCACTTCTACAACAGACTAGTTAAATTGCTAGGATACAATTATGAGCTAAAGCATAAAAAGGAAAGTGATAATAAAGTGGCATATGCCTTATCTAGAGTGAAACTTTCAGAAGATGCTTCATGCAATGTTGTTTCTCAATTATAGCCAACTTGGTTGATAGAGGTACAAGAGAGTTACTTGGAGGACTCTATAGGCACAAGATTTACTTCCAAAATTTATAGTGGAAAAAAACTGTCTCTGGAGAATTTTCGCTTGAGAAGGGTATCATTAGATACAAAGGCATGATCTACATTGGTAGCTTTGGAGGGCTGAGACAAAAAGTCATGGCTGCAGTGCATGCCTCATCAGTGGGAAGACATTTTGGATCTAGGAATAGTTATGGAAAATCAAAGCTTTATTTTTACTAGAAGGGACTGAAAAAAAATATAACAGAGATGGTACAAGAGTGTGATATATGTCAACAACATAAGGGATTCACTTATCTTCCAACTGAACTCTTACAACCACTACCAGTGTCTGAATAAGCCTGGGCTAACATCAGCATGGATTTTATTTATGGTCTTCCAAAATCAGAAGGAAGGGATATCATAGTGGTGTTGGTGGACAAATATACAAAGTACAACCACTTCTTAGCACTCAACCATCCCTACACATCAACATCAGTGGCTAAGGTATTTTTAGACTCAGTCATTAAGCTACATGGACTACCCAAAACCATAGTGTGTGATAGATATAATGTATTTTTGAGTAATTTCTGGCAATTTATGTTATCAAGAATGGGAACATCTCTGCATTTAAGAACTGCTTATCACCCACAGAAAAATGATCAAAGTGAAAGGGTAAATGCATGCCTTGAAACTTAATTAAGATGTATGACCAGTTATAAACCTAGTAAGTGGGTATCTTGGTTATCATTGGTTGAGTTGTGGTTCAACACCAACTTCCATACTAGTCTTAAGTTGACCCAATTTGAAGCTTTATATGTATATGCTCCCCCACAATTTATTCTAACTTCATCCTATGCTGGAGTTAGTCTCGAGGCAGCAGATTATTCGCTGCAAAGACAAGTCATGGGAAAAGTGTTGAAGGGTGTTATTGATAAAGCTCAACATAGTATTAAACAACAAGCTGATAAGAAGAGGACTGAGAGAATATTCAAGGTAGGAGACCGGGTATATTTAAGGTTGTATCCCTACAAACAATCATCATTACTGCTGAGGAGAAATTTGAAGCTTGCATCTAAGTTTTTTGGTCCTTACAAGGTGATAGAGAGAATTGGGAAGGTGGATTACAAGATGAAATTATCCCCTGAGTCCAAGATACATCCTACATTTCATGTCTCTCAAGGAAAAGCTGGGCAGTGGAATGCTTCCCCAAACTACACTACCAAATCCAAATAAGGACAAGGAAATGAAGATTACTCCCTTGAAATTCTAGCCAACATACAAGTTAAGAAGAACAAGAAAAACGTTGGTTCAATGAGAGAACTTATCAGTTCAAGATGCTACTTGGGAGGACAAGGACTTCATGGTACATCAGTTTCCAAAATTAATCCCTGAGTTCTGGAGGAGTAGAGGGTATTTATCAGGACCCAAGCTCACCATGTTGCTAAAATTAGTCTTGTTAAGGGTTGTCCCTTCTCATTATGGCACCCATTAACTATTAGTCTTAATTCAGTTTAATTAGGTGTTTTTAGCAGTTATCGTGTGAGTTGCACAGGTTGTATTTTGTGTTATCCTTTTATTTTATTTTTTTTTGTGGTTGTGAGGAGGTCATGAAAAATAAATCAGAAAAATTACTTTTCTCTCTCTGAATTCAGTTCTTCCCAATCCAATCTCTGTCCTTAGAGATTTTGATCTGTTTTTATGCTAACTTGTAAGGCAGATCCTTATAGTATGTTTTGTGGTTCTTGTAATCATTACCAACATACATATAATCTTTCTCGACAAAAGTTAAAAGCTGCTAGAGTTCTTCACAAAAGAGCTGAAAAACATCTGTCAATGTCAGTTTGGGAGCTTTTGCCTTAAATTCCAGCTCACCCTTTCAGTGGTTTCTCAATAGTGGGTATAGCCGACACGTGACAGGTGACCTTTCATGGTTCGTGAATGCGGATGACTATTTTAAGGGAGGACCTGTAACTTTTGGAGATGAGAGTTGTTGCTACATAAAAAAAACAAAAAAGCAAAAGGAACAATCAAACTTCCTGGAGTACCTGAAATTCATGATGTTGTTTACGTCTAAGGCATGTATGCTAGTCAAGTTTGTGACAAAGGCCATAAAGTTATCTTCAATGCTAAAGGATGTGATATAGAAGATAAGTCTAGAAAAGTAGTTTTTCATGGCATCCGTGAAAAAAATAACTATTATCTTCCTGCAAAAACAATTTCATCTTTCTTGTAACTTGACTAAGATAGAATCCACACAACTTTGGCATGAGTGTTTTGGTCACATCATTTATCGTCTTCTAGGCAAGATCATTAATAAATAACGTGTTAGAGGTGTACCTAAAATCAGTGCCAAAGTGGATGGTGTTTGTGGTGCTTGTCAAAAAGGTAAACAAGCTAGAGTTCCACATAAATTATCACAAGACGTTGCCACCAAATCTCCACTTGGTTTGATTCATATGGATTTGTTTGGAGTCTTTGGACCAATCTAACAACAAGAAATATGCTTTGGTAATGGTTGATGATTACACTAGATTAACTTGGGTGGCATTCCTAGCTCAAAAGAATGACACCCTTAGTGAATTCAAGATTATTGTTAATAGAATCTAGGATGAACAAGGTCGCATACTAAAGAAAATTAGGAGCGACCATGTAACAAAATTCAAGGATACTAAGGTATTTGAGTTCTGTGAATCACTGGGTATTGTTCAAAAATATTCTCCACCAATAACTCCACAAGTTAATGGAGTTGCGAAAAGGAAGAACATAAATATCCAAGAAATGGCCAGTGCTATGTTCCACAACAAAAACTTACCTTTGAAGTTGTAGATGGGGAAAAACGATTTGTTGGTTTTTAAGGAATTGAGGAGACGACCGTACATAGGAGACTCCTCGAACCGAGCGAAATGTTAAACCTCACACAGATGCACCGCTGCAAAGGGTGTGATTTAGATTCGAGAGATCAATCTGTAGTACTCTGGCCTAAATCAAGACAATGACCGTTCCAGAGTAAATTTGGACACAAGAGATGATGGGTTGATCTGTAGGAGGGAAGCTGAGAAATGTGCGGAATCAATGGTAATCAAAGATTGTGGGTGTGTGAATTCCGAATACGATAATCTCTGAGTGATTGAAATTGCTCAATTGAGAGTAGTTGCTCAATTGATGAGTTTATGATCTCGTGTTGTCTATGAGAAGTGAGATTGATGATACTGATGATGCCCATGATTAAATCATGACTCAGAGACTTATTTATATTGCTGGAATTTTAGACACCATGATTCCATGAAGTGTGACAGTTGATGGAATCAAGGAGTGGGGAAGTGGAGATCGTGTTTGAAACCAGTTGCTCAACGTGTGGAGACTTGGTCAATTTTCCACCCACTACCTCGTGAATTCCTTCAACTGGTTGCACGACTTACTCACATTCTATCGTGTGTTTGAACACACGTGCCGTAGACCGCCAGACCAAAACCCTAAGTGATATCCCCCCAAGTGACACGATTGACGTCTCGTGGTTTGTTAGTCAATTGATGACTTCGTGGTTTGATGGAACGATGAGTCCATGTAGTCGTTGAGTTGAACATAATGTTCTGAAACTCATGAATTGAACATGTCATGAGACAGAGGTATAGTTCTTACGATGAAGTGAGCAAGTATTGCTCATTCGATGGATCGTTGAATATTGATTGTTGAACCAATATTCCTTGGTTTGAGCAAATATTTCTCATCTGAGCAAGTGCTGCTCATGTGATGAATTGTTGAATATTTGATCGTCTGAGCATGTGTTGCTCAACTGATGGATTATTGGCAGCGTACCAAAAATATTAATTAGAATACTGGTCGTTTAACCGAGCATAATTAATAAAATTAATGACCATGAGGCCGTCGTAAAATTATTAAGGTTGGAATCTGGAATGATGATCCTTGGATTCAGAAACCCTAATTTGATCAATTGATGATCAATTCATGGTTCGTCACAATAATTTCAACCATGGGACGAAGGAGGGAGCGACTACATGGACCGTGGGTCAACCATGTAGTGTCCCCATGCTCACGTAGCAAATACAAAGAACTTATGAAGAGTGGACGATTTGTTGGTGAAAGAATGATCAAATGCTGATTTAATCATTTATTCAAAAATGCTCGTCTGTGCCTTAGGTGAGAAAACCTAATTAATTATGACGAGGCGAGGGACCGACCATGGAGTCATGAAACCGGCCCTGGGTTGTCACGTGACCGCCTGACGATCACTTCATGAAAATCCAAAGTGTTTGGAAGAGTTTCGGACCTAATACGAGCAATTGTGCAAATTAGGTCAAAACTGTGAAAATTGATGGGACCGGCTTCCGTGAGCCAAAGAGCCAATCTTGGTCGGTCAAGATAGCATGCTCGCATCCCCAAGGCGTCCGCGTCCCAGTCCTGAGAATTTTGATATTTTCTAGCGTGCAATTGAGCATCCATTCGAGAAAATATGCCAAAATTAGGGTTTCGACGAAACTGAGGAAAACACCATGAGATGATGAAAAATAATTATAAAATAAGGAATGAAGAGGCGTGGGACCGTCTTGGTCAAGGCATGGTCGGCCGGTCGTGACCACGGTCCCGTGGTGCCTTTTCCTTAATTTTATAATATTTTGATGATTTTATGAAAAATTCATGAATTTTGAGAAATTTGATGAATTTAGGGAGTTTCCATGAATTGAAGGAGTTTTCATGAGTTCAGGGAAGCAAAAAATATTAAAATAATAAAAACAAGGGCATGTGGGACCATCCGGACGGCTATTGACCGGTCCCACGAGTTTTCCTAATTTTTGTGTATTTTTTATGTATTTTTGATGTATTGAGGGAATTTTTCCTAATTTGAGAGAAATACCATGAAATCAAGGAATTTGATGAATTCAAGGAAAACTAATAATAAAATAATAAAACAAAGGGGCGTGTGGGACCGTCTAGGGCATGGCCGGCCGGCCAAGGCCCGGTCCCACAAGTTTTCATAATTTATTTGATTTTATAATTATTTGATGATTTGTGCAAAATACCATGAAATCAAGGAGTTTTTTCATGAAATTAGAGAAATAATAATAAAATAATAAAGAACCGTGGGGTGTGGGGACGGTTGGCCAATGGTCACGCCCCACACTCCTTTCCTTAATTTTATATTATTTTTTATGAATTTATGGAAGTACCATGAAACCGAGGAGTTTCCTCGAGACGAAGGAGATTTGATAAAATGAGAGAATTTTCATCAAATCATGGAAAATAATAAAAATGTATTAAAAATATAAAACTGGCGTGGGATTGACCGCGACACGGTCGGTCGGTCGTGTGTCCGTGCTCCCAGCACCCTGGTCAATATTTTTATTATTTATTATTTTCTTCCCTATTTTGCATAGGTTCGTCGTTTCGTTGTATTTTTGAAATACTCGTTCGTGTGGTGACTGTTAGTGTATCGCCGTTGAATACACCTTCACCATTTGCTCAGACGCTCGGTTGTTGATTATTTATTACTAATTGTGGAATTTAGTGGAGAATAATTTACAAAACTGAGTAATAAGATGTTTATTATTAATTCATAGGATCAGCTGAGGATTCGACTACGAATTCAGAATAATAAAGTGAGCATTACCATTCCATGGGATCGTAGATTCGACCATAGAATCAGAGTAATTAAGATTTATATATTACCATTTATGAGACCAGTTGTGGATTCGATCATGAAATCGGAGTAATGAGATAATATAGTTATTGCTATTCTATGAGATCAAGTCGTGGATTCGATCATAGAATCAGAACAATTGTTATTGCCATTCCATGGGATCAGTCGTGGATTCGACCATGGAATAGGAACAATTGTAATTAGGAATAATTAACTTTGTGGCTTTATACTAGCAGATCAAGCTGTCTAGGAGCATTAATTATCCCGATACGAGCTTGTCGGTAAGTCATATCCTTTATATAGTCAGGGTAAACTCGTTGTTTGTTCCTGAAGACGTTATCGCTCTATACTAGCAGAGCAAGCTGTCTAGGAGCCGTCCATCTCATGATACTATATAGAAATAATCACTGAAAGTATTCAGTATTCATGAGATATATCGTTGTCCAGTCGTGAGACTACATATCTACATGTACTCTGAGAGAAAGTACTCTCCGTTGAGAATTCGATAAGAGACCCGTGTCTCGATACTCTCGTATGATTGCTGAATCAGAGCTTCGTATAATTATGAGTTTACTATTTTAGCCTTTGTCGAAAATCCACCATCTACAGAAGTTTTAGGAGAAGCTGTCTTTATAACATGTTATTTGATCAATCGTGTATACCTACGGTCAACCCTAAATACTCCATATGAGTTATGGTACGGTACGAAACCTAACTTGAGTTATCTCCTTGTGTTTGGAAGCAAGTGATATATTTTCAAGGATCGAGAACAAAAAGGAAAATTTGATTCTAAAAGTGATGAAGGAATTTTTCTAGGCTATGCCTATGATAGTCATGGTTTCCGAGTATACATTCTCATATCCAATGTCATGATGAAATCAGGAAATGTTATTATTGATGCTTTGAAAAACTTCCATCATGATAAATCTCTTGCTAAGTTGCATCCTGTGGAGACAACTGAGAAAGTCAAAGAAGCACCAACATCAGAAAAAGTTGTCCTAACAGTTTCTGATCTTGATGTGTCTAGTACTACGAGGAGAAAATCTCTGACAAGGATGTCTCAATCAAAAGTATTCTTGATCGAAATTTATGGATTCGCAGGGATCATGATACCAACAATATCATTGTGTGTGTGTGTGTGGGTTGGGGGGTGGGTGGGTGGGGGAGGGGGAACGGACTCTATTGCTAACACACGAGTTCAACTTCAAAGTATATGCAACTATGCATTCTACCTGTATAAAGTTGATCCTAAGAATTTTGATGAAGCTCTTAATGATCCTTCTTGGGTTAGTGCTATACATGATGATCTAAATCAATTCAAGCGACAAGAGGTATGGAATATTTTTACTTGTCGAAAAAGCGGGGATCTAACAACCTCTCCCAATATTTCTCTTAACAATCTGTATGGACAAACTCCAATATACTTTTAAGAGAATCAAATAGACAGTCAGACTCAATCTTAATGAAAGTATATCAAAGAGTTATATCTCAATTTCTCGATTCAATACTTACTCAAGAAAATAACAATCTGCGAGTCTAATTGAATATACGAGAAGTTAACTTGAACGATACCAAAGACCAATGTTCAAGGATCAATCAATTTCAATCTACAACCAAAGGTTGTATTTACCAATTGATCGATTCAATGCACAACCTGTGATATTTCAATTATATAACAAAATATAACGCGGAAAAGAAATAACACAAACACCAGAAGTTTTGTTAACGAGGAAACTGCAAATGCAGAAAAACCCCGGGACCTAGTCCAGATTGAACACACATTGTATTAAGCCGCTACAGACACTAGCTTACTACAAGCTAACTTCGGCCTGGACTGTAGTTGAACCCCAATCAATCTCACACTTTTCCAAGGTACAGTTGCGCTCCTTACGTCTCTGATCCCAGCATGATACCACGCACTTGATTCCCTTAGCTGATCTCACCCACAACTAAGAGTTGCTACGACCCAAAGTCGAAGACTTTAATAAACAAATATGTATCGCACAAAAAAAGTCTACAGGAATACAGATAAACCTATCTCCCACAGAAATACCTACGAGTTTTGTTCCGTCTTTTGATAAATCAGGGTGAACATGAACCAATTGATATACCAGACTTATATTTCCGAAGAACAGCCTAGAAATATCAATCACCTCACAAAGATCTTAATCCACTATCTAAACAAGATATTGTGGAATCACAAACGATGAGACGAAGATGTTTGTGACTACTTTTTATCTTGCCTATCAGAGATATTAATCTCGAGACAATTATTCCAATTGCACTCAGCACGATAGAAACAACAAGATATGATCACGCAATTACAGAGAAGGTAGTTGGGTCTGGCTTCACAATCCCAATGAAGTCTTCAAGGCGTTAACCTACGGAGTCTCGGTAGAAACCTAAGGTTAAAGGAGAATCGACTCTAGCATATGCAACTAGTATCACACAATGAAAATAGGAGGGTCTAACAACCACACCCAACAATTCGTTTGGCAATATGAGAGGAACTACTCCAATGCACTTTCTAGAGAATCAACTAGACAGTCAGACTCAATCTAGAGTAAAGTATATCAAAGAGCTTAATATCTCTAACTCTTAATTCAATCCGCAATCAACAAATAGAAATCTGCGAGCCCGATTGAATATAAGAGGAGTTACTTGAACGGTACCAAAGATCAATTTTCAAGTGTCAATCAATGTAAATCAACAACCAAATATTGGATATTCTAATTGATTGATCTTAACGCACAACCTATGATATTTCAATTATATAACAAAATATAATTTGAAAAATAAATAACACAGACACCAGAATTTTGTTAATGAGGAAACCGTAAATGCAGAAAAACCCCGGGACCTAGTCCAGATTGAACACCACGCTGTATTAAGCCGCTACAGACCCTAGCCTACTACCAATTAACTTCAGACGGACTGTAGTTGAACCCTAATCAATCTCACACTGATTCAAGGTACGGTTGCGTTCCTTACGTCTCTGATCCCAACATGATACTACACACTTGATTCCCTTAGTTGATCTCACGCACAACCAAGAGTTGCTACGACCCAAAGACGAAGACTTGATAAACAAATCTGTCTCACACAGAAAAGTCTATAGATTGAAATAATTTGTCTCCCACAGAAATACCCAAGAGTTTTTGTTCCGTCTTTTGATAAATCAAGGTGAACAGGAGAAAATTGATAAACCGGACTTATATTCCCGAAGAACAGCCTAGTATTATCAATCACCTCACAATAATCTTAATCGACTAGCGAAACCAGATATTATGGAATCACAAACGATGAGACGAAGATGTTTGTGATTACTTTTATCTTGCCTATTGGAGAAATTAATCTCGAGTCAATTTTTTCAATTGTACTCAATACGATAGAATCGGGCAAGATCAGAACACTCAACTACAAAGAAAATAGTTGGGTCTGGCTTCACAATCCCAGTGAAGTCTTTGAAGTCGTTAACCTACAGGGTCTCGGTAGAAACCTAAGGTTAAAGGAGAATCAACTGTAGTTATGCAACTAGTAACACACATGAGGTGTGGGGATTAGATTTCCCGGTTGCTAGAGTTCTCCTTTATATAGTTTTCAAATCAGGGTTTGCAATCCAAGTTACCTTGGTAACAAAGTATTCAATATTCACTGTTAGATGAAAAATATGATTCAACCAAGCTGATATCTTTCAACCGTTAGATCGAACTTAGCTTGTTACACACAAATGAAATGTACCCTCATTTAGGTTTATGTAGCCGTACCTAAACGTGTACACCATGTTGGTTCACAAATAGTTAACCGAGGTTAGCCATATGGTTACTCTCATACCAACCTTATTAATCTTAACCATAACTAGTTCAAATGACTCAAATGAAACTAGTTAAAGAGTTTTTCAATTTCTATATTCTCATAGAATTATACAAGAACACAATTGAAGCAAAATCGGTTTGATTCACCCGAATCAATCATGAACATTATAGCCACGATTTGCAAAGATTGCATTCTTTATTATATAAATGTTTATGTTCATGTTTAAAACCGATTTTAAAACTTTAAACTTCAAGTATGCAAACGGGTACACATACTTGAAATACCCGGAGTAAGATTGAGTTACGCCAGTACGCAAACAGGTAAACGAACTTTGAAAAAGCGGGGGTCTAACAACACCACCCAATATTTCGCTTAGCAATCTGTATGGACTAACTCCAAAATACTTTGCTAGAGAATCAACTAAACATTCAGACTCAATCTAGATAAAAGTATCTCAAGGACCAAATATCTCTCTCTTGATTTGATTTCTACTCAAGCTAAAATCAATAGCGAGTCTTTATAAAATACAAGGAATAACTTGGACGGTACCAAAGACCAATGTCCAAGGATCAATCAATATCAATCAATAACCAAAGGTTGGATTTCCAATTGATGATCACAAACGCACAACCTGTATTATTTAAATTATATAACAAATATAATGCGGAAAAGAAATAACACAGACACCAGAAATTTTATTAACGAGGAAACCGCAAATGCATAAAAACCCCGGGACCTAGTCAAGATTGAATACACACTGTATTAAGCCGCTACAGACACTAGCCTACTCCAAGCTAACTTCAGACTGGACTATAGTTGAACCCTTATCAATCTCCCACTGATACAAGGTACAGTTGTACTCCTACGCCTCTGATCCCAGCAGGATACTGCGCACTTGATTCCCTTAGATGATCTCACCCACAACCAAGAGTTGTTGTAACCCAAAACCACAGACTTGATAATAAACAGATCTGTCTCACACAGAAAAGTCTATCAAAGGATAAATCTGTCTCCCACAGATAAACCCTAGGTTTTGTTCCGTCTTAAGATATAAAATCAAGGTGAACAAGAACCAATTGATAATCCGGTCTTATATTCCCGAAGAACAACCTAGGTTAATCAATCACCTCTCTACAATCCTTCTTGACTACACAAGCGGATTGTCGAGGAATCACAAACAGTGAGACGAAGATGTTTGTGACTTCTTTATCTTGCCTATCTGAGAACTCTCACGATCTCAAGCCAATCAATCGATTGTACTCATACGATAGAAGATGCAAGATCAGATCACACAACTACGATAAAGTAGTATCGGTCTGGCTTCACAACCCCAATGAAGTCTTTAATTCGTTAACCTGATTTTAGAGAAGAAAATCAAAGGTTAATGGAGATTGACTCTAGCGAGCGCACCAGTATCACACAGACGTGTGGGGATTAGGTTTGTTCAATGCTAGATGTCTCCTTTATATAACCTTCAAATCAGGATTTTGCTTTAGTTACAAAGCAATCCTTATTTACCGTTAGATGAAAACCTGATTTAGATTCAAGCTAATATTTCTCAACCGTTAGATCGAAAACTTAGCTTGTCACACACACTTGGGTAAGCGTTTACTGGGTTGGTGAAAACCATGCCCAAACGTGTACGTTCATGTTTGTTCAACATAGTAACCCAAAAGGTTAACCATATGAGCATTTCATATTAACCTTGTTCTTCTTCACCATAACTAGTTCAATTGACTCAAATGAACTAGTTAGAGAGTTGTTCAATTGCTATGAGATCTTATGTAACTACGCAAGACACAACTGAAACAAACATGATTCGATTCGATTGAATCGGCTCATGAACATTATAGCCATGGTTTACATAAAGAATTCCTAAGTAATTTAATATTTCATGTTCAGAGCATTCCTTAAGTTAATCGGTTGAGTTTTCCAAACTCAGCAGAAATTCTCGGAAAGAGAACTTCCGCCAGTTCGCGGACTGTGTTCGCAGACTGAGTTCACAGACTAAGCACACGAACGAGTTTTGGAAAATCCAGCAGAAATTCTCGGTCGAGAACTTCCGACAGTTCGCGGACTGAGTCTGCGGACTGGGTTCACGGACTTGGCAAGCCAATTCCACAATCCTCCCGATTTCTTTTGATCAACAAGTTCGAAAACTTCGGTTCAAGGAATACATGGTTATGTAATCTAAACTCTTATTTCAATCATTGAGACATTCTCAGAGGATGCTATGTAGCCGTTATTCACAGACCGATTCACGTCAGAGCAATTCTCAAAGTGATTGAAACTTTCATGACTTTCGTCACTAGGTGAAGATAAACTTGATCAAAGCGAAACTCTTTACCAACACACGATTTCGAGATAAAAGATAAGCAATGAATGCTCAGCTCGAAATGTCAAGTGTGTATGATCTAGTCTATATAGCATACGACTTTTGTCTCATAAGAAGTAGGAGATAGAATAGATAGACTTTTGAGTGATAGATAAGTTCAAGTCTCCACATACCTTTTTGTTGATGAAGTTCCACGGTTCTTTGTATAGATCTTCGTCGTTGTATGATGAATCGCCATGAAGTCCTTGAGCTTAACTACACTTTTCCTATCCTAGTCCGAGACTTAGCTATGTAGGCTAGAAATCAAGACTCATAGTTTTGATCACTAACATTGGCAAACATGCTTGAGACAGCAACGCATGCGAGGTTGACCGAGCTATACCCTAACAAACTTCAATCCCAGCAGAAATTCTCGGACATGAACCTGTACGCCAGTACGCAAACGGGTACGCATGTTTAGGTTCCCGTATTTCTCAAACCAACAGGTATGCAAACGGGTGCGCATATTATGGTTCCCGGACATGGATTACATATCTGCAAGAGTGCACAACATGACATATCCAATAATGATTAAGTGTTCTTAGAGGATGACAGTAGCTGTTTTCACATAGTATTAGCATCAAAGCAATTTTCAAGTTATTGAAATAATCATTACAAAATATTCCAAGACAACACCAAATTATTGTATCACACAAACCATGTAAAATGTTACTCGACAATTTTCACGTGATATATGATGAACTTGGTCGAAGAGAAAGATTGCCAACACATATTTCGAGAAATATGTAAGCGAGATAAACTCAGCTCGAGATCTCAAATGTGTATATAGAAAACTATATCGTAACACGACTTATGTCTCAATATAGGAGATAAAGTAGAAATAAACTTTCAAGTGATAGGTGAGTTTAAGTCTCCACATACCTTTTGTCGAAGAAGTTCCACAAGCTCCCCTTAGTAGTTCTTCGTCTTCAAATGATGAACGCCGTGAAAACTAAGCTCAACTACACAATCTATGTCCTAGTCCAAGACATTTATAAATAGGCAAGAAATCAATCCTTATAGTTTTGATCACTAACATTGACAAACATGCTTGAGATAGCAACGCATGCGAGTTCGACCGAGCAGTGCTCTAACAATCTCCCCCTTTGTCAATTTTAGTGACAAAAATATCATTACATATGGATTACAAAATAAATAAAAATTTATAGCTTCTCATCCAAATGCTTGATCTCCTTGGAATCTTCAACACGACTCGAAAACTTTGTCACTTCCAAGTACTCCATGATTCTAAACATGTTCAACTCAACATGATGGTTGTTGAAGATCCGTAGTGATAACAATGAGAAAACAAATGCTCTCGATCATTGTTATATAGTGTCATAGTATTATTACACAGTATCGAAGTTCAATTGTATCACAACTTTGACAACAATACTATGGTGATATGTATCACTCCCCCTTAGTCAATACTTCATCTCAACATGAAAACCACCCCCCCTTACATAATGATCCGTAAACCATATGTATTTGTAGTATGAAACTATACATTAATTCTCCCCCTTTTTGTCAATATAAATTGGCAAAGGTACGAAAACTAGTGGGGTCCTCATGAAATTTTCATAGAGATACTTCACGACCAAAAGAGAATAGCATACCAACTTATTTAGATGCAATCATAAGGCCGAAGCTAAATGCATTCATCAAGGAGTTTATATAGATACAAGATAACCTCTATAATATTCCACAGCCGCACTCCCCACGAAGATTTGGTAATTAAGCACAAGTTCAAAAAGAACTCTCCCCCATAAAATGTCATTCCCGAAAGAACAATAAAGGCGACCTTGCTTTTACAAGAAAAGAAGGATTTCTTTGGACATAACCAAATCACATGAAAACATGAATTTATCCAAAAATCTCAATTGAATCAACCACAAAAATGATCAATTCAATTGGTCATGATCGACATAAGAGAACTTACGGAGCAACACAGTATTTGCACAATGACCTATAATACTGCATAATACACAAGGATTCATTTTATTTTCCATCACTATTTGCACAATGACCTATAATAGACATAATCCTTGTAAACAAAAGTTTTATCCTTTCTTCCATCAAATAATGACATAAAAGGCTTTAACATTTGTAAGTCAAAAGTTCATTCCATCTTTTATCAATACTTTCATACCGACACAATAGAGATAACTTTTGAACAAGTATGGGACAGTCACAGGTTCACGGACGTAAACAACATATCCCATAACAATTTGCAATATATAAAATCATAAAGATTAAAATTGCAAAAATCATCTTCCAAAAACTTAGAATCTAATTAAATAAATCTAAACACATGAAGATGAAAATGTTGGACATAGCTATGTGTACTCACAATAATGGCTATTACAAACCCTAGTTATTCTTCAAAAAACACAAGAAATAAATTCTCATAAGAAGATTTACTAGACATTGAGACCTCTGAAGAATTCTTTATCATCCCCGAACTCCTTGTCGTCAACAACCATAGGAACATAAGGTTCATGGAGAAAGGAATCAATTCCAACAAACCTTCTAGGCTGATGATATCGAACCAGGGCCTTCTGAATTTCGAGAGTTCTCATAACAAAAGCCTTTATTTGCTAAATCTCCTTCCTTGTTTCCTTCAACTCTTCAAGAAAACCAAAAAACTTCCGAGGATTTGAAGGAACATCTCTTGGCTTCCTCACATTCCCTCTTTTTCTTTTCAAAGTTGGAGGTAACAGAGATTTCTCTTTTTCCTTCATGATTGATCTTAACAATCATATTAACATATTTTCCATCAGAATATATGATGCTTTGAGTATCCATACGTGTATGAGTTTGTGAGAGAAAACCACAATTTAAACTCAACAGGTGATGAGTGCTAAAAAGTGCATATTTCTATATATTTTTCTTGGCATTTAACTCATCTTTTGTGCATTAATTCTACATTTTATCCCATATTCTGTATTTTCATTGTTTTCAAGAATAAATATTTTTCTTACTTAATTTTGCATTTTTAGGTAATAAATAAAGTTTGGATGAATAGCAGAGCGGAAAAGAGCAGAAAAGTAGTGAAAAGCCGGGAGGAATTACACAAGGAAGCCGCGAAGAATGTTGTGCACAAGACCAAAAGGCTAGAAGTGGGCTTGAAGAAGAAGAATTGTCCTTAAAGAAGATATGGGCTTGGCATACCCAAGGCCCAAAACCCTTACTCAAACACATTTCCACTATCCAAGCCCGTCTCGGATTTCAGCCGTCAGATCGAAGCATTTCAGAATCCTACGGTCGCTCCATCATCGCACATCAAACTCCGAAGCCCCCGCTTTACATCGCAACGCCCATCTCCATCTTGGGTCGTCCGTTTTGCTACATCCCTTCATCCGACGGTCTCTCCACGCTTACCTCCGTATCGCCGTTGGATCCACCTACCATCTTCCCATCCATCGCTCCTTGTCGCAGATCATCAATGTTCGCTACACCCGCTCAACACCCTAGCATCCAAAACCATCGACTTCACCCAAACAAGTTCTTCTTCCCCAAATCTTTTTTCCCCAAAATCTTTCTTCTTCCCCCGACAGTTGCAGTCGAGCTCTGCTCCTGCCTCTCTTCCATGTCCATTGCCACCCTCTTCCTCACTACCATCTCCATACCCCGACACCACCTCAAACCCATCTCCCTAGCCTAGTTATTTTCCCCATCTCACAACCACTGAAACCCTAGGTTTTGGGGTGAGTAAAATAACTCGAACTAGGGAACAATTAGAGCAGCAGAGGCGTCAATTGAAGCATGAGAGAGGAGCAGGAAGGTCAGAAGAAGCATGGGTCGAGTCTATTTGCATCAGAGGGTGAGTTAATTTTAGTTATTCTCGAAACCCTAATCCTGCTGATTTGGGGATTTTTGAATTAGGGTTTTGTATTTTGTTGTAAGCTATAAAAGGGAAGTGATGTAGGATGTTAAAGGTTGTTCTTGGTTAGCCGAGAAACCCCCTAATTGGGTTAATTTAATTTCACTGTTAATTTTTAGGGTTCTTGTTTTGCAATTTTCATTCACTGTTTAGTAGTTAAATGTGTGTTGTTCCTGTTAATGTGTGTTGTTTAAATGTGTGTTACTGTTTTGCCATTCTAAATGTGTTCCTGTTAAATGTGTTGTTCCTGTTAAATGTGTGTTGTTTAAATGTGTTGTTTAAATGTGTGTTACTGTTTTGCCATTGTAGTTTAAATGTGTGTTATTCCTGTTAATCATGTTTAGTTCCATTGTAGTGTTAATTATGTTCTGAGTTCACTGTTGAGGCTCAGATGAAACCTTAGTGCACTAATGAATGATGAATTGCTAGGAAGGCCTGTTTTGCTTGAGTAATGGGAAGAAGTTGGTGCTCTGATATGCCTGTGATTGATTGTTCTGTCAAAAGACAGTCAATGCTAGGGGCAAATCAGTGAGCAAGCTGATTCTCTTCCCATTCTAGTTGGATGCTTAAGTTTTTTCATTGTTTAGCTAGGACACAAGGTGGATTCTAAGCCTTAGCTTAGCCACAACTGCAATCTCCTCCATGCCCTTGGCTAACAGCCTTGGTTTATTTGATTTTGTTTCCTGTTAACTGCCACTGTTACCATTTGTTTCATTGCTGCTCCCTTGCCTTAGGCTAACTGCCTTTGTGCCTCATTGCCACTGATTTTTGCTTCTTTCCCATGATCATTGTTAGTTTGTTTCACTGCCACTATTTGCTCTTTCTTCTCTTTTGTTTCTCCTGTTCTTGCTACTGCATTCACTGCCTTGTTTTCCCTGCTGAGCACCTGCCCTTTGCACTGCTGCTGCTACTACTTGCTACTGCTTTTGCTGCTGCTGTGCACTGCTTCTGCTGCTGCTGAAGCCACCACTGCTGCTGCTGCTTCTTCTCCAGCCCAGCCTTGTCTGCTGCTGCTCCAAACAGCCAGCTTAGAACCAAAGGCTAAAAGCCCAGGTTCAAAGTTCATGTTAAGGCCTAAGGCCCAGTTCACTGTTACCAAGCCCAGGTTCATAGCTAAAAAGCCTAGCTCCAGCTAAGGCTCAAATCATACCAAAAGCCCAGGTTTAATCCCAAGGCTCAGTTCATTCCAAAAATCAAAGGTCCAGCCCACTGTGGACTTAATCAAAGCCCATGTGAAAAGCTAAGACCCAGTTCACTGTTACCAAGCCCAGTTCAGTCCATCAAAAGCCCAAACTGCTCCACAGTTAATCAAAGCCCATTAGCAATTTAGAGCCCAAATAGCTAGAAACTCCAAACACCCCCAGTCTCTGTGGATCGACCCGTACTTGCACGAGCTACAACTGACGACCGTGCACTTGCGGTATTACTGTAGGCCCGTTTTCATTTCACTTCAATTTTATACGCTTTCCCGGGCCCACCAAGTTTTTGGCGCCGCTGCCGGGGATTGGTGCTTTGTTTCTCTAGTAGTTTTATTAGCTATTTTTGCATTTCACTGCATAGCATTTGCATCTGCATCTGCTTCACTTCATTTGCTGTTGGACCTGTTGTTCTGAACCAGTTTTTCCTCTGCTGGGACGCCACCAAGGAAAAGAACCAAAGCCCAACTGGGTTTTTGCAACAATATCAGAGCAGCTGGGCTGTGCTTAAAAGGTAACCCATTTAAGAGAACCCGAATTGTGGGCTTCCAATTCTTAATTGTGGGCTTGTAATATTAAAGCCAATTTTTGGGCTTTTTATTTTCTGTTGGGTTTGTAATTAATTTTTGTGGGCTTGTTTGTTTAATTTATGGGCTTGTATTTAATTTTTGTGAGCTTGTTTAATTTGGACTGGTATTTTGTATTCTGGGTTTTTAAACCCAGCTGAGCTTGTAACCGATCACGCTAGGTTAACTCGTTAGTGGGCCGAGTACCCAAATTCTAGGCCGAGATTTTGGACTCAGTTTCACCAAGCGTTTTCAAACCAGCTGAGCCAAAGCAAACACAAAACCAACAGTGGGCTTGCTCCCATTCAAAAAACCAAATTTTATTTTCTTTTAAAAAAAAAAAAAAAAAAAATTTGCTCCTTATTTCAAAAACCAAAATTTTCCCAAAAATCCAAACCCATTAAAACCAAATTTTTCCCAAAAATCCAAACCCTTTAAAAACCAAATTCTGAGCTTTGTACATAGTTACTTAGCTTTTGAGCCAATCATGTCTAGATTTTGGCCTGCTTCGGGGAGTGGAAATAAAACACTTAGAGAACTTGCTTACGGGCCAAATTCACATTGTGATCCTCCCCCATTCCATGATGTCAATAGTTATAGGAATTATTATGGACATTTTCAAAGTCCCGAGCCTCAATACATGAACCCTAATAACTATTCATACATGCATCATTCATCGCAACGTGAAAATGAACATTCTGCTAGAGCCTCACTCACACAATCATCACTTATGGATCAAATAGAAGCTCGAATCACAGCTTTAGAAATGCAATCACATGAGGAATCTGTCACATCTAATTTTCTTAGGCAACCTGAAATCTATGCATGTCCCGCATGTGGTAGTTTAGACCACCCTGTTGAGAATTGTCATATTTTGCATACTTTTAGGCAATCTAGAGAAAATCCAAGGTATGAAATGCCCATAAATTGTGAGGATGGTAGTCATTGGGACCATAATCAATCCTTTGAGGGTTGCGATCAATATTTTGTAAACCCTAATGACCATGCACACATGTACCATTCACCACAATTTGAACATGAAGAATTTGGTACTCCCATGAATTTAGACTCCACCACAGAAGCTTTAAGACTCTGCAAGCAAGACTATGATAGATCTACATCACGAATTCATGCATATTTAGATCAGATTTTGCTTCACCTACAAAATGAGGAAATTCATGAGGAAATGTATGTTGTCCCTAATGAAGTGTCTAGTCCCATTCATGTAAATAATGTTGAATATGAACCTAATTTAGAGGAACATGAATCGACTAATGACACCACCACTGTTAATGAGGACCAATATGCATGCTACCAGGATGATGATTATGATGATTATGATGATATGTTAGAAGAACATGAAAATATTGTGGAACCTGTTGGTTCAAAAACATATGGCTTCTCGCCCTCGACCTTCATGAATGTTGTTTTTTCTAATACTCATTGTAATTCATATGATTTTGATATTGACATGGGATTCGTACAATTATTCTGTGAAGATGAGCATGACATAGGAATAGTTGAATCTTCTGTATACACTAATGCTAATATGCATGAAAATATATTTGATGTGTCTGATTCTCTACCTAGGTCACATTGTGATATTTCTCCTGATTTGCCGATGCATGAGAATAAATTTGTTGATGATGTTGATGACTCTGATTGTGATCTTGCCAATTTGTTTGATGATTGTGAGAATGTTGTGACACTTGTAGAAGACTTAGGAGATGTTGATGTGATTAGTAATGATGTGCCTATCGTCCTACATAAGTCACAATCTGATGGCCTTCCACCCAACCTAGATTTGGTTTGTACCCATATTGTCAAACCGACTTTTCTGAGAGTCCCTAATCTAGGTTTGGAACTGTGTGCTTCCCAAGTCCTCTTGGACTATTTTGCTTCTAAGTATAATACATTTGAGGAACCACAGTTGGAATTAGCATGTTTGCCCGTCCCTAGCACAGTTCATTTCGAGCTAGACCTTGTGCATGATGAACCCCCAAAACTGCGAGATTTTGTTTCCAAAATTTTATCCGTTGAAAAATCCAGGTTTGGGGGTAGCTCATTTTGTTTCACAGCTTCACTTGCATGCCTACCATATTATTATTGTGTGAAGCTGTTGAAACCTCTACACTTTGTCTTTTGGGTTGATCCTCAACTCTTTAGATTGTTAGTGTACGATGAATTTTTTGTATATAATCCAGTAGATAAAATTTCTTAAAATCTTTTTGTTCCTTTTGTATATATTTTGCTAATCCAATATGATCTCGGCTGACATATGTTGGATTCTTGCCTTGAATAACGGAGTTCTAATATTGCTTTCGCCGAAATCGGGTATTCTCTTTCCTTTTTTCTCTACTCAACATGATCCTCTTCATATGTTGTATTATAATTTTGTTCATATTTTGAAACATTGAGGACAATGTTTAGTTTAAGTTTGGGGGTGAAAAGTAGATACTTTGATAATATGCCATAATTGAAAACAAGAACTCTTTCTTTTTGAAAAAAATGAAAAAATGAAAATAAAAAATTAAAAATTGAAAAAAAAAACATAAAAATGGAGCTCATTTACCTTGAAATGTTGACTCTTGTGCAAATATGTAATTATTAGGAGTCTTAGTCTAGATATTTAGGCACCCTGATTCTAGCACAATTCACATAGTGATAAGAAATTTGCACGCGCACGATCTACCAATACATGTATAGCCTCGATCTTCAAGGTGTTTGATAGGAAGTCACAATTGCCAATTACTTTAGAATACTGAACGAAACTTGACTAGCTTGTTCTTTGGTTGGTTGGGATAGAAGGTGGAGGTTACATTAAGAAAGACAACCATCGAATTTAACTGGGTGCATCAAAAAGGGCTACCTCTTGTAAAGTGTCATGTAATCTTTTGTTTCCTTTTGTATATGTATCAAAAGTGTTTCCTTTTCAAAAAAATAAAAAATAACAAAAAAAAAAAAAATGATGTATATATTCAGAAAAAAAATCAAAAAAAAAAAAAAAAAAAAAGAATGAAAAAATGAAAAAATCAATCAAGTAGTTATCAATTCCATCCTCTCTTGTTCCAAAAATAAAAGAGAGTAGTCAATGTAAATAAGAGTCATGTAAAGAGTCATTTTGTTGTTTCATTGTAATAAGCAAGGAGGGTGTATGCCATTGATGTACAACGCGAGTAATTGTGAAATACCTCCAACTCATTCACAATTCTCGTAAAGTCCGGACAGCTAGATAGATTTCGACCTTGGTTCTTAGCCTGAGAAACTATCTCTTGGTGATTAGTAGTCATAACATCCGATCTTTCTTTACACATGTGTAGATACACTTTACACTCTTATCACATGTCTTTATTTGTTATCAGTGCTAGGATTGTGCCTTGATAGCTAGATTGACATCACCATTTTGCTGTGAGCTTAACTGACTTGCACATGTCACATTTGATGGAATCTGAGCTTATATTTTGACCTAGAACTTTGTAGGTACGTTCTAAGCAAACCTTCACGAGACTTAACTCGTCCACTAGGGACACTTAGTGGTTTAAAAGGCTTAGTGCATACGCTAAATGCATTCGAGAGACCAGCGACAGTGGTATAGGTAGGATTTCCTTAGTTTTGTTTTACTTGAGGACAAGTAAAATTCAGGTTTGGGGGTATTTGATGAGTGCTAAAAAGTGCATATTTCTATATATTTTTCTTGGCATTTAACTCATCTTTTGTGCATTAATTCTACATTTTATCCCATATTCTGTATTTTCATTGTTTTCAAGAATAAATATTTTTCTTACTTAATTTTGCATTTTTAGGTAATAAATAAAGTTTGGATGAATAGCAGAGCGGAAAAGAGCAGAAAAGTAGTGAAAAGCCGGGAGGAATTACACAAGGAAGCCGCGAAGAATGTTGTGCACAAGACCAAAAGGCTAGAAGTGGGCTTGAAGAAGAAGAATTGTCCTTAAAGAAGATATGGGCTTGGCATACCCAAGGCCCAAAACCCTTACTCAAACACATTTCCACTATCCAAGCCCGTCTCGGATTTCAGCCGTCAGATCGAAGCATTTCAGAATCCTACGGTCGCTCCATCATCGCACATCAAACTCCGAAGCCCCCGCTTTACATCGCAACGCCCATCTCCATCTTGGGTCGTCCGTTTTGCTACATCGCTTCATCCGACGGTCTCTCCACGCTTACCTCCGTATCGCCGTTGGATCCACCTACCATCTTCCCATCCATCGCTCCTTGTCGCAGATCATCAATGTTCGCTACACCCGCTCAACACCCTAGCATCCAAAACCATCGACTTCACCCAAACAAGTTCTTCTTCCCCAAATCTTTTTTCCCCAAAATCTTTCTTCTTCCCCCGACAGTTGCAGTCGAGCTCTGCTCCTGCCTCTCTTCCATGTCCACTGCCACCCTCTGCCTCACTACCATCTCCATACCCCGACACCACCTCAAACCCATCTCCCTAGCCTAGTTATTTTCCCCATCTCACAACCACTGAAACCCTAGGTTTTGGGGTGAGTAAAATAACTCGAACTAGGGAACAATTAGAGCACCAGAGGCGTCAATTGAAGCATGAGAGAGGAGCAGGAAGGTCAGAAGAAGCATGGGTCGAGTCTATTTGCATCAGAGGGTGAGTTAATTTTAGTTATTCTCGAAACCCTAATCCTGCTGATTTGGGGATTTTCGAATTAGGGTTTTGTATTTTGTTGTAAGCTATAAAAGGGAAGTGATGTAGGATGTTAAAGGTTGTTCTTGGTTAGCCGAGAAACCCCCTAATTGGGTTAATTTAATTTCACTGTTAATTTTTAGGGTTCTTGTTTTGCAATTTTCATTCACTGTTTAGTAGTTAAATGTGTGTTGTTTCTGTTAATGTGTGTTGTTTAAATGTGTGTTACTGTTTTGCCATTCTAAATGTGTTCCTGTTAAATGTGTTGTTCCTGTTAAATGTGTGTTGTTTAAATGTGTTGTTTAAATGTGTGTTACTGTTTTGCCATTGTAGTTTAAATGTGTGTTATTCCTGTTAATCATGTTTAGTTCCATTGTAGTGTTAATTATGTTCTGAGTTCACTGTTGAGGCTCAGATGAAACCTTAGTGCACTAATGAATGATGAATTGCTAGGAAGGCCTGTTTTGCTTGAGTAATGGGAAGAAGTTGGTGCTCTGATATGCCTGTGATTGATTGTTCTGTCAAAAGACAGTCAATGCTAGGGGCAAATCAGTGAGCAAGCTGATTCTCTTCCCATTCTAGTTGGATGCTTAAGTTTTTGCATTGTTTAGCTAGGACACAAGGTGGATTCTAAGCCTTAGCTTAGCCACAACTGCAATCTCCTCCCTGCCCTTGGCTAACAGCCTTGGTTTATTTGATTTTGTTTCCTGTTAACTGCCACTGTTACCATTTGTTTCATTGCTGCTCCCTTGCCTTAGGCTAACTGCCTTTGTGCCTCATTGCCACTGATTTTTGCTTCTTTCCCATGATCATTGTTAGTTTGTTTCACTGCCACTATTTGCTCTTTCTTCTCTTTTGTTTCTCCTGTTCTTGCTACTGCATTCACTGCCTTGTTTTCCCTGCTGAGCACCTGCCCTTTGCACTGCTGCTGCTACTACTTGCTACTGCTTTTGCTGCTGCTGTGCACTGCTTCTGCTGCTGCTGAAGCCACCACTGCTGCTACTGCTTCTTCTCCAGCCCAGCCTTGTCTGCTGCTGCTCCAAACAGCCAGCTTAGAACCAAAGGCTAAAAGCCCAGGTTCAAAGTTCATGTTAAGGCCTAAGGCCCAGTTCACTGTTACCAAGCCCAGGTTCATAGCTAAAAAGCCTAGCTCCAGCTAAGGCCCAAATCATACCAAAAGCCCAGGTTTAATCCCAAGGCTCAGTTCATTCCAAAAATCAAAGGTCCAGCCCACTGTGGACTTAATCAAAGCCCATGTGAAAAGCTAAGACCCAGTTCACTGTTACCAAGCCCAGTTCAGTCCATCAAAAGCCCAAACTGCTTCACAGTTAATCAAAGCCCATTAGCAATTTAGAGCCCAAATAGCTAGAAACTCCAAACACCCCCAGTCTCTGTGGATCGACCCGTACTTGCACGAGCTACAACTGACGACCGTGCACTTGCGGTATTACTGTAGGCCCGTTTTCATTTCACTTCAATTTTATACGCTTTCCCGGGCCCACCAAGTTTTTGGCGCCGCTGCCGGGGATTGGTGCTTTGTTTCTCTAGTAGTTTTATTAGCTATTTTTGCATTTCACTGCATAGCATTTGCATATGCATCTGCTTCACTTCATTTGTTGTTGGACCTGTTGTTCTGAACCAGTTTTTCCTCTGCTGGGACGCCACCAAGGAAAAGAACCAAAGCCCAACTGGGTTTTTGCAACAATATCAGAGCAGCTGGGCTGTGCTTAAAAGGTAACCCATTTAAGAGAACTCAAATTGTGGGCTTCCAATTCTTAATTGTGGGCTTGTAATATTAAAGCCAATTTTTGGGCTTTTTATTTTCTGTTGGGTTTGTAATTAATTTTTGTGGGCTTGTTTGTTTAATTTGTGGGTTTGTAATTAATTTTTCTGTACTGCTCCGCTCTCATTATTGGTGCGACATGACGACTGAGTGTTGCTCTCAGCAGAGCAAAACGAATCTCCAAGCGTTAATAATGAAGCATATATGAAATACCCGTACATGCTGCATTCTCGGAGTGTTATACTAACCCGATCGAGCATCTGGACTGTCTACGTCAGTCTTAGAAATAATCACGACAACGCAAGTCGGCCACATAGGTGCAAAGTCATGCCTGACAAAATAATCATCAAATGCCAGCCCAGAATGGGATATCCAGACTGGTGTGGAGCATCTTGGAAAAGCATGTGCGCACAAGACCGCCTACGGCAGTCTCAAATTCATCACGACCGTCCAACTTCACCAGCATGGTTGGACGGCGTAGGTTATCCCATGACCGGTTAGGCAAAGCTTGTCCTGTACACCGGCAGACCTTCTTCCTACCTGCATGACCGACTCTTCCCTAACCTGACCAGATTGCAATATACGATTTTCCGAAGTTGGGTCAGCGTAGAGAATTGAGGGTCGCAGAAAAGTCCACTAAAAACCTAAAATTGATCACGACCGTCCAACTTCACCAGCATGGTTGGATGGCTTAGATTAACCCTGAGATGGTCGGACACATACCACCGCACTCAGCACCGGCCTAATAAGTGCCCCACACAATCGGCCTCTCCAGATGAGGTATATAACACGTATTTTCGGTTAGACAAACTAGCTATCACGCGGCCGGCCAAAAACCCTAATTAGGGTTTTGTGTCGCAAATCGATCACGAGCATCCATTTTCTCCTGCTCGAATGGAGGGTCCAGGAATAGACTAAGCAGGTCCGGTGAGTATCAACATGATCATTGTGATCCCACCTATGTCCACACCCGATCGTCCAAGGCATACCATGGCTGGTTGCCTCGATTCGAACGCCCAAACTAGGCGTGTCACACTTCCCAATTCCGAACCAATCACGACCACTCAACTTCGCATGACAAATTGAGTGGATTAGATCACGTTTCTATGGGAAAATAAGGTATAGACGTGTACACCAGCTCGCCGTCTGCACGCCTGACTGATCGGCCAAGACCGACCAGGCTTGGTCGTCTCGAAACGCGCGCCCGAAGTAGGCATGACGCGCGCCCTTTGCGGCATGAAATTTCTGTCGCAAATCAATCTCAGCCATTCCTCTTTTCCTGAAAAATTCAGTAGTCTAGATTGCACCTTCATGAGACAGTGAGGTATAGGCGCCTACACCAGCATGTCGTCTACACGCATGCCCGATCGTCCCTGCCAAATATGTATCACATGCTTGGATTCGACCAAGCTAAAGGTTGGTGTTTGAGCACCTCCTAAACCCTAATCCAACGGTCGCAGATGTGGGTCGCAATCCATCTCGTTCGTCCAACTTCACCATCTTGGACAGACAACCTAAGACAACAGTTAGGCGACCAGTGAGGCATCACCACGATCACCGTCCACCACTCTTCCACACAAAGTGATCGGCCAAGTCAGGATTTACCTGTACAGCCTCTAAACGATCACTCGAAGATGGCTAGACATGCATCTATTTTAAGACGCTTAATCGTGACTTACTCCGTTAAGCCGTAAAACAGCGATGCTTCACACATGCTGATTATACTCGATGCATTACCTGCATGGAATACACACGATATTTCAAAAATATCGACTTCCTATAATAACTTAGTTATTTAATCTAGCATCACATGCTACCTTTTGTAGGTCCCACGATCCACACACTCAAGACATTAATCATGTCACAAACTGGGGGATATATACTAGGGTATTGGTCTGGCGGTTTACAGCGTGCAGCGCACAATGCGCCATCACAAGAACGTGTCAGGAAGACATGGACGGTTAGTGATGATGGGATAAGTGGGCAAGACTAATCTGTGACACTAACACACGCAACTCCACTACTCCATCACTCCACTTTTTCCACTTCCCATGAGAGACGTGGGTAAGGCTCAATGACTTGTATAAATAGGTTCTCCTCCCTATTTCAAAACAACACAAGACAACAGAAACCAAGTGTTGATACAACCGTATCCAAACACCAGAACTGATAGCTTACATTCTGCAAGCCAGTTCAGCTTTCTGATACAAGTCATACACAGCCAACACCTCCACAATCTCAACACCTTCTTCGCTTCCCTCCCTAAGATCAACCCCATCTCCTTCACTTTGTGACCGAAGCAAGTCTGGAACGACCATTTCTTGGTTTAGGCCGGAGTTGTACAGATTGATTTCTCGAATCACAAGCACTCCCGTGCAGTGCATTTGTTTAGGGTTTAGATTCATTTCTCATACACACACCCCAAATTACCAAAACCCGCAGAAATATTTTCCACCCATAAACAATTGGCGACCACAGTGGGAGGTTAATCTTCGGTCGTAAAGTCAATTTCTTCAAAATCCGATTCAACTTTATCAATTTCGAAAAAGGGTAGATCTTAGGACCAATTCAATCATCAATCCATTCCAAGATGGTAGAACTCAGGTCTGGATCAACAATCAATTCTGATGGATCTAGTGTGGATAACACTCTCGGTATTGATGTACATGTCAGTGGAGATATTGTGGTCAATACATCTCTTGGAGCCGTCACTTCTACCACCAACGCCAGCGGAGCAGGAGATGTTCCAGTAAGTGTAACGCCTCCCATCAATAGATCCAGAGCAGCCGCAAATCCTGGCATCTCCTCAAGTGTAACGCCTCCGGCGGTCACCAGAGCAACAACTTCCACCCCTTCATCAGAACGAGGAGCTGGAGGAGCAAGAGGAGGACCATCTCCCAATACCATCACATGGAGAGGCAGGAAGTCCTTGCTAAGACTCAAACGGATATGGCTGCAACTCAGAAAGAGGTACTCACTTTTCTTAAGACATTAACTGATTGATTGTCACAAGAGCCGCGACATCCCCTGGAGCCAATAAGGAACGCATTCAACGCACCCGAAGAAGGTACTGCAGCGGCACGGACCTACATGGACCTGATCAAAGAAGCGACATCAGATATGAACAGTCCTGTTATGGAGATTCCTACACTGGGGATTGATACTCACAATGATCCTCCTCAATTCAATAGTCTCACTATGAGCCAGAGGCCGGTGGATCAGGAAGCAGTTTCTCTAGTGGAAAGTTTATGCGAACTTTTACACCTCTCGAAGAATCAGCGGACAGAGACGTTTTTCTGCAATCAACCAGAAGAAGGTCACAACCGGCCCTACACGGTACTGCACGCATCAAGGATTCAGAGTTCAAGAGGGCCCTCATCGACACGGGAGCGTATTCGAATGTGATTACTCTCAAGACTCTCAGGACGGCCCAGGTTCGCTCAGGAAAGATCGTATGGCATCCTACCACAATGACAGAGTTTGAAGGAAACCAGACCAGCACATACGGGATCATCCCTTCAACATATCACCAGTGCCTGAAGACTATGTTGAATGAAGAAGTCGTCTGTATTCCTGCATCATCGTCTCCATACGTACCAATATGCGGAGTGGAACTGTTCGAACCGAGGGAAGCTCCACAGGAAGAATCAGACAAGGACCATTGCATCCCACTCCCCACATGGGCGTCAATCCAGGAGGAGGACCGACTCGCATCATTGAGGGCTAAGCCCCACGACGCATCTTTGCTGAAGAAACATTCTTCTTCATCCGGTGAAGCCGAAACCCATGTTAACACCAAGAGGGAACGAACTTTTGTGGCGAGTCGTGACCATAAAGGGAAAATGGTATACCGACACTGCTATTATCAATTAGCATGAGAGACTGTTACCCAGTATCTCCACCCAATGGAATGCTACAACAGCAACGAACCACAAGAACAAGTGCTAGATGCTCCACAACAGCTGCAAGATGGCGCCAACTCCACAACTGATGAGATTCAAATCGTTGAGGAATCTCCTAGGCCTATCTCCATCAGCTCAATATTGTGTACGGATGAACGCACTAAGATCGTGGAACTTCTCAAAGAGTACCAGGACATATTCGCTTGGAGTTGCAGTTCAGACACGAGGAAAATGGATAGATCAGATGCTGCATGGATTTCAGAGACTTGAACAGATGCTGCCCCAAAAACGATCCTCCTCTACCCAACATCGACATGTTAGTAGATGCAACCAGCGGAAACGGCATGTTCTCCTCAATGGATGGATGTAGCGGCTACAACCAGATAAGGATGTACGAGCATGACGCAAGTAAGATAGCTTTTCGAACTCCTCTCGGGAATTTTTATTATACTGTACTGCCATTTGGTTTAAAGAATGTCGGTGCAACGTATCAACGCTCTATGGCGGCAATCTTCCACTGGAGCCGATACCTCAAGGGAGCAGCCTCAAGGAGATAACGATGTCCACGCGTCATGTCGAGCAAGATACGGGCGAGTCACTCTATCAGACAGTGGTGCATGTCGATCGTGCTATGTTGGAGAATCTGCGCTTTTGGTCATCCTATGGAGCTGTTGAACGCTCATCTACAACAACATCTTCCTTGCTTGAATGAACCAGTTTCGCTGAAGCAGTAAGAGGAAAACCATCGAGATACAACATCCTGCACGCCAACTCCAACTCCATTACCGCATACACGACTGCCACAATGATGAAACAACGTCCAAGATATTCCCTATCTATATCGACGGTAGAAAGATTAAGAGACGCTTTCAGTCTCCCATAGAAGAAGTAGTTGTGTTTGCAAAGGAGTGTGACTGGGGACTTCTTAGCGCGTTGTCCATCTCAAACATGGATGCAAGCACGCTATCATTATGATTCCAAGATGTTCAAATACGAGTATATACTCAAGAGAACAGGCATATTTCCAAAGATCGGTGATATTCCTGGATGTATATGAAACACAAAGTAGTAAAGACAGCCTCATGAAACCAGTGTGACAACATCTATCAAGTCGAAGGCTCGGTGGATACTCGTGGGCAGGGGACTGTCTCCCTCTTTTTCATTCAAGAGGAAACATCAAGAAGTTATCGGTTCCATCATGCTTCTCCCTCTAATAATGAGAGACCGCCAAGTTCGTGCCCGTAGATGTCATGCCCCTTCCTGCCAGTCTCTTCTGATCACAGCTGCAGCTAAGAACCGTTGGTCGTTTGTTGATACCAGTGTCCGAGCTTCACCACAGCAACAACTACTACGAACATAGGTAATCCGAACTTCTGCATATTTTATTTTCCCATGGAGAAGTAATAGAGCTACGGAGGCAAGATGGCGATATCTTTATGATAAACCCACCGACCATACAAACCATGTAAACCGCGCTTGGGGACTGAGGCTCAGCATGAAGTTCCTTCACCGTCAGTCAAGGACTTCTTCAACACGAGAGAGATGGTCAATCAAGAAACATGAAATTCGCAAGGGTAAATCAAACTGAAGAGGAAGCCACTTCAACGCTTCCTCCAGCAGAAGCTGCTTCAATGGTCTATTCAGGAGCCGCCTCAACGCTCTCTTCGGGACCCATGTTTACTTCAGAATCCTGCTTCAATGCTATCTCCAGGAGCCGCCTCCACGTTCACTCCAGAAGCTTCTTTAACGCTCTCTGCAGGACCCACATTCACATTTGAGCACACAAAGTTCATTTTTGAGCAAAGCAAGCACGCGGTGGGTCCCACGTTCGAGCAGGCAGCAAGGCCGGTGTTTGGTCAAGCTAGATGGGTCGGTGTTTGGTCGAAGTAGCAAGGATGACACTCGAGCAAGCACATAAACCGTACGGGCAAAGCAAGCAAGGCTGGTATTGGGCCACGTCAGCAAACAAGGCTGGTGTTGCTCAAGTCCGCGAAGCTGGTATTGGTCGAGATCGCAAATCTAATATCCCGTCACGCAAGCAAGACTGATATCACGTCACGCAAGTAGGCTTGTATTGGGTCACGTCAAGCCGGTGTTGGTCAAAGCCGATCAAGGTCACAAAGCTGGTATTGGGCCACGTCAGCAAACAAGGCCGGTGTTGGTCGAGTCCACGAAGCCGGTGTTTATCAAGGTCATAAGGCTAGTATTCGAATGAAATAGGCGCACACAGCAGGGACGGTTTTCAGTCGAAGCACACGGCCGACGTTTGAATCATGTACACGGTGGACCCGTGTTTGATCGAAGCATGCACATATGCTCATGTTCGAAGAAAGCATGCTTACATCGGGTCCCACATTTGACCAAAGCAGACACAAAGTGGACCCACGTTTAACCGAAGCAGGCACAACAAGCCAACGTTCGATCAAGCAGGCGCATGATGAGTCCCACGGTTGAGCGGAGTATGCGGACCCACATGCCTATCAAACAGGTGAAAAAGGGTGACGTTTGGTCGAAGCATATACATGGTGGGGTCCACATCCGTCCAGGGTTACATGCACGGTTTTCTATGGGAAGAGGAGCATACAAGTTCTATTCCCTTCTTGGCTCGAATACCCGAAGGAGGAAACCGGTCCCACCAAGGTCGTCTTCACACCTGGCGTACTCCAACGAACGAAGCAGCCACAACAGCCCCACATTCGAGCGGAGCAAGCACGAAGCAGGATCTCGACAGAAGCAGGCATAGCAAGGTCGATCAAAGCAGGCAAAACTGACATCATGCTAGGGGAACGCTCGCCTAGACGCCTCTTGAACGTGACATGCTCCAAGGACAGGACGACCCGTCTCTCCTAGTAACATCTAACTTTGTCTCATAAGTTTTATCTGTATATGTCACCATCTAATGCCTACCCCACAAAAGTGTAACCATTATGTGCTAGACAGGGGACTTAATGTTGATGGTGGATTTTAGTTCAGGGATAAAATTATAAAACCAAATTTATGCACTGACATCCTGTAAAGGATAAATCCACTGATAAGTGATGAATACTTCTTCACTTCGCTAATTTACCTAGTGTTGATGGTGGATTTTCATTAAAGGCTAAAATGGTAAAGGCCGAAATTATGCTCTAACATCCTGCAAAGGATAAAACCACTGATAAAATGGTGAAAACTTCCTCACTATAAACTTATAGCATTATCAATTAATGCATGACCAGCCTTGTATTTTCTGTACTGCTCCACTCTCATTATTGGTGCGGCATGACGACTGAGTGTTGCTCTCAGCAAAGCAACACGAATATCCAAGCGTTAATAATGAAGCATATACGAAATACCCGTACGGGCTGCAATTCTCGGAGTGTTATATTAACCCGATCGAGCATCTGGACTATCTACGTCAGTCTTGGAAATAATCACGACCACGCAAGTCGGCCACATAGGTGCAAAGTCACGCCTGACAAAATAATCACCAAACGCCAACCCAGAATGGGATATCCAGACTGGTATGGAGCAGCTTGGAAAAGCTCGTGCGCACAAGACCGCCTACGGCAGTCTCAAATTCATCACGACCGTCCAACTTCACCAGCATGGTTGGACGGCGTAGATTATCCCATGACCGGTTAGGCAAAGCTTTTCTTGTACACCGGTGGACCTTCTTCTTACCTGCATGACCGACTCTTCCCTAACCTGACCATATTGAAAAATACGATTGTCCGAAGTTGGGTCAGCGTGGAGAATTGAGGGTCGCAGAAAAGTCCACTAAAAACCTAAAACTGATCACGACCATCCAAATTCACCAACTTGGTTGGATGGCTTAGATTAACCCTGAGATGGTCGGATACATACCACCGCACTCAACACCGGCCTAATAAGTGCCCCACACAATCGGCCTCTCCAGATGAGGTATATAACACGTATTTTAGGTTAGCCAAACTAGCTAACACGCGGCCGGCCAAAAACCCTAATTAGGGTTTTGTGTCGCAAATCGATCACGAGCGTCAATTTTATCCTGCTCGAATGGAGGGTCTAGGAATAGACTAAGTAGGTCCGGTGAGTATCAACACGATCATTGTGGGCCCACCTATCTTCACACCCGATCGGCCAAGGCATACCATGGCTGGTTGCCTTGATTCGCAGGCCCAAACTAGGCGTGGTCACACTTCCCAATTGCGAACCAATCTCGACCACTCAACTTCGCCGGACAAATTGAGTGGCTTAGATCACGTTTATATGGGAAAATAAGGTACAGACGTGTACACCAGCCCGCCGTCTGCACGCCTGACTGATCGGCCAAGACCGACCGGGATTGGTCGTCTCGAAACGCGCGCCCGAAGTAGGAATGACGTGCGGCCTTTGCGGCATGAGATTTCTGTCGCAAATCAATCTCAGCCATTCCTCTTTTCCTGAAAAATTCAGTGGTCTAGATTGCACACCTTCATGATACAGTGAGGTATAGGCGCCTACACCAGCATGTCGTCTACATGCATGCCCGATCGGCCCTGCCAAATATGTCTCTCATGCTTGGATTCGACCAAGCTAAAGGTTGGTGTTTGAGCACCTCCTAAACCCTAATCCAACGGTCGCAGATGTGGGTCGCAATCCATCTCGTCCGTCCAACTTCACCAGCTTGGACGGACCACCTAAGACAGCAGTTAGGCGACCAGTGAGGCATCACCACGATCACCATCCACCACTCTTCCACACAAAGTGATCGGCCAAGTCAGGACTTACCTATACAGCCTCCAAACGATCGCTCGAAGATGGATAGACATGAATCTATTTTAAGACACTTAATCGTGACTTACTCCGTTAAGCCTTAAAACAACGATGCATCACACATGTTGATTATATTCGATGCATTACCTTCATGGAATACACACGATATTTCACAAATATCGACTTCCTAAAATAACTTAGTTATTTAATCTAGCATCACAAGCTACGTTTTGTGGGTCCCACGATCCACACACTCGAGACATTAATCATGTCACAAACTGGGGGATACATACTGGGGTATTGGTCTGGCGGTTTACAGCGTGCAGCGCACAATGCGCCATCACAAGAACGTGTCAGGAAGACATGGACGGTTAGTGATGATGGGAGAAGTGGGCAAGACTAATCGTGTGACACTAACACACGCAACTCCACTACTCCATCACTCCACTTTCTCCACTTCCCATGAGAGACGTGGGTAAGGCTCAATGACTTGTATAAATAGGTTTTACTCCCTATTTCAAAACAACACAAGACAACAGAAACCAAGTGTTGATACAACCGTATCCAAACACCAGAACTGATAGCTTATATTCTGCAAGCCAGTTCAGCTTTCTGATACAAGTCATACACAACCAACACCTCCACAATCTCAACACCTTCTTCGCTTCCCTCCCTAAGATCAACCCCATCTCCTTCACTTTGTGATCGAAGCAAGTCTGGAACGACCATTTCTTGGTTTAGGCCGGAGTTGTACAGATTGATTTCTCGAATCACAAGCACTCCTGTGCAGTGCATTTGTTTAGGGTTTAGATTCATTTCTCATCCACACACCCTAAATTACCAAAACCAGCAGAAATAGTTTTCACCCATAAACACAGGCACATGAGACAAGATGCACCAAAAACAATACAATCAAGTTGTGTTGTGGTGAACAACAATCTGTCCACCATAACCATTTTTAAAGGAATTCATAGACCCTTGTCTATCAAATTGTTTAGACCATACTCTTTTCTCTAGTGGGCTTGACCTATCTTTGGAAACTAACTTCTTTGAAGAGGATAAAATCTTACATACCTCAGCGGTTTTTTGAACAAGTTTAAGCTTGTTTGCTAGGCGATTTGCTCATCGTTGAAGTTTATTGACATATCTCATCTTGTGTTTGTACTTGAAACACTTTGAAAGTCCATGACCTTTGAGTGAATAATAAGAGCATGTCAATGGATAAGATGATTCAGATGCCTGAGGTGTGCAAGCTGCTAGACACAAAGTGGAACCTGAAAAATCAGACAGAGAGTTTCCAACATAAAGGTTAGTTTTTTCTTCCAGATTGGTTGAGTATTCTTCTGGAAGTATATCGAGATTGATGTATGTATTGCTACAATTATCAAATCAATATCTTCACTAAGAAGTGCAACACTTGATCTTTCGTCTTCATTAGAATCATAGTGATCAGACATTTCATCAAGATTTGCAGCAAGACCTTTGTTCCCAGTGTATTTTTTACGGTTTGGACACTCATTTGCAAAATGACCAAAACCTTTACACTTAAAACATTGTGGAATATCCTCGTCGACATCCCTGTTTTTGGCAGGAATGCGATTGTGAGGTTTAACTGGTGACCTAGGTTTGTCTCTGGTAAACCGTTTACTTCTCTTTAATAAGAGATCTCTGAACTGTCTTGTGATCAAAGAGACTGACTTGTCAATATCTTCATCTGATGAATTAGCCTCAGAAAGATCATCCTCAGAGACATGAACACTTTTACCTTTGTCAAGTAATTTAGTGTTCTTTTGTGCTTTGAAGGAAACATCCTTTCCGATTTTGGATGTATGCTCATGATCAAAGATCTTTAGGTTTCCAACCAGCGTGTTTCTGGAGAGAGCATCAAGGTTATTTCCTTCAACGATGGCATGCTTCTTAGATCATATCTAGATGGCAGCGATCTGATAATTTTCATCACAATGTCCTTTTCAGGAATAGTTTTACCCAATGCAAAGGATGCATTAACAATTTCAAACACTTTGTGATTAAACTCATCAAATGAATCTTCATCTGCCATATGAAGGTTTTCCCAATCGGAATTAAGGTTTTGAAGCCTAGATTCCTTTCACTGGTATTCCCTTCAAATACGGTTTCTAAGATATCTCAAGCATCTTTAGACTGAGTGCACGTAGTCACATGATGCTGAAGATCTGGGCTAATGGCATGTATGATGATATTGAAACCGTCGGATTTTTTCTTTGCAACAAGTATCTCAGCAGCGTCATATGCACCAATATCCTTAGGAACTGTCGCATTCCCTACTGCCATAACGTGAGCATCATAGCCATTAACTACATAAACCCATGATTGAAAATCACGCGCTTGAAGAAATGCATGCATAACAATTTTCCACCACAAGTAATTTGAGCCATCAAAGACTGGTGGTACGTTTAAAGAGATAACACCTCTGTCCATATCATATCGCTACAAACACAGACTTATGAGGTCTTTAATGTGTTTGCCTGCTCTGATACTAATTGAAAATGCAGGGGTATAACAACCACACCCAATAATTCGTTTGGAAATCGGATAGGATTTACTCCAATACACTTTCTAGAGAATCAACTAGACAGTCAGACTCAATCTAGAGTAAAGTATATCAAAGAGCTTAATATCTCTAACTCTTAATTCAATCCGTAATCAACAAATAGAAATATTCGAGCCCGATTGAATATAAGAGGAGTTACTTGAACGGTACCAAAGACCAATGTTCAAGTGTCAATCAATGTAAATCAACAACCAAAGGTTGGATATTCTAATTGATTGACCTTAACGCACAACCTGTGATATATCAAATATATAAAAGAATATAATGCGGAAAAGAAATAACACAAACAACAGAATTTTGTTAACGAGGAAACCGCAAATGCAGAAAAACCCCGGGACGTAGTCCAGATTGAACACCACACTGTATTAAGCCGCTACAGACTCTAGCCTCCTACCAATTAACTTCGGACTGGACTGTAGTTGAACCCTAATCAATCTCACACTGATTCAAGGTACAATTGCGTTCCTTACGTCTTTGATCCCACCAGGATACTACACACTTGATTCCCTTAGTTTATCTCACCCACAACCAAGAGTTGCTACGACCCAAAATAGAAGACTTGATAAACAAATCTGTCTCATACAGAAAAGTCTATAGATTGAATAAATCTGTCTACCACAGAAATACCCAAGAGTTTTTGTTCTGTATTTTTGATAAATCAAGGTGAACATGAACCAATTGATAAACCATACTTATATTCCCGAAGAACAGCCTAGTATTATCAATCACCTCACAATAATCTTAATCGACTAGCGAAACAAGATATTGTGGAATCACAAACGATGAGACGAAGATGGTTGTGATTACTTTTATCTTGCCTATCGTAGAAATTAATCTCGAGTCAATTATTTCTATTGTACTCAATACGATAGAATCGGGCAAGATCAGAACACGCAACTACAAAGAAAATAGTTAGGTCTGGTTTTACAATCCCAATGAAGTCTTTGAAGTCGTTAACCTACAGGGTCTCGATAGAAACCTAAGGTTAAAGGAGAATCGACTCTAGTTATACAACTAGTAACACACGTGAGGTGTGGGGATTATATTTCCCAGTTGCTAGAGTTCTCCTTTATATAGTTTTCAAATCAGGGTTTGCAATCCAAGTTACCTTGGTAACAAAGCATTCAATATTCACCATTAGACGGAAACCTGATTCAACCAAGCTAATATCTTTCAACCGTTAGATCGAACTTAGCTTGTTACACACAAATGAAATATACCCTCATTTAGTTTTATGCAACTGTACCTAAACGTGTACACCATGTTGGTTCACAAATAGTTAACCGAGGTTAGCCGTATGGTTACTCTCATATAAACCTTATTAATCTTAACCATAACTAGTTCAAATGACTCAAATGAAACTAGTTAAAGAGTTTTTCAATTGATATATTCTCATAGAATTATAAAAGAACACAATTGAAGCAAAATCGGTTTAATTCACCCGAATCAATCATGAACATTATAGCCACGGTTTGGAAACACTGCATTCCTTATTATATAAATGTCTATGTTCATGTTTAAAACCGATTTTATAACTTTAACCTTCAAGTATGCAAACGGGTACGCATACTTGAAATACCCGGACTAAGATTGAGTTATGCCAGTACGCAAACGGGTACGCGAACTTCAAATCCCAGCAAAAATTCTCGGAAATGAACCTGTACGCCAGTACGCAAACGGGTACGCATACTTAGGTTCCCGAATTTCTCAAACCAACAGGTACGCGAACGGGTGCGCATACTATGGTTCCCGGACATGGATTACATATGTGCAAGAGTGCACAACATGACATATCCAATAATGGTAAAGTGTTATAAACTCTTATTTCAATCATTGAAACTTTCTTAGAGGATGACAGTAGCTGTTTTCACATAGTATTAGCATCAAAGCAATTTTCAAGTTATTGAAATAATCATTACAAAATATTCCAAGACAACACCAAATTATTGTATCACACAAACCATGTAAAATGTTACTCGACAATTTTCACGTGATATATGATGAACTTGGTCGAAGAGAAAGATTGCCAACACATATTTCGAGAAATATGTAAGCGAGATAAACTCAGCTCGAGATCTCAAATGTGTATATAGAAAACTATATCGTAATACGACTTATGTCTCAATATAGGAGATAGAGTAGAAATAGACTTTCCAAGTGATAGATGAGTTTAAGTCTCCACATACCTTTTGTCGAAGAAGTTCCACAAGTTCCCCTTAGTAATTCTTCGTCTTCAAATGATGAACGTCGTGAAAACTAAGCTCAACTACACATGCTATGTCCTAGTCCTAGACATTTATAAATAGGCTAGAAATCAAGACTTATAGTTTTGATCACTAACATTGACAAACATGCTTGAGATAGCAACGTGTGCGAGTTCGACCGAGCAATGCTCTAACACACAGGAGGTGTGGGGATTAGGTTTCCCAGTTGCTAGAGATATCCTTTATATAGTCTCCAAATCAGGGTTTGCAATCTAAGTTACCTTGGTAACAAAGCAATAAATATTCACTTTTAGATGAAAACCTGATTAGATTCAAGCTAATATCTTTCAACCGTTAGATCGAATTTAGCTTGTTATACACAAATGAAATGCACGTTCATTTAGGTTTGTGTAACCGTACATAAACGTGTACACCTAGTTGGTTCAACAATAGTTAACCAAATGGTTAGTCATATAAGCACTTTCATATCAACCTTAGTCATCTTCACCATAACTAGTTCAAATGACTCAAAAGAACTAGTTAGAGAGTTGTTCAATTGCTTAGATCTCATAGAAGTATATAAGACACAATCAAAGCAAAACGATTTTGATTCACTCGAATCGATTCATGAACATTATAGCCACGGTTTGCAAATATGCATTCCTTAGTTTATATATGTCTTAGTTCACGAATAAACCGTTTTTAGAAAATAACCCACTCAAGTATGCATACCAGTACACATACTTAAGTACTCGATTTGAGTTTGTTTTCAGTTCACAAACTCCAGGAGAAATTCATAGGATGTGAACTTCCGGCAGTACGCGTACGGGTACGCTGACTTAGCTTCCAGACTTCCTGAACCAGTAAAGTACGCATACTTTAGTTCAAGGAATTTTTGACTTACACAAGTATGAGTTCACATACAATGTTTATATCCATTCAAGGTTATATATTCTAAACTCTCATTTCAATCATTAAAACATTCTTAGAGGATGTTAAATAGAGGTTATTCACACACTATTTTTCATCAAAGCGATTTTCAAGATATTGAAATAATCAACATGACTTTCGTCACTTGTAAAGATGAACTTGGCCAAAGCGAAAGCTTACCAACACATATTTCGAGAAATAGATAAACGAGATAGATTCAGACCGAAATAACAAATGTGAATAATCGAAGTCTATATAGCAATACGACTTTTGTCTCAAGATAGGAGATAGAGTAGATAGACTTTTGAGTGATAGATAAGTTCAATTCTCCACATACCTTTTAGTCGATGAAGTTTCACCAGTTCCTTGAGTAGTTCTTCGTCTTTGTATGATGAACGCCATGGAGTCTAGAGCTCTACTACAATTTTTATCCTATTCCGAGACTTAGCTATAAGTAGACTATAAATCAAGACTTATAGTTTTGGCAACTAAACTTGACAAACAAGCTTGAGATAGCAGCGCTTGCGAGTTCGACCGAGCAGTGCTCTAATAATCTCCCCCTTTGTCAATTTTAGTGACAAAACTATCAATACATATGGAATAAAAATAAATAAACTTTGTAGCTTCTCTTCCACATGCATGATCTCCTTGGTTCTTCGACATTACTCGAAATCTTCGTCACTTCAAAGTACTCCAGTGATTCCAAAGATATCATATGCAGCATCATCGTTGTTGAAGATCCGTATCCATAACAATGAGAAAACAAAAGCTCTCAATCATTGTAGTCAATACTTCATCTCACATGAAAACCACTCCCCCTTACATAATGATCCGAAAACCATATGTATTTGTAGTGTGAACTGTACATTAATTCTCCCCCTTTTAGTCAATAAAATTGTCAAAGGTACGAAAACTAGTGGGATCCTAATGAAATTTCCATATAGACACTTCATGACCAAAAGAAAGAACATATCAACTTTTTAGATGCAATCATATAGCCGAAACTAAATTCATTCATCAGGGAGTTTATAAAGATACAAGATAACCCCTATAATATTCCACAACCGCACTCCCCACAAAGATTTGGCAATTAATCACAAGTTCAATTAAGAACTCTCCCCCATAAAATGTCATTCCCGAAAGAACAACAAGAGCGACCTTACTTTCACAAGAAAAGAAGGATTTCTTTGGACAATACACTACGACACCTGACAGAAAATCAACTACTTAAACAAATGTAGAATTGAAGCTAACACTTGCTGGAATTCTAAACTCAATTGCCCAAAAAGATCGAGATAAACACATGGGCAAGAGTTTTAGAAATGACTAATGAACCAAAACAACACCAATAGACTGCCGTAAGTGTTGAAACGTAGCAGTATCTAATGGTTTGGTAAGAATATCATCCAATTGTTGTTCGAAAGGCACAAATTCCATATTTATGATACCATTATCATATAGATCTCGAATAAAATGGTACCTTATATCAATGTGCTTTATTCTTGAGTGCTCAATGGGATTCTCAGTGATTCGAATCGCGCTAGATTTATCACAAAAGATCTTCATTATTCCAGTATCAATTCCATAATCATCCAGCATTTGTTTCATCCAGAGGAGTTGAGTACAACATGAGACGGCAGCAATATTTCCTCACATGTGGAAAGGGATTGTGAATTTTGTTTCTTGCTATGCCAGACCACAAGATTCAGTCCTACATAGTAAAAACCCCCTGATATACTTTTTCAGTCTTCCACACATCCTGCCCAATCAACATATGAATAAGCAGAAAGATCAGTGTTAGTATCAAAAGTGTAAGATAGACCATACACGACCGTGTGATTCACATATCGTATGATTCTTTTTGCAGCTGCAAGATGAGATTCCTTCGGATTAGCCTGGAATATAGCACAACAACCAACACTAAAAGCAATATCAGGTCTAGTAGTTGTAAGATATAAAAGGCTACCAATAATGGATCGATACAGTCTTTGATCCACATTTACTCATCTCTGTGTAGTTTACCAGTAGCGGGCATATGTATCAGTTTTGGAGTTGACTTATCCAGACCGAACCTTGAGACAAGATCCTTAGCATATTTTTCTTGAGATAAGTAAATTCGATCCTTATGTTGCTGAATTTGTAATCCTAAGAAGAAATTTAATTCACCAACATTGCTCATTTTAAATTCTTTGCCAAGAGAGACTTGAAAATCTTTTGCAAGTTTTTCAGAAGTTGAACCATAGATGATATCATCTACATAGACTTGAGCAGTGACAACTTCTTTCCCACTCCATTTGGTAAACAAGGTTTTATCCGCTCCGCCTCTCGAAAAACCTTTCCTAAGAAGAGACGTAGTTAGTTTTTTCGAACCAGGCATGAGGTGCTTGTTTTAACCCATATAATGCGTTTTCAAGCTTAAGGACCTAATATGGGAAATCATGGTTTTCAAAACCCTTAGGTTGAGCAACGACCTCTTCCTTTAAATTTCCGTTTAGGAACACGGATTTTATGTCCATTTTAAACAGCTTAACCTTGAGAATACAAACATGAGCTAATAAAAACCGAATGGACTCAAGGCGTGCCACATAAGCAAAGGTTTCGTCAAAGTCGATAACCTCAATTTGTGAATATCCTTGAGCGACAAGTCTTGTTTTATTTCTGACAATTGTGCCAAATTCATCAAACTTAATCTTGAATATCCATTTGGTACCAACAATATCGATATTGGAGGGACAAGGTACTAGTTCCCATACATCTTGTCTTTGAAATTGATTTAACTCTTCATGCAATGCATTCACCCAAAAGGGATCGCTAAGAGCTTCATCAATATTTCTCGGTTCTACTTGTGAAAGATAACAACCAAAATTGCAAATATTTTGAAGTTGTCATCTTGTCTTAGCATTAGAATCTCTACCTCCAATAATAATGTTGGGATCATGATTCCTTTGAACCCAGAGGTGTCGAGGAGGGACATGTTCTTGTTCAACAGGAGTAGCCTGATCGGTGATCTTCTCCTCGTCACTAGAAATATCATGATCAGTAACAGTTGGGATGACTTCAACCAATTCTGGGATTTATTTGACTTTCTCAATTGTCACAGTTGGAGGCAATTCAGTAGTAGGAGAATTTATCAAGGGTTTCATTTTTATGAGATAGTGTCATGAACCTACAGGAGGCATAGCATCTTGGTTATGGGCAGCCCTATCTAGTTATGCGCTAGGCGCCATTAGTAGTTATTTATGTGAGTGGCTCGTGTTATGCACGAGCATATTGTGTCATCCAGCTTATATATATGCACTGTTGTACGCCTTTGAGAGTTATCAATTGAATAATGTAAAACTTTATCTTCTTCCCTAAATCTCTCTACTACTTCTTCTCTAGAAATGTCTTATTATTATCCCCCTAATTCGTTTATTTCTTCATCTAACCCTCTAATCTCTTCTATCTATTCCCAATTATCTCAATCCATAGAGATCCCTACTACCACTGATGATCCAATTGTAGTGAAGACCACTACAAGTGGTATCAGAGCGCTACGATGGCCGCTGCAACATCTAAAGTTTCACGAATAGAAGCATTAATTTCAGTAAAAGAAGATTTTCTTCAAAAGTTACTGATGGAAAAGCACAACAGATCGGAGTTTATTAAAGCTTTTTGTGATGATTTTATTGAATTATTCTGGGCTACATGGAACAACAATCATCAGGGCAGATCAACACCAATTTTTGACGATGAAATCAGTGGCGTAGCTATTGACTCGCAGGTAGAAACTGATGTTGAGAAAGTAATCGATGAAAAACTTGAAGGAGTTCCTGTTGATTTGAATTCAGCTAGTAATTTCACTCAACAATCTTCAATTCCACCAGTACCAGATGAAGTTTTAGGTTCCTTTCCAACAATAAACCGTTCTCACATATTTGATGAATCGAAGATGATCGAGGATGAAATTGTTTTCAAATCGAAATCAACTTCACTTGATTCATGTGATTTGAGTTTAGTTGAAGGTAATTTTCAATCTACACCTATAATTGATTTCATTAGCGTCGATGGATCTAGCGATGTTAATGAGGTTCAGGAACACAAGACGTCTACAGTATTTCTGGATTACCAAGAAGGTAAGCCATTCAATTTGGGTAATGAATCTTGTGATTCTGATGTGGGTTTTCAAGTTAGAAAGGTTATAAATGGGGAGGTCAAGGGAATCAGCTTGTTGAATGAGTTCAGTGGAAATACTTCTAGTCCTCTAGGAGTGGAGGAAAGTAATTACAGACCTAAACTCAAAATTGAATTCTCTACTCTTGATGGAGCTACAGATTCAATTCAGGATTACAAGCATCATATTTACACAGTTGAAGTGAAGAAGTACGAAAATCCTTATTACTTAAAGGAGTTATTCTATCTCCAATGCCAATTACACTGTCTGGATTATTCTTATCTTCTGTGGGTCGGCGTTCGCTCCTTATTCGATCGTGGTAAGTGTACAAATACATTTTTGAATTCTTATGAGACCTTGATTTTTTTAGTGTTGCATATCTTAGGGTATAAATCATAAAGTCGTTCCATACCTTCAATTATTTTTGTGTGTGTTAATGATCATCTTATTAGTGAGGATGGAAAGATGCTTGGTTCAATCTTAATGAATGGTTATATTAAGAAAATTGCCTATGAGCCATATATTAAGCTTGGGTATAGTTTACAGTTGTTGTCTACTTGTTCAAGTGTGCTCGTAATTGTTGAAAATGGTGACAATGAATATAGTTGCCAGTTGTTTATGAAGATGTCACAAAAGAATAGTATCCCTAGTTATGGTTGTGATCTTATGTTGTATGGTAGAGGAATAATGGGTAAAACTATACCATGGAGTTCTCTTTCAGAAGGGTTTAATGCTTCATGTTTGATCTTAATTCATAAAATCCGTAAGTACACTGGAATGGCTGATTCGGGGTTTGTTCTTCTGTGAAAAAAGGGTGGAGAATGTTATTATTTTGCCCTGAGTTTTAATAAGAGAGTAATTGATAGAGGAGAATTGTTTTATTGAGTAGTAGTTCTCCTCCTTATGCAAGCATTAACTCAAAACAATGTGTTCATATTCTTACTTCTTGTGTGGTAATACCACATGGATTGATTTTAGTGTATAAAAATTATCAGAAATTTGTGGATGTGCTTGCTCGTAAACTTGGGTGCCTGTTCAAATTTTCGTTTACGAATGTAATGGTGATCTTAAGTGCCGAAGAAGGTAGTAATGGTGATACTAAAAATTTGACTGAAAAAATGCAGCATCTACTTGACGTTCTCTGGACCACTGAATTGAATTTTCAATTGTCAAGGCTAGGTGGGTATGGCTATCCACAAGATATTTTTGATGTATAGAGTTTTAAGTGCGCATTTCTTTCAACCGATATGATGGCTGTCATTCTTCAGGGGTTCTTAGGTAGCACAAAATATTTGCAGGTGTTTAATTCAAGTGCAACAAGTGGTTCTAGTAGGTGGCTTGAGAAATCTTCGCAGAGTGCTATTCCTAGTAGCCCTAGATAGGTATTTCAAGGAGTGAAGGGTGTTATGTTCATGCGAAATTGGATGTATGAAGAAACTGAATTCACATGTTACTTACATTGCATCTTATGGTATCATGTCACTCATGAAGATTATAAAAAGGAGTCGTGTAACTCAAATTCTGCTTGTAGTATGGAAAGCAGTTGTATCGGCCTGTACCTAGCAGTGGGTGGCTGGACAAATTACAAGATAGGATTGTGTTCAGGGACAGCAGTGGGTACTCTTATTCTTGTTACTATTCAGCAACACTTTATTTGTAACAGTCAAATGAAGACGATTTTACATCTTTATAGTTGTGAAGTTTTTGGTATGGGTTCTGGCCAGACTGATTATGGTGGTAAATGGAATGAGCTGGACAATATATTAAGGACTCAGTTCTGGGTTAATATACTCATTTCAGGTTCAGGTGGTGATGGTCATGGCAGGGCGATAATGTCAGATCCTTCTTCATACTTGGCTACAGATTTTTATTACCCCTTCTACTATGTAACATTTATGAATATTTCATTTCATAAAAACTTAGAAGTGCGGAATGTGATAATGTACAGACCTAGACAAGTGTTTCAGCCATTATCTCAAAACAAGTGGTGTCTTAGAGAAGTTGAACAAGATGTTGTTGGGGTTACCAGGAGGAATGATCCACCTTGGTGTGGAAATTCTCGTGATACTTCATTATATATTGTTGGTAAAGCTAGGCGGAGATATAATGATGAGAGAGACGACTGCATCCTAATAACACTAGATCTTCTGCACAAGTTCAGAGGTAAGGTTCTATCTGCACAATCTATTATAGACAGTGTGAGTTTTATCAATGGCTATCAGGCCGCCACCTCATCAATTCTGTCAATTATGTTCCTTGTTGTTACGATTGAGAAGGATCACAGTTCTTTTAATGCTCGAGAACAAGCTACAACAGCAGTGTTTCTCGTCCACCTTGCTTATTTTCTACCTTCCATCCTTGAGGACAAGGATGATTTGGAGGAGTGGGTATTTGTCATGAACCTACAGGAGGCAGACCATCTTGGTTATGGGCAGCCCTATCTAGTTATGCGCTAGGCGCCATTAGTAGTTATTCATGTGAGTGGCTCGTGCTATGCACGAGCGTATTGTGTCATCCAGCTTACATATATGCATTGTTGTACGCCTTTGAGAGTTATCAATTGAATAATGTAAACTTTATCTTCTTCCCTAAATCTCTCTGCTACTTCTTCTCTAGCAATGTCTTATTATTATCCCCCTAATTCGTCTATTTCTTCATCTAACCCTCTAATCTCTTCTATCTATTCCCAATTATCTCAATCCATAGAGATCATGACTACCATTGATGATCCAATTATAGTGAAGACCACTACAGATAGAAATGCAACCCAAGTGAATCTGGTGTAATCATTTACCATAACTAAAGCGTACTTCTTACCGGAAACCATGGGTTGTTGAATAGGTCCGAAGAGGTCCATATGAATTAAATCAAGTGGAGCTTTAGTGAGAATATCTCGAGATGATTTATGGTGAACTTTCGTTTGTTTACCCTTTTGACAGGCACCACATACACCATCAATATTTTCATTGATTTTGGAAACGCCTCTAACAAGTTCTTTATTAATGATCTTAGTTAGAAGACGATAATTGATGTGACCAAAACGCTCATGCCAAAGATGTGTAGATTGCACCTTAGTCAAATTGCAACAGTTACTGAACTGAGTATCTAGAAGATAACAGTTATTTTTACCACGCGTTCCCTGAAAAATTACTTTCCCAGCTTTGTCTACAATGTCACATCCATTCGCATTGAAGACAACTCTATGGCCTTTGTCACATATTTGACTAATAGAAAGATGTTTGCAGCCACACCTTTTACGTATACCCATCATGGATTTCAGGTACGTCGAGAAGTTTGATCGTCCCCTTCTTGCTTATGTAGCAGCAACTCTCATCTCCAAATGTTACCGGACCTCCTTCATAGTCGTTTGAAGTAACAAACCACGAGAGATCACCAGTCATATGTCGGCTACATCCACTATCAAGAATCCATTGAAAGGACGATGTTGATTTTAAAGCAAAACCTCTCATACTAACAATACTATCATGTTTAAGATTTCTTGTTAGTTTTGTACATCCTTTTAGAGAAGCAAACAGTTTCCCAACTTTCTTATGAAGATTACTTGCAACTTTTAGACTTTTCCGGAAGGACATACATGTATGTTGAAAGTGATTGCAAGTGTCACAAAACATACATGGACCAACATCTTTAATATTGTTTGAGTAGTTCGGTGTCCTGTCAGATTTCACAAAGCCTAGACCTCGTTTATCATCTGACTTACGAGCATTCTTCAGAGAAGAATAAACAGAGTTATTCAAATCCATTGAAGGAATTTTGACATATTTCAAATCCTTATACATTGCAATTTCTGCAACAAGATCAGAGTTGATCCGAATTTGTTCATCCAACTTTTTCTGAAGAATAACAAGTTTTTCAGAACTTTCTCTACAATCAGAATTTATTCCTGGTGAAGCGTTTATAGAGACTTTACTGTCCATATAGTCAGATCGCTACAAACACAGACTTATAAGGTCTTTAAACGTGTTTTCCTGCTCTGAAACCAATTGAAAAAGTGGGGGTACAACAACCTCTCCCAATATTTCGCTTAGCAATCTGTATGGACTAACTCCAATATACTTTTAAGAGAATCAACTAGACAGTCAGACTCAATCTTAATAAAAAGTATATCAAAGAGTTATTTCTCAATTTCTCGATTCAATACTTAATCAAGCAAATAACAATCTGCGAGTCTAATTGAATATACGAGAAATTAACTTGAACGGTACCAAAGACCAATGTTCAAGGATCAATCAATTTTAATCTACAACCAAAGGTTGGATTTACCAATTGATCGATTCAACGCACAACCTATGATATTTCAATTATATAACAAAAAATAATGCGGAAAAGAAATAACACAGACACCAGAAGTCTTGTTAACGAGGAAGCTGCAAATGCAGAAAAACCCAGGGACCTAGTACAAATTGAACACACATTGTATTAAGCCGCTACAGACACTAGCCTACGACAAGCTAACTTCGGTCTGGACTGTAGTTGAACCCCAATTAATATCACACTGATCCAAGGTACAGTTTCGCTCCTTGCGTCTCTGATCCCAGCAGGATACTACACACTTGATTCCGTTAGCTGATCTCACCCACAACTAAGATTTGATACGACCCAAAGTCGAAGACTTTAATAAACAAATTTGTATCACACAGAAAAATCTCCAGGAATAGATAAATCTGTCTCCCACAGAAATACCACCGAGTTTTGTTCCGTATTTTGATAAATCAAGGTGAGCAAGAACCAATTGATATACCAGACTTATATTCCCGAAGAACAACCTAGAAATATCAATCACCTCACAATGATCTTAATCAAAGTAGTTAATATCGCGTATCGGTATCGTATCGGGCGGTTCCTATACACATATACAAAAGTTTTTATCGGTTTTTATCGGCTATACATTATTAAAATTATAATTTCATATATCTATAAAAATCATAATTAAAAACAATAATAATCATAAACATTTCTCAAACTTCTAAAATAAGAGGTAGTTAACTCCATTTCCTAGAAATTTCCTATACACAATCAAAAATTAATGTTGACACTCTAACAAGTTAAGGGTTGCAGAAAAATTCTCAAACAAAGAAGGAAATCAGTTTGTCGCACCATTAACGATTTATGGATCAATCTGTTTTCCAAAACAAAAACAAAAATGCCCTAACTCGTTCGTGTATAGTTTACTATATCTTTACTACAGATGATACTGAAATGCATAATTTTTCTCTCACAGATTTCATCTTTATTAAAAATTATACTGGAACCGACAATATCAATGTATAAGTAAAACCGATATATTGGTCGGTACCTTCCTATATGAACGTTTATATCGTTCCGTCTTCGTATCGGCAATATTTTCGATATCGTATATGTATTTTTCGATATCCGGTAAAAACCTATAATATCGGCATATACAACCGAAATTGACTACCTTGATCTTAATCGACTAGCGAAATAAGATATTGCGGAATCACAAACGATGAGACGAAGATGTTTCCGACTACTTTTATCTTGCCTATTAGAGATATTAATCTCGAACCAATTATTCCAATTGCACTCAACACGATAGAAACAACAAGATCAGATCACACAACTACAGAGAAGATAGTTGGGCCTGGCTTCACAATCCCAATGAAGTCTTCAAGTCGTTAACCTTCTGGGTCTCAGTAGAAACCTAAGGTTAAAGGAGAATCGACTCTAGCATATACAACTAGTATCACACATGAGGTATGGGGATTAGGTTTCCCACTTGCTAGAGTTCTTCTTTATATAGTCTCCAAATCAGGGTTTGCAATCTAAGTTACCTTGGTAACAAAGCATTCAATATTCACCGTTACATGAAAACCTGATTAGACTCAAGCTAATATCTTTCAACCGTTGGATCGAACTTATCTTGTTATACTCAAATGAAATTCACGTTCATTTAGGTTTTGTGTAACCGTACCTAAATGTGTACACCTAGTTGGTTCAACGGTAGTTAACCAAATGGTTAGCCATATGAGCGCTTTCATATCAACCTTAGTCATCTTCACCATAACTAGTTCAAATGACTCAAAACAACTAGTTAAAGATTTGTTCAATTGCTTAGAGCTCATAGAAGTATATACGACACAATCAAAGCAATAACGATTTTGATTCACTCGAATCTATTCATGAACATTATAGCCACGGTTTGCAAATATGCATTCCTTAGTTTATATATGTCTTAGTTCACGAATAAACCGTTTTTTGGAAAATGACCCACTCAAGTATGCACATCGGTACGCATACTTAAGTACCTGGTTTGAATTTGTTTCCAGTTCACAAACTCCAGCAGAAATTCACGGGATGTGAACTTCCGGAAGTGCGTGTACGGGTACACGAACTTAGCTTCCGGACTTCCTGAACCAGTAAAGTATGCATACTTTAGTTCAAGGAATTTTGGACTTACACAAGTATGAGTTCACATACAATGTTTATATCCATTCAAGGTTATATATTCTAAACTCTCATTTCAATCACTGAAATATTCTTAGTGGATGTTAAATAGAGGTTATTCACACACTATTTTTCATCAAAGCGATTTTCAAGATATTGAAATAATCAACATGACTTTAGTCACTTGTAAATATGAACTTGGCCAAAGCGAAAGCTTACCAACACATATTTCGAGAAATAGATAAGCGAGATAGACTCGGATCGAAATAACAAATGTGTATAATCGAAGTCTATATAGCAATACGACTTTTGTCTCAAGATAGGAGATAGAGTAGATATACTTTTGAGTGATAGATAAGTTCAAGTTTCCACATACCTTTTAGTCGATGAAGTTCCACCAGTTCCTTGAGTAGTTCTTCGTCTTTGTATGATGAACATCGTGGAGTCTAGAGCTCAACTACACTTTCTATCCTAGTACGAGACTTATCTATAAGTATACTAGAAATCAAGACTTATAGTTTTGGGAACTAAACTTGAAAAACAAGCTTGAGATAGCAAGCTTGCGAGTTCGACCGAGAAGTGCTCTAACAACTTTTTCCTCCTTTTGAAACTCTTTTTATCATAAGACTGCTTGTTGAGATTATCTTGTGATTTCCTCTCACAATTCCGTTCATATGGATGCTCCAAGCATTATGTCTTCTGATGAAAAAGATGTTAATATGATTTTTAATCCATTAATCATGAAGGAAAAAGATAAATCTCCATTACCTCCAAATTTTAAAAGAAAAAGAAGGAATGTGAGGAAGACAAGAGTTGTTCCTTCAAATTCTCAGAAGTTTTCTGGTGTTCTTGAAAGTTGAAGGAAACAAGGAAGGAGATTCAGCAAATAAAGGTTATTGTTTTGAGAACTCTTGAAATTTAGAAGGCCCTGGTTCGGCATTAGTTCGAAAGGTTTGTTGGAATTGACCCCTTCCTTCATGAACCTTATGTTTCCATGGCTGTTAACGACAAGGAGTTCGGGGACGATAAAGAATTTTTCAGAGGTCTCAATGTCTAGGAAACTTCTTATGAGAATTTATTCTTGTGTTTTTAAGACGGATAACTAGGGTTTGGAATAGCCATTATTGTGAGTACACATAGCTATTGCCAACGATTTTCATCTTGCAATGTATTTAGGTTTATTTATTTAAATTTCTAAGTTATTTGGAAGATGATTTTTGCAGTATTAATCCTTATGGTTTTATATATTGCAAATTGTTATGGGATATGTTGTTTACGTCCATGAACCTTGACTGTCCCATATTTGTTCAAAAGTTAACTCTATTATATGTCGGTATGAAAGTATTGATAAAAGATAGAATGAACTTTTGACTATAAAAGTTAAGCATATTATGTCATTATGCAAATATTAATGGAAGATAGGATGAACTTTTGTTTACAAATATTAAGTCTATTATATGTCATTGTGCAAATAATGATGAAAAATAGAATGAATCTTTGATTATTCCGTAGTATTGGTCTTTCCCTGATCCACATCTTTGTGTATGTATTGTGCGGCTCCGTAAGTTCTCTTATGTGAGCATGGCCAATTGAATTGATCATTTTCCTTGTGGTTAACTCAAATGAGATTTTTGGATACAAATTCATGTTTCATGTGATTTGTTAATGTCCAAAGAAATCCTTATTTTCTTGTAAAAATAAGGTCGCTCTTGTTGTTCTTTCGGGAATGACATTTTATGGGGGGGAGTTCTTAATTGAACTTGTACATAATTGACAAATCTTTGTAGGGAGTGCAGCTGTGGAATATTGTAGAAGTTATCATGTATCTTTATAAACTCCTTGATGAATGCACTAAGTTTCGACTATGTGAAATCATCGAAACAAGTTGGTATGTTGTTCTCTTTTGGTCATGAAGTATCTCTATGAAAATTTCATGAGGATCCCACTAGTTTTCGTACCTTTGCCAATTTATATTGATAAAAGGGGGAGAATTAATGTGTGATTCACACTACCAATATATATGGTTTACGAATCATTATGTAAGGGGGAGTGGTTTTCATTGTGAGATGAAGTATTGACTAAGGGGGAGTGATACATATCACCATAGTATTTTGTCAAAGTTGTGATACAATTGAACTTTGATGCTGTGTAATAATACTATGACACTGTATAACATTGATTGAGAGCAACTGTTTTCTCATTGTTATAGTTACTGATCTTCAACAACTATGATGCTGAGTTGAACACATTTAGAATCAGTGGAGTATTAGGAAGTGACGAAGATTTCGAGTAATGTTGAAGAACAAAGGAAATCAAGAATTTGGATAAGAAGCTACCAAGGTAGTCAATATCGGTTGTACATGCCGATATTATAGGTTTTTATCGGATATCGGAAAATACCTATACGACATCGAAAATATCGCCGATACGAAGGCGGAACGATATAAACGTTTATATAGGCCGGTACCGACCAATATATCGGTTTTACCTATACAATGATATTATCGGTTCCAGTATCATTTTTAATAAAGATGAAATCTATGAGAGAAAAGTTATGCATTTCAGTATCATATGTAGTAAAGATCTAGTAAACTATACACGAACGAGTTAGGGCATTTTTGTTTTTGTTTTGGAAAACAGATTGATCCATAAATTGTTAATGGTGCGGAAAACTGATTTCCTTCTTTGTTTGAGAATTTTTCTGCAACCCTTAACTTGTTGGAGTGTCAACATTAATTTTTGATTGTGTATAGGAAATTTCTAGGAAATGGAGTTAACTACCTCTTATTTTAGAAGTTTGAGAAATGTTTATGATTATTATTGTTTTTAATTATGATTTTTATAGATATTTGAGACTATAATTTTAATAATGTATAGCCGATAAAAACTTTTGTATAGGTGTATAAGACCCGTCCGATACGATAACGATACGCGATATTAACTACTTTGGAAGCTACAAAGTTTATTTATTTTGTAATCCATATGTATTGATAGTTTTGTCACTAAAATTGACAAAGGGGAAGATTGTTAGAGCATTGATCGGTCAAACTCGCAAGCGTTGCTATCTCAAGCTTGTGAATTTGTCAATGTTAGTGATCAAAACTATATGTTTTTATTTCTAGTCTACTTATAGCTATGTATCAGACAAGGATAGATTGTGTAGTTGAGATTTAGACTTCACGGCGTTCATCAATTGAAGACGAAAAACTACTAAGGAGAGCTTATGGAACTTCATCAACAAAAGGTATGTGGAAACTAAAACTCATCTATCACTTAGAAAGTCTATTTCTACTATATCTCCTATATTGAGACAAAAGTCGTATTACAATATAGTTTTCTATATACACATTTGAGATCTCGAGCTGAGTTTATCTCGCTTACATATTTCTCGAAATATGTGTTGGCAATCTTTCTCTTCGACCAAGTTCATCATATATCACGTGAAAATTGTCGAGTAACATTTTACATGGTTTGTGTGATACAATAATTTGGTGTTGTCTTGGAATATTTTGTAATGATTATTTCAATAACTTGAAAATTTCTTTGATGCTAATACTATGTGAAAACAGCTACTGTCATCCTCTAAGAAAGTTTCAATGATTGAAATAAGAGTTTATAACACTTTACCATTATTGGATATGTCATGTTGTGCACTCTTGCACATATGTAATCCATGTCCGGGAACCATAGTATGCGCACCCGTTCGCGTACCTGTTGGTTTGAGAAATTCGGGAACCTAAGTATGCGTACCCGTTTGCGTACTGGCGTACAGGTTCATTTCCGAGAATTTTTGCTGGGATTTGAAGTTTGCGTACCCGTTTGCGTACTGGCATAACTCAATCTTAGTCCGGGTATTTCAAGTATGCGTACCCGTTTGAGATTTCGAGCTGAGTTTAACTCGCTTACATATTTCTCGAAATATGTGTTGGTAAGCTTTAGCTTCAACCAAGTTCATCTTATATTCTTGAGGAAAGTCAAAAGATGATCATGTGAAAATCGCCGAGTAACATCTTACGTGGTTTGTGTGATACAATCATTTGGTGTAGACTTGGAATGTTTTGTTATGATTATTTCAATAACTTGAAAATTGCTTTGATACTAATAGTGTGTGAAAACGTCTATTGTCATCCTCTAAGAAAGTTTCAATGATTTAAATAGAGTTTAGAATACTTAACCATTATTGGGTTATGAATATAGTATGCATTCTTGCATGTATGTGATCCATGACCGAAACTATAGTATGCATACCCGTATGCGTACTTGTAGTTATGGAATTCCGGGTACCTAAGTACACATACCCGTACGCGTACTGGCGAAGGTTTGGGTCCGGAAATTACTGTTGTATTTGGAAGTATGCATACGCGTTTGCACACTGGAAAAATCCGAACTCAAACCGAGTACTTAAGTATGCGTACCCGTTTGCATACTTGAGTGGTTAAAGTTCTAAAATCGGTTTGTTCATGAACTAATACATTTATATATTAAGGAATGCATTCTTTTCAAACCGTGGATATAATATTCATGAATTGTTTCGAGTGAATCAAGCCGATTTTGGTTCAATTGTGTTGTTGTATACTTCTATGAGAATATAGAAATTGAACAACTCTATAACTAGTTTCATTTGAGTCATTTGAACTAGTTGTGGTTAAGATGAATAAGGTTGATATAAAGTGTTCATATAGCTAACCTCGGTTAACTACTATTGAGCCAACATAGTGTACACGTTTTGGTACGGTTACTCAAACCTAAATGAGGGTACATTTCATTTGTGTATAACAAGCTAAGTTCGATCTAACAGTTGAAAGATATTAGCTTGAGTCGAATCAGGTTTTCATCTAAAGGTGAATATTGAATGCTTTGTTACCAAGGGAACTTAGATTGCAAACCCTGATTTGAAAACTATATAAGGGAGAAATCTAGCAACTGGGAAACCTAATCCCCACACCTCCTGTGTGATACTAGTTGCGACTAGAGTCGATTCTCCTTTAACCTTAGGTTTTCACTAAACCTCGTAGGTTAACGACTTAAAGACTTCATTGGGATTGTGAAGCCAGACCCAACTATTTTCTCTGTAGTTGCGTGTTCTGATCTTACTTCTACTATCGTGATTGAGTATTATCTTTGCTAAGATTTGCTTGAGATTTATCTCCGATAAGTAAGATTAAAAGTAGTCACAAACATCTTCGTCTCATCTTTTGTGATTCCACAATATCTTGTTTCGCTACCATACGATTAAGATTATTGTGAGGTGATTAATAATACTAGGCTGTTCTTCGGGAATATAAGTCCAGTTTATCAATTGGTTCCTGTGCACCTTGATTTATCAAAAAACGGAACAAAACTTGTAGGTATTTCTGTGGGAGACAGATTTATCTATTCCGATAGACTTTTCTGTGTGAGACAGATTTGTTTATCAAGTCTCCGACTTTGGATCGTAGCAACTCTTGGTTGTGGGTGAGACCAGCTAAGGGAATCAAGTGCGTAGAATCCTGGTGGGGTTCAGAGGCTAAGGAGCGCAACTGTACCTTGATTAGTGTGATATTGATTAGGTCTCAAATACATTCCAGTCCGAAGTTCATTGGTAGTAGGCTAGTGTCTGCAGTGGCTTAATACAGTGTGGTGTTCAAAACTGGACTAGGTCCCGGGGTTTTTCTGCATTTGCGGTTTTCCTCGTTAACAAAATTCTGGTGTCTGTGTTATTTCTTTTTCGCATTATATTTTGTTATATAATAGAAATATCACAAGTTGTGTGTTAAGATAAATCAATTTGATAATCCAACCTTTGGTGGGTGTTCCTGCTGGTGTCCCTGAGCTGATTGATAAAGAACTCTTCTCATTCCTGTTGTGTGTTAACAAAGGTCATGATATGGTTACTCATTAAAAGAATCCCAACACACATCATTCCTGATATCAGAGGCATAGTCAAGCCAGTTGGAGTATACCAAGAAGCTAAAAAGCCTTATGGAAGAGATAGATATGAAAAACTTGGAAGTAAAGCTCACCATAAATGTCACTAGACCACTCAAGTTTGGCATTGAACCTTTTGAAACCCCTACTCTCTTTCACTGGCTGGAATTTGCTTATGCTCTTAATGGCATAAAATTCTGCAAAGTCTGCAGAATTCTTGATCACCCAAACCCCCTGTGTGTTATCCTACCAAATGACATTCAACCACAACACTCTTCCCCCCCCCCCCCCCCCCCCCCCCCCCCAAGAACTCAACAACAAAAATTGTCCAAGATGGAAAAGATGTAATCTACAAACCTTACTCTGATGTGGATGCTGAAGCTAAATTTGAATCTAGAATAAATAATGTTAAGAGGTTGGAACTAGAAAAAGCCATAGCAAACATTGCTTCCTCTTCTAGCAGTCTAGTAACTTTTGGAGCTCAATCAACACATATTGAAGCATCAAATTCTCCCCACCCTGATGTCCTGGCTTGTCAAATTAGAAACAGGAGGTTAGATATGACCAAGAAAATTTTGGGTTCTTACAAGAAAAAACTTCCAAAGATGAAAGCTGTTGCAAGAGCCCAAAGCACCAACACTTCAGACAATACTCATTCTCAAATATTTGTTGTTGATACTATCTTTCATGTCTCTCCACCTCCAAAAGCTTTCCCATTTAACACCCTCCCCACCCTTTCCCAAATTAAGACTAGAATGGAGGCAGAAATTGCTTTGAACAAGAAAGAGGTCTGGAAGGAAAAGAAAAAAGCTGATAACTTTGATGATCTAAGTGATAACTCCTTGATGCTCACCATGCTTGACACCAAAAATAAAGCAACCAACTCAAAATTATGATGATAAGACCTCCTCCAATTGCACTGACACTGAAATACTCAAAAGATTCAAGAACTTGGATGAAACTACAAAAGAGCAGAATGGCACTATCCCTCTCTTATTGGCTAATTGTACCTTGGGAAGCTCTACTTTTGAAAGCATGGTACACTCTTTTACTTCTCTCTACTTTAATATTTTAGTTTATATCAACCTGTGCTTAATAATTTAGATATCTATAACAAAATGTTATGATAGTATCACTAGAAGACTAACATCCAAGTATCCTAATGTGTCCTACCTCTAGGAATTTTGTACTGCTTTGGCCTGGAATTGTCAAGGGTTGGGCACTAGAGATGCTAAGAAATACCTCAATTACATGCTCAACAAACTGAATCCTGATATTATCTTTCTCTCTGAAACTAAGCAAAAACATGAAAATCTTAAGAAAATCATGCATGAAATTGGTGTCAACAGCTTCTGGTTTTTCAATCCAAGAGGGGCGAGTGGAACTGCTGGAGGATTAGCCTTGATATGGAAAAGTAATCTCTCTATGGACATCATTGATTTCTCCTTAGACCATATCAATGCTATTGTCATCCCTGCAGTTGCCCCCCTTTGGATTTTCATTGGCTATTATGGTAGTCCCTATGATACCTCTAGTAAAGCTGAATCTTGGAAAATGTTGGATAAAACTGCAGCCACCAAGCAACTTCCTTGGTTGATTATTGGTGACTTCAATTCATCCTACATGACACTGAAAAATTCAGTACTCATCCCATTGACTCTACTGAAGCTACATTATTCAATAACAAAATTCTTGATCTTGATTTAGTTGATCTTGGTTTTATTGGTTGTCCCTTTACTTGTTCAAACAAACGAAGTGGCCACGCCCTCACTGAGCAAAAATTAGATAGAGGTTTGGCAACTGAAGGTTGGCTACTTCTCTATCCAAACACCACCATCTCTAATATGCTGGCTATTAGGTCAGACCACCACCCCATTATGGTTAATTCCAATCTCAATTGGAAAAATGGCAGTATTCCCTTCAAGTTCTTTGGTCTCTGGTTGGAACATGAGGATTGCAAGAAAATAATAGTTGAATGATGGAGCAAAACCTTATCTGGATCCAGTGCTTTCATCATTGCCAGAATACTAAAACACATCAAGCTTCAAATCAGAGTATGGAACAAGGATGTCTATGGAAACATCAAAACTAACATAGAAGAGTGCAAGCAACATCTAAACTGGTTACACAACAACTATTTCAGACTGGATAGAGGTCAGTCTCTAGATGATGCAAGACAAAAACTCAAGGACTGACAAGACATTGAAGAGAAATTTTGGAAGACCAAGAGTAGAGATCAACTAATTAAATTGGGAGATCAAAATACCAACTATTTCCACAGAGCTACAAAAAGTAGAACCAGGAGAAACAAGATTGATACAATCCAAGATGACAAATGGGAATGGATGACAGATTACCAAGAAGTGAAAAACTGCTTCACAAATTATTTTTCAAAAATGGTCACTGCTGAAACCACCAACATAAAACCAGAAATTATCAATCTTATACCCACTACTTTACATACAAATGAAAATAATATGCTGAATAGAATTCCTGATTACAATGAGGTTAAGTTCATCCTGTTCAGCATGGCTAATGATAAAGCTCCAGGACCTGATGGCTTTCCTCCTAACTTCTTTCAAGCAAACTGGGAATTCTGGGAAATGACATTGTCAAAATGGTTCAACACTTCTTCACATCTGGCCACATGCTCAAAGAAATAAACTCCACCTTCATCTCTCTCATTCCTAAAGTTGACAACCCTTCTTCTCCAAGTCACTTTAGACCTATCAGCCTTTGCAATACAACTTACAAAATCATTTCCAAGCTCATAGCCTAGAGAATGAAAATTTACCTCAACAAAATCATATCCCCATACCAATCTGCATTCATACCTGGCAGACATCTCTGTGACAACATAGCGATAGCTCATGAGATCACACTATGAGGTCCAAGAGAGGGAAAAAAGGTAAAAATGGAAGCATGGGTATCAAAATTGACATGGCAAAAGCTTTTGACATCCTTTCTAATAACAATTATGAAGAAGATTGGTTTCAATGATCAGCGGTGCGAAAAATTTCTATAGTGCATTTCCATCTCTACCTCTGTTGTCCTTATTAATGACTCTATAGATATATTCTTCAAGCCTTACGGGGGCCTAAGATATGGTGATCCCTTATGTTAGAGCACTGCTCGGTCGAACTCGCAAGCGTTGTTATCTCAAGCTTGTTTGTCAAGTTTAGTTTCCAAAACTATAAGTCTTGATTTCTAGTCTACTTATAGCTAAGTCTCGGATTAGGATAGTAAGTGTAGTTGAGATTTAGACTCCACGGCGTTCATCGAATGAAGAAGAATAAATACTCAAGGGAACTTGTGGAACTTCATCAACAAAAGGTATGTGGAGACTTGAACTCATCTATTACTCAAAAGCCTATCTACTTTATCTCCTATTTGAGAAAAAAAATCGTATTGCTATATAGACTTCAATTATACACATTTGGTATTTTGAGATGAGTTTATCTCGCTTATTTATTTCTCGAAATGTGTGTTGGTAAGCTTTCGTTTTAACCAAGTTCATCTTTTAGTCTTGACGAAAGTCAAAAGATGATCATGTGAAAATCGCCTTGTAACATCTTACATGATTTGTATGAGACAGTCATTTGATGTAGACTCGGAATGTTTAATATTGATCATTCGATCACTTGAAAATTGCTTTGAAGCTAATAGTTTTTGTGAAACAACTATTGTCGTCTTCCAAGAATGTCTAATTGATTGAATGAGGGTTTAGAACATGTAACCATGTTTGGATAAAAACATAGTGTGTATTCACATTTGTGTAAAGTCCAAAACCGAGAACCATGGTATGCGTACATGTACGCGTACTGGCTGGTTGTTGGAAGTCCGGGAACTAAGTATGAGTACCCTATATATATAATCATGTTTGGTATATATACACCTTCGACTCTACTTCAACAGATCAACTTCCTCAATACATAACATAGTGAAAGAAATATTATCATAATCTGCAATATCATATTGTGAATGATCATTTTCAAACCCATCCAGATTTACCCAGTATTTTGATACTCAACCTCAATCTCAAAGATATTAAAGCAATTTGGCAAATTCTTATCCCTTAGAATAAAATTAAAATCACCCTTGCACGTTCCAAAATACAAAATATTCTCATACTTGCACTTCATTTCAGCATCACTGTTTATCAATTCAAGCAATTTTTCAAAAAGAAAACACCAGAAAAATGGAATTTTGTAGAATATCTCCATAGTCTCCAAGAACTTGATTCCGAGGAATAATCTCGATCTTATAATCTATCATATTCACTATCTCAATCCTCCAAATGCAAACAATTTTATAGCCAAGTGATCTAAGTGGATCAAATGCTAAACTAACACAAGAAACGAAACCGGTACCGAATCCAAATATTGAATTCCCCAAAATAGAAGATATCACAATTTCTGTTGGATAAATGGGTCATTCATGAAGGCTTGGGTTTTAAAAGGGGCATTGTTAAAACTACCATTATTGACATCAATGATGAAAAGAAAGCATATTTTGGATCCAAATCTAAGGGTGATGATGATGATAATGACCAGTTCAAAATCAATCCAGATGCATTTGGAGGATTATTGAATACAGTGATTTTGGATGAAATGCGAATCAGAGATGAGTGATAACCATTGATTTGATAAGGGAGAGATTTGACTTGTAAATACAGTCGAATCTGAACTAAGAGGATGAAGATGATAAGTTATCAAATGTTACATGAGGCTGAATTCTTATGGACTTTGAAACCATCCTGGAACAACCAAAGCTTCTGCTGAAAAAATAATTTGAGAGAATAGAATTTTGATTTCTGAGATTTGTTAGGAAACTCCGTATCAGTGACGAGTCAATAGTCAAAGTCCATCTGAGGTAAGTCAATGTATTTAGGCTCGCGCTCTGCTCATAGTTTGCACTTGCAGTATCAGGTACCACTAGAGGGGAGAGCATGGCCGGCTTCTTCGGAATCCAATACAATTCATTATGGATTTTAAATTTAGCATCTGCATCCAATCAATTATCCAACATATTTACATCTAATGGATGCACGAATTGGATGCAAATAATCTGATTGATTCGTTTTATAATTAATATTTATACTAGTAGAGAAATAAAAGCAACAAAAATGACTTTATCAATCTAGACCTGTAAAACAATAACACCTACCTCACTTCAATACGGAGAATTAACCAATATATATGCTTAGACACCAAAACATCATGTCAATGTTCTGTCACAAGCAATGTAGTCGATCTCGGCCATTCTCGCCAAGAATTTCGTTTTCGGAGCTGAAGCGAACAAGATGCTCGATATCACCGAGACGAAATATGACCAGAAACTTTTCATGAGTCGGCCGACATGAAGCCGAGACGAATCAGCTGAAATAAGGGCAGTTCGGAAAATTTGGTTGAAATAAATCCCTAGGGCTTAATCCTATGGTGCTTCAAGATTCAACTTTCAACATGGTGCCACGTCATTATGAATCATCTCCCACCCCTTGCGGTGGTTCAACATTCTCCGTAGAAGCGCCAAACATAAAGACACTGAGCGACCAACAGTTTGGCGCTTCCTCCTGAGCACCAACTTATTAGTCGCTTGACCTAGTCAACTTGGTTAAAGCGCCAAGCTCCTGGATTACCCCTGAAACCGACAGCAAACTCGATCTCAATCACTTCTTTTTTCCATTTTATTTATTCTAAATACAAAATCTAGATTATGCTTATTCAATCCGCGGGGGTTACTGAAGTTATGAACAACTAATTTACTGTTGCATGTGTTGCCAAATTTCAAACGCTGTACTCTCTTGTGTTCAATTTATAACCCATGAAATTTACTTATTAGTTAAACTCTATGGAGTTGAGTGTCTCCTCGTCGAACCTTCATTTCCAACCAGAATAAGAATTATCAATAAGAATATGAATTACGTCGTATGAGTGTAAATGGAGTGTAGCTTAAAAAACGTCAAAAAATATATAACGAGAGTGGCCGATGGTTTGGCGCTCAGATGGGCCGCGTAATGCTTTGTCGCTCGGCGCCGTACTGTTAGCCGCTCACAAGCATATTCGAGGAGAGTATCCTATGGAGCGCCAAACCATTGGTCGATAAAGCAAGTTTTTGAGCGTCAAACCATTGGTCGCTCTTATGTTCAATCAAGATTATGTTTATGTTGATTCAACGCTTTGGTCACACTTTTGTAACGGTTCCAATGTTGAATTTTGAAGGTCAATAGGGGAAAGCCTAAAAGGCTAATAACTCGGTTAATTCTTCACTTTTTCTTCTTCTGAGTCTCAGATTCACTCCAAAAACCGATAAAATCACCTCTATCTCGGATGCATCATCAATTCATCATGTGTATTTGATGAACTTAAAGTTTCAATCCCTATTTTATAGTAGTCGAGGTACTGTTTCGCTAAGCTCCATCAACGTTTCTCTCGTGGTAGGCTCGAAAACCTACAATAATAATACTGCAAGTGCACAGTGTATAACTAGTAGAACAATGGCAAGTACAAGTCGTTCCCTCGAGGAGTGTGAAATACTCAACCAACTAATATCAAAAGTAACTAATCGACAAGATGATGTTTTAACGATTTTTCAGGAGTTTGGAACAAAATGATATAATATAAAAATGGGTTATTAAGATTTTCGGTTTTCACCAATTAATTATGCAAACTCTACTAATCTTTAAAAATATATTTCATGCATTATCAAATATTGTTTCTCCGCTATAGTTTTTCTTCGCTTCATGGGTAGTGATTCTAAAGCATTACATATCTATCCTTGCATACCACGTTTAGGGATTTAACCGAAGCACGAAATATCAATTCAAAAGCATAAATAATCAAGAAAATCACATGAACAATTAAATACCAAGCAATAAGAAGAAAAATTATTAATCAATCAAATCATTATTAGCATATAATTGTAGAGTTTACGCAATCAAATTGGTTTCCACTTAAACCCTAACAATCAATTTAACTAGACATGGCTTTCTTAAAGAAAACACAAATAAATCAAATAAAATTTCTAGCTAATCAGAAACGGAATCCAAAACAAAACTTCAAACCCTAGCCTTCACGGCTCTGCAGCCGCAGGCCCCTTTTCGTCTCCCCAAAACCGCCTTCCCCTGTCTGCTTCTCAAAAAAAATCTTCTTATGGGTTACAAAATGGAAACTAGATGTTCTCATCATCCTAACCACGTACCAATCATAATCTTCCAAGAATGGTAAGATATTACCATTTCACGCGCATTGTACTGACCCCAAATTCCCTTGTACAAAAGATTATGCATGCAGTTCCAGACGAATATCTTGACTTTCCTTATGTCTCAATCAAACACCAAGAGTGGTGAAGTTGCAAGACCAAGGTGTCGACATAGGATGATTCTTTCCCATTTCATTTTGTCCTCATTCAAATCAAAAGATCTTGTTTCCATATTTTGAACTAAATAGTCATTACCAAATATCTTCCCAGCCGTAGCACCTACTCCCTTTCTACGACCAGACTAACCAACGGCTGCACATCGTCGACTAATATTCCCAGATCACTCCGACACCCACCTCAGTACTCATCTATTCTGTCCATATTTGCCACCAACTGCAAGCTCTCCCCCTCGGCTACACCACCAGCCGATAAGATTCACCTGCACTTCTTTGCTTCAACGACCACTGCTGCCACGACAAATTCAGAACCCATTACCAGTCCTTCCCGTAATCAGAACTACAATTCAATCGTCTCCTGCAAACAATCCAGGCACCAATTTCTGATCACATGGGAGCCCCACAGATCCGTAGCTGCAGCCATTAACATCATCTCCAAGAACTGATTCGAATTCACCACACATACCCCAAATAGACTCGAGCACACAGCTGCAGTAACAAAGCTGCTTACTCCATCGATCGACTGCATTGCTCAACCATAGCTTGGTCAAAGAACACAAACGAAACGTAACGAACATAACTCCTCCATCTTCTCCTGCGGTTACCAGTTCACCATAACCACCAGTCCAGTTGCATCACCAGCTCCTTGTCTCGCATCTTTCTTCCATTCAACATGAATGCAACTGCCAACAGTTTAAGAAACTGATTCCATCTTCTTTCAGGCAATTCTTCGAGCAACTGAAGTGCAGTTTCTGTGCGGCTAAAGGCATGTTCGAGACTGATTTCGAAACCTTGTTTATAGATTTTTCTTGACCTACAAATCCCATTCATACACGCCCGTGTCACAATTAAGACCAAAACTCTCATTCAATCTCCACCTGCGACCAACTCCATTGGATAACCACCAACACCATTTTCCATAATCAGTCCACACAACCCATTTAATCTCATTCTCCTATAATAAACACCATGGAAGCAACCAAATTCCCCCTTGAAGTCTCCATCTCGTACCATGAATGAAAAGTAATGGCAGCTGACTCAAAGCTTCTCTCTGTTGTTTATAAGAACAAGAGATGATGTTCCATTGGTTGACAACGACATGTGATGGGTGGGAGAGTAGGCCACGCAGTGGGCCGGGCTAAAGCAACGACAATCCTTGCTTTCCATAACGTGCGTGAGATGGCTTGAGCCTTGAGAGGTGCTGATATATAACAATACCAGGCCACCCCCATTCAAGGTTCTTTGGCACTGAGTACTGAGAAGCAACATTGGACCTTGTTATCGCAAACACCGTTTAACTTCCAAATTAGCAATTTATTATCCGGATGATTGAATTTGCGTGTACTTTCTACAAAAGCACTAAAATTGTATTATTAGTTAAAATATCGAGTCCTAACTAATATAAATATGGGCATAAAATGTGGCACGTACGTGCTTATCATCTCGGTTTACATATAATCTTCTTCGTATGTGATTTCTTTTATTTCTCAATTAATCCTTCGTCTGGAAATCACTATCTCTCTTCGATTTAAGGTTTAGGGTCGTTTTGTATTTTCTTATAATGTTTAGAAAATTTAAAAAAATCATGCTTAATTAAATTTTGATAAGTTCAACTTTGGTGATACAATTTTCCTCATGGATAATAACTTCAATCAACAGTCTTGACCCTATTACAAATGATAAGGAGTAGTCTAAGAGTAGTAATGAAAAGGTGACTTTTGATTATTGTAATGAATTAATTAGCTAGTTCAGCTAACAGTTTTCTTACAACTGTTAGACCGTTGCTCGGTTGATCCCACCAAACGTTGGTATGTCAAGGTTGGTTGTCATATTTTAGTTCCAAAACTCAAGGTCGCTAGATTACTAGATTCAACTTCGTTAGGTTAGACTAAGAAGTCTAGAAATGCTTGTATTAGTCTGAAGACCTGGACAATCCGAAGATGCATCGACAACAACGGACACGTCATCCTTCTTCTCGAAGTTAGTAATACAAGACTTGACTTATTTCCATTTATATCTACGTTACTTTCAAATCGTTTAGATTGAAAACATAACATGCAGAGTTATATATATATATATATGAAACTTTAGTGTTACAGACTTGATCATTTTATTGTGATCAAAGTTTCTAAGAATAATATACAAGTTGTTTCACAACCTATGTATATTGAACTACGAAGAATAATGCTTATCTTTTCAACTTCGCAATCTCGACATAGACATTGTCTTTGTAAGTTTTTACTAGATTGTGTAATGAACTGAGGATTCATTTCATACCTAGAAAACTATGTTTAACTACATGAGTCTAAGGAAGTAGACTTACGGAAATTGTTTCTTAGTTGAAAGGAATCGAGAGAATTGGTGGTCCATTTCTTCTTGGGGATCTATAGCAGAACCAATTGATACCTATTGAGAATCTATAACATGACCGATCCCTATTGGGGATCTCTAACAGAACCGATCTCCATACCAAATTAAATTCTCGGTTCTGTTAGAAAACAAAATTGTTTTAGAATTCTAAAATTGTTCTCTAACAGAACCTTTTTGTTAGTTACCTCCATTGGATTAGGTTCATCTCCAATCACGCCCGTTTGGTCCAACTATAAAGAAAACATTACTTCCTCTCTGAATGCCCTCTCACTCTCTTCTATAATAGCTAAAATCCCACAAGAATCTTCAACTGAGCTTCGAACGGTTAATGGAGGAGATCAGATATTGAGTAGATTTTTTTTCTTTTCTTCATTTAGGTATGTACGTGTCCTCATATCAAAATTGTTTTCTACTGTAATTTTAGAATACTATCGATTTTCATCTTTTTCGTTAGGTATATAATTCCAAACTCTTAATCATTTGACTTTTATTCGACATTGGGTTTCCCCTAAATTAGGTTAGGGCAACAGAAATTAAAATCGTAATTATTTGACTGTTACTTCAGCTATTCGAAATTAGGGCTTTTTCTCAATTAGGTTTAAAAAATTATTATTGACATTAATTTATAGTGTTGCACGTGTTTGTTTATTAAGCCGGTGACTTGGTTCGGAATCCTGAACCTTTTTTAAGGTATTAAATTGCATACCATGGCAAAATGAGAATGAGCTTAACATTTTTTGCTGTTTTTTTTTTCTTTCATTTGGTAGACATATGCAAATAACTTTCTTTTTTGTTGTGGAATATTTTTTAGTATGAGATAAATCTCTTATTGATATCAGCTGTATTTCTTAAATCTGTAATATTACTTCTTGCAGATTGGTTTGATTGTTCTGAAGTAAGTTCGGTTAGTAAGCATCTCTAAATCAACTAGAAGCCAGAATCCTTAATTGGTTTGATTGATTTGAATCAGTTGGTGACGAGGTTGTAAAGTTGTAGCCTGATAATCAAAATGAAATTATTAGTAGTTTAAGCTTGATACAGTTAAAGACAATGTACATGCTTGAACTTTACAATAGACCTGTCGCTGGACCTATTCATCTCTTCTCAAGTAATCCAGTCCAAATGCTTACTTAAGGAAATAGTCCAAGAAATGGGGAAGCCCGAGTTGTTAAAATACAGAAAGAAGAGAAAGGTCGTACTGTTTGAGAAAATAATAAGGTATGCATCATTCAAAAGTGTATGCAGAAATAAAACCTTGCTCAACTTGTTCAAGCCACCACATACACGCCCGAGTATGCAGAAATATTTAGTCGAGATTAGTATGTTATAATGAATTTTATTTCAGAGCATCATAGTTTGCGGAAACGAAAAATACAAACAAAAAACTTAAGGTTTGCTGACGTGCAAAGCACGTGTACTCCACTTGTGGAATATAATATAATTTGTTGTTTATTTAGACTGATAGTTCAAGATGTACCACAGAATTATCCTAAGATAACATCGCGTAAAAGAAGAAAAGATTGTAGCTCCACCTTCAAACAAATCCATGTTTTCTTTGTGATGGGAGCCCAAGAAAACCACAAAACAAACCGCATTCTCTCAGTTTTTTTGGTATGGTCCAGATGGGCCCCGCGGAGGACAACAGAGAGTCTGGATTATGTGAGAACTTTTGGCTCGGTTTTTTCTCTGGCGGTTTTTTTGGCGGTCTGTGAATCATTTTTGTTCATGAAACATGTAAAATCACCCTACTCCCAATGATTGTTATTCAAATTAAGCAAACAATTTTTGTTACGTGCTCAAAAGTGAAAATAATCATTCGTGGTGCTTACCCGATCCGTCAAAAAATAAACAAAAAATCTTAACGTACCGCACCCAAAAACTCCCCCAAAACCGTGTGACACAAAAATGTTGCCCCACTCACCTTTAAAGGGACCCGCTGCAAGTTCCCAGAGGGCGGGGCCCACCCGCCCCACTCACATGAGTGTTTTAGGAGAGTTTTGGGGGCAGTACGTAGGGCTTCACACTAACCGCAAACCGAACCGTAACCGCAACAACCGAACCGTAACCGCACCGAACCGTTAATCCAACGGTCGGTCACGGTTTGCATTTTACTAACCGTTAGAACTACGGTTCGGTCAACGGTTTTACCCATAACCGCACACTAACCGCACCGAAAAAACGGAAATCTATAACCATCGATTTTATAACCATTTTAATCCTAGCCCTACATTCATTGCATATAATCAACTAACCTTAAAATCAACACTAGCTCACTTTTCCAACTCTCTTATCTTCTTACAGAGAACTTCGACCTTTTCTCTTTTATTTTTTTCTTTCACCTCCTTCTTTTATTACAGAGAACACTCGATCTCCGCCACAATCACCAACTCCTATCCTTCTTCTTATTCGATTACTTCTTTTTCTTCTTCTTGTTCCCAACCTTCTGCAGCAACACCAGCGCCTGCACCACCACCTGCAACATCATCAGCGCCACCGCCTGCTACACCACTAGCACCACCGACTTTTGATTGGGGAAATTAGAGATTGATTGTTTGAAGATTATAATTTTAGGGTTCATAGAAAATTGATTTTCTTCTGTGTTAGGTTTCCCTGAGGGGATGATATTGATCTCCTCTGTGTTGATTTAGGGTTTTTAAGAAAATTGTATTTTCATTTTTAATTTTACATTGTTTTCTAATTAGATCTGTGTGTTGGGTTGTTTGAGGAATTAAAAATTGAGGTGTAAAATGGACTGATGAATCTCTGTTCAATTTGTTTGAAATGTAAAAATTTCTATCAATTTTAACTCTACCAAAAACCGATCAAAAACCGTAACCGACCAACTCAACATGGATCGGTTTTATAACCGAACCGATTGTAACTCGGTTCGGTGACAGTTTGAGAAACAACAACCGTGATATAATCGATTAGGTCAACGGTTTTGGCCATAACCGCACAAAACCGCACACGTGCAGCCTTAGCGGTACGTGTAGAATCACTGAAAAAGAAAACAAAAAGGAAAAAACACTGGACAAAGGTAGGCCCGCTTTCGAGTCCCATCCCACCGGACCTGCCTTCGTCGGGTGCAGTGCAGGCGTGCATCCAACTCAAACACACCGACTTATACAAATTTAGAAACCTAAACAAGTACTTATTTCCTAAAATATAAACTTTTGAAAACCAATTTTAAAACCACCGATTTATATTCAGATTTGGAAACCAAGGTATATATGGAAACCAAGTGTTTCGTTAACATTAGAAATTGCTGCAAAATCCCTTAGATTTAAATTTAGGAATATCCCTTCGATTTAGTATCAAGTCTTTTATCCATCTCTCTATAAATAGAGGTAGCTATTAGAGGTATCATCATCGCAATCAAAGTAATACGCTAAATCGCACTTGCAATACGCCAATATTCTTTCTCGTCTGCCACTTTATAATTATTTTCTTTCACGGAAGTTACAGCAAGCTTTTTGAAGAATCATGGGGAGAAAGAAGATAGAAATAGAAAAGATCAATGACCCAAAGAAGAGAATAGTAACTTTTTCGAAAAGAAGAGGCGGTATCGAGAGCAAAGCTGCTGAACTATGCAGGTTATTTCCAGATATTATTGTCAGCATAATCGTATTCTCTCCTGGTGGAAAGGCTTTCACCTTTAGCAATTCTCCTCTAGGTGTCTGTAATATGGTTGAACGGTTCCTGAAAGAAGAAACCAAAGATAAGAAACAAGAAGATAGGAATGCCCACGAAGCTAAGAATTCAACTTATGCTCAGGAATGCACAAACAAGGCTGATGTTGGAAGCGGGAGTGATAGCTATTGGTGGGATAATATAGACATGGAAGAACTCGATTCTGTGGAAAAGTTAAAGTCTCTCAGAGAATCTTTGGCAAATTTGAAACAAAATCTGTCTGCAAGAAAAGAGAAACTTACTGCAGCAGCATTGTCGCCATTGTCAGCATCGTTTTCAACAATTGAAGACACAATCATAGAAGACAGAATTGCGGAAGATGCCGCAACAAGTATTACTCAGAAGCATGAGGCTGGGAAGATATATTGCAAAGAGCATCCTAATCTTGATCTTAGTCTTAATCTTGGGTGGTAGCTTCATGAGTTGACAACTTTCCTTTCCTGCAATGGGATTGTCTTCATCTCCTCCAACCTTGTCAAACCCCCCTTACAGAATTGACATTGTAATATTATTGTTTTAAAAGTTTTCAGTTGAATTTGCATCATGCAATATAGAAGCAACTACAATTGGTAGACAATTTTTTTTTCTTTATTAGTTAATGATCTTCAATTCTTCATACAATCTGTAAATTCAATTTCAACAGAAAAAGAATCATCATTGTAAAATCGATGTGCACCGTTAAAATCTAATATAGCTAAGCAAGTATTGTTAAAATAGATCCTCATCACCTGAATAAGCTTTTGATCTTTCTAACGTCCAGTCAGTGCTTCCTTTGTAAGTTAGTTTTTGATGAGAGCTAAGTCCATAATTACACATAAGTGACCTGGGTTCTGCTTTAAAATTTGGAAACTCTTCCTTGCAAAGCCTGTCATAATGCAAAGCATGGCAGTGGCAGACTTCTGCAACAAAATTTGAAATATGTATCTGCTAGCAGGTCCACTGATCAGGTTGCCCTCTTCAGCATCTCTTCTTGGGCCTCAACCTTACCATCCTACCATCCTTAAGTAACAACGCACATGAAAGACGAATCAGAATGATAGTTGCAAACATGGTAGACTACAAAAAAGACAGTAAAAAACATCCAAACCTCTTTTAAAAGTCAATTTAGAAAGATAAAACAATAATCTCCCTTATATTAGCTTAGACTCGTCTTGATTTAGATTATGAACCAGACATATGGCAGTAAACTATTATCGGAAGTTTTATCCTACTGCAAATAATCGCATCCGCAAAGAACACAATATACTGCATTGTTGAATATGGTGCTTCTAGGAAGCATCAGAAGCCACCATATATAGGTTGCTTCATCAAGTATAATTTACAATTTGCACCAAGACCCAAAAGACAACATTAGACAAGAAAAGCACTTACAGAGTATACAAACAGGATAACGAATAACGTGGAGAAAAATTCCAACTAAACAACACATGGATATGGTAATAGACAAAACAGCCCAGGTATCCAGTCAATCGAGTAGACTCTAGTCAGCAAGGGGAGGATGCTCCGGCATCGTACATTCATACTCACCACCTGAGAAGTCTCTAACTGTAGAATCTTAGTACTCTGGCTCAAATTAGTGAAGGGTGACTGGATCCTTGGAAAGGCATCTTAGACATGACTTATGGGAATAGACAAAACCTAACCAACCACATTACTGGTGGCTCATGATGAATATACAACTACAAGAACCAGTAAAAGGAAAAGATACTAATACATAGCAAAGAGCAAGAAACATATCTATAAGTCCAGAAAACCTATTTCACAAAGACTAAACTGCACAACTATCTCAACTTCATAACAACAGAATTTTATCCTTACTGGTAAGTCATAAGTGGTAACATGTTATATGCTTCGCAAAGTTCATAATAGAGACCAATTTCATGTCCCTCTTATTGAACCAATAAGATGTAAGAGAAATAAAGAGAGAACCTGGTTGGGCCTGGTCCAACAGTGGAGGCTCTAACCCTCCACAAGAACAGCATGTATAGAAACAAAAGAACAAACCTTGATGTGGGCTTCAGATAGCAAATTAGCAACCAAGAACCCTCCACAAATAGAGAGACCGTAGAAGATTTGAAACATCAATTGTTAATCAATTGGGATAATCAAACATTAGCAAGAGATACGATATAATGATGAGCATGCTATCATGTTCTTGAATAGAAATCATTCCAGCCATCGAACGCATAATCTCACACATCTGTGAAGATCTTTTTCCTTAGATAAATATTAAGAGATAATCATGTCTGGTATATATACACCTTCGACTCTACTTCATCACCATCAACAGATCATCCTCGATACATAAGATAGTGCATAAAAGATTATCATTATCTGCAATATCATACTGTGAATGATCATTTTCAAACCCATCTAGATTTACCCAGTATTTTGATATTCAACCTCCATCTCAAAGATATTAGAGCAGTTTGGCAAATTCTTATCCCTTAGAATAAATAAAAAATCACCCCTGCACATTCCGAAATACAGAATATTCTCATACTTAGCTGATTAAAAAAAAAGAATATTCTCATACTTACACTTCATTTCAGCATCACTGTTTATCAGGCACAAAATGGCAAACATTTTAGTTCTTCCCCATCAATTCAAGCAATTTTTCAAAAAGAAAACACCAGAAAAATGGAATGCAATACTCGTAGTAGAATATCTCCAGTCTCCAAGAACTTGATTCCGAGGAATAAATCTCAATCTTATAATCTTATCACATTCACTCTCTCAATTCTTTCTCCAAATGCAGACAATTTTATAGCCAAGTGATCTAAGTGGATCAAATGCTAAACTAACACAAGAAACGAAACCGGTACCGAATCCAAACATTGAAGGCTTGGGGGTTTCAGAAGGGGCATTGTTAAAACTACCATTATTGACACCAACGATGAAAAAAAAGCATATTTTGGATCTAAAACTGAGGGTGATGATGATGATGATGATGACCGGTTCAAAATCAATCTAGATACATTTGGAGGATTATTGAATACAGCGATTTTGGATGAAATGATAATCAGAGATGAGTGATAACCATTGTTTTGATAAGGGAGAGATTTGTCGAATCTGAACTAAGAGGATGAAGATGATAAGTTATCAAATGTTATCTGAGGCTGAATTCTTATGGACTTTGAAACCATCCTGGAACAACCAAAGCTTCTGCTGAAGAAAACAATTTGAGAGAAGAGAATTTTGCTTTCTGAAATTTGTTAGGAAACTCCGTCTCAGTAAGTCAATAGTCAAAGTCTATCTGAAGTAAGTCAATGTATTTAGGCTCGTGCTGAGCTCATAGTTTGCACTTGCAGCATCGGGTACCACCGGAGGGGCATGGGCCGGTATGCGAAGGTTTCCACCTCTTCCGCATCTAATGAAATTCATTCCGGATTTTAAATTTAGCATCTGCATCCAATCAATCATCCAACGGATTTACATCTAATGGATGCACAGATTGGATGCAAATAATCCGATAGATTCGCTTTATAATTAATATTTATAGTAGAAAAATAATGACAAATAAAATGACTATATCAATCTAGAGCTGCAAAACAAGAACACCTACCTCATTTCAGTACGGAGAATTAACCAATATATATGCTTAGACACCACAACATCATGTCAATGTTCTGTCACAAGCAATGTAGTCGATCTCGGCCATTCTCGCAGAGAATTTCGTTTTCGGAGCTGAAGCGAATAAGATGCGCGATATCACTGAGACGAAATATGACCAGAAACTCTTCCTGAGTCGGCCGACATGAAGCCGAGATGAATCAGCTGAAAAATGGCAGTTTGGAAAATTTAGTTGAAATAAAACCCTAGGGCTTAGTCCTATGGTGCTTCAAGATTCAACTTTCAACACGGTGCCACATCATTATGAATCATCTCCCACCCCTTGCGGTGGTTCAACATTCTTCGTAGAAGCGCCAAACATAAAGACACTGAGCGACCAACAGTTTGGCGCTTCTTCCTGAGCACCAACTGATTAGTCGCTTGACCTAGTCAACTTGGTTAAATCGCCAAATCAGTGGTCGCTCCCGGATTACCCCTGAAATCGACAACAAACTCGATCTCAATCACTTCTTTTCTCCATTTTTTTAATTCTAAATACAAAACCTAGATTATGCATGTTCAATTCGTGGGGGTCACTGAAGTTAAGAATAACTAATTTACTGTTGCATGTGTTACCAAATTTCAAACGCCGTACTCTCTTGTGTTCAATTTATAATCCATGAAATTTATTTATCACTTCTAGATAAACTCTATGGAGTTGAGTGTCTCCTCGCCGAACCTTCATTTCCAACCAGAATAAGAATTATCAATAAGAATATGAATTACGTCGTATGAGTGTAAATGGAGTGTAGCTTAAAAAAGATCAAAAAAATATTTAACGAGAGTGACCGATGGTTTGGCGCTCAGATGGGCCGCATAATGCTTAGTCGCTCGGCGTCGTACCGTTAGCCACTCATAAGCACATTTGAAGAGAATATCCCATGAAGCGCAAAACCATTGGTCGATAAAACAAGTTTTTGAGCGTCAAACCATTGAGCGCTCATGTGTTCAGTCAAGATTGCGTTTATGTTGATCCAACGCTTTGATCACACTTTTGTAACGGTTCCAATGTTGAATTTTAAAGGTCCATAGGGGAAAGCCTAAAAGGATAATAACTCGATTAGTTCTTCACTTTTTCTTCCTCTGAGTCTCAGATTCACTCCAAAAGCTGATAAAATCACCTCTATCTCGGATTCATCATCAATTCATCGTGTGTATTTGATGAGCTTAAAGCTTCAATTCCTATTTTACTGTAGTCGAAGTACTCTTTCGCTAAGCTCCAACAACATTTCCTCTCGGTTTACATATAATCTTCTTCGTATGTGATTTATTTTCTTTCTTAATTAATTCTTCGTCTGCAAATCACTATCTCTCTTCGATTTAAGGTTTAGGGTCGTTTTTATTTTCTTATAATGTTTATGAAAATTTAATAAAATCATGCTTAATTAACTTTTGATAAGTTCAACTTTGGTGATACAACTTTCCTCGTGGATAATAACTTCAATCAACAATCTTGACCCTGTTATAACTGATAAGGAGTAATCTAAAAGTAGTAATGAAAAGGTGACTTTTGATTATTGTAATGAATTAATTAGCTAGTTCAGCTAACAGTTTTCTTACAACTGTTAGAATGTTGCTCGGTTGATCCCACCAAGCGTTGTTATTGTGACGCCCCAACCTAATCACCTGTTTAGCTAATAGGATCACAACCTAATTGAACATCAAATCTAGATTATCGATTTTAAGAATCATAATAGCATAAAATGCCAATAACAAAACCCCAAACTCTATTATTGGAAGCCTTTAATATCTTACAGCTACTAGACCTGATATTGCTTTTAGTGTTGGTTATTGTGCTAGATTTCAGGATAATCCAAAGGAATCTCATCTTGCAGCTGCAAAGAGGATCATACGACATATTCAACATACTAGCGGGTATGGTCTATCCTATACTTTTGATACTAACACTGATCTTACTTCCTATTCAGATGCACATTGGGCAGGATGTGTGGAAGACAGAAAAAGTACTTCGGGGGGATTTTACTATGTTGAGTTGAATCTTGTGGCTTTTCATAGCAAGGACCAAAACTCACAATCCTTGTCTACATGCGAAACAAAATACATTGTTGCAGGTTCATGTTGTACTCAACTTCTATGGATAAAACAAATGCTTGCTGATTATGAAATTGACTCTGGTATAATGAAGATATTTTGTGACAACTCAAGTGCGATTCGCATCATTGAGAATCCTGTTGAGCACTCAAGAACTAAGCATATTGATATAAGGTATCATTTTATTAGAGATCTCTATGAAAATGGTATCATCGATATGAAATTTGTGCCTTCAGAACAACAATTGGTTGATATCCTCACCAAACCTTAGACACTACTACGTTTCAACACTTACAGCAGTCTATAAGTGTTATTTTGGTTCATAAGTTCTCTAGTCTTTTGCCCCTGGACTCATTCATATCTTTTGGGAAATCAAGGCTTAGAACGCCAGTGTAATGTTGTTTCAATATCGTATTTGTTTCTACGTAGGTAACAATTCTTCGGTATCATAGTATTCTTTTAAATCCTTATTTTCTTGTGAAAGTAAGGTCGCTCTTGTTGTTCCTTTGGGAATGACATTTTATGGGGGAGAGTTCTTATTTGAACTTGTGTTTAATTTCCATATCTTTGTGGGGAGTGTCGCTGTGGAATATTATAGGGGTTATCTTGTATCTTTATAAACTCCTTGATGAATGCATTTAGCTTCGGCTATATGATTGCATCTAAAAAAGTTGATATGTTGTTCTCTTTGTCATGAAGTATCTCTATGGAAATTTCATTAGGATCCCACTAGTTTTCGTACATTTGCCAATTTATATTGACAGAAAGAGGGAGAATTAATGTGTGGTTCACACTACAAATACATATGATTTACGGATCATTAGGTAGGGGGGGTTCATGTGAGATGAAGTATTGACTAAGGGGTAGCGATACATATCACCATAGTATTGTTTTCAATGTTGTAATACAAGTGAACTTTGATGTTGTGTAATAATACTACGACACTGTATAACAATGATTGAGAGCTATTTTTTTTCTCATTGTTATAGCTACGGATTTTCAACAACGATGATGCTGAGTTAAGCACATTTGGAATCATTGGAGTACTTGGAAGTGATGAAGATTTCGAGTAATGTTGAAGAACCAAGGAGATCAAGCATTTGGATGAGAAGCTACAAAGTTTATTTATTTTGTAATCCATATGTATTGATAGTTTTGTCACTAAAATTGACAAAGGGGGAGATTGTTAGAGCACTTCTCGGTCGAACTCGCAAGCGTTGCTTTCTCAAGCTTGTTTGTAAAGTTTAGTTTCCAAAACTATAAGTCTTGATTTCTAGTCTATTTATATCTAAGTCTCAGATTAGGATAGTAAGTGTAGTTGAGCTTTAGACTCCACGACGTTCATCGAATGAAGACGAATAACTACCCAGGGGAACTTGTGGAACTTCATCAACAAAAGGTATATGGAGACGTGAACTCATCTATCACTCAAAAGTATATATACTCTATCTCCTATTTGAGACAAAAATGTCATTTTGCTATATAAACTTCAATTATACATATTTGGTATTTCGAGCCGAGTTTATCTCGCTTATCTATTTATCGAAATGTGTGTTGGTAAGCTTTCACTTTAACAAAGTTCATCTTTTATTCTTGACGAAAGTCAAAAGATGATCATGTGAAAATCGTATTGTAACATCTTACATGATTCATGTGAGATAGTCATTTGATGTAGACTCGGAATGTTTCGTGTTGATCATTCGATCACTTGAAAATTGCTTTGAAGCTAATAGTTTCTGTGAGACAGCTATTGTCATCTTTCAAGAATGTTTCAATGATAGAAATGAGGGTTTAGAACATGTAACCATGTTTAGATATAAACATAGTGTGTATTCACATTTGTGTAAACTCCAAAACCGAGAACCATGGTATGCGTACCTGTACGCGTACTGGCTGGTTGTTGGAAGTACGGGAACTAAGTATGCTTACTCGTACGCTTATTGGCGGAAGTTTAAGTTCCGTGAATTTCTGCTGGAGTTTGGAAGTGTGAAGTGGTATGCGTACCCGTACGCGTACTGGCATAACCAAACTCAGTCTGGCTACTTAGGTATGCGTACCCATTTGCATACTTAAGTAGGTTATGTTCTAAAATCGGTTTTTTCATGAACTAATACATTTATATAATAAGGAATGCAATCTTTTGCAAACCGTGGCTATAATGTTCATGAAATTATTCGAGTGAATCAAAATCGATTTTGCTTCGATTGTGTCTTGTATACTTCTATGAGAATATAAACAATTGAATAACTCTCTAACTAGTTTCATTTGAGTCATTTGAACTAGTTATGATAAAGATGAATAAGGTTGATATGAAAGTGCTCATATGGCTAACCATTGGTTAACTATTGTTGAACCAACTAAGTGTACACGTTTAGGTACGGTTACCTTTATCTGAATGACGGTACATTTCATTTGTGTATAACAAGCTAAGTTCGATCTAACGGTTGAAAGATATTAGCTTGAATCCAATCAGGTTTTCATCTAACGGTGAATATTGAATGATTTGTTACCAAGGTAACATTGATTGCAAACCCTGATTTGGAGACTATATAAAGGAGAACTCTAGCAACTGAGAAACCTAATCCCCACACCTCCTGTGTGATTCTAGTTGCGACTAGAGTCGATTCTCCTTTAACCTTAGATTTTTCACAAAACCCTGTAGGTTAACGACTTAAAGACTTCATTGGGATTGTGAGGCCAGACCCAACTATTTCTCTGTAGTTGCGCGTTATGATCTTGTTGTTTTCTATCGTGATTGAGTACTATCTTTTTTAAGATTTGCTCGAGATTTATTCTCTGATAGGCAAGATTGAAAAGTAGTCACAAACATCTTTGTCTCATCGTTTGTGATTCCATAATATCTTGTTTCGTTAATCGAATAAGATTATTGTGAGGTGATTGATATTTCTATGATGTTCTTCGGGAATATAAGTCTGGTATATCAGTTGGTTCCTGTTCACCTTGATCTATCAAAAGACGGAACAAAACTCATAGGTATATCTGTGGGAGACAGATTTATCTATTCAATATACTTTTTTGTGTGAGACACATTTGTTTATCAAGTCTTCGACTTTGGGTCGTAGCAACTCTTAGTTGTGGGTGAGATCAGCTAAGGGAATCAAGTGCGCAGAATCCGGCGTGGTTCAAGAGGCGTAAGGAACGCAATTGTACCTTGATCAGTGTGAGATTGATTATGGCTCAACTACATTCCAGTCCGAAGTTAGCTTGGTAGTAGGCTAGTGTTTGTAGTGGCTTAATACAGTGTGGTGTTCAAATCTGGACTAGGTCCCGGGATTTTTCTGCATTTGCGGTTTCCTCGTTAACAAAATTTCCGGTGTCTGTGTTATTCCTTTTCCACATTATATTTTGTTATATAATCGAAATATCACATGTTGTGCGTTGAATCGATCAATTGGTAATTCCAAACTTTGGTTGTTGGTTGAAATTGATTGATCCTTGAACATTGGTCTTTGTTATCGTTCAAGTTGTTTCACATAATAATCAGGCTCACGGATTTCTATCTGTTTGATTTGCTGATTACATTTTGAAACAGAGATACGAACTCTTGGATATACTTTTCTTGAGATTGAGTCTGGTTGTCTAGTTGATTCTTTCAAAAGTATATTGGAGTTTGTCCATACGTATTGCTAAGCGTGTGGTTGTTAGACCCCCGCTTTTTCAATTGGTATCAGAGAAGGCAAACACGTTTAAGACCTATAAGTCTGTGTTTGTAGCGATATGAATATATGGAAAACAAAGTCTCTATAAACGCTTCACCAGGATTTAACTCTGATCTTAGAGAAAGTTCTGATGAGCTTGTTATTCTTCAGAAAAAGTTAGATGAACAAATCCGGATCAATTCTGATCTTGTTGCAGAAATTGTAATGTATAAGGATTTGAAGTCTGTCAAAGTTCCTTCAATGGATTTGAATAACTTCTCTATTTCTACCTTGAAGAATGGTCACAAGTCAGGTGACAAACGAGGTTTAGGCTTTGTGAAACCTGATGGGACTCAGAACTACTCAAACAAGATTAAAGATGTTGGTCTATGTATGTCATGTGACTCTCACAATCACTTTCAACATACTTGTACATCTTTCCGGAAAAGTTTAAAGGTTGCAAGTAATCTCCATAAGAAAGTTGAACAACTTTTTACTTCTCTAAAAAGGTGTATAAAACTAACAAGAAATCCTAAACGGGATAGTAGGGTTAGTATGGGAGCTTTTGCTCTAAAATCAGCATCGCCCTTTTAATGGTTTCTTGACAGTGGATGTAGCCGACACATGACTGGTGATCTCTCGTGGTTTGTCAATTCAAGCGACTTTGAAGGAGGTCCTGTAACTTTCAGAGATGGGAGTTGTTTCTACGTAAGCAAGAAGGGGATGATCAAACTTCCCTGAGATCCTGAAATCCATGATGTAGTATACGTTAAAGGTATGAATTCAAACCTTCTTTCTATTAGTCAAATTTGTGACAAAGGCCATAGAGTTGTCTTCAATGCGAATGGATGTGACATTATGGAAAAAACTGGAAAAGTAATTTTTCAGAGAACTCGTGGTAAAAATAACTGGTATCTTCTTGATACTCAGTTCAGTAACTGTTGCAATTTGACTAAGATGGAATCTACACATCTTTGGCATGAGAGTTTTGGTCACACCAATTATCGCCTTCTAACTAAGATAATTAACAAAGAACTTTTTAGAGGCGTTCCCAAAATCAATGCAGAGATTAATGGTGTCTGCGGTGCCTGTCAAAAGCGTAAAAAAACAAAATTTCACCATAAATCATCTCGAGATATTCTCACTAAATCTCTACTTGATTTAATTCATATGGATCTCTTCGGACCTATTCAACAACCTATTGTTGCTGGTAAGAAGTATGCTTTAGTTATGGTAGAAAATTACACCAGATTCACTTGGGTGGCTTTTTTAGCTCATAAGAATCCAGAATGAACAAGGTCGCAAACTAAAGAAAATTAGAAGCGGTCGTGGAACTGAATTAAAAGACACTAAGGTGTTTGAATTTTGTGACAAACTGGGGATTATTCAACAATAGTAACCACCTATTACTCCTCAAGCTAATGGAGTTGCAGAAAGAAAGAATAAGAACATTCCGGAAATGGCTAGGGTAATGCTCTATAGCAAAAACTTACCTGTAAGATTTTGGGGAGAAGCTGTTTTCGCAGCATGCTATTTGATCAACCGTGTCTACCTACGGTCGAAAACCCCAAACACTCCTTATGAGTTGTGGTACGGTAGGAAACCCAACTTACATTATCTCAGAGTGTTCGGAAGTAAGTGCTACATTCTGAAACATCGATAACGGAGAGGGAAATTTGATACTAAAAGCGATGAAGGTATCTTTCTTGGCTATGCTTCTGATAGTCGTGGTTTTCGAGTTTTTAATCTCATAACCCAAGTCATGATGGAATATTCCAATGTCATCATTGATGATCTAAGTAACTTTCATCATTACGATCTGCTGAATTGCCTCGAACTGAGACAATTGAGAAAGTCAAAGAAATCCCAGAATCAGTTGAAGTTGTCCCAACGGTTACTGATCCTGATATTTCTAGTGATGAGGAGAAGAGCATTGATCAGGCTACTCCTGTTGAACAAGAACGTGTTCTTCCACTACATCTCTGGGTTCAAAGGAATCATGACCCCAACAATATCATTGGAGGAAGAGATTCTACTGCAAAGACAAGAGGACAACTTCAATATATTTGCAATTTTGGTTGTTATCTTTCATAAGTAGAACCGAGAAATATTGATGAAGCTCTTAGCGATCCCTTTTGGGTGAATGCAAAGAATGAATAGTTAAATAAGTTTCAAAGACAAGATGTATGGGAGCTAGTACCTTGTACCTCTCCAATATCAATATTGTTGGTACCAAATGGATATTCAAGAACAAGACTGATGAATTTGGCACAATTGTCAGAAATAAAGCTATACTTGTCATTCAAGGATATTCACAGGTTGAAGGTTCGACTTTGATGAAACCTTTGCTCTTGTGGCACTCCTTGAGTCCATTCGGTTGTTATTAGCTTATGCTTGTTTTCTTAAGGTTAAGCTGTTTCAAATGGACATAAAATCCACGTTCCTAAAAGGAAATTTAAAGGAAGAGGTCTATGTCGCTCAACCTAAGGGTTTTGAAAATCCTGATTTCCCAGATCATGTCCTCAAGCTCAAAAAGGCATTATATGGGTTAAAACAAGCACCTCGTTCCTGGTTCGAAAACTAACTACTTTCCTTCTTGGGAAAGGTTTTTCGAGAGGCGGAGCTGATAAAATCATGTTTACCAAATGGAGTGGGAAAGATGTTGTCATTGCTCAAGTATATGCCAAGGATGGAATACAATTGAACTTTGATGTTGTGTAATAATACTAGGACACTGTATAACAATGATTGAGAGCTATTGTTTTCTCATTGTTATAGCTACGGATTTTCAACAACGATGATGCTGAGTTGAAAATATTTGGAATCATTCGAGTACTTGGAAGTGACGGATATTTCAAGTAATGTTGAAGAACCAAGGAGATCAAGCATTTGGATGAGAATCTACAAAGTTTATTTATTTTATAATCCACATGTATTGATAGTTTTGTCACTAAAATTGACAAAGGGGGAGATTGTTAGAGCAATGCTCGGTCGAACTCGCAAGCGTTGCTATCTCAAGCTTGTTTGTCAAGTTTAGTTGCTAAAACTATAATTCTTGATTTCTAATCTACTTATAGCTAAGTCTCGGATTAGGATAGTAAGTGTAGTTGAGATTTAAACTCCACGACGTTCATCGAGTGAAGACGAAGAACTACTCAAGGGAACTTGTGGAACTTCATCAACAAAAGGTATGTGGAGACCTGAACTCATTTATCACTCAAAAGTATATCTACTCTATCTCCTATTTAAGACAAAAGTTCGTATTGCTATATAGACTTCAATTATACACATTTGGTATTTCGAGACGAGTTTATCTCGCTTATCTATTTCTCGAAATGTGTGTTGGTAAACTTTCGCTTTAACAAAGTTCATCTTTTATTCTTGACAAAAGTCAAAAGATGATCATGTGAAAATCGCCTTGTAACATCTTAAATGATTTGTGTGAGACAGTCATTTGATGTAGACTCGGAATGTTTTGTATTGATCATTCGATCACTTGAAAATTGCTTTGAAGCTAATAGTTTGTGTGAGACAGCTATTGTCGTCTTCCAAGAATGTTTCAATCATTGAAATGAGGGCTTAGAACATGTAACCATGTTTGGATATAAGCATAGTGTATATTCACATTTGTGTGAAGTCCAAAACCGAGAACCATGGTATGCGTACCTGTAGCGTACTGGCTGGTTGTTGGAAGTCCGAAAACTAAGTATGTGTACCGTAATCGTACTAGCGGAAGTTCAAGTTCCGTAAATTTCTGATGGAGTTTGGAAGTGTGAAATAAGATCAGTACCTGTATGCGTGTTGGCGTAACCAAACTCAGTCCAGCTACTTAGGTATGCGTACCCGTTTTCATACTCAAGTAGGTTATATTCTAAAATCGGTTTGTTCATGAACTAATACATTTATATAATAAGGAATGCAATCTTATGCAAACCGTGACTATAACGTTCATGAAATGATTCGAGTGAATCAAAATCGATTTTTCTTCAATTGTGTCTTGCATACTTCTATGAGAATATAAACAATTGAACAACTCTTTAACTAGTTTCATTTGAGTCATTTGAACTAGTTATGAAGAAGATGAATATGCTTGATTTGAAAGTGCTCATATGTCTAACTATTGGTTAACTATTGCTGAACCAACTATGTGTACAGGTTTAGGTACGGTTACCTTTATCTAAATGATGGTACATTTCATTTGTGTATAACAAGCTAAGTTCGATCTAACAGTTGAAGTATCTTAGCTTGAATCTAATCAGGTTGTCATCTAACGGTGAATATTGAATGCTTTGTTACCAAGGTAACATTAATTGCAAACCCTGATTTGGAGACGATATAAAGGAGAACTCTAGCAACTGGGAAACCTAATCCCTACACCTCCTGTGTGAAATTAGTTGCGACTAGAGTCGATTCTCCTTTAACCTTAGATTTTTCCCGAAATCCTGTAGGTTAACGACTTAAAGACTTTATTGGGATTGTGAAGACAGACCCAACTATTTCTCTGTAGTTGCGTGTTCTGATCTTGTTGTTTTCTATCGTGATTGAGTACTATCTTCTTCAAGATTATCTCGAGATTTATTCTCTGATAGGAAAGATTGAAAAGTATTTGAAAAAGCGGGGGTCTAACAACACCACCCAATATTTCGCTTAGCAATCTGTATGGACAAACTCGAATATACTTTTAAGAGAATCAACAAGACTCAATCAATTAAAAGTATATCAACGAGTTTATATCTCTCTCTTGATTTGATTTACTCAAGCAAGAACTGCGAGTTCTAATCAAATACAAGGAATAACTCGGATGGTACCAAAGACCAATATCCGAGGATCAGTCAATGACAATCAACAACCAAAGGTTGGATTACTCTAATTGATGATCTAACGCACAACTTGTATCATTTCAATTATAAAGATAAAACAATATAATGCGAAAATTGAAATAACACAGACACCAGAAATGTTGTTAACGAGGAAACCGCAAATGCAGAAAAACCCCGGGACCTAGTCCAAATTGAACACACACTGTATTAAGCCGCTACAGACACTAGTATACTCCAAGCTAACTTCAGACTGGACTGTAGTTGAACCACAATCCGTCTCCCGCTGATCCCAGGTACATTTGTACTCCATACGCCTCTGATCCCAGCAGGATACTACACACTTGATTCCCTTAGCCGATCTCACCCACAACTAAGAGTTGCTACGATCCAAAGTCGAAGACTTGATGACAAAAAAATCTGTCTCACACAGACAAGTCTATCGAAGGATTAATTTGTCTCCCACAGATAGACCCTAAAAGGTTTTATTCCGTCTTTTGATAGTAATCAAGGTGAACAGGAACCAATTGATAATCCGGTCTTATATTACCGAAGAACAGCCTAGAGTTATCAATCACCTCACAACAATCTTAATCGTACGGTAGCGAAACAAGATGTTGTGGAATCACAAACGATGAGACGAAGATGTTTGTGATTACTTTTTATATCTTGCCTATCGGAGATATCAATCTCAAGCCAATCAATATGATTGTACTCTTACGACAGAAGATGCAAGATCAGATCACACAACTACGATAACGTAGTATCGGTCTGGCTTCACAATCCCAATAAAGTCTTTAAGTCGTTAACCTGGTTTTAGAAGAAGAAAACCAAAGGTTAAAGGAGAACCGACTCTAGGACGCAAACTAGTATCACACGTAAGGTGTGGGGATTTGTTTTGCATTGATGCTTGATGTCCCCTTATATAGTCTTTCAAATCAGGGTTTGCCATTAAGTTACCTTGGTAACAAAGCAATCAATATCCACCGTTAGATGAAAACCTGATTTAGATTCAAGCTAATAATTCTCAACCGTTAGATCGAAAACTTAGCTTGTTACACACAATTGAAATGCACGCTTCTAGGTTTGTTAACCATACCCAAACGTATGCACTTGTTGGTTCAATAATAGTTAACCAAAAGGTTATCCATATGAACATTTCATATCAACCATGTTCTTCTTCACCATAACTAGTTCACATGACTCAAATGAACTAGTTAGAGAGTTGTTCAATTGTAACGAATTCTTATGTAACTACACAAGACACAATTGAAGCAAAGATGATTTGATTCACTCGAATGGGTTCATGAACTTTTATTTTATAGCCACGGTTTGCAAACTGCATTCCTTAGTCTTTTTAAGTTTAAGTTCAGAAATCATCTTCAGATATATAACCTTCTTAAGTTCGCAGACTTGGTTCGCGGACTTAAGTTACCGAGCAGAGTTTACAAACTCCGGCAGAAATTCTCGGGATGAGAACTTCGCCGGTTCGCAGACTGGGTTCGCGGACTGAGTTCGCGGACTTAGATTCACGCACTAGTTTGTCAACTCCGGCAGAAATTCTCGGGTTTGAGAACTTCGGCAGTTCTCGGACTTGGCTCACGCCATTCTTCCGGTTCTCTTGATCAACAAAGTTCGCAAACTTTGGTTCAAGGAATAGGACTTATATATAAATGTGTTTCCACAACAATTCTTATGTCCACCATTGGTTATGTAATCTAAACTTTCATTCAATCATTGAAACATTCTTTGTCAAAGCAATTTTCAAAGTGATTGAAACATATCATGACTTTCGTCACTAGGTAAAGATAAACTTGGTCGAAGCGAAAAGCTTACCAACACATATTTCGATATATAGATAGGCGAGGTATACTCGGCTCGAAATACCAACTGTGTATAATCAAAGTATATATATAGCATATAACTTTTTGTCTCAAGAAGTAGGAGATATAATAGATATACTTTTGAGTGATAGATAAGTTCAAGTCTTCACATACCTTTTTGTCGAGAAGTTCCACCGGTTCCTTCAGTAGTTCTTCTTCTTGTATGATGAATCACCATGAAGTCCTTGACCTCAACTACACTTTCTATCCTAGTCCGAGACTTAACTATCGTAGACTAGAAATCAAGACTTATAGTTTTGATCGCTGACATTGACAAACATGCTTGAGATAGAAACGCATGCGAGTTCGACCGAGCAATGCTCTAACAGTATTCACAAACATCTTCGTCTCATCATTTGTGATTCCACAATATCTTGTTTCGTTAATCGATTAAGATTATTGTGAGGTGATTGATATTTCTAGGCTGTTCTTCGGGAATATAAGTCCGGTATATCAATTGGTTCCTGTTCACCTTGATTTATCAAAAAACGGAACAAAACTCATAGGTATATCTGTGGGAGACATATTTATCTATTCAATAGACTTTTCTGTGTGAGACACATTTTTTTATCAAGTCTTCGACTTTGGGTCGTAGCAACTCTTAGTTGTGGGTGAGATCAACTAAGGGAATCAAGTGTGCAGAATCCGACGTGGTTCAAGAGGCGCAAGGAACGCAACTGTATACCTTGATCAGTGTGAGATTGGTTATGGCTCAACTACATTCCAGTCCGAAGTTAGCTTGTGATGTAGAATAGTTAAGAAGAATGCAAAACTGAGTTTGCTTTGAGATGAGAAGAGACGAAAGGTTGAGAAAAACAAATGAAAATTTAATAAGGTTTGAAGGAAAAAGAGAATAGTTGCTCTGAAACAGAGTTGTATTGATTAAACTGATAATAAGTGTGTTTAGAGGAACGATTTATCCTGTTTATATAGGCACTAACAAGAGTTCTAAAAATAGTAAAACACTAAAAGAAAAAAGTAAATAAACTCTAAAACTAGGAAAGCTAAACTTGGCTAGCAAGTATAGAAGATTCTAGAAAGAGACGTAGAGATGTTCTACATCAGTCCACCCTTCTTGAAAAACAACTTGTCCTTAAGTTGAATAATCAAGCAATATCATTCTTTGCATAGAAGGTGAAAATTTCCTGCACATTGAATATGTTAGAAATATTCCAATTGGATGGAAGATCCACAACATAAACATTGTCACTTATCTTCCTCAAAATCTTGAAAGGTCCATACTTCTTCATTTTGGTTCTTTTGTAAGTACCAACTGGAAATCTTTCTTTTCTAAGATGTATCATTACCAGCTCTCCTTCTTGAAAAGTTTTAAATCGCATGTGTTGATCAACATCTGATTTGTACTTAGCATTAGAAACCTCCAACTTTGTTTTAACTTCTTGATGAAGTTGAGAAGCTTTGTCAACCAGTTGATCAGCCTTAACATGAGACTTGGAAGGTTTAGGTAATACAACCAAATCCAGAATATGATTTGGTACCTTTGAATAAACAATATCAAATGGAGATTTACTTGTTGAACGATTTACAGAAGTATTGAACACAAATTCCATATGAGGAAGAAATGTTTCCCATTTCTTTTCTTGAGATTCAGTAACCTTAGCACGGACTAAATTTCCTAATGATCTATTGACAACTTCAGTTTGTCCATCATTTTGTGGATGCGCAGTAGCACTGTATTGTAATTTAGTTCCCAATATCATCCATGAGGAATTCCAAAAATATCTAAGGAATTTGGTATCTCGATCTGATGTGATAGACTTAGGTACTCCATGCATACGTACTATCTCCTTGAAGAATAAATAAGCTACATTGGAAGCATCAATAATCTTCTTACAAGCAACAAAATGTGTCATTTTTGAATATCTATCAACAACGACCATAACTGAATCATTCCCCTTAACAATACGTGGCAATCCAAGTATAAAATCCATACTTACATCGACCCAAGGAGCTTATATAAACCAGTATTTTGAATGGTAACCTTGGAGCGTTGGCACAACATGCATTTCTGAACAAACTTCTGCACATCTCTTTTTAAAGAAGGCCAAAAATAATGTTCTTCAACTAATGCAATTGTTTTATCTCGACCAAAATAACCACCAAGATCACTTCCATGTAGTTCATGAATTAAATGAAGCCTTAAAGAACCTTGTGGAATACAAAGACGAATACCCTTGAAGAGAAATCCACCTTGAATAAGAAAATCATCAATTCTAGAAGACATATTCCCACATTGCTCCCATATTGTCTTGAAATCTTCATCATCTATATATAAGTCTTTGATGTAATCAAAAGCCACACTTTCAATGCGAAGAGTGACAAGAAAATGAGCACGTCTACTCAAAGCATCAGCCACTTGGTTCAATTTTCCACTTTTATATTTAATAGAGAAAGTATATTGATTTATGGTGGATAGCCATCTATCATGCATTCGATTTATTTTGGCTGAAGTTTGCAAAAACTTCAAAGCTTGATTGTCAATGTTGACAACAAACTCGTTGTGCACCAAATAAGGATGCCAATGCTTTAATGCTTGAACAAGAGCATATAATTCAAGTTCATAAGTGGACCATTCCGCCTAGCTTCTGAGTTTTTTCACTGTGAAAAGCAATTGGATGATCATTTTGTGACAAAACAACTCCAATTCCCACTATAGATGCATCACAATGAACTTCAAAAGGTTTGGAAAAGTCTGGCATTACAAGTACTGGTGCACTACACAACTTTTCCTTAAGAATATTAAAGCTCCTATCTGCTTCCTCAGTCCACACGAAGTTCTCTTGCTTCAAACAATCAGTAACTCCAGCAACTATAGAGCTAAAATTGCGAATAAAACACCTATAAAAAGATGCTAAGCCATGGAAACTGCAAACATCTTTAATGCATGTGGGAGTAGGCCAGTCAGAGATAGCTTTAATTTTAGAATTATCAACAGAAATTCCTTGGTCAGATACAATATATCCCAAAAAAGTTACTGATTTTGATAAAAAGTTACTTCTTCAAATTCACGTAGAATGCATTATCTTTAAGAGCTTGAAATACCTGAGATAAATGAATGAGATGTTCTTCTTAATCACGGATGGATATCAAGATATCATCGAAGTATACAATGATAAACTTACCAAGAAAAGGTTGTAGAACTTGATTCATAAGCCTCATGAAGGTACTGGGTGCATTAAATAGTCCAAATGGCATTACTAACCACTCATATAATCCTTCTCGAGTTTTAAAAGTTGTTTTCCACTCGTCTCCTATGCGTATACGAATCTGGTGATAACCACTTCGAAGATCAATTTTAGAAAATACCTTAGAACCAATAAGCATATCTATCAAATCATCAAGTCTTAGAATTGGGAACCTATACAGAATAGTAATCTTGTTGAGATCTCGACAATCAATGCACATTCTCCATCCCCCATCTTTTTTGTCAACAAGAAATGCTGGACTAGCACAAGGGCTTTTACTCAACCTGATCAAACCTTTTTCCAATAAATCATTCACTTGTCCTTGCAGAATCTCATGATCCTTTGGGCTTAATCTGTAATGAGCATAATTAGGAAGAGATGCACCTGGAACAAAATCTATCTGGTGTTGTAAATCTCTTAAGGGAGGCAAAGATTTTGGTAGTTCATCCGGAAATAAACCAAGGAACTGATTGATCAAGGGTTTCACCTTTTCTGGAATGACTATCATAGGCTTGGACTCTTCATGTGAACTAAGAGAATGTGCTTGTAACTGCTTTACCATGCTTTCCACTAAAGCGCTTGTCTTGCCATCACTATGCTCCCTATAAATAGTTGTAGATTGAGAAGGAACTAAAGTTTTCTTCTTGCCATCCTTAAAAAAGGTGTATGTATTCTCAAAACAATTATGAACAACACGTACGTCGTATTGCCAAGGTATTCCAATAAGTAAATGTGCTGTTTTCATATTGATTACATCACATAAAACTTCATCTTCATAACCAATGAACGAGAACTAAACAAGACACTGATGTGTTATATTTTGAGATGAAGAACTATTTACCCAACCAACAGAATAAGGTTGAGGATGTGGAGTCACTGGTAAACCCAAATTCTTAACTACATCATCTGCAATGTAGTTATCCATACTTCCACTGTCTATAATCATATCAACTATTTTTCCACCAAGTGAGCATTTAGTCTTGAAAATACTATTTCGCTGAGAATAAGAAGGTTGAGAAAGTAATAATGGTCGAATTACTCCAATGTAATGATCTCCATACATCTGACCAACTTCATCTGCTTCAATAGTCTCATCAACATCAGATTCTTCCGACTCCCTGTTGTAGTAATTCGATTGCGGTAAATAAGGATTCGTTGCTCGGACTTGTAAAGATTTAAAAATTAAGATATATACAGAATATATGTCACAAGATCAAGAGGAAGCAGGACTCAGGATTCCAATGTGTTTCATATTCAAGTGGCTCAGAAAATAATCCTAGGCGATTATAGCTCAAAATAAAACAAGTATTAACTCTATCTTTGCCAAATTAGATTCCATAAAATATTACTTGTATATTATAAGCATGGCACATCAAGAATCCCTAGGACTAAGCATGTTCCATCAAACAAAATCACAAGTAATTAATTGAAATCATAAATCAATTAAAATCGGTGCAAAAAGTGAATTAAGAATTATTTAAATAACCACATGGCTGAAAAACAGCTTCCTCCATCATCCCAGTATTGGGGTTTAGCTACTCATAATAATCATGTTCTCAAAATACATACTTGATGCTCAAAATATGATTAAAAGAGTGAAAAATATAAAACAGTGAAACTACGACCCTCTATAAGCGTCCAGAGAAGAACGATACCAGAGAACTGCAGTAAAAGAACGACACTCCGATGCTGCTGTTGATGCTGCTGAAAATAAGTCTGCCCTGGAGAGTCTGTTCTTCGTGTTCTTCGAGCTTTGTTAATGGCAGCAGCAGCAGCAGGTACAATTCCTGCAACTCCTCCTGCGCCTCTCTGCTGGCCTCCCAATCGACCCCTAACTCTTCATCCCCCTTCTCTGACATAAAACCAACTATTTATAGGCTTTAAATCCCCTTGAAACTCGATCAAACCCCTTGGAAACCTCCATTATTCTTTACGGGTTGTTTGAAGAATAATCTTCTTCTTGTTGCGTTACAGGCTGTTTCTAGCTATTCCCTCGTCTCAAATATCTTCTAAGACTTTTACCCAACTGTTTTGATGTATATCCCACACAAGATATCCCATAAATCTCTCAAACTAATCTCAAACCCTAAACAGAAACCGTGTGCACTTGGTGGGCCCGGGAAAGCGTATAAAATTGAAGCGAAATGAAACGGGCCTACAGTAATACCGCAAGTGCACGGTCGTCAGTTGTAGCTCGTGCAAGTACGGTTCGATCCACAGAGACTGGGGGTGTTTGGAGTTTCTAGATATTTGGGCTCTAAATTGCTATTGGGCTTAGTGTCTTTTGATGTGAACTGGGCTTGGTAACAGTGAACTGGGCCTTTGATTTTGAATTTGGGCTTGGTCTCAGTGTAGTGAACTGAGCCCTGGATCTCTAAACTTGATTCTATACCTTTGCAAGTGCGTTGGGCTTTGAGTTCACAGTGGACTGGACTTAACCTTTTTGGGTTTCTGAGTGATTTGAACTTTTTGGTGTAAACTTGAGCTGAGCCTGTTTGAGCTAACAGTTTGGGCCTTAGCTTGAGCTAGGCTTTTGAGCTTTAAACAGATTACAATGGGCTTTTGTAAGTCAAGGTAATGAATGCAGTAACAAGAACAGGAGAAACAAATGAGAAGAAAGAGCAAATAGTGGCAGTGAAACTGTGATATTTACAAAGCAATGAAGATGGTAGTGAAATAATGAGACAATGGATGATAAAACAACAAACACAAGAAAACAGATACAAATACAAAACACAAAACAGGTGACAGTGACAGTGGAGAGTGATAGTGAAGAAAAGCAAAGGAAATGGTGAAAATGGCAGTGAGGATGGCAATGAGGTAACAATGGTAGTGAAACAAAGGCAGCAGCCTAAGGCAAAGGTATTGAGCAACAGTGACAGAAAAGGAAAAAGATGCAGAACTGTGTGAAGTTACTAAGGCAATTGAATCCACCTTGTGTCCTAGCCAAACAATGTGATCCTAGGTTGAGTTGAAAATCCTATGCATACATCTAGAATGGGAGGAAAACTAATTTGCTCACTAGTTTGCCCCTAGCATTGACTGTCTTTTGACAGAAAAATCAATCACAGGCACTATGAGCATCAATCTCTTCCCATTGCTCAATCAAAACACTGCACTAAGGCTCTAACCTAGCATTCCACTATCAGACAGTGCACTAAAGCTTCATCTGAGCCTCAGCAGTGAACTCAGAACATAATTAACATTAAAATGGAACTAAACATGATCATGTGAAATAGCATAGCATTTAAACTACTAAACAGTGAATGAAAATTGCAAATGAAGAACCCTAAAAATTAACAGTGAAATCAAATTGACATTGAGAATTAAATTAACCCAATTAGGGGGTATCTCGGCTAACCAAGAACAGTTTTTGCATTCTCTACAGCTTCCCTTTTATAGCTTACAACAAAATCCCTAATTTCACAAAACCCTAAATTTGCAAACCCTAACTTTTGGGGAAAATCAAATTCGACATACCCATGTGTAAATTGGCTTCGACCCATGCTTCTTGATGTCCCTCTGATGCTCTTCCTGCTCCAATTGATGTACTGCAACCCTAGCTCGAGTTGTTTCATCAACTCCACACCTAGGTCAGAGAGATGTGGGTTTGAAAAAGCAACTAGGCTAGAGGGTTGGGGAAAGTGATGGTGATTGAGGTGGTGTCGGGGTATGGAGATGGTTGTAAGGCAGAGGGTGGCAGTGGACATGGAAGAGAGGAAGGAGCAGAGCTCGACTGCAACTGTCGGGGGAAGAAGAAAGTTTTTGGGGAAAAAGGATTTGGGGAAGAAGAACTTGTTTGGGTGAAGTCGATGGTTTTGGATGCTAGGGTGTGAAGCGGGGATAGCGAATTTTGATGAACATCGAGTAAAGAGCGTTGGATGATCCCATATAGATTGAATCGAACGGCTACGATGGAGAGGTATGTAACGACCGTTGGATTATGAGATACAACAAAATTGACGACTTCAGATGGAGTTAGGTACTATGGTGTTTGACAGGAGCTTCGGATTTTGATGCACAATGATGAGGCGACCGTTGGATGACAAGATGGATCCAATCTGACGGCTCTCATGGAAATGGGTATGGATAATGGAAATGGATTTGGGTAAGAGTTTTGGGTCTTGGGTATGCCAAGCCCATATCTTCTTTAAGAACAATTCTTCCTCTTCAAGCCCACTTCTAGTTGATCCGGCTCTTGCAAACATCATTCTTCGCTTCCTCCTAGCGGGAGTCTTTGCCGTTTCTTTGCTCTTTTTCGCTCCGTGAGTTAACCAGGCTTTATTTAGTACCTAAAAATGCAAAATTAACTAAGAAAAGTATTTATTCTTGAAAACAACGAAAACACAGAATATGGGATAAAATGTAGAATTAATGCACAAAAGATGAGTTAAATGCCAAGAAAAATATATAGAAATATGCACTTTTTAGCACTCATCAAATACCCCCAAACCTGAATTTTACTTGTCCTCAAGTAAAACAAAACTAAGGAAATCCTACCTATACCACTGTCGCTGGTCTCTCGAATGCATTTAGCGTATGCACTAAGCCTTTTAAACCACTAAGTGTCCCTAGTGGACGAGTTGAAGTCTCGTGAAGGTTTGCTTAGAACGTACCTACAAAGTTCTACAAAATATAAGCTCAGATTCCATCAAATGTGACATGTGCAAGTCAGTTAAGCTCACAGCAAAATGGAGATGTCAATCTAGCTATCAAGGCACAATCCTAGCACTGATAACAAATAAAGACATGTGATAAGAGTGTAAAGTGTATCTACACATGTGTAAAGAAAGATCGGATGTTATGACTACTAATCACCAAGAGATAGTTTCTCAGGCTAAGAACCAAGGTCGAAATCTAGCTAGCTGTCCGGACTTTACGAGAATTGTGAATGAGTTGGAGGTATTTCACAATTACTCGCGTTGTACATCAATGGCATACACCCTCCTTGCTTATTACAATGAACAAAAAATGATTTACATGACTCTTATTTACATTGACTACTCTCTTTTATTTTTGGAACAAGAGATGATGGAATTGATAAATACTTGATTTTTTGTATTTTTTGATATTTTTTTGAATATATACATCGTTTTTTTTTTTTTTTTTTTTTTTTTTTTTTGATAAGGAAACACTTTTGATACATATACAAAAGGAAACAAAAATTACATGACACTTTGCAAGAGGTAGCCCTTTTTGATGCACCCAGTTAAATTCGATGGGTTTTTCTTAATGTAACCTCCACCTTCTATCCCAACCAACCAAAGAACAAGCTAGTCAAGTTTCGTTCAGTATTCTAAAGTGATTGGCAATCGTGACTTCCTATCAAACACCTTGAAGATCGAGGCTATACATGTATTGGTAGATCGTGCGCGTGCAAATTTCTTATCACTATGTGAATTGTGCTAGAATCAGGGTGCCTAAATATCTAGACTAAGACTCCTAATAATTACATATTTGCACAAGAGTCAACATTTCAAGGTAAATGAGCTCCATTTTTTTTTTTTTTTTTTTTTTAATTTTATTTTTTTTATTTTTCATTTTTTTCAAAAAGAAGGAGTTCTTGTTTTCAATTATGGCATATTATCAAAGTATCTACTTTTCACCCCCAAACCTAAACTAAACATTGTCCTCAATGTTTCAAAATATGAACAAAATTATAATACAACATATGAAGAGGATCATGTTGAGTAGAGAAAAAGGAAAGAGAATACCCGATTTCGGCGAAAGCAATATTAGAACTCCGTTATTCAAGGCAAGAATCCAACATATGTCAGCCGAGATCATATTGGATTAGCAAAATATATACAAAAGGAACAAAAGGTTTTTAAGAAATTTTATCTACTGGATTATATACAAAAATTCACCATACACTAACAATCTAAAGAGTTGAGGATCAACCCAAAAGACAAAGTGTAGAGGTTTCAACAGCTTCACACATAATAAAAGCACGTGAAGCTGTGAAACAAAATGAGCTACCCCCAAACCTGGATTTTACAGAAGATAAATTTTGAAAACAAAATCTCGCAGTTTTGGGGGTTCATCATGCACAAGGTCTAGCTCGAAATGAACTGTGCTAGGGACGGGCAAACATGCTAATTCCAACTGTGGTTCCTCAAATGTATTATACTTAGAAGCAAAATAGTCCAAGAGGACTTGGGAAGCACACAGTTCCAAACCTAGATTAGGGACTCTCAGAAAAGTCGGTTTGACAATATGGGTACAAACCAAATCTAGGTTGGGTGGAAGGCCATCAGATTGTGACTTATGTAGGACGATAGGCACATCATTATTAATCACATCAACATCTCCTAAGTCTTCTACAAGTGTCACAACATGCTCACCATGCTCACACAAATCAGAATCAAACATCAAAGAATTATTCTCATGCATCGGCAAATCAGGGAAAATCACAAGTGACCTAGGTAGAGAATCAGACACATCAAATATATTTTCATGCATATTAGTGTCTACAGAAGATTCAACTATTCCTATGTCATGCTCATCTTCACAGAATAATTGTACGAATCCCATGTCAATATCAAAATCATATGAATTACAATGAGTATTAGAAAGAACAACATGCATGAAGGTCGAGGGCGAGAAGCCATATGTTTTTGAACCAACAGGTTCCACAATATTTTCATGTTCTTCTAACATATCATCATAATCATCATAATCATCATCATGGTAGCATGCATATTGGTCCTCATTAACAGTGGTGGTGTCATTAGTCGATTCATGTTCCTCTAAATTAGGTTCATATTCAACATTATTTACATGAATGGGACTAGACACTTCATTAGGGACAACATACATTTCCTCATGAATTTCCTCCTTTTGTAGGTGAAGCAAAATCTGATCTAAATATGCATGAATTCGTGATGTAGATCTATCATAGTCTTGCTTACTGAGTCTTAAAGCTTCTGTGGTGGAGTCTAAATTCATGGGAGTACCAAATTCTTCATGTTCAAATTGTGGTGAATGGTACATGTGTGCATGGTCATTAGGGTTTACAAAATATTGATCGCAACCCTCAAAGGATTGATTATGGTCCCAATGACTACCATCCTCACAATTTATGGGCATTTCATACCTTGGATTTTCTCTAGATTGCCTAAAAGTATGCAAAATATGACAATTCTCAACAGGGTGGTCTAAACTACCACATGCGGGACATGCATAGATTTCAGGTTGCCTAAGAAAATTAGATGTGACAGATTCCTCATGTGATTGCATTTCTAAAGCTGTGATTCGAGCTTCTATTTGATCCATAAGTGATGATTGTGTGAGTGAGGCTCTAGCAGAATGTTCATTTTCACGTTGCGATGAATGATGCATGTATGAATAGTCATTAGGGTTCATGTATTGCGGCTCGGGACTTTGAAAATGTCCATAATAATTCCTATGACTATTGACATCATGGTCCGTGGAAGGTTCATAACGTGAAGTTTGTCCATATGCAAGTTCTCTAAGGGATTTGTTGTACTCCCCAACTGTAGAAAAAGATCTATTCATGATTGGCTCAAAAGCTAAGTAAAGAATGTACAAAGCTCAGAATTTGGTTTTTAAAGGGTTTGGATTTTTGGGAAAAATTTGGTTTTGGTGGGAGACATTTTTTTTTTTTTTTTGGTTTTTTAAAATTTGGGAGCAAGTTTGGTTTTAATGGGATAAAGAAGAAAAAATTTGGTTGTTAAAATGGGAGCAAGTAAAATTTGGTTTTTGAATGGGAGAAAAGTTTTGGTTTTTGAAATTAGGAGCAAAATTTTGTTTTTTTTGTTTTTTTTTTTTTAACAGAAAATAAAATTTGGTTTTTGAATGGGAGCAAGCCCACTGCTGGTTTTGTGTTTGCTTTGGCTCAGCTGGTTTGAAAACGTTTGGTGAAACTGAGTCCAAAATCTCGGCCTAGAATTTGGGTACTCGGCCCACTAACGAGTTAACCTAGCGTGATCGGTTACAAGCTCAGCTGGGTTTAAAAACCCAGAATACAAAATACAAGTCCAAATTAAACAAGCTCACAAAAATTAAATACAAGCCCACAAATTAAACAAACAAGCCCACAAAAATTAATTACAAACCCAACAGAAAATAAAAATCCCAAAAATTGGCTTTAATATTACAAGCCCACAATTAAAAATTGGAAGCCCACAATTCGGGTTCTCTTAAATGGGTTACCTTTTAAGCACAGCCCAGCTGCTCTGATATTGTTGCAAAAACCCAGTTGGGCTTTGGTTCTTTTCCTTGGTGGTGTCCCAGCAGAGGAAAAACTGGTTCAGAACAGCAGGTCCAACAGGAAATGAAGTGAAGCAGATGCAGATGCAAATGCTATGCAGTGAAATGCAAAAATAGCTAATAAAACTACTAGAGAAACAAACCGAGTCCCCGACAGCGGCGCCAAAAACTTGGTGGGCCCGGGAAAGCGTATAAAATTGAAGCGAAATGAAACGGGCCTACAGTAATACCGCAAGTGCACGGTCGTCAGTTGTAGCTCGTGCAAGTACGGTTCGATCCACAGAGACTGGGGGTGTTTGGAGTTTCTAGCTATTTGGGCTCTAAATTGCTATTGGGCTTAGTGTCTTTTGATGTGAACTGGGCTTGGTAACAGTGAACTGGGCTTTTGATTTTGAATTTGGGCTTGGTCTCAGTGTAGTGAACTGAGCCCTGGATCTCTAAACTTGATTCTATACCTTTGCAAGTGCGTTGGGCTTTGAGTTCACAGTGGACTGGACTTAACCTTTTTGGGTTTCTGAGTGATTTGAACTTTTGGTGTAAACTTGAGCTGAGCCTGTTTGAGCTAACAGTTTGGGCCTTAGCTTGAGCTAGGCTTTTGAGCTTTAAACAGATTACAATGGGCTTTTGTAAGTCAAGGTAATGAATGCAGTAACAAGAACAGGAGAAACAAATGAGAAAAAAGAGCAAATAGTGGCAGTGAAACTGTGATATTTACAAAGCAATGAAGATGGTAGTGAAATAATGAGACAATGGATGATAAAACAACAAACACAAGAAAACAGATACAAATACAAAACACAAAACAGGTGACAGTGACAGTGGAGAGTGATAGTGAAGAAAAGCAAAGGAAATGGTGAAAATGGCAGTGAGGATGGCAATGAGGTAACAGTGGTAGTGAAACAAAGGCAGCAGCCTAAGGCAAAGGTATTGAGCAACAGTGACAGAAAAGGAAAAAGATGCAGAACTGTGTGAAGTTACTAAGGCAATTGAATCCACCTTGTGTCCTAGCCAAACAATGTGATCCTAGGTTGAGTTGAAAATCCTATGCATACATCTAGAATGGGAGGAAAACTAATTTGCTCACTAGTTTGCCCCTAGCATTGACTGTCTTTTGACAGAAAAATCAATCACAGGCACTATGAGCATCAATCTCTTCCCATTGCTCAATCAAAACACTGCACTAAGGCTCTAACCTAGCATTCCACTATCAGACAGTGCACTAAAGCTTCATCTGAGCCTCAGCAGTGAACTCAGAACATAATTAACATTAAAATGGAACTAAACATGATCATGTGAAATAGCATAGCATTTAAACTACTAAACAGTGAATGAAAATTGCAAATGAAGAACCCTAAAAATTAACAGTGAAATCAAATTGACATTGAGAATTAAATTAACCCAATTAGGGGGTATCTCGGCTAACCAAGAACAGTTTTTGCATTCTCTACAGCTTCCCTTTTATAGCTTACAACAAAATCCCTAATTTCACAAAACCCTAAATTTGCAAACCCTAACTTTTGGGGAAAATCAAATTCGACATACCCATGTGTAAATTGGCTTCGACCCATGCTTCTTGATGTCCCTCTGATGTTCTTCCTGCTCCAATTGATGTACTGCAACCCTAGCTCGAGTTGTTTCATCAACTCCACACCTAGGTCAGAGAGATGTGGGTTTGAAAAAGAAACTAGGCTAGAGGGTTGGGGAAAGTGATGGTGATTGAGGTGGTGTCGGGGTATGGAGATGGTTGTGAGGCAGAGGGTGGCAGTGGACATGGAAGAGAGGCAGGAGCAGAGCTCGACTGCAACTGTCGGGGGAAGAAGAAAGTTTTTGGGGAAAAAGGATTTGGGGAAGAAGAACTTGTTTGGGTGAAGTCGATGGTTTTGGATGCTAGGGTGTGAAGCGGGGATAGCGAATTTTGATGAACATCGAGTAAAGAGCGTTGGATGATCCCATATAGATTGAATCGAACGGCTACGATGGAGAGGTATGTAACGACCGTTGGATTATGAGATACAACAAAATTGACGGCTTCAGATGGAGTTAGGTACTATGGTGTTTGACAGGAGCTTCGTATTTTGATGCACAATGATGAGGCGACCGTTGGATGACAAGATGGATCCAATCTGACGGCTCTCATGGAAATGGGTATGGATAATGGAAATGGATTTGGGTAAGAGTTTTGGGTCTTGGGTATGCCAAGCCCATATCTTCTTCAAGAACAATTTTTCCTCTTCAAGCCCACTTCTAGTTGATCCGGCTCTTGCAAACATCATTCTTCGCTTCCTCCTAGCGGGAGTCTTTGCCATTTCTTTGCTCTTTTTCGCTCCGTGAGTTAACCAGGATTTATTTAGTACCTAAAAATGCAAAATTAACTAAGAAAAGTATTTATTCTTGAAAACAACAAAAACACAGAATATGGGATAAAATGTAGAATTAATGCACAAAAGATGAGTTAAATGCCAAGAAAAATATATAGAAATATGCACTTTTTAGCACTCATCAGCACTGTCTTGACTTTGTGTGGATTTTCTGACTTATCCTGCCCAATTAGATGGGTCTAATCGCTTCTAACAGGTCCCTTATGTCTTGTAGAGTCCGTGGGTACCAAATTTGCCCATTGAATCGCCTCCTAGGTCGCTCAAATCCATGATCCAAAACTGTTGACGCTGCTGCCTTTTTTTCCGCCAAAATCCAGTTTTGAAACTTTGAAGATGACCTCCCCCTATCCAGTTCCGGTGTCCCTTTAGTACATGCCCTGAAATGGGGTGCCCCTTAGTAATTAGGTTACCCCTTATCCAAAGTGAGAGTCCGTATAGTAATTTTCTCCCACGAGCGCAAAAACCACTTTTTAGCCAATTTCGGCGCAAAAGCTTATTTCTCCAAAAACACCTACAAAGACATAAAATAACCAAATAAGTACAAAATCGAGCACTAACAATATAAACAATTGGGACAAATTAGACACATAAATGCGTCTATCAAATACCCCCAAACTTATTATTTGCTAGTCCTCGAGAAAATCTAATCTAAAATAAAATGACTACACTTAGCACGTGCAGTAAGCCGTTAAACCACTAGGTGGCCCTAGTGGCGGAGTGTTGTCTCCGGGGGGTTTACCAGAGGTGTACCCACAAAACCTTAATACTCCAGAGCTTAGCTATCTACGCAGAACCTTGGAAGGCACTAAAGAATCTCCTTGGTTGACATACTTATTGACTACAGGAAGAAGTACCCTGATGCGAAATTCCAATTGCTGTACACGAGTTTGCACTCAAGCATACTAAAATTCATATAAAGTGACAGAGCTCTACTCAGATAGTTGCACTATGGACATCATATTCGGAGTCTAAACTAATCACATGGATAGATCAAGAAGATGGATATAGAAAACATAGATGGTTTTGATGTTTACTAAGTGAACGACGTTTCCCATATCTGTCTGAAGGCCTCCGCCAAAATGAACCTATCCTAATGGATTGAGATACTAGTCTGACTAATATCACACACTGGCATATACAAGGGTACCAGTGGTCGATAACCTAACTCTAGGTCAACACAACTGGCATATACAAGGGTACCCGTGGTCGACTTTATTGAATTTATTCCTTTTGGTCAAATGGTCTGGTCTCAATTTCTTTTTTTTTTTTTTTTTTTTTTACTTTTTGGTAACTACCATTTTTTTTTCATCCTTTTTTTTTTTCATCTCTTTTTCTTTTTCTTTTTCAACTTTTTTTTTTTTTTGCATGGTATCTCAATCACTCTAATTCACCCTAGCATTGGTAACAACTTGAATCGTGGGCCCCACCTATCACTTAGAGAAACATAGTTTAAAAACAAAATAAAATAAAAATAGAAGTGAAAAGGACTCAATGAGATATGGTGAAACTATCATGTTATTTCTAACACCTGAGCTCTGTGCTTTTATGAATAGATCTTTAGATGTTTCCATCTAATCAGATTGGTTCCTCAAACTCCTACAATCAAAATGCTTCCATCCACTTAGATTAGTTAGTGCAATCCTCAATAGGCATAATTTCTAAGCTCTGGAGTTTATTTATTGCAACTAAAAAGTTTCTCCCATACCCCCAAACTTAAACCTAACATTGTCCTCAATGTTCTAAAGATAAAATTAAAAACATGAACAAGGAGAAACTATTACCATTCGAAGCAAAAGAGTTAAGGAAAGATATTACCTGGTTGCATGAGTCTGGGTTACCTCCCAAGAAGTGCTAAGTTTAAAGTCTTCAGCCAGACATAGAAAAGGTTTAGTCAACTCGAACCGTATAACAATAGCCAGAATAACTGTGGGTCTTTAAAACCAAAAAGAGCTGACAAAAGGAAACTGCAGTGAACCAAGAAAATGTACAAGACTAGCATGCCCTTACCTAGTTCCTCGGATGCATTTCCTCATAGGTAGGATTCAAATTATTAGGTCCTAGAGTCTGGAAGAACTCAGATAAGAATCTGGAATCACAAAATAACCTAAATAATTTAGGATCCTCTAAGCCAATTAGGTATGACTTACATAGTTGACCACAGTCAGAGTAGTGGTCATTCTGAAGCAAATGTGTCGATTCTAATTTCCTAAAGTACTTAGGCTTAGTCTCAGAACTTAATAAGTGACACATTTGAAATCTATACGTTCCCACAATTGGAAGAAAACTATTTGGTGGGAAAACAAAGTCGATCTTAGTATCATAGCCTGGTCTAACCTCATCAACCAGAGGATGGGTTTCTAACAACTGAACTTCCTTATGGACATCACTAGGTTCAGGAAAACGAGTATGAAAGTAATCTTGTAAAATGGTTGAGGCATTGATGTCAAGTCCTAAGTGTGGGGACTTTCTGAGAGTTAAAGGTAAGGCACTAGGGAAGTGATAATCACCCCCAAACTTAGAGTTTTCAGTTTCTCTAGATAGACCTCGAATTATTTCTTGAATTTCCGTATCTTCAGAGTCCTTAAAATATTCAAGAGATTCTTCTAAGTTATTATCAGGTAGTGCATCTTTACTCATCTCTACGGGTCTATCTTCTTCTTCCAAGACTATTGTTTCTAAGTTGCTAGACTCTAAAACAGTATTTTCGAAATGAACCCGTTCCTCTAAACCACTATCGGCTTCGTAATCAAAAGGAAAAACTACATCGTCTAAAACGGTGGTATCCCTAATCAAATCCTCGTCCTTTTGAATAGGTGAATAATCATAAAAATTATTTGGATTTGAAGTAGAAATAATATAATCACTATAAAGCTCAATTGGATTACTAGATTCCTGATTACTATGCCTACGTATTTCAGATTCTTCATCACTACTATCCTCATCATCATAATAGTACGAAGATGATTGAACCTTATCTAAATAAGTAGTGTTACCAATTATAACCTCGTTATCTTGATTATGTGAAAAAGTATCTTCATTCTCAAGGGTATTATTGGATACACTATATTGGAAATTCAAGTTATTTCGAGCAATACTTTCGTTCGTCTCTAACTCAAGTCTACGTGTCGACTCAGCTATCCTCTCAAGGGTCTCTTCCAAAGAAAGTTCCCTTAGTGTAGGATCTAAGTTTTGAGTTAATCTATTGAGGATATCTTCTACAGATTCAGTTGTTGTTGCAGTTCTTTCGTCCATAACTACATTATTCACCTCATCTAATTTATACGTCGATTCAGCTAACTGACGTGATGACTTAGCTAAATTCCTGAGAGTCTCTTCTAGAGAAGGAATAGGAACTGAAGGATCATAATAAGGACTACTTTTCAAAAGTTTGATTGTATCCTCTAAAGACGAAGAACTAGTATTATAATCTTCTTGCTCGTATGACTGATGCGCGTGCGGATAGTAATTGGGCTCACCATGGTACGAACCATAACCTTGAAAAGGTTGGCGTCCCCAGTCACTATTCTCACTATGGTCATAATACTGATGATGTCCATATTCAAATTCAGGTCGATATTCATTGTATTGGCTTCTATCATACCAGTTCGACATTCTTAATTGTAGGGGAATTCTACGCAATCACAAACAAGTCCGACTCGACCAAATCAAACCTATAGAATCTAGCAAACAAAAAGCATGATGGCTCCACTTAGATTGTTTTCTAGACCAGCTTCTATTCCTTCGAAAAGGAATTCGTTACAATTTGAGAACACCCCTCTGGAATCAATCCGAGCTAATGTAAGTTGAATCGAGGCGAGGGAAGCTCAGTGGATATTTGATACCCAAGGCCTCACCGCTATCACAAGGCGGCGCAGTCACGCATTCAACTCACATAAACCATCATGAACTTTGAAATGTGCTTAAAGAGCAACCAATATTTTTCGAACGAGTTTCCTATTAAGCTCGTTACCCTATTGGTCTCGTTCTATTCAAAATTTTAGGCTTAGGTTCGCGTTTGGTTTCGTTTTCCTAAGGCGGGAAAGAAGGAAATGGTGATGAAATCCGAGTCCTTATCTTGATTTGGCCAGGCCTTTCCCTTTACTAGGAAATTAAAAACAGTCCAAATTCATCCTCAATCAATGAATCACCTTAAGAAATACAGTAACTCGCTTACAAGAGATTCGCGAGTGTTTCGATGGACTTACCTCCCGTACCAGACGGGGGATGAACCGTTGAAGTCGACTCGGGCCACGACTCCTATGTCATGTACGAACCCGAGGGGCCGAGACGATATCGTAATCGTCGTCCTTCCCTGCAAACAGTTTGTATTTAAGGATACCCTTCCGTAGGGTTTAAAAATAAAAATAAAAATGTCCAAAAGTCCAGAATAAATTCCAAATAAAAAGTCCAAAAATTACAAAAATTATGAAAAATAAAGCCTATTTACAAATTCTAATAAAATATATAAAAGCTATATACAATAAAATAAATAAAAATAATAATAATAAAAAAAATTAAATCCTAAAAAAATTATGTCTTTTTTCTCTTCTCTTTTATCTTTTAGCTTTTAGCTTTAAGCTTTTTGTTCCCAAGTCCTTAGTATTCCACTTCGAACCTGTAAATCAAAGACACAAAAAGAAACGTAAAAAGGAACAAATAATAGTAAAAAAGTAAAATAAAATAATAAACCTAAAAACAAATCTATATACAAGTCCGCGTCGGCGGCGCCATTTTTTTGTAGTAATTCGATTGCGGTAAATAAGGATTCGTTGCTCGGACTTGTAAAGATTTAAAAATTAAGATATATACAGAATATATGTCACAAGATCAAGAGGAAGCAGGACTCAGGATTCCAATGTGTTTCATATTCAAGTGGCTCAGAAAATAATCCTAGGCGATTATAGCTCAAAATAAAACAAGTATTAACTCTATCTTTGCCAAATTAGATTCCATAAAATATTACTTGTATATTATAAGCATGGCACATCAAGAATCCCTAGGACTAAGCATGTTCCATCAAACAAAATCACAAGTAATTAATTGAAATCATAAATCAATTAAAATCGGTGCAAAAAGTGAATTAAGAATTATTTAAATAACCACATGGCTGAAAAACAGCTTCCTCCATCATCCCAGTATTGGGGTTTAGCTACTCATAATACTCATGTTCTCAAAATACATACTTGATGCTCAAAATATGATTAAAAGAGTGAAAAATATAAAACAGTGAAACTACGACCCTCTATAAGCGTCCAGAGAAGAACGATACCAGAGAACTGCAGTAAAAGAACGACACTCCGATGCTGCTGTTGATGCTGCTGAAAATAAGTCTGCCCTGGAGAGTCTGTTCTTCGTGTTCTTCGAGCTTTGTTAATGGCAGCAGCAGCAGGTACAATTCCTGCAACTCCTCCTGCGCCTCTCTGCTGGCCTCCCAATCGACCCCTAACTCTTCATCCCCCTTCTCTGATATAAAACCAACTATTTATAGGCTTTAAATCCCCTTGAAACTCGATCAAACCCCTTGGAAATCTCCATTATTCTTTACGGGTTGTTTGAAGAATAATCTTCTTCTTGTTGCGTTATAGGCTGTTTCTAGCTATTCTCTCGTCTCAAATATCTTCTAGGACTTTTACCCAACTGTTTTGATGTATATCCCACGCAAGATATCCCATAAATCTCTCAAACTAATCTCAAACCCTAAACAGAAACCGTGTGCACTGTCTTGACTTTGTGTGGATTTTCTGACTTATCCAGCCCAATTAGATGGGTATAATCGCTTCTAACAGGTCCCTTATGTCTTGTAGAGTCTGTGGGTACCAAATTTGCCCATTGAATCGCCTCCTAGGTCGCTCAAATCCTTGTTCCAAAACTGTTGACGCTGCTGCCTTTTTTTCCGCCAAAATCCAGTTTTGAAACTTTGAAGATGACCTCCCCCTATCCAGTTCCGATGTCCCTTTAGTACATGCCCTGAAATGGGGTGCCCCTTAGTAATTAGGTTACCCCTTATCCAAAGTGAGAGTCCGTATAGTAATTTTCTCCCACGAGCGCAAAAACCACTTTTTAGCCAATTTCGCCGCAAAAGCTTATTTCTCCAAAAACACCTACAAAGACATAAAATAACCAAATAAGTACAAAATCCAGCACTAAAAATATAAACAATTGGGACAAATTAGACACATAAATGTCTATCACTCCCTTGTAGTATCGTTAGATAAACCATTATACTTTTGTAAATCCTCTTGACTACCTTGTACCAAACCATGAACTCTACGACATTCTGATGAAGTATGACCTGGTAATTGGCACTTGTTACACTTTTCTCCTCTGAATTTAGCATAAGGATTCAAGTTTTTTTCTGGTGGAGGAAAAGATGTTTGGTTTTTACTTATGAAGCGGGTATTTGAAGTATTACTTGGTAGAGAAGTAACAGTTTGAGATAGCAGTACGGACTGATATTCAGCTGGAATATGGAGAACGGGTGAAGGATTCTTTGGTGTAGGAGAATTAGTAAAATTGGTAGCTCGAAACTGTGGTCGACTAGGGATATCACATTGATAAGAAGGGTTCTCACTGTAATTACTGTATGAAGAAGGAGTTTTGAAGTTACCTTGATATTTGGAACTACCCTGTCTAGGACGAAATCTTGGAGAATGAAGAACACGTCGTTCAATCTTAATGGCTTGTTGAATTGCATCATCCATAATATAAACTGTCTGAGTCATTCCTTCTTGAATTATTCGATTCAAACCTTCGATAAATCTGGCTACCAGTTTCTCCTGACTTTCCTTAAGTTCATTACGTGCTATTAAGTTGTAAAACTCAGAGACATACTCTTCTACTAACCTTACACATTGTTGACAAGTTTGAAGCTTAATAAAAAGTTGTTGTTTATAGTCTCTCGGCAAAAACTTATCTCTTATGAGACCTTTCATTCTCCTCCATGATCTCACTGGTGGTTTACCAAAATTCTTGCGATCTTCATTAACCTTAGACCACCAAGCAGCAGCTCCTCCCTCGAGTTTGTAAGCTACTAGTTTCACTTGAATCCGTTCTGGCACATCCATAAAGTCGAAAAAAGATTCAACTTCATAAAACCAGTCTAGTAGTTCTTCTATTTTGAACCTACCACTGAATGTAGGAATGTCAGCCTTAAGTTGAAAAAGCGAGGGTCTAACAATACCACCCAATATTTCACTTAGCAATCTGTATGGACTAACTCCGAAATACTTTGCTAGAGAATCAACTAGACAGTCAGACTCAATCTAGATAAAAGTATCTCAAGGAGTTAATATCTCTCTCTTGATTTGATTTTTACTCAAGCTAAAATCAATAGCGAGTCTTTATCAAATACAATGAATAACTTGGACGGTACCAAAGATCAATGTCTAAGGATCAATCAATATCAATCAACAACCAAAGGTTGGATTTCCAATTGATGATCACGAACGCACAACCTGTATTAATTCAATTATATAAAATATAATGTGGAAAAGAAATAACACAGACACCAGAAGTTTTGTTAACGAGGAAACCACAAATGCATAAAACCCCCGAGACCTAGTCCACATTGAATACACACTATATTTAAACCGCTACAGACACTGGCCTACTCCAAGCTAACTTCGGACTGGACTATAGCTTAACCCCAATCAGTCTACCACCGATCCAAGGTACAGTTGTACTCCTACGCCTCTGATCCCAGCAGGATACTGCGCACTTGATTCCCTTAGCTGATCTCACCCACAACCAAGAGTTGCTGCAACTCAAAATCGCAGACTTGATAATAAACAAATCTGTCTCCCACAGATAAACCCTAGGTTTTGTTCCGTCTTAAGATCTGAATTCAAGGTGAACATGAACCAATTGATAATCCGGTCTTATATTCCCAAAGAACAACCTAGATTAATCAATCACCTCTCTACAATCCTTCCTGACTACACAGGCGGTTTGTCGAGGAATCACAAACAGTGAGACGAAGATGTTTGTGACTACTTTATCTTGCCTATCGGAGAACTCTCACGATCTCAAGCAATCAAAGATTGTACTCGTACGATAGAATATGCAAGATCAGATCACACAACTACGATAAAAGTAGTATCAGTCTGGCTAAACAATCCTAATGAAGTCTTTAAGTCGTTAACCTGGTTTTAGAGAATAAACCCAAAGGTTAAAGGAGAATCGACTCTAGCGAGCGCGCTAGTATCACACAGACGTGTGGGGATTAGTTTTGCACAATGCTAGATGTCTCCTTTATATAGCCTTCAAATCAGGGTTTTGCCATATTCACCGTTAGATGAAAACCTGATTTAGATTCAAGCTAATATTTCTCAACCGTTAGATCGAAAACTTAGCTTGTCACACACACTTGGGTAGACGTTTACTGGGTTTGTGAAAACCATGCCAAAATGTGTACGTGTATGTTGGTTCAACATAGTAACCCAAAAGGTTAACCATATGAGCATTTCATATTAACCTAGTTCTTCTTCACCATAACTAGTTCAATTGACTCAAATGAACTAGTTAGAGAGTTTTTCAATTGCTATGAGATCTTATGTAACTACACAAGACACAATTGAAACAAAGATGATTCGACTCGATTGAATCGGCTCATGAACTTTATAGCCACGGTTTTCATAAAGCATTCCTTAATAATTTAAGTTTCATGTTCATAGCACATCTTTAGTTCATAACCTCTTAAGCTCACAAACAAGTTCGCGGACTTAAGACAACCGGTGGAGCTTTCCAAACTCAGCAGAAAATCTCGGAAAAGAGACTTTCGCCAGTTCGCGGACTAAGTTAGCGGACTTACATGCAAACGAGTTTTTGGAAAATCCCAGCAGAAATTCTCAGTACAAGAACATCCGTAAGTTCGCGGACTGGGTTCGCGAACTGGGCAAAGCCAATTCCTCCGGTTTCTCTCAATCAACAAAGTTCAAAAACTTCGGATTAAGGAATACATGGTTATGTAATCTAAACTCTAATTCCAATCATTGAGACATTCTCAGAGGACGTTATATAGCCGTTATTCACAAACCGTTTCACGTCAGAGTAATTCTCAAAGTAATTGTAACTTTTCATGACTTTCGTCAGTAGGTGAAGATAAACTTGATTAAAGTGAAACGCTTTACCAACACATGATTTCGAGATATAGATAAGAGAGATATACTCAGCTCGAAATATCAAATGTGTATGATCCAGTCTATATAGCATACGACTTTTGTCTCATAAGAAGTAGGAGATAGAAGAGATAGACTTTTGAGTGATAGATAAGTTCAAGTCTCCACATACCTTTTTGTTGATGAAGTTCCACGGTTCCTTGAGTAGATCTTCGTCGTTGAATGATGAATCTCCATGAAGTCCTTGAGCTCAACTACACTTTTCTATCCTAGTCCGAGACTTAGCTATGTAGGCTAGAAATCAAGACTCATAGTTTTGATCACTAACATTGACAAACATGCTTGAGATAGCAACGCATGCGAGGTCGACCGAGCTATGCTCTAACAATCTCCCCCTTTGTCAATTTTAGTGACAAAATTATTAATACATATGGAATATAAAAAAGATAAACTTTAGTGGCTCCTATTCCATAGTCTAATCTTCAACGTTCCCTGAAATCTTCGTCCTTCCAAGTACTCCAAAGATCCCAAAGGTTGTAAGTTTAGCATCACCGTTGTTGAAGATCCATAGCTATAACAATGAGAGAAATCGAGATTATCGATCATTATTATACAGTGTCATAGTATTATTATGTAACATCAAAGTCCAATTGTATCACGACTTTGAAAATAATACTATGGTGATATGTATCACTCCCCCTTAGTCAATACTCCATCTCGATCATGGAAACCACTCCCCCTTACACAATGATCCAAAATCCATATGTATTTGTAGTGTGAACTACAATATTTCTCCCCCTTTTTGTCGATAAAATTGGCAAAGGTACAACAACGGGATCATAATGAAATTTCCACAAGAGACATTTCACAGACTAAAAGAAAAAATACATACCAACTTAATTTAGATGCAATCATAAAGCCGAAGCTAAATGCATTCATCAAGGAGTTTTAAGATACAAGATAACCCCTATAAAATTTCACAGCCGCACACCCCGCAAGATATTACCACTGAGCACAAGTTCAAAAGAACTCTCCCCCATTTGATGTCATTCCCGAAAAAACAACAAGAGCGACTTTAATTTCGAAAGAAAAGAAGGATTTTTAATTGGACACCAAAAACCATAGAAATGATTTTCTATATCCAAAACTCAATCAAATTAATCACAAGAAAACCCATGATTAATTTAATTGGAATATGCAACTAAATCAAACCACAAAAGTGATCAACTTAATTGAAAGTGCTCAACATAAAAAAACTCACGGAGCTACTGGTAGGCTTTTAAGGATGTAAGAAATAAGAATAAATGGATGCCTACAGTGATAACCTGCAAGTGCACAGGGTCAAATTGTAGTAATGTGTGCAAGACAGGGTCATTCCACAGGGACTTGGGGTGTATTGAAGCATTCCTAAGCTAGTTAATCTAAATGCAATGAGTGACAATGACACAATGACGCAAAGAGAGCAAAACAGGGCCTTCTCTTTACTAATTCCTAAGCTAAACAGAGCATGAAAGAAATAATAAGTTGTGGATTAAGATGGACAGTGAAATATGGGGTTTGATTTCACCCTAGTTCATGCTATGCATTCTCTTATTGAAATCTTAAACACAACTATAGTTCTTTCCAAAGTACTAGTTGTCTTTTTAAGGTACAACTAGTCAAAGGCATGTGAATTCAGCATGAAGTTGCAATGAAAACTCACTCAACATTCAGAAAAAAGATACATAACAATGCTAGGGCTAATGAAACTATCCTAAGAACAAATCATAAGAACAAAACATAACATAAACATGAACAGGAGCTTGATATAAATTGTAACAATCACACACTCAAATTAAATACATGTTGGAGTTCAGAACAGCTAAAATTAACAATGCATTTGAATTGAGAATCATGGAATTGAAAAGATTGATAACCCTCAAAGCTAACAGTTCATGGAAATAACAAAAATAAAAAAAACTTAAACTATTCTACTGATGCTCTGGTTAATCCAGGCATAACCCATTACAACACCCAAAGACCCCTATTTATACATACAATGGAAATCCCAAAAAATCCTCAATTAACAGCAAAATTAGGGTTTGTAAAAAAATACAATTAAACCCAAAATTGGTTCACCTAACCTACTGATAACAACCCAATCAACCAACCCATGCTTCAATTAGACGTACAATCATGTTCCCCCAATTATCCCCAAATTATGAAATTAGGGTTTATAAGAAATAGAAATTAGGTTTACCTAATCACTGCAAACTCTTGATAGCTCTCACCCATGCTTCCTTACTGTCTTCTGATGCTTCCCACGCCTCCAATTGATCTATATCATCAACTAATTTCACCAACTCACTCCTAGGGTTCAGAGGTGAGAGAATAGGCGAAATTAGTTGTTTGAGAGAGATTAGAACGTGATATAGGTGATGGGTCGAGTGTGTATGATGATTTGAGAAGAGATGGTGGTGGTTGTGGTGGTTGAGAAGGAGTTGGTGGCGGAGCAGGAGAAGGTGGGGCTGTTGCAGACGGAGGTGAGGGAGGTGAAGTCAATAGTTTTAGGGTTAGGGTGTGTTTGGGTTAGGGTATAGGTATTGGGTACTCGGGTGTTGAGCGGGTTTAGCAATTGTTGATGAACAGCGAGGATGCGACGTTGGATGCGAAGATGATGGGTCGATCTAACGACGAGATGGAAGGAAGCGAGGAGCGACCGTTGGATGCGGAAGTGCAACGAAACTGACGGCTCAAGATGGAGTTAGGTGCTATAGTGTTTTTCAGGATCTTCAGATTTTGATGCACTATGATGAAGCGACCGTACGATGCTGAGATGATCCAATCCGACGGCTGAATATGAAGGCGGGTATGGATATTGGAAATGGGTTTGGGTGAGGGTTTTGGGCCTTGGGTATGCCAAGCCCATATCTTCTTTAAGAACAATTCTTCCTCTTCAAGCCCAGTTCTAGCCTTTTGGTCTTGCGCACAACATTCTTCGCGGCTTCCTTGTGTGATTCCTCTTGGCTTCCACCACTTTTCTTCTCTTTTTGCTCCGCTATTCATCCAAACTTTATTTATTACCTAAAAATGCAAAATTAGTTAATAAAAATATTTATTCTTGAAAACAAAGAAAATACAGAATATGGGATAAAATGTAGAATTAATGCACAAAAGATGAGTTAAATGCCAACAAAAAGATATAGAAATATGCACTTTTTAGCACTCATCAGCTACGACTAAGATAATCACACGGAGATGACTGCCTTAATCATTCAAATACTCAACATAAGGAAAAACCTTACGGAATATACAACTACATTAACCAATAGAACATGATTTGTATAGCCGTTCATATAATCAACACAAGAACTTGTGTAATACATGAAAACTCAACTAGACTAATTACAAGAGAACTTATAATTAATCTAATTGGAATACAAACAAACAAACTAATCACAAAAGTAATCAATTTAATTTTCAAAAGATTTTGCTCAACAAAAGAAGACTTTTGGAGCAAATAACTAAATAACCAATCGAGGTGATTAATTTAGTTCAAGAATGCTCAACATATAGCATCTCATGGAACAACCAACAAGGCCAATATTAATCGACATAGTTGTATCGTTCTCAACATAAGACACACAATGGAGCCTTTATGGTAGATCAATGAAGATCAATACCGTGGATAACATACAAGGATCTATTATATTTTCCATCATAACGACATAATAGACTTTATCCTTGTCAAACAAAAGATTTTATTCTATTTTCCATCAAATTCATGACTGCATAGGCATAACTTTTGTAATTGTCAAAAGTCCATTCGTCCTTTCATCAATACGAATATCAATTTATGAACGACTTTACTTTTGACAGCATATGGGACCTTCAAGTTCACGGACGCAAACAATGCATATCCCATAATCAAATTGCAATATCACAAAATCATAACGATCAATACTGCAATAACATCATCCTCCAAATATTTTTAGAATTTAAAAACTAATAAACCTAAAAAATAACATAAAAAGATGAAAAGCAAAAATAGCTATGTGTAGTCACAATTATCGCTATTGAAAACGCTAGTTATTCTTCCAACTAATCCAAAAGAAGACTTACTAGGTATTGTAGATCTTTCTCAGGGCATCTACATAAAACTCCTTCTAGTTATTGAAAAACCCATTGATTATGGGATCGTTCAATTCCTCTAAATCTTCTTCCACAGAGTCTTTCACCATTTATCTAAAATGATCATCAACACGACAACCAAAAAAGAGACAGTTAGAGGAAGAACTTTTTCTATTGATTGTAGACTTCTTATTTATCATCCTTGAGGAAGTAATTTCTTTGCATAGATATACGTTGACTGCTTCTACTGCATTACTTTTGGAAGTGCCTCTAGTTACAGGAGCCATGAAAACGTATGAAAAGAAAGAAGAAGATAAGAAGATTTAAAAGTGTCAAACCTTGATCCTTGACACAGTCTTCCATAGTTTAAGGATCCACAATCAATATCATTTGCAGGAAATCTTCTTAACAAACAAAGATACATACTTGAGCCACAAGATGCAGAGCCTCAATCCTCTCAAGCTAAGAATGAGGATGCAGGCGTCTCCGAACTCAACCAGAGACAAAGTGAGCCAGATGCTCCCCTTGCTTGTCAAGGCTTGTTGCATAAATAGGTTCCGTTCTCCTTCTAATTCTGGAAGCATTGGTTTTGCATGACCTTTGATTATCCAGATCCAACTTTTGCATGTTCTCTTGTAGTTTATAAATTCTTTTGTTCTTCTGCTTGAACCTCCAACACATGTTTTGAACATGATTTGCATTTCCACAAAACGAACAAACCGGCAATCCTTTGTCTTGTTGAAGTGCCTTCTTTTTATCACAACTTCCAGCCTTTGTTTTCCCATGACACTTAGGAACATAGTTGACGATACATGCAGTCTTGCTCTTAAATCCTAGACCATTAGTGTTTCCAAAGGATTTATGACCAAATAACATTGCTGAGATTTTATCAGAACTTCCAGATAATCGTTGAAGATCATCTTTGAGAGTATTAATATCTTTTTCCTTTAGAAAAATGGTCCTGGTGAGTTGATCGCAATCTATCTCAAGATCTTTCACTTCGAATAAAGATTCCAGTTTCTTCAATAAATCTTTTAATTGAAGATTTTCTTGAAGGACCTCTTTGTTCAAGAAATCAAAAATCTCTGTGTCAAACTCAATTTCTGAATCAGATTTTGAGTGTATGGAGGTTTCTGCTCCGAGGGCTGTAGAATTACATCCAACATACGTATTCAAGACGTAGACATAAAGAGATTTATCTTCCATAGAATCTTTAGAAGCACTAGATGACAGGGGATGTTTATCACGTCTAACGCTCCTCTTTATAAAATCCTTGATCCTTTCTGTTAACAACGGTTTATTGAACCGATAACCAAATGAATAACACTCATCAGCCCAAGATAATGAATTGTCACCTGTCCACAGGAGGTATTCATGGAAGGAGTGTTGAGGTTGTTCCCTCCATTGATGGCATGTTTCTTAGAAACGTATCTCTTGTCTTCAAATACAGTTTCTAAGATATCCCATGCTTCTTTAGACTTAGTGCAAGTAGCCACATAGTACTGAAGATCTGGGGTAACGGCCTGTCTGTTAGCATTTAATCCAAAATAGTTTTGCATTGCAGCAAGAGATTCTCCAGGACTATAACTACCAACATCCTTGGGTATAGATACATCGTCTTTTGTATTAACCGGAGGATTATAGCCGTTAACAATACATACCCAGGTTTGAAAATCACATGCTTGAAGATAAGCACACATTGCAACTTTCCATGCTGAGTAGTTTGAGCCATCGAAGACTGGTGGTACACTAATAGAGATAGCACCTCTGTCCATAAAGTCAGGTCGCTACAAACACCGATTGATGAGGTCTTTAACGTGTTTTCCTGCTCTGATACCAATTGAAAAAGCGGGGGTCTAACAACACCACCCAATATTTCGCTTAGCAATCTATATGGACTAACTCCGAAATACTTTGCTAGAGAATCAACTAGACAGTCAGACTCAATCTAGATAAAAGTATCTCAAGGAGCTAATATCTCTCTCTTGATTTGATTTTTACTCAAGCTAAAATCAATAGCGAGTCTTTATCAAATACAAGGAATAACTTGGACGGTACCAAAGACCAATGTCCAAGGATCAATCAATATCAATCAACAACCAAAGGTTAGATTTCCAATTGATGATCAAGAACGCACAACCTGTATTATTTCAATTATATAAAATATAATGCGGAAAAGAAATAACACAGACACCAGAAGTTTTGTTAACGAGGAAACCGCAAATGCAGAAAACCCCGGGACCTAGTCCAGATTTAATACACACTGTATTAAGTCGCTACAGACACTAGCCTACTCCAAGCTAACTTCAGACTGAACTATAGTTGAACCCCAATCAGTCTCCCACCGATCCAAGGTACAGTTATACTCCTACGCCTCTGATCCCAGCAGGATACTGCGCACTTGATTCCCTTAGATGATCTCACCCACAACCAAGAGTTGCTGCAACCCAAAACCGCAGACTTGATAATAAACAAATCTGTCTCACACAGAAAAGTCTATCAAAGGATAAATTTGTCTCCCACAGATAAACCCTAAGTTTTGTTCCGTCTTAAGACATGAAATCAAGGTGAACAGGAACCAATTGTTAATCCGGTCTGATATTCCCGAAGAACAGCTTAGATTAATCAATCACCTCTCTACAATCCTTCCTGACTACACAGGAGGTTTGTCGAGGAATCACAAACAGTGAGACGAAGATGTTTGTGACTTCTTTATCTTGCCTATCGGAGAACTCTCACGATCTGAAGCCAATCAAAGATTGTACTCGTACGATAGAAGATGCAAGATCAGATCACACAACTACGATAAAAGTAGTATCGGCCTGGCTTCACAATCCCAATGAAGTTTTTAAGTCGTTAACCTGGTTTTAGAGAAGAAAACCAAAGGTTAAAGGAGAATCGACTCTAGCGAGCGCACTAGTATCACAGAGACGTGTGGGGATTAGTTTTGCACAATGCTAGATGTCTCATTTATATAGCCTTCAAATCAGGGTTTTGCCTTAGTTACAAAGCAATCCATATTCACCGTTAGATTAAAACCTGATTTAGATTCAAGCTAATATTTCTCAACCGTTAGATCGAAAACTTAGCTTGTCACACACACTTGGGTAGACGTTTACTGGGTTTGTGAAAACCATGCCAAAATGTGTACGTGTATGTTGGTTCAACATAGTAACCCAAAAGGTTAACCATATGAGCATTTCATATTAACCTAGTTCTTCTTCACCATAACTAGTTCAATTGACTCAAATTAACTAGTTAGAGAGTTTTTCAATTGCTATGAGATCTTATGTAACTACACAAGACACAATTGAAACAAAGATGGTTCGACTCGATTGAATCGGCTCATGAACTTTATAGCCACGGTTTGCATAAAGCATTCCTTAGTAATTTAAATTTCATGTTCAGAGCACATCTTTAGATCATAACCTCTTAAGCTCACAAACAAGTTCGCGGACTTAAGACAACCAGTGGAGTTTTCCAAACTCAACAGAAAATCTCGACAAAGAGACATTCGCCAAGTCGTGGACTAGGTTCGCAGACTGAGTTCGCGGAGTTACACGGAAACGAGTTTTTGGAAAATCCCAGCAGAAATTCTCGGTAAAAGAACTTCCGTCAGTTCGCGGACTTGCAAAAGCCATTTCCTCCAGTTTCTCTCAATCAACAAAGTTCGAAAACTTCGGATTAAGGAATACATGGTTATGTAATCTCATTCCATTCATTGAGACATTCTCCAAAGACGTTATATAGTCGTTATGTTAGATCATAGCTCGGTCAACCTCGCATGCGTTGCTATATCAAGCATGTTTGTCAATGTTAGTGATAAAAACTATAAAGTCTTGATTTCTATCCTATTAGATAAGTCTCGGACTAGGATAGGAAAAGTGTAGTTGAGCTCAAGGACTTCATGGTGATTCAAAGACAACGACGAAGATCTACACCAAGGAACCGTGGAACTTCATCAACAAAAAGGTATGTGAAGACTTGAACTTATCTATCACTCGAAAGTATATCTATTCTTTTCCTACTTCTTATGAGACAAAAGTCGTATGCTATATAGACTAGATCATATACACTTGATATTTCGAGTTGAGTATTCATTGCTTATCTTTTACTCGAAATCATATGTTGGTAAAGCGTTTTGCTTTGATCAGGTTTATCTTCACCTAGTGACGAAAGTCATGAAAGTTTCAATCACTTTGGAAATTGCTATGACGAGAAAGGTTTGTTGTTCTTCACGACTGAATATCGCCCTCTGAGAATGTTTCAATGATTGAAATGAGAGTTTAGATTATAACCATGTATTCCTTGAACCGAAGTTTTCAAACTTTGTTGATCAAGAGAAATCGGTAGGATTGTGGAATTGGCTTGCCAAGTCCGCGAACCCAGTCCGCAGACTCAGTCCGCGAACTGACGGAAGTTCTCGACCGAGAATTTCTGCTGGGATTTCCAAAACTCGTTTGTGTGCTAAGTCCGCGAACCCAGTCCGCGAACTGGCGGAAGTTCTCGACCCGAGAATTGCTGTTGAGTTTGGAAAAACTCAACCGATTAACTTAAGTCCGCGAACTTGTTTGTGAACTTAAGAGGTTATGATCTAAAGATGTGCTCTGAACATGAAACATTAATTATTAAGGAATGCTTTATGCAAACCGTGGCTATAATGTTCATGAGTCGATTCTAATCAAATCGAATCATCTTTGTTTCAATTGTGTCTTGTGTAGTTACATAAGATCTCATAGCAATTGAACAACTCTTAACTAGCTAATTTGAGTCAATTGAACTAGTTATGGTGAAGAAGAACATGATTAATATGAGATGCTCATATGGTTGAACTTTTGGGTTATCATGTTGAACCAACATACGTTTACTCGTTTGGGCATGGTTTTCTCAAACCCAGTAAACGTGTACCCAAGTGTGTGTGACAAGCTATGTCTTTCAATCTAACAGTTGAGAGATATTGGCTTGAATCTAAATCAGGTTTTCATCTAACGGTGGATAGAGTTTTCTTTGTACCTAAGGCAAAACCTATATTTGAAAGGCTATATATAGGAGACATCTAGCTAGAGCAACACCTAATCCCCACACGTCTTTGTGCTACTAGTGCGCTCGCTAGAGTCGATCTCCATTAACTCTTGAGTTTCTTCTCTAAACTCGAGTTACGACTTAAAAACTTCATTGGGATTGTGAAGCCAGACCGATACTACTTTTATCATATTTGTGTGATCTTATCTTGCATCTTCTATCGTAAAAATACAATCGATTGATTGGCTTGAGATCGTGAGAGTTCTTCGATAGGCAAGATAAAGAAGTCACAAACATCTTCGTCTCAATGTTTGTGATTCCTCGACAATCCGCTTGTGTAGTCAGGAAGGATTGTAGAGAGGTGATTGATTAATCTAGGATGTTCTTCGGGAATATAAGTCTGGATTATCAACTGGTTCTTGTTACCTTGATTTTATATCTAAAGACGGAACAAAACCTAGGGTTTATCTGTGGGAGATAGATTTATCCTTTCGATAGACTTTTCTGTGTGAGACAGATTCGTTTATTATCAAGTCTGTGATTTTAGGTTGCAACAACTCTTAGTTGTGGGTGAGATCAGCTATGGGAATCAAGTACGCAGTGTCCTGCTGGGATCAGAGGCGTAGGAGTACAACTGTACCTTGTATCAGTGGTAGATTGGTAGGGGTTCAACTATAGATCAATCCGAAGTTAGTTTGCAGTAGTCTAGTGTCTGTAGCGGCTTAATATATTGTGTATTCAATCTGGACTAGGTCCCGGGGTTTTTCTGCATTTGCGGCCTCGTTAACAAAACTTCTGGTGTCTGTGTTATTTCTTTTCCACATTATATTTTATTTAATAAAAATAATACAGGTTGTGCGTTCGTGATCATCAATTGTAAATCCAACCTTTGGTTGTTGATTGATATATATTGATCCTTGGACATTGGTCTTTGGTTCCGTCCAAGTTATTTCTCTTTGATAAAGACTCGCCGATTTCTATTTGCTTGAGTAAAGATCAAATCGAAAGATTGAGATAATTACTCCTTGAGATGCTTTTTATGTAGATTGAGTCTGACTGTCTAGTTGATTCTCTAGCAAAGTACTTCAGAGTTAGTCCATACAGATTGCTAAGCGAAATATTGGGTGGTGTTAGACCCCCGCTTTTTCAACTGGTATCAGAGCAGGCAAACACGCTAAGACCTTATCAGTCTGTGTTTGTAGTGATCTGACACTATGGATCTTAAAGTCTCAATTAACGCTTCACCAGGTTTGAAAAACAACCGCAAGAAAAGGTCCGACAAACTTATATCTCTTCAAAAAGGGTTGGATGAACAAATCCGGATCAACTATGATCTTGTTGCTGAAATTGCAATTCTTAAGGATTTGATATCCGGAAATACTTCCCTTAAGAGGTTGAAAAATCTCAGTTGTTCCTCTCTCATGAAAAGTCATAAGTCAGATAGTAATCAATGGCAGGATGTTGAAAAAACTGATATGACAAGGAACCAGTCAGACAATCTTCAAAGCATTGGATCATGTTGCAATCCATCCGATCATATGCAGCAAGTTTGTATGTCCTTTCAAAAGAGCTTTAATGTTGCAAGTAATCTTTGTAAAAAAGCTAAACAATTGTATGACTCTTTAAAAGTTCATACAACCCTACCAAGAAACTCTAAATCGAGAAGTACTAGTAGTATGGGTGCCTTTGCTTTAAGATCTACATTTCCTTTTCAATGGTTTCTTGATAGTGGATGTATTCGACATATGACAGGAGATCTCACTTGGTTTGTATCGTCGGTTGACTACAAAGGAGGTCGTGTAATGTTCGGAGATGGAAGTTGTTGCTACATTAGCAAAAAAGGGAATGATCAAGCTACCTGGTGTTCCAGAAATCCATGATGTGGTATACGTTAAAGGTATGACTGCTAATCTTCTTTCTATTAGTCAAATTTGCGACAAGGGCCATCGAGTTGTCCTCAATGCGAATGGATGTGACATTGTTGACAAATCCGGGAAGGTAATATTTCAAGGAACTCGTGGTAAAAACAACTGTTATCTTCATGCTACTCAGTTTAGCAACTGCTGCAATTTGACTAAGGTGGAATCTACACATCTTTGGCATGAGCGTTTTGGTCACATCAATTACCGCCTTCTAACTAAGATCATTAACAAAGAACTTGTTAGAGGCACTCCCAAAATCAATGCAAAGATTGAAGGTGTATGTGGTGCCTATCAAAAGGGGAAGCAAACGAAAGTTCACCAAAAATCATCACGAGATATTCTCACTAAAGCTCCACTTGATTTAATTCATATGGACCTCTTCAGACCAATTCAACAACCCACTATTGCCGGTAAGAAGTATGATTTAGTTATGGTAGATGATTACACTAGATTCACTTGGGTTGCATTCCTATCTCATAAGAATGAAACCCTGAGTGAATTCAAGATTATTGTTAAAAGGATCCAGAACGAACAAGGTCGCAAACTAAAGAAAATTAGGAGCGATCGTGGCACTGAATTCAAAGACACCAAGGTATTTGAATTCTGTGACGAACTGGGGATCATTCAAAAATACTCACCACCAATTACTCCTCAAGCTAAAGGAGTTGCTGAAAGAAAGAATAGGAACATTCAGGAAATGGCCAGGGTAATGCTCCACAACAAAAACTTACCTTTAAGATTTTGGGGAGAAGATGTCTTCACTGCATGCTACTTGATCAACCGGGTGTATTTTCGGTCTAAAACCCTTAACACTCCTTATGAGTTATGGTATGGAAGGAAACCCAACCTACACTATCTCAGAGTTTTTGGAAGTAAGTGTTATATTCTGAAAGATCGAGAACAGAAAGGGAAATTCGACACCAAAAGTGACGAAGGTATCTTTCTTGCCTACGCGTCTGATAGTCGTGGTTTTCGAGTTTTAATCTCAGAACTCAAGTCATGATGGAATCTTCTAATGTTATCATCGACGACATTAGTAACTTTCGTCAAGATAGTCCTCATGCTGAATTGCCTCCAACAGAGACAATTGAGAAAGTCAAAGAAATTCCAGAATCAGTTGAAGTTATCCCAACTGTTACCGATCCTGACATTTCTAGTGACGAGGAGAAGAAAACTGATCAAGCCATTCCTGATGAACGTGTACGTGTTCCTCCACGCCATCTTTGGGTTCAAAGGGATCATGACCCCAACAACATTATTGGGGGAAGGGATTCTATAGCCAAAACAAGAGGTCAACTTCAAAATATATGCAATTTTGATTGTTATCTTTCGCAGGTGGAACCAAGGAATATTGATGAAGCTCTGAAAAATCCTTTTTGGGTAAATGCAATGCATGAAGAGTTAAATAAATTTGAAAGACAAGATGTCTGGGAACATGTACCTTGTCCTCCTAATTTCAATATTGTTGGTAACAAATGGATATCCAAGAACAAGTCTGATGAGTATGGCACAATTGTCAGAAATAAAGCTAGACTTTTCGCTCAAGGATATTCACATATTGAAGAAATCTATTTTGACGAAACCTTTGCTCTTGTGGCACGTCTTGACTCCATTCGACTTTTATTGTCCCATGCCTGCTTTCTCAAGATTAAGTTGTTTCAGATGGACATAAAATCAGCGTTTCTGAATGGAATTTTAAAAGAGGAAGTCTATGTTGCTCAACCTAAAGGATTCGAAAAACCCTGACTTCCCTGATCATGTGATGAAGCTCAAAAAGGCGTTATATAGATATAAACAAGCACCAAGAGCCTGGTTTGAGAAACTCACTACCTCTCTTATTAGAAAAGGATTCTCAAGAGGAGGAGCTGATAAAACATTGTTTACCAAATGGAGTGAGAAAGATGTTGTCATTGCTCAAATCCATGTAGATGATATCATCTATGGATCAACCTCTGAAAAATTTGCAAAAGACTTTCAAGTCTCTCTTGCTAAAGAATTCGAAATGAGCAATGTTGGTGAGTTAAATTTTTTCTTAGGGTTACAGATTCAACAACATAAGGAGGGTATTTACTTATCCCAAGAGAAGTACGTGCGTAATCTTGTGTCAAGATTTGGTCTGGATAAGTCGTCTCCTAAGCTGACTCCTATGCCTACTACTAGTAAATTGCACAGGGATGAGAAAGGAGCAGAAGTGGATCAAAAATTATATCGATCCATTATAGGTAGCCTTTTGTATCTTACATCCACTAGACCTGATATCTCTTTCAGTGTTGGTTGTTGTGCTAGGTTTCAGGCAGATCCAAAAGAATCTCATCTTGCAGCTGCGAAGAGAATCATACGATATATAAATCATACTGCTGGGTATGGTCTCTCGTACACTTTTGATACTAATGCTGATCTTTCTTCCTATTCTGATGCTAATTGGGCAGGTTGTGTAGAAGACAGACAAAGTACATCAGGGGGATTCTACTATGTAGGTCTCAATCTTGTAGCATGGCATAACAAGAAGAAAAATTCTCAATCCATGTCTACATGTGAAGCAGAATATATTGCAGATGGATCATGTTGTACTCAACTCCTATGGATGAAACATATGCTTGCTGATTATGGAATTGATACTGGGATAATGAAGATCTTTTGTGATAACTCCAGTGCGATTCGAATTACTGAGAATCCTGTTGAGCACTCAAGAACAAAGCACATCGACATAAGGTACCATTTTATTCGTGATCTTTATGAAAATGGTATCATCAGTATGGAATTTGTGCCTTCCGAACAACAATTGGCTGATATTCTCACCAAACCCTTAGACACTACAACTTTTCAACACTTGCGGCAGTCTATTGGTGTTGTTTTGGTTCATTAAAACGTTTCATTGACTCTTTACCCTTCACCTATCCTTATCTTTTGGGTAATTGAGTCTGAACCCCAGTAGGTACTTTCCAGTTCAGTTTCTGTAGGACTATCGTTGTTATCTTTTTAGTATCTCTTTAGTGTTTCAAAATCCTTCTTTTCTTTCGAAATTAAGGTCGCTCTTGTTGTTCCTTTGGGAATGACATCAAATGGGGGAGAGTTCTTTTGAACTTGTGCTTAATGGTAATATCTTGCGGGGAGTGCGGCTGTGGAATTTTATAGGGTTTGTCTTGCGTCTTAAAACTCCTTGATGAATGCAGTTAGCTTCAGCTATAAGATTGCATCCAAATTAAGATGATATGTTGTCTTTCTTTTGGTCATGAAATGTTTCTTGTGGAAAATTCATTATGAACCCGTTCTTGTACCTTTGCCAATTTTATTGACAAAAAGGGGGAGAAATATTGTAGGTCACACTACAAATACATATGGTTTTCGGATCATTGTGTAGGGGGAGTATTGACTAAGGGGGAGTGATACATATCACCATAGTATTATTGTTAAAGTCGTGATGCAATTGGACTTCGATGTTCATAAAAATACTGTGACACTGTATAATAATGATCGAGAATCTCGATTTCTCTCATTGTTATAGCTACGGATCTTCAACAACGGTGATACTAAACTTACAACCTTTGGGATCATTGGAGTACTTGGAAGGACGAAGATATCAAGGAACGTTGAAGATTGGACTATGGAATAGGAGCCACTAAAGTTTATCTTTTTTGTTTTCCATATGTATTAATAGTTTTGTCACTAAAATTGACAAAGGGGAGGATTGTTAGAGCATAGCTCGGTCAACCTCGCATGCGTTGCTATATCAAGCATGTTTGTCAATGTTAGTGATCAAAACTATAAAGTCTTGATTTCTAGCCTATTAGCTAAGTCTCAGACTAGGATAGGAAAAGTGTAGTTGAGTTCAAGGACTTCATGGTGATTCAACGACAACGACGAAGATCTACACCAAGGAACCGTGTAACTTCATCAACAAAAAGGTACGTGAAGACTTGAACTTATCTATCACTCGAAAGTCTATCTATTCTTCTCCTACTTATTATGAGACAAAAGTCGTATGCTATATAGACTAGATCATATACACTTGATATTTCGAGCTGAGTATTCATTGCTTATCTTTTGATCGAAATCATATGTTGGTAAAGAGTTTTGCTTTGATCAGGTTTATCTTCACCTAGTGACGAAAGTCATGAAAGTTTCAATCACTTTGGAAATTGCTCTGACGAGAAAGGTCTGTTGTTCTTCACGACTGAATATCGCCCTCTGAGAATGTTTCAATGATTGAAATGAGAGTTTAGATTATATAACCATGTATTCCTTGAACCGAAGTTTTCGAACTTTGTTGATCAAGAGAAATCGGTAGGATTGTGGAATTGGCTTGCCAAGTCCGCGAACCCAGTCCGCAGACTCAGTCCGTGAACTGACGGAAGTTCTCGACCGAGAATTTCTGTTGGGATTTCCAAAACTCGTTTGTGTGCTAAGTCCGCGAACTCAGTCCGTGAACCCAGTCCGCGAACTGACGGAAGTTTTCGACCCGAGAATTTCTGCTGAGTTTGGAAAAACTCAGCCGATTAACTTAAGTCCGCGACTTGTTTGTGAACTTAAGAGGTTATGATCTAAAGATGTGCTCTGAACATGAAAAATTAATTATTAAGGAATGTTTTATGCAAATCGTGGTTATAATGTTCATGAGACGATTCTAATCGAATTGAATCATCTTTGTTTCAATTGTGTCTTGTCTAGTTACATAAGATCTCATAGCAATTGAACAACTCTTAACTAGTTCATTTGAGTCAATTGAACCAGTAACAGTGAAGAAGAACATGATTAATATGAGATGCTCATATGGTTGACCTTTTGGGTTATCATGTTGAACCAACATACGTGTACTCGTTTGGGCATGGTTTTCTCGAACCCAGTAAACGTGTCCCCAAGTGTGTGTGACAAGCTATGTCTTTCGATCTAACGGTTGAGAGATATTGGCTTGAATTTAAATCAGGTTTTCATCTAACGGTGGATAGAGTTTGCTTTGTACCTAAGGCAAAACCCTGATTTGAAAGGATATATGTATGAGACATCTAGCTAGAGCAAAACCTAATCCCCACACGTCTGTGTGCTACTAGTACGCTCGCTAGAGTCGATCTCCATTAACTCTTGAGTTTCTTCTCTAAACTCGAGTTAACGACTTAAAGACTTCATTGGTATTGTGAAGACACACCGATACTACTTTTATCGTAGTTGAGTGATCTGATCTTGCATCTTCAATCGTACGAGTACAATCGATTGATTGGCTTGAGATCGTGAGAGTTCTCCGATAGGCAAGATAAAGAAGTCACAAACATCTTCGTCTCACTGTTTGTGATTCCTCGACAATCCGCTTGTGTAGTCAGGAAGGATTGTAAAGAGGTTATTGATTAATCCATGTTGTTCTTCGGGATTATAAGTCCGGATTATCAATTGGTTCCTGTTACCTTGATTTTATATTTAAAGACGGAACAAAACCTAGGATTTATCTGTGGGAGACAGATTTATCCTTTCGATAGACTTTTCTGTGTGAGACAGATTCATTTATTATCAAGTCTGTGATTTTGGGTTGCATCAACTCTTAGTTGTGGGTGAGATCAGCTAAGGGAATCAAGTACGCAGTGTCCTGCTGGGATCAGAGGCGTAGGAGTACAACTGTACCTTGTATCAGTGGGAGATTGGTAGGGGTTCAACTATAGATCATTCCGAAGTTAGTTTGCAGTAGGCTAGTGTCTGTAGCGGCTTAATACAGTGTGTATTCAATCTGGACTAGGTCCCGGGGTTTTTATGCATTTGCGGTTTCCTCGTTAACAAGTCTTCTGGTGTCTGTGTTATTTCTTTTCCGCATTATATTTTATATAATAGAAATAATACAGGTTGTGCGTTCATGATCATCAATTGGAAATCCAACCTTTGGTTGTTGATTGATATTGATTGATCCTTGGACATTGGTCTTTGGTACGGTCCAAGTTATCTCTCTTTGGTAAAGACTCGCAGATTTCTATTTTCTTGAGTAAAGATCAAATCGAGGGATTGAGATAATAACTCCTTGAGATGCTTTTTATGTAGATTGAGTCTGACTGTCTAGTTGATTCTCTAGCAAAGTATTTCGGAGTTAGTCCATACAGATTGCTAAGCGAATTATTGGGTGGTGTTGTTAGACCCCCGCTTTTTCACGTTATTCACAGACCGTTTCACGTCAGAGCAATTATCAAAGTAATTGAAACTTTTCATGACTTTCGTCACTAGGTGAAGATAAACTTGATCAAATCGAAACGCTTTACCAACACATGATTTCGAGATATAGATAGGCGAGTGTTGATGGTGGTTTTTAGACAAGGGGTAAAATCGTAAAACCTTACGCATAGCATGACGTTACCGGTGACGCTAAACACATTTATTAGAACGTTTAATGCACTTATGTAAAAAATTACCAGGGTATCTTTTTTCAAATGCTAAACTAGGGTTTCGACACACAAAACCATAAGTGCACAATCGCTGCGCATCATGGAAACTATGCCAAAACCAAAGCCGCACAATCGCTGCGCATCATGGAAACTATGCCAAAACCAAAGCCGCACAATCGCTGCGCATCATGGCAACTATGCCAAAACCAAAGCCGCACAATCGCTGCGCATCATGGCAACTATGCCAAAACCAAAGCCACACAATCATTGCGCTTCACGACAACTATGCCAAAACCAAAGCCGCACAATCGCTGCGCATCATGGCAACCATGCTAAAACCAAGCCGTACAATCATTGCGCTTCACGAAAACCGTGCCAAATTCGAGCTGCACAATCATTGCGCCACACGCGCCATTGGCACATGCCAAGCGACGCTTGCGATCTAGCATGCCAAGCCGTGCAAACCTAGGGCCAAGTCGCCACACGTACCATTGGCACATGCCAAGCGACGCTTGCGACCTAGCATGCCAAGCCGTGCAAACCTATGGACAAGCCGCCACACGCGCCATTGGCACATGCCAAGCGACGCTTGCGACCTAGCATGCCAAGCCGTGCAAACCTAGGGCCAAGCCACCAAACGCGCCATTGGAACATGCCAAGCGACGCTTGCGACCTAACATGCCAATCCGTGCAAACCTAGGGCCAAGACGCCACACGCACCATTGGCACATGCCAAGCGACGCTTGCAACCTAGCATGCCAAGCCGTGAAAACCTAGTGCCAAGCCGCCACACATGCCAAGCGACCCTTGCAACCTAGCATGCCAATCCGTGCAAACCTAGGGCCAAAGCCGCTACGCGCGCCATTGGCACATGCCATGCAACACTTGCATTTTGGCATTACCACTTGCACCCGATGTGCAACCTACAGCTAAGGCATTCCGCACAAGCCATTGGCACATGCCATGCAACCCTTGCACTTTGGCATGTCGCGCCTACATCAAAGGCCACGATTTCTCTTAAGATGCAAAATCTCGACCGTCGAAGGTCGCCACTGAGCCGACACATCTCTCAAGCTCAAATTATCAAACACCAGCGACATGCTACACGTTTTCCACGAAAACACTCGAGACATCAATACATGTCACAAAATGGGGGATGCTCTTTAGGGTTTTGGTTTGGCGGTTTACAGCGTGCGGCATACAAAAATGCTCGTTTCAAGACAATGTATTAAGAATAAAACGGTTAGTAAATGCAGGAAGTAATGGTGAAACGCTCTTTCATTATGGAACATCAATTCCATCAAATTCCATCAATACCAGGCGTTACCACCTCTTCCATTTAACTCATCTGTTTCTTTTTCTTACGAGGCCAGAGTACGTTTCACTTAGACTTGTATACATAGGTATTACCTATTTCCACCAAGACAACAAGTTTTTGGTCAGGAGAAATACAATACTCAGAAAGGAAACTTTGCTAGCTTTCCCAAAGGCTTTCACCTTCTGATACAAGTCAAGTAATACTCTTCCAGAACTGTTCTGGTCTCAACACTCTCTTCGCTTCCCTTCCTAAACCAGCCCTTCTCCTCCTCTTTGTGACCGAAGCAAATACGGAACGACCATTTCTTGGTTTAGGCCAGAGTTGTACAGATTGATCTCTCGAATCTAAAGTACTCCCGTGCAGTACATTTGTTTAGGGTTTAGATTTGTTTCTCAGTCACTTACCGGAATTACCAAAATTGGCAGAAACGATTTTCACCCATAAACAATTGGCGACCACAGTGGGAGATTAATCTTTCGGTTGCAATATCAGATCCTAGATTTCATTCTCTATTCTAGATTTCAGAAGATGGTCGGTTTTCGGAATGTCTCTACAAACTCAAATCCCACTCAGGCGAATGACGGTCTTTCCGCTCCAGCTAATGGCGCAACCAACGGAGAAATCCCAAGACTGGTCGATCTGGCACGAGCTCAGGAGATCCATACCAAGAACATGGACCTGATGAAGGAAGCAATAAAAATCATACTTGACTTCCTCATCAGTTTGACGTCGGAATTAAATGACTCACGCTTCTCAGAAGATCAAGGACCGGGGACTAGTATCCCAAACGAACATTCTCAAATCAATGGTTTTGTCACTAACTGGAAGCCAGTCGACCAGGAAGCAACCTCACTGGTGGAGAACTTATGCGAACTGCTGCACCTCTCCAAGGATCAGCGGGTAGAGATATTCTCCGCTATCTTGTGTCTCTGGTTCCTTCACACGTGGGGACTTCGAGGACACCAGAGATATCCATCAACAATATTGTGTTCACTGATGACGACATGATGGTAGAAGAAGGTCATAACCGAGCCCTACACGTCACGGCTCTCATCAGGAACACGGAGTTCTGAAGGGCACTCATCGACACAGGAGCATCCTCCAATGTCATCAATCTTGGAACGCTCAAGGCTGCTAGGGTGCGGCCTGGAGAAGTCATACGAAAATCTACTAAGATGTAAGATTTCGAAGGTAACCAAACCAGCGCGTACGGGTACATCAACTTGGAGTTGACAGTAGGACCAATCCGATCCAATTTGAAATTCTAAGTGATCGAGAAAGAACCAGATTACCAAATGATACTAGGAAGACCGTGGCTACACGACCACAAAATCATATCTTCAACATACCACCAGTGCCTAAAAACTGTGTTGAACGGGAAAGTTTTTCGTATCTCCGCATCATTACCTCCCTACGCGCCGATCTATTGCGTAGAGACGTTTGAACCAAATAAGGGTTCAAGAGACACGACGGACAGAGTTCACAGCTTCCTGCTGCCGAAATGGACGTCGCTCAAGGAAAGCGATAAGTCGACATCGCTCCACGGAGAAGTACCCCCCCCCCCCCACCATCTCTGAAAGGAGAGTCGCCAGTCTTCCTCTGCCAAGCCAAGGCATAACCCGCGCCCGCACCATACGAGGACGCACTCCCGCCGCAGGTCATGACAGAAAAGGAAAGATCACGAATCGCCGCCACTGTTAGCAATTAGCAGGGGAGACCACGACCCGGTCTCTCCGCCCAGCAGAATGTTTTCAAAAAAACCAGGAGGAAGTTCCGGACGCACCTCAGCATCTGCAGGACGGGACCAATTCGACGATGGACGAACTCGAGACTGCCAATATTGGGAGCGAGGAATCTCCACGACCCATCCTGATCATCTCAACTCTATGCTCAGCGGAACGCTCGAAGCTGGTCGACCTACTCAAAGAGTATCAAGATGTATTTGCATGGACATATGAATAGATTCCTAGCTTAGACGAAAAGCTAGTCACCCACCATCTGCACATAATACCCGGAGGTCAAACAATCCCCGAGACAGTTCAGACATGACGTAGAAGAACAAATTAAAGCGGAGATTCAGAAATTGCTAGCCGTTGGTTTCATCAAACCTGTTCACCACCCCACCTGGTTGGCTAATGTCGTTCCAGTAAAGAAGAAGAATGGCCAGATCAGATGATGTGTCGACTTCAGAGATTTAAATAAATGCTGCCCTAAAGACGATTTCCCACTTTCTAACATCGACATGCTGGTAGACGCTACCAGTGGGCACGACATGTTCTCTTTCATGGACGGGTACAGTAGCTACAACCAGATAAAGATGTACGAACACGATGCAAGTAAGACTGTTTTCCGAACTTCTCTCGGAAATTTCTACTATACCGTAATGCCTTTCGGTCTGAAGAATGTTGGCGCCACCTACCAATGCGCCATGACTACCATCTTCCACGACATGATGCAAAAACAAGTCGAGGATTATGTAGATGATGTGGTGATTAAATCAAAAACTCGAGCAGCCCATCCGGAAACACTACGTCAAGTGTTTGAAAGGTGTCGCGAATACAAGCTAAAGATGAACCCTTTGAAATGCGCCTTCAGTGTCTCTTCAGGGAAATTCTTAGGGTTCCAGGTAACAACCGAAGGGATTAAAGTCGACCCGGTCAAGACATAATCTATTCTTACGATGCCACCGCCACGAACTTTGAAGGAACTCCATAGTTTCATGGGTAAAATAAACTACATTCGCCGCTTCATACCGGGACTGGCGCAGCTTGTCACTGCATTTACTCCTTTACTAAAGAAAGGGGCGAGATTTGTGTGGACCACGCTTCAACAGGAAGCATATCAGAAGATCCAACAAACGCTGTCCTCCCTGGCCGTCATGAAATCCCCTGTACAAGGAAGACTGTTGTGTCTTTACACGGCCTTCAGTGATACTGCTGTTGGAGCCCTCCTCGCTCAATAAGACGACGAAGGGATCGAACATCCCATATACTACTTCAGTCGAACATTAAGAGATGCTGAACTCAGATACCCCAAAGCGGAAAAGGTATGTCTGGCTCTAATTTATTCCATCCAAAAGTTCCGACACCACCTTCTCTTCAACAAGGTGGTACTGATATCCAAATATGATCCTGTAAAGTTTCTCCTCTCAAAACCGGCCCTGATAGGGAGACCGCTAAATGGATCCTTCAGATGTCAGAATTCGACATAACATGCGCTTCCTCGAAGGCTATCAAAGGACAAGCTGTTGCAGATCTGTTAGCAGCATTCCCAGGAGAAAATACTGCAAAGTTACGTGAGGATCTTCATGGAGATCTTCCAGAAGTTTTTTTAGTCAAAGAAGAGGCATGGCTACTATTTTTCGACGGCTCTTCCACCCCTAGTACTAACACCATAGGAGCAGGCGTGGTTCTGGTATCCCCTGCTGGTGAAGTCTTCTCGTATTATTTCAAGCTAGACTTCCCTTGCACTAACAACTCAGCGGAGTACGAAGCCTTCCTCATAGGACTATCACTGTCTAAACAAACTGGGGCCACACGTCTGGAAATAAGAGGTGATTCCAAACTACTCGTCAACCAGATGAACGGAATCTACGCACTCAAGGAATTAACACTGGCGTCATACAGAGCTGAAGCACAAAAACTGCTAAACTACTTCGCTGATGCAAACATCACACACATTGGCCGTAATAGCAACAAGCACGCTGATTGTCTAGCTACACTAGCATTAAAGCTGCAGTTCGAAGGATTCGAAGAAACCCTGACAGTGAAAAGGCGAACCATAACTTCCACGTGGCTTTCGCAACCTGAGAAGGACGGAGACGATGACTGGAGAACTCCTATTATTCAGGAACTCAACAACTCACTTTCCCAGGGAAAGGTCAGTCTCAAGACTTTGTGAAGTTTCTTTATGCTTCAAGGCGTTCTATACCATCGAAACCCAGACGGCTCCCTGCCAAGATGCCTCGAAAAGGAAGAGGCGCAACAACAACTTGACCGCGTCCATGCCGAGGTCTGTAGGATAACATCGGTAGTAATCCTCTATCGTCGTTTACAACGACTTGGTTACTACTGGCCAGAGATGGAGGCTCAATCCCGATTGCTTCAGAAAACATGTTCCAATTGCCAAGCACCACCGCATCAGTCAAAAGTCTTCAATATTAATCACGCTGGGGACTGGAAAAAGACGTACATCAGCTACCTCTGCGATGTCATACTCCCTACCAACAAAGAAAACACGTCCAAGATAAAACAGGGATCCAAAAGGTTTGTGTTCCATGACGGGATTTTATATCGCAAAAGTTTTGGAGGAAGTTTACTGCGATGTTTGAATGAGGCGGAAATCCCGGTCATGCTCAGAGAAATGCACGAAGGCGAACACCAATAGAAATATAAGTTATTTCTTCAAATACATGATAAATACTACTGGCCGACAATGGAAGATGACGCAGCTGCTTTCGTTCAGAAATTCCGGGAATACCAAGTCCACGGGAACCTTATCCACGCGCCTCCAACACCCCTGCACTCGATAAGTAGTCCATGGCCCTTTTACAGCTGGGGACTCGACATCATCGGGAAGATCAATCCGCCATCTTCAAAGCAGCATGAACACATAATAACCGCGACCGAGTACTTCACCAAATGGGTCGAAGCTATCCCCTTGAAAGGAACCACCGGAGTCACAATCACGACGTTCATCAAGGAACACATCATCTACCGTTTTAGCGTACCTAAACAAATCATCACCGACAAAGGCACGCCTTTTGCTAACAAACAAGTACAGGAATTACTCGAGAGGTACGGTATCAAACAGGTCTTCTCTACCGTATACTACCCCCAGGGAAACAGGCAAGTCGGGAGCACCAACAAGACCCTGATTCGAATTCTCAGCCGAACGGTACTCGAAAAACCCATAACTTGGCATGATCATCTTCCAATAGCCCTTTGGGAATACCGAATATCTCCAAGAATCTCCACCGACGCTTCTCCCTACTCTATCGTCTACGGTGCAGACGCAATCCTCCCAACTGAAATCAAAATCCCATCTGCCAGAATTGCCGCAGCAAGTGGAGTTCAATGGGATGAATCCGAAACACTGAATGCCAGAATAGCGGAACTAGACACCATATATTCCAGAAGATTCAGGGCAGAAGAACACGCACATGCATACAGAAATAGAGTTTCCAGAGCATACAAAAGAACTGTGAAACCCAGGGTTTTCAAAACAGGAGATTTTATGCTGAAGACTGCTAAACACATCCAGCAAGACGTATCTGCACCAAATTTTTCCCCAAAATAGGAAGGGCTGTATATAATTACGAAGGCGTATGACAGTGGGTACTACAAGATTATCAAGGAAGATGGAGGAAAGCTAGAGCCAGTCATCAGCGGGAAATGGCTCAACCACTATCTAACAACGTGCTACATCAGGGCGCGGAAATCCAGGCACCCTTTTCGCTTTCTTTTCATTTCCAATTATCAAGTTTCGATGCAACCTCAACAGATCAATAAAATTTCTTTATTTATTCAAAAAACAAGTAAAAATAAAAACCCTACATACACGAGTCAGAAAAGCCCATCCAATAGATTTTAATCCCAAGAAAACATCATCTTTAATCGACTCTGATATCTTTCAGTCCTACTCTTCAAATTCCGGGTTAACTCTTCAACCTTCTGCGACTCCATAGCCAAAGCTTTCTCCTCTTCCAGCATAAATTTTGTAGCAGGGACCACACCTGCAAGGATACCGGACCTGTCGACTTTCACAATATCTAGACGATGTCGCAACCAGCTGACATTAAACTCCAGAGATTCACAGGTAGACACCATATTCTCCAACTTTTGAATGGCCGGCTCCACAACAGTACGTATAGACATACTCTCCATTTCGGCGACCATCGGCAAGAGGCAATTCACTATGAAAACTAGAGCAGACGAACAATACTTCACCACGCTCCTGGTTGTAGTTGCAGGAAATCCTACGCTACACCCCTCATATGATTTCATTATTACTTAACTTATTTTAGATTTACACTCTTAATTTTATTGATCAATCTTTAAATGTTCTTACAAGAAAAGATAAAGGAATCAAGAATGACCTCTGCTCTAAACTTTCTTTCTCCTACTTACTTGTTTCTTACTCAAAAAGATCTCTCTCCCATTCTTTACAACTTGAACGACTATTTATAGGGAAATACATAGTGGATGACAGCTAATCTGTCCTTTATTTTCGGGTATGGTCTGCGACTATGTAACCGTTGCTTTTCAACCGCTCACATCTTTTCGTCTTAATGGTGTTTATTTCTTCGAGTAAAAAAAACCTCTTTTATATACTCTTCTTTCCACTTTCTTTTTACTTTCTCTTCTCTTTTTATTCTCTCATCTCTGCAACTCTGTTATTCTTCTGCAAGTTCTGCTGCTGTAATTTCCCCCCCTTCAATCCTCTTACTTTTTAATCATTCCTATACTCTATATTCAAATATGGCTTCAAGTGGTCATAGACATGAGAAGAATTTAAAATATGTCCAAAAAGATCTTGCTGATAAAGGTTTCACACTCTCTACCATTCTTGGTGAAAATGCCAAATCAATTCTTTCTGTCAAACTTTTCTCTGATCAGTACTGTGATGATCAATCAATCATATTTTCGCTAGGTCAGATTCTCGCAGGTCTCCCTATTCCTCTTTATTACCCAGATCTTCCTTTATTCTATGAAATTCTCGCTCACTCAGGATTTTCGCGAGCTATCTTCCAACTGAGTGGGGACTGCATCCGTCTGATGTTAGAGTTCGCTAACCGTGGTGCTGGTAAAGGATCTCTATATTCCAAAGAACTTAGGGATCCTAAATTCGCAGACCTAGAGATAATTGCTGAGAAATACACAGTAGCGAGTTTCTCTGAGAACTATGAACTGATCTCCATGAAGAAAGAGAATACTCGCTGGGGTATTCGCTTAAAAAGGAAAGATAACATTGATGAAGCTAAAATTCTCATGCAAGACATTGACTGGCATTCTGGTAAGAACACAACTCATCGCCAATCCAATGATGATAAATGGTGTGTTTTTCCTTTAATACTAAAAGGACCTTACATTGCTGGGTCAAATGTTCTTCCTGCGAATCTCGCTGCTTATCAACCTTGGGTTTTCTCTTGGACCGAGAAGTAGAAAGAGGTATGTTTCTTCCCGTTTAGCTCACTTTATATTTCTTTACTTGTCTTTATTATTTTGTTCACTAACTCTTGCGACATTCTGCAGATCCAAAAATTGAAAGATAGCTATAACAGGACTGGGAAAGCTAGTACTCTGTTAGCTCTTCGCTCATACACAGATGAGGTAAGAAATTTTCTCTTATGATTTTAAACTGTATACTATTGCTTCCATTTCTTATTTATATCTGTGTGTGAAGATTATTGCTGAAATAGAAGAACCTGCTGATGTTGCGAAGATTGGAGATAAAGGTAAAGATGCTCTTCGCAGAGAAAAATCAACCGCTCCTCCTTCAAATAAAAGGAAAGTCCGTTCTTCTTCCCCTTCAAATATTCCTCCTCAAGAAAATTCCGAAGGTGACAAAGATGATGAGGACAATGATGATCTTGCCGCAAGTGAAGATTTTCCACCTGAATCTTCTATGGCTAAGCTCTCTGGCCTCTTTTCTGATTCTCTGCAAGGAATGGGAGATAGATAATTCGCTAACACCTGCAAGACTCTCGCTACAATTTGCGATGTCCCTTTGCTGGATGGTGATAGTTCTCTTCGTGGAGTTTCTAGATCAGTGACTCCCGACTTCTTGCATTCCCTCAATAGTCTGGTATATTTTTATCCTTTTATTTCTTCATTGTCATAACTCAAAATTTATTTCTATATTAATATTTTTTATATTTTCTCGCAGGCTGGAAAAGCTTCTTTCGCTGTTTCCTCGGATCTAGAGAGGAGACGCGAAAATCTTGAAAAGAAGAATCTTCAATTTCGCACAAAGAATGAAGAATTGGAAGCTGAAGTTAAGGGTCTTCGCGAGAAAAATAGACAATTAGAAATTGATTCTTCTTCGTATAAGAACAAATCTCTAGTCTTCAGCAAGCTAATAATCAGCTTTACGGTATGTTACTTTTCTCTTTTCCCTTCATTCATTCATCCTGTTGTTTTATCTTATTTAAATGATCCTTTTTGCAGACATTTATGGTCTTTCTGATGAAGCTACCCTTCTTCGTTCATTTCCTAATGCCTTGGATAATAATACCCTTCTTGAGCGTCTTAAAAATTCCTTAAATAGCTTCTCAAATGATAGAATTTCATCTCTTTCTCTAAATGAGCTTAGATCTAAATTTCGCCTCTTAGAAATTGACCATAGATCTAGTTTAGGCTTATCCAACCGATTTAAGCGTCTCCTTCTTGATTCTAAAGAGAAAACCAATGAGTTAAGAACCAAAATTAGCAGTCTCATAGATGATAAGGATCGCATCTCTGATCAAGGTGCCAAGGATTTGGCGAAATTCCAAGAGACTCTTCTTGAAGTTCAACTTGAACGAGATGAAGCTAGCCGCAAGAACATCGAACTCTGCGAAAGGGAAAATCAAATTCGTTCTCGTCTTCTTATAAGTAATGAGGATGAATTTGTTTGGGCTGCGAAAATCTTAGATGATGCTAGAAAAGATTTAGGTGTAAATGTTAGTCTCCAAGTTGAGCATACAACCTTGATTAGAGATATGATTTCTGACAGAGAAGGTTACTAACTGCTCTTCTTTACTAATCTTTTGCTTCTTATGAATTTTCATTAAGTTAATAATTGATTGTCTTTTGCTCACAGATTCTGAAAATAGATATCGTGAAAAGATTGAGGAACTCGAAGCTGAAAAGGAGGAACTCGCAAAGAATCTTTCTTCTCGCAACGACAAGTATTCTAGATTAAAGAATCAAATCAAGATCACTGTTGCGAATTTTAAGAATGATGCCATGCATTTTCGCAATCAAGCTATCCAAATGGTTTGTGACGATCATAATATTCCTCATTCTGATTATCCTTGTCTCTTGGAAGAGATCCCACAGAATACTCCCAGTCTGATTATTTCTGATAGCGAAGCTGATGATGAAGAATCTGATGGTGATGAAAGTTCTAATGGTGATGAAGATTCTGACGCAGACGAAGAAGGGAACAAGTCTGATGAAGATAATGAAGGATCAACTAAGAAGTAGTCTTTGTTTCTTTCTTTGATTCTCTGTAATACTTGTACATTTATTCCTTCTTTCTGTATATTTGTGTTTCTTTCATTTTGACCTGCATTCATTAAAACAATTCTTCCTTGCAATACAGTTAATCAATATAATCATTAATTTTTTAATCTTTGAGTAAATCTATCATATGGAGACAGATAACATTTTCTAATTTCATTCATTCCCATACTTGCCTCTGTTATTTGTATCCAAATGAGATATTATATAAATTTTTCTTATTTTATGCCTCAATTTCGCAGTTAATTATGTATAATTTCGCTATCTTATGCAAAGTGAATTTTGATTCTTTTCAAAATCTCATTCCTGTGTGGTCTTATTTTGCCTTCCTAATTAAAGGTCTTATTATGCCACCTCTTGTCATTGCGACAAAATCGCAGGACGTCCTTGCACTTTCATGCAAAAACCCATTGATCTTGCCTTAACTTTTTCTTTTGTATTATGGCCTCTTCAGGAATGTTGCCAAAATATGACAGGTCTAAATATTCTTGCGAAAATAAAGTCCCATGACATTGCCGTCTTGCGACGAAATCGCAGGACGTCTTCGCACTTTCATGCGAAAACCCATTGATCTCGTCTTATCTTTTTCTTTTGTATTATTGCCTCTTCAGGGTTGTTGCACAAATATGACAATCCTTAATACCCTTGCGAATAAAAAGCCTCATGACATTTGCGTCTTAAGACACTTATCAGCTCCCTAATGGAGGGTGCCGCCCTTATCTCCCCCCTGGTTGCCCCTTCAAGGAGGCGTACTTCTACCATACAAGGTTAGCTCCTACCATCCAGTCTTAACAACAACCAGTTGTTTTCGCAGCCTCTTATCCCTTTTACCTATAGGGCTTATGGTTACGAGACTGTCAAGAATGGCAAAGTACGCTTCAAACGTCCCTGGCACTCTTGACTCAACCGTGTACCTCGGCGCCTTGATCAGATCTGCACTCCTTGGGAGAGTCCTTATTACCTTAGTCGCCCAACCTAAGTCATATGCTTAAGCTGAGAATCCAAGGTGCCTCTCCCGGATGGGCTTTATTGACCCCAAATTTCCATGACTCAGGTTCCGGTGGAGGTGTAGCCTTTCCCTGAGCCATGCAACAGGTACCCCCTTATATGACGTACTTTAGGTCTTACACTTTGCCTCTTGCGAAATTGTATTCGCGAACTATGGTGTATGCCATAAAGGTTCGCCTCTTTCTCTTTTGTCATTTTTCTCTGATTATTTTCTGTAAAATTCATTATCTCTGCGAGAGTCTTGCACATCATCATATTGTATTTGGATTTCGCAATCTCAATTTTGTCATTCAATCAAATGTATTTTTGAGAATTTTATTTATTGCGATAGTGTCGCAACAACTTAATCATTCATACATTTCTTGTTTTTATTACTTTTTCCATCCTTTGCTTCTTTATTATTTTCTGTTACTGCTTCCTTGGTAGTGGTATGTTCATCATTTTTATTCTAAGCTAGCATTAGTTTCGCAACACCTCTTCTTCTTTTCTTTCGATTGCATCCACCATCAACCTCTCACTTCTCTGTGTATCTTTGATTTTGTGACGCCAATTTTCCTTCTTGTTTGCTCTTCCTTCGCAAGATTCTATCTCTGTTTCGTAGCACCTCTTTCCTTCAAACCAATCTCCCTTTATGATTCCTACACCACTGGGGTGAGGGAATTTGATGCACTGGTGGAAAGTTGAAGCTACACCTAGAATCCCATGTAGCCAAGGTCGACCAATTTACGCATTGTAGCGTGATTCTACATCAACGACACAGAATAAGATTTCGAAAGATATTCCCTTCAATGGAATTCGCATAGTAACCTCCCCTTTAGGCTTGTTCGCAGTACCATTAAAACCATATATCTTATATGTTGATGGTATAAGATCATCATCTCTTCCTCCCATAGTTTTATAAGTATGATAAAATAAGATGTTCACAGAGATTCCAGTATCGATTAGAATTCTATTAATTGCCCATGAATCTTCAGCTTCATCATCCTCCTCTTCTTTCGGTTTTGTATAAATTTCTAATTTTACCACCAATGGATTGTCATGCACCTCTTCTCCTTCGGGAATTTCTTCTGCGGTAAAAGAAATGATCTGTTTCTTCCATTCCTCTAGTGGCGAGATTTTCGCAATATTCATAATTTCTCTTCCATCATTATCTCTTGCGAACACTCTACTTAAAATATTGTCATGAAAATCTTCAATTGTCTTGTGCGAATGTACGATAGAGTGACATAATAGATTCTTTGCTTTTGCACCAACTTCTATGAAGAATGTTTCCTTCTTTTTCATCGTGTTTATTTTGTGATGCTCTGGTGGTGGTGGTAATGGTTGAGATTGTGGGTGTCCTACCAAAAAGTGGTTTAGTTTTCCTTGATCTATCATTCTCAAAATAATTCTTTTTACATTCCTGCAATCATTTGTTGTATGTCCATGAAAATGATGATAAGAACAAAACTCATGGCTTCTGTGGTTTGGAGGTGGTTCCGTTCCCATGTTCCATGGTGTTGGTATATTCTCTATTAAGATTATAGCTTCCCATATTTTCTCCACACTTGCATTTAGAGGTGGCATCTTGATTTCTTCTCATACTACCTTGTGACCTCCTTGTCCTCTATTATAGTTTTGTCTTTGACCTCCATAAGTTTCTTGTGGTTGATCGAGTCTTTGAATCTTGTTATTTCCACCACGATTGTAGAAATTTCTTTCTCTTTCATACTCCTCTTGATCTCGGCTTCCCATAGCCACTAGTTTCTCTTGACTGTTACCCGTCACCTTCTCTTGTTGTACTTGCAAAGTATTCACTACTGTATTTATTAGCTTGGGTAATAAGCTTGCATTCGTTGTTTGTGAGTTGGTGTTCACAACTGGATATGATTCCATTTCATTTTTCCTTTCCTCTAGAGCAATGTATTCTTCTTGAAGTTCTCGCAATTCAGTCATTGTGATCGTATTCTTGACTATGAAAATTTGGACATACAATAGGTTTGTTGCAAACATAGCATTGATAAATGATAATATAAGATATCTCTCATCTACACGGCCAGCCATTTCGCTACACATAGTTCTCCATCTTTTAGTCAGGTGTTTCAAACTTTCGCCAATCCTCTGTTTTAATCCAAACACATCTTATATACCAGGTCGCGAAGAATTATTACTTATATATGCCCCTAGGAATGTAGTCTGCAAATGATTGAAGGATGTTATTGTATTCTTTGGTAGACCTTCAAACCATTTTAACGCCTCTCCTGTTAAGCTGGATGCGAAATATTTGCACAATACGACATCATGATTTTCCCATTGTAACATGCACCTCACATAGGCTTTAATGTGTTGAATTGCACAATTTGTTCCATCAAAAATGCTGGTTAATGCGGGAAAATTGCATTTCGGTGGTATTCATCCTAATTGTATTTCCCTTATAAATAGAGTTTTCGCAGCTTCTTCTATTGCTTCATCCAATTGTCTTCTGCCTACTTCTCCTCTATTATTTAGCATTCCTCTCATTTCTTCTAATTCTTTCAAGATTTGTTTATTTACACCTGAATTTTGATCCATTGGTCTTTTTAATTTCGCCTCTCTTCTTCTGCGTTCATGTCTTTCTTCTCTCGCGAAATTTTGCATTTCTTCTTCATTATCCTCCTCGTCTTGTTCACCAATTTCTTTGCATATAATGATGCCTTTCATTTTCTCTTCCATGATTTTGTTCATTTCTTATCAATTCCATTCGCTGTCTTTCAGCCATCCTCTGTACTCTATCATACTCTTCATTGAGATTACCGTTATTCCGTTGTGTACGCCTTCTTTCTCGATTGTCATGATTGTTCTGGCGAATTATCTCCTGAAGCTCTTGTTCTTCCATTTCCGCTCTCAATCTTTCACGTTCGCAGATTAAACGTGCTTGTTCAGCATAATGTCTTTCAATTTCTTCTTCAATCGTCTGTTGATTTCTTTGAGTTTCTCTTTCATGTAAAATTCTTCTTCCTTCCTCTCGATTTCCTGCGCCATTTTTTTCATTTCGTCCCTGACGTTGTTCGTTCTCTTGATTTCCACCATTTTGCCCATCATCAAAAGTCTCATTTTGTGGAACGTAACGATCATCAACTCTTTCTCTATTTTCGTGATATTCTTCATTAAGATTTGATATTTCTTCTTGAATATTGTTTCCAACATTGATTGTGGGTGAGTTTCGCCTCATTTCTCTTCTAGTCGATCTTGAATATGATTTTGTAATACTTCTCGATCTTCTATTTTGTAGTCTTATATTCTCCATCCTTAATTTGTGATTTTGCCTTGTTAGATTTGCACGTTCTTCTGCCTCAGCTCTCCTTTCTTCATGTATTCTTTGTCTCAACATTTCTAGCGCTCCAATTTCCTCATCTCCATGAATTATTACTTCATCTGCTTCTTGATTTCTCTCTACCTGTCTATGGTTTCTGTTTTGTTGCTATTCTTCTACTTCTTCTACCGAATTTGATTGCCAAGTGTGTATACTCACCCTATCATAATATGTATTCCTCCCATGTACTAGTGTTTATTGAATTGGTGGTTGAATTTGATTTTCTCCATTATTTCTCATTCTAGTAGATTCTCCCATTTCACTTCTTTCTCTCCCAGCAATTCTCTTGCTTCTTCTAACAGTAGTTGGTTGTTCAGATGTATTTCTTCTTCTATCCATTTCTTCAATGTTAACAATATTGAAAGAAATTATGTAAAATTCTTAATCAATCACTCTAAATCTTCAAAAATCTCAATATTAATCTTCAGCCTTTTCTAGAATAATCTTCAATCCCTCCCTGTTTCTAGAGCCATTATGTAGTTGCAGGAAATCCTACACTACACCCCTCATATGATTTCATTATTACTCAACTCATTTTAGATTTACACTCTTAATTTTATTGATCAATCTTTAAATGTTCTTACAAGAAAAGATAAAGGAATCAAGAATGACCTCTGCTCTAAACTTTCTCTCTCATATTTACTTGTTTCTTACTCAAAAAGATCTCTCTCCCATTCTTTACAACTTGAACGACTATTTATAGGGAAATACATAGTGGATGATAGCTAATCTGTCCTTTATTTTAGGGTATGGTCTGTGACATTCTCGCAACCTTAAAAATGTTAATTTCGCAATCTCTCTAATTTTCGCAGGACTATCACATCTTTCTCGTGATCCTAGTTGACGTCGTTTGTCGTATCATTTATGAAATTGTTCTGCGACGCTGTTGTGTTGTGTTGTTGATAATTTCGCTGAGATATTATCGTTGCGAGATTCTGATCCTACACTGGTAGCAATGTGACCATATATTTTCCATATCCTCGTGTAAAGAGCCACGAATTCTTTCCGCACCAGGAACCCACTGACATTCCGGTAGTTGGAGGAAAGACACCTCATACGGTTCCCAAACGACAAACCTGCATTGGGATACTCGTGACAACAAATCCCTAAATCGACATTCTCCATATCTGCAGCAGTCAATGAGATCAGGCTTGAAGAAAGAGGCGTGACCAGACCATCTTCATCAATGATGGTAACGCATGCTCTGATAGGATATCTCTAAACAGAAGAAAACTTTTGTCATTTATCAACAAACTGTGAAACATATGTCGATCAGTAGAAACATACCGGTATAATCTTCTTAACCCGAGTAACCCTGATCGAGGTGCTGTTGCAAGAGTCAAGCCTCACACATTTACCCGGAGAATCTAGCCGGTTCGAAGATGATTCACTTCTGGTCGACATGATGAGGAGAGGTAGACTCAACAAGAAAAACTTTTTTGGGAAGACGGTGCAATTTCACTGGGCATAAATACTGGAGAACCTAAAAAAGAAAGGGAAGAAGAAATGACGGGTGTAACGCTTCCGGATTTTGAATAAGGAAAGAATGCCTTGATTAGCCGTGCGTGAAGGAAGGCAATCGGACCCACAAGGAAAAATCTCGCCACTCCCAAAGCATACACACCTCCCTTGCTCACACCGGCTCTACCAAGCGCCTACTTTCCAACGCCATCCATGCTCCCCTTTGCCAACGCCATGACAGCCAGATGGCCCACACCCGCTTCAAGATCCTTGATGCTGACAAGTCCCTCTCACACCAAGTCTATGCTAGCATCTCCGCCTCGCGTTCCAAAGCCAGGCCCCGAAGGCACCTGGTCACACTGGGATTTGTGCAAAGCTACCAGATGCAAGGATTGCGAATTCTACTTACATCTCGAAAAATGTCAGACAAGTCTCCTTAGCCCTCTTTCACGGCTTACTGTCTCGGTTCTATCCTCGTCTGTCACCATCTTATGCTTACCTTGCAACAAGGACCCTGTTCCAAGCTAAGCAGGGGACTTAATGTTGATGGTGGTTTTTAGACAAGGGGTAAAATCGTAAAACCTTACGCATAGCATGACGTCACCGGTGACGCTAAACACATTTATTAGAACATTTAATGCACTTATGTAAAAAATTACCAGGGTATCTTTTTTCAAATGCTAAACTAGGTTTTCGACACACAAAACCCTAAGCCGCACAATCGCTGCGCATCATGGCAACTATGCCAAAACCAAAGCCGCACAATCGCTGCGCATCATGGCAACTATGCCAAAACCAAAGCCGCACAATCGTTGCGCATCATGGCAACTATGCCAAAACCAAAGCCGCACAATCGCTGCGCATCATGGCAACTATGCCAAAACCAAAGCCGCACAATCATTGTGCTTCACGGCAACTATGCCAAAACCAAAGACGCACAACCGCTGCGCATCATGGCAACCATGTCAAAACCAAGCCGCACAATCATTGTGCTTCACGACAACCGTACCAAATTCGAGCTGCACAATCATGGCGCCACACGCGCCATTGGCACCTGCCAAGCGACGCTTGCGACCTAGCATGCCAAGCCGTGTAAACCTAAAGCCAAGACGCCACATGCGCCATTGGCACATGCCAAGCGAAGCTTGCGACCTAGCATGCCAAGCCGTGCAAACTAGGGCCAAGCCGCCACACGCGCCATTGGCACATGCCAAGTGACGCTTGCGACCTAGCATGCCAAGCCGTGCAAACGTAGGGCCAAGCCGCCAAACGCGCCATTGGCACATGCCAAGCGACGCTTGCGACCTAGCATGCCAAGCCGTGCAAACCTAGGGCCAAGCCACCACACGCGCCATTGGCACATGCCAAGCGATGCTTGCGACCTAGCATGCCAAGCCGTGCAAACCTAGGGCCAAGCGACGCTTGCGACCTAACATGCCAAGACGTGTAAACCTAAAGCCAAGCCGCCACATGCGCCATTGGCACATGCCAAGCGAAGCTTGCGACCTAGCATGCCAAGCCGTGCAAACTAGGGCCAAGCCGCCACACGCGCCATTGGCACATGTCAAGCGACCTTTGCAACCTAGCATGCCAAGCCGTGCAAACCTAGGGCCAAAGCCGCTATGCGCGCCATTGGCACATGCCATGCAACACTTGCATTTTGGCATTACCACTTGCACCCGATGTGCAACCTACAGGTAAGGCATTCCGCACAAGCCATGCAACCCTTGCACTTTGGCATGTTGCGCCTACATCAAAGGCCACGATTTCTCTTAAGATGCAAAATCTCGACCATCGAAGGTCGCCACTGAGCCGGCACATCTCTCAAGCTCAACTTATCAAACACCAGCGACATGCTACACGTTTTCCACGAAAACACTCGAGACATCAATACATGTCACAAACTGGGGGATGCTCTTTAGGGTTTTGGTTTGGCGGTTTACAGCGTGCGGCATACACAAATGCTTGTTTCAAGACAATGTATTAAGAATAAAACAGTTAGTAAATGCAGGAAGTAATGGTGAAACGCTCTTTCATTATGGAACATCAATTCCATCAAATTCCATCAATACCAGGCGTTAGCACCTCTTCCCATTTAACTCATCCGTTTCTTTTTCTTACGAGGCAAGAGTACGTTTCACTTAGACTTGTATACATAGGTCTTACCTATTTCCACCAAGACAACAAGTTTTTGGTCAGGAGAAATACAATACTCAGAAAGGCAACTTTGCTAGCTTTCCCAAAGGCTTTCACCTTCTGATACAAGTCAAGTAATACTCTTCCAGAACTGTTCTGGTCTCAACACTCTCTTCGCTTCCCTCCCTAAACCAGCCCTTCTCCTCCTCTTTGTGACCGAAGCAAATCCGGAACGACCATTTCTTGGTTTAGGCCGGAGTTTTACATATTGATCTCTCGAATCTAAAGTACTCCCGTGCAGTACATTTGTTTAGGGTTTAGATATGTTTCTCACTCACTTACCGGAATTACCAAAATCGGCAAAAACGATTTTTACCCATAAACAACGAGATATACTCAGCTCGAAATATCAAATGTGTATGATCCAGTCCATATAGCATACGACTTTTGTCTCATAAGAAGTAGGAGATAAAAGACATAGTTTTTTGAGTAATAGATAAGTTCAAGTCTCCACATACCTTTTTGTTGATGAAGTTCCACGGTTCCTTGAGTAGATCTTCGTCGTTGAATGATGAATTGCCATGAAGTCCTTGAGCTCAACTACACTTTTCTATCCTAGTCCGAGACTTAGCTATGTAGGCTAGAAATCAAGACTCATAGTTTGGATCACTAACATTGACAAACATGCTTGAGATAGCAACGCATGCGAGGTCGACCGAGATATGCTCTAATATAAGTTTGTAATCAGGAAGAGATCCAGAAGAGTTTTGATTTGTACGTATACGCCTTTCGCCAGCCCAATTTCTTTCTAAATATTCTTCAGCATCATCCTCACTACTGCTATACTGAGGGTTAACAAACTTCTTGTGTGACTGATAATTTTCTCGTTCACATTGTCTATGTTTTTTAACTCCTTCTGGAGTATGAGTATCACGAAAATCATTATGTTTCTTCTCATCTCTAGAAGAATATCTGGATCTAAAATGCTTTCCTTTGTAAACTCAGCTCTAATGATTTGGTCAGCCATTGAAACAAACTAACGAAACTTTTTTTTTCTTTTTGTGTGTTTAGGGTTTTGAGTTGCGGAAGCGAATTGAGGATCTGTTTTGAGATAAGAATCTCAAAACGTTGGCTCGATGCCACTTAATATAGAATAGTTAAGAAGAATGCAAAACGGAGTTCGCTTTGAGATGAGAAGAGACGAAAGGTTGAGAAAAACAGATGAAAATTTAATAAGGTTTGAAGGAAAAAGAGAATAGTTGCTCAAAAACAGAGTTGTATTGATTAAACTGATAATAAGTGTATTCAAAGGAACGATTTAGCCTGTTTATATAGGCACTAACAAGAGTTCTAAAAACAGCTTGTGTGGTGAATCGAGCAATTGGTAAATCCAACCTTTGGTTGTTGACTGAAATTGATTGATCCTTGAACATTGGTCTTTGGTACCGTTCCAGTTGTTTCACATAATAATCAGGCTCACGAATTTCTATATGTTTGATTTCCTGATTACATTGTGAAACAGATATACGAACTCTTAGATATACATTTCTTGAGATTGAGTCTGACTGTCTAGTTGATTCTCTCGAAAGTATATTGGAGTTTGTCCATACAGATTGCTAAGCGACATACTGGGTGTGGTTGTAGACCCCCGCTTTTTCACCTTATCTCCCTATATTTTCCTTTTCTGCATGGAAACTCTTTCTAGAATCTCATTCATGCTGAGGAATTGAGTCTTATCAATGGAATCAAGATCTGCAAGACTGCACCCTCCATCAACCATATTCTTTTTCTTAATGGCTATATGTTGTTTCGCAAAGCCAACAAGATTGAAGCCCAAAACATTATGGATATCCTAAATATTTTTGGAGAAACCTCTGGCTAGCTCATCAACTTCAACAAATCTGGAGTCTTCTTCAGTAAATACACTAACCCAAATCTTATCTTACCATCAACAACATTATGGGTGTTCAAGTGCTTCAGCTGGATGACAAGTATTTAGGCTCTCATCTATTTACTCACAAAAGCAAAATCAACTCTTTCAAGCCTAGTGTTTAGAAGCTAAAGATAAAACTCTCCAGGTGGAAAAATGTTCCCTAAATCCTGTAGGGAGGGAAGTCCTCATCAAATCTGTCACTTCTAGAACTAGTATTTACCAGATGAACTGCTTCAGGATTCCAAAACAAACCTGCCAGGACCTCAACAAACTTCAAAGGGATTTCGTTTGGGGAAAAATCTTGGAAAACCACAAAGGTTACTACCCAAAATCCTGGACTACAGTTTGCAAACCCAAAGAACTGGGAGGATTAGGCTTCATGAGTATGAAACTCTTCAATAGCTCTATGATCACCAAAATTGGTTGGAGACTAGATAAGGGTAAAGATTCTCTTTGGTACCAACTAATGGATGCAAAGTATCTAATTGGCATAAATGTGCTTAATATGGACATCAAACCAAAAGACGGAGACTCCTGGATATGGAAAGGCATCTTAGAAGGCATTAGCAACATTCAACAACATTGTGCCTGGAGAATTTGTAATGGGAGGAAGATCAAAATTTGGGATGATATCTGGATTCCAAATATCCCATCAAGACCCAACAAACCTACAAACTGCCCACATTTTATTGAGTCAGTTGAAAATCTTCTTCTACCTAATGGAAATTTGGATGATATTCTGGTACAAACCCATTTCAATCCCCATAATGCTAAGGCCATTCTAGTCCTGGATACTCACCCAGGGGAGAAAGACAAGATTCAGTGGAACCTAAATGACACAGGAAAGTTCTCTGTCAAATCCCTCTACAACGCCAAGATGGATAATCTCTACAGAAATGATACTACAACAAGAAATTATGGAGCAATCTGGAATATGGGCATTGCTCCAGTTATTAAGATTTTTATTTGGAAATATGCACATGAAATCCTACCCACCAATGCTAAAACAGCTAGCATTCTGCACTACATTGATCATTTATGCCAAATATGCAAAAATGGGGAGGAAACAATGACATACATATTCCTAAACTGTCATGCTGCCACTTCTGTATGGCAGGAAATCATTGGTCCCTCTCATGATCAATTTGATAACACTACAAACTTCATGGACTGGTTGAACTCCTGGTATCTGCCTGGGGCTGCCAGTAAAAACTGCAATACTTATGCTACCGCATGCCGGTTCATCTTGAATGCTAGGTGTGACCTGGTTTTCAGTCATATTCAACCAAATGCCAGACAAGCCTCCAACTGTATAAGGCAACACTTATGCAATTATAACCGAATTCATCATTTACCAGACCATATTATGAATACTTTCTCTCTAAATACTGGAGAGCCTGAAACAATTGTGAAAAATAACATTGCTCCTTACTCTCTGAACCAGTATCCTAGAGTGGACTATGGCATAATCATAAAGATATGCACGCTCCAGGACCCTGAGAGCTTGATATATTTTTCTGCTCTAACTATTATGGATTTTGCAGGAAACCCCATTGGTAACAGAGGACATCCAGGATACTATGGAGTTTGGGGAGCAACAGGAGGGGAAAACTTAGCTTTTGAATGGGCCAAAGAAACGCAGCACACTAATGTAGAAATATAGGATGAATCCATGGAAATCCTGGTCCGTTTAAGTTGCTGTATCACAAAGTTGTCAAAAGAAGATTTCACCTGAGCTGTCATGAAAAAATAAACTCTGAAGAAGAAGACAATGTTACCGGAATCAATTCAGTTACTTTTATTTTAATTATCCTCAAAGTTATCCATAAACTTCAAAATTTGGATATACTCTTAATATTGCACTATCCTGTAAGAACAATGTTGGCAGGACCAATGGCAGAAGCACCGCCAACAATATGTACCGGCCTTAGGCTCTTTTTTAGCCTGAGTTTTTCTATAAAAAAAAAAGTGATGACACTGGACCTCCAGGAGGACCTGGACGAAGACAAGGTGTATGTGGTGGGGTCTACGGGGCCAAAATTCGTACTATCATCTCCGGCAGCAAGCCCATGCCCTCAAAAGAAAAGAAGAAAAAAAAACTCGTTATTTTTCATACTGCAACTTTTGTGTTCCCAGCTAATGTTTTTAGAAATTTATCTTCCGATTTCAGTTTTCCATGCTTTCCTGTCCTTCAATACTTCGATTACTTCAATACAAACTATTATGGCATTCTTCTTCATCACCATTATCAAAATACCACAACCCTTTCTTCATCTTTCTATCTTCATTCTCTTCCCAACCACCGCTGCCACCACAAACAGAATTAACTCAAACCGAAACTTCTATCACAACAATCTGCAATCTAGTAAATCAATCTTACAGTTCATGCCAATCTGACTCAACAGCAACAACAACAATGCCCAAGCTTTTGAATCTTCAATTTCATCCTTCTGTTTTAACCCCAGAACAACCGATTACAGTCATTGCTTCTCTGATCAACAATTCAGGTCCTATGGTAGCTTTGAGTTTCTTTTATTGGGCAATTAGAATTCCTCAATACCGCCATTTTATGCGTTTTTATATCACTACTGCTTCTTCATTTATCCAGTTTGGTCATCCTGATAAAGCTCATGAAGTTTTAAGATATATGGTTGCGAGTTTTTATGAGATTGGTAAATTGGATTATGCTATAAACATGGTTTTTGAGATTCATAACCTGGGTTTACCTCCAAATGTTCATACATTGAATTGTATACTGAGGTTTATTGTTGAATCTAGTTTAATGAAGTTAGCAGAGAATGTGTTTGTTGAAATATCTGATAGAGGTGTTTCTCCCAATGCGTGCACTTATAAGACTATGATAATTGGTCATTGTAGAGAGGGTAGTAGTATTTCAGTAGTTGAAAAGTGGGTTAATGAGATGATGGAGAAGGGGTTTGTATTGGATAATGTTGCATGTACTGCAATGGTAGATTTGTTTTGTAAGAAAGGATCAGTAGATAGAGTTTTCGGGGTTTTTAAGAAAATGTGTGAGATGGGTTATCCTCCAAATGTGATAAATTACAGTGCTTTGGTTAGTCAATTATGTAAACGAGGAAGTATTAAACAAGCTTTTGAAGTTTTAGAAGAAATGGGGAAAAGAGGTTGGAAACCAAATGTTTATACACATACAGCTTTGATTGATGGTTTATGCAAGAAAGGTTGGACAGAGAAAGCGTATAAGTTGTTCTTGAAGCTTGTTAGAAGTGAGAATTACAAGCCGAATGTTCATACTTATACAGCTATGATCGGCGGTTATTGCAAAGAGAAGAAACTAGATAGAGCTGAAATGTTATTTAGGAGAATGCAGGAACAAGATTTGGCCCCAAATACTAATACTTATACTACTCTCATTGACGGGCTCGCTAAAGTAGGCAATTTTGTTAGAGTGAATGAGTTGATGGAACAAATGGTGGAAGAAGGTTGTAACCCCAATATATGTACCTACAATTCACTCGTTAACGGTCTATGTAAAAAGGGTGATTTACAGGAGGCTTATAGGATGCTTGAAATTGCATTCGAAAGAGGACTTCGAGCTGATCATATCACGTACACCATACTAATTTCTGAGCATTGTCGAAGATCTGACACTAAGAAAGCCATGGAGGTTTTCAGTAAATTGATCACTGCCGGCTGTTGTCCTGACATTCATACTTATACTTCCTTGATCGGAGCATTTTGCAGGCAAAAAGATATAAAAGAGGGAGAAAGGTTCTTAAAGGAAGCCCTTAATCAGGGTTTGGTTCCAACCAAGCAAACTTATACGTCACTGATATGCGGGCACTGTAGAGATGGAAATTCTGGTTTAGCATTGGAGATCTTTCAAAGAATGTCGAAGAAGGTTTCTGCAGCTGATTCACTGACATATGGTGCTTTAATAAGCGGTCTTTGTAAGGAATCAAAGCTCAAAGAGGCGCGAATTCTTTACGATTCCATGGTGGACAAAGGATTAACTCCTTGTGAAGTTACTCCATTAACAGTAGCTTACGAATACTGTAAGTTAGAAGACACGGTTACAGCAATGGCTGTTTTGGATAGGTTAGATACGAGGTCGTGGATTAGGACAGGAAAAACATTAATAAGGAAACTTTGCTGTGAAGGGAAAGTTGAAATGGCTGCTGAATTCTATCATAAACTATTGGATAAAGACCGGAATGCTGATCCTGTTATTTGTGCAGCATTCAAGACTGCCTGCTATGAAAGTAATAAGTATTCTATTGCTTCAGGGATTTCAGAAAGGATCTCTAAAGAAGGTTTTTTTGTTGCAGTTGTTCCTCTGAGTGTGAAGAGACTCTCAAGAGAATCTTTACAGTTTGTTGAAGCTAGCTGAAGGTAAAACATATACATACTGTACTTGAGTTGGATTTTAAACTGATTGTTTTTGACTGAAGAGTGCATTGATTATAAACAAGAAAATTTATCTATTTATTATCCTATATTCCTATGTATATGCGTTCAAATTTGAACAGTTGGGAACGGTTCACGAATTTTTGTGAACTGGAATTTAAAAGTTGGTATTAAAGGCTAGCTGTTGATGAACCATGGTCAACTGAGTTCGGTGGTCTTGTAGGATTGGCGAGCCTGATTCCCGAATCGTTGCATCCTAACTCGTGAACAAGTCTAACGGTTCACGAACCGCTGTACCAACTGTCCCAGTTTAAGATTTTGGTATATGCTTAAAGACTTATTTTTTATATCTAAGGAGATGAATGCCTCGTTTATTTCTCCTATTCTTAAAACTTTAAACCCGATCACCCCAGCTGAATTTCGATAAAAACTTTAAACCCGATCACCCCAGCTGAATTTCGACCAATAGAACTTACAAAATTATTTCTAAACTAATGGCTAATAGAATGAAAGGTCTTCTTAACAAAATTATATCTCCATTTCAGTCTACCTTCATTCCTCGAAGGCAAATATGTGAAAATATTACTTTAGCCCATGAATTAATTCGCAACATAAGAAACAACAAAAATAAGAAAGGGTTTATGGGCCTAAAAATTGACACGTCAAAAGGTTTCGACAGAGTGGAATGAGATTTCCTAATCAGAATTATGCAGAGAATGAGATTAAATGAAAAATGGTGTAATTTTGTTTATCAATGTATTTCGACCACTACTCTAACAATTCTCATAAATAAATCCCCAACAATAATTTTAAACCAACTAGGGGATTGAGACGGGGACATCCTATATCGCCATACCTATTTCTGTTTTGCATGGAGGCACTTTCGAGAACCCTTATACACAGTTAAGATCAAAGTTTAATAAAAGGAATAAAAATCCTGGTATTTTTAGGGGCGACCCCAAAAGAATTAGGGGCGACTTTTTTATTCCCAACCCATATACAAGGTTAAGGGATGTCTAAATTTGCGGAGATTACCTAAGTACCGTTACACAATCGGTAGCTTTGTAAGTGGTATTATCTACCGATTACCAACACTATCAATCTTGTGGCCGTTAGCAATCGGTAGATAGGTGAAGTTCATAAATGACTTCATAAACTACCGATTATTCTAGTTTCCAAATTCGAAAAAATTGAGATTTTGGCAAAACCAAAATTTGGGGTTCCTTAATAGTCGGAGGTTAAGGTTCCTTATTTAACTTCCGATTATTGTTGTTTCCAAATTCGAAAAATTGGTGATTTCGGAAAAAACAAAATTTGGGGCAACTTTATAATCGGACGTAAGGTTAACTTATTAACCTACCGATTATTCGAGTTACCAAATTCGAAAAAATTGAGATTTCGGCAAAAACAAAATTTGGGGCTACTCTATATTCGATAGTTATATGAACTATCTTGACTACCGATTATGGTAGGATTTCGGTAAAGAGGTCCACTGTATAATCGGAAGTCAGGATAACTCTATTTACTACCAATTATAGGCTCAATCAAAATTCAAAAAATAGAGGATTTTGTCAAAATCTCATTTTGAGGCTACTCTATATTCGGTAGTTATATGAACTATATTGACTACCGATTATGGTAGGATTTCGGCAAAGAGGTCTACTGTATAATCGGAAGCAAGGATAACTTCATTTACTACCGATTATAGGCTCAACTCAAATTCAAAAAATAGAGAATTTTTGCAAAATCTCATTTTGGGGCTACTCTATATTCGGTAGTTATATGAACTAAATTCACTACCGATTATTGTAGCATTTTAGCCAAAGGTCTACTTTAATCGGGAGTCAAGATAAATTTTTTTACTACCCCGATTATAGGATAATCAAAATTCAAAAGATAGAGGATTTTATTTTGGGGATACTTTATATTCGGAAGTTATATAAACTAAATTTACTCCCAATTGTGGATTAACTTCCCGATTGTGAAGTTATCTACCGATTGTAAAGGGTAGTTTGGCCATTGAAAAAAACGGGAGATAAGGGATGGCTACATTTTACGTTTGGGTGACCTTTTTGTCATTTTGTGTCGCCCCTAATTCTTTCGGGGTCCCCCCTAAAAATGCCAGGATAAAAATAACCAACAATGCCCCTTCAATAAGTCACTTAATATGTTATATATTGTGAAGTTGATATTCTCTCCAGTAACAACCTTGTAAAACTGTTTAAGGATTTTAGGGAGACCTCTGGTCAGTAATCAATTTGACCAAATCAGGGGGTCTTCTTTGTAGATCTAAAGACATCTTGTGATAATCCATTGTTAACAGACTCCGTTCTGTGCGTGGTTGATCACAAGAGATTCAAGTGGTGTTGTGAAGGTTTAATTGAAGATTAGAGAAGATTTGAAGACGAATAGGATTTCTTATTGGTTTCTCATATCTTTGTGAAGCACAAAAGTTGATCAGCTGGGATCCAACTAGAATAGGATTTATTCCATTGATTAGTTGCATGAGATCGACATCGCTTTATAGTTCCTTGTTGGATTCTATATTGATTGATTGTAAATCTAAACTCTGCTACTTCGGTAGTTGTTGGATAGATTGATCTAACCAGGCAAAGGAGTTTATTAGTTTAAACAGAAGAGCCTTTTCATATGACTTGAGATATATTTATCTGAAAAGAGTCAATAGAGTTGTTACCAAACAGATTTGTTGTTCCTTTACTGTTTGGAATACGATCCAAAGGAATTGTTCCAGTGCGTGCACTTATTGGATGTCGGAAGCGCAGGGATACTGAAGAAACTAAGTGAACTAGGTTTAGTTGCTTGGTATCAACTATACGAAGTTAGTTTAGATTTTGTATAGCGGCTTAATTCGGAGAGTATTCAATTCTGGACTAGGTCCCGGGTTTTTATTTTTTGCATTTACGGTTTCTTCGTTAACAAAATCTTGATGTGTCTTTTACTTTTCTATTTCCGCAATTATAATCGTTTATTATAATTAAAAGTAAAATACACAAACGTTAACTCCGTATTACTCGATAGTGATCCTATAGAGTTTGGTTAAGTCCGAACCTATTATCAAGTAGTCACACTTTGATTGTTGTATTGTCTCGGTCTCGTATCCATAGACGATCACACAAAGTGTGAATACTAATTTGTTGTATTGTCTCGACTTTTTCCATAGACAATCACTTTCGATAAGAGAACTGATATGTGGATAAATTAAAGATTGTGGTGTATTTGGGTACCCTCGTCTTTTCACATCTAAAGTATTTGATCAAATGCCTTATCCAGAAACGGTGCGATTGTACTTGAAAACACGTTGAAATCAAAGATTTTGCAGGTACAATCGATTAAAATGCTAGGTTTTCTTTCCACTTCACGCGGATTTTACTGTTCTGAACAAAAAACTTTGAGAAAATTCTATCAAAATGCTAGGGTCTGTTTTTGAGTAACTTACAATTTTTCTCACCAAATTTTAACCCGTTAACGAATCTTAGTACACAACTGAACTCCGAAAATCTTCTGTTGGATACACATTTAATTTTTTGGAAAAATAATACACTTCAAAATTTCGACCTATTTTTTTGTTCTTGCTCTGCAAGTATGCAACCTCTTTTGATCACGCAGTGAAGAAGATGAAGCTTGTATTGAAGGGTATCTATGGGATTTTACAAGTAATATTTTTATTTTTATTTTTATTTTAACTTTACATACACATGTGGAGCATGTGTTAACTTCCCAGTAATAGCATATCCAGGTGTTTGTGGGTGAAAACCGTTTCTGCTGATTTCGGTAATTTCGGTGAGTGTGGGTGATAAACAAATCAAACCCAAAACAATGTATTGCACGGGAGTACTTTTGATTCGAGAGATCAATCTGTACAATCCTGGACTAAACCAAGAAATGGACGTTCCAGACTTGCTTCGATCACAAAGTGAAGGAGAAGGGTTAGTCTTAGGGAGGGAAGCGAAGAAAGTGTTGAGGCCAGAATAGTTGATTCTGGAAGTGTGGGTGTTTTGCGACTTGTATCCGAAAGTTGAACTGGTAAGCTGAATAGAAAGCTACCAGGTGATTTCTGGATGTATATTGTTCTCCTGACCAAAACTTGTCGTTTGGTGGAAATAGGTGAAACCTATTTATACAAGTCGTAATAAAACGTACCCTGGCCTCGTAAGAAATGGAAGCGGTTGAGTGGTGGAAAAGTGGTAACGGGTAACGCCTGGAATTGATGTTTCCATAATGAAAATGCGTTTCACCACTTATTTCTTGCCATTACTAACCGCCTCACTCTTATGACACTTTCTTGTAACGGGTGCATTGCATGTCGCACGCTGTAAACCGCTTGACCAATACCCTGATGAGCATCCCCAGTTTGTGACATGTTTTGATGTCTCGAGTGTTTTTATTGTAAAACGTGTAGCATGTTGCTATGTGCGGAAAGTTAATATAGAGAGGCTTGCCGGTTCAGTGACGACCTTCGACGGTCGAGATTTTGCATTTCAGGAGGAAGGGTAGCCGTTGATCGCGGCTACCTTCCGTTTGGCGGCCAGTGGCGTGTCCGTGGTGCTGGCATGGCTTGCGTATGCCTTTGGCGTGGCCAAATTAGGGCTTTACACAAACCGTGGAATTTGGCATTGCAGCCACAAGTTTCCACATGCTTGGTGGTGAACTTGTACGGCTGAGATCCGCACCTCAGGAGGAAGGGTAGCCATTGATTATGGCTACCTTCCGTTGGTGGCCAGAGGCGTGGTAGCGTGGCTGACATGGCATGCGCGTGCGGCATGTGCGTCTGGCATGCGCGTCTGGTAAGCGCGTCTGGCATGCGCGTCTGGTAAGCGCGTCTGGAATCCGCGTCTGGTAAGCGCGTCTGGCATGCACGTCTGATAAGCGCGTCTGGCATGCGCGTCTGGTATGCGCGTCTGTAAACGCGTCTGGCATGCGCGTCTGGTAAGCGAGTATGGCAAGCGTGTCTGGTAAGCGAGTCTGGCATGCACGTCTGGCGTGCACGTCTGGCAAGCGCATCTGGAAAGCGCGTCTGGCATGCACGTCTGGCAGGCGCGTCTGGCAAGCGCATCTGGCAGGCGCGTCTAGCAGGCGCGTCTAGCATGCGTGTCTGGTAAGCGCGTCTGGCATGCGCGTCTGGCATGTGCGACATGCGCGTGCGGCATGCTGGCGCTTTTGGGAAGCTAGCGCATTTTGGGAAGCTGGAGTATTTTGGGAAGCCAACTTAGTATGGCGACCTTTTTGAGGTCGTGGCAAGTTTTGGAGTAACCCGATTGGTTGACGGGAAGTGAGGCCAGCATGCTAGGGCGTGGCCATACTTCCAACGCGCGGTGGCGGATTTGAAACGACCTGATTGGTCGATGGAAAGAGGGCCGGCATGCTAGGGAGCGGCCACACTTTTAGCGCGCTATGGCGGATTCGGTTTCCTAGCTTGTTTAAGCATGGTTTCGACCAACGGGGTCCAGTATACTGTGCGGGGCGCGAAACCCTAATTTGCAAATTAGTTGGGTTTATGAGTTCTTTGCGAGTTATCACAATAATTAGTTGGATTTTGTATGATGTCATACAAAATCTTTATCTACAGAATGCAATGTGCTTTCTGTCTGAGCATTTCGTGCAATGGCCTTAACTTTGGTACTTTGAGGTTCATGCTACTCCGCTGCGAGTGAACATAAATCCGTCATGCCATACCGATTAAGGGTTCTTCTGAGGAACATAGCATAGGAAAGTACTCAGTGATTATCCTATTGGCGAGGTGCCGAAATTGACAGAGTGTTATGGATAAAAGTGTATTGAGCGGCTCAATAAATATGTCGGTGGAGAGGTTAGTACTCGCAACACCGCTTCTTTGCAGAGTGACGTCACATCTGATGCAAGGTTTTACGATTTTAACCCTAAGCTAAAAACCACCATCAACATTAAGTCCCTTGCTTAGCACGTAACAATGGCAGTGTTGAGGGGTAAGCATGAGATGGTGACAGGCGAGAGAAAAATCGAGAGAGCAACATGTGAAGAGATCGCCAAGGAAATTTAACTAACCTTTAGTGGAAGGCATGAGAAATCCGTGATCCTTGTGTTGGCGGATTTTGCATAGATTCATCTTGGCCATGGGTCGTTGGTACCGCTAGATTGAAGTAGCGGATGGGCGGCTAGCTGAATTAGTGGATGGCGTGGTTAGCTTGGACACGGCTTGGATGCGGCTTGGCTTGGACGCGGTTTGGCTTGGACGCGACTTAGCTTGGATTGGCGCGGGCCCGACTTGGCTTGGCGCGGCTTGGGTTGGCTTGGGCGCGACTTGGCTGGGGGGATGGCTCGGCTCGGTGCGGAAGGTTTGGGCGCGGAGATGGTGGCGTTGTCTTGGCCACGGATTGGTGGCGCCATGGGGCGTTGCCTCCGCGGGCCCGGTTGCCTTTTCCGTGCATAGTTCAAACGAGAAACCTTCTTCCATCCTAATTAAAAGTGTGGCGCTTATAAAAGGAAACCTTCTTCTACCCAAACTTCAAAAGTAATATGTATATAAAGGGTGCCACGCCTCTTTTATTTTTGTAACATTGGCTTTGTTTCCTTTTCTCCGCGTTAGCAACAAAGCAGAGAAGTAGGCAAGCGCACTCCAGGTATGTGTTCCAACGTGTTTTTTTTTGTCAATGACAACCCTAGCCATAGACATGTTCTCCATGAACCCATAGAAATACTTTTGTATGAATGATTCTTCCTTGCTAGAAGTATCATAGTAATATTAGCCGTTACGCCGATAGTAAGAAGGCCAATTATTATACAAGATAGGTGCACGTGAATAGGTGGCTGCCATTAATTTTCTTCCCGTGAAAACCTGGCTTCAGGGTTTCCTTTCCCTCTTTGTGGACGTGTGCATAGTTTCTGTGATGAAAACATCTCTCTCTTGGCCGCGAGCATATTTCCATGACCAAGCGCGACTTGACCTAGGTTGTATTTTCCGCGTTTTTGCATGCTTCCCGTGGCATTGCCTAGTTTCGGCCAAGAGCGTATTTCCCGCGACATCACGTACACCCGTTGAGCGGCGTCAGTCCCTATTCCTTTAGTCGTGAATCCCATGACATGTGGCCAAAGATAAATTTCCGTAGCAAATGTGTTGTTTGTTCATAACCGATTTTGATAAGACTTTATGTATGCTTTTCTCCAAAGTAGTAATTATTCGTTTTGCTTCGTTGTAGTTACTTCAAAAGCATAAGGAATTTTGTTAAGATGACACCTGAGAAAAGTCTTGCCACTGCATCGAAAAACTTTGGTAACTCCAAGTCAAACACTGATGATGAATTTTTTACAAAGTCTTATTCACTTAGGAGATCTCATCCCAAGTATGTGGCATCCTTTTGACCGGTTCAGAAAATGAAGGAGAGGTCCAGTCGGTTCGGCGGGGGGGCGTAATGCAGTTTTGCCTTCAGAGGAAAGCGTATCATGCTTCTGCAATCGACTTCAAAATCTGTCAAAGTCCATTGCGCTCTTTTGATAAATTGATGCAATTTATGATAAGTCAAGACTGTGTGAAGGCCAATTTGACCAAGGCGCAAATCATTGATGATGTCATGGCTTCTGCAACACTTCAAATCAGGAAAGACATTCCGGGCTTGATCACTTTTATCACCAGATGGTGTGCAGATACTCATACGGCCATATGTAGGTGGGGTGAAATGACCATCTCTTTAGAGAGTGTAGCCGTCTTGCTGAACCCTTCCCATAATAGGGAATCTTGATATCACGTTGTCCGTTGATGAAAAAGAAATGTGTGCCACTCTTGACGAGAAGTCAAAAGGATTCGTTCGGAAGGATTACGAGACGAAGTGCTTCTATATCTGGTGAGTGTCTGAGTGGCTCCTTGATGAGCCGGAGTCGGACCTAGCATTAGATGACACTCTCCATGTTGCTGCGTTTTTAGCTCTGTGGCTGTCCAGAGATATTTTTGATGACGACTCTGGTAAGAAGGATATAAAACAGGAGCTCATTAAATTCGCCATTAAATTGGCGAAAGGTGGCGTTCTTCCCATTGGTGGCTTGTTTCTTGGTTCTTTGTATGCCCATTTGGATCATCTGGTCGCGGATATGTACGCTTCAAATGGTTATATGAAGGTGGACTCGTATGTTCACGTCGCTTTTCTCCAGGCATGGTTGTGGGAGCACTTCGCAAAATATGCTCCCAAACCGTTGGCTCCACTTCCTGAGTCTTGTGGCGGCTCCAGAATACTGCGCTGGTCAAATAAGCGCCCAAAATCCGGAGCAAAGCTTATCGATTTCTTGACAATGCCTATGCCGTTAGTTTTCATCACTGGGCTCCACTCCATGCGTCCATAGTTCATCCGAACACTTTCGCCGCTACTCCGAACTTGACTTTGCTTTCTGCTGAAGAGAATATGAGCGTTGGAGAGGTTGTATTTATGCGAAGCTGTATCCCCGGACACGTGCCATCTTTCTTCCGGGGGTCTTTCGAGGAAGTCCCTTATAATATTGACAGGGCGGCTCGGCATATGGGTTTTTACCAAGGGGTCCCATTTACTCATCAGCCGGTTGCTCCGGAATAATTGTTGCCAGCTGTCCTTGATGCCCGTGTTCTCGTGCCAGGTAAAAGTATTTCTTTCTTGCTCTCGGAACGAAGTCCCGTGACAACCTCCAGGTACAACGTGTTCTGGAAGGATGAGTTTCTCGCCATCCACGGATTTGTGAATGACGTGGTGGAAAATTCTCGTGGTAAGCCTCCCCCTGAGACTTTAGCAGAACATCCATTGTTGAGGGAGCCTTCTACTGCTAAGCGAAAATCTCCTAGCTCAGATGTGAACAGTCTCCAGAAGAAGGAGCGAAGGTCTAAAAATCGTGCGGGTGGTTTCCGGTCGGATACAGAAGTTCCCGTGACTTTTAATTCTTCCAACATACGGGTATGTATGATTCCTTATTAATCTTGACTGGTTTACAAAAGTCTTTTGTTTTGTTGCTGAACTTCTTTTCTCCTTTCACCATTCAGGGGCTTGACAGCACAAACGCCTTTGCCAGGCTTGCACAAAAATCGGCGAATAATTTTCCTTAAGACGAAGAAGAATCCGAAGAAGAGGAAAGCTCTGGATTCAGTGGTGATGATGAAAGCGCTTCTGAAAGTAACGCTGATTCTTCCTCCGGCGGGTCCGCAAATGAGTTGGTAGGTTTTCGCATTCTTCTCCTTCTTCTTCTTTTTACTTTTGAAACAAAACTAAATCGTAATGTTGCAGGGAGGAATTGTTTCTGAAGATGGCCTTGAGGTGGAGACTCGCCATGATGAAGGTCCAATCGTGGAAGCCGCGCATGTTGGCGATTTGGAAATGGATGTTGATAATGACGCAAACCAGATGGTGGAAAATACTCCGGCGACCGTTGGCGCAATCGTAGTCCGGAATCCTCCGTCGATCACAGATTGGGTTGTGGGCGCCATTTTCGCTCCTCCATATTTGGCTCCCCATGAAGACCACGTGTTGATTGGAGGCTTCAGTGTACCATCTAAGCATGCGGAGTTGTATACCAAAATATGGGAGAAATCCGGACATATCGCGACGACCAAGAAGATTACTAGTCGTTTCGCGTTGGTTAAGCGGGTGGAGGAAATATTATCTTCAATTCGCGATATGTGCAAAGTGACTGGCCATACCGTTTCTCGAGATGTGATCTCAAACTAGGAGTTTCACCGGAACTTGTGCGTAGACTTTGAGTTTAATGCTTCCTGGTTCTGTGAGGGATTCTCCGAGATTCAAAAGCTGCAGGCTAAAGCGGTTGATGGCCCTTCCGCGGATTTTATTAATCAACAGGCGGCAGAAGTCGAGAAGTTGTCCCAGGAGTTAAAGCTGAAGCAGGCGGCTCTTCATAGAATGATGGATATTTTCTCCAAGAAGAACAGGCCGTTGTTAAGCAATTTTCCTTGAATACTTTTACTTTCTGAACTCCTTTTCTTAGGGTTTTTTTTTGAAGGGCAAACGAAACGTCTAGTTATGGTTTGATTTCTTTTTGGATTTTTGGATTGATAGAGAATTGTTACTTGTGATAGTTTTGGATTATTTTGGAATAATGGTCTTTTGATAGGTTAAAGTCTGAATTGCGAGTGTAAGTAGCAAATCACCCGGGAAAATTGTGAAATCGTGAATGTTGCACTAGAAGGAAAATATAAGAAACCTTGGGATGATTGGGTCATCGGCTTCCATGGAAAATGTGAAAATCCAAACGATAGGTCATGTAAACATCATCTGACAAACTTACTCGTTTTAGGGTCTTTTGCCAAAACTGAGTTTTCAGGGAGTGAATCCGAGTCTTCATGTGATGCCCTAGTTTTTGTGAGAAGTCCCCAGTTGCTATTTTGTTGTCTGTGGAACATCTTCGCGACAATCTATAGTAAAGCGGAGAATCCCTAGCCCCCAGACGCAATTCTCCTTAAACCCCGCTCTTCTTGGGCGCTTCAAAGTATGGCATTCGCTGGTAGGATGATGAAAACAAGATTTGAATTTGTATCCGAGAGATTAATCTCCCACTGTGGTCGCCAATTGTTTATGGGTGAAAACCGTTCCTGTTGATTTCAGTAATTTTGTGTGAGTGCGGATGAGAAACAAATCTAAACCCAAAACAATGTATTGCACAGGAGTACTTTTGATTCGAGAGATCAATCTGTACAATCCTGGCCTAAACCAAGAAATGGCCGTTCCAGACTTGCTTCGGTCACAAAGTGAAGGAGAAGGGTTGGTTGGTCTTAGGGAGGGAAGCGAAGAAAGTGTTGAGGCCAGAATAGTTGATTCTAGAAGTGTGGGTGTTTTGCGATTTGTGTCCGAAAGTTGAACTGGCTAGCTGAATGGAAAGATACCAGGTGATTTCTGGATGTGTATTGTTCTCTTGACCAAAACTTGTCGTTTGGTGGAAATAGGTGAAACCTATTTATACAAATCGTAATAAAAAGTATCCTGGCCTCGTAAGAAGTGGAATCGGTTGAGTGGTGTAAAAATGGTAACGGGTGACGCCTGGAATTGATGTTTCCATAATGAAGATGCGTTTCACCACTTATTTCTTGCCATTACTAACCGCCTCACTCTTATGACACTTTCTTGTAACGGGCGCATTGCACGCCGCACGCTGTAAACCTCCAGACCAGTATCATGATGAGCATCCCCCAGTTTGTGACATGTTTTGATGTCTCGAGTGTTTTCATTGGAAAACGTGTAGCATGTTGCTATGTGCGGCAAGTTAAGATAGAGAGGCTTGCCGGTTCAGTGACGACCTTCGACGGCTGAGATTTTGCATCTCAGGAGGAAGGGTAGCCGTTGATCGCGGCTACCTTCTGTTTGGCGTCCAGTGGCGTGGCCGTGGTGCTGGCATGGCTTGCGCATGCCTTTGGCGTGGCCAAATTAGGGTTTGACACAAACCGTGGAATTTGGCATCGCGGCCAGAAGTTGCCACAGGCTTGGTGGAGAACTTGTACGGCTGAGATCCGCACCTCAGGAGGAAGGGTAGCCATTGATTATGGTACAAGGTAAGATTATAGACTCTTTCACTGGCTCAGAGTTGACTTCTCTAGAAGAAGTGTACAAAAAAGTATGCAAGGGGGTCAGGAGATAGCAGAACAATATTACCAATCCTACAATTGCGACCTCATAACATAAAGTATACTCAGTTGGTCCTTCATATGGAGATAAGAGACAATATTCTCATAAATAACCTAATAAAGCTTTAAATAAGCCGAACTTCTAAGATGAGTCATAAGCGAAATGAGCGGACGAAGTCAAAGGGTTCATCAAGTTGAACACATCTCTTGATACTATTTTACAATTCATCAAGAACAAACCTTACTTTATGACACCTCGAAAGATAAAAAATGAGTCCAAGAACTACTGCTTGTACCATGAAGTTCACGGTCACCATACCAATGAATGCATTAATTTGATCAGGTTCATCAATGACCTGGTCAAATAAGTTCATCTGAAAGAGTTCATCTCTAAGGTTCAAACTCCAACACCAACCAAGGAAGTCAAGAGGTGTGTCAATATGTTACACTCTACAATTAGAGTTGGAAATGACTCACAACTCGGCCTCACTGGCAGAAAGAGGAAACTCTATGAGATCAATGTCACATGTCTTCACCCGAGATCCGATGGTTTCCTACTACCTCCGGATGACATAAGGTTCACTTCCAAGAGTTGGCTGGAGTAAGGTTTCTACATTCTGATGCTCAAGTAATAGAACTGATAATTGATGAATGAGACTGCAAAAAGATACTAACCGACCAAGGATCTACACGTGATATTATCTACTTGCAAGCTGCTGAGAAGATGAAACTCACAAATTGAATGATCTCAAAGAGGTAATACCTCTACCATAATTGGATTTAATGGCACAAAAACCTACCCAATGGGTGAGGAAACTTTAACTGTTGAAGCTGGCCCAATCAAACGAACGTGGCTTTCCGGGTCCTCAACACTTGTTCAACTTACAATGTGATCCTGAGAAGGGATTGGTTACATGCAATGCAGGATGTTCCTTCAATTTATTACCGGAAGCTAAAATTTATGATAATCTCTGGAGAATACGTAATCCGAGATAACCAAGCAGTTTCAAAAGAATTAGCAGTGCTATCTCTGGATCAGCAGGAAGATCCACATGGTGGACCAAAATGATATCAATTAAAGATGCCATGTAAAAGGGCAAAAATGGAAATATAGCTTGCTTAATTAAGACACTTAGCAGCCAATCCAAATCGATCTTCACTTGAGAATCCAGAGTATGCAAGACAAATACCTTGAGTTCTAGATCGCGAATTCAAAGTTGACGTCGTGGAACTCTTGGAACAAATATACTTGCATGATTGAGGAACAAAAAATAACATATATTGAAAAAGACTTACCGCAGGTTGAGAAGCAAAACATGAAAAAACTGCTAAAAGAAAACATCGACATCATCGCCTGGAAAATGTCAGACATGCTAGGTATATATATCCTAACATCACATATCATTCTCTGAACATCGATACGAGAAAGAGAAAAATAATAGATAAGCGATACAATGCAGTAAATGCATACATTAAAAGAATGTTAAAGGCAAACATCATAATGGTATGCAAATAACCTATTTGGATCTCAACATCACGGCTGCCATGAAAATGAATGGGAAAATTCGAGTTCGCATCTACTTTACCAACCTAAATAAGGTTTTCCCAAAGGATGGCTTCCTGCTTCCTGACATGGATCGACTGGTGGAGCCAATCCAAGGTTATGATCGGTTATATTTTATGGATGGATATTCTGGATACAACTAGATACTAATAAATCCAATTGAATAAGAGAACACAACTTTCATCACAAACAAGGGGTCGTACTGCTTTAAATCAATACTGTTTGGACTAAAGAATATTGCAGGGTCGACCTATCGAAGGTTATTCAACAAAATATTCAAAGAACTGACTGGCAAAATAATGAAATGTTAATTAATCCATCAAAATCCTGAAAGAAGATGATCATCACTACGACGTGTTGAAGACCTTCGATGTCTTAAGAAAATACAAAATGAAAGTTAATCCATCCAAATGTGCTTTTGGAGTACAGGCGGCAAGTTTCTTGGTTTCATGGTGACCAGGAACGATATTGAGGTCGATTCAATATAATTCGAGCTATATATAACATGTCAACTTCAATACGCAAGAAGGATGTCCATCAACTGATTAGAGAGCTAGCAGTTTTAAATAGATTCATTCCCAAACTATCCAATATATGGATGACTTTGTTCAATCTACTTTAGAAGAAGCAACATTTTAATGGAACCTAGAATGTTAAATGACTTTCGATCAGATAAAAACGTACCTCTCATATGTTCCTATACTATCTCCACCAGTGCCAGGTGAAGAGTTATATATCTACATTTCAAATACTTCAACTACTGTGAGTGTAGTACTGGTTAGAGTGGAAGACAACAGAGATAAGTCGATATACTTCATCATCAAAACTCTAACACCACAAGAAACCAGGTACTCCTAAATTAATCTTTGTTATCTACTTATCCTCTGTCAAACTCAGATCATATTTCTCGAGCTGGAACATAACGAAATACCCGAACGAGGACATGTTATCAAAAGAAAATAAGATAGGGAGACTAGCATAATGAAGAGTCCATCTGAACCAATTCGGATTAGGGGATATCCCATAAAAATAAGTAAAGGTCCAAGCAGTGAGAGACTTCTTAGTGGATTTACCAGTTGATGATCCTAGTTTCGATCTCAAATTCTGTGAGGAATAAATGGAAGTACTTCCTGAGCCATAAATACCACTTATATATAGTGAACAAGGCACTAACATGCGTAACATTGTCACTCCATAACGCCTAATGTACACATTCCTTCAAAAGTATATAGAGAGTTTACTCAAAAGAAGTTCAGTTTTCAAAGTATCCTCTTTGAGTATTCCCTCATGCAAGGTCTGTGAAGGACATACATAGGAGTTTTCCTCACGAAGGAATTTTAGAAGAGAGTCACGTTCATTTACCATATCAACAAGAACATTGACTTTGTGCTTCAACCGAATGACATCATCAACCTGGATTCTAATGAGTTTTAGAATCACTGCACTCTCTTTGGATGCATCCTTTCAACATTAGAGTCAGACTCGTCAGTAAGATAGTCAGGAAAACACTTGTCAATGTACGTATGTTTCCTTGGAGCACAAGGTTCTTCGATATTCAAGATTGAAAAATCTTTCTCTTTAATAGACTTCAAGGAAACAAAACTTTTATTTATGGCGATGCGTTTATCAGAGACAATATCGTCCATCCTCAGATCGCTACAAACACAGACTTATGAGGTCTTTAATGTGTTTGCCTGCTCTGATACCAATTGAAAATGCGGGGGTCTAACAACCACACCTAACAATTCGTTTGGCAATCTGAGAGGACTTACTCCAATATACTTTCTAGAGAAACAACTAGAAAGTTAGACTCAATGTAGAGTAAAGTATACCAAAGAGTTTATATCTCTAACTCTTAATTCAATCTGCAATCAGCAAATAGAAATCTGCGAGCCCGATTGAATATCATAGGAGTAACTTGAACAGTACCAAAAACCAATGTTCAAGTGTCAATCAATTTAAATCAACAATCAAAGGTTGGATTATCTAATTGATTGATCTTAACGCACAACCTGTGATATTTAAATTATATAACAAAATATAATGCGGAAAAGAAATAACACAGACACCAGAATTTTGTTAACAAGGAAAACCGCAAATGCAAAAAAAACCTCGGTACCTAGTCCAGTTTGAATACCACACTGTATAAAGCCGCTACAGACACTAGCCTACTACCAATGAACTTCGGACTATACTGTAGTTGAACCCTAATCAATCTCACACTGATTCAAGGTACAGTTGTATTCCTTACGTCTCTGATCCCAGCAGGATACTACACACTTGATTCCCTTAGCTGATCTCACCCACAACCAAGAGTTGCTACAGCCCAAAGTCGAAGACTTGATAAACAAATATGTCTCACACAGAAAAGTTTATAGATTGAATAAATTTGTCTCCCTAGAAATACCCAAGAGTTTTTGTTCCGTATTTTGATAAATCAAGGTGAACATGAACCAATTGATAACCCGAACTTATATTCCCGAAGAACAACCTAGTATTATCAATCACCTCACAATAATCTAAATCGTATGATGAAGAAACTAGATATTCTGGAATCACAAACGATGAGACGAAGGCGTTTGTGATTACTTTTTATCTTGCCTATCGGAGATTAAATCTCGAGCAAATCAAAGAGAAGATAATACTCAAACTATAGAATCGGGCAAGTTAGAACACGCAACTACGAAGAAAATAGTTGGGTCTGGCTTCACAATCCCAATGAAGTCCTTGAAGTCGTTAACCTACAGGGTCTCGAAGAAACCTAAGGTTGAAGGAGAACCGACTCTAGTTTATGCAACTAGTAACACACATGAGGTGTGGGGATTAGGTTTCCCAGTTGCTAGAGTTCTCCTTTATATAGTTTTCAAATCAGGGTTTCCAATCCAAGTTACCTTGGTAACAAAGCATTCTATATTCACCGAAAAACCTGATTCAACCAAGCTAATATCTTTCAACTATTAGATCGAACTTAGCTTGTTACACACAAATGAAATGTCCCCTCATTTAAGTTTATGTAACCATACCCAAACGTGTACACCATGTTGGCTCGACAATAGTTAACCGAAGTTAGCCATATGATTACACTCATATCAATCTTATTCATCTTAACCATAACTAGTTCAAATGACTCAAATGAAATTAGTTAAAGAGCCGTTCAATTTCTATATTCTCATAGAAGTACACAAGAACACAATTGAAGCAAAATCGATTTGATTCGCTCGAAGCAATACATGAACATTATAGCCACGGTTTGCAAAGATTGCATTCCTTATTTTATAAATATTTAAGTTCATGTACACAACCGATTTTAGAAAGTAACCAACTCAAGTATGCAAAAGGGTATGCATACTTAAGTAGCCGGACCGAGTTTGGTTACGCCAGTACGCGTACGGGTGCGCGTACCAATTTACATTCCAAACTCCAGCAGAAATTCACGGACGTGAGACTTCCGCTAGTATGCGTACGGGTACGCATACTTGCCCAACACATCCAACAATCGCCAATACGCATACGGGTACGCATACTTCAGGTTCCCGGTTTTGGACTTATACACAAATGTGATAACACACTATGTTTATATCCAAACATGGTTACATGATTCTAAGCTCTTTATTTCAATCATTGAAACTTTCTTAGAGGATGAAAATAGCCGTTTTCACACACTATTAGCATCAAACCAACTTTCAAGATATTGAAATAATCATAACGAAACATTCCAAGACTACACCAAATGATTGTATCACACAAACCATGTAAGATGTTACTCGGCAATTTTCACATGATATAAGATGAACTTGGTCGAAGCGAAAGCTTGCCAACACATATTTCGAGAAATATATAAGCGATATAAACTCAGATCTAAATCTCAAATATGTATATAGAAAACTATATCGTAATACGACTTATGTCTCAATATAGGATATATAGTAGAAATAGACTTTCCAAGTGATAGATGAGTTTCAGTCTCCACATACCTTTTGTCGATGAAGTTCCACAAGCTCCCTTTAGTAGTTCTTCGTCTTCAAATGATGAACGCCGTGAAGTCTAAGCTCAACTACACAATCTATGTCCTAGTCTGAGACATCTATAAATAGGCTAGAAATCAAGACTTATAGTTTTGATCACTAACATTGACAAACATGCTTGAGATAGCAACGCATGCGAGTTCGACCGAGCAGTGCTCAAACAATTTCGATGATTTCACATCGTCGAAACTTAGTGTATTCATCAAGGATTTTATAAAGATACAAGATAACTCTTACAATATTCCACAGCCGCACTCCCCACAAAGATTTGGCAACTAAGCACAAGTTCAATTAATGACTCTCCCCCATAAAATGTCATTCCCGACAGAACAACAATAGTGACCTTACTTTTGCAAGAAAAGAAGGATTTTTTGGACATTAACAAATTACATGAAACATGAATTTCTATCCAGAAAACTCAATTAAATTAACCACAAGAGAACCCATGATTAGTTTAATCGTAAATGCTCAACATAAGATACTTACGGAGATGTACAGTACTTTCACATAGAAGTGGATCAGAGGAAGATCAATACAGCGGAATATACAAAGATTCATCCTATTTTTCATCAATATTTGCATAATGATACAATAGACTTAATCTTTGACATCAAAAGTTCATTCTATTTTCCATCAATATTTGCATAATGACGAAATAGACTTAACTTTTGACATATATAGGACAGTCATAGTTCACGGAAGTAATACACATATCCCATAAAAATTGTTGCAATATATAAAACCAATAAAGATTAATACCGCAAAATCATCTTCCAAATAAACTTTATAATTTAAATAAATAAATCTAAAAAAATTGCAAGATGAAAATCGTTGGCAATAGCTATGTGTACTCACAATAATTGTTATTCCAAACCCTAGTTATCATTCATAAAACACAAGAGTAAATTCTCATAAGAATTCTTTATCGTCCCCGAACTCCTTGTCGTCAACAACCATTGGAACATAAGGTTCATGAAGAAAGGAGTCAATTCTGACAAACCTTCTTTATTGATGTCGAACCAAGGCCTTCTGAATTTCAAGAGTCCTTAAAACAATAGTCTTTATTTGTTGAATCTCCTTCCTTGTTTTCTTTAATTCGTCAAGAACACCAGAAAACTTCTGAAGATTAGATGGGATAGCCCTTGGTTTTTTCATATTCTTCCTTTTTCTTTTCAAAGTTGTAGAGGAACGAGATTTATCTTTTTCCTTCATGATTGATGGCTTAAAAATCATATTAACATCTTTTCCATCAACAGACTTGGTGCTTGGAGTCTCCATTCCAAATATGGGATTGTGAGAATACACAAAACAAACTGTATAAGCAGTCTTGTGATAAAAAGAGTTTTCAAGGAAGGAAAAAGGAATGCAGGGTTATGGAACCTTTATACAAGTAAAATGATTTACGTACGACCAATTCACATCCATAGAAAAGGCTGAATTTTCGAAATTAACCCTCTTTCAATAATCAAAAATGGAAAATCCTTTTCAATACCAATTTATGATATGAAAAGATCAACGGAATTCCAGAAAAACAAAATAAAATAAAACAGAAGAATTTTCTTTTCTTAAAGCCTGATTTGTGCTCAACTCTTGTCTCTTTGACCAGGCACATGAGACAAGATGCACCTTCAACACGATCAAGATGCGTCGGGGTGAACAATAATCTATCCACCATTCTTTAGAGGAGTTTGTCCCATAAACTCCCCCAACTCCCTTGCTCAAGCCTGGAGGTGGTATACATCCTACCATTGTAGGTACGATTTGGAGACGTTTAGTTTCTAAAGTTGGTGCTTCTCATGTTGGTACGAAAATGAAGAGATACCTTAATGACTTTAGGTTCGGGGTGGGGGTACCTTGTGGTGGTGAGTCCATTCTTCATGTGGTTAACAAAATTCTTGAGGCGAAGAGTGAATCGACATCGATGTCAATGCTCCTAGTTTATTTCTCTAATGCCTTCAATCTTGTAAGCAGGTTTGTAATGATTAGAGAGGTACGAAACATTGTCCTTTCATTTCTAAGTGAGTAGAGCTATATTATGAAGCTCCTGCTAAGTTATATTATATGGACAAAACTCCCTTGTCAGCTTAGGGAGTACAGCAGGGGGATCCTCTCGGTCCCATGTTATTTTCTTTAACTCTACACCCCTTGATACATGGGATTGCAGATGCATGCTCTTTAGACTTGCAAGCATGGTACTTAAATGACGGGACCTTGGTTGGGGACACATATATGGTGGATAAGGCTTTGGACATTATTCGGCAGGAAGGTGTTTTTTTAGGGTTACATATGAACGTCTCGAAGACTGAACTCTTTTGGCCCACAGTAGATAGCATATGTTTGGTTGAGGGTGTTTTCCTGTCTCACATATGCCATCCTGCGGAGGGTGTGAAGTTGTTGGGGGGACCTGTTAGCTTGAGCCCCCAGATTTGTAAGAACATGGTAGTTAACAGAGTTCATAAGATCGCGACTTTGATTGATGTTATACAAAACCTCAAAGACCCCCATGGTGAGATTTTATTTCTGAGAAACTGTTTGGTGTATTTAGGTTATACTTTGCTATGCGTACAACTAAGCATGAATATTTGGAGGAGGCACATGTGGTTTTTGATAATTATCTCAAGCAGTTTCTTAGACATCTTATTATTGGGGATGGGCCGGGATTTGGTCCCCTGCAACAGGGGCTTGCTACACTTACCATCAAATATGGTGGGATTGGTGTATATACCATGGAGGATACCATGCAATATTGCTATTTGGCATCTTGTTTTCAGACAAAAGCTCAGCGGGAGAATATTTTGAGACAATCTGGAGTTTCTGGTTTTATTCCAAGTGTTGAGCATGCACTTTCCATATACAAACATGTATGTGGTATTGAAATTTCTTCATTACTCATTGACATTATTTCCCCCCATTCTAAGAGATTATTGGCAATCAAGTACTTCGATGCAGTGAAAAAGTTTTACCTGATCAATTTTTTATGACAGAGCGTGATTCAGCTTTGTGGAAGAGTAACAAGATCAAACATGCACAAGATTATTTGTGGGCCATTCTGATTGATGGGATTAATCAAAAACTTGGACCTTGGAATTTTAAAGCTATCATGTGTTATAGGCTTGGAATCCCTATTTTCGAAAAAAGGGACACTTTCTCCAGTTGTGGTAGGGAGATGGATATTTTTGGGGATCATGCCTTACATTGCTCGCATGGAGTGGGTCTCAAGTATAGACATGATATGGTTCGGGATACCTTTTGCACATATTTCTATCATGCGGGGGTCCCAGCCAAGAAGGAAGTGGATTTAGGGTTTCTCTTAGACACCGGACTGGCTTTGAGACATGCATATATCTTGGTATACAATTGGGATAATGGGAGTGATGTGTGTATGGATGCCACAGGTGATTTTCCTTCCACAGGAGTTGGAGTGCGTGCTTTTGTTCCTGTCCAGGCAATTAGTCAAGTTGTTAATTGAAAAAGAACCAAATATTTAAAGAAGTGTACAACTCAGGGATTTGGTTTTGGGGTGCTTGTGTTTACCACCTTATGTGAGTTGGGCAGTGATACTATAAAGTTTCTGAAAAGACTGCGCAATTATATGGCTAGTCATGATGCGAATGTCATAGTGGGGGATTTTCTTTTCCATATGATTGGGGTTGTCATTCAAAAAGGGATTGGGTCCCAACTTGTTTCCAGGCTCCTATCTAATTCTTGTAATTTTTTCTCGTCTGATTAATAATTAAGATTTTGTTTTAAAAAAAAATGACGAGTAAATGTGGTGAATTGCACCACTATCAACTATCCGTTTATTGTTAGAACATGATAAAACAGTACCTGCAAACTTTGCATATGGGGATACGTTGTTAATGCCTTCATTTTCTGGTCAAGCAAGGAGGGGAGACGAGTATATTGAGCAGTGATGATACTGGGTGCAGTGTATGCAAAAGCATAAACAACATCAAGAGTGTGTGACTCTGAATCTCTCAGTTTTGGCAAGTCCTTGGGGTAGCCGTTCAACTTCTAGCAGGTAGGTTTGGTGTGTCCATGCTTATTGCAGTGCTCACAGAATGGCCTTGGAAGTTTATTGTTGCTATTGTTGTTTTCATTGGGTGCAAAGGACCTCTGATGTCTAGGTTCACTTCGAGATACACTCGATGTTGCTGATTCAACAGAAGTGATAGAAAAGGAGTTGATACCTTGTTGTTATTCCCATTGTCTAAAATTATTATATTATTTGGCAGGAGATGACATAGGCTCCATAATACAAGTGGTCCGAATGAATCCAATTGATCCCACAAATATTTGACACTAAGTATAATACATTGCAACATTTAAGTTGTGTTGTTTTAGTGTAACATTGAATTGATTAAAAGCAAACGTCTTATGGGAATTTGTATGGGAGAAATGTGCTTTGAGTTCCACCCATATATCACGAGCTAATGGGAAGTACATGATGCTTGGTTGAATTTCCGGATCTACATAGTTGGAGATCCAACTTCCAACCAAATCATCACATCGTGTCCAAGCAGGAATATCTTATGCATATGTTGTTTTCCTGATTGTGCCATTGATGTATCCTAGCTTATCTTTAGCACTTATGGATTTAGTTATGCCTCTTCCCTAGGTACAATATTTCTCACTGGTGAGCAAAGGAGTGAAGATCATAGTATTAGGATTATCAATAGGATGTATACCGTAAGTACGAGTTATGAGGATCACCTGAATCATTTGTACAATTGCTAGGAGATGTAACTAAAGAGTTGTGCTTGCCTTCGATAGTCATGGAGATGCGAGAAAAAAAAAACCCTAACTTAGCTCTAGTATACTATCAAGAGATTTTGAGATTGGAATTTGTTTCCTACACAACTGTTTTGAGATTAACTTCATTGGTTCGTATTTATATTAGTTACATGACACAAAGGTTTACGAAGATAAGGATGCGTTGGATTTTGGGTTAAAAAGTTTCAAACCATTTTCCCCCCACCCTCTCTCCCATCTCTTCTTTTCCCTTTTCTTATATTTTCAACCCTAGACGCCTCCACCCTCTTATGGACCAAATTCGAGATCGGATTTCTTTTCTCCTTGCTTGTATTTCATTCTTTCTTGTTTCTGGGTTCTAAATCTTAGGTTTTTAAAGTGCAGTTTAGATCAAAGTTCATTCGGTTTCCATTATGGTTTTTTTCCGTCCAAATCTTTGTGGTGTTGTGCTGTTTCTTTTTCCTTATTTTCCTTCATTTCCTATTTCATAATCAGTCAAAACTTTGTTTAAAACTTTCCTAACTCTTCTAGAGCGGTTTCAATGGTGGTTGAGGTTTGAATATGGTGGTGCAAGTGAAGGTGGAGACGTTTCAAAGTTGCAGCTTCAATCAAGTAAAGAGTATGGTGTCTTTGGTCGCATGCAGTCTGATCTACTCACCCATCTGTTGCTTTTCTTGTCAATCCGTTCTACTCAGAGATGATTTGATCTTGGAGGTTTGATTTGGGTGTTTATTGTTGATGGGTTGCTATTATTGCTCGTGTGATTTGCTGATTCATCTCAGTCTTTTTATTTTTCTTTTCTTTCTTCAATCAACATTTAATCGAAATTACTGTTTTCACCAACCAAAGGTACATGTTTATATTGATCAAGAAAGTGTCAACCGGTTTCGTTATAATTGTTTGGTTTTGGAAGAAGAGGATCTCTTAGTGATGGATCTTAAGCGGATGGGAATCCGGTTAAAAGTGACGACGGCGCCGGAGTTGGAACATAGGTGGTCGGAAAAATCGTTTAGCTCTTTTAGAGCTAGGATTTCTCTCTTCTATTTGACTAATGTCTTGTTAGTCAGGAATATGATTTTATTACTAGGTACTTGTTTGTATGTGGGGGCACTCACAACATTACGTGAGTTTTCATTTCTTGGCCCCTTAGGCTAGGGTCTTTTCTTTGAGCTTCTTATTGTGCGATGAGGAGTATGTATGTATTATGTATTGGGGATGGTACTTTGTACGAACTGTTCTACCTATAAAAATCTTTATCTACCGATCAAAAAGGGAAGATACGGATGCGTCAACAAAATGACCAAGAAAAAAAGGAATACTTGATCGGAAACATAATAATTGCTAACTATCCATAAAGAAGGAAGAGTACAACTTGTTAAAACAACTCATCTAATGAGCGGTTTATATGTTGACCGGATTCATTCTCATACAACTATCTACATGACTGAGTTCCATGATTCATGTATATGGTAAAAATTGAGCAATGCATTAGAAATGACGCAAGAGTTTAAAACCATACACACTAATAAATATCTTGTTAAGCCATGAGACTTTACACTTTTCCAACACAAACAAATCAAACTAATTTTGGCACAGACCCACCATAAATATATCTATTAATTAATAATTTATCCTAGAAGTTTTAATCAATCGGCTAAATGAACGAAAATAAAAGAAAGGGAGAGAAGGCAAAATAAAACACATGCAACATGAAATTTCTTCTTTCATTACAAAAATTGATATATTACATGATCATCATTAAGCCCTGATGATCAAAATACCCTACTTAGAAGAAGAAAAAAAAGGACTAGAATTCCAAAGAGAAGGCCACCTTCCATTTCTCTTACTACAGTAGAACGTCTATATAAGAATATCCTGGGACCACAAGAAATTATTCTTATATCGAGGTTATTCTTATATAGAGGTCTACCTTGAAACGATCAATAAAAATTTGTTATATGTGTATCTAGGAAAAAACATAATTTGACACAACAAACGTCACAATGCATCTAGGCAATACAAATATTAGTTAAATTTTGCTTAGTTTCACATGTATGATAATTAGACAATACCTAGGAGAACATAAATTTTGTTTCACATGTGAAATTTGTTTCGTTTCACATGTGAAATTTATTTCGTTTCACATGTATTAGTCAAATATACGAAGCTTGCAATAACAATCCACACAAAATTCAACAATGATATGGAAAATTGAAAAATAAAATCATATGATTAGAGATATTTGAATGAGTCGTACAAAAAAAAAAACACATCATACCCGCTGAAAAGTAAAAGGATTTTTCAAATTGGTTAACTGAATATTTTCGTCTTAAACTTTGATGTACGACATGACTTATATTATCTATATAATATTGCGAATTATTCTTATATGGAGGTAAGTTCCTTAAGACGGGACCGGAAAAAATTGTGACTTATTCCAATATGAAGTTTATTCTTAAATATAACTGGCCCAAATCGGGACCAATTTTTTTTATTCATATGTGGAGGTTATTCCCATATGGAGTATTCTTATATAGAGGTTCTACTGTACTAGACCTAGTATTAACACTACTACTCAGCCTGCATGCACTCCATCAACCTTCTTCTTCTTATCAATTAAATCATCCTTTTCTTGATCAATTAAAAATGTATAAAGATGAAATAATATAAAGAAAGATCAATGAATGAATGAATTACCACCAGACGTACTAGTGCACTCTTGCACTCCTCTCATAAACTTCCGCAAGTAATTTAATATTTTTTTGTTTCTTATTTACTTTTTTAACTTCCTTTTTCTTCTCATCAGCAACAAGATTTTCTTCCTGTTCATTTTAGCATCAACAGGATTCCCAACCACATAATCTTCTTCATCATCCGTGTTAAAAAGATCCTCAATGAATTGTTCTACACATTTTGGACACACGCAAGTCTCTGCATTGGGGGATTGATATGCATTGTTTGCCTCAGACTGTTATAGGAACTTGTAGTATTGTACTATACATGATCAGTTTGCATTGCCATCTTGGGGCCCAAACTCGGAAGAAGAGCCATCACGAAAACAAACAAAAATCTAACAAGTGTGTTACTCCCTCCGTCCCAAATTAGATGAGCTAGTTTTAATTTGCACAATTATTAAGGCAAGGAGGAAATGGGAGTATGCTTTAGTATTTATTACAATTATACCTTTATGGATAATAACTAGTAAAACTTATAAATGATTTATCTCTTAAACTATACCACGGTTTTCGTAAATTTTACATCGTTGAAAAGCATTTTAGAACACCTACTTAACGAATATAAACATGGCTATCAAATTATACATGTTTCTTATAGTAACAATAATCAATTAAATAGGTAGTTTTAGAAATATCCCTTAATTAAAGAGACAACTCATCTAGTTTGGAACAAAATTTAAAACCAACTAGTTCATCTAATTTAGAAATATCCCCTTATCTGTACCGAAAATTTATTATCCGAAATTTCGGATTTCGGATACCCGATACAGATATCATATATTTTTTATTATCGGATGCGGATACAAACTTCTCAATATCCTGTAGGATAATTATTCGATATCCGATAAAATAGGTAGATACTCTGTCCGTCCCAAATTAGATGAGCTAGTTGGTTTTAAATTTTGTCCCATAAATAGATGAGCTATCTCTCTAATCAAGGGAATATTTCTAAAACTATCCTTTTAATTGATTTATTGTTACTATAAGAAATATGTATAATCTGATAACCATGTTTATTTTCGTTACATAGGTGTTTTAAAATGCTTTTCAACGGTATAAAGTTTACAAAAATCGTGGTATAGTTTAAGAGATAAATTATTTATAAGTTTTACTAATTAATATCCATAGGATATCATTGTAAAAAATAATGAAAGATACTCCCCTTTCCTGCTTTCCTTACGAATTGTGCAAACTACAACTAGCTCATCTAACTAGGAACGGAGGGAGTATATAAAAAACTATCATTATGAGTTAAGGTATCCTTATTTTTAACACGTGTTGATGATTATGATTGAAATAAAACAAAGGATTGACAAATTCATCAAAATCTATTTTTTTTTATTATTATAAAATCACGAAAACACGAAACGATTAAAGGCAAACTAAAAAATTAGGTGTTTTATGTAAATTATGTTGGAAAAACAGTGATGTGGCCCATGTGCCACATCCTTATATGAAACAGTTTCATCTAAACGATATGTCTCTACGCCTAAGGTTGTGCCTCTTCCTTCTAAATTAGGTGTCTTTTGGAATTGGTTCTCACGCCTGGTTACTCTTGATGGAAGAGTTATTTAAGGATATTAACCTGCAGGTCCCTACACTCACTGAAAAACAATCTCTACATTCTGTAACCATCAAACGGAGAGATATAACGAAAAGCAAGAGAGTAGACAGGTCATGTATTAATTATTCTTAATTACTTAGTTTTTGTGTATTCTATTGATCATGAAAGCGATTGGAATTCTACATCTTCATTGGGTCTTCTTTATTGGTTATTTCATTCGTTAAAATCAAACCAACAATGACCAGAGGTATGTGATACATCTTTTTTCCGCATAAAGAATTGTGAAAAATACTAGAACCACCCTATTATATGGGTTCAATATTTAGAAGTCCCACAAAATGGATCATCCACTATCAACTCCATACTTTCACTTTTTGATATTTCTAGGCCCAGAACTTTTATATTTAGGGCTTGATAATAAAGTGATATTTTCGTAATACCAAGATTACCCTTTAGTATAAATAGGTAATAAAACTAGGTCTAAATTTCATTTTCGGTTTCATTTTCTTTTTCACTTTCTCTCTCATTTTCTTTTGCTCCCTCTCTGATGAAGAAACAAGCCGAGAAGACACGATTTCTAAGCGAATTTTTCAGTGAAAAATTATTTCAAAACCTAGATCTAAGCTTTACAAACAAAGATCCTGATTATCTGAACATAAATTCGTCATCAACATCACTTGTTCTTCGAAGATTCGATGAAAATCAATAGAAAATGAGTGATAATCCACTAGTGGAGAATCAGTTTTTAACCACTTTCTGGGCTTTGCAAAAACAACTTCCTTGGACCAACATAATTATGCATGCTGTGAGAAAAAGTAGTTTTTTTTTTTTAAAATAAACCTTTTTCCTTCATAGTCGTTATACTACTGGTATTTTTGTAAATATCAGGGATCCTTAATAAAGTATATCAACCACCGTGGCACACATACCAAAAAAATAAAACTATTGTGTGCGCAACTAGTTCATATAGCTCCAGAGTCCAGATTTAGAACCAAGGGTTAGATGTAAGTTAGAATATGTTTATACGGTGATGATGAAACCTCGTTTCTAACGAGATCTTAACTTATCTTTTATACCCATTTTCATTGCTCTTTTTCTTTGTTGCAATTCTTCTCCCTAGTTCAGAGCTCCAATTTAGAGAAAAAAATATCAAACAAACAAATCGCCATGATCAAATAAAAGCAAACCCTAACCAACAAGTGATTCCAAAGTTATCAATTTTTTTTTTCCAAAACCGATTTATTTAAAACCTCTTTTTTTTCTGGTTTCAATCTTCATCAGGTAAACCTGTGGGTTCACAATATAATTTTTGTTTTTTAATTTCTTGAATGTTAGGGTTTTAGTTAAATTTTTGTTTTGTTTTTGTATGTAGAATACCTTCAAGTGGATTTATCTTCGGGTATAACATCTCCGTCACTTTGATTCAATTTTATTGGTGTTACTAGGGATTTTGTTGGTTTTACTGAAGTTCTCAGATTTTATTTTTATTATGTAAAAGGGTTTCTATTCATATGCTAACTGTTAAACAAAACTGTATTTGTTTGATTTGTGTTTTAGGGATTTCAATCTTGAGATCTAGTTTTCATACTATTCTTTGATTTTTATTTGGTGTGTAATCGAATTACTTTTATATTTGAGTTAGAATCTTTTCTGTGTTCTTTCTGTTGAATTTGGCTTTTAAGATTATAATGAAACTTCATTTTCTACTTTGATGTACGTAGTTGTGTTCAAGGAATTGTGTTTGTATTATCAGTCTTTGGTGTTTGTGTTCAGGTTTAAGATGAATCTAGACTGTTAATTAATAATGTCTACATGTTATTTCGGACCAAGTATTTTATGTTTATGTTTGCGTATGTAATTAGTTTTAGATTAAAATGTTTGCTGAATAAACTGCAACTCGGAGACTTTTGATAAACACCATGATGTAGATATCTGATTTTCTTGTCATCGCATATGAATTCAGATTTTTTTTGGTTTTTATGAATGACAGTGAATTTGTGATAGCTTAGGATGAATATCTCAAGGGATTCTAACTATTGCATTTGATGTTCTTCTTGATCCCAACATGAAGGAACCTAATTTATATTGTTGTGCCTTTTTATTCCAGCATGATTGATTATGATCAGGTTGCATATGCAGAAAGACTATGTGCATATTTATGCGAATTGATTGTTTAGAGTGTAGGTTTTTATTTAATATGGCTTTTATTTAGATGTATATTGTTAGTGATATAGAAATCTCTAATATGTAGGTTTTATATTATGATATTGAGAAGCAATGTTGCATTTTCTATTGTTGCTTATAATGGGTGTTTTTATTAGATAACTATGGCTAGGTGCAAGTATTTGGACTCCTTTGGTTGATACATGAAGGTCTCCACATAATGGTTTAGACAGTCATGGCAGTTCATTTTCAAGCGGTGGGCATAAGTCTTATCTGTCGTCGGAGGATATACATTCTCCTAGTGAAGGTTCAAATCAGTGGAATGAGGCTCTACTGCAGACATATAGTGATACTGAAGCTGGCAATAAAAAAAAAAGCATGATCAGTAATGTTGTTGTTTTCTTTTACTTCCCTTAATATATTAGCTATTCCATGTTTCTTATAAGATTTAATGATTTTGTATTGTTTTGTCTGCCAATTAATAATATTGTTTCTTATAGGATTTAATGATTTTGTATTGTTTTGTCTGCCAATTAATAATAATATATTAGCTACGTCTTGTGTGTAGGTGATAATTGTCTGCCAATCAAATTCAATGACATTGGACAACCTATAGGACCTCTACCCACAAGACGTATGCCACCACACATGGAAAGATGAACATAAATCTTGTCTCACCAGCTTATTTCATCCTCCATGCTTGCAGTAAGCTTTTATTTAATCTCAATGGATCTAATATTCAATTTTCAATTATCCACCTTGCTTGATGTAAATGACTTGTGCTTTTTACGTATTCTGGTTATGAATTTTTGTAGTCTTGCTGCGAATTTTTCCTTCCTTCAACAAGCACTTGTATATTTTCGTTTCCTTCAATTTTTAACAAGTCTCGAGATCCTATGGACCAGTAAGAATCAGTGTAGTGTTTGTGTTTACTGGGAACGCAGACACATTAGTGCTGATATTGAACTGGTCAAGAATTTTTTAGGACTCTGCTGTTAGAACTTTGTTATTGAACTTCTAATGCCAAAACTTATTTTTGCTGCAGGTATATCATTATGATCAGTTGGGCAACTAAGATCATCTTTTTGATGGTTTCTAGCTTGATCATTGATTGCATGCCTTCTTCAATTTTTAAAATCAATGAAATTTCACAACAAGCCTTTAAAATAGAGCAAGAACAGGACTTTGTTGTCAATTTTGTTTTGACAAGTTCTCATATTTTATTCACATGGTTGAATAGTTTGTGTACAAGTACTGAGTTGTTATTATTTTGAATTCATTTTGTTTGAATTTTTTACAGGTGGAATGAAAGTTTGTACACACAAGTAGTAATGGATGCATCTATGGACCTCCATATACTGAGTGTCAACTGGCAAGTCTGCTGGGTAAGGATGTGGACTTACTCTTAATTAAGACTTCTACCAATTCATTGTGTATATTTAGGTTCAGAATCTCAATTTTTTCATGAGTTATGGATGGGAATTTTACATAGAAAAGTGTATTCAGTTTACTTACTATGCTGGTGTTTTATTTATTTAGTTTTTCTAATTTTGTCAAAACCTGGATGCAGGATACCCTTGAAGCAGCAAATTTCAATGAGTATAGCCGGAAGACTCTTGTTGGAATCCTGATTTGTTAGGGTTTAATCTCATAGAACATGTTTTGTGCCATATATGCAAGAAAGAAAAGCCTAGTTCTGTTTTGGTTTTTATGACTGGGTGGGATAACATTAATGCTCTGAAGGATCAGCTCCAAGAACACCCTCTTTTAGGAGATCCTAGCAGAATTTTGTTGCTTGTGTTCCATGGATCAATGGCTACCCCGGAACAGGTATGTGAGCACAGACTTGTAAATTCCATGATAGTCCATGCTATTATGTTATTATTATCCTTCTGCCATGCTAGTAGCAATGATGCGAGCAGATTCCTTGTCTTATTTCCTCTTCTTCTTCTTTTTTTCCGTTAATGGATGTAGTCTTGGTTGGTTTTTGTTTACAGCTTAGGGCCTCAACAATGGAACTGATTTGAGCTAGGTTGTCAGAAAATGAAGGGATAAATGGTGAAGTCTTACCTTCTGCTAGTGCTGAAACTTTATGGTTTTTTAAGCTTGTAATAGGATGTTGGTCAAGGTTTTCCAACTAAGTCTCCAAGTTTTCCAGACTTGGAACTTGCAATATTTTTAGAAAGTTGAAATTGTAAACTGGATACACTTTTTAATACAAATTGAGTTTAAAAGTCATTATCAATTTAATTTTGTTAGATCCAGTTTTGGAGACAGGAGTCATTATTTGTTTAATTACGATTCAGCTTGTAGTAATTCAGTTGAATCAGCTTTGGATTCAGCTGAATTAACATCAATTTTTTTAATAAAATATCACCAGTAAAACCATTATATCCATCAGTATGTGTCGGTAGACTGTTGAAGAAAGTGGTTTTTTGAAAAATTCAACGTTTGCCAGACACAGTCGTTTTGAGAATAACCACTTCTAGATTACAACTGATAGAGACAGTCGTTTTTAATGATAGTACTTCTTGTCATGGCAGTGGTTTAACTTCCATTTTCCACTAGTGATCAACAACAACTGAATCTGAATATTCTCCTGGAAAATCAAACGAACAGGTAACATTTCAATTCAATCGGTTGATTTAAATCTTAGATTTCGATTTTTATTTTCTAAAAAATCATTTGGAAAAATTTAATAGTTTAATTTCAGTTCAAATCTATTACTGAAATCATAATCAGAGTTAGATTTGTTGTAATCTCACCTCAATTTTACTTTTGAGAGAAATTTTTTCAAAGAAATTTCAAAGAAAATTTTCTAGGGTTCTTGAACGAAATTGGATCCATCTTTTAATCTCTTATCTTGATCGAAAATCGGTTTTCAGATTCGAAATATGTGAGTCATCATCTTTTTTACCCATTTATTTGATACGAATTTCATTTACTTTGATTTTCGAATTGATTTGAGCTCATCTTTAGTGGATTTTGTTCTTGGCAGATTGTTTTAAGTTCAAATATATTTGCTACATTCAGTACCTTGTCCTGCGGATTAAAGCTTAATAAACGAAGATACCTGGTAGCGTACGGTTGAATCTAAACAATTTCGACAGAAACTCAGTGAAATTAGATAAGTTTCTTTGAGCTTCTTTACGGTTCATGAGATTGCTGGATAAAACTTGTAGAACAGGAAGAGAAAATATGTGTAAACTTTTTTTTAATGTGAATATGATTTGAAATTATGATTTATTTTAGTGTTTTATAGGTTTGTTTTTTGAAATATATGTATTACTGCAGTTCTGAAATAATTTCTTAACTCTCAGATTCAAAAATACATGTAGGTGGACTGTAAAGTAAACAAAATGATATATGAAGTAATGGTGATCTTTAACTTGTCTTATCTCTTATTTGCAGAGGGAAGTTCACTGGCATCGGAACTGTGTTTGTTGGATAAGGTACATGTTCTGTTTCATTAGATGTTGCGGTAATTCCATTCTCTTATGATGATTGAAAAGGAATACACAGATGCAGGTCTTGAAGTTTATCCTTCAACAAACTTGAGTGTTTCAAATTTCAGTAACAATCTTTCTCAAACAGATAAGCTACATGTTCTGTGATTCTCATTACCTTAAAGTCAATTTATACTTCTGTGCCTTCGCAATAGACAATTTAATTCAATATAATCTTATAATGCTTGTCCATGAATGCAAGTTTCTGAGTTTCAATTTCTAAGACATAAAGCAAAGTATATCTTCAGTGTTTCTGTTTTCAATTGCTAGGACAATATTGACCAAATGAAGTTTTAGAAAAATAAGGTTCTTAATGACTCTATACATTGTTTACGTGTATGTGTGGATTGCAGGGAGTGGTGGTGTTGATATTGATACCACAAAAGTGGTTAAGAAGATGAGGATGGTGTTGTCGAGTGAGCTTCAGGTAAACATGACTCCATAAAATTTGATTGTGATTGCCACATTTATAGGTATCTATATATGTTGGCATATGGATGTGTAACTGCTAGTTATATGAAACCTGTAACTAGCAGGATGTGTAACTGCTAGTTACACACCCTGGGATATAAAGTTTATGTTCTATATATTGCAGGTTCTTATTAAAAGATATATCATGCATATCGGAATGACTAGATAACATTGGTTGGCAGTTGCTTTATGGCCAGCTTGTTCTCAGTAAAGGACCATCATTCGGTTTGGATAATGATGTAGCAGTAACTAGCAGGATGTGTAAAGTTTATGCTCTATATATTTCAGGTTCTTATGAAAAGGTATATCATGCATATTGGAATGACTAGATAACATTGGTTGGCAGTTGCTTTATGGCCAGCTTGTTCTCAGTAAAGGACCATCATTCGGTTTGGATGATGATCTAGCTAAAGAAGCGAGTAAAGCATGTCAATTCTTTATCTTAAAACTCTCTCCTTCGAATCTTCCATGAAAAAGAAAAAAACTATTCAATGCACTCAAATTCTTTTTGAAGTTTTTCTTTGTGAGTAGCTTAGGCATAGAAGCAAAAGATAGCAGAAGAAGTTGCTTCGGTACTTAGTATTGGTGTTGATCTTAATACAATGCCGACTGAAAAGTTTATTTATTTTGTTTCAGATCGTAACAAAATAAATATGAGAGAGTTTGGAATATAATACTTTTGAGTTTCCGTTCATCTATGAAAAGATGGTAACTACATCGCGCGCTAGGGCAGAGTATGCTGGAGTTCCTGTACAGAAATGTGTGCTTATTGCTGGAGGCCAATCTGGTGTATCTGAATCTTAATGCATAGTCATGCCATGTATCAATCTGCGGAGCAGGTCTGTGATTTCTTATATAAATCATCATACATTATACTTTTATTGTACAGTTCATGATTTGATCATATTTGCAGAGTGTTATAACTTGGCAAGATAAATGGACTTGTAGCTACTAGTTACATGTGCTAATTAGATGTGTAACTTATATATACACATGATAATTAGATGTGTAACTTATAGATACACATGCTAATTGGATTGGATATAAAGTCTATGTTATATGCATGATGATCGTTTGCTAGAAAGTAGTGGTGACAGTCGTCATAGGTAATTATTTGATTTCAGTTTATGCTACAGTTAAGATTCGATTTCAGTAAAAGCCATATTTGATTTAAATGAAGGAGATTTAGTTGCTATTATACTATGAAATATCATTAACTAAAGACATAATTGAAGAATCTGGATTAGCTGAATCATTAGGACTTTCAGTTGTCTTAATGTATGAGAAAAGTGTTGGTGAAGCTTCTAATTGGGTTGTTTATTTTCCCGTTTACATGTGTTTGAAGTCTTTATTGTTTAACCACCTTTTCAAGGATGAGATAGTTCATGAATTGACCTCATCTTTCGACGTGAACTTCGTATTGCAGATAGGAAAATTTGAGCTTCATATCATGGAGGGAGAGTTTGCTGATCCTCAGATTGTAGTTATGCTTGGTGAAAACGGGACAGTGAAGACGACATTTCCTTGCTTGCTAGTACACCTTTTTAGATCCCTTTCTTGTTGTTTTTAGTTTCAAATTCTATGTCTAGACTGCGCATTTATTCACATTACACAAGTATGATGCATGTGTAACTTCTAGTTACACATGTTATGTGCTTGTGTAACTCCTAATTACACAAGTAGGATACATGTGTAACTATGAATTACACTAGACAGATGCATGAGTATCTTCTACTTACACATGCTAAAATGAACAAACCTTGTAACCAAAAAATTACGCATGCCAGTTACACAAGATTTATGGATGTGTCGAAGCACTGGGTGGCAAGGCAAGTTTATCAGACATAATGGTAAAAGTAAATCCTCTTCTTGCAGTTACATCCTTACAGAAAGCAGCAAGAAGGGCAGTTCAGCTCATGTCTCTTCTTCCATAGCCACTTCAAAGAAATAATGAATCCTCCTGGAGATCACCAAGAAAGCTGTCGAGAACAGTTTAACATTACCGTATAAGTATTGAACTCACTGATTATGAATAAAGCTAAAGCAAGGAAGAATTTGATTATAAAAAGAGAGAGCGCATATCAATAATCAATACCCTTATAAACCAACTGGAAACACTTGTCAAGAATAGTGGCAAGAGCTTTGATAATGTAGTTAGTTCTGAGAGGGAAGTGGCAAAACAAGAGAATTTTGCTACATAACGAACCAAACAAAATATCATGAATCACACATTTACTAAAAGGTAAAAGCTGATGCCTGCATTAATCTGACAAGTTTAACTAGTAAAGCAAGAGTATTCTGAAATTTGAATATACTCCTAAAATCCAATTTCAACACCATACAATTGCACAAGCAAGAGTAACCATCTCTGTACATGACAGTACTTTCCCTGTCAAAGTGTTTCATAGTGATAAAAGAAGCCTCTGAATAAGCTGTATGTATGTGTAATAAATATACGCAATCAACTGAAGTTCATCCTGCACGAGCTGCTAACAGATATAACAAAAACAACAACAACGAGTAGGACATCGACAAAGCAATGGAGCTTAACTAAGAAAAAGGAACTGCCATAAATTTGAGATTGATAATATAAAAACAGATTAATAGGCAAGGAGCTCATCATAGGGATGGAAAGCGTACTGGTCAAAAAGTTGGCTATCCTGTTGAAAATGGAGGTCTGATGGAATACTTTTTTGGCAAGGATGGAACATCATGCTTACAACGTGAAAACTTCGTTGAATTTTTGAGAAATTTGCACAATGAGGTACATTTAGTTTCCATCTCATGCCCTTGTTAACTATTTGCTAGCACTGATAATTGTTTGATTTCTTAACATGTATGTAATGGAAATGCTCATCAGGTCTGACACCCTAATTAGTTGAGTACTTGAATTGAACACTGCACTCCGTTATGGCATCCATTTTTTGAGTACACATGCAGTTGTTCTAGGTTCTCTTGCTCTATTCCTAGTGTGTTTTATATCGGGATTGCGGGTACTCGATAATCAAAAAATGCTTGGAGGACAGGGAGCCTAAAGGCTTTGTGATAACATTGTTGCTTTAGATTCTTGTTCTTGTCAAGTTGTGGGTGCATGCCAGTGACGACGTACTTTCACCGGGAACGTCGTTACTGCAACTACGTTTGGATAAACCATGAGTAAATATTAAAAGAAGAGGAATCAAAAGCGACTTCGTTCTCAAAAAATCACCACCATGTTAAGGCCACCAGCCTATTCCCTTGCGAAATTTAGGCTTTGTGATTCTTATAGTATGTGTACAGATGATAATTTGGTAGCACTAATGTAACTACTGGAAATCCAGTAGTACAACCTAAAAGGAAAGCAACCAAGATCTAAGACATGTTTAAGTAATATAAATTATAAAATTTTTATTGATGAATTCTAAGGAAACAAAATACAAGTTCTTGAACACAAGGAAACCCTAATCTCACTCTCTATGCTTAACTCCTTTCTCTCTTCAAATCCGATCCCTTATCCCTTGCCCAAGGACCTTTATTAATAGGCCAATCATCCCTAATGGTGTACAACTCATTTTACTTCGCCGAGTTCTCTCGGGAGCACTTTATACTTCGCCCAGACCATTTTCCATAAAGTTTTTCCTCTTCTTTCGCTATCTTCACATGGATTTGTCGGGACACCTGTCTCTTTTCTTGCCCAACAGTTTACTCACTTCGCGGATTATCTTTTTGGCCAAGTTAGTTTATTTCACCCGCCTCTACTTCGTGGTTGGTATCTTGTAGGACACTTCATTGATTCTTTGTAACTCATATCCTCCTAGCGGGTTACTTCGTCGTGAGATTTTATCTCGCATATGACTTTTGCTTCGCCAATTAGTCAACAATGGTGATTCTGACTTGATTTGACAAGTCACTGACGAAGATTTTCGGGGCCCGGTATAAGATCTTTCGGCAGGATTCTCGTATCTTCCCTACGTCCACGTGGCAGTTCGTATTTCGGTATCCACATTTTGCCTTTTCTTATTCTACTCGATCGTGGTGAGAGGGGAATAAGAACCGTCTGGAGTTAAATAACCGCCACTCCTTCCCATCTATGCTCTCCACGTGGTCCATTTTCTCGCGTAACCGCTGATCACCGGTTCATATTCTTCAACCGTGGACAACCTGGTTTGACCAGTCACCTCTATAAATACCCCATTTTTCAGTCCTTTTGATTTTTACCTTCTTCTTTCCTCTTTTCTTCCTTCTTTAAGTTTAGGTCTTGCTTCTTCCTTCTTCAATGGCTCCCAAGAAAGTCCCCAATCCTACTACGTCTTCGACTTATGAAGATTTTAAAGTCGACCTTAAGAAGCTGGGCATTACCCTATCTCCGGCGATCGATTCCACTGTTTCTCCCCCGATTACCGCAACCAAATCCATGGAACTAAACTACCGATGGATTCAAATGGGAATTTGGTCTTCCACGAAGATGTTGATCACCGTCGGTAAACTGAAAGCGGGCCTTTCTTTTCCCTTGTATGACCCAAAGAATCCTCTTTTTTATGAAATCTTAGTTAAGATTCAGCGAGGTGTTTATCAATTGTCTGGAAAAACTATTCGTATTGCTAATGAGTTCGTCAGAAGGTCTAATGGCGGTCCTTCCCAGATTCCACTCTTGGTGCAAGATTTCGTTCCTGCAGATTATAATATTGATTCTTTCTCCGCGAATTACGCTGGTCAGGATATGACCACGAGAGCTTATCAGGAGTGGGGCGTCAAGCTTTCTCGCAAGTCTTTGGATGACCCGTCTAAGGCCCTTCTCTTGGATGTTGATCCTATTGGTACGAAAAGAAACAGGTACCTTCGCTTTTCTAATGATGATGATTGGATGATGTTTCCTTTGGTAGCCGAGGGTCCTCTGGTGTGGGGTTTCGATGAGAACGGAATTGCTCGTACTGGTACTCTCTCTGAGCATGCCCACCTCGCAGCGTATGATCCGGGTCGACTTCGCTGGAATAAGATGCCCAACGAGGTTAGTATAATTTTAATTTGGCTTTCGGACCTTCTATCTTTATTGTTCCCTAACGTATTTGTTCATGTCTCAGTATTCACTTCCTCCGCCTGGTATGTTGAAGAACCGCTCCAAGAAACCAGTTCAAACACAGGTCTATACCTCGTGGCCCCTCTTCTGGTCATTATCCTTGTTAGTTTCTAACTTTCCATTTTTCAGGAGAGTGAGCCTCAAGCAACGGGTGGTCCTGCCAATAATCTGAGGAAACGTCAACGTACCGAGGTCCCTTCTGCCACTGCTCAGGCATCTCTTTCTTTCTTAATTTTGCTTTCTTTTCCTCGCGTCGTCTCTTAACTTCGTGGAGTTCAGGACGATTCTAGCACATCTCGTGCCCCACAGCGTCGTCGTGCTTCAGATGTAGACGCCTTGACCCAAGTCCTTTCTCCCTCACCAGATTTACCTCAACCCGATCCTCCTCGTCATCAGTAGTCTAGCAGCTTAGCTACTCCTTTGACCGCACCCACTTCGTCTAAGGGCGTCCAGAAAGCTAACGAGACAGAGGATCCCGAGTATATTCCTGACATGGAATTCTTAAGAGAGATTTTTGCCACAACTCGTGGAAATCCTTCCCTAAGATCTGCAGCTACTGAGTCTTTGGTTTCCTTCAGTTTGACGATTTCTTAGCTGAAGACCCATCTTTTATTCTGAATGCCTCTTTGAATCTCTCTCTGCGGCAGCATTCTTCTATAATGGGCTTGGTGAGCTTGATCAGAGTTTTTTTTTTTTTTTTTGGTAATACTTCGCGGAATTCTCAAGAGTGTCTTTCACCTTTTAGGAACAAAATAGCAGCATGGCCCATCTCGTGGAGCTTCGGGAAACTCGGGAGTTGATGAAGAAGTCAAGTGCTCGTATCCTTAAACTTGAGAAACAACTCGCGGAAGAGAGGATATTTTCGTCTGAGCTTCGCCGTGAGTTTCTCCTTCTTAGTCGTTTGGGGTGTTACCTTATGCTCAAGGGTAACTCACCCGTTTGATTTCTTTTACTTTCTCAGGGTCTGAGCGAGGTCTTAAGGATCAATTCTCTCTTCTTTCCTGCGAGAAAAACAATCTTTCTGACAAGGTATCCACTCTCCAAGAGGATGTTCGATGTTTGCATGAAGATCTTGATCAAATGGTGAAAGATGCGAGTTTAACTACGAAGCGACTTCACAGAAATGCTCAGAACGAGAAGGTCGGCTTCTTTAATGAATTTTGTGATTCCCAAGGCATTCCTCGTGTCTCTCTGGATCTTGAAGTATTTTTTGATGATGAGCCTGAACCCGCTGTCAAGGAGCCGGTTTCTGCCCTCAATGAACTGACTCCTACTGACGAGGACACAGATGCCGATGAGGATCGTGAAGATGATGATTCCGCTGTCAATGAGCCAATTCCTACCGACGAGGATACATAAACTGACGAGGATCATGAAGATGATGATGATTAGGGATGTGTGACCCTCTTTGGTTCTGTATTTTGTTGATGTTGTAACTTCCCCCTTGATTTTATATTTTGTTGATATTGTAATTTTTTAACTTTATCTTGACTGGGCGCTCCCAAGCTTGGGGGGGGAGAATGTTTTCGGATATACATCATCTTGTTTATGTGTAAATAATGTACTTGTTTCTATCTCGTGCTTTTGTGTTTGCCTCTATTTCGTGCCTTTTGTATTTGCCTCTATCTCGTGCCTTTGCCTTCACAATATTGACCTTTACATCAAGTATATACTTCGGAGAGATACTGAATCTTGTGAGGATAATGCTAAATAAGAGCATAAAATATAAAAGTATATACTTGCCTCTTGTTCTTGTTGAGCATTAGCTGATCAAGACAGAGTCGATCTTCATTTTCACTATGTGTTTTCTTTGTGGCTCTACAAGGTCTTATTGTGCCTCCTAGTTAAGGTCTTATTATCCCCCATCCTTTTTGAAGGATCTTAATTCGACGAAGTATCAGGCGCTTATTATCCTTGCGAATAATAATCCATCTACCTCGTCTTAACATTTATTTTTATTCTATCTCGCGACAATGCGACAGGTCTAGCTATTTCCATGAATGTTATTTCCATGACATTGCCGTCTTTTTTGGTCACACAGATCCCTAATATGGAGGGTGCCATCCCTTTATATTACCCCTGATTTCCCCTTCAAGGAGGTTAACCCTAACATGCATGTTGGTCTCCTCCAATCCAGTTATTACGACATTCAGTTGTTTTCGTGACTTCTTATCACCCTCGCCGATATGGCTCGGGGTTACGAAGTCACACTCTAAGTGAGGTTTTTTTGGTATCGAGTGCATAGTAGCCAAGAGTTTCCATACCGACATGGTCGGTAACGCTCCAAACGTCCCAGGCACCCGCAGCTCAACCGAATACGTCGACGCCTTGGTCATATTTCTGCACTCCTTACCGAAGGCCATCATAAAAGGGACCCTCGGCGGATAGGTATTATCATTGCCCCTAAATTTCTCTCTGAGATTTGTTCCCGACATGTGTTAGGTATTGCCTCTTGCACTTTCATGCGAGCTAGGGTGCATGTCGTGGATTCTCAGCCTTCCTAGGCGAAGGTTTTAAGTTTCCCTGGAAACTATTTATTTCGTGAATTTTATTTTCCTCCTAATGTGAGGTATTATTTCTCTTTGGCTATCTTGTGGGTTTTATTTGCTTATTTCAAAGATCTTGGTCACATATAAGTTGATCATAGAAGAAATATCTTATTAATAAACTCCATTCAACTACACGTTGATTGCCTTTTCAGCATCATAACTTACATTTACGGGTAATATTTCTTGATATACACGGGATTCCAGGGATGGCCTAGTTTCCGGTCTTGCCTTTCGATCTCGCCATATATTACCTTTCCCTCTTCATCGGTGTCCTTCCCTTCACAATCCGCCAATTCGTACGCTCCAATGCCAACCACCCTTTTTACGATATAAGGGCCTTCCCACGTTGGCTCTAGCTTTCCTCCTGATCCTCTTTAATTGATATGGGGGTATTTATCGTAACACAAGCTCTCCAGGTATGAAGCTTCGGGGTTTTACCCTTTTGTTATACTCTCTTGACAGCCTCTGATGATAATTTGTCATATGTTGTAGCGCAATTTCTCTGTTCTCCTCGAGGCCGTCTAACTTTGTTAAAATCAAATCCGAGTTTACCCTTTCTCCCATGCTTCTTTTCTCGTGGTTGGAAGGATGATCTCAGCAGGTAACACCGCCTCAGCTCCATATGTCAAACAAAAGGGTGACATTCCCGTTGCATCTCTCCTAGTGGTTCTATATGACCATAACACATTTGGGATTTGCTCACACCATCCCTTATGATGACCTTCCAGCTTTTTCTTCAATGTGGTTGCCAGTGTCTTATTCTTAGCCTCCGGTTGCCCGTTGCTTTGCGGGTATAACGGAGTCGACTTCCCGGATTGAATTTTAAATGCGTTGAATAACATTCTCACATTCTCTCCTTCGAATTGCTTCCCATTGTGCGAAACGATCAAGACTGGTATCACAAATATACAAATAATGTGCTCAAGAATGAAATCATATACGTCGCCATCTCGCGTGTGATGTAAGGCTTTAGCTTCCACCCATTTCGTGAAATAATCCGTTGCCACTATCAGATACCTCCTTTGCTTTGTCCCGGTTACAAATGGTCCCACGATATCTATTCCCCATATGGCGAAAGGCCATACACTCAAAACAGAGTTTAAGCTCGTGGATGGTGCATGTATTCTTTTCCCAAATCTCTGACATGCTTCACATCTCGTGGAGATATCTTTCGCATATTTGTGCATGTATGACCAAAATTACCCTTGTGTCCTGGTTTTGAGAGCTAGTGACTTGGTTCCGCTATGGTTTCCAGCGTCCCCATAGTGTATTGATTTCATGATTTCTATCCCCTCTTTCCGCGACAAGCATCTTATCATCGGACCCAAATACGACCTCCTGTACAGGATTCCTTCGCGCACCTCGTAATTCGTGGACTTACTTTTAATTTTATTTTCCTCTTGCCTATCTCGTGAGAGATATCCTTTTATCAAATAGTTATAGATGGGGGCTCGCCAGTCATCATCACTTATTTCCATATCTCCTTCTTCTATGATCATCACCTTGGGCTCCCTTTCCTCTCTGCTTACTGAGGGTTGCATCAACCGCCCAATCATGATATGCCCGATTTTTGGATCCTCAATCATTGAAGCTATAAAAGAAAGGGCGTCCGCATGTCTGTTATTTTCTCGGCCTATGTTTCTCCAAATAATGCTTCGTATCTTTGTTAAATATTCCTTCACGAGTTGTTGATACCTTTGCATCACTGGATCGATTGCATTATATCTCCCTTCGATTTGACGAACCACTAGCTGCGAGTCACTGGTAATTCGTACTTCTTCTAATCCCATTTCTATCGCAATCCTTAAAGATTGTATCACTACTTCGTACTCAGTTGCATTATTTGTTGCTTTGTACTCCAGACGAAAGCAGAACACTATCCTGGTCCCTATGGGCGAAGGGAATATTATCCCTACACCTCCTCCGCAACTGTTTGAGGCTCCGTCGACGAATATTTCCCACCTCATGGGATGACTCTCCTGTAATAAATCCTTAAGGTCTGGCCGGCTTTCTACATCCATCATTTCCTCTATGCCCTCATCTTCTTCCGAAGAAAATTCAGCGAGAAACTCTGCGATTATGTGTAACTTCGTAGAAGTCTGTACTTCATACTTTAACCCAAACTGATCGATCTAGGTATTCCATCTGTTATAGCATAGCTCGGTCGACCTCGCATGCGTTGCTATCTCAAGCATGTTTGTCAATGTTAGTGATCAAAACTATGAGTCTTGATTTCTAGTCTACATAGTTAAGTCTTAGACTAGGATAAAACAGTGTAGTTGAGCTCAAGGACTTCATGGCGATTCATCATACAACGACGAAGATCTACTCAAGGAACCGTGGAACTTCATCAACAAAAAGGTATGTGGAGACTTGAATTTATCTATCACTCAAAAGTCTATCTCTTCTATCTCCTACTTCTTATGAGACAAAAGTCGTATGCTATATAGACTGGATCATACACATTTGATATTTCGAGCCGAGTATATCTCGCCCATCTATATCTCGAAATCATGTGTTGGTAAAGCGTTTTGCTTTGATCGGGGTTATCTTCACCTAATGACGAAAGTCATATTGTTTCAATCACTTTGAAAATCGCTTTGACAAGAAATAGTGTAACAACTATATAACGTCCTCTAAGAATGTTTCAATGGTTGGAATGAGAGTTTAGGTCTATATAACCAATGATGGATATAAGCATTGTGTGGAAACACATATGTGCATAAGTCCTATTCCTTAATCCGAAGTTTGCGAACTTTGTTGATTGAGAGAAACCGGAGGAATTGGCTTTGCCAAGTCCGCGAACTGACGGAAGTTCTCTTGCCGAGAATTTCTGCTGGATTTTTCAAAAACTCGTTTGCGTGTTTAGTCCGCGAACTGGCGGAAGTCTCCTTGCCGAAATTTTTTCTGCTGAGTTTGGAAAACTCTGTCGGTTGCCTTAAGTCCGCGAACTTGTTTGCGTACTTGAGTGGGTTATGATCTAAAGATGTGCTCTGAACATGAAACTTAAATTACTAAGGAATGCAGTATGCAAACTGTGGCTATAAATTTCATGAGCCGATTCAATCGAATAGAATCATATTTGTTTTAATTGTGTCTTGTGTAGTTACATAAGATCTCATAGCAATTGAATAACTCTCTAAAAAGTTCATTTGAGTCAATTGAACTAGTTATGGTGAAGAAGAACAAGGTTAATATGAAATGCTCATATGGTTGACCTTTTGGGTTACTATGTTGAACCAACATACACGTACACGTTTGGGCACGGTTTTCACAAACCCAGTAAACGTATATATCAAGTGTCTGTGACAAGCTAAGTTTTCGATCTAACGGTTGAGAAATATTAGCTTGAATCTAAATCAGGTTTTCATCTAACGGTGAATATTGATTGCTTTGTAACTAAGGCAAAACCCTGATTTGAAGACTATATATATGAGACATCTAGCATTAAGCAAAACTAATCCCCACACGTCTATGTGATACTAGTGCGCTCACTAGAGTCGATTATCCTCTAACCTTTGGTTTTCTTCTCTAAAACCAGCTTAACGACTTAAAGACTTCATTGGGATTGTGAAGCCAAATCGATACTACTTTTATCGTAGTTGTGTGATCTGATCTTGCATCTTCTATCGTACGAGTACAATCTTATTGATTGTCTTGAGATCGTGAGAGTTCTCCGATAGGCAAGATAAAGAAGTCACAAACATCTTCTTCTCACTGGTTGTGATTCCTCGACGTCCTCTTGTGTATTCAAGTAAGAGTATTGAGAGGTGATTGATTAATCTAGGCTGTTCTTCGGGAATATAAGACCGGATTATCAATTGGTTCATGTTCACCTTGATTTCATATCTTAAGACGGAACAAAAACCTATGGTTTTTCTGTGGGAGACAGATTTATCCTTTAATAGACTTTTCTGTGTGACATAGATTTGTTTATTATCAAGTCTGCGATTTTGGGTCGCAGCAACTCTTGGTTGTGGGTGAGATCAGCTAAGGGAATCAAGTGCGTAGTATCCTGCTGGGATAAGAGGCGTAGGAGTACAACTGTACCTTTAATTAGTGGGATACTGATTGGGGTTCAACTATAGTCCAGTCCGAAGTTAGCTTGGAGTAGGCTAGTGTTTGTAGCGGCTTAATACAGTGTGTATTGAATCTGGACTAGGTCCCGGGGTTTCTCTGCATTTGCGGTTTCCTCGTTAACAAAATTTATGGTGTCTGTGTTATTTCATTTTCCGCATTATATTATTTATCTTTATAATTGAAATAATACAGGTTGTGCGTTAAAGGTTAATCGATTGGAGATCCGACCTTGTGGTTGTCGATTTCATTGATTAACACTTGGACATTGGTCTTTGGTACCGTCCAAGTTATTCCTTCTATTTAATAAAGACTCGCTATTGTTTTTAGCTTGAGTAAAAATCAAATCAAGAGAGAGATTTTAACTCCTTGAGATACTTTTATCTAGATTGAGTCTGACTGTCTAGGTTATTCTCTAGCAAAGTATTTCGGAGTTAGTCCATACAGATTGCTAAGCAAAATATTAGGTGGTGTTGTTAGACCCCCGCTTTTTCAATTGGTATCAGAGAAGGCAAACACAGTAAGACCTCATCGGTCTGTGTTTGTAGCGATCTGACTCTATGGACAGAGGTGCTATCTCTATTAACGTACCACCAGTCTTCGATGTCTCTAATTACTTATGGTAGAAAATTGCAATGCGAGCCTTCATCCAGTCGCGTGATTTTCAATCATGAGTATATGTTGTCAATGGCTATGATGCGCCTGTTGTTGCAGCCGGAGACGTAAACGTTCCCAAGAATATTTGTGAATATAATGCTCCCGAGATTCTTGCTGCAAAGCAGAATTCTGAAGGGTTAAATGCTATCATACATGCCATTGCCCCAAGTCTTCAACACCATGTGTCTAATTGCACTAGGTCTAAAGATGCTTGGGATATCTTAGAAAGCGTATTTGAAGGTAACTCCAGTGAAAAGGAAGCTAGGATTCAAAACCTTAATTCCGATTGGGAAAACCTTCGTATGGCAGATGAAGAATCATTTGATGAGTTTAATCACAAAGTGTCTGAAATTGTTAATGCATCTTTTGCATTGGGCAAGACTATTTGAAAAGGACATTGTGATGAAAATTCTCAGATCCCTGCCATCTAGATACGAGTCTAAGAAGCATGCCATCATTGAGGGGAATAACCTCGATAATCTTTCCAGAAATACTTTGGTTGGAAAGATAAAGATATTTGACCATGAGCATACATCCAAAGTCTGTAAGGATGTTGCCTTTAAAGCACAGAAGAACACCAAATTACTTGTCAAAGGTAAAAGTGTTCATGTCTCTGAGGATGATTTTTCGGATGAAGATCTTGAAAAATCAGTCTCCTTGATCACAAGACAGTTTAGGGATCTTCTGTTGAAGAGAAGTAAATGGTTTTCAAGAGACAAACCTAAGTTATCAGAAAAACCTCACGGTCGCGTACCTCCTAAAAACAGGGATGCTGACGAGGCTGATGACGAGGACATGCCTCAGTGCTTTAAGTGTAAGGGTTTTGGCCATTTTGCTAACAAATGCCCAAATCGTAGAAAATACACTGGGAACAAAGGTCTAGCTGTAACACTTGATGAAATGTCTGAAACCTATGATTCTGATGAAGATAGAAAATCAAGTGTAGGGCTTCTTCGTGAAAACATCGATTTTGATACTTGAGCAATACATATATCAAACTCAATGGGTTCGGAGAAGAAGGAAACCCAATCAAGCTGGAAGATTCACTGAATCCGGTAACTGGAAACCCTATCAGTGATGTTTCAGTATCAACAGTATGTCTTGCTGCTTGCACATCTCAGATGCCTGAATACTATCCAAGATTGACGTGCTCATTTTGTTCGATGAAGGGACATGAACTATCAAGGTGTTACAAATAAAATCACCAAATAAGGCACGCAAGCAAACTTCAACGAAGAGAAGATCGATTAGCAAGAAAGCTGAAACTTGCTCAGAAGACTGCCGAGGTATGTAGGATCTTATCTTCGTCTAAGAAGTTGGTTTCCAGAGATAGAATAAGACCATTTGAAAACAAAATATGGTCAAATTATTTTGATAGACAGAGATCAGAGGATCCTCTCATGAGGAAAAAGATGGACAAATAGTTGTTCATCGCAACACAACTTGATTGTGTTGTTAGGAAAATCTTGTCTCATGTGCCTGATAGAAAAAAGACAAGATTGAGTGCTGATCCAGGCTTCAGAAAAGTTTTTCCTTCTTTTCTTAGATTTTTTATTTTTGTCTATCAAATAAAAGAAAGGGTTATTATCGACAATTCTACTTTTTATAGGGTTTTAGAGTTGGGCGTATGCGAACCTGTCAATAGGTTTCGAACCCTACATTCTTTTATTCCCTTTTGACATCCTTTATAAGACTGCTTGTTGAGTTAGGTGATTCCATCACATAAATCCAGTTGTTCATAACTGTTCTCAAAGAACTATGTCATCATATGGAAAGGATGTCAACATGATTGTTAATCCATCAATCAAGGAAAAAAAGAAATCTACTGTTTCTAAGTCCCTGAAAAGAAAAAGAAGGAATACAAGAAAACCCAGGGTTGTTCGTTCTAACTCTCAGAAGTTTTCCGATGTTCTTGATGAGTCAAAGAAAATAAGAAGGGACATTTGTGAAATAAAGACTTTCGTGTCTAAATCCTTGGAAATTCAGAGGAACCTAATTCGACCTCTTCATCCAAGACAGTTTGTGGGTATTGACACTTATATCCGTGAACCTTATGTCCCGATGGCTGTCGATAACAAGGAGTTCAGGAATGATAAAGAATTTCTCAAAGGAATTGTTGCCTAGTATATCTTCTTTTTGGAGTAGTTGGAAGAATAACTAGCATTTTAAATAGCGAAGATTGTGACTACACATAGCTATTTTGTTTTCATCTTCTTATGTTTATTTTTTTAGGTTTATTGGTTTTAAATTCTAAAAATATTTGGAGGGTGATGTTACTGCAGTATTAATCTTTATGATTTTGTGATATTGCAATATTTTTATGGGATATGTATTGTTTGCGTCCGTGAACTTGAAGGTCTCATATGTTGTCAAAAGTAAAGTCGTTCATGAATTGGTTTTCGTATTGATGAAAGGACGAATTGACTTTTGACAAATACAAAAGTTATTTCTATGCAGTAATTTATTTGATGGAAAATAGGATGAAATCTTTTGTGTGACAAGGATAAAGTCTATTATGTCATTATGCATATAGTGATGGAAAGATATAATAGATCCTTGTATGTATTCCACGGTATTGATCTTCTTTGATCCATTCTTTTTGTATTACCGTGAAGGCTCCATTGTGTTTCTTAAGTCGATTATTCTTTTTGGCTTTGTTGGTTGTTCCATAAGATGCTATATATTGAGCATTAATTAATCATCTTGGTTGGTTATTTAGTTATTTGTTCCGAAAGTCTTCTTTTGTCGAGCAAAACTTTTGACAATTAAATTGATTACCTTCGTGATTAGTTTGGTTGTTTGTATTCCAATTAGATTAATTATGGGTTCTCTTATAATTAGTCTAGTTGAGTATATGAACGTCTATACTAACTATGTTCTATTGGTTGATGTAGTCGTATATTCCGTAAGGTTTTCCTTATGTTGAGTATGTGAACGATTAAGTTAGTCATCTGCGTATGATTACCTTAGTCGTAGCTCCGTAAGTTTACTTATGTTGAGCACAATTAATTAAATTGATCACTTTTGTGGTTTGATTTAGTTGCGTATTCCAATTAAATTAATCATGGGTTTACTTGTGATTAATTTGATTGAGTTTTGGATATATAAAATCATTTTCCTATGGTTTTTGGTGTCTAATAAAAAATCCTTCTTTTCTTTCGAAATTAAGACCGCTCTTGTTGTTCTCTCGGGAATGACATCAAATGGGGGAGAGTTCTTTTGAACTTGTGCTTAATAGTAATATCTTGCGGGGTGTGCGGCTGTGGAATTTTATAGGGGTTATCTTGTATCTTAAAACTCCTTGATGAATGCATTTAGCTTCGGCTTTATGATTGCATCTAAATTAAGTTGGTATGTATTTTTCTTTTAGTCTATGAAACGTCTCTTCTCAGAAATTTCATTAGGAACCCGTTCTTGTACATTTTCCAATTTTATTGACAAAAAGGGGGAGAATTAATGTGTAGTTCTACTACATATACATATGGTTTTCGGATCATTGTGTAAGGGGGAGTGGTTTCCATGTGAGATGGAGTATTGACTAAGGGGGAGTGATACATATCACCGTAGTATTATTGTTAAAGTCGTGATGCAATTGGACTTTGATGTTACATAATAATACTATGTCACTGTATAATAATGATCGAGAATCTCGATTTATCTCATTGTTATAGCTACGGATCTTCTACAACAGTGATGCTAAACTTACAACCTTTGGGATCATTGGAGTACTTGGAAGGACGAAGATTTCTGGGAACGTTGAAGATTAGAATATGGAATAGGAGCCAATAAAGTTTATCTTTTTTGTATTCCATGTGTATTAATAATTTTGTCACTAAAATTGACAAAGGGGGAGATTGTTAGAGCATAGCTCGGTCGACCTCGCATGCGTTGCTATCTCAAGCATGTTTGTCAATATTAGTGGTCAAAACTATGAGTCTTGATTTCTAGTCTACATAGCTAAGTCTCGGACTAGGATAGAAAAGTGTAGTTGAGCTCAAGGACTTCATGGCAATTCATCATATAACGACGAAGATCTACTCAAGGAACCGTGGAACTTCATCAACAAAAAGGTATGTGGAGACTTGAACTTATCTATCACTCAAAAGTCTATCTCTTCTATCTCCTACTTCTTATGAGACAAAAGTCGTATGCTATATAGACTGGATCATACACATTTGATATTTCGAGCCGAGTATATCTCGCCCATCTATATCTCGAAATCATGTGTTGGTAAAGCGTTTCGCTTTGATCGGGTTTATCTTCACCTAATGACGAAAGTCATATTGTTTCAATCACTTTGAAAATAGCTTTGACGAGAAATAGTGTAACAACTATATAACGTCCTCTAAGAATGTTTCAATGGTTGGAATGAGAGTTTAGGTCTATATAACCAATGATGGATATAAGCATTGTGTGGAAACACATATGTGCATAAGTCATATTCCTTAATCCGAAGTTTGCGAACTTTGTTGATCGAGAGAAACCGGAGGAATTGGCTTTGCCAAGTCCGCGAACTGATGGAAATTCTCTTGCCGAGAATTTTTGCTGGATTTTTCAAAAACTCGTTTGCGTGTTTAGTCCGCGAACTCAGTCTGCGAACTAGTCCGCGAACTGGGGAAGTCTCCTTGCCGAGTTTGGAAAACTCTGCCGGTTGTCTTAAGTACGCGAACTTGTTTGCGTACTTGAGTGGGTTATGATCTAAAGATGTGCTCTGAACATGAAACTTAAATTACTAAGAAATGCAGTATGCAAACCGTGGCTATAAAGTTCATGAGCCTATTCAATCGAATCGAATCATCTTTGTTTCAATTGTGTCTTGTGCAGTTACATAAGATCTCATAGCAATTGAACATCTCTCTAACTAGTTCATTTGAGTCAATTGAACTAGTTAGGTGAAGAAGAACAAGGTTAATATGAAATGCTCATATGGTTGAGCTTTTGGGTTACTATGTTGAACCAACATACACGTATACGTTTGGGAACGGTTTTCACAAACCCAGTAAACGTATATCTCAAGTGTGTGTGACAAGCTAAGTTTTCGATCTAACGGTTGAGAAATATTAGCTTGAATCTAAATCAGGTTTTCATCTAACGGTGAATATTGATTGCTTTGTAACTAAGGCAAAACCTTGATTTGAAGACTATATATAAGAGACATCTAGCATTGGTCAAAACTAATCCCCACACGTCTGTGTGATACTAGTGCGCTCGCTAGAGTCGGTTCTCCTTTAACCTTTGGTTTTCTTCTCTAAAACCAGGTTAACGACTTAAAGACTTCATTAGGATTGTGAAGCCAGACCGATACTACTTTTATCATAGTTGTGTGATCTGATCTTGCATCTTCTATCGTACGAGTACAATCTTATTGATTGGCTTGAGATCGTGAGAGTTCTCCGATAGGCAAGATAAAGAAGTCACAAACATCTTCGTCTCACGGTTTGTGATTCCTCGACGTCCTCTTGTGTATTCAAGTAAGACTGTTGAGAGGTGATTGATTAATCTGGGCTGTTCTTCTGGAATATAAGACCGGATTATCAATTGGTTCCTGTTCACCTTGATTTCATATCTTAAGACGGAACAAAAACCTAGGGTCTTTCTGTGGGCGACAGATTTATCCTTTGATAGACTTTTCTGTGTGAGACAGATTTGTTTATTATCAAGTCTGCGATTTTGGGTTGCAACAACTCTTGGTTATGGGTGAGATCAGCTTAGAGAATCAAGTGCGTAGTATCCTGCTGGGATCAGAGGCGTAGGAGTACAACTGTACCTTGAATTAGTGGGAGACTGATTGGGGTTCAACTATAGTCCAGTCCGAAGTTAGCTTGGAGTAGGCTAGTGTCTGTAGCGGCTTAATACGGTATGTATTCAATATGGACTAGGTCCCGGGGTTTTTCTGCATTTGCGGTTTCCTCGTTAACAAAATTTCTGGTGTCTGTGTTATTTCATTTTCCGCATTATATTGTTTATCTTTATAATTGAAATAATACAGGTTGTGCGTTAAAGGTTAATCGATTGGAGATCCGACCTTGTGGTTGTCGATTTCATTGATTATCACTTGGACATTGGTCTTTGGTACCGTCCAAGTTATTCCTTCTATTTGATAAAGACTCTTTATTGTTTTTAGCTTGAGTAAAAATCAAATCAAGAGAGAGATATTAACTCCTTGAGATACTTTTATCTAGATTGAGTCTGACTGTCTAGTTGATTCTCTAGCAAAGTATTTCGGAGTTAGTCCATACAGATTGCTAAGTGAAATATTGGGTGGTGTTGTTAGACCCCCGCTTTTTCACCATCTCTCTACTTTTCCGACTCTCTTCGAGTTTTTCAAGACAGACTCTTTGGGAATTCTTGTTAAGACATTTATTTTGTGGGTTTGGAAATAAGTCCGTAACTTTTGTGATGCGTAAAACAATGCCAGTATTAATTTTTCAATATTTGGGTAATTCCTCTCTGCGGAGTTGAAGGCTTTGCTGACATAAAAGATTGGCTTTTCTACTCCTTCGTCGTTCCGAAGTAGAACTGCACTAAGAGCATTTGATGTTGCTGCAAGACAAAGCAACAATTCCTCCCCGGGTTCTGGTTTTTGTAAGGTTGACAAATTTAATAAGGTGATCCTTAATTCCCTTTAATGCCTCTTCACACTCTTGAGTCCATGCAAACTTTGCTCCTTTCTTCAAAATGTCAAAGAAGTGTTTACATTTATCCGACGATCGCGAGATAACCTTCCCAACGCTGCCAACTCCGTTTAACTTCTGTACATCCTTGATGGTGGCGGGTGAGGGAATTTCTAATATGTCTTGGACCTTTGCTGGATCAACTTCTATGCCTTTTCACGAAACTCTATGGCCCAAGAACTTCGCCGATTCAACCCCAAAGATGCATGTTATTGGATTCACCTTCATTTTGTATTTCCTCATTTATTCGAAGATTTCTTTAAAATATTCCACATGATCCCCTGAATCCTTTGTTTTAACAAGCATGTCATCTACATAAACCTCCAACTTCGTGTGTACCCATTTTGCCAATATTATCTCCACCATCCGTTGGTATGTTTCCCCTGCGTTTTTTTGTCCAAATGGAATTCTTGTGTAGCAATACAGCCCTCTGGGAGCGAAGAAAGCTGTGTGCTCCTGGTCTTCCTCGGCCAACGGTATTTGATTGTATCCACAGTATCCATCCATGGACGACAACCTTTTGTATCCAGATGCCGATTCCACCATCTGTGGGATGTTTTGCAATGGAAAGCTATCTTTGGGGCATATGCGGTATTCAGGTCGCTAAAATCAATACATATTCTTATACCACCATTCTTTTTGGGCACGACTACCATGTTCGCAATCCAATCTAGATACTTCGCTGGTATGATGATTTCTGCATCCATCATCTTCTGAAGTTCCTTATCAATTTGTTCATGATAAGTCGTTGCGATATTCCTTATTCATTGTCTTATCGGTTTGATTGTCGGGTCTAGCTCCAGCCTATGACATGCTAATCGTGGATCAATCCCCGGCATTTCCCCAATGCTCCACACAAATATGTCACCATACTATTTTAACAACCCAACTAACCTTGCTTCTTCTTCTTCTTCCATTTTCGTCCCAATTTTTGGGATCTTGGGTTCATCGTCACTCCCTAAGTTTATATCCTTTGTTGGTTCCACCTCGGCGAAGTTCAAGATCGGTTCTCCTAATGGTGTTGTTTCCTTTACTGATTTCGCAGGTTTTCCATCCTCTTCGGGTATCTCGCTGGGTATTGCCCATCCCTCTTTAGCTCTCGCTATGTATGCCCTTAACTCTTCCTCATTTTTCTACTCAAGTTTTTTTCCCTTTCGTTCCTTCTTCCTTTTCAATCTTCCTTCGTAACTCTCAATGTCCTTCTGATTGCATTCCTCCGCGTCCGCGCTATTTCCACGTATTTCGCCGATTCCGCTTTGCATGGGAAACCGCAACAATTGATGGTAAGTTGACGAAACTCCTTTTATTCCATGGATCCATGGTCTTCCCATGAGGGCATTATAAGGTGACTCCACGTCCACCACACAAACAGTACCGTTGTCTCTAATTCTCCTGCAAAGATCCTTACACGTATCTCGCCTTTTGATTTCGCCGCCACCCCATTGAATCCGTATAATGTATATGCCTAAGGTTCCATGTCAGAATCCTCGTACCCCAAATCTTTGAACGTATGATAAAAGAGGACATCTAATTAACTCCCCATGTCTATCAAGATCTTGTCCACAGACCATGTTTTCCTTTATGACATAGGCTTTCTTACCCTAACGAATGTTTACAAACGGTTAGGGTGATGACCAGTGAGTCCATATGCTGAATTCCTCTTTCTGGTGCATCCTATGCCGAAAATGATATGTCTCTTTTTTGCTATTCTTTTAGAGGCTATTTCTTTTCCACCGACAATATCTTGTTCCCTTCATAATCTACTTTGTGTATCCTTGAGAGCACATGATCCTGGAAGTTGAGGAAATCTTCCCTCGAATGTACTACAAAATTGCATCCAAACGGCTTCCCCTCCTGATTTGCTTTGACTTGGTTCCGTTCTATGAGGTTCCCATAATGTTGTGGCGGTGGTGGTAGTTCCCGGTCCCCCATATAATGTGCGAGCTTCCCTTGCTCTATGAGGTGAAGTAGGATCTTCTTGACGCTCCTGCAATTGTTTGTGTGATGTCCGTGAAAACTATGATATCTGCAGAACTCGTGACTCTTATTCCAAAGAGCTGGTTCTCTTCCCAACTTTGTTGGCGTCGGGATTTCCTCAGTTAGTATCACCTCCTCCCATATCCTTTCCACAGTCGTGTTAAGCTTTGGAAATCCTAACTCTGTCCATGCGTTTACTCTCTGCTTCGTTGGCTTTAAGTTCTCCTGCTGGTGTCCTCCGTCTTTTTCACTTCGTGGCTTTCGACCCTTTTGCAATGACTTTTCCTTCTTTCGGTCATCCCGCTTTAGCTCTCCTTCGGGCGTTGTTTTCATCCCTGAATGTATCATAGCGGTCAACATGACCTTCTACTCCATCCATTGTGACCTATCTTGCCTTTGCGAATTCCCCATCTGAGTTCTCGATTTTCGCAGCTCATATAAGATCTCGTGGTCCATAATCCCTCTCGCTAATTCGTCAATGTCTCTTTCTCGCCCCTTGTGTTTGTTTTCATCCTCGCATATCCTTTCTTCCTCGTATCTTAGCTTATGATTTTCATCTCTCGCCTCCACTAGCAGCCTCCTTAGATCCCTTTCTCGGTTGTATCCCTCTAGCAGCCTTCTTTTCTGCAATTCTCGTTCGTCCTCTTCCTCGTGATCCTCATAAGGGTTTTCCTTCCGATATAAATTCCTTTTCCGAGACGAAGTTGTTACCGTTTCTAAATTAGCGTCTTCTTCTTGTGATATTCCACCCTCCATTTTTCCGCTACGTTCGTATTTCTCTCGTTTTGCTTGACTTCCTCGCTTCTCCCTTCCTGCTTTCCTCTTCTCTCGACGAAGTGTTTTACTTGATTTTTTCGATATCATGTCCTTATCACCACCGTTCTTCTCCACCTTTTCTCGGTTCGCTTCCCCTTCCGTAATAGCCACGGCTTTCATGATTCAGATAGGTTCCATCCTGGATTCTTCTTCTACGCTCGGTTTGCCTTTTCGTTGTCCTATGACTTCTCGTCTTTTATCTGCTATGGACGCCTTTCCTTTTTCTCTTCCCTTCCAAGCCTCCAACCGCTTGCTCCTTCTCACCACTGTTAGAAGTTTCGTTTGTCTTGTTTTTCCTGCCATTGTACGATCCTTGTTGAATCTGATTTTCCGTCTGCCGCCTCACCAACTTTCTCTTCCGGATCTTAGATCTCGGACATGAATAAGTTACCAAATATATGAAACTTTTTGCACAAAACAACTCGTCTGGGTCTCAAGCTATTACGATCTCTAAATGGTTTTTCTTTCTCTGAAACTCTTAAATGAGGATGAATCCCTCATCTAAGTTTCCTGTTTCTGGACGCCAAAATGTAACTACTGGAAATCCAGTAGTAGTACACCCAAAAGGAAAGCAACCAAGATCTAAGACATGTTTAAGTAATATAAACTATAAAATCTTTATTAATGAATTCTAAGGAAACAAAATACAAGTTCTTGAACACAAGGAAACCCTAATCTCACTCTCTATGCTTAACTCCTTCTCTCTTCAAAATACGATCCCTTATCCCTTGCCCAATGACATCTATTTATAGGCCAATCATCCCTAATGGTGTACAACTCATTTTACTTCGCCGAGTTCTCTCGGGAGCACTTTATACTTCGCCCAGACCATTTTCCATAAATTTTTTCCTCTTCTTTCGCTATCTTCACATGGGTTTGTCGGGACACCTATCTCTTTTCTTGCCCAACAGTTTACTTACTTCGCGGATTATCTTTTTGACCAAGTTAGTTTATTTCGACCGCCTCTACTTCATGGTTGGTATATTGTAGGACACTTCATTGATTCTTCGTAACTCATATCCTCCTAGCAGGTTACTTCGCCATGAGATTTTATCTCGCATATGACTTTTGCTTCGCCAATTAGTCAACGATGGTGATTCTGACTTGATTTGACAAGTCACTGACGAAGATTTTCGGGGCGCGGTATAAAATCTTTCGGCAGGATTCTCGTATCTTCCCTACGTCCACGTGGCGGTTCGTATTTCGGTATCCACACTGAGACTTCCTTTTTATTCTTTACCCATCCAATCTATTCTCATGTGTTCCCGAAACTTTGCAATTTCAATCAACTAATGCATTGAAATTTTTTCATTTACTTCAAAAAGCTTATATACCTTCCCGAGTCTACGTTGCACTTTAGGTCAGTGGGTTGGGTACGTGCTAGGAATTATGGATATGTTGGTTTCTAAAAAATAGAGTGAGTAGTTTGTAAAATTGTGAAGAATTTTTTTATTTTTCCTTAGGGAACGGGACTTCCATTTTTTGAATTTGATTGATGATAACCAGAAAAGGGTTTATCTCTTATGGATAAATTGAGATGAAAATTTGGTGACGCAAATAAAAAGCCGGTAGAATTAGAGGAAAATATGGCAAAAAGGAAAGATAGAATCTGCTGCTAAGAAAAATGGGAAGTGACTTATATTTCAATTGTGTAATATTAGGATCTGACTTTGGCGACCCTATCCAATATGTTGTATACTTATTCGATCCTATCTCTCATAACTGGAATCACGATCAGTTAAATATCCTACCCAACACTGTCACCCAACATATTATAAATATCCACCTTTTCCTTAACAACAGCTCGGAAAAAATTATTTGGCCCCACTATAAATCTGGTAAATACACCACATCATCCGGGTACAACTGTCTAATCCAGCAAGAAAACAACTTTCTCCCACACCCTCACCCTCAACCCTTCCCAAACACAAAATTCTTATGGACCTTACCATGTCCTCCAAAAAATACAACTTTTCTTGTGGAAAGCTATTAATGAAGGTTTGCCAACCTTATCTCTGCTCCATCACGTAAATCTCTTTACTTCCAACATCTGCCTCGTTGCAACTCTGAGTTTGAAACAACCAATCACATGCTGATTCATTGTCCAGTAGCTATGTCCACTTGGACCACCCTCTCCAACCGCATATCAACAAACCAACCCCAAGGTAACCACCAGCCAATTATCATAAACCACCAAACAACTATTTCTCAATTACTGCAAACTCGAGGTAATACCTTATCTATCACATCATGTTGTTTCCTATTGTGGTCGATATGGACAACCAGAAATGAGCTCGTATTCAATCAGACGCACTCCACCCATAACGACATCCTGGCATGATCTTTTGCACAACAACATGAATTTGAATGGGAAAAATTGACCTCCCCTCCAGTTCTCCCAGGGGAGCTTCCTTATAGATCGACAACAAACATAATCAAATAATCTACAACCATTCAAGTGGGTTGGAGTATCCCAACACCAGACTGGTTTAAAATAAATACCGATGGTGCAGCTAGAGGCAACCCAAGAATAGCGGGAGCATGATTCATATGTAGAAACTCGAGCGTGCACACGGTAGTGGCTCTTGCACAACCTCTAGGTATAACCACAACGCTAATGGCGGAAACATGGGACGCAGTGATAGCAACCAGAGAAACAAATGAAAGAAATTGGACTAAAGTCATATTCGAGACGGACTCGGAAAACCTTGTGCACTTCATTAAAACTCGAAGCTCCATGGTACATCTCTGAAATGATTGAATAAATCATACATCGAATGCGTCAAATCCCATATTGTGTTATTCAATATAATTATAGAGAAGGAAACCAAGTGCGCGGCAGATGGACTAGCAAACTTTGCAGCCGACCAGGGGCGGAGCCAACCCATTGCAAGGGTGTGCACTTGCACCCCCTGCCCAGCTGGCTCCAAAGCCCATTTTAAGCCCTTTAAGATTTTTTTTATAGTTAAGCCTGTTTTTGCATTTTTGCACCCCTAAAATTTTGTTTGCACCCATAGCAAATTTTTGCACCCCCTTCTCAGGATTCTTGGCTCCGTCCCCACAGCCGACGGCAGCCAAGTTGGAAACCTATCAACATCAATTTGGGAACAGACGAATCCGACTTTTCTTAATCAAATTCTTTTAAGCGACTCCATGGGAATCACCTTCCCACATATAATAACAGTTTAGTTGGTTTTTTTCTTAATTGCATGCTTAAAAAAAAAAGATCTGACTTTGAGATGCTTTTATATGGTCAATGATAATGGAGGCACCTGCTTTCATATTTCTTATTCTTTAGGTTAATTATCATTTATCAGTTAGAAGTGTATGGTTGGCTAATCAGATGTTAAATTCTTTATGAGATTTAAGATAATGCTCGTGGAGTTCAATCACTATTTTACAAGCGCCAAGGAACGATATCAGCCAAGGATTTTGCATTGCCAATGGTGGAATCACTGACGGACCTACAACTGGGCTAACCTGGACCATCACAATCTAACAACCTAAAAAAGTGATATGCTATGGTCGATAAGCCTAATAGCCCGGACTGGAAAAAGAACTCAGACGTTTTGGGTCCGTCTCTGGGTGGAATGAGTACGGTTCGATATGAGCAATATAAATCAATTCCTTGACCAGGTCGATAAACTAGAAAATGAACATTGGAATGAGTACGGTTCCACATCTCATGATTGGAAAATCGAAAACCACCTGAACTTATCTCGATTTCCGATAAACACCTGAGAAAATGGAGAAGATTGAAGAATTTTTCTGTGATTAATGACTGAGTCACCAACCGATCCTCAGAGACTCTCTCTCTTCAACTCATCCACACGGACTTCCTATGGAGAACTTTTCTTCGTAAAAATAATTATGCATTTTGTTCTTGTAAAACAAAAGAAAAAGGCCTTCTTCTTTCGATGAAAGTTAGGAAAATTCTCTTGTAAAAAAAGGAAAATTGTAAAATTCATAGACGTATTGATTCTTGTTTTGTTTATGCTTCAAAGGTGTACATATAAGCGTATAATGAAAAGAGTGAAAGCGGACTTGCAGATTGGTGTAACAAGTCCTTGTTGGACATCGCATTAGCATAACTGCATGCATTGAAAATAACGAAAGCAGCATGTGCTCAACTCAAGTGAAGAGACGCAAACGCTAATTCATGCTCATAGAAATTTAGTTGAATGTTTCCCGTTAATGTATTATAATTAATCACAAAATTGGTCAATTAACCCAATAACGATAATTTCTGGGTGAAAAAGACACGTAAAATTTGATACTGTTTAAATGGACGAGAATATAAAAATAGTCAGGATGTAAACAATTTCATCCTACCTATTTTCAAATACTTTTTTTTTTTAATTTGCATTAGGATGTATCCAGTTTCACCCTTGCGATTTTTTAAGTTTAAGTCAGGATGAATCCAAATTCATTCTTGCTATTTTTTTGGTGTCCATTTCACCCATACTAATTTTTACTCGTCCATTAGAACCATGTTTTAAAAATATTTGGACAATTGATCCAATTTCTCTATTATAATTGCTTTATGTAAAACACACAAAAGACAATGGAGCTAAATAAGATTTCCAAAGACAATAGAGCTAATTTCTTACGTATCTCTGCAAAATCCATGAAATCTTCCAGTGTAATGCGGAATTGCGGATCTCACTGATCATTATGTGTCTTAATTAATTTTCTTCAGCAGTTTTAATCATGGTTTTAAGTGTCAATACTGAAAACCCAAATAGGGTTTCATCAGTAATTGATATATCTAAAACTACTGAAGAACTTCCATGGATTTCTTTACTTGGTGATTTAGATGATGAAAGGTATGCTTAGTGGAGATTTTCTTTAATTGGTCGTTTAGATTTTCTTAAGATTAAATTTGTTGATGTTGTTACTATCCTAAAATATCAATGGAAATTAACGGTTTCATGTCATCTAATTCCATTAGGAAGAGGATTCTTCACGATAAAATTAGATAATGAAAAAAACTAAACAGTATGTTAAGACAGGAAAATGAGAGGTTGTTGATCAGCTTCTTCGTATTCGTAATTGGATTCCAAATTTCAGGCCAGAGAATCAGAAGATATCAACTGCAATGTTGTGGGTTAATTTTCCAGGTCTTAGCTTAGAATATTGGGATGAAGCAACACTCAGCAAAGCTACTGGTAATCCAATTAAGGTTGATGATGCAACACTTCAATATGCAAGTGGATATTCAGCAAAGGTTCTAATAGAGATTGATTTATCCAAAGCAATTCCTAATAAGCTTTGGATTATTACAAAGTATGGTGCATTCTCTCAGAGTGTCTTCTTCCTAAATTACCTAAGTTTTGTGGTAAATGAAAAATAGTATGTCATCTCTTATATGAATGAAAATTTAGCCAGAACCAGAATGAAGTTCAAAATACTGGAAGTACACAAAATAAGTAGTTGAAGTTCAGAACATTGAAGGTTCAAAAAACAAAGCAACTGAAAATCAGATGAAGGAAAGTTCTCATTCCACTCTAAGAATTATAGATCCTTTTAATATCTGTCAAACACCAACTCCCCAGGTACAAATTAATAAGGAAGTTATTTTTGGTGATACTGGAATTCCTAACAGTACTGGTGGAAGATTTAGTCCTCTAATGGAATAAGTGAAAATTGTGGAGAATGAAATCAGTGCAGTAATAGCAAACAATGTGGATGCTGCTAAAATTCTTCAAATAATTAATGATAACTCAATTGAAAAGAGTATGGTGAACTTTGTGGATGGTAAGTCTGGCTCTGTTTTTGCAACAAAAGTGCCAACTACTTCTTGGTCTAGAACTGTTCAAAAGCTTGCATCTTCATCAATTCAAATTCCAAAAACCAATCCAGAAGTTTCAAAAGAGGTAACTACTACAAAAGTTAGCACTTTAAATTCAGTTAAATATAATTTTAGTAAAGCTCAAGGAAAAGGAGGCACAAAAGGCCTTCAATCCAATCCATGAAGGTTCTTTTTTGGAATATAAGAGGCCTTAGAAGATCTAGGGCTCAAAATAAAGTGTGGTCTTTAGTAAATCAATTTAACCCTTCATTAGTTTTTATAGCTGAACCTAAAGTAGTTTGTATTTCTTCATTTTACAATAAATTGAACTTATTAGGAATGCAGTCTATGGTAATTCATAATTCAGTAAATAATAAGAAAGGAAATATATGGTTGTTTTGGAATAAAAGTTTGCCAATTCCAGCTGTGATTTCTATGTCAAGCCAAATGATAACAGTTAGTGTTGGTGAAGTTCTCATTTCTGAAATTCATGCTCATGTGGGGGTAATGCAAAGAAGGTTTTTATGGACTGAAATGGAAGCAATAAGCGACTTGAAGAAACCATGGTTAGCCATTGGTGATTTTAATGCCATAACTTCATTGGATGAAAAACTTGGTGGAAGAAGTCCTAGTAGAAGAGCAATGTTAGACTTCTCTAACTGTTTGAATAGTTATGAATTATTACAGGATCCCAAATCTGGGTTACAGTTTTCTTGGTCAAACTGTCAGCAAGGCAACAACAGAATCTTATGTAACTTAGATAGAGCAGTTTTTAACCAATTATGGTTGTACAAATATAGTGATTGGGGATACAGGGTTGGCATGAGGGTAGATTCTGATCATGCTCTTTTATTAGGTGGTAGTGCAAATATTTCCAAGCCAAAAAATGTTCCAAAATTTTTTCAAAAGGTGTGGTTGTCTCATCCTAACTTTATGGAGGTTGTTCAACATTGTTGGTCTGAAGCTATTGTAGGAGATCCAACTTTTGTGTTTCAAAGTAAGTTGAAAAAATTAAAGAGAATTCTCAATGATTGGAACTAGAATGTTTTTGGAAATTTAAATGTCCAAATATAGGAGGCTGAAAGACAATTACAAGAAGCTATGATTCAATCTGATGAGGATCCACTTAACATTGAAACTCTTAACACATTAGTGGCTGCTCAAAATACTTATAATTCTAAAGAGGTTCAGTTGAGTACATTTCTGAAACAAAAAACAAGAATAAAGTGTGTCAAGGAAGGTGCAGCCAACACTAATTTTTTGCATACAAGTTTAAAAATCAGACAAGCAAGAAATCTAATAAATGAGCTTGAGGATGGCAACGACAACATTATAACTGATCAAGAGAAGATTGCAGAAGAATTAGTTCAATTTTATGAGCAGAAGTTTAAATTTCAATCAGTTGCAGTTGATGATTCATTACTTGATGTTATTCCAAATGTAATCACTCAAGAAGATCAAGATATGCTTGATAAGCTTCCAGATGAAGAAGAAATTAAATCTACCATTTTCACTATGGATCCTGATAGTTCACCAGGTCCAGATGGATTTTCTGGATGTTTCCATGGAGCTTGTTGGCACATTATCAGTGAGGATGTAGTGAAATCCATTCAGTTTTGCTGGAGTAGAAAGTTCATTCCTAAAAGACTAAATTCTAATTTTTTGGTATTATTACCTAAAACTGAAGGTGCCAAGTCTCCCAATCAATTCAGACCAATAGGCCTAAGCAATGTAAGTTACAAAATGTTTACAAAGATCATTACTGCAAGATTAAGTAGCATGTTGGTAAAACTAATGTCTCCACAGCAAGCAACATATGTGAAGGGCAGATGCATACAAGAGCAGATAATGTTAGCTTCTGAAATGGTTAATGAAATGAAAAAGAAGAGAAGGGGAGGAAACATTGGTCTTAAGATTGACACATACCATGCATATGATTCTGTGAGCTGGGAGTTTCTTTTTCAGGTATTACAGAAATTTGGTTTTTCTTGCACTTGGTGCGACATACTCTTTTCAAGTCAGCTAAGATATCAGTTCTTGTCAATGGTGGTCCTTGTGGATTTTTCTCAGTGGGAAGGGGTTTAAGGCAAGGAGATCCATTATCTCATATCTTATTTGTCATAATGGAGGAGGTTTTGAGTAGAGATTTAACTGAATTAATGAGTAAAAGATCAATCAATCCTATGGTTACAAGAAATGGCATAAATCCATCTCACATTTTATTTGCAGATGATGTTTTAATCTTTTTAAATGGTGCAAAGAAGAGCATAGAAAATCTCCTAAATCCACTAAATGTTTATCAGTTAAGCTCAGGACAATGCATAAACGGAATGAAAAGCAAGTGCTTTGTGGATGGGACTTCTGATTCAAGAAAAAAAATTAATCAAAGACATACTGCAGATGGAAATAAGTGTGTTTCCTGATAAATATCTGGGAGCAATTCTATGTACTGGCAAGATCAAGTCTTCTACAGTTTGGCCAATGGTGGAGTTGATGCAGAGGAAACTTGCATCTTGGAAAGGAAAGCTTTTATCATTCCAAGAAAGGTTAGTGTTGATCAAGTATGTACTATGTAGCATACCACTATACAATATGGAAATCTATAAATGGCCAGCTTCAGTAATCAAGACTTGTGAGAAAATTATTCGAAACTTCCTTTGGTCTGGTGATAGTGAAACTAGAAAAATTATAGTTTTGTGCTGGAAAAAGGTGTGTACTCCTTTTAAGGAAGGTGGTTTGGGGATACAAAGACTGGAAATTGTCAATAAGGCATTCCTTATGAAAATTTTATGGAGAATCATACAATCTGAAGATGATTGGGCATTTTTTTAAGCCAAATATCAAGACAAGAACAATCAATGGAGCTTAAAATGGAAATTATCTTCTGTCAGACCAGGACTGAAATGGGCATGGAAATCTTTGCAAGAAAATTTAAGATGGTGCATAGGGAATGGTAAGACTATCTCATTGTGGTTTGATAATTGGATAGGTGACTCTCCCTTAATCAACATAATTGGTCACAGTCAATATGTTAAAGACAATATTCAGATGAAGGTTGCTGATCTGCTAAATAATGGGAAGTGGTCTATTCCTCCTGAAGTTCAACATGTGGTTTCTAGTCTTAGTTTTCCTGAAATTGGTGGAGGAAAAGATGAGATAATATGGAATGAATCTCTAACTGGAGAATTTCTTATTTCAGTAGCAGTAGATAAAATGAGATTAGAGGAAAATAATGTTGGCTAGGCAAAATACATTTGGAATGCCTATCTACATCCGTGTATAGCTAGCAATGTATGAAAGCTAATTCAAGGGATTTATATGGATGATGCAAAGATGGTCAGTAATGGGTATGATATGGTTTCTCAATGCTGCATTTGTGAAAAGGCTGAAGATAGTATGAAACATCTTTTCTGGGAATATGAGTTTAGTTTGAACATCTGGAATTGGTTAAGTGTTATCTTTAAATTTGCAATACCTGCATCTTTTGAGGATATTTGGAAATACACAACAAATAAAAGTTCCTTAGTTCAGCAAGTATGGATAACGGCTGCCTGCAGCACTTTGAAAGAGTTGTGGTTTCAAAAGAATATAAGATTTTTTGATAATATTAAGCCAAACATCTCCTCTTTCAAAAGTAAAATAATGAAGATGGTTTTTGAAGGTGGTCTTCAAATAATCAACTTCTTTAATCTGGGTCCAAGAAAATCTAAGTTTCTGTGTATTAAATCTTGTTATTGGTTTGCTCCTGAATCTGATTTCACTCTGTTTTGCTGTGATGGAGCTTCTCTTGGAAATCCAGGTGCAGCTGGGCTTGGAGTTGTGGTAAGGAATCATCTTTGTCAGGTAATGGGTGTGATATCTGGTGGATTAGGAAATGCTACCAATTACATAACAGAAGTTTATACAGTAGTAGTTGCTTCTGAATTGGCAGTTGAATGGAAGCTTAAGAAGATAATTATTCAATCAGACTCAAAAACTGTACTGAATCAGTTTGCTAGTAATTGTATTTCTTGGTTTATCAAAGTCAGATGGAGTAATGTAGTCAAAAGGTTCACATACATCAGATTTGTGCATTGCTTCAGAGAAATTGAAAAAGCGTGTGTCCAACAACCACACCCAATATTTCGCTTAGAAATCTGTATGGACTAACTCCAATATACTTTTAAGAGAATCAACTAGTCAGTCAGACTCAATCTTATTAAAAGTATATCAAAGAGTTATATCTCACTTTCTCGATTGAATACTTACTCAAGCAAATAGAGAGTTGCGAGTCTAATTGAATACAAGAGAATCACTTGAACGGTACCAAAGAACAATGTTCAAGGATCAATCAATTTCAATCAACAACCAAAGGTTGGATTTCCCAATTGATCGATTCAGCGCAAGACTTGTGATATTTCAATTATATAACAAAATATAATGCGGAAAAGAAATAACACAGACACCAGAAGTTTTGTTAACGAGGAAACCTTAAATGCAGAAAACCCCGGGACCTAGTCCATATTGAACACACACTGTATTAAGCCGCTACAGACACTAGCCTACTACAAACTAACTTATTTCTGGACTGTAGTTGAACCCCAATCAATCTCACACTGACCCAAGGTATATTTGCGCTCATTACGTCTCTGATCCCAGCAAGATACTACGGACTTGATTCCCTTATCCGATTTCACCCACAACTAAGAGTTGCTACGACGCAAAGTCGAAGACTTTAATAAACAAATCTGTATCGCACAAAAAAGTCTACGGTAATAGATAAATATGTCTCCCATACAAATACCTACGAGTTTTTGTTCCGTCTTTTGATAAATCAAGGTGAACAAGAACCAATTGGTTTCCCGGACTTATATTCCCGAACAACCTAGAATTATCAATCACCTCACAATCATCTTAATGGACTAGCGAAAGAAGATACTGTAGAATCACAAACGATGAGTCGAAGGTGTTTGTGACTTCTTTTATATCTTGCATATAGGAGAAATCAATCTCAAGCCAATCTTACGATTGTACTTAGTACGATAGAAACAACAAGATCAGATCACGCAACTACAGAGAAAATAGTTGGGGTCTGCCTTCACAATCCCAATGAAGTCTTCAAGTCGTTAACCTACAGGGTCTCGAGAAGAAACCTAAGGTTAAAGGAGAATCGACTCTAGCTAATACAACTAGTATCACACAAGAGGTGTGGGGATTAGTTTCCAAGTTGCTAGAGTTCTCCTTTATATAGTCTTTCAATTCAGGGTTTGCAATCAATGTTATCTTAGTAACAACGCATTCAATATTCATTGTTAGATGAAAACCTAATTAGATTCAATCTAATATCTTTCAACCGTTAGATCGAACTTAGTTTGTTACACACAAATGAAATGCACATTTATTTAGGTTTGTGTAACCATACCCAAACATGTACACTTAGTTGGTTCAACAGTAGTTAACCAAATGGTTAGCCATATGAGCACTTTCATATCAACCATATTCTTCTTTACCATAACTAGTTCAAATGGCTCAAATGAACTAGTTAAAGAGTTATTCAATTGCTTAGATCTTATAGAAGTACTAGGTATCACCCCGGCCTACGGCCGGGGCTCAACCGCTTTGGTTAATTTAACTTTTTCAGTGTGGTTATTAGTTGTGCATCACCGTGAAGTCGTATCCTCACATATGATTGAATTCACATGGTAGATTGGTTATATTAATGTGAAATGTATAATAATGCAACGTGAGAGTTTATTTTTCGACCATCTCTTCTATGTAATAATCCAAACCTCAATTTGAATGTGGTATTCAAATAAATAATTATAAAAGGCTTGTTAGAAATAAATCCATAAAATACATAAATTGGATAAATATATTTGTATGCACAGTTTTTTTTCTTCTTTAAATGCTCCTCACACACCGCTTATACTTCTTTTTCTGGATTTTACTCTTTCTTCCGCATGAGGCCAGGCAGATTCATTGATTTGATGCATAATTTTATTTTTGCTTAATGAATGGTGTTTATGCCTACAATAGTGGTATAGATGACTACAAATAGGGATTATCTGCGAACGTGTCCCTGGCATCAAAAAGATACCCCTGAGCTCAAGTATACATATACACCAAAATCCAAATGTAAGCTGCATGAAAAAAGAGCTTTAAAAGGGTTTTCTTTATTTCTTATAACGTCGTACTATTTTCATATAACTGCAACTGTGCAACATATAACTATCAAAACAATATATTTTTTATTAGTGAAGTGATCTGCACTATCCGTCGTGCTTTGCACTATTCATCCTTTTCTTTTGTTATTCTTTTCTTTGTCTGATATTGCATTGATGGTCTAGGAGAATTTAGTTAATCATCACGATCAATCTTGAAAAGCCTAATTGTTGCTTTCTTTTGTAACAGGCTGAAGGTCTTATAGTAAAGTTGAATATTTCGTGATTGGGATGTTAGGATAACTATATCACTTCCATATCCTCTACATGAATAAACTCTTTACTCGTATTCGTATGAAGCATAATAATGGCATTCAACAATACATTAGAAAAGTTGTTTATCTAATATTGAAAAGAGACCACGATTGATGACGCCAATATTTACAATTGAAAGATTGCTTTGAGAAATACCTAATATTGATGGTTGGTTAAAGGAGAAGGTGATATGTGAGATAAGAAAATAGATGGTAACGGTGCTGGTGGTAACCAGAGATTGTTGAGTAACCGTTGTTATCTTAGAATAGAATTTTAAAAAACCTTTAACAAACGAACAGAGGTTTAGTGGTTAGGTATTACCGGTTGACATCAGGCAAGGTTACAGATCTAGCAGAAACGTTAGGGATAGCTTTGGTAGGGCCCAGGCCGTGCCCCCCGGCATAATCTCTAACGTCCTTAATTATAAGATTCCTAAAATCAACAACCATCTTTGACTCAAAATCAAACCTACAACTATCAATCGAGACTGTAGGATAAACGAAATCAATGGCCCTAATTGACCCATAGACAGACAACCTTCTTCCTTATAATAAAGATATAAGACACAATCGAAGCAAAAATGATTTGATTCGCTCGAATCAATTCATGAACTTTATAGCCACGGTTTGCAATTATGCATTCCTTAGTTTATATAAGTTTAAGTTCACGAATAGTCGTTTTTAGAAAATAACCAACCTAAGTACGCGAACTGGTACACAAATTTAAGTAACCAGAATGAGTTTGTTTTCAGCTCACAAACTCCAGAAGATTTTCACGGGACGTGAACTTCCGATGGTGCGCGTACCAGTACGCGGACTTCAGTTCTGGTTTTCCTGAGCAGCAAAATACGCATACTTTGGTTCAAGGAATAAGGACTTATACACATATGTGTTACTACACAATATTTATATCCTTCCAAGGTTATACATTCTAAACTCTCATTTCAATCATTGAAACATTCTTAGAGGACGTTATATGATTGTTATTCACAAACCATTTTTCGTCAAAGCCATTTTCAAGTAATAAAAAATTAATATGACTTTCGTCTTTAGTAAAGTTGAACTTAGCCAAAGCGAAAGCTTACCAACACATATTTCGAGAAATAGATATGCTAGATAAACTCGGGTCGAAGTAGCAAATGTGTATAATCAAAGTCTATATAGCAATACGACTTTTGTCTCAAGATAGGAGATAGAGTAGATAGACTTTTGAGTGATAGATAAGTTCAAGTCTCCGCATACCTTTTAGTTGATAAAGTTCCACAAGTTCCTTGAGTATTTCTTCGTCTTTGTATGATGATCGCCATGGAGTCTTGAGCTCAACTACACTTTCTATCCTAGTCCGAGACTTAGCTATAAGTTCACTAGAAATCAAGACTTAAAGTTTTGATCACTAACATTGACAAACATGCTTGAGATAGCAACGCATGCGAGTTCGACCGAGCAGTGCTCTAACAATCTTCCCCTTTTTCAATTTTAGTGACAAAACTGTCAATACATATGGAATACAAAATAAATAATAAACTTTGTATCTACTCTTCCACATGCCTGATCTTCTTGGTTCTTCAACATTACTCTAAATCTTCGTCACTTCCAAGTACTTCAATGATTCCAAAGGTTGTAAGTTTAGCATCGTCGTTGTTGAAAATCCGTAGCCATAACAATGAGAAAACAAGAGTTCTCAATCATTGTTACACAGTGTCATAGTATTATTACACAGCATCAAAGTTCAATTTTATCACAACTTTGACAACAATACTATGGTGATATGTATCACTCCCCCTTAGTCAATACTCCATCTCACATGGAGACCACTCCCCCTTACATAATGATCCGAAAACCATATGTATTTGTAGCGTGAACTACACATTAATTCTCCCCCTTTTTGTCAATAAAATTGGCAAAGGTACGAAAACTAGTGGGATCCTAATGAAATTTCCATAGAGACATTTCATGACCAAAATAAAGCACATATCAACTTTTTAGATGCAATCATATAGCCGAAGCTAAATGCTTTCACGAAGGAGTTTATAAAGATACAAAATAACTCCTATAATATTCCACAGCCGCACTCCCCAAAAAGATTTGGCAATTAACCACACGTTCAATTAAGAACTCCCCCCCATAAAATGTCATTCCGTGCACAACCTTGTCTCTTTCGATCAGGCACATGAGACAAGATACACAAAGCAACACAATCAAGTTGTGTTGCGGTGAACAACAATCTGTCCACCATGTTCCTTTTGAGAGGAATCCATAGACCTCTGTCTATCAAAACGATTGGACCATACTTTCTTCTCTAATGGTCTTGTTTTATCCTTGGAAACTAACTTCTTAGAAGAAGATAAAATCTTACATACCTCGGCGGTCTTTTGAGCAAGTTTAAGCTTGCTTCTTAATCGATTTTCTGTTCGTTGAAGTTTGTTGACATGTCTCAATTTGTGTTTGTACTTGTAACACTTTGATAGTTCATGACCTTTGAGTGAACAATACGAGCATGTCAATCTTGGATATAACTCAGGCATCTGAGATGTGCAAGCTGCTAGACATATTGTGGTACCTGAAACGTCAAACACAGAGTTTCCAACGGAAAGGTCAATTTTTTCTTCCAGATTGGTTGAGTTTTCTTCTGAAAGAATATCAAGATTGATGTACGTATTGATACAATTATCAAAATCAATATTTTCACAAAGAAGTGCAACACTTGATTTTTCGTCTTCATTAGAATCATAGTTGTCAGACATTTCATCAAGAGTTGCATCAAGACCTTTGTTCCCAGTGTATTTCTTTCGATTTGGACACTCATTTGCAAAATGACCAAAACCTTTACACTTAAAGCACTTAGGCATATCCTCGTCATCAGTTTCATCATTATCCCTATTTTTAGGAGGAACACGATTATGTGGTTTATCTGATGACTTGGATTTATCTCTGGAGAACCGTTTACTTCTCTGCAAAAGAATATCCCTAAACTGTCTTGTGATCAACGAGACTGACTTGTCAAGATCTTCATCTGATGAATCAGCCTCAGAAAGATCATCTTCAGAGACGTAAACACTTTTACTTTTATCAAGTAATTTAGTGTTCTTTAGTGCTTTGAAATAAACATACTTACTAGACTTGGATGTATGCTCATGATCAAAGATCTTTAGCTTCCCAACCAAAGTATTTCTGGACAGCGTTGTGAGATTATTTCCTTCAACGATAGCATGCTTCTTAGAATCGTATCTAGATTGCAGCGATCTGAGAATTTTCATCACAATGTCCTTTTCAGGAATGGTCTTACCCAATGCAAAACATGCATTAACTGAAAATGCGGGGGTCTAATAACACCACCCAATATTTCGCTTAGCAATTTGTATGGACTAACTCCGAAATACTTTGCTAGAGAATCAACTAGACAGTCAGACTCAATCTAGATTAAAGTATCTTAAGGAGTCAATATCTCTAACTTGTTTTGATTTACTCAAGCTAAAACAATAGCGAGTCTTTAATCAAACACAAATAATAACTTGGACGGTACCAAAGACCAATATCCAAGGATCAATCAACAACCAAAGGTTGGATTTCCAATTGATGATCTTAACGCACAACTTATATTATTTCAATTATATAAAATATAATGTGGAAAGGAAATAACACAGACACCAGAAGTTTTGTTAACGAGGAAACCGCAAAAGCAGAAAAATCCCGGGACCTAGTCCAGATTGAATACACACTATATTAAGCCGCTACAGACACTAGCCTACTACAAGCTAACTTCAGAATGGACTATAGTTGAACCCCAATCAGTCTCCCACCGATTCAAGGTATAGTTGTACTCCTACGCCTCTGATCCCAGTAGGATACTGCGCACTTGATTCCCTTAGCTGATCTCACCCACAACCAAGAGTTGCTGCAACCCAAAATCGCAGACTTGATAATAAACAAATCTGTCTCACACAGAAAAGTCTATCCAAGGATAAATCTGTCTCCCACAGAAAAACCCTAGGTTTTGTTCCGTATTAAGATATAAAATCAAGGTGAACAAGAACCAATTGATAATCCGGTCTTATATTCTTGAAGAACAGCCCAGATTAATCAATCACCTCTCGACAATCCTTTTTGACTACACAAGCGGTTTGTCGAGGAATCACAAACAGTGAGACGAAGATGTTTGTGACTTCTTTATCTTTCCTATCGGAGAACTCTCACGATCTCAATCCAATCAATAGATTGTACTCGTACGATAGAATATGCAAGATCAGATCACACAACTACGATAAAAGTAGTATCGGTCTGGCTTCACAATCCCAATGAAGTCTTTAAGTTGTTAACCTGGTTTTTGAGTAGAAAACCAAAGGTTAAAGGATAATCGACTCTAGCGAGCACACTAGTATCACACAGACGTGTGAGGATTAGTTTTGCACACTAGATGTCTCCTTTATATAGCCTTCAAATCAGGGTTTTTCCTTAGTTACAAAGCAATCCATATTCACCGTTAGATGAAAACCTGATTTAGATTCAAGCTAATATTTCTCAACCGTTAGATCGAAAACTTAGCTTGTCACACATACTTGGGTAGACGTTTACTGGGTTTGTGAAAACCATGCCCAAACGTGTACGTGTATGTTGGTTCAACATAGTAACCCAAAAGTTTAACCATATGAGAAATTCATATTAATCTATTTCTTCTTCACCATAACTATTTCAATTGACTCAAATGAACTAGTTAGAGATTTGTTCAATTGGTATGAGATCTTATGTAACTACACAAGACACAATTGAAACAAAGATTATTCGATTCGATGAATCGGCTCATGAACTTTATAGCCACGGTTTGCATAAATAATTCCTTGGTAATTTAAGTTTAATTTTCAGAGCACATCTTTAGATCATAGCCACTTAAGCTCACAAACAAGTTCGCGGACTTAAGGCAACCGGCAGAGTTTTCCAAACTCAGCAGAAAATCTCGTCAAGGAGACTTCCGCCAGTTCGCGGACTAGGTTCGCGGACTGATTTCGCGGACTAAACACGCAAACGAGTTTTTGGAAAATCCCAGCAAAAATTCTCGATAAGAGAACTTCCGTCAGTTCGCAGACTGAGTTCGCGGACTGGGTTCGCGGACTTGGCAAAGCCAATTCCTCCGGTTGCTCTCAATCAACAAAGTTCGAAAACTTCGGATTAAGGAATACATAGTTATGTAATATAAACTCTCATTCCGATCATTCAGACATTCTCAGAGGACGTTATATAGCCGTTATTCACAGATCGTTTCACGTCAGAGCAATTCTCAAAGTAATTAAAACTTTTCATGACTTTCGTCACTAGGTGAAGATAAACTTGATCAAAGAGAAACTCTTTACCAACACACGATTTCGATAAAAAGATAAGTAGTGAATACTCAGCTCGAAATGTCAAGTGTATATGATACAGTCTATATAGCATACGACTTTTTGTCTCATAAGAAGTAGGAGATATAATATATAGACTTTTGAGTGATAGATAAGTTCAAGTCTCCACATACCTTTTTGTTGATGAAGTTCCACGGTTCCTTGAGTAGATCTTCGTCATTGTATGATGAATCACCATGAGGTCCTTGAGCTCAACTACACTTTTCTATCCTAGTCCGAGACTTAGCCATAATAGACTAGAAATCAAGACTCATAGTTTTGATCACTAACATTGACAAACATGCTTGATATAGCAACGCATGCGAGGTCGACCGAGCTATGCTCTAACAATCTCCCCCTTTGTCAATTTTAGTGACAAAACTATTAATACGTATGGAATACAAAAAAGATAAACTTTAGTGGCTCCTATTCCATAGTCTAATCTTCAACGTTCCTTGAAATCTTCGTCCTTCCAAGTACTCCAATGATCCCAAAGGTTATAAGTTTAGCACCACCATTGTTGAAGATCCGTAGCTATAACAGTGAGAGAAATCGAGATTCTCGATCATTATTATACAGTGTCATAGTATCATTATGTAACATCAAAGTCCAATTGCATCACGACTTTAACCACAGTACTATGGTGATATGTATCACTCCCCCTTAGTCAATACTCCATCTCGATCATGGAAACCACTCTCCCTTACACAATGATCCGAAAACCATATGTATTTTTGTAGTGTGAACTACATTATTTCTCCCCCTTTTTGTCAATAAAATTGGCAAAGGTAAAAGAACGGGATCATAATGAAATTTTCACAAGAGACATTTCATAGACTAAAAGAAAAATACATACCAACTTAATTTAGATGCAATCATAAAGCCGAAGCTAAATGCATTCATCAAGGAGTTTTAAGATACAAGATAACCCCTATAAAATTCCACAGCCGCACACCCCGCAAGAAATTACCATTAAGCACAAGTTCAAAAGAACTCTCCCCCATTTGATGTCATTCCCGAGAGAACAACAAGAGCGACCTTTATTTCGAAAGAAAAGAAGGATTTTCTAATTGGACACCAAAAACCATGGAAATGATTTTCTATATCCAAAACTCAACCAAATTAATCACAAGTAAATCCATGATTAATTTAATCGGAATACGCAACTAAATCAAATCATAAAAGTGATCAATTTAATTGATTGTGCTCAACATAAGAAAACTCACAGAGCTACGACTAAGATAACCATACGTAGATGACTATCTTAATCGTTCAAATACTCAACATAAGGAAAACCTTACGGAATATACGACTACATCAACCAATAAAACATGATTAGTATAGCCGTTCATATACTCAACACAAGAACTTGTGGAATATAAGAAAAAATCAACTAGACTAATTACAAGAGAGCCTATAATTAATCTAATTGGAATACACAACCAAACTAATCACCGAAGCAATTAATTTAATTGTCAAAAGATTTTGCTCGACAAAAGAAGAATTTCGGAGCAAATAACTAAATAACCAATCAAGATGATTAATTTAGTTCAAGAATGCTCAACATATAACATCTCATGGAACAACCAACAAGTCCAATATTAATCGACATAGTTGTAAGGTGCTCAACATAAGATACACAATGGAGCTTTCACGGTAAAACATAACAAAATGGATCAATGAAGATCAATACCGTGGATAACATACAAGGATCTATTCTATTTGCATAACGACATAGTAGACTTTATCCTTGTCAAATAAAAGATTTCATCCTATTTTTCATCAAATAAATGACTGCATAGGCATAACTTTTGTAATTGTCAAAATTCCATTCGTCCTTTCATCAATACGAATATCAATTTATGAACGATTTTACTTTTGACAACATATGGGACCTTCAAGTTTACGGACGCAAACAATACATATCCCATAAAAAAATTGCAATATAACAAATCATAAAGATTGAATACTGCAAAAACATCATCCTCCAAATATTTTTAGAATTTAACCAATAAATCTAAAAACATGAAGATGAAACCGTTGCACATAGCAATTTGAAATCACAATAAAGGCTATTCAAAACTCTAGTAATCCTTCTCAAAAATAAGAATAAATTCTCATAGGAAGTTTCCTAGGCAACAAGACAAACTCGTAATGCACATACAAGATGATTTGTCCTTATAGGGTAGAATCAATCTTTTTCGCATGGATTTACACCAATAATAGCTACAAAAGGCGTATAAAAAGATTTTCTTAATCAAATAAAAACATACAAAGTCAATAATGACTATGCACCATAGTTCACAAAGGATGATTGTGAACATTCAAGAATTCCATAGCACTGCGTACTACTTTCCATTCTTGAACTTCCTTCTTTGTGGTTCACCAACAAAATTCTTGTAAAAGCTACAAATTATCTTAGAATAGTAGTATTCCAATAATCCAAGTGACAAAGTTCAAGAGAAGTGGAACACGTGCAACGAAACGGAGCAAAATACTCAAAAACAAGAGACATGATAAATACCAATCTTAACTCATTCAAATTCAAGATTTCTCATCTCCATCTTTAATAGAATCCAAATAGGAAGAGAGTGCAAAAAGAATGAGGTCAATCCGAGTTCGGACGAAGAAGTTACAGTCAAAACAAGTTTACCGAATATCGACGTCAAGTATGCAGACGGGGTTTGCGAACTTAAACCCCTGGATTTTGGTTTTATATGATGTTATGCATACTTGGTATATGTACCATGAAGTCCAAACATCACGAAATATTATTTTCAAACCTGAACATTTAAGAACCTTAAACACAGATCAAGTTAGGTAGAAAAGAACGATAAGAAAGGTATGTGAATCATTATAAGTTATCTAAGCAAATAAAAGCAAAAATCTTGCTCAAGTTTATAGACATACCTTTTTAGATGAATCGAGTTGAATTCTACAGTCTTACCAAACATTATCTGTGCGCCCCAGTTGTTGTGCTTCCCTCACCGTATACATAGCAGGGCATTCTTGGTGAGGATGCACTTTCAACACAAACAAGTTGTGTTGAGGTGAACAATGTCTTGCTCACCATGGCACCAAGAAAGAGTTTCTTTCCAACAACTCTTAAATCTTGTAGTGTGAAGAAACACCCAAGGAACTGTTTTTATAAGTCTATCAAAGAGCTTCAAGAGAACCCAAAAAGATTTGTGTTTCTGATTTCTTGTTTTCCAACTTATATAAAACAGTTTCTGCAAATAGTTTTTAATACTGCGAAGGGAAACTCTTTTGATAAAAAGAGACATCCTAGATTCTTCATAAAAGAAGACAATACCACTATCTTGATAGGAAGTATCAGGAATTGAGCAACAAAACAATTCATGCTTTGAGGTGATACACTCAGATAACTGAGATTTAAACACCTCTTGTAAATCGTTTAATTTATCACAACTAATTGGATTACGCAGAGGAGGAGCATTGCTCTCACTGATTAGTAAATCAATATCAACTTCAACGTGATATTATTCATCATAACTTGATTTAGCATGTCAATAGATTCTTGCTCTTTCTGGAGGTATAACTCAACATCAAGAGATAAGCTCTCAAGCTTCTTTTCAAGCCCTGAAAACACTTTAAGGGATTTTAAACCTGGTGGAGGTTTAGATAGAATTTCTTCTACAGATTTTATTAAATCAGTCATGGAAGAGAATTCTGAAATCCATGGATCTGGTGGTGCATTTATTGAGATAACACTACTGTCCATAGAGTCAGATCACTACAAACACAGACTTGTAAGGTCTTGAACGTGTTTGCCTGCTTTGATACCAATTGAAAAAGCGGGGGTCTAACAACACCACCCAATATTTCGTTTAGCAATCTGTATGGACTAACTCCGAAATACTTTGCTAGAGAATCAACTAGACAGTCAGACTCAATCTAGATTAAAGTATCTCAAGGAGTTAATATCTCTCTTTTGATTTGATTTTTACTCAAGCTAAAAACAATAGCGAGTCTTTATCAAATACAAGGAATAACTTGGACGGTACCAAAGACCAATATCCAAGGATCAATCAATATCAATCAACAACCAAAGGTTGGATTTCCAATTGATGATCTTAACGCATAACCTGTATTATTTCAATTATATAAAAATATAATGCGGAAAAGAAATAACACAGACACCATAAGTTTTGTTAACAAGGAAACCGCAAATGCCGAAAAACCCAGGGACCTAGTCCAGATTGAATACAAATTGTATTAAGCGGCTACATACACTAGCCTATTACAAGCTAACTTCGGACTAGACTATAGTTGAACCCCAATCAGTCTCCCACTGATCCAAGGTACAGTTGTACTCCTACGCCTATGATCCAGCAGGATACTGCGCACTTGATTCCCTTAGCTGATCTCACCCACAACTAAGAGTTGCTGCAACCCAAAATCGCAGACTTGATAATAAACAAATCTGTCTCACACAGAAAAGTCTATCAAAGGATAAATTTGTATCGCACAGAAAAACCCTAGGTTTTGTTCCATCTTAAGATATAAAATCAAGGTGAACAGGAACCAATTGATAATCCGGTCTTATATTCCTGAAGAACAACCTATATTAATCAATCACCTCTCAACAATCCATCTTGACTACACAAGCGGTTTGTCGAGGAATCACAAACAGTGAAAGATATTTCTGACTTCTTTATCTTGCCTATCGGAGAACTCTCACGATCTCAAGAAAATCAATAGATTGTACTCGTACGATAAAAGATGCAAGATCAGATCACACAACTACGATAAAAGTAGTATCGGTATGGCTTCACAATCCCAATGAAGTCTTTAAGTCGTTAACCTAGTTTTAGAGAAGAAAACCAAAGGTTAAAGGAGAATCGACTCTAGCGAGCGCACTAGTATCACACAGACGTGTGGGGATTAGTTTTGCATAATGCTAGATGTGTCCTTTATATAGCCTTCAAATCAGGGTTTTTCCTTAGTTACAAAGCAATCCATATTCACCCTTAGATGAAAACCTGATTTAGATTCAAGCTAATATTTCTCAACTGTTAGATCGAAAACTTAGCTTGTCACACACACTTGGGTAGACGTTTACTGGGTTTGTGAAAACCATGCCCAAACGTGTACGTGTATGTTGGTTCAACATAGTAACCCAAAAGTTTAACCATATGAGGATTTCATATTAACCTAGATCATAACCACTTAAGCTCACAAACAAGTTCGCGGACTTAAGGCAACCGGCAGAGTTTTCCAAACTCAGCAGAAAATCTCGGCAAGGAGACTTCCGCCAGTTCGCGGACTAGGTTCGCGGACTGAGTTCGCAGACTAAACACCCAAACGAGTTTTTAGAAAATCCCAGCAGAAATTCTCGATAAGAGAACTTCCGTCAGTTCGCGACTGAGTTCGCGGACTGGGTTCGCGGACTTGGCAAAGCCAATTCCTCCGGTTTCTCTCAATCAACAAAGTTCGAAAATTTCGGATTAAGGAATACATGGTTATGTAATCTAAACTCTCATTCCAATCATTGAGACATTCTAAGAGGACGTTATATAGCCGTTATTCACAGACCGTTTCACGTCAGAGCAGTTCTCAAAGTAATTGAAACTTTTCATGACTTTCGTAACTAGGTGAAGATAAACTTGATCAAAGAGAAACGCTTTACCAGGACACGATTTCGAGAAAAAGATAAGTAGTGAATACTTAGCTCGAAATGTCAAATGTGTATGATCTAGTCTATATAGCATACGACTTTTTGTCTCATAAGAAGTAGGATATAGAATAGATAGACTTTTGAGTGATAGATAAGTTCAAGTCTCCACATACCTTTTTGTTGATGAAGTTCCACGGTTTCTTGAGTAGATCTTCGTCGTTGTATGATGAATCTCCATAAAGTCCTTGAGCTCAAATACACTTTTCTATCCTAGTCCGAGACTTAGCTATAATAGACTAGAAATCAAGACTCATAGTTTTGATCACTAACATTGATAAACATGCTTGATATAGCAACGCATGCGAGGTCGACCGAGCTATGCTCTATCATTAACAATTTCAGACACTTTGTGATTAAACTCATCAGATGTTTCTTCATCTGCCATAGGAAGGTTTTCCCAATCAGAATTTAAGTTTTGAAGTCTAGCTTCTTTCTCACTGGTATTTCCTTCAAATACGGTTTCTAAGATATCTCAGGCTTCTTTAGACTTAGTGAACGCAGTTACATGGTGCTGAAGATCTAGGGTGATGGCATGTATGATAGCATTCAAGCCGTCAGAATTTTGCTTTGCAGCAAGAATTTCTTCTGGAATATATCTACCAATATCCTTCGGTATAGATACATCGCCTTCTGTATTAACCGGAGGATCATAGCCATTAACAACACGTACCCATGTTTGAAAATCACGAGCTTGAAGAAAAGCACGCATATCAATTTTCCACCATAAGTAGTTTGAGCCATCGAAGACTGGTGGTACGTTTATGGAGATAGAATTCATGTCATAGAGTCAGATTGCTACAAACACATACTTGTAAGGTCTTTAAACGTGTTTGCCTGCTCTGATACCAATTGAAAAAGCGGGGGTCTAACAACCACACCCAATATTTTGCTTATCAATCTGTATGAACTAACTCCAATATACTTTTAAGAGAATAAACTAGACAGTCAGACTCAATCATATTAAAAGTATATCAAAGAGTTATATCTCACTTTCTCAATTCAATGCTTACTCAAGCAAATAGAATTCTGCGAGTCTAATTGAATACAAGAGAAATCACTTGAACGATGCCAAAGATAAATGTTCAAGGATCAATCAATTTCAATCAACAACCAAAGGTTGGATTTCCCAATTGATCGATTCAATGAACAACCTGTGATATTTCAATTATATAACAAAATATAATGCGAAAAAGAAATAACACAAACACCAGAAGTTTTGTTAACGAGGAAACCGCAAATGCAGGAAAAACCCCGGGACCTAGTCCAGATTGAAAACACACTGTATTAAGACGCTACAAACACTAGACTACTACAAACTAACTTCGGTCTGGACTTTAGTTGAACCCCAATCAATCTCACACTGATCCAAGGTACAATTGCGCTCCTTACGTCTCTGATACCAGCAGGATACTACGCACTTGATTCCCTTAGCTGATCTCACCCACAACTAAGAGTTTCTACGACCCAAAGTTGAAGACTTTAATAAACAAATTTGTATCACACAAAAAAGTCTACGGTAATAGATAAATCTGTCTCCCACAGAAGTACCTACGAGTTTTTGTTCCGTCTTTTGATAAATAAAGGTGAACATGAACCAATTGATAACTCGGACTTATATTCCCGAAGAACAGCCTAGAATTATCAATCACCTCACAATAATCTTAATCGACTAGTGAAACAAGATATTGTGGAATCACAAACGATGAGACTAAGGTGTTTGTGACTTTTTTTATCTTGCCTATCGGAGAAATCAATCTCAAGCCAATCTTACGATTTTACTTAGTACGATAGAAACAACAAGATCAGATCATGCAAATACAGAGAAATATAGTTGGGTCTGGCTTCACAATCCCAATGAAGTCTTCAAGTCGTTAACCTACAGGGTCTCGAGAAGAAACCTAAGGTTAAAGGAGAATCGACTCTAGCTAATACAACTAGTATCACACAAGAGGTGTGGGGATTAGTTTCCAAGTTGCTAGAGTTCTCCTTTATATAGTCTTTCAATTCAGGGTTTGCAATCAATGTTAGCTTAGTAACAACGCATTCAAAATTCATTGTTAGATGAAAACCTAATTAGATTCAAGCTAATATCTTTCAACCGTTAGATCGAACTTAGTTTGTTACACACAAATGAAATGCACATTTATTTAGTTTTGTGTAACCGTACCCAAACATGTACACTTAGTTGGTTCAACAGTAGTTAACCAAATGGTTAGCCATAGAAGCACTTTCATATCAACCATATTCTTCTTTACCACAACTAGTTCAAATGACTCAAATGAACTAGTTATAGAGTTGTTCAGTTTCTTAGATATTATAGAAGTATACAAGACACAATCGAAGCAAAAACGATTTGATTCACTCGAATCAATTCATGAACTTTATAGCCACGGTTTGCAATTATTCATTCCTTAGTTTATATAAGTTTAAGTTCACGAATAATCGTTTTTAGAAAATAACCAACCTAAGTACGCGAACTGGTACGCGGACTTAAGTACCCAGAATGAGTTTGTTTTCAGTTCACAAACTCCAGCAGATTTTCACGGGACGTGAACTTCCGATGGTGCGCGTACTGGTACGCGGACTTTAGTTCCGGTTTTCCTGAGCAGCAAAGTATGCATACTATGGTTCAAGGAATAAGGACTTATACACATATGTGTTACTACACAATGTTTATATCCTTCCAAGGTTATATATTCTAAACTCTCATTTCAATCATTGAAACATTCTTAGGGGACGTTATATGATTGTTATTCACAAACCATTTTTCGTCAAAGCCATTTTCAAGTAATTGAAACTTAATATGACTTTCGTCATTAGTAAAGATGAACTTGGCCAAAGAGAAAGTTTACCATCACATATTTCGAGAAATAGATACGCTAGATAAACTCGGCTCGAAATAGCAAATGTGTATAATCAAAGTCTATATAGCAATACGACTTTTGTCTCAAGATAGGAGATAGAGTAGATAGACTTTTGAGTGATAGATAAGTTCAAGTCTCCACATACCTTTTAGTCGATGAAGTTCCACAAGTTCCTTGAGTAGTTCTTCGTCTTTGTATGATGATCGCCATGGAGTCTTGAGCTCAACTACACTTTCTATCCTAGTCTGAGACTTAGCTATAAGTAGACCAGAAATCAAGACTTATAGTTTTGATCACTAACATTGACAAACATGCTTGAGATAGCAACGGATGCGAGTTCGACCGAGCAGTTATCTAACAAAAATCAATTTCTCTACTGATTGTGTAGCTAAAAAGAGGAGCAAAGTTACAAGCAGGTGAAAGGGATTTTTGCATTGGTAGACCTACCTGGTTAGGAAGAGTTGAAATGCCAGAAGTTGTGTATTACAGAGTTTTTTAATTTGAGGTTATTGGGCTTGCAAGTTAAATTGATAAATGGGCTTGTAAGTTATTTTGGGCTGGGTTAGTTTTTTTTTTTTTTTTTGCTTGTTCTCCAATTTAACTTTGTATCTGTACTTTCCAATTTATCAATAAAATTTATGTGATTTAGCAAAAAGAATAAAAAAATAAAAAAAATAAAAATGGCTAGAAAAACTATCACAAGAGCCAAGAGTTCAACCTCATCAATATTCACGAAACGACCTAGAAATTTCCCATAACTTTCACAACCCACAACACCAATCCCAAACTGTTCATTGCAATGAAAATCCCCGTCAACATTATGACCAAAAATGGCTAATATTAGGTGACTTTGGGTTCCTATTAGGCTATTACTTTTGATTTTTTTTACACAATACATTTCTCCAAAAATGATCTTGGATGGAAATTCGACGCGGACTTTCTGTTTCACAATGTGGTTATCCTTTGTTTTCTTACTCTTTTCGGATACAATAGAACCTCTATATAAGAATATCCTAGGGATCACAAGAAATTATTCTTATATGGAGGTTATTCTTATATGGAGGTTTACCTTGAAGCGAGCAATAAAAGATTTACCTTGAAGCGAGCAATAAAAATTTGCTACATATGTACCTAGGAGAAAACATAATTACGCACAAAAAACATCACAATATACCTAGGCAATACTAAGTAAATTTTGTTTAGTTTCACATGTATGATACATAAGTTAAATATACGAAGTTTGCTATGCAACACAATGAACCTATGCAATACCTAAGAAAACATAAATTTTGTTTAGTTTCACATGTGAAATTTGTTTAGTTTCACATGTATTAATTAAATATATGAAGTTTTCTATGTAACACAATCCACACGAAATTCAACAATGATATGAAAAATTGGAAAATAAAATCATACGATCAAAGATATTTGAATGAGTCGTGCAAAAAAAAAAAATATCACACCTGTTAAAAGTAAAAGGATTTTCCAAATTAGTTAAAAGAATGTATTTGTCTTAAACTTTGATGTACGATATGACCTATATTATTTATATACTATTGTGAATTATTCTTATATGGAGGTAAGTTCCTTAAGACGGGACCGAAAAAATATGACTTATTCCAATATGAAGTTTATTCTTAAATATAACTGGCCCAAATCGGGACCAAAGATTTTTATTCTTATATGGAGGTTATTCATATATGGAGTATTCCTATATAGATGTTTAAATTGTACTAAAGTTTTCTTACAATGATGGAATTATAAATATTTAGTATTAGACAACGTTAAATACAATGTGAAAGACTTTGTTATAATGTGTGTCTACATCATACAAAGAAAACTGAGAGAGTAACCTCTAGACTTAACATATAGATAGTAACATCATTAATTCACATGCTATTGGTTAGCTATTTAAACTAGTTGATTGTATATTTGGAACTTGATTTTTCATTCCATTGTCTCTTTTTTCATCTCCTCATTTTTCAGCTTCACACAGAGAGAGGGAATATAGAAATAGGTTGTAGAGAAAAATAAATGTATAGTAATGATGCTTATAGTGGTGGTGGAAGAGGGGGAGGGGGTCAAGTGTTTCCATGAGATATTATATCTCCAATCTTACCATGGTATATCCCACCCATTCACGTTGCCTTCAATTCAGTTCATTTTTCCTCTGTTCAAAATCATCACCCTGCTGGCAGTAACATCGATCATCTGTTCAACCTAGTTTCACAAACTAATACACCACCAACACCACCACCTCTTCCTACATCGTCAGCATCCTTGGCTAATGAAGAGACAAATATTACTTGTGTGTGTCCAAAATGTATTAAAAATTCGTCGATGATCTTTTCAACACAGATGATGAACACGATTCTGTGGTTGGGAATCCTGTTGATGCCGAGAAAATGAACCAAGAAGAAAATCATGTTGCTGAGGAGAAGAAAAAATAAGTTAAAAGAGTAATTAAGAAAGCAAAAAACATTAAATTATTGCGGAAGTTTATGAGGAGAGTGCAAGAATTGAAAAGTACGTCCGGTGGTAATTCATTCATTAATCTTTCTTCATATTATTTCATCTTCATGCATTTTTAATTTTAATCGATAAAGGATTATTAGGAGATATGTATTTATTGTTATATTGTATATATGGTTATGTATTTTGTTAGTTAAGAAAGATATTTATTAGTGTAGATTTGTTTTGTCTCTATCTATTTATTCATATGGAAACCTATTTTGTAACTCAAGCTTTTCAATAAATAAGAAATCTTCATCTTCTCTACCTTGTCGTTTCATGACATCTGAGCCAGGAAAGACTTAACCTAATTAAAATCAAATCAGAAAATTGTGCTTAAGATTAGCACCATGATTTGTGTAGCTAATGTAGCGATCACAACCATTAACTCTGGTGGGGGATCTCTATCGTCTCAAGATCGACTAGGGCTTGATAATACTCTTACTGATACCCAATGGGAAACCATTGTGCAAATGCTTAAAAATTCGAATAATGATTCGAAGATTTCTGGTAAATGGATACTTGATACAGGGTCTTCACGACACATGACATGAACTAAAGAAGTTTTGTTTAAGACTCATGAAATTGGGTTTTCTTCTGTGAAGCTTCCGAATGGCACAACTTCTTATGCTCCATGCAAAGGCACTATGGTGTTTGGAAACAATATGAAAGTATTCTGTGTTTTATTCGTTCCTGATCTCCGCTGCAACTTGATTTCTTTAGCATGTTTAATTACAGATTTGAGATGTATTGTCACTTTGACTGATAAATTATGTGTGATACATGACCACATTACGAGGACTGTGATTGGTGTGGGTGAGGAACGAGACGAGGTCTATATCTTCCATAGTGGAACGCTCATTACTGCAAATCGAGTATCTGCTGGAGAGGATTATTGTTTATAGCATAGACGTTTAGGTCATGCGTCTAATAAGGTTGTTTCTTTACTTTCGGGTATGAATAAAGTTGATTGTCGAAATTTTCTTAATGAACCATGTGATATTTTCTTTAAAGCTAAACAAACTCAGACTACTTTTCCGGTTAGTGAGAATAAAGCGGATGACTTCTTCAATTTAGTTCATTGTGATGTATGGGGTCCTTATCGTACTCCATCTTCTTGTGGTGCACTTTATTTTCTTACCATTGTCGATGATTACTTTCGTTGTGTTTGGGTTTATTTGATGGCATATAAAACTGAGGTGGTGGAAAATTTTCAGAATTTTTGTGCTATGGCGAAGACACAATTTGATAGACAAGCTAAGAAGGTGCGCAGTGATAATGGTACAAAATTTCTTTCATTAATTCCTTTCTTTATTGAACAGGGTATAGAATTTCAAACTTCATGTGTGGATACACCACAGCAAAATGGGCGAGTTTAAAACAAACATCGTCATATATTGAACGTGGCGCGTGTTTTACGATTTCAAGCCAAGTTACCTCTTCGGTTTTGGGGTGGGTGTATTTTAAGTGCTGCTCATATTATTAATCGCACGCCTACTCCCTTGCTCAATGAGGAACTCCATATGAATTGTTACATAAGAAGCCTCTTATTTATACTCATATTAGAGTATTTGGATGTTTGTGTTATGCAAGTCTTGTCCCTCGTGATCGTAATAAGTTTAATCCAAGAAGTCGAAGATGTATTTTTATTGGTTATCCTTGTGGAAAAAAGGGTTGGCGGTGGTTGTTTGATTTGGAAGCGAAACAATTTTTTGTATCTTGTGATGTAGTTTTCTTTGAAAACATTCCTTACACGATTATTTCTTCGGATAATAATAATAATGAAGATAGGGTGGATGACTTACCAGTAATTTCTGTAGAACAATCTGTTTTTCTGGGGTCTGATAGTCTTCAAATACCAGCCACTGTGAATCCGCGAAGCTGCTACACTTCCCCGTCTCTTTACCCCCATTAGGTGGCACTGATTTTAGCCCTTGATCTTCTGGATTGAGATTGACAGGGGGTCCCATTATCATTGGGTTTAACCAGTGCTTACATGACACATAGGCGGGGAAGGGAGTGGAGATAAAGAGTGGGGGATATATATCATTTTCGGTGTGCGAAGGCAGAACTGAACAGAGCAGACAAGTCTTCTGGTGTGCCGGCAGCTACACATAACGTGACAGGCGGACGTTCTTCGCAGAATTTGAAAAGGTCAGACTATGTGATATGTGGGACGTTAGGTGACATCAATAGCCAGAAAAGTTCAGGCAAGGTTTCAGAAACAGAACACGTCTCCCGTGACATTACTCCAAATGTGTCAGAGAACGAAAGGAATGCCTCGAGTGAGATTTTGGATGGTTTTGTCTCATCTGACATCACTGTAATAAAAAAAAGTGGTATTTTTCTTGGTTATCAAAGAGTCAATCAGTGGGCAGGATTCGTCGGAGAGGGTCATCCCGCAGTCGGGATCGATCGGATTGTGTTTGACTTGGACGTCTCGGAATTATAGTTGTGTTTTGATTAAATACCCAAATTCACAAACCAGGGCCGCACTTATTAAACTCGGTGACGCTCGGGGACGACCAGATATTACCCCCTCTTTCTGAATTTTTTCACTTCACAACGATCCTTTTTCTCTTCTCCTCTCTGAAATCACTTCCAAATACAAATTTTTATAATTTCTGTTTGATATCTGATCTTATTAGTTTCAAATGGTTCGATTATTATTATTTTCAGCAGTATTTCTCGCTTTTGAATTTCGTATATGATATCTAGGGCTCTTGGTTCGTTTTTTAGGGTTTTTGAATTTCGCTTATGGAGTTTCTGTTTTTTATGGGTTCTAATAAGATTATGTTGTAATTTAGGATATTGGGTTTAGGAAAAGTTAGGGTTTTGATTTGTTCTTTACTCTGCGTGAGATGGTAAATCCTAGACTTTAAATTTTTCGTTATCAATCTGTGTAGATGATAATGAAGATTTACGTGAAATCCATTTATCAGACATTGCTAGAAAGGTATACCAATCCTCATTCTTCTTCTTAAGATTTGCAATTGATAATGAAGAATTAAGAATCTGTGTGCTTGATGTTTGCCGTATATGGTAAACCCTAGATTTTAAAATCTGTGTTTATTTATTTTTAAGTTCCAACAGAGGAAATTCAATGGTCTTCGAGATATGTGGATGTACATAAATCTGTTTTCTTTGCGATTTGTCTTCCTAATATACTTGGGATGCATTCAAAAGAACACAAGTTTTAGTACAAAAAAGGTTAGTAGTTGGTATGTCAAATTAATGCAGTACACTATTTTACAACAACTGTTCGACTAAGCCATTTGGTATGCTGACATATACCTTCGATACTGCAAACAATCTAAATCTTTGATTCTACATTTTATGTTCGAACTGAGATTTAATCAATTGTGTGAATTTCTATTTTGTGGAATCAGTACTTTATCTGGGAGTGTCATCTTGCGGTCGAAATCATCATCCTGGTGGAGTTTTCTCAAGCAACGGGATAGCCGAAAAAGGTAAGCATACAGAAACCCTATAATTTTATCCTTTCTTTGCTTCTCATTTTTTGATATATTTAATTCATACCGCAGCCATCCTGTAATCCATAGGGTATTCTTCATAGAAAAAAAAACTTGCACTGCTCACTTTTTTTTTCCTTTCTACCTAACTGTACAAAAAGAAAAAAGAAAAAAAAAACTTTCTTCTTCTGTAACTCCAAGGCTTCTATATGTCTATGTCAGTCCAATCCATCCTTTTTTTAGTCTTTTGTTTTAATTTTGGAATAGAATCCATGAATTTTCCCTCTTCGGGGAAAACGTAATGCATTTAGTCCGGGATCAAATTATCTCATTAAACCTAAACCATAAAAAATTATATTCTCAGACGTGGTGAAGAGTTCACGTTAAAGATGAAAGTGATGGTCAGTCGTTTCTTATCTATCAAATTTGTTCCTGTGAGATTTTGCAGCAACATTTGTGGCAGGGTTGTCTGTGTTGATATGACCTCGAGATAACAACGAGCGGGGTGATAGGCATGATTGTCCTAGGATAAGAAGAGAAAATAGTTTTTCTAGAATTAAAACTCCACTGCGTCGCAGAAGTAGATCGAGTCCTGATTATGAAGGGGCGAAACAATCAAGAGGTGTTTTTCCAGTGGTAAAAGATTAGATTGAGTCCTGATTATGGACGGAGGAACTTAGGAGATCATTGCCTAATAATATAAATTTTATCCAGGGTAAGAAAGATAAATATAGTGGCATAACTACCACTTGCTCATGAGGAATTCTGTATATTCAGATTGTTTTTTGCCCCATTCTTATTCTCATTAATTTGTTTTCTAATTTCGACTAAAGATCTTTGTTCCTCACCAGTCGCTCAACAGTTCAACGCTCATTCAATGGATTGTTCACCAGCTCCCTGCTCACCTATTTGCGTACCGGTTCCCCTGCAGGCAGTTCACCTGTTCGTTGATCCCATCCTGAATGCTCAACTATTTTCTGTTTTCTCATTTGTTGGTCATTTGGAGAAATGACCATACACCTGGCGGTTCTCAAAATGACCTTTTACCAGTTTGTCGACCATTCACCTGTTTGGAGTCGTAAGGATTTGAATAGTGGGTTGGAAAGTTATCTCTAAATTTTTTAGTTCACTCTTTATAATTCTTATTAGTAAGTTCTTTACAACGATCAAAAAATATATGAACAGGAAGAATAATACTAACTGATGCCAAAACATAATGGAGGTTAAACATAATTGAATTCATGGTTGTTGCATTTGTGGATGCAGAAAAACCAATGTGCATAAGCTGTGGTGGAGGAGGTTGCATTTTTGTAGGCCAGGTTGGCATACTTCTTGGGCAAGAGCCATTGGAAAAATGATTTCATCTCAAAGGCTGGCATTGTCTCTGACTCTCTGGAACCGAGTATTTTCATACAAGAGCAAGTCTCAAAGGATGGTTCTTTGATTAAACATATAGGAATGATATTTGTAATATTTATTTCTTTTGCAGTGGTGATCATATAAGAACCATGAGGTAATTGATTTGATGTGCTTGATTATGATGCTTTTATGAGTTTCTGATTCTCACCTTTGCAGGTTCACAACAACCACTTAAGGTGAAGTTTTACTTTTCTGTTTAAGGTGTATATTTTCCATAATTTTCAAGTTTTTTTATTTTTTTATTTTAAAGTTTTCGTACTTTTTGGTCCTAAAAAAACATAGTGGAGCTATAGACGAGTTGTTAAGTAAAGTGTAGTGTCAATCGAGCATAACTTTGATTGCAATGGCATAAAGACTAGAGAGCAATGATTTACAAGAATGAAGTGTAGATTAGAAATGACGGCAATGGGAAATCCACAACTACGAAAAGCGAGACTACAGCATGTGAATTTAGTTTAATGATGTCAGTAATGATAGTTAATATTCAAAAATAGGCAATTCGCCTGATATGTGTGCTTTACGTGGTTCTCTGATTTGTTTAGTTATCCGTAGTAGAGCTTTGAAAGAAGTTCTTTCGGTGTTTATTGATATCTATTGCTAGGTGATTGCATAATAGGCAATTCACAAGTGTAAACTTCTGTTTCATCTGTTTTTAAACCTTAATGATATTTTATTATTCGGCAAAGCGGTCATATTAAGTTCACTATTTCATTATTCAGTAAAGATACCATATTAACTCCTTTTTTTCAGTTATCTAAATTACAAACGTTCTATGGTGATTAGCTGCTTGAATTTCAGTTTTCTCTCATTGCAGAATGCACATGTATATGTTGGTGGTTTTGTGTAGTTACTGCAAGTCAGAAGCTGTTCACCTTTCCCTAGCTTTATTCAGTGTCGTTTTTAAACCATTTAAGCTCCATGACTAATTTTTTGTTGTTTCCTTTTAATCAGAAGCTGTTCACCTTTCCCTAGCTTTATTCAATGTCGTATTTAAATTATTTAAGCTCCATGACTAATTTTTTGTTGTTTCCTTTTAAATTAGGATGTCGAGGTGCATACTTATCTCTATCTGTGCTCACATTTTGTCTCTTCTTATACATAAGCAAAATTCGTTTTTTTTTTCTGTAAGATCATTGACCATATAACTTTAGATCATCCATGAAGTTAGCATAAGGAAGTTGAGTAAAGCAAGAAATTATTTTCTTTTCACACTTATCAGAAGAATGAGGGTGTTGCAATCCATGTATATTGTATCTTTATAGTGTAATAGTTTTTGGCACCCTTAGTAAATGTAGAAAAATAAGGAATACTTTTAGTCTAAGACACGGAGTAGAAAATCCTCTGATCTTTTCCATTCGCTAACACCTTTGCCTGAATTACTGCACCACCATTTGGTATAATAATGTGCCAAGCAATCTATATAACTCTATTAACTGTTTCTGTAAATTATTTTCAGATACTAATTAAGCAAAGCAATAGGTGCCGGAGTGATACCGGTTAGTGTGGTTCTTGCAGACACGAACATAGAGCTATGCATTAAGCCAGGTAAACATGGAAGGTAGCTGATTTTTATTTTATTTTGTCTATTTTCTGAATAAAAACGGTTGTAAACACTATCTCATTTTCAAGCAAAATGCACTTTTGTTGTAGGATTAAGCTAATGAAATAGATCAGGGATTTATTTGTGTGGACCGTGTGGTTAACTTTAAGTGTTATTCCGTCAGTGGTGTCTGTTAATGATAACTCAATAATTAAGCTGGTGAGATAGATCATTGCATTGAAGGGCAGAATCCCAATATCTACTAGAGCTCAAGGACAGCCAATATCTACTAGAGCTCAAGGACAGTAGTGCAATATGCTGCAGTCAAAACAAAACAACCTTTCGTTGTCGCAGAGGTCAACAGGAAATTTATGATGTTGAACTCAGCATCCTTAACGTCACGGAAAGCTAGAGCAAGTGAATATTTGTATTGAAGATGAAACAATAGCCATAAACCAAGTTGAAGGGAATTACTGTACTAGGGAAGCTCTAACACTTGGAACTCTTATTATTCATCCCTCTTCATAAAAGTCCTGAATGGGTTTGAGAGATGGGTCTACGAGTTGTCATTCTAGAAGAGGGTGAAGATCATTCATAAGATTTACAAAGAAAAAAGGGTAGATTAAGATTAATTTTAGGGGGCTTTAACAAGGAGGAAAAAAATGGTATTGCTTAGTATTAATAAGCTGTTTTGGAATTTTTATTGATATGTTTTTATGTTTGAAATCAAATCACAGGGTTCAATTTCGAGAAGAGCAAAAAATCACACTTCACTTCTATCACTTTCATTCATTCGATCTGGATTTGGTTGTCCAATAGTTGATTATACATCTTCAAGTTTCAATTATTTTTGTTTTGGTTTGCATTGGATTATTTATAGTTTCTTTCTTCATTTTTTGGATTTTGTAGGGGTTCAAATGTATTCTGGAGGTACTTTAAATCCATCACCCTAACTATTGCATCAATTGGACTATTTCTTGATCCATGTCAACACCACTACGCCTTGCAGACACGCTACGATTCCTATTCATGATCTGAGAGGTATTTTATAGGCCAATTATCTCTTGCTCTCTCCCACTGTTTCTGTAGTATCCTTTTATGGACGGGTTATTGATATTAGTTGCACTAAGGTTCTGAGTTTGATTAGATGATTCAATTCTTTACAAACATATAAGGGTAAATTATCCACTAAATGAAACCATCAAGGAGAAGTGCCAGAATGCTTAGCTTACCTGTTGTTTTCATCTTACTTTTCTGATACAAAACTGTTGAAGTTATTTACCAATTCTAGGTAACATACTTTGTAGAGTTGTCCTTGAAAAATGACTATTCATTCAAACGTCTGCTAGGTGTACAAATGGCCATTAGAAAATCTGAACATGTTCAGTATACTTTATATTAAGTCATACTAAATCCCACTTGTATCTGCTGTCTTAGCTCAAATGGAAGAGCACATGGTTCTCAACCATGTAGTTGTAGGTTCGACTCCTACAGATGGCATTATCATGTGAGTAAACAAATGGCAAAAACAGTGATTCCATTGTTTGATGCACTCAGAATGGGACTCCAACATAAGATATAGAGTTGGACCAGGGTCTTGGAGAAGCTTTTGGGAAGTCTGCTTGCTTAAGAGATATTCCTTCAATCTTATTTGGCGCCAGAGTCCATCGCGATTTGTCGAAGGTAGCTCTCTCATTCTCTCTCGATTGGTAAAATCTCAGGTGATTGTCAAAAACTGCAAAGATTTTTATTACGGGATAACAAAGTATCTCAAACTTACTCATTGGCATTTAAGCATGAAAAAGTGGAATAAATGGCCGCAATTATCTTAGGTAGACCTAATATTGCACATGCTGCAACTCATTGAGTTTTATATATATAACACGAGACATTAGCTGCTTCAGGAAAAACGGTTCTTCTAAAACAATCCATCGTACATTCTTGCAATATTTTAGTATCGTCATTTTTAATGTTGTTTAATTTTTTTATTTTTTTTTCCGTATATGATGGACAATGTTGGTAGTTTTACTGAGCTTTGTAGATTAGATATGGGTGTACAACAATTAGACATAAAAACAATCGTTGCATCACCATTTAAGCATCATCAAACCAAGGAGATTAGGTCCCTTTGAGAGGCACATGACAAGTTCGAACCAGATACGGCTACTTTACATGAAGCAGTTAAAGATTGTAAAGTTAGCGAAGCTTCTGAGTGTTGAGATGCAAAATGAGATCCAAGTGCAGGAAGTCGAGGCCGCACAGTTGTGTAGTGACCTGCGAGAGAGGGAGAGGCAGACATTGCGAGAGATGGTTTCTTCTTTTTTCGTTTTCTTCGTTGAACAATGGAAATCCATACAGAGATGAGAAGAAAGATGGAGACTTGGTTAGTAAACCAGTTTGCTCTAATATTTGGCTTATCTCCTGTTATTATTTTGATGTTTTCAGGTTTGTTTTATTCTTATCAAGACCTAATTACACTTGGTCAATTCTTCTCATACCGCCACCAGAATCTATACCTTCATCTACTTCTCGAGCAGCAACAGTGTTTCAGTGAACCACATCATCGTTTTCTCATACTTAAGCAAGTGCTTTCGTCATCTTCATCTTATGTTTGTTGATTTTAGTTGAAATTGAAGGGATTTTCTAGGTAAGAAGAGATTTCAGAGCTACTTTGTGTTGACTACTACGACTAGTCAGTAAAACAAATTAAAACATAGGGTTTCATATATTTGGGTTTTTTTTTTCCTTCTTTTTTTTGCTTCTTCAAATTGGGCGTTTTCTTGGTTTACCAAATTCTAGGGCTTTTTACCTTACCGTTTCAGCCATACGTGTAGCTGGAGATGATGTTCCTCCACCATTTGCAACTGTAATTTTAACTGCAACATCGGCCCCACTTCTATTTGATTCCTTCCGAAGTAACTCAGTTACATATTTTTTTTGCTACCAGGAATTAGATGGTTAGAAATTTCTGCTTCTTAGATATTTTGGTTTGTTTTTTCAATTTTAAGTTGAATTTGAATGTTGATATAAGCTTCTTTGTTTGTAATAGCAGGAAGTGGCAATCCAATGATGCAAGTGACTTCAATTGAGGTATTCGATGCACCTGTTTATCATCTATAATTCTTATATGTTTGCATCCGTAAGCTTCTCATTTTAGCTTGTTAGCTTTATCCATTTGACAGGTATCAGAAGCCTTTGGGAGCAGAAACTGAAGTTCAATTTTTGTTCCTACCGGAAGTGCATGTGATGAAGGGTGGGGTGGGGTAACCTGCAGGGTTTTTACGGTACCCGGTACCTAATCAGGTAGTTCGACTAAGTTATTCCCAACGTTGTTATATGCATTCTCCATTCATGTAACTACTAGCTCAATCTGATGTATATAAAATGTATTCATTCGGCTTTTACTGGAGATGTGTTATGAGTGCCGAAAAGGAAAAGATACCACTTGAACAAACTGAATTTTGTTAGTGTTTGTCTATTTGATCTTTGTTGCCCTTGCGCACAAGTACAGTTAGACATATAGTATATATACTAACTGAATTCAGTTATAAAATTTGCAGAGGCATAATCCAGTTTTAATTGATACAACATCTGTGAATTATGTGTGTTTCAGAGATCCTGTATAATACAGTGTTATGCTTCCCTCTACGAAAGTTGGGTGTGCAGCTCGATAAATGTCTCGATCTTCCAGTTTGGTAAGGATCCTGTTTTCGAATATGTATTAGAGTCATTAAATGGAGTACGAGCTTCCTCTGATTTAAATGTTCCTGCATTACTTTTGTTGTTACTGCATGGATGGTTCTCTATTAAGCTTTTTAGTGGTATGAATTTGCTAGGTTTTTACTTTTGTTGTTCTTTTTGCAATATCTAGCGTGGTTGATGGAAGGTAGGAACAATATTCTATTCAAGAGAATGATGGAATTGATCATGCTTGCAAAATAAGGCACAACTTGGTTGTTAATATCTGTTGAGATCACGTCATGTCGTTGAAAAATTGAATTTCATATCGCTTATATATAATCAATTGAAAAAAAGGCGTTTCCATCTCGTGTTGTTATTGGCTCAATGTATGATTTTAACCAACTCATTTGTTGTTTGCTTGCTATTTGGCTCACTTTTCCCGACTGGAAAAATGTGACAATAACCTTGCTAACTGTTTGCATCATTAATCTATAATGAAAAAATAAGATGGCGAATTAAGTTGAGTTGCGTCTTATTAGCTTCCGCCTTAACAGATCCTGTAAAACCGGAAGCAGAGCAAGTAATTTCATTCCTTAAACAGTACGAACACTTAATTGGAATCGGTTAAGATGAGAAAGTAATTCTATTCCTTAAGCAGCTCAATGTATTGAGGTAATGATACTTTGTCCAAGAACACTTGGTATCTTTTAGATTTCAAAGTTAATCCCAAGTAGGGTGAGGGATACACTAAAAAGAGTTTGTACGATAGAGTTACTTAGCATTTTAATTATAACTACGTTTAGTCTTTTTTTTTTCTACCCAATGGGGAATATTGGTACACAATTTATAAAGAATACGAGATTTAGTTTAAGTTTTAAGAAGATGATTATGATCTTCTAAAAGTGAATCGCACTGCGGTGAGTTAATACTGAGGGTTTCAGAGAACTTTTAAAGGAAATGGGACAAACTGTGCATGTGGTGTCCCTAATTCTGCAGTCAAGTTCTTTTAACACGTTGACTTTTAATTATATTCCTCTCTAAGCAATATTTTATATGGAACTCTGTTTTCGTTATTAATATTTCCATCCATTTTCTAACAATTCCTCATATTGTGACAGGAAATTTTATGGCTTTATTTATTGTCAACAACCTGGCAATGTCATGAAAATCCTTGCAAGTGTATCTTCATATTAACATGTGTAAATCTAGATTTATTCTTATAAAATATTATTTTTACCATAATCTAAGATATCAAAATAATTTAGAAAGTTGTAAAAAAAATTCTGAGCAGACATTTTTGTTTTACTGCGGTGAATTTCTATCCATTGTAGGTGTTTGAGAGTTTCGGTTTCACCATTTAACTCTTCCTTCAACGTTGCATCCGAATGAACAACAACAAAAGCATCAGACAGTTTGGAGGTCATGATGCTTGGCCTTACATCGCCATTCGAAAAAAAGAAAAGAAGCTATGCAGCCAGACTTTACCCCTGTTTTTCAGGTTCATACCTTGGATCCACCTACTGTATATAGTCTTAACTGACAAAAATCATTTTTTATTGCATGCCATTTATTAAAGTGAGGCTACCGTTACCTATGTGTCCACTGATGACTTTTATCCTCTCACGAGAAGTAAAGGTATAGATGACTATGTGCAAAATACTCAAAATTTTAAAAGTCTAACTTATAAGAAATTTATAAATGTTTTATTTTAGTCTCATGCCAGTATACTCAATAGTCAGTATCCTGTTGTATGGATTAGTGTTACTGTTATAAACTATCTCCTTTAGTAACGCCACTGGAAAGTTTTACGTTTTCTGTCTTTTAGTAAAGCGTTAGGTATGAGTCGGGGGTGCTCTGTTATCTGTGTGGGTACATATTCTTTTTAGGATCTTCACTACTCAATAAGTCCATGTCCCATGCATAATCTTTGTAGAGTCACTCTCACTGTCCGTCTCTTTCCTTTCACTTACATGATGGAGTTTTATCATTCATGGTCAGAAATATTCGAGTAACCGCCTCTCTAAACAGGTTTCTCCTAAACACTTTTACATCTATATTCTCTCAAGAATCTCAACATAGATTTTTATAATTTTTGCTTGATTCTTAAAAGTTTTTTCTCTTACACGAATTGATTTTACTGTTCATATTAATTTACAAGAATATAGAATCTGTAGCGGAATTGCTGAAATATTGGTGGGCATTTATGAGAAAGTCAATTAGAAGAGAAAATGGCTTTGATAGTAGTAGCTTCTCAAGGTGAAGAACTATCTTTTCATTTTCCCTGTCTTTATGGGTAAATGCCTTTCGGCTACAACATGCAATTAGAATTGCTATCTTACATATCTTTCTAAGGATTAAGTTTTTCTAATTGTCGAGCATGTGTTCATATTTCAGATCTATTACTAGCGTGATTTCTTTATTTGTCTATTTGACATCATGGATCACCCAGAAGCTTTTATAACTACATTTAGTCACTCCTTTGTTATTTCTTAGGGATTCCGAGCCATAATATTCCAATTTACAAGTAGATTAATTAATTCAAGTCTTTATGTTTGTCCACTGAAATGAGATGTTCTTAGGCATTTGAAAATGGAGTTTATTTAATTGCACTGCACAACAGTCCAGTACACCTGTAGAAGATGAACGTGCAAGTTTACATGTCTCATCTCTCTGGGCTAAAGTATGATTCTGTGATTTGGGTATAAACATGTTCTTATTGTGTTATTAATATCCATATGTAACGTAATATTCATTACTGTTTGACTTGCCAGGTATTTCGATCATCTGCACAAAAAGCACGCAAGAGAAGAGAGAACAACAGTGTAAAGAGAAAGAGGGAGGTCAAGGAGGACGATCTGAGAACCAGGTGATTTATTGCTCCTAACCTGTAGGATTTTCTCTGATCAGATGACTGTGGTTCACTTAAAAGAAAAAGAATGACGTTGGTTACAGGAACTTTATGCTATCAACACCTCTAGTTTTTTTGGCCAATCAACAAGAATTGAACAGGTTTAAATCAAGTCCTACCTCTCTGTATCACACTTTCTCTTTCTATAAAAATCAAACCATTCATGTCCACAAAATTATCGACTTAACCAAGAAAGATATATGATGTATAATATATTTGTATTATGTTTCTGCATCTTCTCTTATAGTATTTTCAGCTTCCATTATTTAGTCTATCAGGGGCACCAGCAGTTACAACACCATCCATAGTTAATATTCCATCCTACCATACTCAGGCTGCTCTGCAGCAGGTGTGTTGGACGAGTAGATTAATTAGTCTGGAGAAGTAGTATATGGTGAAACCTTCAATAGTCGAGCAAGGGTCTCTTTGCCAAATGTATGAAGAGAAACGGGTTTAGACTATGGTTTTTTAATTTAATATTTGAACTAAACTGTGGGTGTTAATCCTGAAATATTCTGTTTACGGCTGTATCAGAAACAACAGATTGCCCAACAAGCACGATGAAATGTGATGTTTGAAAGAAGTATATGCCATGCACTGATTTACAGTGTCAAAACTAGATTCTTCTGTTATTATTGTTTGCAATGTGAATTTTGCATTCTATGTTCTTGACAGAATTTTCATGCGTCTAATGCAGATTCTCAAACCTAATACTCACATGCTATTCTATGATTCCTAAACCTGAACGGATACTCACATGCTACTCAAAGAATTCGTCTGATGGTATTGTCTCGGACTATCCGGTAAGAATCTGAATAACTATTTTTGTCGAATCTGTACTCTTCACAGACCCACCCAGGGATCTAAGAATAGTTGTTTTATTGTAGATCAATGTACTGATGAATCTCACCATAACGCTAGCATGGATCCTGCAGATTTAACTTTGGGTTCATCCTACACTAGAATGTAACTTCACATTTAAACTATTTCTTGGCTTTGTACTTTCTTATATTTTTCCATATATGTTTGGCATTAACTGTATGTATGCCACCGAAGATTTTGCATCAGATGATTCAGATTAATCGTGCGGTATTTTGGATGATGAGGACGAATTCTTGGGATGACAAAGCTCTAAAGGGTAGGGGTCCAAAATGCTTTTCAATACACGGGAAACTTCGTCATAGGACCGGAGTGTTCGATAAGAAAATCTTTAAATATATTTTAGAATTTAATACATGATTGGATAATTGATTATGGTGATTTTCAATTCTTAGCTAAAATTTTACACACTTTTGCAATGCTAATGAGCTTTTTCTTATCCAAACATAAAAGTAAACGTGGAAAGGTGAGAGGTTAAGCTTGGTTTCATATAATCAAATCTGTTATTCGGATAAATTTTGAGATACCTTGATTTTTCATTATTCTTGAATTGAATTTTTATTTGAATGTGTTAAAATCTGCGGGCATCCAACTCAAAACCAATTGGCAGTGAGTGGAGCGGCACTTCCATATTATATTTTAAGTTAATTAAGCGGATTATAGCGATGTGGGAATATTTTCCTTTCACACGCCCCTCACGTGTAAGGCCAGTCACTGGGCCTCACACGTGGACCTACGTACGAGTTACCAGTCCATCGGTAACAGGTGTACACAGGTGAGTGACTAAATCAGGGGGTAACACCTCGTCCAGTATCGGCGTTGGCCTACACCCCGGGTGTACAAGTGACAAAGTAGGTTAACCACTTCGTCCAGTAACTCGGCCTACACCCGGCGTAGGAAGGTCTGGGTCTGGGGTTTAACTCTGATACCATGTTAAAGTCTGCGGGCATCCAACTCAAAACCAATTGGCAATGAGTGGAGCGGTCCTTCCATATTATATTTTAAGTTAATTACGCGGATTATAGCGATGTGGGACTATTGTCCTTTCACAGAATGTAATATTTACTTGATAATTACTAGATTCAATTCTAGAAATTAATAAAAGACTGAAAATTTTGAATAAACAAAAGGCAACATGTAAAGATAAAAAGTTGAGCTGGGTTCTATATAAGCATTTTTAGGATACCTTAATTTTTCACTATTCGTGAGTTGAATTTTTATTTGAATCTAAATAGTGTACTTGCTTTCACTAGATTCAATTTTATCTTTTTTATTCAAGGAATGATTCAAGGAAGACATAACCAAATGATATTGTTGATCATGTTTCTCATGATGTCGTTGATCGATGGGGGTGGATGAAAGTGGTGACATAGATTATGTTTTTGGTTATTTTGTGAATGTGTGTAGTTACCGGTTTAGTAGGAATATGACAACTGAAATTGAGGATGAACATCTCATATTTCTGTGTTAGTTAATGAATTATTTTATGGATTCTTATGATCATGTAATCCAAACATGTACATTGTTTTACATTGTTATCGCTATTAGTAGATACACGAATGAATTCTAGAAGTTTCATTAAACATTAGAAAGTTGATACAGTTGTTCAAGAGAATTTATCAACGTACAAATGCTCGAAAAATTTGTAAGCAATCAAATTGGTTACATATACTTAATTAAATTATTAGAAAAACAAGTAACAACGTATTTGAATCTTATCTGCTAAAAAATACTGTTTACCAAATTGAGCAGGCTTATACCATTTTTTTAAGCCAAATTGATGCTTTAGTATCACGTTGTTGTAGCTCATACTATACTTTCAAAGTAAATTACTATCAATTTAATCTTTCATGGAGTTGACCCAATTTGAACACTTCTGTTCTGTATCATTCTCTAAATATATTGAGTATGTTTGGTAGAGAAAAAAGACATCTCATTTGTTGTTCTCTCTTCAATATCATCATTACATTCTAAAGTAAACTAAGTTGCTCCCCGAATAGTTTTCATATTTTCACTGGGATCATCCGGTTGTGGCGTGCCGGTCATTGTGACTCTATTGTCCCCGCATTTGTGCCCGTGTAAATTTAAATCGTGGTTTTAGCAGTCAAAAAAAGATATGGTATTACTTTTTGTTCTGGGCACTTGCTTCTTCTTGAATTCATTGACTCATGCCTCTGGATTGATCAATACTCTAGAGGCATTGGTAGTTGCCAATGCAAGTGCACCTGTTGCAAGGTATAATGGTTTGTTAGGTAACAAAAAAATATAATTTTCGGCACATGTCTTGGTTAATAAGAAATGGACCGCTAACCTCGAAACTCACTTACAAACGTTCCTGTAATGATAACAATTATTGGAGTGTTGATGAAATTAAATCAAGTGATTGATTTTTATTTTTATTTTGCTAGAAATTGGTGCCTAAATGCAGACTGATTCGATTAGTAATAATATTATTAGAAGTTTACTAATGTTATAAAATTATGAATACCCTGGAACGAGAAAGAAATAAATAAATTATATAAACTGATGCTAACATGGGAGGTTGAGCCGGGACCATAAGGCTCGATGATACCTAATAAATATACATAAAAAGTCAAGTGAGCCACGAAGTTGTTTCCCATCTACCGATTTTCTACACCATCTAAGTACTCCCCTACGTGTCATGGATGGCAGCGGTAGATGGAAAATGGTGGGTCTGGGAGAGGTTTCGAAGGACCAGTAGGGGATGCGCAAATAGCCGGTAGATGGGATGTTTTTGGGTATAAAACCGGTAGATGGGATGGGAATTGGGAAGTATTCAGAGTATGTCAGAGACTTTTGTCTCTTGTGACGTTAACTCTCAAATTAATTCAGGTGTGACAAGGGAGATACCTACGGGAAGTCGAACAGTCGCACGATTACCAAACAGGTCTAGTGAGAATTCAGATGTTTTTATATCACCCGGTGCTGTAGCCTTGCCGCATATGTCAGGGGATACTTCTGATACAGTTTTACTTCCTGATGCTACTCATATACCTGACAACATATTGTCGGAACCTATAAATGACATTTCTGATCTGACAGTTAGGAGAAGTGTTCGTTCTCGGGTTCCTTGTAGTTGCAGGAAATCCTACACTACACTTTTCATGTGATTTCATCATTGATCGACTCATTTTAGGTTTATATTCTTAATTTTATTGGTTGATCTTTGGATGTTCTTACAAGAAAAGATAAAGAACTGAAGAATGATCTCTACTCTAAACTTTTTCTCTCTCATATTTACTTGTTTCTTACTCAGCAAAAAATCTTTTTTTCTTTACAATTCGAACGACTATTTATAAGGAAATACATAGTGGATGACAGCTAATCTGTCCCTTATTTTCGGGTATGGTTTGCGACATTCTCGCAACCTTACAGATGTTAATTTCGCAAATTTTCTAATTTTCGCAGGATTATCATATCTTTCTCGTGATCTTAGCTGACGTCATTTATTTTATCATTTCTGAAATTGTTCTGCGACGCTGTTGTATTGTGTCACTGATAATTTCGCTGAAACATTGTTATTGCGAGATTCTGATCCTACATCTTGCCTCTTCTCATATCTTCTCTGCAAAGTAGAGAATGATGTGAGAAATGCCGCAGCTGTTCATCTTTTCATATTCTACATTTATCACACATACTCTCTCTTCCATTTATTTCTTGACACGTCTTCTGTAACCACTGCTTTTCAACCGCTCACGTCTTTTCGTCTTAATGGTGTTTATTTCTTCGAGTAAAAAATCTCCTTTATATACTCTTCTTACCCCCTTTTTCCACTTTTCTTTTTACTTTCTCTTCTATTTGTATTCTCTCATCTCTCCAACTCTGTTAGTCTTCTGCAAATTCTGCTGCTGTAATTTTTTCTTCCTTCAATCCTTTTACTTTATATACATTCCCATACTCTATATTCAAACATGGCTCCAAGTGGTCATAGATATGAGAACAATTTACAAGATGTCCAAAAAGATCTTGCTGATAAAGGTTTCATACTCTCCACCATTCCTGGTGAGAATGCCAAATCAATTCTTTCTGTCAAGCTTTTCTCTGATCAATATTGTGATGATCAATCAATCATAATTTCGCTAGGTCAGATTCTCGCAGGTCTCCCTATTCCTCTTTATAACCCAGATTTTCCTTTATTTTATGAAATTCTCGCTCATTCGGGATTTTCGCGAGCCATCTTCCAACTGAGTGGGGACTGCATCCGTCTGATGCTAGAGTTCGCTAATCGTGGTGCTGGTAGAGGATCTATGTACTCCAAAGAACTTAGGGATCCTAAATTCGCAAACCTAGAGATAGTTGCTGAGAAGTATACAATAGCGAATTTCTTTGAGAACTAGGAACTTATCTCCATGAAGAAAGAGAATACTCGCTGGGGTATTCGCTTAAAAAGGAAAGATAACATTGATGAAGCCAAAGTTCTTATGCAAGATATTGATTAGCATTCTGGTAAAAACACAACTCCTCGCCAATCCAAAGATGATAAATGGTGTGTTTTTCCTTTAATGCTAAAAGGACCCTACATTGCTGGGTCAAATATTCTTCCTGCGAATCTCACTGCTTATCAACCTTGGGTTTTCTCTTGGCCTGAGAAGGAGAAAGAGGTATGTTTCTCCCCTTTAACTCATTTTATATTTCTTTATTGATTTTTACTATTTTGTTCGCTAACTCTTGCGACATTCCACAGATCCAAAAACTGAAAGATATTTATAACAGGACTGGGAAATCTAGTACTCTGTTAGCTCTTCGCTCATACACAGATGAGGTAAGAAATTTTGTTTTATGATTTTAAATAGTATTGTTACTTCCATGCTTCCATTCCTTATTTCTATCTGTGTGTGAAGATTATTGTTGAAGTAGAAGAATCTGCTGATGTTGCGAAGATTGGTGATAAAGGTAAAGGTGCTCTTCGCAGGGAAAAATCAACTGGTCCTCCAAAGAAAAGGAAAGTTCGTTCTTCTTCCCCTTCAAATATTCCTCCCCATGAAAATTCTTAAAGTGATAAGGGTGATGAGGACAACGATGATATTGCTGCAAGTGAAGATTCTCCACTTGAATCTTCTATGGCTAAATTATCTGGCCTCTTTTCTGATTCTCTACAAGGAATGGGAGATAGCCAATTCGCAGATACCTGTAAAGCTCTCGCTACCCTTTGCGATGTTCCTTTACTGGATAATGATAGCTCTCTTCGTGGAGTTTCTAGATCAGTGACTCCCGATTTTTTGCATTATCTCAATAGTCTGGTATATTTTTATCCTTTTACTTCTTCATTGTTATAATTAAAAATTTCTTTCTATATTAATATTTTTTATATTTTTTCGCAGGCTGGAAAAGCTTCTTTTGCTGTTGCCTCAGATCTAGAGAGAAGACATGAAAATCTTGAAAAGAAGAATCTTCAATTTCGCAAAAAGAATGAAGAATTGGAAGCTGAAGTTAAAGGTCTTCGCGAGAAAAATAGACAATTAGAAATTGATTCTTCCTCGTATAAGAACAAAATTTCTAGTCTTCAGCAAGCTAATAAGCAGCTTTACGGTATGTTACTTTTCTATTTTCTCTTTATTCATTCATCCTGTTGTTTTATCTTATTTAAACGATCCTTTTTGCAGAAAATTATGGTCTTTCTGATGAAGATACTCTTCTTCGTTCATTTCCTAATGCCTTGGATAATGATACCCTTCTTGAGCGTCTTAACAATTCCTTAAATAGCTTCTCAAATGATAGAATTTCTTCTCTTTCTCTAAATGAGCTTAGATCTAAATTTTGCCTCTTAGAAATTGATCATAGATCTAGTTTAGGCTTAGCCAACCGATTTAAGCGTCTCCTTCTTGATTCTAAAGAGAAAACCAATGAGTTAAGAACCAAAATTAGTGGTCTCATAGATGATAAGGATCGCATCTCTGATCAAGGTGCCAAGGCTCTGGCGAGGTTCCAAGAGGCTCTTCTTGAAGTTCAACTTGAACGAGATGAAGATAACCGCAAGAATATCGAACTCTACGAAAGGGAAAATCAAATTCGTTCTCGTCTTCTTATAAGTAGTGAGGATGAATTTTTTTGGGCTGCAAAAATCTTAGATGATACTAGAAAAGACTTAGGTGTAAATGTTATTATTCAAGTTGAGCATACAACCTTGATTAGAGATATGATTTCTGACAGAGAAGGTTACACTGCTCTTCTTTACTAATTTTTTGCTTGTTATGAATTCTCATCAAGTTAATAATTATTGTCTTTTGCTCGCAGATTCTGAAAATAGATATCATGAAAAGATTGAGGAACTCGAAGCTGAAAAGGAGGAACTCGCAAAGAATCTTTCTTCTCGCAACGACAAGTATTCTAGATTAAAGAATCAAATCAAGATCACTGTTGCGAATTTTAAGAATGATGCTATGCATTTTCGCAATCAAACTATCCAAATGGTTTGTGATGATCATAATATCCCATATTCTGATTATCCTTGTCTTTTAGAAGAAATCCCACAGAATACTCCCAGCTTGATTATCTCTGATAGCGAAGCTGACGATGAAGAATCTGATAGTAATGGAAGTTCTGATGGTGATGAAGATTCTGACGCAAACGAAGAACGTAATAAGTTTAATGAAGATAATGAAGGATTAACCAAGAAGTAGTCTTCATTTCTTTCTTTGATTCTTTGTAATACTTGTACATTTATTTCTTCTTTCTGGATATTTGTGTTTCTTTCATTTTGACCTGCATTAATTAAAACAATTCTTCTTTGCAATACAGTTAATCAATATAATCATTAATTCTTGAATCTTTGAGTAAATCTATCATATGGAAGCAAATAATATTTTCTAATTTCATACATTCCCATACTTGCCTCTGTTATTTGAATCCAAATGAGAGATTTCATAAAAATTTTCTTATTGTATAACTTCACAATCTTGTGCGAAGTGAATTTTGTTTCTTTTCAAAATCTCATTCCTGTGTGGTCTTATTTTTCCTTCCTAATTAAAGGTCTTATTATGCCACCTCTTGTCATTGCGACAAAATCGCAGGACGTCCTTGCACTTTCATGCAAAAACCCATTGATCTTGCCTTAACTTTTTCTTTTGTATTATGACCTCTTCAGGAATTTTACGACAATATGACAGGCCTAAATATTCTTGCGAAAATAAAGCCCCATGACATTGCCGTCTTGCGACGAAATCGCAGGACGTCTTCGCACTTTCATGCGAAAACCCATTGATCTCGTCTTATCTTTTTCTTTTGTATTATTGCCTCTTCAGGATTGTTGCACAAATATGACAAGCCTTAATATCCTTGCGAATAAAAAGTCTCATGCCATTTGCGTCTTAAGACACTTATCAGCTCCCTAATGGAAGGTGCCTCCCTTATCTCCCCCCTGGTTGCCCCTTCAAGGAGGCGTACTTCTACCATACAAGGTTAGCTCCTCCCATCCAGTCTTAACAACAACGAGTTGTTTTCGCAGCCTCTTATCCCTTTTACCTATAGGGCTTATGGTTACAAGACTGCATCCTAAGTGGGGTTTTCTTCAGGCCGAGTGCAGTATAAGCCAAGACTTGTCAAGAATGTCAAGGTACGCTTCAAACGTCCCTGGCACTCTTGACTCAACCGTGTACCTTGGCGTCTTGATCAGATCTGCACTCCTTGGGAGAGTCCTTATTACCTTAGTCGCCCAACCCAAGTCATATGCTTAAGCTGAGAATCCAAGGTGTCTGTCCCGGATGGGCTTCATTGACCCCAAATCTCCATGACTCAGGTTCCGGGGGTGGTGTAGCCTTTCCCTGAGCCATGCAACAGGTACCCCCTTATATGACGTACTTTACGTCTTATATTTTCCTCTTGCAAAATTGTATTCGCGAACTAGGGTGTACGCCATAAAGGTTCGCCTCTTTCTCTTTTGTCATTCTTCTCTGATTATTTTCTGTAAAATTTATTATCTCTGCGAGAGTCTCGCAAATCATTATATTATATCTGAATTTCGCAATCTTAATTTTGTTGTTCAATCAAATGTATTTTTGAGAATTTTACTTATTGCGAGAGTATCGCAATAACTTAATCATTCATACATTTCTTGTTTTTATTACCTTTGCCATCCTCTGCTTCTTTATTATTTTCTGCTACTGCTTCTTTGGTAGTGGTGTGTTCATCATTTTTATTCTGAGCTAGCATTAATTTCGCAACATCTCTTCTCCTTTCCTTTCGATTGTATCCACCATCAACCTCTCACTTCTTTGTACATCTTTGATTTTGTGTCGCCAGTTTTCCTTCTTGTTTGCTCTTCCTTCGCAAGATTCTATCTCAGTTTCGTAACATCTCTTTTGTTCGACCCAATCTCCCTTTATGATTCCTACACCATTGGGGTGAGGTAATTTGATGCATTGGTGGAAAGTTGAAGCTACACCTAGAATCCCATGTAGCCAAGGTCGACCAATTAACGCATTGTAGGGTGATTCTATATCAACGACAAAGAATGAGATTTCAGAAGATATTCCCTTCAATGGAATTCGCATAGTAACCTCCCCTTTAGGCTTGTTAGCAGTACCATTAAAACCATATATCTTATATGTTGATGGTATAAGATCATCATCTCTTCCACCCATGGTTTTATAAGTATGATAAAATAAGATGTTCACAGAGCTTCCAGTATCGACTAGAATTCTGTTAATTGCCCATGAATCTTCAGCTTCATCATCCTCATCTTCTTTCGGTTTTGGATTAATTTGTAATTTTATTACCAATGGATTGTCATGCACCTCTTTTCCTTCGGTAATTTCTTCTGCAATAAAAGAAATGATTTGTTTCTGACATTCCTCTAATGGCGAGATTTTCACAATATTTATAATTTCTCTTCCATCATTATCTCTTGCGAACACTCTACTCAAAATATTATCATGAAAATCTTCAATTGTCTTATATGAATGTACGATAGAGTGACAGAATAGATTTTTTGCTTTTGCACCAACTTCTATGGAGAATGTTTCTTTCTTTTTCATCGTATTCACTTTGTGATGTTCTAGTGGTGGTGGTAATGGTTGAGATTGCGGATGCCCTACCAGAAAGTCGTTTAGTTTTCCTTGATCCATCATTCTCAAAATAATTATTTTTACATTTCTGCAATCATTTTTGGTATGTCCATGAAAATTATGATAAGAAAAAAACTCATGACTCATGTGGTTTGGAGGTGGTTCCATTCCCATGTTCCACGGTGTTGGTATATTTTCCATCAAGATTATAACTTCCCATATGTAGGATCCAAATATCACACAATAATAAGATTTCGCGAGAATGTAGGGAAGCTTGCGAGAGAACGTAGCATGTGTGCAAATTAAGATCCAACGTGAGCCTGCGAGAACATCGCACGGTGATTCCGAAATTAGGGGAAATGTTAGCTGTATCCCACCACATATGAGATGTCATCCACTATGTAAATATCTATATAAAGAGAAAGGTAGGAGAGAGAAAAGTAACTTGTATTATTATTATCTTCTTATTCTTCCCCAAAAACCAGAGAGAGAGCTCCAAATACTCATTAATGGAGTCTCCATGTAATCAAGATGTAATTACAAATAACCATAGTAAAACCTAACTCCGTGGATGTAGATCAAATTGATCGAACCACGTAAACCTTGTGTCTCTTTACAATTTTAGCATTCTTATCATCATTTTTATGTTTAGATCTACAAATTATTATAAGGGGTGTGTTGTAGGATTTCCTGCAACTACATAATGGCGCTAGAAACAGGGAACGAGTAAAGGATTTATCCTTCCTGTAACTTGTTGATTCAAGAAATTTTCATGAAGATTAGCTAATGTTCATATTTTTCTAGATCTACAAAATTTAGGTTCAAAAATGGAAATTTTATGGAAGAAATCACACTTTCAGGGAGTAAACATCATCAACAATTCAAAGACATGAAAAGAGTGAGAGAAAAAATTAGTTGTTGTGGTGAAATTTAAGGAGAAAATGGAAGTTTCAGTGGAAGATTTTCATGTTCAGGAGAGGAAGGAAAATGTGAAAGAAGTTAAGGAAGGACGAAGAAAAGATACGAGGCAGATGCTGCAATTTCTATCACAAACAGAAATTCTCACAGATGGTTTGAGCTTGAGCGAGTAAGCGATAGGTCACGGGTTCGAATTTCGCAGAGACACATATTTTTCATTTTCTTCTCATTTGCATGGGAGAATAAAAGAATAAGAGAAAAACATTGTGCGTTTATTTCGCAAAGAGATTCTTGAACAGTTGGTCAAGAGAACAATATGTACGTTCGTGGTCGCAAGTTCGAACTTCCCTGCGAGCATAGTTTTAGTCTTTTTACAGATAGCAAAAAAATGAATAATTTCGCAATGTTGTTTCATTAGTTTGCAAACAAGAGGTAGCACAGTTGGTCAAGCTTCGCTAGAGTGAGTTGTAAGACTCGAGTTCAAATCCCTCATCACGTTTAATTTTTCGCACATTTTTGAAATCTTAAAGGCGAAGAAATGGAATAAAGTACAGCATTGTGTGTTTCTTTCGCAAGCAACAAGTAGCGCAGATGGTCAGAGAAGGAGTATGCAAACTAGATAACATGGGTTCGATTCTCCCTACGACCAAATAATTTTTGCTTCGCAAATATTCATTTCGCAAAGTTGATATTTGATTATTTCGCACAGTCTTTGATTATTTCGCAAGAGAGGGTTAGCATAGTTGGTCAGGAGGCATGAATGCAAGCAGCAGGTCGCGGGATCAATTCTTGCTTCTTGCATGTTTATTTTTATTATGCGAAATTTATACAGAATTGCCTCTTACACAGTTGGAATTTGATTACTTCGCAAGAACTTTGATTATTTCGCAAAAGAGGCTTACACAGTCGGTATGGTGCGAGAAAATCCAAGAAGCAGATCAAGGGTTCAAGTCTCACTTCTCACACTTCTTTTTACTGCGCGAAATTCATACATTTCAAGGCATTTATTCACTTCTCTGATAACAACAACAACTCACATGAAAGATAAGTACCACTTCCTTGAACATTTTACTTTATACTAAGAACGAATAAAAAGATTTTTGATTTGATTTACAAAAAGCGATTCAATCGCACGATAACAAAAATTTCAAGATTTCAAAAATTACAAAAATTACTAAGATTTCAAAAAAAAAGAAAAAAAAATCGATATATATATATATATTTCTAGAATATTTCTTTTACAGAAAATAAAAGATTTTTGATTTGATTTACAAAGATTTCAAAGATTTTAAGATTTCAAAGATTATAAAGATTACTAAGATTAGAAAGATTTCAAAATTACAAAGATTGCGAGATTTCAAAATTACACAAAACTGAGAAAATTCAATTTATATATTTCTCTAGAATATTTCTTTTGCAGAGAATAAAAATATTTTTGATTTGATTTAAAAAACGCGATAGAATCGCAGAATTACAAATATTTCACAACTACAAAGATTTCAGAGTTACCATGTAGTAGAATTTCTCTTGAATTGTTATTTTGATTCAAATGATATGATATTATGAGAATGAAAGAATGAATGAAAGAGATGGCAGAAATGAAAGAAAGAATGAAAGAGATGACATAAATGAAAATATGAACGAGAGAATAAAGAAACGCGAACATTTTGCAGAAAAAAAAAGTGACGCGAAAATTTCGCAGAAACGCGAATAAAATTTCGCAGATAGGGGCGAACCTTTATGGCGTACACCCTAGTTCGCGAATAAAATTTCGCAAGAGGCAAATGTAAGACCTAAAGTACGTCATATAAGGGGGTACCTGTTGCATGGCTCAGGGAAAGGTTACACCGCCCCCGGAACCTGAGTCATGGAGATTTGGGGTCAATAAAGCCCATCTGGGAGAGGCACCTTGGATTCTCAGCCTAAGCATATGACTCAGGTTGGGCGACTAAGGTAATAAGGACTCTCTCAAGGAGTGAAGAATCTGATCAAGGCGCTGAGGTACACGGTTGAGTCAAGAGTGCCATGGGCGTTTGAAGCGTCCTTGCCATTCTTGACAAGTCTTGGCTTATACTGCACTCGGCCCGAAGAAAACCCCACTTAGGGTGCAATATCGTAACCATAAGCCCTATAGGTAAAAGGGATAATAGGCTGCGAAAACAACTGGTTGTTGTTAAGACTGGATGGGAGGAGATAACCTTGTATGGTAGAAGTACGCCTCCTTGAAGGGGCAACCAGGGGGGAGATAAGGGCGACACCCTCCATTAGGGAGTTGATAAGTGTCTTAAGACGCAAATGTCATGAGGCTTTTTACTCGCAAGGGTATTAAGGCTTGTCATATTTGTGCAACAATCCTGAAGAGGCAATAATACTAGATAAAAAGATAAGACGAGATCAATGAGTCATTACATGAAAGTGTGAAGACGTTCTGCGATTTCGTCGCAAGACGACAATGTCATGGGGATTTATTTTCGCAAGAATATTTAGGCCTGTCATATTGTCGCAACAATCCTGAAGAGGAAATAATACAAAATAGAAAGTTAAGGCAAGATCAATGGTTTTTTGCATGAAAGTGCAAATACGTCATGCGATTTTGTCGCAATGACAAGAGGTGGAAAAATAAGACCTTTAACTAGGAAGGCAAAATAAGACCACATAAGAAAATGAGTAAGCAAGTAAGCTTGCGAGAACGATTATATGTAAGTAAACAAGCTTGCGAATATGTACATGGAAATGAAACTGAGGCAGTGAAAATGCCACAGGCTTGATATTATGATCATACTGTTATGAGATACTAATAGTGCAGGAAAAAGGAAAGATGAAACACAAGTAAGAACTTGTGAGGAACAATAACTACACGAAGTGGAATGCATACACTAAAGAAAAAGCCAGAGAAATGGAAAATGGAGGCAATTTAAAGCTACATCAATTTTAGCGTGCAAAATGAGCTAAGTAACGCAAACATTAACTATACATTGCAATAGATAAGCATTCTCATCATACAAGCATCATACTCGCATCATAAAATCATTGCACAAGCATTTCATGGCATAAACATCGCATACACATTTCATAACATAATCATCACATAAGCATTAGATTCGCAGAATTGTTCAGAATTTCGCAGAACTATTCAGAATTTCGCAGGAGTATTCAGAATTTCGCAGGAGTATTCAGAATTTCGCAGAACTATTCAGAATTTCGCAGAGTGTGTCCGAATTTTGCAGAATGTGATTATTTCGCAGAATGTGATTATTCCGAACGATATGATTATTTCGCTCAATTATTTCGCACAATTATAAGCAACTTGAAGAGATTATACTATCGCATGAGCACAAAACATGAGACAGAGGAAAGATAAGAATGAAGAAACAACTCGAACATTCAACATTTTCACAAAGATTATACCCTCATAGATAAATAACAGAGGCAACTATGGATTACCAAGAAAATGTTTTATGTTCTTTATTTCCTCGGCAAGAATCATTTCCAAAACGGACGTTCGCTAATGAACAACAAGAATCCTCACCAAAAATGGAGTAATAATTTTGCATGGATAGATGCAATACTTGTTCAAGGGTTAATACTTCTTATTTACTTCGCAAAATTCTTCTTATATATTTTAAGGATTAAGTACTTATTATACTTCTCAAAGGATACTTCATACTTCTTATATATTTCGAGGATTGAGTACTTATTATATTTCTTCAAGGATACTTAATACTTCGCATACTTCAAGAGATGATACTTCTTATTTACTTCGCAACGCTCCGGAACTTCACAAAAGAATAGAGGCAAGTACGTATTTTTCAAGTCCAGTATTCTTTCGCTCGTTCCTTCATCAATAAAGATTAAAGACTACTCCAAAAACTTCAACAAGACGGATTTTTCCTTAAAGATTGCTCTTCAAGCAATATTCAAGAAAAAAGAGGCAAGATGTAGGATCCAAATATCGCACAATAATAAGATCTCGCGAGAATGTAGGGAAGCTTGCAAGAGAACGTAGCATGTGTGAAAATTAAGATCCAACATGAGCCTGCGAGAACATCGCACGGTGATTCCGAAATTAGGGGAAATGTTAGTTGTATCCCACCACATATGAGCTGTCATCCACTATGTAAATATCTATATAAAGAGAAAGGTAGGAGAGAGAAAAGTAACTTATATTATTATTATCTTCTTATTCTTCCCCAAAAACCAGAGAGAGAGAGAGCTCCAAATACTCATTAATGGAGTCTCCATGTAATCAAGATGTAATTACAAATAATCATAGTAAAACCTAACCCCGTGGATGTAGATCAAATTGATCGAACCACGTAAACCTTGTGTCTCTTTACAATTTTAGCATTCTTATCATCATTTTTATGTTTAGATCTACAAATTATTATAAAGGGGTGTGTTTTAGGATTTCCTGCAACTACACCATATCTTCTCCACACTTGCATTTAGAGGTCGCATCTTGATTTCTTCCCATATTACCTTGTGACTTCCTTGTCCTTTATTATAGTTTTGTCTTTTACCTCCATAAGTTTCTTGCGGTTGATCAAGCCTTTGAATCTTGTTTTTTGCTCCATGATTGTAGAAATTTCTTTCTCTCTCATACTCTTCTTGATCTCGGCTCCCCATAGCTACCAATTTCTGCTGATTGTTACTTGTCACCTTCTCTTGTTGTACTTGCGAAGTATTCACCACTGTGTTTATTATATTGGGTAATAAGCTTGCAGTCGCTGTTTGTGAGCTGGTGTTCGCAACTGGATATGATTCCATTTCATTTTGCCTTTCCTCTAGAGCAATGTATTCTTCTTGAAGTTCTCGCAATTCAGTCATTGTAATCGTATTCTTGACTCTGAAAATTTGGACATACAATAGGTTTGTTGCAAACATAACATTGATAAATGATAATATGAGATATCTCTCATCTACACGGCCAGCCATTTCGCTACACATAGTTCTCCATCTTTTAGTCAAGTGTTTCAAACTTTCTCCAATCCTTTGTTTTAATCCAAAAACATCTTCTATACCAGGTCGTGAGGAATTATTACTTATATATGCCCAAGAATGTAGTCTGCAAATTATTGAAGGAGGTTATTGTATTCTTTGGTAAACCTTCAAACCATTTTAACGCTTCTCCTGTTAAGATGGATGCAAAATATTTGCACAATACTGCATCATGATTTTCCCACTGTAACATGCACCTCACATAGGCTTTAATGTGCTGAATTGCACAAGTTTTTCCATCAAAAATGCTGGTTAATGCGGGAAAATTGCATTTCGGTGGTATTCCTCCTAATTGTACTTCCCTTGTAAATGGAGTTTTCGCAGCTTCTTCTATTGCTTCATCCAATTGTCTTCTACCTACTTCTCCTCTGTTATTTAGCATTCCTCTCATTTCTTCTAATTCTTTCAAGATTTGTTTATTTAGACCTGAATCTTGATCCATTGGTCTCTTTAATTTTGCTTCTCTTCTTCTGCGTTCACGTCTATCTTCTCTCGCGAAATTTTGCATCTCTTCTTCATTATCCTCATCTCGTCTTCTTCTGCGATTCTCTTCCTCATCTCTATCTTGAATTCGCAAATGATGATGCCTTTCATTTTACCCTCCATTATTTTGTTCATTTCTTATCAATTCAATTCGCTGTCTTTCAGCCATTCTCTTTACTCTATCATACTCCTCATTGAGATTATCATTATTACGGTTTTGTGTACGCCTTCTTTATCGATTGTCATGATTGTTCTGGCGAATTGTCTCCTGAAGCTCTTGTTCTTCCATTTTCGCTCTCAATCTTTCATATTCGCAGATTAAACGTGCTTGTTCAGCATAATGTCTTTCAATTTCTTCTTCAATTGTCTGTTGATTTCTTTGAGTTTCTCTCACATTTAAAATTCTTCTTACTTCCTCTTGATTTCCTTCGCCATCTTGGTTATTTTGTCCCTGACTTTGTCCGTTCTTTTGATTTCCTCCAATTTTCCCATCATCAAAAGTTTCATTTTGTGGAACGTAACGATCATCAGTTCTTTCTTTATTTTCGCGATATTCTTCATTAGGATTTGATATTTCTTCTTGAATATTATTTCCAGCATTGATTGTGGGTGAATTTCGCCTCATTTCTCTTCTAGTCGATCTTGAATATGATTTTGTAATACTTCTCGATCTTCTATTCTGTAGTCTTATATTCTCCATCCTTAATTCGTGATTTTGCCTTGTTAAATTTGCACGTTCTTCTGCCTCAGCTCTTCTTTCTTCATGTATTCTTCGTCTCAATGTTTCTAACGCTCCAATTTCCTCACCTCCATGAATTATTCCTTCATCTGCTTCTTGATTTCTCTCTTCCTGTCTATAATTTCTGTTTTGTTGCTCTTCTTCTATTTCTTCTGCTGAATTTGATCGCCAAGTGTGTATGCTCACCTTGTCATAATCTGTATTCCTCTCTTGAACTAGTGTTTGTTGAATTAGCGGTTGAATTTGATTTCCTCTATTATTTCTCATTCTAGTAGATTCTCCCATTTCACTTCTTTCTCTTCCAGCAATTCTTTTGCTTCTTCTAATAGTAGTCGGTTGTTCGGATGTATTTCTTCTTCTAGCCATTTCTTCAATGTTAACAGTATTGCAAGAAATTATGAAAAAATCTTAATCAATCACTTTAAATTTTCACAAATCTCAATATCAATCTTTAGCATTTTCTAGAATAATCTTCAACTCCTTCCTGTTTCTAGCGCCATTATGTAGTTGCAGGAAATCCTACACTACACTCTTCATGTGATTTCATCATTGATCAACTCATTTTAGGTTTATATTCTTAATTTTATTGATCGATCTTTGGATGTTCTTACAAGAAAAGATAAAGAACTCAAGAATGATCTCTACTCTAAACTTTTTCTCTCTCCTATTTACTTGTTTCTTACTCAGCAAAAACCTCCTTCTCTTTACAATTCGAACGACTATTTATAAGGAAATACATAGTGGATGACAGCTAATCTGTCCCTTATTTTCGGGTATGGTTTGCGACGTTCTCGCAACCTTACAGATGTTAATTTCGCAAATTCTCTAATTTTCGCAGGATTATCATATCTTTCTCGTGATCTTAGCTGACGTCATTTATTTTATCATTTCTGAAATTGTTCTGCGACGCTGTTGTATTGTGTCACTGATAATTTCGCTGAAACATTGTCATTGCGAGATTCTGATCCTACATTTCTAATACTCGGTTAAAGGATTATGTATGGAATATAGTCAAAGCAATAGACCCCGGCTCCTCCACTCCTCATTCGCCAACGTCCTCAGGTACGCCTTATCCCATATCTAATTATATGTTTTGTGTAAATTTTTTGCTAATCATACTCGTTTTTTGGCGGTGATTACTACCCTTAAAGAACCAACCAGTTATGCCTAAGTTGTTCTCCTTCCATGTTGGCGTGTAGCTAGGTCCAAGGAAATTGGTGCTCTTGATAAGAATGGCACATTATCTATCACTGATTTTCCTCCAGGGAAGAAAGCTATTGGTTGTAAATGGGTTTACAAAATTAAATATAATTTTGATGGTAGTGTCGAGCGTTATAAGGCTCGCTTGGTTGTTCTCGGTAATAGACAAGTTGAAGGGGTGGATTATCATGAAAGCTTTGCTCCCGTAGCTAAATTGGTTCTGTTAGAACATTTTTAGCAGTCACAGTTGCTCAAGATTGGGAGTTACATTAAATGGATGTTCATAATGCTTTTCTTCATGTGGATCTTGATGAGGAAGTATACATGCAACTTCTTCCAGGATATTCGACTAATTCTCATGGTAAAGTATGGCGTCTCCATAAATCTCCGTATGGTCTACGTTAAGCTCCTCGTAATTGGTTTGCTAAGCTTGCAGGTGCTCTTAAGACTTTTGGATTTGTACAATCTTATGTTGATTATTCTCTATTTACCCTACAACGAGGTGAGAATTCTATTAATGTGCTTGTCTATGTGGATGATTTAATTACTGCTGGGAACAATTCCGCTGCTATTACTGCTTTTATAGAATATTTAAGCTGTTGTTTTCATATGAAAGATTTGGGAAATCTCAAGTATTTTCTTAGTATTGAAATGTCTCGAGGAGCTGATGGACTGTTTTTATCTCAACGAAAATACACTTTGGACATTTTGTCTGAGACTGGACTTCTTGGAGCCAAACTAGCTACTTCACCCATTGATCAACATCATCGTTTGGCCCTTGATGATGGACCTCTGTATTCTGATTCATCCCAGTATTGTCGGCTTATTGGACGCTTAATTTATTTGACCATTACGCGTCCTGAATTGTGTTACTCGGTACATGTATTGGCTCAATTTATGCAGTATCCTTGGGTGTCTCATTGGGAAGCTGCTCTCTGAGTTCTTCGTTATATAAAGGGTCATCCTGGTCAAGAGATTATTTTACGCAAGGATAGTGCTCTTCAACTTACTGCTTATTGTGATTCTGATTGGGCCTCCTGCCCTCTTAGTCGTCGTTCACTTACTGGTTACTTTATTTTTTTGGGAGGCTCACCTATATCTTGGAAGACAAAGAAGAAACACACGGTATCTCGTTCTTCTGTTGAGGCTGAGTACCGTTCCATGGCTCATACTTGTAGTGAGCTCACATGGCTAAAGGAATTATTGAAATCTCTAGGTGTGATTCGCTCTCAGCCTATGCGCCTTTATTGTGATAGTCAATCCGCTCTTCATATTGCTGCTAATCCTATTTTTCGTGAATGCACCAAACATATTGAGATTGATTGTCATTATGTGCGCGATCAAATTCAGTCCGGTGCTATTATTTCTTGTCATGTTCGGAAAACCGCTCAGCTTGCAGATATCTTCACCAAAGCTCTTGGACGTCCCCAGTTTTAACTGCTTCTTCGCAAGTTCGGCATTGATCCAACTTGAGGGGGAGTATTAGGAGATATGTATTTATTGTTTATACTGTATATATGGTTATGTATTTTTTTAGTTAGGAAAGATATTTATTAGTGTATATTTATTTTATCTCTACCTATTTATTCATAGGGAAACCTATTTTGTAACTCAAGCTTTTCAATAATAAGTAAAAAAGTGGGGGTACAACAACCACACCCAATATTTCGCTTAGCAATATGTATGGACAAACTCCAATATACTTTCTAGAGAATCAACTAGACAGCCAGACTCAATCTAGATAAAAAGTATATCAAAGAGTTTATATCTCAATCTCTCGATTTGATATATACTCAAGCAAATAGAAATCTGCGAGTCTTTATAAAATACTAGAGAGATAACTTGGATGGTATCAAAGACCAATATCCAAGTGTCAATCAATTTAAATCAACAACCAAAAGGTCGGATATTCTAATTGATTGAACAACGCACAACCTGTGATACTTCAATTATATAACAAAATATAGTGCGGAAAAGAAATAACACAGACACCAGAATTTTGTTAACGAGGAAACCGCAAATGCAGAAAAACCCCGGGACCTAGTCCAGATTGAACAAACATTGTATTAAGCCGCTACAGACACTAGCCTACTCCAAATTAACTTCGGTCTGGACTGTAGTTGAACCCCAATCAATCACACACTGATCCAAGGTACAGCTATGCTCCCACGTCTCTGATCCCAGCAGGATGCTATGTACTTGATTCCCTTAGCTGATCTCACCCACAACTAAGAGTTGCTACGACCCAAAGTCAAATACTTTAATAAACAAATATGTATCACACAGAAAAGTCTACGGTAAGAGATAAATCCATCTCCCACGAATATACCTACGAGTTTTGTTCCGTCTTTTGATAAATCAAGGTGAACAAGAACCAATTGATAAACCGGACTTATATTCCCAAAGAACAGCCTAGTATTATCAATCACCTCACAATAATCTTAATCGACGCAGCGAAAAAAGATATTGTGGAATCACAAACGATGAGACGAAGTGTTTGTGATTACTTTTATATCGTGCCTATCAGATATATCAATCTCAAGCCAATTATTGAAATTGTACTTGTACGATAGAAACAGTAAGATCAGATCACACAACTACAAGAAAGTAGCATCGGTTTGGCTTCACAATCCCAATGAAGTCTTTAAGTCGTTAACCTGGTTTAGAAGAATAAACCAAAGGCTAAAGGAGAATCGACTCTAACTTAGCACAACTAGTATCACACAGAAGGTGTGGGGATTAGGTTTCCCAGTTGCTAGAGTTATCCCTTATATAGTCTTTCAAATCAGGGTTTGCAATCAATGTTAGCTTGGTAGCAAAGCATTCAATATTCACCATTAGATGAAAACCTGATTAGATTCAAGCTAATATCTTTCAACTGTTAGATCGAAAACTAGCTTGTTACACACAAATCAAATGCATGTTTCTAGGCTTGTGTAACCGTACCCAAACTTGTACATTTGTTGGTTCAACAGTAGTCAACCATGTTAGAGCACTGCTCGGTCAAACTCGCATGCATTGCTATCTCAAGCATGTTTGTCAATGTTAGTGATCAAAACTATAAGTCTTGATTTCTAGTCTCTTATAGCTAAGTCTTGGAATAGGATAGTAAGTGTAGTTGAGCTCAAGGACTTCATGACGATTCATCATACAAGTAGAAGGACTACTCAAGGAACCGGTGGAACTTCTCGACAAAAAGGTATGTGGAGACTTGAACTTATCTGTCACTCAAAAGTCTATCTATTCTATCTCCTACTCTTTGAGACAAAAGTCGTACGCTATATATATATACTAGATTATACACATTTGGTATTTCGAGCCGAGTATACCTTGCCTATCTATATCTCGAAATATGTGTTGGTAAGCTTTTCGCTTCAACCAAGTTTATCTTTACCTAGTGAAGAAAGTCATGAATGTTTCAATCACTTTGAAAATTTCTTTGACGAGAAATGGTGTAACAACTGTATAACGTCCTCTAAGAATGTTTCAATGATTGGAATGAGAGTTTAGATTACATAACCAATGTATTCCTTGAACCGAAGTTCTCGAACTTTGTTGATCAAGAGAACCGAAAGTATGGAAAGTACCAAGTCCGCGAACTCAGTCCGCGAACTGCCGAAGTTCTCAAACCTGAAAATTTCTGCTGTAGTTGACAAACTACTTGCGTGAGCCAAGTCCGCGAACCCAGTCCGCGAACCGGCGAAGTTCTCAAACCCGAGAATTTCTGCTGGAGTTTGTAAACTCTGTCCGGTGTCTTAAGTCCGCGAACCTAGTCTGCGAACTTGAGAAGGTTATATATCTAAAGATGATCTCTGAACTTAATCTTAAAAGATTAAGGAATTCTTTTGCAAACCATGGCTATTAAAGTTCATGAAACGATTCTTGTGAATCAAATCGTCTTTGCTTCAATTGTGTCTTGTGTAGTTACATAAGATTTCCTTGCAATTGAACAACTCTCTTAACTAGTTCATTTGAGTCATTTGAACTGGTTATGGTGAAGAAGAACATGGTTGGTATGAAATGCTCTCATTTGTGTATGACAAGCTAAGTTTTCGATCTAACGGTTGAGAAATATTAGCTTGAATCTAAATCAGGTTTTCATCTAACGGTGGATATTAATTTCTTTGTAACTAAGGCAAAACCCTGATTTGAAAGACTATATAAGGGTACATCTAGCAACTCTGCAAAACTAATCCCCAGACCTTACGTGTGCTACTAGTTTGCGTGCTAGAGTCGGTTCTCCTTTAACCTTTTGTTTTCTTCTTCTAAAACCAGGTTAATGACTTGAAGACTTCATTGAGATTGTGAAGCCATACCGATACTACTTTTATCGTAGTTATGTGATCTGATCTTGCATCTTCTATCGTAATAGTACAATCATATTGATTGTCTAGAGATTGTTTGATTTCTCCGATAGGCAAGATATAAAAGTAATCACAAACACCTTCGTCTCATTGTTTGTGATTCCACGACATCTTGTTTCACTACCATACGATTAAGATTGTTGTGAGGTGATTGATTAATCTAGGCTGTTTTTCGGGAATATAAGACCGGATTATCAATTGGTTCCCATTCACCTTGATTATTATCAAAAGACGGACAAAAAATTTAGGATTTTTCTGTGGGAGACAGATTGATCCTTTGATAGACTTGTCTGTGTGAGACAGATTTGTTTATTGTTAAATCCTGTGATTTTGGGTCGTAACAACTCTTAGTTGTGGGTGAGATCAGCTAAGGGAATCAACTGTGCAGTATCCTGCTGGGATCAGAGACGTAGGGAGTACAACTGTACCTTGGATCAGTCGGAGACTGATTGGGGTTCAACTATAGTCCAGTCTGAAGTTAGCTTGGAGTAGGCTAGTGTCTGTAGCGTCTTAATACAGTGTGTATTCAATCTGGACTAGGTCCCGGGGTTTTTCTGCATTTGCGGTTTCCTCGTTAACAAAATTTCTGGTGTCTGTGTTATTTCAGTTTCCGCATTATATTGTTCATATTTATAATTTAAATAATACAGGTTGTGCGTTAGATCATCAATTATTATAATCCAACCTTTGGTTGTTGATTGTCATTGATTGATCCTTGGATATTGGTCTTTGGTACCGTCCAAGTTATTCCTTGTGTTTGATTAAGACTCGCTGATTTATATTAGCTTGAGTAAATCAAAACAAGAGAGAGATATTAATTCCTTGAGATACTTTTATCTAGATTGAGTCTGACTGTCTAGTTGATTCTCTAGAAAGTATTTCGGAGTTAGTCTATACAGATTGCTAAGCGAAATATTGGGTGGTGTTGTTAGACCCCCGCTTTTTGAAACCAAATGGTTAGCCATATGATCACTTTCATATCAACCATATTCTTCTTCACCATAACTAGTTCAAGTGACTCAAATGAACTAGTTAGAGAGTTGTTCAATTGCAAGGAAATCTTATGTAACTACACAAGATACAATCGAAACAAAAACGATTTGATTCACTCGAATCGGTTCATGAACTATATAGCCACGTTTTGCAATTTGCATTCCTTAGTTTATATAATAATAAGTTCACAAACATCGTTTTTAGATATAACCTACTCAAGTTCGCGGACTGGGTTCGCGGACTTAAGTTCCCGGACGGAGTTCACAAACTCCAGCAGAATTTCTCGGGTCGAGAACTTCCGCCAGTTCGCGGACTTGGCTCACGCCACTATTCCGGTTCTCTTGATCAACAAAGTTCGCAAACTTCGGTTCAAGGAATAAGGACTTATACATTTATGTGTTTCCACAACAATGCTTATATCCTCCAATGGTTATATAATCTAAACTCTCATTTCAATCATTTGAAACATTCTTAGAGGACGTTGATATTCTATAGTTGTTATTCACAAACTATTTTTCGTCAAAGTAAGCAATTTTCAAAGTGATTGAAACTTGTCATGACTTTCGTCACTAGGTAAAGATGAACTTGGCTAAAGCGAAAGCTTACCAACACATATTTCGAGAAATAGATAGGCGAGATAAACTCGACTCGAAATAGCAAATGTGTATAATCTAAGTCTATATAGCAAAACGACTTTTGTCTCAAGATAGAAGATAAATATACTTTTGAGTGATAGATAAGTTCAAGTATCCAGTTCAAGTATCCACATACCTTTTAGTCGATGAAGATCCACCGGTTCCTTGAGTAGTCCTTCGTCTTGTATGATGATTGCCATGGAGTTCTTGAGCTCAACTACACTTTCTATCCTAGTCCGAGACCTTAGCTATGGTAGACTAGAAATCAAGACTTATAGTTTTGATCACTAACATTGACAAACATGCTTGAGATAGCAACGCATGCGAGTTCGACCGAGCAATGCTCTAGCAATAGGAAATCTTCATCTTCTCTACCTTGTAGTTTCAAGGATGTTTAATTGATAAGAAGAAGAAGGTTGATGGATTGCAGGCTAAGTAGTACTACTAATACTAGGTCTAGTAGTAAGAGAAATGGAAGGTGGCCTTCTCTTTGGATTTTATGAAATTTTTTTTTTTTCTTCTTCTAGGGTATTTTGATCATCAGGGCTTAATGATGATCATGTAATTAATACTTCCATTTCTGTAATGAAAGAAGAAATTTCATGGTGCGTGTGTTTTATTTTGTTTTCTCTCCCTTTCTTTTATTTTCGTTCATTTAGACGATTGATTAAAATTTCTAAGAGAAATTATTAATTAATAGATATATTTATGGTGGGTCCGTGCCAAAACTAGGCTAATTTGTTTCTGCTACAAAAGTGTAAAGACTGACGGTTTAACAAGATATTTTCTAGTGTGCATGGTTTTCAACTCTTGTGTCATTTCTAATGCATTTCTCAAATTTTACCATATAAATGAATCGTGAAACTCAGTCATGTAAACAGTTGTATGAGAATGAATCCGGTTAACAGATAAACCACTCATCAGATGAGCTGTTGTAACAAGTCTTAGTCTTCATTCTTTATGGATAGTTAGCAATTATGCTTCCAATCTAGTCTTCATATTTATTTATTTTTGGTCATTTTGTTGATACATCCTTTTTTTTTTATCGGTAAATAAAGATTTTTATAGATAGAACAGTTCGTACAAAGTACTAACCCCCAATACATAATACATAGATACTCCTCATCACACAATAAGAATCCTAAAGAAAAGACCCGAGCCTAAAGGCCCAAGAAATGTAAACTCACGTAAAGTTATGAGTGCCCCCACATACAAACAAGTACCCAGTAAAAAAACCATATTCCTGACTAAAAAGACAGTAGTCAAATAGAAGAGAGAAACCTTATCTCTAAAAGAGACAAACGATTTTCCCGACCACCTGTGTTCCAACTCTGGCGCTGTCGTCACTTTTAACCGGATCCCCACCTGCTTAAGATCCATCACCAAGAGATCCTCTTCTTCCAAAACCAAACAATTATAACGAAACCCGTCGACACTTTCTTCATCAATATAAACATGTACACCTTTGGTTGATGAAAACAATAATTTCGATTTAATGTTGATTGAAAAAAGAAAAGAAAAATAAAAATACTGAGATGAATCAGCAAATCACACGAGCAAAAACAACAACCCATCAATAATAAACATCCAAATCAAACCCCCAAGATCAAATCATCTCTGAGTAGAACAGATTGACAAGAAAAGAAACAGATGGGGCGAGTAGATCAGATTGCCTGCGACCAAAGACACCATAATCTTTACTTGAATGAAGCTGCAACATTGAAACGTCTCCTCCATCACTTGCACCACCATCTTCAAACCTCACAACAATCAACCACCATTGAAACCGCTCTAGAAGAGTTAGGAAAGTTTTAAACAAGGTTTTGACTGATTATGAAACAAGAAACGAAGGCAAAAAAAGAAGAAAAAGCACAACACCACAAAGATTTTGATGGAAAAAAACCCACAATGGAAACCCGAATGAACCTAGATCTAAAGCTGCAACTTTAAAAACCTAACATTTAGAGCCCGGAAACAAGAAAAAATGAAATATAAGCAAGGGAGAAAAGAAATCCGAGCTCGAATAAGGACCCAATTCAAGCTCAGAGGGTGCAGGCGGCTAGGGTTGAAAAGATAAGAAAGGGGAAAAGAAGAGAGGGTGGGGGAAAAAATGGTTTGAAACTTTTTAACCCATAATGTAATACCCCGATATTCGACAGTGGTTGGCCGAATGGAATATAAGTAATGACTTGTCCTTTCCTAATACCGAGGCCTTTTCAGTACAATTGGCTCTAGAGTTGGAAGAGAACTCAGCAGTTAAGCGTGCTCGGGTGGGAGCAATCCAGGGATGGGTGACCTCCCGGGAAGTTGTTGTTAGATGACCGAAGGATGCCCGTTGAAAACCCCATACTGTCGGATGGCCGCAGTGGCTAAGTGGGGACAGTATCGGTGGAGGTACGGGTCATTACAAATGGTATCAGAGCCGACGACGGGTCACCTGCCGAGGGTGGGAAGGTAAGCTGGGCGGGGTTGGTCCAGGTGCTTCTCATGAGTGTGGGAAGGTACGCTGGACGGGGTTGGTCCAGCTAACTTAGATTCCAGACCTAACACTACCCTTTAGATTGGGCATTGCTGAAAGCATGCACTTGTCTTGCTCGTGCCAAGGGTGCATCAATCTGGCTCATGTCGTACCCTCCTTAGGCTTATGCAAGCTCCGCTAACTTGCATATCGATGTAACTTACTTTCGAGGTCATGCCCAATGCGCTATTGGTACATGTCAACTTGCCTCATCAAATTTGGCCACAATCATCTCTTCCGTCGAGCTGCCGAGCCAGATGATATGAGAGGCCAGTGTGCCGTAATCATCTCTAAATTAGATGATATGAGCGAAAAAGTGTTGGACCAGCAATGTTGCAACTCATTGCGGCTGCCTACGTACCCTTCCCTACTCTAAAGGGATTGCATTACATTGGGAAGGACTTAAGTTATACCTTTTCTCCAGCAACTGTAAAAATGTCGTATCGAACAAAGAATAAGAACATGGTCATGGATTTCGCCGAGGGGAACCACTTCATTAGCCTGAAGTTAAGTGGAAATTGTCCATTTCCTCCAGAACCCAACCTTAGCTACTGGGAGGATGTAAAGAGTGAATGGTCTGAAGAGTGGCTCAGTCAATATGAGCTTAGAACTTCTCAATGGAATTATCTTTCTGGGCTCCAAAGCCTAGTACAAGATCCAAATTTAGTTCCAATCGATTTGGACAATGATTAAACCTTTGAGAGCTAGAAGTACAGGTTTTTGTTGTTTTTTGTTTTGTTTACTTGGTAACTTGGATCAGTAACATATAGAGAAGCTAATATCAACACACAATGATCCGTTATTTTGTAATTATGAAGTATGGCGGTAGTGACATAGAATCACACTTTTGTAAAAGAAACATAGTGATCGATGTAAATGTTTACATGTAACATATATAAACTTATTTTGCTACTGCATTTCCTTTGAAATTTGCAGGTCTAATTGCCCAGGGATATCGAGTGGATTATAATTGATTGACATGACATAAATAAGTCAGGTATCTTCACTTATAGACTGCATAAATAACTGGGGCACCTTCCCTTATAGGCTGCATAAATAACTCGGGTACCTTCTCTAATGGACCGCAGAAATAACTCAGGTAGCCTTGCTGATGGACTACATAAATTACTAGGGTACCTTTATTGGTAGACTAACTGCCGGATCGCACAAAAGGGAAAGGTTTCAAACATGAAAGAATTGCAATTACAATCACCTTTCTATCTAATAAATGAAAAATTAAATAGAAGCATATACCTACATATGCATCGGTCTCTGACTCTCTGCAAACTTGCATAAAATGAAGATGAAGGAAAAACTGAAATAGCAAAAGATGATGAAGGAGAAACTGCAACAAAAATGGTAAGGGGAAAAGAAGATACGTGATACACCCAATCAGTGTAGTTAATCTCAGGCCGAGATATCGCCGATTTTCTCGGTATCTCTATTGGAGCGAAACGAAATCTTAATCTCGCCGAAACGAAATTCTTGAGGAAAAATCGGCTATCTCAGAAGAAAATCGGCAGTTTCGGTCAAATTTCGACCGGAGAAGAACAAATCTCCTCAAAATATGGGAGAAAAAGATTATCATTAACAAACACAAGATTTTACGGAAGTTGATGGTGGCTTCAAGATTGAAACACCTTTTGGTATTCAATTGATTATTACTTGATGGAAGTAATGTTAGGAATATTAGCTTGAGCACAATAAGCAAAGAGATTTGGGATTTGAGGATTCAACGTAATAGCTCGAGTATAAAGATCAATAGCTAGTCTAAAATTATCATCAACAAATGCTTCATTTGCAATTTTTTCAAGATCATGGAGTGCCATTACAACCTTTGATTAAACAAGAAACAGAAATTGAATACTTTGATGGAAAAATAAATAAATTAAAACTTGCTATTTATAACAGCACTAGCATTCCCTTTATATTTTTCAGAAGTCGTGTTTTGTTCTGTTTGATCTAGTATGAAGCTATATGATTACAGGTCACCAACTAGGAAAGGGTTTGTTTGGTCAGAAGGGACGGTTGTATGTGTCTAAGCTAGAAATGGGAGAAATAGATTAGAGACAGTGGTGAAGAAATAGGGAAGAACATATTAAAGAAACTAGGGAAGAAATGGAGAGAAAGAGACGAAGAATGTGAAATGTGAAATATGTTTTAGTAAGAAAGCCTTCAAGGTCAAAGGCATAGTAAACTAGGGTTGATACGATTGACGGGTGTAATTACAACTTTAGATCCAACTTCTAATATTCACTAAAAATGTAATTATAGGTATAAAATTTGAAACCTAGATTTAAAACCGAAATCTTCCCGATACAAAGTTGTATCAGTGTATCGGTCCCGACCGAGATAAACCGAAATTCGATATTGACTACATTGCACCCCAACCCATATAAACTAACCCGAGAATACTGTAGATAACTCGACAAGTAACTCGGCAGGTCAAAGTGAGTTAGAACTCGCACATGGTTGACACCTTTTTGGACGAGTTCAACTATTATTGTTCCTTTACCAGAAATAGTTAATTTCCTTAAGCTTTGCTCTAAAATTATGTACATCTAAAACACACCCAGGTCCAGACTCCTCCTTTGCCAACCTAAATCCAAAATGAAATTAAACTTGTTCTTTACCAAAATAAGTCTGAATCTTATTCTTTACACAAGTGCTTTGTAAGTCATAATTTTAAGGTGTGGGTGAGCACTGTTGTGGAAAAAGACAATTGGAGTTTAGGGAGCTGAACATCACATTACATACCAAATCAAGGCAACCTCATTCTCTCACGACCCCATTCTCACAACCAAAAAGGAAGGGTGCGTGTGTTTTATTTTGCTTTCTCTCCATTTCTTTTATTTTCGTTCATTCCATCACTTTTATATCTCCTTCTCCTAATTCTTTCAACGAAACTAAGGTGTTCTATTGAGGGAATATTTGATTAATTTTACGACAGTGTTTTTTGACTCCCTAATCTCCACCTTCCTATTTTCTTCCTTATAATCTAAACCCCACATTAGGGGAATGGTGAACCCCACCTGAACTTGAATGCGGATCTCGATTTGGATGTGAGGCTTAGATTATAGGGAGGTGGAGAATAGGGAGCCAAATAGCATTTCCGTTAATTTTATAATACACAAGCAATGCCACGGATGAAGATATTGGGTCATAAATAGAGAGATGGAATAGTGGAAACATAAAACACCATCACTCTTGGTAAAGGCTAAGATCAGTTCCTATGAATGAACAAACTTGGAGTTTGTTCATTTTGCTCCCACTATGGAATGAACAAACATGAAAAATGGATGTTCAAATCAATATATTTGTTGATTTGAACATTGAGATGGACAAACCAGCGCGCGTCTGTGGTAAGGACGGGCGAGCTTGCTACGAACGCTGGCGTTTGAAGGAAAAACGCTGGTGCTTTTACCACCAACGCGCGGCTTGACTTCAAGCGCCAGCGTTCGTATTAGAAACGCCAGCGTCTGACCCAACGGCGCTAACGGCTCAATCTGAACGGCTGAAAAATCTTGTAATCCAACGACTACATTTTTTGAATTCTATAAATACTCCTCATTTCAACTCTAAATTCACACATTATACACATTCTTCACTCTCAAATCATATACAAAAATGCCTCCTAAAGTTCGTGGTGTTAGATTCACTCAACAAGAGGATTTAGCTATTTGTAGAGCCTTTGTTTTTCACACAGAAGATGCTGTCATGCATAATGTAGCCGATTCGACGTTAACTTTCTGGGAGAAAGTTTACAGAATGTTCACCGCTGAAACTGGAAACATCCATGGGCGTGATTCTCATGGATTGCAGCATCGTTTTAGTGTAATTAGTATGAATGAATTGGAGTTCATGGCTTACTAATGGAGAATCACAAAAATAAGCTCAACGATGAAGCCGAACATGAAATGGAACCCAGAACTCTAGCGATGTGGCCAGTAACTCACCGCGGTCGTCCTTTCGTCTTCCATGCTTGTTGCAACATTTTTAGGGTGCTCAATGATGGTATTTTTACAGTGGTTGTAGAAGTGGTAAGAAAGTGGTTCGTTAAGACTTGTGAAGGTTGTGATTTTAGATGTAAATTTTAAGAATAAAGAAATAAAGCAAGTAAAAGTTGATGTAAAGATTAAATTAGAGAAACCGGGGTTCAGGATTTCACTATTCACCAATATTCATGTGATTCAATGTTGATTTTTATCATGCAATTCTAGACAATATTACTCCAATTTAAAAGAACTTGTGATTCTAATCATTGCGTTAACTAGATTTTCAAAACATTAATTGTTAATCGCAAGCATGAAGTATCAAAAGTCCTAAACTAAGCATACTTCATCAAGAGAAAACACAACTAATTAATAAAAATCATTTACTCAATTTTCATTCGGTGCAAATAATCATAAAAGAATTGCGTAAATAATTTTAAATAAATTTTACCACATAATTATTGGAAGAATGGCTTCCTCCATCGCCCCGAAGGTTGGGTTTAGATCATCATATTATTCACTCGCTCAAAATATTGGTTCATAGCTCAAAAGTGTATAAAAAGAGGTGAAAAGAGCTAATACAGAGATTCACAATAGTTATAAGTGTTGCAATTACACTGTTACAGAGAACGATAAAGATGAACTGTCGTGTAGCATGAACGACAGTTTTTCGTGGGTCGTTGTTCTTCGTGTTCTTCACAGCACCAGCAAAAAACTCGTCTCTACAACTCTGATTTCACGCCTCTGTGATGCTCTAAACTCCTCCTGAACTCTCCGTAACCGTCTATGCTACCCCAGAGCCTTATTTATACTCAACAGGTCTAAGAATAACTCCTCATTACTCCACGATATCTCCCATTATACGGCAGTGAAGAAAAATGTTCTCGGGAATATTTTCTTCCCTGATTTTTCTTCTCATGCGTCTGTTTTATCTCAGCACACTCCTTACACGCTAAATACAACTCCAAGACGGAGTAAAACTCGTGCACGCATGGAATATTCACGTAATCTTTTTAACAGAACCCCATGAAACTCTCATGCTCTGTTTTCTCCAGTCCACGTAACCATCCCACTTTTCTCGATTTCAACTCATATACCAGCCTTGTTTAGTCGAAACAGGGTATATCCAATCCACATATCCCATTGAATCCGGCCAAAGCTTATTGAAATTTAATGCTGAAAATATGACCAAATATCCCGTGAATATCACACTCCCTGTCTTGCTTCGAATGGATTATCCAGCCAATTTTATTTGTATCCAAAGCCCATACCATGCATGTTTCACTCATAGGAACAAACCCAATTAATCTGAGCCATTGAGTCTCACTCTTTCACACCCGAAAATCCGATCAAAAATCTGCCTTTGTTGCTGCAATTTTTTCGCCAAAAAGGTAGAAGATGGTTAGCCCTTATCCAAAATATGGGCGCCTTTAACAGTTGGGGTGCCTGGGGGTGCCCTTATCCAAAATGAGGGTGCCTTTAACACTTTTTCTGGGGTGCCTTTAGTAATTTTCTCCGGGGGTCCAAATAGCACTTTTCGAGCAACTTTTTCCGCACAAATGTATTTCTCCAAAAACACCTATCCAAACACAAAAACACCATAATTAGTACAAAATCGAGCACTAACAATACAGAACATTCAGGACAATTCAGACACAAAAATGTGTTTATCAAATACCCCCAAACTTATTATTTGTTAGTCCTCGAGGAAATCTAGAAAATAAAAAGACCGAGTTGTAAACTTGAGAGGGTTTACCAGAGGTGTACCCACAAAACCATGACTTCTAATTGGTCACAAGTATCCAAAGAGCTATGAGGACATACATATTCTCAACCTATCTTCAAGTAACTAGAATGCCAGAGAAATTAAAGGTGTCAGCTCTAAAGCTGACTGAAGAAAAGGGGAGACACATCCGCAACACTGCTAGATAAAGAGATATCCGCTACACAGCTAGATAAACATTGTAAGATGCGTCCGCTGCTTTACAGCTGAATAAGATTAGGAGAGAGATAAAGATGAGAGGGACATCTGCTACACAGCTGGACTAATTACGTGTGATGAGTTAAACCAGTGCTAGAAAGATCTTGTGCCAAATTGAAATCGGACTAACAAAGCAACCAAAATGTATCTTTCTTCGACTCTCTCATAGTACGCAGTAAAAACAACGTCTTCTTCGGTCTTCAACTGTTGATGATAAACTCTCGAACCTCGTAGAACCTTGACAATTTAACTTTCTCCTTAATTTCTTGCTTGAAACTTCCTTATAGAATTCTACTTCCCTATGGCCTTATTGAACAAAACGTAACGATGATTTTTTCATTTTTCATTTTTCAATTTTTCATTTTTTTTTTGACACAAAAATTACAAGACAAAATTTATATGGCCATGAGAGAAGGACTTTAAAACTTGGGTCTTCGCAACTTATGATGTCTTGGTATCATGAACTTCAACAACTTATATCATTTGCTATTATAACTTCTTGTAACTAAGTCTTCAACTTTGATTTTTGAATCATTCTTTTCTATTGTTGCTTCTAAACCTTAAACGTCTTCAACTTTCTTCATAGATTTTGATGTCGCTCCATCTGTTGATAAGTTTCTACTGAGAGAGAGTCGTAATCCAGTAACTAAGACTACATGATAAGTTGATTTGTCTTTCTGGCATTTCCTTATGACCTACTTGCCTTTCCATCATGGACGGTTAGGTCCATCACAGTTACCCTCTAAAAGGAACAAGTTCTCTCCTGAATTTCAAGGATCTCACTGTCTTTTTCTCTAATGTCTCAATGGGTTGTTATCCCTAGCATTCTAATTTCTATCTTTTCGGTGAGAACCTGAATGTAAACTTAGCTAACCGGGTACCATGTGACGCTAGAAGTTTCTCCCTTACCACCAAACTTAAATCTAACATTGTCCTCAATGTTCTAAAGATGAAATTAAAAACATGAACAAGGAGAAACTGTTACCACTTGAGGGAAAAGAAATAAGGAAGGATATTACCGTAAGCATGAGCGTAGATGCCTCCCAGAAAATGCTAAAATTTAAAGTCTTTAGTTAGACATCAAATACCTCAAAATGAATTGTCACCTTCCAAAGTCGTATACTAATAGTCGAAATAATTGTGGGTCCATAAGACCAAATAGGGCTAACACAAAAATGAGACAACTGCACTGGTTTAGAAAAATGAATAGAAGGAGGACATCCTCATCTAAGGTTTCTGTTAAGACAAATAGGTTTATCCGGGGGACATAAGAGAGCTTCATATGTGTGTCTCGATAAAGAGATTCATCTGAAATACTGGTATTTAATAACCGGGCCACCTCCTGGACAATATCAGGAGGATCGGGTTGCGGAGTCTGAATAGACTCAAGTAATATCTCAGACACACAAAGATCGAGTCCCAAGTTAGGGACTCCAATTAGCGAAACTTGACGATCACAAGAACCATCACTACCCCCAAACTTATGGTTTTCACTACTCACGGACAAACCTCTAACTATTACTTGAATTTCTGGGTTCGTAAAGTCTTTAAAATACTCAAGGGATTCTTCTAAAGATTGATTACATATCTGGTCTAAGAGAATGGTTTCCTCAAATTCATCTAAAGAATCTCCCAATAGAGTATCATACCAATTATCCTGAACTAAATCCTGAACTAAAGTGCTGATCATATTCACTTCTTCTAATTCATCATTCTCAGAAGGTTGTCTAGTAACATTAAAGACATTTAGTTCAGTGGTCATATTACCAAAGGAGATGTTGATAAGCCCGGTCCTACAGTTGATGACAGCGTTAGCGGTGGCTAAAAATGGGCGACCTAAAATCACTGTGATTTGAGCACTTGGGTCCTGAACTGGCTGGGTGTCTAAAATAACAAAATCCACTGGATAAATAAACTTATCAACCTCAATCAGAACATCCTCTATCACACCACGAGGGACTTTGACAGACCTATCAACTAACTGTAGTGTCATTTTAGTCGGTTTCAACTTACCAAGACCTAGCTGGGTGTATACATGATACGGGAGTAAGTAACACTATCTCCTAAGTCAAGTAATGCCTTATCTACCATGTGATTACCAATTGCATAAGATATGGTGGGGAACCCAGGGTCCTTATACTTAGGGGGTGTTTGGTTCAGAAGAATTTAACTTACTTGACCAGCTAAAAAGGCTTTCTTATGGACATTCAACTTACGCTTTCGTGTACAAAGATCTTTAAGGAACTTGGCATAAGCGGGCATCTGCCTAATTGCTTCTAATAACAGAATGTTGATGTTCACCTGCTTAAGTGTTTCCATTATCTCGTTGAAAGTCGACTCCTTCTTTGTTGGGGATAACAAATGTGGATATGGGGCTCTAGGCACATAGGTAGACCTATCAGGAATTTCTTAGGAATCCTTAGAGATTGTTTCAGTTTCCTCAGCTACATGTTCCTCCTCTTGGGAAGTAGAAGGTGAGCTACAGTATGTTCACTAGTCATGCCTACCTTATTGTCTACTGTTTTACCGCTCCTAAGGGTTTTTATCGATTTCACATGGTTTGATGATTCCTCACCAACTAAAGATATTTGATGGACCCCCCTAGGATTAGGTTGTGGTTGACTAGGAAACTTTCCTTTTTCTCTCAAAGTCTCATTTATCTGACTAACCTGATTTTTTAACTCGGAAATGGCCTGGGAGTTAGCATAATCTATGTTTTTACTTTCTTCTATCCCTTGCGCAACCAGATGGTTGATCTTTTCAGAGCTTTTAATAAACGAGGCGAGAGTTTCTTCTAAACTCGAGATATTTTTATCTGAAGGATTCTGAGTTTGTGCTAGTTCTGAAGGATTCTTATGATAGCCAAAACCTTGGGGAACCTGAGAGTTACTAGACTCACCTTGATTATGGCCCTTGGACCAAGAAAGGTTTGGGTGGTTTCTCCAACCAGGGTTATAGGTTTCTGAATATGGGTCAAACTTCTGCCGGTTTTTAAATCTAGTATTATTATAAAGAGCATTGGCTTGCTATTCAACCATCTGGCCCTCCCAAAAAGGCTCCATTTTACCACTACTACCACTAGAATGACCTAATTCTAAGGCTTCTAACCTTTTGGCTATGGCAGCTATTTTAGCATCTGACTCATAATATCCTTCTAACCTATTGACATTTCCTCTACTTAGAAGAACTGTTTTCTTGGGTTCCCTAATATTTTCCCATTGTTGGGTCTTGTCGGCGATTTCATTCAAAAATTTCATATTCTCATCAACAGTTTTATTCTCAAACCCACCACTGCATAAGGACTCAACCATGGTTGTTGTTGAATAATCTAAACCCTCGTAGAGGATCTGAACTAGCCTAACTTTCTCTAAACCATGATGAGGACATTCAGATAACAAGTCATTGAACCTTTCCAAATACCTATATAGAGATTCTCTCTCTTGTTGAGCAAAAGTACAGATTTGTGTCCTAATAGACGATATTTTGTGCCTTGGGAAAAACTTATGTATAAAGGAAGATGTAAGTTGGTCATAGGTTTCAATTGACTTAGAATCCAAACTATACAACCAAGATTTGGCTTTATCTTTTAAGGAAAAGGGGAATAACCTAAGTTTCAATTCATCATCACTAAGGTTTTTAATTTTCAGAGTACTACAAACTTCCTAAAATTCCCTAAAATGAAAATAGGGGTTCTCATTCTCTTTTCCTAAAAAGATTGGGAGCATCTGTAAAGTCCCAGGTTTGAGTTCATAATTTGCCTCGGTTTCGGCTAACTTGATACAAGACGGACGAGAGGTCCTAGTTGGGTTTAATAAAGCTTTCAAAGTTGCCATTTCTGGCACTACCAAAGGACTAGGAGTACTTTCTTCACTAAATGCCAAGTTTCCAAAGCTAAAATTTCCAAAGACAGGGCTCTCAAAAGAAGAATCTTAGAGCTCCCCGCCTTCACAAGAAGAACTACTAGGTTTGTTACCAATCAAACGACCTAGAGTATTTCTTTTCCAAGCCAATTCTTTAATGACCTCGGGCATACACTAGAAAAACAAAATTAAAAAAAAAAGCCCTAGAAGGAAGGGAATTTCTATGCAAACACAAACAAGGCGGACTCCACCACAGCAAACCTACTGAATTCTAGCAAACAAAAAGCATGATGGCTCCACTTAGATTGTTTCTAGACCAGCTTCTAATCCTTCGAAAGGGAATTCGTTACAATTTAAGAAAACCCCCGTGGAATCAATCCGAGTCAAAGTAAGTTAAATTGAGGCGAGGGAAGCTCAGTGGAGCTTTGGTACCCAAGGCCTCACCGCTATTACAAGGCGGCGCAGTCACGCATTCAACTCACATAAACCATCATGAACTTCGAAGTACGCTTAAAAGAGTAACCAATATTTTTCGAACGATTTTCCTACTAAGCTCGTTACCCTATAGGTCTCGTTCTATTCCAAATTTTAAAGCTTAGGTTCGCGTTTGGTTTCGTTTTCCTAAGGCGGGCAAGAAGAGAACGGTGATGAAATCCGAACCCTTATCTTGTATGGCCAGTCCTTGCCCTTTACTAGGAAAATAAAGCAGCCGTTTTCAGTTCCTAAGCAAATATACAAACGAAGGAATACAGTAACTCGCTAGCAGGGGATTCACGAGTGTTTCGACAAACTTACCTCCCGTTCCATACGGGGGATGAACCACTGAAGTCGACTCGGGCCATGACTCATATGTCATGTACGAACCCGAGGGGCCGAGACGATATCGTAATCGCCGTCCTTCTCTGCAAACAGTTTAATATTTAATACTACCCTTCCGTAGGGTTTAAAAATAAAAGAAAGTCCGAGTGTCCAAAGTCCAAAAGAGAGTCCAAAAATAAAGTGCAAAAAGAAAAGAAAAAATAAAAAAATTCCTAATACAATCTAATAAGATAAAATTCTCTCTCACTTTTTTTTTTTTTATTTTTTTCTTCGTTCTTTTCGGTTTGTCTTTTGACTCCAAATCTTCAAGTAATCACCAACAACTTTGGCAACTTCTTCTTTCGCTCTGAATTCCAAAATCTGTAATGAAAAGCCAAAAACGTAAAATAGAACAAATAAAATTAATAAAAATAAAAACCTAAAAAATAAATCTAAAAACTCTAGCCTAAAGACAAGTCCGCGTCGGCGGCGCCAAAAATTGATGGTATTTTTACAGTGGTAAGAAAGTGGTTCGTTAAGACTTGTGAAGGTTGTGATTTTAGATGTAAATTTTAAGAATAAAGAAAATAAAGCAAGTAAAAGTTGATGTAAAGATTAAATTAGAGAAACCGGGGTTCAGGATTTCACCATTCACCAATATTCATGTGATTCAATGTTAATTTTTATCATGCAATTCTAGACAATATTATTCCAATTTAAAAGAACTTGTGATTCTAATCATTGCCTTAACTAGATTTTCAAAACATTAATTGTTAATCGCAAGCATGAAGTATCAAAAGTACTAAACTAAGCATACTTCATCAAGAGAAAACACAACTAATTAATAAAAATCATTTACTCAATTTTCATTCGGTGCAAATAATCATAAAAGAATTGCGTAAATAATTTTAAATAAATTTTACCACATAATTATTGGAAGAATGGCTTCCTCCATCGCCCCGAAGATTGGGTTTAGCTCCTCATATTATTCACTCGCTCAAAATATTGGTTCATAGCTCAAAAGTGTATAAAAAGAGGTGAAAAGAGCTAATACAGAGATTCGCAACAGTTATAATTGTTGCAATTACACTGTTACAGAGAACGATAAAGATGAACTGTCGTTTTTACTGTAGAAAATAAGTCTGTCTGCAAAGTGTCGCTGTTACTGTAGCATGAACGACAGTTTTTCGTGGGTGGTTGTTCTTCGTGTTCTTCATAGCACCAGCAAAAAACTCGTCTCTACAACTCTGATTTCACGCCTCTGTGATGCTCTAAACTCCGCCCAAACTCTCCATAATCCCTCTATGCTACCCCAGAGCCTTATTTATACTCAACAGATCTAAGAATAACTCCTCATTACTCCACGATATCTCCTATTATACGGCAGTGAAGAAAAATGTTCTTGGGAATATTTTCTTCCCTGATTTTTCTTCTCATGCGTCTGTTTTATCTCACCACACTCCTTACACGCTAAATACAACTCCAAGACGGAGTATAACTCGTGCACGCATGGAATATTCACGTAATCTTTTTAACAGAACCCCATGAAACTCTCATGCTCTGTTTTCTCCAATCCACGTAACCATCCCACTTTTCTCGATTCCAACTCATATACCACCCCTGTTTAGTCGAAACAGGGTATATCCAATCCACATATCCCATTGAATCCGGCCAAAGCTTATTGAAATTTAATGCTGAAAATCTGACCAAATATCCCGTGAATCTCACACTCCCTATATTGCTTCGAATGGATTATCCAGCCAATTTTATTTGTATCCAAAGCCCATACCATGCCTGTTTCACTCATAGGAACAAACCCAATTAATCTGATCCATTGAGTCTCACTCTTTCACGCCCAAAAATCCGATCAAAAATCTGCCTTTGTTGCTGCCATTTTGCGCCAAAAATCAGTTTTGAAAGGTAGAAGATGGTTAGCCCTTATCCAAAATATGGGCGCCTTTAACAGTTGGGGCGCCTGGGGGTGCCCTTATCCAAAATGAGGGTTCCTTTAACACTTTTTCTGGGGTGCCTTTAGTAATTTTCTCCGGGGGTCCAAATAGCACTTTTCGAGCAACTTTTTCCGCACAAATGTATTTCTCCAAAAACACCTATCCAAACACAAAAACACCATAATTAGTACAAAATCGAGCACTAACAATACAAAACATTGAGGACAATTCAGACGCAAAAATGTGTTTATCACTCAACAGATACAATCCCCTAGTCTAGGAATTCCACCACCCGCCGAGAATTGACGCCTATGTAGTAGTTGTTTTAATCTAATGTATTTCTTTTATTTTCATGTATGATGTGGTGGTTGTTCAATGCAGTACGTTTTTATTTATGATGTTAATATTGATGGTGCAATTTTTAATCCAAGAAAAATTTAAATTACTGACGTGCAAATGTGAAGATAATCGTAATAACATAATACCATAGTGAATCGATTTGTCATACAACTTCAATCAGCCCACTCCACTAAAAAACACCTGAGACATTCCCAGAAATGCCTTCCATATGTGTCTTCTTCAGAAGAAGTCCGTAAATGCATAAAAGTCAGTGAGACGAACATTGAAAAAATGCATAAAATTCACTTTTTACTTTCTTCAGGCCACTGCACTAAAAAACACCTGAGACATTCCCAGAAATGCCTTCCATATGTGTCTTCTTCAGAAGAAGTCCGTAAATGCATAAAATTCACTTTTTACTTCAATCGTCGATTGCATGCTCGTTTTCAATCTATTAGGCTCACAGTCCAGCCATTTCTTGTTCTGGTAAAGGAAATTAATCGAGAAAAGTTCAGCGTTGTAACTGAAGATGAAGTGATCCAAACAGCTCTTGATAATTGGGAGGAAGCTCATGGTAAACCTTTTCGCTACGAAGCGTGTTTCAAAATTCTAAAAGATGGTCCATCTCAAGCACATCGTTACTGCACTCGAATGTTGTTGCCGGTCTTTACAATGGAAGAAGATGTTACTCTTGTTCGATGTTGGTTACATCGTATGATGAGACCAATGGACAATGACAATTTCTGGGAAAGAGTATTGGGACATTTTGTAGCATCGCGGAACGAAGTCATAAGAAACAGTAAGAGCCTAGAACTAAGAATTGCATTCATCGCTAAGGAAGTCAAACATTATACGGAAGTATTGTGGATGGTTCATCGTAGCAATTCTGGATTATCCAACGAAGAACTGGTGAGTATCTTACCTTTGTCCTCATGGACTCAACTGCATCATTAAAATATTTGAACTTGTTATTTATCTGTTTTACAGAAAACCATCGATCAGACCAAGTTTACCGAAGAAAGCGGAAGAGAGTTTAGGCATTTTGAATGCTATGAACTTTACAGAGAGAATGTCGCTGGATTTGATGATTTTTTTTGTGGTTTATTAAAATGTAGTTTGATGTTATTTGCAAGTTTAAATTGTAATAAATTCCACTTAATCTGAAGTGGAAATCTATTTTAAAATATAAACATTTTCATTCATTGATATTACTGCCAATTCTTTTACAAGATATAAACTTAGACAATAATAAAAACTTCAATAAAAATCAAGTACAAGTTTTGGCCTCCTGTTTATCTTCATTTGACGTAATTTCCATTCAACGCGCTCTTTGACAGGTTCACCTTTGTTTTTGAATTTTTTGTTGTTAACTTTCAAAACTGGAGTTCTTCTTTGCTTTTTAGCGGAACATTTTCTTGGAGCAACTTCTAAAACTTGCACTTCCATTTTACAATTTTCAATCTTTTTAAAACTCCCACATATCTTAGAAACAGCAGCTTCAAGTTTTGCATCGCAAAAAAGTGTGACCGCCTTTTCAGCCATTTTAGAAGAAAAAATTCAAGTGAATTTTGGTGTGAGTGAATTGTTTGAAGATGGTGGTAATTTATAGAGGTAAAAAGTGAATTTTAAATTTTAAAAAACTACCCGTTGGCGTTTGTCGCAAAAACGCTAGCGTTTTGTCTTGAGACGCAGCGTTGGTTCTTCTGACGCCAATGTTTGTCCTTCCAATGCCAGAATTGGATCTACTGACGCCAGCGTTTCTACCTGGATCGCACGCCTATTGATCTAACGCCCAATGCTTTATCATAGTGGAAAATCTAATTTGGCCATCCACCTGGCTTAACAAAAGAATGAGTTTGACCATTCCCATAGGAATTGCCCTAATGGTTTTGGTTCGGGAAGAGTAAATTTTTTACTCCAATCCAATAGCTCGTGTTCCACCTGCTCTTTCATGTCAGGAATATTCTTCTTCTTTTTAAGTAGCCATGCGTCAAAACGTTCCCATAGGTCGATTTGACTGAAATATTTGTTACCGAAATATAACACCCCTCCCAAAACCCCTAAAGTATAAGGATGACACACGTTATATGTTAGCAGATGAGGTGGTGCAAGATATTCAAATTTCTCCTCAGTCAAATCCAAGGTGAACACCCTTCCTCCAGTTTTATCCGCCCAGTACAGCACTCCATTCACAAAGACACCATGTTGACCCTACTTTTCCCCGGACTTGGTATCAAACCTCCCAACATTTCTCCACCCATCCCCACTGCCAAGAGTATATACTGCAACCTCCATGAAATGAGGTTTTTTCCTAATCTTATACAATTCAACAACTTTATATTGATTAGTTAAATGGAGGTAACCAAATCCACCCGACCAACTAACATACTGATCAACACAATCTCCAATAAATTTAGGAAGAACAACATAGTCTTTGGTCATTGGATTACAAATACAACAAACTGAATCTTTCCATCCACGAAGACAAACTAAACCATTAAAACCAAGAACATTATAGCGGTGAGATGTAAATTGATCATTCTAGTGTTAGTCTTATCAATAGGTGTCTTTTCATCATGTTTTTCATCATCATACTCAAAGTAATGAAGCTGTTGATCCCGACATCTAACAAGAAAACTGAACTTACCAGAATCAAGATCATGAAGATGAGTCAGGTGCATCTGAAAAAGGATGGATGATGATAAACCAGATTCCTCCACTGTTTGCATACCAATTTGCAGTCTAGGATTGATTTACTTGGTAAACGAGTTATAATCTCCGGTAAAATGTCAGTTGGGAGATTCTTGAAACTCTCCATTAACGGGTTCGAAAGAATTTGGGAATTTTAGTTGTGGGTGAGACTGGAGAGGCTTGAGAGAGTAAAGTCAACTGGATGTATCAACTGAGTTGTTGGGGGTACATAGAGCGTATAAATCCTGGTCAACAAATAAAAGGCCTCTTGTTGGTTGAGCATCTGAAAGGGCGCCCTAAATCTTATTTTGTGATGGATGGAGATTTTAGGGTCCTGAAATCGCTGAAAATGGTGGTAGAAATCATTTAAAAGTGAACAATAACCAAAATTTGCTTAATTTGGTCCATGGGAACACAAAACTTAAAGCTGTCATGATCTGGTCATTTTACGATCTTTTCAGTCACTTTTTTGGGACCTGAATTATTTTTGCACACGCACTGCTAAATGCTTGAGTTGTGCGCGAGGGAAAAAAATCCGTTAGTGGCTGCACATAGTACCCTAGTAACTAAACTAATAGGAGGAAGATTTTGATGAACAGCTAGAGGAAAAGAGAAAGCAAGATCACAATGTGAGAAGTGTGACATTAGTAAGGGTTAGAGGACCAAAAGATGAAGCAAAGAGGCTCGTATTTTCTTTCTTTTTTTGAAACTTACAAAGAGGCTCCTATCATTCTCCTTTATACAAGTAAGTAAAACTGGAACTCCAACATCAATCAATTCTATGATTATTATATATCAAAAATAATTTGAACATGAATTGGAACTCTGATAATGTAAAGGTTTACAATATGGTATGCATATTTAGCTTGACTTCTATAATCTCCAACAGAAAACTTACGAATATCCTTCCAACATGATATATACAAATCCTTGTTGAGTTGAGGTTCTCCTGCAAGAATCGAAAAATAAGTAAATACAGAAAATGCCGTCATCAGAAAACTATGCTACAAGAGAAAACTAAATTATCCCAAGATTAACCCAAAACCAGTTATCCAAACTAGAAGAATTGTGTCAACTGAGTGCTTATGCTCAAGAATCATAATTCATTCATGGTGAACATATGTGCGCGCGTTCAGTGGCGAACTCTGGAATACATTTATTTATTAGAGCATATCAACCTTAAAGCAGCGGAGCTTGAGTTTCTACCGAAAACGTATTTTGAAGGAAGTCCAAATATAGGTTTTACTATGTAGTTTAGTTTAAAATAAACCTTGGTCGTATATAGCTTACCTAAAATTCAGTCCTTGACCCATATTTTTACAATTATTCCAAAGATGGGTCTCAATAACGCCAAGGGGTGCTGACGTTCAGGGTGTGCAGCGCATTATGGGGCTGTTAAGCTAGGGAGTGATGCCCCAGGCAAAGCGTCCCACCCTTTTCCTGCCCAGCATTTGGAAAAATAGTTTCTCACAGGACAATGTTTCCCAAGTGATATCTCATTCGATATCACCTACATTACAGTTACACAGGTATGTAACGGCAAGTGCTAGGGGTCATAGCCAGAGTTGGAAAACAAAAAGACTACATGAATGCATGACTGTGTATAAGTAGGCAAACATACATTAGACATATATATGCTCTAGCATGCCCTGTTTGTTATGTTGCTTATTTTCTAGTTATTATGAAATTTTAGGCTTTAGCTATACTTCAAAGTTTCACAACGGTGCATCACATACAAGACATTAACCTAAAACAATATCCATGAGCTCGAACTTGATCACGTAAAAAACACACGCTCAGAACATAGACTAAGTAATGATGGAGGGTAAGTAAATTGATGTGATACTTATGAAATGGCCTGATTTCATAAGTACTTAACATAGAATTGACTAGCTGATGATATAGGTAGTACCTCTTGTATGAAGTGTAACCTGCATACCCAAGACCACCGATAGCTGAAATGCTGACTAAAATAAGCAGCATAACCAACCAAGCAGACATGCCACTATGTTTGCTGCTTTCTAAAGAATCACTTTCAGCCATATCTTCACAGCTTTTCAAGTTGCAGGCCTCCTGCTCAGGTGGCTGCAATCAGTGGATTTAGAAATATTAGCAACCATCTCTTTAAGGAATGTAGTTATCAACTAACAAAATACAATTTTACATATACTAAATGTTGAACTAGATTTTTCAAAAAAAAATCAATAGTGTTTTCCTGCTCACCATTTCTTCCCTGGAGCATCTACTTTCATCCACTGGATAATGTGGAACGGACATATCCTCCAATTGCCCATAACATTCCATATCTCGATACCGAACCCCTCCATCACAAGGAGATGAACATGGCATCCATGGGCCAGTAACCCACTTAAATGTTTCTGTAAACCCAAGAATGCAATGTATCGGAAAGCTTGATGAGTTTATAAGAGTTACAAATTAAAATCCGACACGACACACGAAAAACATGTCAAGGTATATTTGACCAGTACCTTGTGGTTTTTGCTGAACAGCTAACTCCGCCCCTGTCTTACAATAACCAACTTTGGCAGTTTTGTCTGTGATAGAAGGATCTGAACAGTCCATACAACATACGTACTCATCACCAAAGTCTACCTTACTTTTACATTTTGCACACTTATCAGTCACCTTTGGGGCTTCTGCATGGTTCAGAAGAGAAAGAATGAGTCTAATAATAAAACAGATCGAGAAAAAACTGAACCTAAAAGATCATATCCTGTGTCTTTAGGTCCATACAAACGTTAAATATAGATATGACATTCCTCAACCTATATAAATTTCAGCCGATGTCTTTTTATAGATCTAATGGCTTATACTATCCTTTGTGATAGTAATCCAACAGACAAATTCCAATGCACATGCACCATAAATCATTTGATTTATCCTTAGCCTCTTCAAAGGGATGGAAGATAGATTAGCTCTGAGTTTTGAGATAATTTCTACACATACAATTGCTAAGTGTACAGCGGAAAACCAAAATAATTTGGTAGTGGAATCCTCAGATAGCTGCAGTTCACTTGTTTACCGAACCCAGACTCTCTAAGCAACTAAAATAGCACAGAACAAGATTGTTTAAAAAGTAATCAATGAAATGGACATTGTCTATTTCAAGATTCGAAGTCAAGACAAACATGCAGAAATCACTTAAACAGCCAAAAAGGAGTCAAAAGAATTAGTACTCCTAAACAAACAGGAGGATTATGTGGTCTGTTCATTTTGCACAAGATCTACTTGCTAGAAGCGTCCAAAATATAGATTCAGTAATGCAAATAATTCGCCTCAAAAGAGACTCATTGTGCAAATTTTCAAATATTTGAAAGAAGAGGGAAGTTACTTAGATCATTGCAAATCACATAAAAGCGCAGATAGCAACTAGTTTTTTGTTTAATGTTCAGCGTTTATAGACTCGCTAATAGGTTAACCTGGAAAATTCTAATTACTTATTTTCTCCTCAATTCTCAATGAAGATTATAATCTTTTAGAACTTACTCACCAGAGAATATGAATTACTAACCTGATTTGCAACAGTGAAAATGAGTGTAAAATGGATGGCATGAATCATATCCAGGCTGCGGGCAAAGTCCATTACAGTCATCTGAGTAGTCTATTAAGACATGACCTGCACCACATCCTCCGAACCATTTATTCTGACAAGAATCCGTCCAGAAGCATCCTGTATTTACTTAGCCACCAAATAGTTAGAAGCTACAACTAATAAGATTTCCTTAATTCCTTACAAAGAAAAGAGCATAGCAATGTTTGTTAATGAATAATCCTTAAAATTATAAAATGGTGCAAAACGTATGACAAAAATTCTACCCACAAATGATGAAGAAAAGAGTAAAAGAAGAAGCCAGAACCACATTTACACTTACAAGTTACAACTAGCTAACCAGATTATCCTAACAAACTTCAATTTACTTCCTCATATGGGCATGTTTGCTTGGTACTCGTACAGTCGTACAAAGCACCTGCGCGAGCTGAGATTCTCTAGGTGTACTCCGAGAAGTTCTATCATAAGGTTTCAATTCCGTCTAGTCAGCACTGTAATAGAATTACCTCTGACTGCTCTGTGCTACACAATTATCTCCCATGTTTAACCAAGTCAACTAGGTACCTTTCAAACTCCACCTATCCCCTGCTAAGTTCTGTGCTTACCAGACCAGGATGATTCCTAAGAGAGGATGAAATTCCTAACAGTCAGTTTGAGACCCACGGGACTTAATGATCACAGAGAAGACCCCTAATACTCAAACAATAGTGTAACGATAAATGAACGAAAACCCTGAACTGTCTAAAAGATAGCATATGGATACAGAAAATGTGTTCAAAACAACTCTCTCAGGCTAGAAGTAGCTTTAGGGATTCTAAGAAATCAGTTTATGACATTGCTCGACCACATGACTCCTGATGGTTGATCTTTATACAAAAAACTGAACCAATTTCTTGTAATTATAATCGCAATTTGATCAGAAAAACTTATAAAATGGAAAACAAGAATCAACACAAGAAATAGTAGTAATAAAGTAGTGGAAAACTGGACAGGAAATTAGGGATTACCATGAGAAGAAGGTGGGAAATCAAGTGAGAATGTGGAAGAAAGATATGATGAAGTGATGAAAAGAAAGAGCGGTAATTGCAGCTTCAATTTGAAGCTCCTTCTTTTCTCCATTAATTTCTTTCAATTTCTTCTTCTCTGAGCAAAATCAACAAGGAACGTCAAAAACGACGATATTTGTCTAGAATACGCCATGACATTGACTTTAATTTTTGTTTAATCAACAACGAAGGGTTCAACACCTACTACTACTTGTTCATCACAACTTCACGACTCACAACTTCGATTTGGCACTCCATCGTATTCCATTGGTTTGTTTGGTTGGTGATCTTTTGAGGGCCCTCTTTCTCGTAAAATGGTAGGGTCGCTGGGATGGTGTTAGATAGGGGTAAAAAAATAATCTAAACGAATGTGAAGAGTTAATAGCATGTTTGAATACCATTTCAGAAGTTATTTTTTGACTTTACAAAGAAAAAACGATTAGCTTTTTCTGTGAAGCAAAATAGCTTTAAAATGGCTTCTATAAGTAAAGGATGATATTAGGTTGGGTAGACAATTTCAAAATGACTTATATAAGTAAAAAAAGTTAGCTTTTTGTGAAGCAAAAACATTTTGCTTCCGACTTCTACTTTTGATATCCAAAAGGCTACAAGCACTAGCGCGTTTTGATACACATCCAGAAGTTGCTTTTTGACTTTTGAAAACAAAAAGGTCAGAAGTTAGTTTGGGTAAACAATTTCAGAATGACTTCCAGAAGCAGAAGAATTAACTTTTTGTGAAGCAAAAGTCAGAAACAGATTTGTACCCAAACGTGTTACGGGCAATTTTTCTACTTGGCTTCTGGCTTAACAACAATAGCTTATCTTTGGTAAGAGGTATTCGTTCCCTAATCAAAATTTGAGCAAGATAATTTTCTTTGTTTTCTACTTACTGCAATGCAACTAATTCTTTTTAGAAAGAAAACACGATCCTAAACTAACGATATATCCAAAAGGAAATCATGTTTCAATGTTGAGTTATTTTAGAAAGGATGTGTCAAAAGAAAAAAGATTTTACGAAGGAAACAGAATTCCAATCTACAAAAACAAAGTCGAGGTCTCTAAAAAGGAAAGATATAGTATCATTTGAAAATACTGAAGGAGGATAATGATGATCCGGAAGATTTGGAATTTGAGAGAAACCTCAAATTCATGTCTTGTGAGAACAAGATATCGAAGAGAAAAGAACGAGAACTCCCGAAACTTACCGGGAATGGGAAGAATTCCAAACAAAGAGATTCCGGGGAAAGGACAAAGATCGCAAACTAAAAGGCGTCATTAATCTTTGAGAAAGTTATGACTTTCTCTTTTCCTCTGAAATTGGTTGTTTTATTATTGTTGTTGTTTGTTTTCTTGTGTATGGAGTTGAATACTTTTCTTTCATTTCTTTCCGTTCGGTTTTCGGATTGGCTTTGTCCTCTCTTTGTTCACTTTCTTTGTTGTCTGTATAATTTTGAAGTTGGCTTCTGTCTCCCTCTGGACTAACTTCGACGCCTCTTGTCTTGTACAGTAGAAATTCTATAACTTAGTGTTGTGGAGACCATCAAAATCTATTAATTAACCGTTAATAATTATTATTTAAGCGAGATATTATTAACAACGGGTACCTAGATCAGCTGCTCATCCCCGTTCCTCAAAGTTTTATGCGTTCCACGAGGTCCCAGGTTCGAGTCCCCAATGGCATAATATTGCAGAAATTAACATGGAAGGTAGAGTTACCACCCCTCCCCGCGGCTAGGTTACCCATGAGGCTCGCTTTGGTAGACTAGCAAAGCAACCTGTTCAATTAATGTAGTAGTATGTTGTTGGAGCTTAGCTTGTTAGGCTTCCAACTAGTTAATGTAATACTCTTTATCCAATAATAAAAAAGTTAAATATATTATTAACTTATACATAAATTTATTATCAAGTAATTATTTTATAAATAAATTATTCAGTTTTCAGAGCATCCTTCAATCTCTCAGAAGAAAATGCAGTTACGTGATTGTTGACTGACAAAGAAATAATTGAGGGCGTTGTGGGAAATCATAAAGATGAGGATGAAGCTGATGAAAGTTCTGAAATAGAGCTCTCTTAGCGAAATGAGGCTATTAGAACGACAATCACGATATCGAATAATTTCTTGTTGTGTAAAACAACACCAGAAGTTCTTACGGTGATAAGAAAAATTAGAGATGAAACTGATTTCAACAAAAAATAAAAAAGATTTGAATCAGTTTTCAAAAGTTATTCAGAAATCATTAATGTACTGAATATAGTATATAATTAAAAAATGGTTTAACCACCCTTATCCAGGTCAATTGGATACCACAATTTGAAAATATGGATCCTACTCAATGGTACCGTATCCAAATAATAGTTGATCTCATCGACCCGATTTCTCATAACTTGAGGCAAGATAAGCTAAATAACCTCCGTACCCAAGCATCCTAAAGAACCGTTAACATCCACCTTGTTAGAGCATCGCTCAGTGAAACTCACAAGTTTTGGAATGTCAAGCTTGTTGTCAATTTTAATCAATTCTATGTTTTGATTTATAGTCTACAAGAGTCAGTATCAGACTATGGTAGTTGGGTATCAAATTCACTAATCATTGCAACTTGTGTTGTACCAAAATGATATAATCTCCTTCACTTATAAAATATCAATATCCGAAGACTATCCAGTACGAATAAATAACGAATCTAGATATAAAGATAAATTAATTAAACCCAAAAGAACATTTTATTAAAAAAAACATGAACCTCTTACATGATATAATTGGCTTCATCTTCGACCCCATTAGAAAGGACAAACTTTTCATTATTACAAAACTAAAAAGAAGAAAAGAAATAAAAGAAGAAACAATCCTAAAACTAAAGCTCTCGGTGCTGGCTATCAGATCTTTTTTCTTCTGCTTTCGACAATACTAATTTATATTTCACATGTCTATATGGTAATCAAAAATATATTATCTTATAATTTTAGGGAATTGTAAATTTAACACACTTCCCCCAACTTGGGACCACCTAAAAATATTATTTAAGAAAGTTAATTAAAATAATTGAGTGGTAATTAATGGAGTTTTTACTGTATACATTCTTCTGTTTTCTTTTCATGATGAATAAAATATAACCTCTCTCCTAAAAAAAGGAAACCTTACTCAAAAGGAGGAATATATTGAAAAAAATAAGTCGCACCAAAGTCAGTGATATGGTTGATTAAAGTTAATACAAAAACAATCTCTAAAGAAAGCAAATAAAAAGAAAAGAGAGGTGATGATCCTTTTATATCTCTTCCAGATGAATTAATTGATGCATGTTTGGCTGCTTGAGATTTCATTTTCAGTGGGAGATAATATTTCAGAAATTAAGTTTCAAAGTTGCGATGAAAATGTTGATACATCAGTGGAATCTGAAGGGGTACTGTCAACTGGTGCCTCTAGGGATGGGGTTCTTTGTTATCAAGATGGGAAATGAAGAATATAAGATGCATATCTGTAAGAAAGGTCCATGGAAAGTGAAGGAGGAATATCTAAAGATTAGGGATTGGAAGCCTAATTTTAAACTTGAGAATCAAAGAATTTTTATCGCTTTTGTTTAATTGGACTAGATTTCCCAGTTTTCGTATGGAATTTTGGGATAAGAGGATAGTGGTGGCTATTGCAAAGGGAGTTGGAAATCCCATGCAAGTGGATGATGCTACATTGAAGAAGATATTCAGTTTATATGCCAATGTGCTGGTGGACTTTGCAAAGCATGTACCTGAGAATATTTGGGTTGAATCAAAATTAGGAAGTTTCTTTCAGAAAGTGGAGACTCCTAAATCTCCAAAGTTCTGTAACCATTGCAGAATCGTTGGGCATTTAGTTGCAGAGAGAAGAACTAATAGGAAGGTGTTTCAAGTTGAGCAACAAGCAACTGATAAGGGAACCAATGAAAATTTCCAGATTGGAAATCTTAAGAAGAAGAAGGAAAAATAACAAAGTAGGTGTTAGACAAAAAAATTCTAGAAGAAGGTGAAATTGTGATGTCTCGGAAAATGGTGTGTATGTTGAAATGGGTCAGTTGTATGTTGTGGAGTGGGTGAGCACCTTTTATATTGATTCATCTGTTCCTCCTGGTTTTGAAAACCACAATAGATTTCAGGTTCTCGAAGAATAAAAAGAGGAGTTGCCACTTCTCAATTTTTTTTGAAGATTCAGAAACAAGCATCACAAAGCCGTCCTTGTCCAAGCCGATTCTTAAATATAGCAAGAAATTGCGGCTAAAAGCTAAAGGAACAAGTATGTTCCCCCTTGTTACTTTAATCAAACAAAAAAAAAAACTCCCAAAATCTAGTGTTCCTAATAACATTTCAACAACTAAATTTATAGAATTTGGTTCTCTATGGGGTCTAGACCCCTTTAAAAAAAGATCATCAAGACATGTTTAGCGATCTTCGTAAAAATCATGATGGTTTAACTGTAGGGATGTTGAAGAATCTTCTACTTGATAGTATAAGACAAGATGCATCTCTTGATTTTTATCTTTTTTGTGTCCTTTGAAGTTTTTTTTCTTTAGTTCAAACTTTGCTATATTACTTTTCCTTTGGGATCCTTTCTCATCTTTAGTTGTAAACTCCCGCACATGACTTCTGTGCCTTTTATTATATTCTCTTTGATCCACTAAAAAAAGAAGAAAAAAAAGGCGTACCAATTGTGAAGAACTGAATTTAAATGAACACTATCAAAAATATTGGAGGCAGTATTAAAATGCCCTCACAAACTAAGAACAAATAGTTTTATACTTTCTTTCATTGCACATAATTTTAACTCGGGAATGAAAAAATTCAAAAGATAAAACAGAAAAAGAATTCTATTTAGTAAAAATTGCCTCAAGATGTGTATAGATCTATGACCGATGAGGTCGCGATTCAAAATAAAATTAAGAAATTATTATCATTATCATTAATATAAATAAATTAAACTAATCAATCGAATCATTTTTTCCATTAGTATAGTCTCATCTAACCTCAAAATCTCCTTAAAGTAACTTTGATTTCCTTAGGTTGATCTCCACGAACTTGTCATCCAATACTTATAGTAACTAATCCCTTGTATATCTTAGAGCATCTCCAATAAGACATCCTTAATTTCCTATTTATTAGGCCATATAGGATTGATTTAGTTTTTAATAAAAATCCTTCTCTAATAGGAGTCTGAAAATTAAATGTGAGATGAGGTGTATTACAATTATTTTAGACATACATTAGGTCATCCTATGATTTTAGAGGTTCTTTTAGAGAATGTAAACATCCTAATCACCAATATCTATGATTATTAATAGAAAGATAAAATATTTTGCTTCAAATCAATGATTTTAAAACTTTCGAACCAATGGAATGTTTTTGATGGTTGGAGATGTTTTAGTTTTTCCTCCTTAATTTAAGGAGAATTTAGTCTCACATTCGTAAAAAAGGAGAGTAACACATGGGATGCACAACACATTCCCATTGGAGATGCTCTTAGTTTTGGTTTCCTCTCTGTTATCTTCGAAGGGTAGTCGAAACCTCGTATTAAGTTCCCTAACTTTCCTGTTACTCATCTGCAAATATTTCCCATTGACTTCAGTGTTCCTACTATGCTTTCCAGTTATCACAATCTCATTGTTAGAGCATTGCTAGGTCGAACTCGCATGCGTTGCTATCTCAAGCATGTTTGTCAATGTTAGTGATCAAAACTATATGTCTTGATTTCTAGTTTACTTATGACTAAGTCTCGGTCTAGGATAGTTAGGAATAGTTGAGCTCCAAACTCCATGGCGATTATCTTACGAAGATGAAGAACTACTCAAGGAACCAGTGGAACTTCATCCGACCAAAAGGAATGTGGAGACTTGAATTCATCGGTACTCAAAAGTCTATCTACTCTATCTCCTACTCTTGAGACAAAAGTCGTGTAAGTATGATAGTTTTCATACATACACATTTTCTATTTCGAGCTGAGTTTGTTTACTCGCCTATCTTTTTCTCGAAATATGTGTTGGTAAGCTTTTGCTTTAACCATTTTTATCTTTACCCGTGACGAAAATCATGATGACGTTTCAATCTTGAAAATAGCTTTGATGACGATAGTCGATTTTTTATGTCTAACGACTATTATAACATTATAGAAGAATGTTTCAATGATTGAAATATAGAGTTGAGATTATGTAACTGATAGGTGTCTAAAACACCTAATTTTATATCTAGTATTTATGCTTTCTTTGATATTATCCTTGTGAATTCCATCTCTTATGTTTAGTTTTGAGTTATTAGGTGCAATAGGGTCGTTTGGAGCGAAAAGAGCAAAAAGATCAATTCACAGGCATTATTTGGAGCAATCTAGGTGGTGCAAGAGGAGTTATGCAGGAAATTAAACCGGCAGTCTCCTGAAATCACAATTGAACAAGAAATTAGGCTGTCGGTTCTCTGAAACCGACGAGCCATGTATGAGCTTGTTATCCCTTAATCATCAAGAGGGGTGCCAATAATAAATTCATTTTCCTACACATAACCCAAAAGTCCGAGAGATTAGCTTTTATTTCATCTCCTCTCCCTGAAACCAATGGAGGCTCCATTGCTGTTGTCGAGCGATTCCACTGAATTGAAAATTGAGAGATGATTAAGAAGAATTAGGTGATGGGTTCTTGTGGTTGTTCTTCAAGGGTGAGAAGAATAAGAACTGGTGTTGTGATGATGAGGTTGAACTCGATTTCACAGAGGAAGAACAGAAAATCTAGGGTTTGTGTTTGCTGTTGGTTTGTGAGGAGATTGATGGCTATTTGAGAGTTTGTTAAGGAATAGAAGATGGGTCTGAGACGAATTGGGGTTTTGAGAAGTCATGCAAGTTGAACTGAAATAATGAGTGGTTGAGATGGTGAATTTGGGTTTCTGAATTGAGAATTTGGTAGAAAATTGGGTCGATTGTGTGTTGAACAAGATGCAGAATCTGTGTGTGGCTGCTATTTACGGTGCTAGCTGTAGCTGAAACGGTGTTCTTGCTGGTTCCACAAGTGAAGAATGGTTGGAGTCTCACTGAAGCTAAGTTCTAAGGATTTAGATGGAGCTGAGTACAAGACAGAACGAGCATTTGAAGTGATTGCAGGTGTTGGTGATGTTCTGATGCTAAGAAATACACACATATGTGTACGCGGATGAGGCTCGAGTTAACAGTCATGCGAGAGGCGGCTTGGAATGAATTGAGCTAAGATGAAGCTACTACTGTGCAGATGGAATGATGGAGAAGTTTTGAACTACATATATTTTGCAGGTGCAAGTTGGTATGAGATATATGCACTAGTGGTGTTGGTGATTAGAAGATGCTGATCATGTTGAGTAGATTAAGCTGGAATTGGTGGTACTGTTGGTACTTCGAACTCAGGTTGCAGGCATGGATAGATGCCAAGGATTGAATGTAATAGCCTAGGTTGTGCTGAAGCTGCAACTATTAGATATATGTTTAGTAATTGAAACTCAAGTTGGTGTTGGAAGCAATTGCTGGTTAACTGAAGATGGAAGCGATGGGAATGGCCAGGCAGTGATGGTGTTGTTGCAGTTATGCAATTGCGGAAGCAATGGTTGAAAAGTTAGAATGTTGGGTTATGCAGTGAGTAAAGGAGAGTGCCGGTGGAATTGGACAAGGTATTGCAGCTGTAATTCAAGTGGTGTCTTGTTGTTGTGTGGAGCTGAAAAGGATGATGATGATGTTGCTACTGCAAAGAAGATGGATCTGAGGTTATGAGCTTAGTCTTGGATATGCAATGGACTAAGACAGTGGTTGAAGGAATTGATGCAGTGGTTGAGCACTGATGGTATTTCTTGGTTGGAGTTTATAAAGATTGTAGTCGTTGCGGAAGTCAGGGAAGAAGAGGATCTACAGCTGTGATGTGTGTTATGGAATGGATGTAAATGAGCTGAAATGGTTAGTAGAAATTGTTGCTGCTATACAGGGAATTATTGTTGCAGGTTTATGTATCGAAACTGGAGTTGCACTGACTAAGAGATAGGTTCTGGGAGTTAAGTTTGAGTCGAGAAGAACATGAATGGCTTGAAGCAGAGTTGCAGGTGGTGCTGGATTCTATTGGGGCTGAGTTGTGTTGGCTGTAAGAAAGATATTGAAGTGCAGTTCTCTTGGATGTGAGTTGAGCTTGAGGTTGCAGTTACATGGGTTTGCATCAGTGGTGGTCGTGTAGAGCTGGAGGATATTGCAGTTGCAGGATGTGAACCTAAGTTAGGGTTTACATTACAGGTAATATGGTTTGTAAAGAATGGGACTGAATGGAGTTGCAGGTGTCAGTTTTCTAAACTGACAGACCAAAGACCAAATATTTAATGGGCTTATGAGCTTTGTTTGAGGCCCGAATGGTGATTATGAGCTGGACAGTTTTGGCCGAGAGTTACAAATGGGGAAGGCAAAGAAGCAATATAAAACAAGTTTTATCTCTTTGATATCTGATCTCTATTGCTACTTCATTTTTCTAGGGTTTAGAAACATGATAGGTTTTCTCTTCCTTCTTGTTATGAACTCCATTCACATGTTTAGATAATTTTATTTTGGTTAAGGAATAAGTTGTAATTCCAACCATGATTTTTATGCAATGAATTAGTCTTATCTCCCTACTTTATTGCTTATGATTCAATATAAATATTGTTATAAGATTTGAATGCTTGTTTAGTCGAGTCGCGAATCGATTGAGTTTGTTTTCATATCTATTGCTAGATTAGGGTTATTATACGCAAAAGTGATAATTCCTGATTGCAAGTAGCATAATTGTGAGTATTGCTTGTAGTGATACATCCTAGTAGTCACAAGTGGATCATAACCTTTGTTAAAACGGGTTAGTGCTTTTACACGTTCGTTTTCTTCGATTAGTCTTATTCAATAGAACTTAGTGATTTTAGGAAGTTAAACTTAATTGTGCTTTTACACTTTAGGTTACTTTCTAGGAAGAATTCACATGTGCATCTTTTAATGTGGTTGTGATGAAATCAGGGAATTAGCGGGATATACTTGCGATCAAGATATCTTAGGACTTTTCATAAAGTTGAGATTAAATATCAATTCTAGTTATTGTTACAAATTCATGTTTGTGAATTAAAACGAATCCTTGACCGATATCTTTATATCTTGATTTGCGTGTTTGCTTTACTTTATTTGTTTTTAGTATAACTTAGTTTATAAAAATCAGAAAACCCCCCTTGTTACCTTTGTTTATATAAGAAATCGAAACAAATGACAACCTAGACCTCTCTGTGAGAACGATCCTTTCTTACTCTTGCTATATTATATATTTTGAGTAGAGAGAATGTGTAGTTTTTTTTGACGCATACGACAGCGATCAAATTTTGGCGCCGCTGCTGGGGAGGCAGCGATTGTCACTTGTTTTTGGTTTCTTATTTTTAGTTTTGTTTTTAGTTTTTATTATTTTCTGGTTTTGACGTTGTTTTGAGAACTCTTGTTTCAGGTACTTATTGTCACATGGAAGGAGCATACTGGAGCAATGGATACGGTTTTCAACCTCCTCAACAATATGACGATTGCCCACCATCTATGGGATACAATCAGAACCAATCTATTGGCTATGATCAATATCCAAGAGCTTATGGTGATTTTCATACATACCAACAACAACCTTGTAGTGGGTATGTAAGTGAAGCACCTAGGTGGACAATTCTACTTCCAATTTGCTTTATCCGAGATGTATGAATGCTATAAATGGACTGAACATCGCACAAACCAATTTCTGCAACACTTTTTACCCGACTCTAGATCGTAGTTATGATCATTCACCCATTCAAAGGGAAGAGTCATGGGAAAGAGAACCTATTGTAGCCAATGGTGGTAAGCGTGTGAACGTTAGAAAACTTGCACAAAAATTATACAAGTTGGAAGATGATGGAACCTCGGAAGAGCTTGTCGATGAAATTAGTAGGACCATTCATATGGAACTTAAACGACATCGTGATAAAGGTTGGGAAACCGACTACGATTCTTATTTTAGTGAGTCTGAAAATGAAGATGAAGAAGACTATGATGACACTTCTGTAGATAACTCAAGCATTGATCTTAATAATGATCAAGAGTCTATTGAAAGGTTGGAGCTTGAGGATGATGCATTTTTGAGTCTTCTAAAAAGGTTCCTTATAGCAAAATTTGGAGCCGCAAAAGAGTGTGTGCCTTACAACGAAGAGGAGTGTGTTGAGAATGAAACCGATATGACCAATATTGTGGAAGACCCAATTGAGCTTGCAAAGGATTGTATTGATGATGTTGATGTCGAGACTTTGGTTAAGAAAGAAAACGACGAAGAATGGTTGCAAGGTTTGATAGAGGACCATGATATTCAATAGGTGAATAATTTGCTTGAGTTTTTCAAGGATGAAGAGGATTCCGTGATACAAGAGATTGTGCAAGGTTTTTCTAACCCTTTGCCTACTGTTTCTTCTCTTTTACCTCTTATTGGTTTGAATATATGTGCTTCGAGAATATTGTTAAATGATTTTGTTTCTCGATATCCTCCATTAGAGATGCTTGATTCTCATACTATGCAGGTTTTGGAACAAGAAACCGTGGTAGTTCCCGACTACTATATTCTTTATACACTTCCAAGTGTGGACAAGAATAAGTGTGGGTGAAACTTTTATCGGTTAATAGCTTCATTTCTGTTTTATATTACTAATATTTGTATGAAGCTAGTGTTTGGAAAAACAGGTTCTATGGATGGATCCCCAACTTTTCAGATTATTGTTGTATGGGGAATTCAACTTGCAAGTCAAGCTGACGACTTTAAACCAAGCGCTGCATGGGAGGCAACCCACTGGTTTTGTATTTCTTATCTTTTAGTATTTCTTGTTATGTTTTTATTTTTCTGATTTCTTGTCGCATATCATTATATGATTTCCCACCTTGACTTTCTTTGGACGATTCAATTTACATTGAGGACAATGTAAAGTTTAAGTGTGAGGGAGTGGTTAAGTATTTGCATTGTAAATTTTTCATGATTTTTCAACTTTTTGTAAATTAGTGAATATAAAAAAAAAACTCCAACTTTTAGTTAGTTTAGAGTCACATAGTATACATGTCGCTAAGATTACATCGAGATTCTCATAAGAGTGACTGAACTTAGAGATGACAGAGAACATGATCGGGTTTCTTACTTGTATGAGAGTTAAAGTTGGATTTAACCATGCTAGTGGAAAATATGGTGCAGATTGAATTCGGTATTAGAGTTGTGGTCCCCTATAGTGGATACTACCCATGTTATATCATGAGAGGCACCGGCCTTCACTTCTTTGTACCTGTCTAAATTTGTGCTTTTAGAGTGTATGTCACCGTACATAAACTCCGGGTAGAATGGTGAGATACCAAACCTCCCACCAATAGAAGCACTACTTTGATCTCTTGAGTGCTATTTTGTCAATCATGATGGTGACATCTAATTGCTAACTTACATACCACTTGTAATATTGTTAGCAGTTAGCACCATCCACTTTATCTCTATCTACACCAACAGGTCCATAGAAACACCATCATCATTAACAAGAGGAGCATCACAAATTCGAAGGAAAGTTGAAGACTTTCAAGGTTTACAAGCAACGGTACAAAAATGAGCAGGTTTCATATTCAAGTAAAGCAACAAGACAAGGAGCAGAATTTTTACAAGTTGAAGACTATTGTACAGGAGCGAAGATTATTAAGATGAGAGTTCAAGGAGTTTATGATATCGAGACGTACAAGTTGTGGAGAATCGAGCGGTAAAGTACTTACACGATGGCCTTTGTACTTACATTTTTTTATTTTATCATATTTGTATATTATTTTCTCTTGTTCTAAAAAAACAAACTTGGGACATGGTCATTGTTATGCTAAGTCCCTTGTCAAAAAAAAAATGAAAAAAAAAAGAAAAAGAAAAAAGAGACAAGAGAAAATTTTGTTAGGTTTATTATTAGTTTTATTATTTTGTTTCGATTTATTTTTATTTTTCTTGTCTCAATTAAAAAAAAGGAAAAAAAAGGAAAAAAAAAGAAAAAAAAAAGACAAGAAAAATCCTTTGTATCATATTTTGGGTTTGTATAGTTCGTTTTTAGTTTTGTATTCTTTCAATAAAGCCAATGGAAAGAAGGAATATCCATAATGAAGTTTCAAGCAATAAGGAATTAGAGGAAAGAATCACATTGTCAAGACTCTACGAAGTTCAAGAGTTATCATCACTAGTTTAAGACCGAAGACAAAGATAGAGACAAGGATTAAAGACCGAAGATGTTTCTATGGATGTTGTGAGAGTGGTGCTAACTGCATGCCGAACGGATAACGAGGTAAGTAAGCATATCCCCACCTTCTTTAAGTGGTTGATTTCCTTTCTTAGAGATCGTCAGAAAAAAAGGATTTTCAAAATGAATAAAAGATGTGGGTTTTCAAAATAATTCGGATGGTTTTTACCTTCCTACTATTCAACATGTCATGGGATTCTCTCTTCATTCCTACCTGGACACATGTGTGACCCATAAAAAGTTGTTTATTATTGAGAGCAACTTCATAAAACCCTTTCTTGTGAGGCAGAGTCAAGACTTTTGATCAATCCGAACCCTAATTTCTTTCGACAAGGGATGGTTATTTCTCTCTCAACTTTTAACGATGAGATTGTGTTCATTTATGTGTCTAACTTCTTATTACTAGTGTGCAGAATCTCTATGTCTTCTTAGCACGTTGGATACTATCATTTCGGAGAACTTGTAAGTTGGAAAAGTAGGTTTTGTGGGTATACCTCTAGTAAATCCTCACGAGATAAAACTCGTCCACTAGGGACACCTAGGGGTTTAAAGGCTTGTTATACATCCTAAGTGTGACCGTAGCCTTGACGACACGGAGTTGTATGTTTGTTTTAGAATTGTTTAGTTTGATTTTCTCGAGGACTAGCAAAGTCTAAGTGTGGGGGAATTTGATAGGTGTCTAAAACACCTAATTTTATATCTAGTATTTATGCTTCTTTGCTATTATCCTTGTGAATTGCATCTCTTATGTTTAGTTTTGAGTTATTAGGTGCAATGGGGTCGTTTGGAGCGAAAAGAGCAAAAATATCAATCCACATGCATTATTTGGAGCAAGCTAGGTGGTGCAAGAGGAGTTATGCAGGAAATTAAACTGGCAGTCTCCTAGAATCACAATTGAATAAGGAATTAGGCTGTCGGTTCTCTGAAATCAACAATCCATGTATGAGCTTGTTATCCCTTAATCATCAAGAGAGGTGCCAATAATAAATTCCTTTTCTTACACATAACCCAAAAGTCCGAGAGATTAGCTTTTATTTCATCTCCTCTTCCTGAAACCAATGGCGGCTCCATTGTTGTTGTTGAGCGATTCCACTGAACTGAAAATTGAGAGATGATTGAGAAGAATTAGGTGATGGGTTCTTGTGGTTGGTCTTCAAGGGTGAGAGGAATAAGAACTGGTGCTGTGATGATGAGGTTGAACTCGATTTTACAGAGGAAGAACAGAAAATCTAGGGTTTGTGTTTGCTGTTTGTTTGTGAGGAGATTGATGAGTATTTGAGAGTTTGTTAAGGAATAGAACATGGGTCTGAAATGAATTGAGGTTTTGAGAAGTTATGCAAGTTGAACTGAAATAATGAGTGGTTGAGATGGTGAATTTGGGTTTCTGAATTGAGAATTTGGTAGCAAATTGGGTCGATTGTGTTTGAAAAAGATGCAGAATCTTTGTGTGGCTGCTATTTACGGTGCTAGTTGTAGCTGAAATGGTGTTCTTGCTGGTTCCACAGGTGAAGAATGGTTGCAGTCTCACTGAAGTTAAGTTCTAAGGATTTAGATGGAGCTGAGTACAAGACAGAAAGAGCATTTGAAGTGATTGCAGGTGCTGGTGATGTTATGATGCTAAGAAACACACACATATATGTGTACGCGGATGAGGCTCAAGTTAACAGTCATGCGAGAGGCGGCTTGGAATGAATTGAGCTAAGATGAAGCTGCTGCTGTGCAGATGGAATGATGAAGAAGTTTCGAACTACATATATTGCAGGTGCAAGTTGGTATGAGATATATGCACTGGTGGTGTTGGTGATTAGAAGATGCTGATCTTGTTGAGTAGATTGAGATGGAATTGGTGGTACTGTTGGTACTTCGAACTCAGGTTGCAGGCATGGATAGCTGCCAAGGATTGAATGTAATGGCATGGGTTGTGCTGAAGCTGCAACTATTAGATATATGTTTAGGAATTGAAACTCAAGTTGGTGTTGGAAGCAATTGCTGGTTAACTGAAGATGGAAGCGATGGGAATGGCTAGGCAGTGATGGTGTTTCTTGGTTGGAGTTTATAAAGATTGTAGTTGCTGCGGAAGTCAGGGAAGAAGAGGATCTACAACTGTGATGTGTGTTATGGAATGGATGCGAATGAGCTGAAATGGTTAGTAGAAAGTGTTGCTACTATACAGGGAACTATTTTTGAAGGTTTGTGTATCGAAAATGGAGTTGCACTGACTAACGGATGGGTTCTGGGAGTTAAGTTTGAGTCGAGAAGAACATGAATGGCTTGAAGCAGAGTTGCAGGTGGTGCTGGATTCTATTGGGGTTGAGTTGTGTTGGATGTAAGAAAGATATTGAATTGCAGTTCTCTTGGCTGTGATTTGAGCCTGAGGTTGCAGTTACATGGGTTTGCATCAGTGGTGTCCATGTAGAGCTGGAGGTTATTGCAGTTGCAAGATGTGAAGCTAAGTTGCGGTTACATTACATGGAATATGGTTTGTAAAGAATGGGACTAAACGGAGTTGCAGGTGTCAGTTTTCTAGAACTGAGAGACCAAAGACCAAATATTTAATGGGCTCATGAGCTTTGTTTGAGACCCGAATGGTGATTATGGGCTGAACAGTTTTGGACGAGAGTTACAAATGGGGAAGGCAGAGAAGCAATATAAAACAAGTTTTATCTCTTTGATATCTGATCTCTTTTGCTACTTCATTTTTCTAGGGTTTAGAAACATAATAGGTTTTCTCTTCCTTCTTGTTATGAACTCCATTCACATGTTTAGATAATTTTATTTTGGTTAAGAAATAAGTTGGAATTCCAACCATGATTTTTATGCAATGAATTAGTTTTGTCTCCATACTTTATTGCTTATAATTCACTATAGATATTGTTATAAGATTTGAATGCTTGTTTAGTCGAGTCGCGAATCGATTGAGTTTGTTTTCATATCTATTGCTAGATTAGGGTTATTATACGCAAAAGTGACAATTCCTGATTGCAAGTAGCATAATTGTGACTATTGCTTGTAGTGATACATCCTAGTAGTAATAAGTGGATCATGGCCTTTGTTTAAACAGGTTAGTGCTTTTACACGTTCGTTTGCTTTGATTAGTCTTATTCCATAGAACTTAGTGCTTTTAGGGAGTTAAACTTAATTGTGCTTTCACACTTTAGGTTGCTTTCTAGGAAGAATTCACATATGCATCTTTTAATGTGGTTGTGATGAAATCAAGGAATTAGCGGGATATACTTGCGATCAAGATATCTTAGGACTTTTAATAAAGTTGAGATTAAATATCAATTCTAGTTATTGTTACAAATTCATGTTTGTGAATGAAAACGAATCCTTGACCGATATCTTTATATCTCGATTTGCGTGTTTGCTTTACTTTATTTGTTTTTAGTATAACTTAGTTTATAAAAATCAGAAAACCCCCCTTGTTACCTTTGTTCATATAAGAAATCGAAACAAATGTCAATATAGACCTCTCTGTGGGAACGATCCTTTCTTACGCTTGCTATATTATATATTTTGAGTAGTGAGAAAGTGTAGTTTTTTTTTGAGGCCTACAACAGCGATGAAATTTTGGCGCCACTGCCGGGGAGGCAGCGGTTGTCATTTGTTTTTGGTTTCTTATTTTTAGTTTTGTTTTTAGTTTTTATTATTTTCTGGTTTTGACGTTGTTTTGAGAACTCTTGTTTCAGGTACTTATTGTCACATGGAAGTAGCATAATAGAGCAATGGATACGGTTTTCAACCTCCTCAACAATATGACGACTTCCCACCATCTATGGGATATGATCGGAACCAATTTATTGGCTATGATCAATATCCAAGAGCTTATGGTGATTTTCATACATACCAACAACAACCTTGTAGTGGGTATGTAAGTGAGGCACCTAGGTAGGACAATTCTACTTCCAATTTTCTTTATCCGAGATGTATGAATTCTATAAATGGACTGAACGTCGCACAAACCAATTTATGCAACACTTTTTACCCGACTATAGATCGTAGTTATGATCATTCACCCATTAAAAAGGAAGAGTCATGGGAAAGAGAACCTATTGTAGCCAATGGTGGTAAGCGTATGAACGTTAGAAAACTTGCACAAAAATTATACAAGTTGGAATATGATGGAGCCTCGTAAGAGCTTGTTGATGAAATTAGTAGTACCCTTCATATGGAACTTAAACGACGTCATGATAAAGGTTGGGAAACCGACGACGATTCTTATTTTTATGAGTCTGAAAATGAAGATGAAGAAGACTATGATGACACTTCTGTAGATAACTCAAGCATTGATCTTAATAATGATCAAGAGCCTATTCAAAGGGTGGAGTTTGAGGATGATGCATTTTTGAGTCTTCTAAAAAAGTTCCGTATAGCAAAATTTGGAGCCGCAAAAGAGTATGTGCCTTACAACGAAGAGGAGAGTGTTGAGAATGAAACCGATATGACCAATATTGTGGAAGACCAAATTGAGCTTGCAAAGGATTGTATTAATGATGTTGATGTCGAGACTTTGGTTAAGGCAGAGAACGACGAAGAATGGTCGCGAGGTTTGATAAAATAATTCGCTTGAGTTTTTCAAGGATGAAGAGGATTCCGTGATACAAGAGATTGTGCAAGGTTTGTCTAACCCTTTGCCTATTGTTTCTTCTCCTTTATATCTTATTGGTTTGAATGTATGTGCTTCGAAAAATATTGTTAAATGACTTTGTTTCTCGATATCCTCCATTAGAGATGCTTGATTCTCATACTATGCAGGTTTTGGAACAAGAAACCGTGGTACTACCTGACTTCTATATTCTTTATACACTTCCAAGTGTGGACAAAAATAAGTGTGGGGGAAGATTTTATCGGTTAATAGCTTCATTTCGGTTTTATATTGCTAATATTTGTATGAAGCTAGTGTTTGGAAAAACAGGTTTTATGGATGGATCCCCAACTTTTCAGATTATTGTTGTATGGGGAATTCAACTTGCAAGTCAAGCTGACGACTTTAAACCAAGCGCTGCATGGGAGGCAACCCACTGGTTTTGTATTTCTTATCTTTTAGTATTTCTTGTTATGTTTTTATTTTTCTGATTTCTTGTCGCATATCATTATATGATTTCCCACCTTGACTTTCTTTGGACGATTCAATTTACATTGAGGACAATGTAAAGTTTAAGTGTGGGGGAGTGGTTAAGTATTTGCATTGTAAATTTTTCATGTCACTAAGATTACATCGAGATTCTTATAAGAGTGACTGAACTTAGAGATGACAGAGAACATGATCGGGTTTCTTACTTGTACGAGAGTTAAAGTTGGATTTAACCATGCTAGTGGCAAATAAGGTGCAGATTGAATTCGGTATTAGAGTTGTGGTCCCCTATAGTGGAGACTACCCATGTTACATAATGAGAGACACCGACCTTCACTTCTTTGTACCTGTCTAAATTTGTTCTTTTAGAGTGTGTATCACCGTACGTAAACTCCGGATAGAATGGTGATATACCCAACCTCCCACCAATAGAAGCACTACTTTGATCTCTTGAGTGTTATTTTGTCAATCATGATGGTGACGTCTATTTGCTAACTTACATACCACTTGTAATCTTGTTCGCAGTTAGCACCATCCACTTTATCTCTCTCTACACCAACAGGTCCATAGAAACACCATCATCATCAACAAGAGGAGCATCAAAGTTGAAGATGTTCAAGGTTTACAAGCAACGGTACAGAAATGAGCAGGTTTCAGATTCAAGTAAAGCAACAAGACAAGGAGCAGAATTTTACAAGTTGAAGACTATTGTACAGGAGCGAAGATTATTAAGATGAGAGTTCAAGGAGTTTATGATATCGAGCCATACAAGTTGTGAAGAATTAAGCGGTAAAGTACTTACACCATGGCCTTTGTACTTGCATTTTTTTATTTTATCATATTTGTATATTATTTTCTCTTGTTCTAAAAAAAAAAAAACTTGGGACATGGTCATTGTTATGCTAAGTCCCTTGTCAAAAAAAAAAAAAAAAAGAAAAGAAGAAAAAAAAGAAAAAGAAAAAAGAGACAAGAGAAAATTTTGTTAGGTTTATTATTTTGTTTTTATTTTGTATTTCTTTTATTTTTCTTGTCTCAATAAAAAAAAGAAAAAAAAAAGAAAAAAAAAAGAAAAGAAAAATCCTTTGTATCATATTTTGGGTTTGTATAGTTCGTTTTTAGTTTTGTATTCTTTCAATAAAGCCAATGGACAGAAGGAATATCCACAATGAAGTTTCAAGCAACAAGGAATTAGAGGAAAGAATCACATTGTCAAGATTCTACGAAGTTCAAGAGTTATCATCACTAGTTGAAGACCGAAGACGAAGATGAAGACAAGGATTGAAGACCAAATACGTTTCTATGGATGCTGTGAGAGTGGTGCTAACTGCACGCCGAACGGATAACGAGTTAAGTAAGCATATTACCACCTTCGTTAAGTGGTTGATTTTATTTCTTAAAAATCGTCATAAAAAAGGGTTTTCAAAATGAATAAAAGATGTGGGTTTTCAAAATAATTCAGATGGTTTTTACCTTCCTACTATTCAACATGTCACAGGATTCTCTCTTCATTCCTACCTGGACACATGTGTGACGCATAAAAATTTGTTTATTATTGAGAGCAACTTCATAAAACCCTTTCTTGTGAGGCAGAGTCAAGACTTTTAAGGGATGGTTATTTCTCTCTCAACTTTTAAGGATGAGATTGTGTTCATTTATGTGTCTAACTTCTTATTACTAGTGTGCAGAATCTCTATGTCTTCTTAGCGCGTTGGATACTATCATTTTGGAGAACTTGTAAGTTGGAAAAGTAGGTTTTGTGGGTATACCTCTAGTAAATCCTCACAACATAAAACTCGTCCATTAGGGACACCTAGGGTTTTAAAGGCTTCTTATACATGCAAAGTGCGACCGTAGCCTCGACGACACAGAGTTGTGTGTATGTTTTAGAATTTTTTAGTTTGATTTTCTCGAGGACTAGCAAAGTCTAAGTGTGGGGGAATTTGATAGGTGTCTAAAACACCTATTTTTATATCTAGTATTTATGTTTTCTTTGGAGCAAGCTAGGTGGTGGAAGAGGAGTTATGCAGGAAATTGAACTGGCAGTCTCCTAGAATCACAATTGAACAAGGAATTAGGCTGTCGGTTCTCTGAAACCAACAAGCCATGTATGAGCTTATTATCCCTTAATCATCAAGAGGGGTGCCAATAATAAATTCCTTTTCCTGCACATAACCCAAAAGCCCGAGAGATTAGATTTTATTTCATCTCCTCTCCCTGAAACCAATGGCGGCTCCATTGCTGTTGTCGAGCGATTCCACTAAACTGAAAATTGAGAGATGATTGAGAATAATTAGGTGATGGGTTCTTGTGGTTGTTCTTCAAGGGTGAGAAGAATAAGATGCAAATTGGTTTCAGGGAGAGCTATAAATGGCGGCTCCATTGCTGTATTTTTGGTGGACAAGGTAAGTTCCACAAGATTTTCAGTGGTTGATTTCACTGTTCCATTGTTGTATTTTTGGTGGACAAGGTAAGTTCCACAAGAATAAGACGTCATTGGTTGATTCCGCAATATCTAGTTTCGCTACCATACGATTTAGATTATTGTAAGGTGATTATCAATTTGCTAGGATGTTCTTCGGGAATGTATGTCCGGTTTATCAATTGGTTCATGTTCACCTTGATTTTATCAAAAGACGGAACAAAACTTGTAGGTTTATCTGTGGAGAAAAATTTATCTATTATCGTAGATTTTTCTGTGTGATACATATTTGTTTATTAAAGTCTTCGACTTTGGGTCGTAGCAACTCTTGATTGTGGGTGAGATCAGCTAAGGGAATCAAGTGCGCAGTATGTTTCTGGGATCAGAGACGTAAAGAGCGCAACTGTACCTTGAATCAGTGTGATATTGATTAGGGTTCAACTACAGTCCAGACCGAAGTTAGTTTGTAGCAGGCTAGTGTCTGTAACGGCTTAATACAGTGTGGTGTTCAATATGGACTAGGTCCCTGGGTTTTTCTGCATTTGCAGTTTCCTCGTTAACAAAATTTCTGGTGTCTATGTTATTTCTATTCCGCATTATATTTTGTTATATAATTGAAGTATCACAGGTTGTGCGTTGTATCGATCAATTGTGAAATCCAACCTTTCGTTGTTGATTGGAAATTGATTGATCCTTGGATATTGGTCTTTGGTACCATCCAAGTTTATTATCCTTGTATTTGATAAAGACTCGCAAATTCTTATTTGCTTGAGTAAAGATCAAATCAAGTGAGAGAGATATTAACTCCTTGATATACTTTTTATTAAGATTGAGTCTAACTATCTAGTTGATTTTCTTAAAAGTATATTCGAGTTAGTCCATACATATTGCTAATCGAAATATTGGGTGTGGTTGTTATACCCCCGTTTTTTCAATTGGTATCTGAGCAGGAAAACACGTTAAAGACCTTATAAGTCTGTGTTTGTAGCGATCTGATTATGGACGAGTCTATCTCTAATAACGTACCAGTTCAGAAATTATCAGATGATTCTAAAAGCTTGGATTCACCTGAGAGAACTGTCACATCTAAGTCAATATCTAAACATTCTCTTGATGTAAAAACTATTGATTGGGAAACTCTCCTAGAAGAACAATTGAATGAACTTTCTGATGAAGTTGATTCAGATATCGATAGAGATGTTGATGAGGAAGTCTCAGAGTATGTTAAGTTTTTGGATTCGTGGAATATGAAGAAGATTACAACTTCTCATGTCTCACCTCTTCTGACTCCTCTCTGTCGAGAAAACAAGAAATTGAGAAGATGTTACGCAGGTGTTTATTTTTCGAATCGTTCTAACGAATCGATCCTCAAGGATTCTGAGGAAAACCTACGTATGAAGTCACTTGAATGTGATAATCTTTATCAAAAGTACTTTTTGTTGGAAGAGAAACTTGCATAATCTTAAGCAAGGTTTAACTTTCAACAAATTAGTTTTGATGACAGGAAAAGTGCTTGTCTCGCTCGAGAAAAACGCCTTGAGGTTGATTTAGTTGCTACTCTTGATAAAATCAAGATGTTGGAAGATGACTTGAAAAAGTTCAATACTAGTTCAAGCAAATTAACCACTATGCTAGGAGCAAGTAAAAATCATCGTGATACACGAGGATTGGGCTATAAGGGAATAGATGCTCCAAGTATTAGCAAAGAGGTATAATTTGTCAAGGCTAGTGATTCTTCTCAACAAAAGGTTTCCACTGATGGAAAAAGTGAAATACCTTCACCGGCAGTTAAGGTTCAAAAGAGCAAAGTATATCAACCTCCAAAGTCGGCACATACGGATCGAGGTAAGAACATTCCTTTGCCATTATTGCGGAAACAAAGGTCACCTGGAAAAGAGATGTCGTTTCCGTATAAGGAATGAGAAACTTCATGATGTTCTTGTTTGGGCATCACAAGAAGTTGTGAAACCAAGATCATATGTTAAGGCTAATCCCCTTAATGCTACAGGTTGTAACTGTCCAACCTTTAGGCAAAGGAATCAGTGCTGTGATAAACCTATTTTTGCCTATAAACGTCATAAGAATCCTTTTCACAATCGTAATGGTTATCAAAATGATAACTTCGTAAAGACGAAGATAAGATCCGATGTTCCCAGTTGGAGAAAGACTAACTTGCAAGACAATATTCAATCCAATTCTCTTTCGAGAAATCCTGAAGAGAGTAACGGGAAGAAGGTTCTGGTTGTTTCTAAACGCACTCATAAGTGGGTTCCAAATAAAGTCAATGACACTTTGAGTGTGAAAAGGAATGATCTCCCAAAAAATTCCATGACTATGGAGAAGGCAGTATCCATGATGTTGGAACTTCAAGAGTTCCTTGGAAAGATGGATTTGGATGTGAAAGGTTCTAAAAGTGATCTCTTTCATGAGAATCCAAAAGTCACTTTTGGTGAGCAACACATTGTTCACCTCAACACAACTTGAGTGTGTTTTAAGTGCATCCTCACCAAGGAATGCCCTGTTATGTATACGGTAAGGGAAGCACGAAAATTGGGGCGCACATATTATGTTTGGTAAGGCTATATAATTCAATTGGATTCATCTAAAAAGGGATGTCTATAAACTTGAGAAAGATTTGTGCTTTTATTTTCTTAGAGAACTTATAATGATTCACATACCTTTCTTATCGTTCTTTTCTACCTAACTTGATCTGTGTTTAAGGTTCTTAAATGTTTAGGTTTGAAAATAATAGTTCGGGATGTTTGGACTACATGGTACACATACCAGGTATGCATAACATCATTTAAAATGAAAATCCAGGGGTGTAGGTACGCATACCCGTTTGCATACTGCTCCAGGATACGGAAATTCGTTTGCAAACCCGTATGCATACTTGACGTCGATATTCGGTAAATTTGTTTTGACCCTAACTTCTTAGTCCGAACTCAGAATGACCTCATTCTTTTTGAATTCTCTTCCTCTTTGAATTATATTCAAAATGGTGATGAGAAATACTAAATGTGAATGAGTTGAGGTTGGTATTTGTCCCGTATCTTGTTTTTGAGTGTTTTGCTATGTTTCGTCGCACTTGTTCTACTGGACTTGGGCACTTGGATTCTTGGAGTAATTCTCTTCTAAGCTCATTTGTATCTTTTACAATAATGATGTTGGTGAATCGCAAAGAAGGAAGTTCAATAATGGGCAGTAGTACGCATTTCTATGGGATTCTTGAATGTTCACAATCATCTTATGTGAACTATGATGCATGGTCTTTAATGACTTTGTATGTTTTTCTTTGTTAAGAAAATATCTTTATACGCTTTTGGTAACCACTCTTGGTGTAAATCTGTGCGAAAAAGATTGTTTCTACCTTCTAAGAACAAAGATTGATTTTTGCAGTACTAATCTTTATGGTTTTATATATTTCAATATGTTATGGGATATGTGTGTTTGTGTCTGTGAACTATTATTGTCCCATACGATGTCAAAAGTTATCTCTTTTATATGTCAATATCCATGTATTGATACAAGATCGATGAACTTTTGACAAACAAAAGTTAAGCCTATTATGTCATTTATTGATGGAAGATAGGTTAAAATCTTTTGTCTACAAAGATTATGTCTATTATATGTCGTTATGAAAATAGTGATGAAAATAGAATGAATCTTTGTATATGCGACAGTATTGATCTTTCCCTGATCCATACTTTATGTGTATACTGAATGCTCCATAAGGTTTTCTTGAGCATAAAACGATTGAGTTAATCATTCCTTTATGGTTAACATAGTCGTAGCTCCGTAAGTTCTCTTATGTCGAGAAAGTTCAATTAAATTGATCACTTTTGTGTTTAATTTGATTGTGTATTTTCCGATTAATTTAATCATGGGTTTACTTGTGGTTAGTTTAATTGATAATTTTGGATATAGAAAATCATTTCATTATGGTTTTTGATGTCCAATAAAATCCTTATTTTCTTGTAAAAATAAGGTCGCACTTGTTGTTCTCTAGGGAATGACGTCAAATGGGGGAGAGTTCTTTTGAACTTGCACTTAATGGTCATATCTTTGTGGGGAGTGCAGCTGTGGAATTATTTAGGGGTTATCTTGTATCTTTATAAACTCCTTGATGAATGCATTTAGCTTCGGCTTTATGATTGCATCTAAATAAGTTGATATGTACTTTGTTTGGTCTTGAAGCGTCTTCGTGGAAATTTCATTAGGATCCCGTTTCCGTACCTTTGCCAATTTTATTGACAAAAAGAGGGAGAGTTAATATGTAGTTCACACCACAAATACATATGATTTACGTGTTTTAAGAGTCATTATGTAAGGGGGAGTGGTTTTCATGTTGAGACGAAAGTATTGACTAAGGGGGAGTAATACATATCACCATAGTATTGTTGTCGAAGTTGTGATATAAGAACTTTGATGCTGTGTAATAATACTATGACACTGTATAACAATGATCGAGAGCTTTTGTTTTCTCATTGTTATGGCTACGGACTTCAACAACTATGATGCTGAATTGAATATCTATGGAATCATGGGAGTACTTGGAAAAGACGAAGTTTTCGAGTAATGTTGAAGCACCAAGGAGATCAAGCATGTGGACGAGAAGCTACAAAGTTTTATCTAAATTGTAATCCATATGTATTGATAGTTTTGTCACTAAAATTGACATAGGGGGAGATTGTTAGGGCATTGCTCGGTCGAACTCGCATGCGTTGCTATCTCAAACATGTTTGTCAATGTTAGTGATCAAAACTATATGTCTTGATTTCTAGTTTACTTATGTCTAAGTCTCGGTCTAGGATAGTTAGGAATAGTTGAGCTCCAGACTCCATGGCGATTATCTTACGAAGACGAAGAACAACTCAAGGAACCAGTGGAACTTCATCTGACTAAAAGGTATGTGGAGACTTGAACTCATATGTCACTCAAAAGTCTATCTACTCTATCTCCTACTCTTGAAACAAAAATCGTATAAGTATGATAGTTTTCATACATACACGTTTGCTATTTTGAGCCGAGTTTACTCGCCTGATTGCATCCGTACGCGTACTGGCGGAAGTTTTCATACCGAAAATTTCTGCTGTAGTTTGTGAAGTTTGCAAACTGAAAATTAGTCACCTAGGTATGTGTACCCGTACGCGTACCCATGGAAGTTTTCAAACCGAAAATTTCTGTTGAGTTTTCAAACTCAAGTCCGGTAGCTATGGTATACATGCCCGTACGCGTACCTAAGCTGGTTATATTTCTCAAATCGGTAGTTTCATGAACTTAAACAATAAATCCATAAGGAACGCAATCTTTGCAAACCGTGGCTATATAGTTCATGAATTGATTTAAGTGAATCAAACCAATTTTGTTTCAATTGTGTCTATGTATAAAGATCTAAGCAATTGAACAACTCTTGAACTAGTTCTTATGAGTCATTTGAACTAGTTATGAGAAAGATGAATACGGTTAATATGAAAGTGCTCATATGGCTAACCATTGGTTAACTATTTGTGAACCAACTAAGTGCACACGTTTAGGTACGGTTACTCAAACCTAAATGAATACATTTCATTTGTGTGTGTGACAAGCTAAGTTTCGAACTAACGGTTGAAAGATATTAGCTTGGATAAATCAGGTTTTTCATCTAACGGTGAATATTGAATGCTTTGTTACCAAGGTAACTTGGATTGCAAACCCTGATTTGAAAACTATATAGGGGAGACGTCTAGCAACTGGAAAAACTAATCCCCACACCTCCTATGTGGTACTAGTTGGTTTGCTAGAGTCGATTCTCCTTTAACCGTAGGTTTCTTTTATAGACCCTGTCGGTTAAAGACTTAAAGACTTCATTGGGATTGTGAAGCCAGACAAAACTACTTTTCTTGTAGTTGAGCGATCTGATCTTTCCATTTTCTATCGTACGAGTTCAATTGTAAGATTGGATTGAGATTATATCTCCGATAGGGCAAGATAAAAAGAAATCACAAACATCTTCGTCTCATCGTTTGTGATTCCGCAATATCTAGTTTCGCTACCATACGATTTAGATTATTATAAGGTGATTAATAATACTCGGCTATTCTTTGGGAATATAAGTCCGGTTTATCAATCGGTTCCTGTTCACCTTGATTTTATCAAAAGACGGAACAAAACTTGTAGGTTTATCTGTGGGAGACAGATTTATCTATTATCGTAGACTTTTCTGTGTGATACAGATTTGTTTATTAAAGTCTTCGACTTTGGGTCGTAGAAACTCTTGGTTGTGGGTGAGATCATCTAAGGGAATCAAGTGCCTAGTATCCTGCTGGGATCAGAGACGTAACGAGCACAACTGTACCTTGAATTAGTGTGATATTGATTAGGGTTCAACTACAGTCCAGACCGAAGTTAGTTTGTAGTAGGCTAGTGTCTGCAGCGGCTTAATACAGTGTAGTGTTCAATCTGGACTAGGTCCCGGGGTTTTTCTGCATTTGCGGTTTCCTCGTTAACAAAATTTCTGGTGTCTGTGTTATTTCTATTCCGCATTATATTTTGTTATTTAATTGAAATATCACAGGTTGTGCATTGTATCGATCAATTGTGAAATCCAACCTTTGGTTGTTGATTAGAAATTGATTAATCCTTGGATATTGGTCTTTGTTACCATCCAAGTTTATTATCCTTGTATTTGATGAAGACTCGCAAGTTCTTATTTGCTTGAGTAAAGATCAAATCAAGTGAGAGAGATATTAATTCATTGATATACTTTTTATTAAGATCGAGTCTGACTGTCTAGTTGATTCTCTTAAAAGTATATTCAAGTTAGTCCATACAGATTGCTAATCGAAATATTGGGTGTGGTTGTTAGACCCCCGCTTTTTCACTCATTATTCTGATCCGACGTTCTTTGAACAGACCAGAAACATGAGATGCTTACTAGTAATCATAATTATTGTGTATTCTTTGAAATTTGTTGGGGGGTTATTTTATGCGCTATTTTTTTTGTTAAGAGTCGGAGGAGTTGTTACAGATATATCAGAAGTGTCATCAATTGACGGAAAATTATCTTGCCATTTTTTCCAAGTTGACAAGAGATGTGTAGGATCAGAATCTCTCAACAATAATGCCTCAGCGAAATTATCAACAACACAACACAACAGCGTCGAAGAACAATTTCAGAAATGACATAATAAACGACGTCAGCTAAAATCATGAGAAAAATGTGATGGTTCTGCGAAAATAAGAGAGTTTGCGAGATTAACATTTGTAAGGTTGCGAGAATGTCGCAAGACATATCCGAAAATAAAGGACAGATTAGCTGTCATCCACTATGTACTTCCCTATAAATAGTCGTTCAGTTGTAAAGGAAAGGGAGAGAGATCTTTTTCTGGGTGAGAAGCAAGTAAATAGGAGAGAGAAAATCTAGAGAAGTGGTTATTCTTGATTCCTTTATATTTTCTTGTAATATTGTTCAAAGAATCATCAATAAAATTAAGATTGTTAATCTAAAATGAGCTGAATGTTAATGAAATCATATGAGGGGTGTAGTGTAGGATTTCCTGCAACTACATAATGGCGCTAGAAACAGGGACATTGAAGATTACTCTAGAAAAAATTGAAGATTAGTATTGAGATTTGTGAAGATTTGGAGTGATTTATTAAGAATTTTATACAATTTCTTGCAATTCGTTAACATTCAAGATTGCAAGAAATGGCTAGAAGAAGAAATATATCAGAACAACCAGCTACTGTTAGAAGAAGCAAGAGAATTGCTGGAAGAGAAAGAAGTGAAATGGGAGAATCTACTAGAATGAGAAATAATGGAGAAAATCAAATTCAACCACCAGTTCAACAAACATTAGTACAAGGAAGGAATATAGATTATGATAGGGTAAGTATACACACTTGGCAATCAAATTCCGCAGAAGAAGTAGAAGAAGAAAAGCAAACCAGAAACCATAGACAGGTAGAGAGAAATCAAGAGGCAGATGAAGGAATATTTCATGGAGATGGGGAAATTGGAGCATTAGAAACGTTGAGACGAAGAATACATGAAGAAAGAAGAGCTGAGGCAGAAAAACGTGCAAATCTAACAAGGCAAAATCACGAATTGAGGATGGAAAATATGAGACTACAGAGTAGAAGATCGAGAAGTATTACAAAATCATATTCAAGATCGACTAGAAGAGAGATGAGGCGAAACTCACCCACAACTAATGCTGGAAACAATATTCAAGAAGAAATATCAAATCCTAATGAAGAATATCGTGAAAATAGAGGAAGAACTGATGATCGTTACGTTCCACAAAATGAAACTTTTGATGATAGGCAAAATGATAGAAATCAAGAGAATGGACAACGTCAGGGACGAAATGATCAAGATGGCGAAGGGAATCGAGAGGAAGGAATGAGAATTTTACATGAGAGAGAAAATCAAAGAAATCAACAAACGATTGAAGAAGAAATTGAAAGACATTATGCTGAACAAGCACGTTTAATTTGCGAACGTGAAATATTGAGAGCGGAAATGGAAGAACAAGAGCTTCAGGAGACAATTCGCCAGAACAATCACGACAATCGAGAAAGAAGGCGTACACAAAACCGGAATAACAGTAATATCAATGAAGAGTATGATAGAGTACAGAGGATGGCTGAAAGACAGCGAATGGAATTAATAAGAAATGAACAAAATCATGAAGGGGAAAATGAGAGACATCATCATATGTAAATTCAAGATAGAGATGAAGAAGAGACTCGCAGAAGAAGACGAGATGAGGATAATGAAGACGAAATGCAAAATTTCGTGAGAGAAGAAAGACATGAACGCAGAAGAAGGGAGGAGAAATTAACAAGACCAATGGATCAAAATTCAGGTGTAAATAAACAAATCTTGAAAGAATTATAAGAAATGAGATGAATGTTAAATAATAAAGGAGAAGGATGAAGCTATAGAAGAAGCTGCGAAAACTCCATTTACAAGGGAAGTACAACTAGGAGGAATACCTCCGAAATGCAATTTGCCCGCATTAACCAGCATTTTTGATGGAACAACTTGTGCAATTCAACACATTAAAGCCTACGTGAGGTGTATGTTGCAATGGGAAAATCATGATGCCGTATTATGCAAATATTTTGCATCCAGCTTAACAGCGGAGGCGTTAAAATGGTTCGAAGGTCTGCCAAAGAATACAATAACATCCTTTAATCATTTGCAGACTACATTCCTGGGGGCATATATAAGTAATCATTCTTCGCGACCTGGTATTGAAGACGTGTTTGGATTAAAACAAAGGATTGGCGAAAGTTTGAAGCACCTAACTAAAATATGGAGGACTATATGTAGCGAAATGGTTGGCCGTGTGGATGAGAGATATCTTATCTTATCATTTATCAATGCTATGTTTGCAACCAACCTATTGTACATCCAAATTTTTAGAGTCAAGAATACGATCACAATGACTGAATTACGAGAACTTCAAGAAGAATATATTTCTCTAGAGGAAAGGAAAAATGAAATGGAATCATACCCAGTTGCGAACACCAGTTCACAAACAGCGAATGCAAGCTTATTACCCAAACTAATAAACACAGTGGCGAACACTTCGCAAGTACAACAAGAGAAGGTGACGGGTAACAATCAACAGAAACTGGTGGCTATGGGAAGCCGAGATCAAGAGGAGTATGAAAGAGAAATAAGTTTCTACAATCGTGGTGGAAATAACAAAATTCAAAGACTCGATCAGCCACAAGAAACTTATGGAGGTCAAAGACAAAACTATAATAGAGGACAAGGAGGTCACAAGGTAGTATGGGAAGAAATCAAGATGCCACCTCTAAATGCAAGTGTGGAGAAAATATGGGAAGCTATAATTTTGATGGAGAATATACCAACACCATGGAACATGGGAACGGAACCACCTCCAAACCACAGAAGTCATGAGTTTTGTTCTTATCATCATTTTCATGGACATACTACAAATGATTGCAGAAATGTAAAAATAATTATTCTGAGAATGATAGATCAAGGAAAACTAAACCACTTTTTGGTAGGGCACCCACAATCTCAACCATTGCCACCACCACCAGAGCATCACAAAGTAAACACGATGAAAAAGAAGGAAACATTCTTCATAGAAGTTGGTGCAAAAGCAAAGAATCTATTCTGTCACTCTATCGTACATTCATACAAGACAATTGAAGATTTTCATGACAAAGTTTTGAGTAGAGTGTTCACAAGAGATAATGATGAAAGAGAAATTATGAATATTACGAAAATCTCGCCACTAGAGGAATGGCAGAAACAAATTATTTCTTTTACCGCAGAAGAAATCCCCGAAGGTGAAGAGGTACATGATAATCCATTGGTAGTAAAATTAGAAATTAACCCAAAACCGAAAGAAGATGAGGATGATGAAGCTGAAGATTCATGGGAAATTAATAGGATTCTAATCGATACTGGAAGCTCCGTGAACATCTTATTTTATCATACTTATAAAACTATGGGAGGAAGAGATGATGATCTTATACCATCAACATATAAGATATATGGTTTTAATGGTACTGCCAACAAGCCTAAAGGGGAAGTTACTATGCGAATTCCATTGAAGGGAATATCTTCTGAAATCCTATTCAGTGTCGTTGATGTAGAATCACCCTACAATGCATTAATTGGTCGACCTTGGCTACATGGGATTCTAGGTGTAGCTTCAACTTTCCACCAGTGCATCAAATTTCCTCACCCCAGCGGTGCAGGAATCATAAAGGGAGATTGGGTTGAAGGAAAGAGGTGTTACGAAACTGAGGTGGAATCCTGCGAAGGAAGAGCAAACAAGAAGTGTAGGATCAGAATCTCGCAACAATTATGTCTGAGCGAAATTATCAATGAGATTGCACAGTAGCGTCGCAGAACAATTTCAAAAATGACGTCAGCAATGATCATGAGAAAAACGTGATAGTCTTGCGAAAATTAGAGAGCTTGCGAAATTAACATTTGTAAGGTTGCGAGAATGTCGCAAACCACATTCGAAAATAAAGGACAGATTAGCTGTCATCCACTATGTATTTCCTTATAAATAGTCATTCGAGTTGTAAAGAGATGAGAGAGATCTTTTTGAGTAAGAAAAAATAAATAGGAGAGAGAACGTTCAGAATATAAATCATTCTTGATTTCTTTATTTTCCTTGTAAGAACATTCAGAAATTAATAAATAAAATTAAGAGTGTAAACCTAAAAATGAGCTGATCAACAATGAAATCATATGAGGGGTGTATTGTAGGATTTCCTGCAACTACATAATGGCGCTAGAAACAGGGAATGAAGATCGAAAGTTGAAGATTGTTAATTGAGAATATTTTAATCAAGAAAGTGATTAAATAAATCAGTGAATCAGTTGGAAGAAAGATGAATAGAATTAATGGAAATAGCAAAAGATTGGAATGTAATATGATAACAAAAAGTTTGATTAATGAATTCCATGAAAACATCAAAGGAAGAATACATAAACAAAATTTTGAAGGAAAGAAAGTTATGGCGGTAGAAAAACATCACCCTTGAAAGATTGGGAAAAGCAAAAAATTACATTCATGGCGGAAGAAATACCAAAAGAAAATTTGAACCACACATCTCTGTTGGTCATTACAGTGCCTGTTACACGAAAAGAGAAGGAGACAACAAATAAAATCCACAGGAGAATGGATTGTGAACAAAACTTTAATTGATATAAGAAGTTCAGTTGATATAATATTTTATCACGCATTCCGGGGAATGGGATTTAAAGATGAAGAAATGTCCAGTTCAACATATTTTGTTCACGGCTTCGGAAAATCCACAACAAAACCTAAAGGAGAGATAGTGGTACGAATTCCACTTGGAGAAATCGAAACACATGTAACATTGTGCGTGGTGGATATGGAATCGCCATATAATATGTTATTAGGAAGATCATGGATACATACAATAAAAGCTGTGGTATTAACGTTGCATCAATGTATTAAATTCCCCACTCCAAATGGAATAGGTGAAATCAGAGGAGATGTTGACAATGCGAAATTATGTCATCAAATTGAGGTAAAACATTATGAAGAACAAGCAAAAAAGAAACAATTTCGCAGAAAATTGGCAAAAGAAGCAAACAAGGAAGAAAAATTTAGAGTATACATGATAAGGGCAAAAGAAGGCAAAAGAAGGCAAAGGAATACCCAGCGAAATCTCGGAAGAAGAGGAATAAACCATAAAAACAATAAAAGAACCAAAGCCAATGGGAGAACCTAAACCCAGTTACACTGCCGCAGAACCAATAAAAGAAATAAATGTTGGGACTGTGGAGGAGCCTCTAATATTGAGAATTGGAACTAAAATGGATATAGAAGAAGAAAGAACTGTCAACTTGTTGCGAGAATATAAAGATATTTTCGCACGAAACATGGATAAGATACCAGGAATAGATCCATCAATTGCTTGCCACAGGTTGGAGATTAACAAAAATGTGAGACCATTTAAACAGAGAATAAGAAAAATCGCAACAACTTACCATTCCCAAATAGAAGAAGAATTACAGAAAATGCTTGAGGCAGGAATTATAAGAGAAGCTAAATACCCAGAATGGATAGCGAATATGGTTTGTCCCAAAGAAAAACAAGGGAATCAGGATTTGCATAGATTTCACTGATTTAAACAAAGCTTGCCCCAAAGATAGTTTTCCGTTACCATATTCCTCAAATGGTGGAATCTGCAGCGGGAAATGATAGGGTATCATCTTTAGATGGGTACAAAGGGTATAACCAAATTCCTCTCTGAAGAAGATCAAGAACATACTTGCTTTCTTTGCCCCAGAGGTTTATATTGTTACACGAAAATGCCATTTGGTTTGCGAAATGCGGGAGCGACATATCAAAGAATGGTAGAGAAGGTGTTCGCAAAATGGATACATAAAACATTAGAAGTATACGTGGACGACATGTTAGTAAAGAGTAAAGAATAAAGACCATGTACAAGACTTGAGGGAGATTTTTGAACAAATGCGGCTATAACATTAAATTGAATCCTGAGAAGTGTACTATTGGAGTTGCATCGGGAAATTTTTAGGCTACATTGTATCAAAGGAAGGAATACAGGTTGATCCAGAAAAAGTGCAAGCAGTTCGTGACATGCCAACACCAAACAATAAAAGATGTACAGAAGTTGAATGGGCTTCTAGCTTCGCTGGGGAGATTCATTTCGCGATCATCAGACAAATGCAAATATTTTTTCGATATACTCAAGAAGGGTGCGAAATTTAAATGGAGTGATGAATGTGAAAAGGCTTTTCAAGGAATCAAAGAATCTTATGAATACAACTATTTTACAAAAGGCAGAACCAGAGAAGAATTATTGATTTACCTTGCGACAACGTCGCATGCATTAAGTGTTGTGTTATTGCGAGTAGACGCAGGAGTGGAGAAACCCATTTATTACATTAGCAAAACTTTTAATACTGCTAGAAGAATTACTCAAAGATTGAAAATTAATCTTAGCATTGTTATGCATCATTTAAGCTCCGCATATACTTTCAAGCACACAAGATAAAGGTATTAACAAAAGTGCCAATTGAATCAGCGATGAAGAATTCTAAAAGATCAGGAAGGGTAGAGAGATGGAATGCACAAGTAGGCCACTTCGATATTAAATATGAAATTTTGTCTTCACCAAAATCACAAGTTGTTGCGGATTTCTTGGCGGAATTTCCTTTAGAAGAAGATGAAGCAGTAGAAGAAAAGATGGATGTAGAAGAAGAACATGGAGATCCAAAAGATTTATTAACAGAACCAGATGGATGGGAAATATTGGTAGATGGATCATCAAATGGAGTTGGAATTGTTTTAATTTCGCCAGAAGGAATAAAGATGGCTTTTTCATTCAGATTGGAATTTGCATCCACTAATAATGAAACAAAATATGTAGCTGTGATACATGCCTTAAAATTCGCAATAGAAATGAAACTAGAAAATGCCAGGATCACTAGTGATTCGCAACTAGTTATTCGCCAAATAAAAGGAGAGTATACTACAAATGAACCATCCTTGAAGAAATACAAGAAGCTGGTTGAAGAATTATCAGCGAAGATCCCAAAGATAAAATGGAGGCACATTTCAAGGAAGGATAATAGACTCGCAAATGCTTTTGCTTTTATCTCAAGCATGATGACAGATCCAACTGCGAGATGCATAAAAATACAAACACTTCTGTCACCATCAATAAATAAAGAAGAGGAAGATGTAGATGTGATGATAATAGATATTGAAAAAGAAGAACAAATAAACAATGTCCCAGACTGGAGAATGGAACTTCATGCATATCTGGCGAAAGGAGAAACACCAAGAAATAGATTGGAAACACACAAGTTAAAAAGCCGAGCAACGAATTATGAATTAAGAGATGGGTTGCTATACTGAAAATCCTTTAGTGGACCATCACTCAGATGTTTGACACGAGAGGAAGGAGAAAAGGTGCTGAAAATGTTACATAGTGGAGGAAGATATTTGGCACATAGAGCAAAAATGCAAGGTTATTATTGGCCGTACATGCATGAAGATATAAAACAAATATCAAGGCGTTGCGAAGATTGTCAGTGACATGGAAAGAAAATACATGCACCAGGAGCACCAGTGTCATCTCCAACCAGTGTGTGGCCCTTTGGAAAAAGGGGCTTAGACATTGTGGGGCCATTTTTACCAAGAACTGGACAAAGAAGATACTTAATAGTCGCAACAGATTATTTCACAAAATGGACAGAAGTGAAGGAAGTACAACATATTCGCGACAAAGATATCTTTACATTCATATTTGAAAATATCATTTGCAGATTTGGAATTCCTGTACAGTTGGTATCTGATAATGGGAAACAATTTGAAGGACAGAATATAGAAATGTTACTTAATGCATTCAAGATAAAATGTGGAAAGTCCACTCATTTATATCCACAAGCTAATGGGCAAGTAGAAGCAACAAATAAAACAATTGCAAATATATTAAATAAAAAATTGGAAGGGCATCACAGATCATGGTGCGAACAAGTACATAATGCAGTATGGGCTTATAATACAACTAGAAGAGAAGCTACTAGAATGTCACCTTTTTGTTTAACATACGGAGTTGAAGCGGTGTTACCAACAGAAGTTATTATTCCGACAACAAAAAGAGAATCTTGGGAGAAAAATCTTAGTGCGGGGTTAATTCTAAACAAACTTGATGAATTAGAAGAAAGAAGAGAAAAAGATTTACAACATATGGAAAATTATCAGCGAAGACTAGCTCGAGAATATAATAAACGTGTCAAAGTACGCGAATTTCAACCAGGAGATTTAGTTCTGCGAGAAACACCAATATATCAGCGAGAAAATGGTAGAAAATTAGCGAAAAAATGGGATGGACCTTACATCATTAAGGAGATAATTGGAAAATGAGCTTATAGATTAATGGATCCAGAAGGAAGAGATGTTGGTCATAGATTAGACAGACCATGGAACAGGTTGTATTTAAAAAGATATTATCAGTAAGAAGCTTTGAGAAGTTATGAATTCTGAAAGAATAATTGCAGAATTACTCATATCAAAAGAAGATCATGATGTGCGAAATTGTCGCAGAGATAATCACAGAACAATGACATAAAAGAAAGGGGCGAACCTTTATGGCGTACACCCAAGTTCGCGAATACAATTTCGCAAGAGACAAAGCTAGATAAGAAGCTCAAGCTTCAGTATTAATTTCAGTAGCAGGAGATAACAGAAATTCTTCGCCAACATTTTTATTATCGCCAACATTCTCGCAAGCTTCTCCTTCATTCGGCTTTGATCTTCGCCATGACTAGTATTTTGATTATCGCCAGAAATTACTTCTTCAGGAGAAATTTCTTTTTTATTCTGATTAACACCAGCGGATACTTCTTTAGAAGGAACCTCTTCTTCATCTCCCAGGAAATTATCCTCCGCACCGCTTTCGTAATCATAATCACTATCAGCAGGACGATGAACTTCATCATTGTCTACTTCTAGAGGATCAACTGATGTAGGGGGAAGAGAGTTGGACAGTAAGATGTCATTTACAAGGACTTCAGCCCGGAGATGAACTTGGCGAAGAAGTGTTCTTTGATGATTCTTATCTTTAATATCTTTAAAATAAGCAATATAATCAAGTTTTCTTTCTGCTCGATCGCGAGAACCAGTAAGGGTAGAGACGAGCAAGGCATTCTCTTTGCGAATTTTAGCATACTTAGCCTCTAAGTCAGAAATAGAGGAATGAAGATTCTTCTCAGACTCTGCGAAAAATAGAATACAAAATTTTGTTAAAATAAGGAATTCAGAGAGATATGACAAAGAAAAGATAATTGAGGCAGTCAAACTATTATGACTACCTTCCTTTTGCGAAATAAGGTGTTGAATCAAGGATAGGCAACTATTCTCCCAATGGTCCATTGCGTCATCAAATTTATCTCCAAGTAAACCTATAAATCGAGACTGAAGTTTTTTTATCTTTAGAAACAAGGAAGGCATTTTTCTTCGCAAGAGAAGAATAAGATTCTTCTAATTTGGAATATTGTTCTTTAAGCCGATTTGCCTTCACACTTAAAGCTATTCTACCTGAATGGGTGTATCTCTTTCAGCGATAGATGATTCTGTTACTTCTTTAAGTTCATTTCTTAAAGAGCGAAGAGATTTCTCTTGGTCAGCACATATTTTTTGGAGAATATTAAGTTGTTGCGAAGATATCGCCATCTCGTTTAAATAAACTCGCTTCTCTTGAGATAAGGTTTTATTCTCATCTGATAAAGTTTCCATCCCTAAATTAGCTTTGGTTAAAGAATAAGAAAGACGAGATACTTCATTACTTAATAGATCTTGTCTTTGAACTAATTGGGTATTTTCGTTGGTAAGATTATTTATTTGATCAAGAGAATATGAATAGAGGTTATCTAATTGGTTGTATTGATCCATTAAGACTTCTTTATCAACACGTGCTTCTTCAACAACAGATTCAAATTGATATCTCTCCATTACTCGTTTCTGATTTAATGCTTAACATGCGAAAGAGGGATTTAAAGGATAATTAAACATGGGAAGGATAAAACCATCGAAAAGGAAAATAAAAGACATAGATAAGAAAATCATACCTCTTAATTCATCATTTTTTTTGCGAAGATTGTCGCGATCCAGCAAAACATTCTGAAGTTTCTGATTTTCAAGACGAAGAGCATTACATTCTTTTTCTAAAGCTGTCTGAGAAGCAACTCTGCCAGAACCCAAATGCTTGCTCAGAATCTCGCAAACATTAGACTTGGTGGGATCAGTAGAAGACTTCTTGCCGTCATCCAGAATTTCAGATAAAACTTTGAAAGCAATATCTATTCCTTCCACGGTTTCTTTCGACAGAGGAAGAGACTTGGGTAAAGAACTGGTAGATGCAGAAGGTTGGGAAACATTCTCAATGAGAAGAGAAGAGGTTTCAGTCGCAGAAGGATCCATAAGGGGAGTTTCAATCATAGAAAGGTCAATTGAAGAAATGAAATCAGATGCAACATTTTCGCGAGTTGGAGATAAAGGTTTAACTTGCGAAGAGATCGCAGGAGATTTGGAAGAAATAAAATCAGATGCAGCATTTTCGCGAATGGGAGATAAAGGTTTATCTTGCGAAGATGTCGCAGGAGATTTGGAAGAAATGAGTAGGTGGAAGGGAACAGAAGTTGAAATAGCTTTAAGGTGGCGAGATTTCTTGAGAGGTTTATTAAGATCTTTATCACCCTACGAATTATAATCCAGATAATAAACAGAGGCAACAATATTGTTATTAGAAAAAGACAGTGTTTCTTACTACCTTCTCATTCGCATACTTTCTTTTATGTGCGACAACTTTATGCTGTGATTTGGGAATATTAGGGTTCTGAACTGTAAATCTAGTGGTGGAGCCGCTTTTGCTGAAATAACAAGAGTATGGGAATCATATCAATAACATAAACAACATCAAATAAGGCAATAAACAAGATCAATGTAATTTCAGCAAAACTCATAAAGAAGAAAAAAGAAGACTAACCTTGATGAGTCCATGAAAAATAATAGCAGGAAGATTGTCTTGAAGAAAATTATGAAATATGAAGATCTAGTATGAAGATGAAGAAGAACTTAAAAGGGTTGAAGAAGAAAGAAGAAAAGTTGCAATAAGAGAATTTGCAGAAGAACGATGAAGTTGCAGAGAGAATAAAAGGAAAGAAGAAGAGAGTAAAAAGGAATATATATAGAGGGAATTTTTCCTCGAAAAAATAAACACGGTTAATACGGGAAGATATAAGTGGTTAAAAAGTAATGGTTACAAAAGATGTGTCGAGAAATAAATGGAAGAAAGAATACGTGTGATAAATGCAGAATATGAAAAGATAAGTAGTTGCAGCATTTCTCACATCATTCTCTACTTCGTAGAAAAGATATGAGAAGAGGCAAGATGTAGGATCAGAATCTCGCAACAATTATGTCTCAGCGAAATTATCAATGGTATTGCACAATAGCGTCGCAGAACAATTTCAAAAATGACGTCAGCAAGGATCATGAGAAAAACGTGATAGTCTTGCGAAAATTAGAGAGCTTGCGAAATTAACATTTGTAAGGTTGCGAGAATGTCGCAAACCACATCCGAAAATAAAGGACAGATTAGCTGTCATCCACTATGTATTTCCTTATAAATAGTCATTCGAGTTGTAAAGAGATGAGAAAGATCTTTTTGAGTAAGAAACAAATAAATAGGAGAGATAAAGTTCATAATAGAAATCATTCTTGATTTCTTTATTTTCCTTGTAAGAACATTCAGAAATTAATCAATAAAATTAAGAGTGTAAACCTAAAAATGAGCTGATCAACAATGAAATCATATGCGGGGTGTATTGTAGGATTTCCTGCAACTACAAGAAGGCAAATTTGCGACAAAAAATCAAAGAGACACAAAGAAGTGAGAAATTGATGATGGATGCAATCGAATGAAAATAAGAAGAGATGTTGCGAAACTAATGCTAGCTCAGAATAAAAAATGATGACATACCACTACCAAGGAAGCAATAGCAGAAAATAACAAAAAAGCAGAGGATGGAAAAGGTAATAAAAATAAGAAATGTATGAATGATTAATTTGTTGCGACACTCTTGCAATAAGTAAAATTCTCAAAAAATACATTTTATTGAATGACAAAATTGAGATTGCGAAATGCAAATATGATATGATGATGTGCGAGAATCTCGCAGAGATAATGAATTTTACAGAGACAATTAGAGAACAATGACAAAAGAGAAAGGGGAGAACCTTTATGGCGTACATCCTAGTTCGCGAATACAATTCCCAAGAGGCAAATGTAAGACCTAAAGTACATCATATAAGGGGGTACCTGTTGCATGGCTCAGGGAAAGGCTACACCGCCACCGGAACCTGAGTCATGGAGATTTGGGGTCAATAAAGCCCATCCGGGAGAGGCACCTTGGATTCTCAGCTTAAGCATATGACTTAGGTTGGGCGACTAAGGTAATAAGGACTCTCCAAAGGAGTGCAGAATCTGATCAAGGCGCCGAGGTACACGGTTAAGTCAAGAGTGCCAGGGGAGTTTGAAGCATAACTTGCCATTCTTGACAAGTCTTGGCTTATACTGCATTCGGCCCGAAGAAAACCCCACTTAGGGTGCAGTCTCGTAACCATAAACCCTATAGGTAAAAGGGATAAGAGGCTGCGAAAACAACTGGTTGTTGTTAAGACCGGATGGGAGGATCCAACCTTGTATGGTAGAGGTACGCCTTCTTGAAGGGGAAACCAGAGGAAAGATAAGGGTGGCACCCTCCATTAAGGAGCTGATAAGTGTCTTAAGACGCAAATGTCATGAGGCTTTTTACTCGCAAGGGTATTAAATCTTGTCATATTTGTGCGACAATCCTGAAGAGGCAATAATACAAAAGAAAAAGATAAGACGAGATCAATGGGTTTTCGGATGAAAGTGCGAAGACGTCCTGCGATTTCGTCGCAAGACGGCAATGTCATGGGGATTTATTTTCGCAAGAATATTTAGGCCTGTCATATTGTCGCAACATTCCTGAAGAGGCCATAATACAAAAGAAAAAGTTAAGGAAAGATCAATGGGTTTTTGCATGAAAGTGCAAGAACGTCCTACGATTTTGTCGCAATGACAAGAGGTGGCATAATAAGACCTTTAACTAGGAAGGAAAAATAAGACCACACAGGAATGAGATTTTGAAAAGAATCAAAATTCACTTCGCCTAAGATTGCGAAATTATACATAAATAACTGCGAAGTTGAGGCAAAAATAAGAAAAATCTGCAAAATCTCTCATTTGGATACAAATAACAGAGGCAAGTATGGGAATGAATTAAATTAGAAAATGTTATTTGTCTCCATATGATAGATTTACACAAAAATTCAAAAAATTAATGATTATATTGATTAATTGTATTGCAAGGAAGAATTTTTTTAATGAATGCAGGTCAAAAAGAAAGAAACTCATATATTAAGGAATATGGGGAATCAAAAGAATTCGCAAATATACAGAAAGAAGGAATAAATGTACAAATATTACAGAAGATCAAAGAAGGAAACAAAGACTACTTCTTAGTTTATTCTTCATCATCTTTATCAGAATTGTTCCTTTCTTCGTCTGCATAGAACTTTCATCACCATCAGAGCCTTCATCACCATCAGATTCTTCATCATCAACTTCGCTATCGGAAATAGTCAGACTGGGAATGTTCTTTGGGATCTCCTCCAAGAGACAAGGATAATCAGAATGAGGAATACTATGGTCATCACAAACCATTTGAATAGTTTGATTGCGAAAATTCATAGCATCATTCTTAAAGTTCGCAACAGTGATCTTGATTTGATTCTTTAATCTAGAATATTTGTCGTTGCGAGAAGAAAGATTCTTTGCGAGTTCCTCTTTTTCAGCTTCAAGTTCCTCAATTATTTCGCGATATCTACCTTCATAATATGCGAGCAAAAGGCAATCAATTAATAACTTGATGAAAATTCATAAGAAACAAAATATTAGTGAAGAAGAACAGTTAATAACCTTCTCTGTCAGAAATCATATCTCTAATCAAGGCTGTATTCTCAACTTGTAGACTAACATTTACACCTAAATCTTTTCTGGCATCGTCTAAGATTTTCGCAGCCCAAGCGAATTCATCCTCATTACTTATACGAAGACGAGAACGAATTTGGTTTTCTCTTTCGCAGAGCTCGATATTCTTGCGGTTAGCTTCATCTCGTTCAAGTTGAACTTCAAGAAGGGTCTCTTGGAATTTCGCCAAAGCCTTAGCACCTTGATCAGAGATGCGATCCTTATCATCTATGAGACCTCTAATTTTGGTTCTCAACTCATTGATTTTCTCTTTAGAATTAAGAAGGAGACGCTTAAATCGGTGGGCTAAGCTTAAACTAGATCTATGGTCAATTTCTAAGAGGCGAAATTTGGATCTTAATTCATTCATAGAAAGAGATGAAATTTTATCATTTGAGAAACTATTTAAAGATTTATTAAGACGCTCAAGAAGGGTATCATTATCCAAGGCATTAGGAAATGAACGAAGAATGGTAGCTTCATCCGAAAGACCATAAATGTCTGCAAAAAGGATCAATTAAATAAGATAAAACAACAGGATGAATGAATGAAGGGAAAGGAGAAAAGTAATATACCATAGAGTTGATTATTATCTTGCTGAAGACTAGAGATTTTTTTCTTATACGAAGAAGAATCAATTTCTAGTTGTTTGTTCTTCTCGCGGAGACATTTGATTTCAGCTTCCAGTTCCTCATTCTTTGTACGAAATTGAAGATTTTTCTTTTCAAGAATTTCGCGTCTCCTCTCCAGATCTGAGACAACAAAGAAATAAGATTTTCCAGCCTGCGAGAAAATATAAAAAGTATTAAAATAGAAAGAGACTTTGAGTTACAATAATGAAGAAGTAAAAGGATGAAATCATATCATACTATTAAGAGAATGCAGGAAATTGGGAGTCACTGATCTAGAAACTCCACGAAGAGAATTATCACCATCCAATAAAGGAACATCACAAATTGTAGCGAGAGCTTTGCAAGTATTAACGAATTGACTATCTCCCGTTCCTTGCAAAGAATCAGAAAAGAGGCCAGAAAGCTTAGCCATAGAAGATTCAGATGGAGAATCTTCATTTGCAGCAAGGTCATCATTATCCTCATTATCCTCATCACTCTCGGAATTTTCATGAGAAGGAATATTTGAAGGAGAGGAAGAACGGATTTTTCTCTTCTTTGAAGGAGGAGCAGTTGGTTTTTCCCTGGGAAGAGCACCTTTGCCTTTATCTCCAGTCTTCGCAACATTGGCAGGCTCTTCTATTTCAGCAATAATCTTCACACACAGATAGAAATAAGAAATAGAGGCAACAGTATACTGTTTAAAATCATAAGAGAATATTTCTTACCTTATCTGTGTATGAGCGAAGAGCTAACAAGGTACTAGCCTTCCCAGTCCTGTGTTAGCTATCTTTCAGTTTCTGGATCTGTAGAATTTCGCAAGAATCAGCGAACAAAAGAATAAAGATAAATAAAGAAATGTAAAGTGAGCGAAACTGGAAGAAACATACCTATTTCTCCTTCTCGGGCCAAGAGAATACCCAAGGTTGATAGGTAGCGAAATTCTCAGGAAGAACATTTGACCCAGCAATGTAAGGGCCTTTTAACATCAAGGGAAAAACACACCATTTATCATCTTTGGATTGGCGAGGAGTTGTGTTCTTACCAGAATGCCAATCAATGTCTTGCATGAGTATTTTAGCTTCATTAATGTTATCTTTCCTTTTCAAACGAATACCCCAGTGAGTATTCTCTTTCTTTATGGAGATCAATTCATAATTTTCAAAGAAACTCGCTACTGTGTATTTCTCAGCAATTATCTCCAAGTCTGCGAATTTAGGATCCCTAAGTTCTTTGGAGTACAAAGATCCTTTACCAGCACCACGGTTAGCGAAGTCTAGCATCAGACGGATGCAATCCCCACTCAATTGGAAGATAGCTCGCGAAAATCCCGAGTGAGCGAGAATTTCATAGAACAGAGGAATATATGGGTCATAAAGAGGAATGGGGAGACCTGAGAGAATTTGGCCTAGCGAAATTATGATTGATTGATTATCCCAATATCGATCAGACAAAAGTTTGATAGAAAGAATTGACTTGGCACTTTCACCAGGAATGGTAGAAAGTGTGAAACCTTTCCAAGCAAGATCTTTTTGGACGTTTTTTAAGTTTTTCTCATGTTTGTGGCCACTTGGAGGCATATCTGAATATAGAGTATGGGAATGCATAAAAAGTAAGAAGATTGAAGAGGGAAGAATTAAAGTAGCAGAACTTACGGAAGAACAATAGAGTTGCAGAGATGAGAGAATAAAAAGAGAAGAGAAAATAAAAAGAAAATATAGAGAAGAGTAAGAAGAATATATAAAGAAGATTTTTTTTACTCGAAGAGATAAACACCATTAATGCGAAAAGACATGAGCGGTTGAAAAGCAGCGGTTACAGAAGATGTGTCAAGAAATAAATGGAAGAAAGGATACGTGTGATAAATGCAGAATATGAAGAGATGGACAGCCGCGGCATTTCTCACATCATTCTCTACTTCGCAGAGAAGATATGAGAAGAGGCAAGATGTAGGATCAGAATCTCGCAACAATAATGCCTCAGCGAAATTATCAACAACACAACACAACAACGTCGCAGAACAATTTCAGAAATGACATAATAAACGACGTCCGCTAAAATCATGAGAAAAATGTGATGGTTCTGCGAAAATAAGAGAGTTTGCGAGATTAACATTTGTAAGGTTGCGAGAATGTCGCAAGACATATCCGAAAATAAAGGAAAGATTAGCTGTCATCCACTATGTACTTCCCTATAAATAGTCGTTCAGTTGTAAAGGAAAGGGAGAGAGATCTTTTTCTGGGTGAGAAGCAAGTAAATAGGAGAGAGAAAATCTAGAGCAGTGGTTATTCTTGATTCCTTTATCTTTTCTTCTAAGATTGTTCAAAGAATCATCAATAAAATTAAGATTGTTAATCTAAAATGAGCTGAATGTTAATGAAATCATATGAGGGGTGTAGTGTAGGATTTCCTGCAACTACAAGATGACAGAATGTTGTCTTCTGTTTAGAATCTAAGTTCCTTGTTGTTGCTACTGCTTTAAATTTATTGGATGGTGCTGCTGCAGATTTATTGGCACCCATGGTATTTTTGACTAATGATTACTTGTTTTCTCTATGAGTAGAAAACAATAAAAGCATGCTTATATTGATATAAAAAATAATTGATATATGTATTGTATTTCTTGTTAAAGAAGAAATTTTTCTTCTAATAAACAAGAACATTAAACATATATATTATTGTATTTTTTATCACTTGATCATGGATTTCCCTTATTTTCTTTGAACAAATCCGGATGACTTAACCCACGTGAAACAAAAAGACTTTGCTTGTTCAGAAGTATACTTCCGTTCATATCAAACAGAATTCACCACATTATATTTTAGTCCCCTATTGTAGTTTTTCAAGAAGATTGATTTATTGGTATACCAGGTACTATTGTCTTTGGTGTGTTTTTCTTCTTTCAAATAATGACATTTGTATAATAAACTATGTTATTCAAATTGTTGTAGTCTATTAATTTGTTTATTTCCTTTAACTTTATATTTTCGACCACCTTCACAATTATCATCAGATGTTCAAACTATAATAACAAAACTTGTGCTAAACGAAAGAGAATCTACTCAAATGGAATTATCAAAGGTAAACTCTAACAAAAAAACAAATTATTCATATATACGGTAGAAAATAAAAACAAATTGAACACTAATGTCATTAGAGCATCAGGTTTAAAGAGCAGTTAAGCTATTCAAGAACCATCAATTTAGAAAACAAAAAAAAAATCTAAAGGACCTAACTTAATACACATGAAACCAAAAATTCATGTTAATTAAGCATGCTTGAATTAATGCTCTTCCAATAACGAACTCCTATGATTAACGGGGTAATTTGTTTACAATACAGTTTCCCTTGTCTGCAAGTTCTTTCTCAGTTCCAAAGACTAAACAATTTGAATTTTACTTCGAGTGTCGTCAGTCGTTGATAGTAAATTATTCCGAGGCATTAAAATTTGAAAACATCTAAAAAACTTGAAAATAAGTTGATTCTTGGTTCTCATAAAGACGATAAGTGAAATGGATCTAATAATTATTTGAGTCGTCGCGTAGTTTGCATTTGATTATATGGAAGGTACTTAGGCTATTGTACAAGATGTTTTATCATTGAAGGTGATGCTACTAACATCCCCACTACCAGATTTATGATTCCAGGAAGACTGAGAGAAACCTTTCAAAATATCAGGGATATAAGGCATATAACTTTAGAGATATATCATTCACGGCCGTCTCCATATCTATAATCTTTATATCTTATGAGCCACGTCAATTCGCACAAAGTGAACATGTAACTGGAGCTTGGTCTACCCATGACTATTTTTACCTCAATTACCTTCCTTCAAAAGAAAAAGGAACATAACGCATCTTTACTTTTGAAAATAAAAAATGAAATTGGGTGCTCGCATAATAAGCTTGATGTTTTTTAAATTATTTCGATCATCATCTTAAGAACAAATACTGATAGAAAGATATATTCTGAACTACAAAAAATTACAAGAAATGCATAATATAAAATAAAAGATATTTACCAATAATTATGATGTATTAATTATGATAAAGAACCAAATCCTAAACGACATATAAACTAAAACCCTGACATTTTCCCGACCATCTATAACAATTCTCCCTAGTAAATAACTAAATATTAAATATCTTAGGTTTATTTGCTTCACTACTATGAGGGAACTTCTTGATAGTAACAATAAATTCACCACAATAATCATGTTGAACTTTGATTGCATTAGGATTTGTACTAAAAGGGAGATCATATCTATTTTCAAACAACATAAACTTATCTATATCTTTCTCTGAGGACCTCAAATACGTCGCTTCTTTTGTATATGTCTTCCACCAATAATTTTTGAGTTTTCTACTAATTACAAGCTCCTTTTCATTATTCTCAAAACGAACCTGGATATCATCGTAGCGTTAGTTGAGACTTTCAGGGACGTCGAGTATGGGTTTGTACTTACCGGGAGATTCTATAATGTCCATTGAAGGTTGTGAATCCTTCTCGATAGTTTTAGCATTATGAACTATTATTGAAGACGATTCAGATGGAGATTCGAGAACATCACGACATTCTTTCCAACTTGCAGCAAGTTTACAAAACGTCGTAAGATCACTGTCGCCTTCTCATTTTGGTTTTTGATATGTAACCAGGAAAGATGAGGGATTGAAGTTATATAGGATATGATATATGATTCTTGATAAAAAAAAATATACATATGGGGTATATAAGTGAATGACTTAATAAACAAGTTTTATTTAAATTATTTCACTCATTTTTCAAGTATCTATGTTTAAATGGCGTAGGACAAAAGTAAGATAATTGGTTCTCGTATGTATGTGGGGATACAGAGGATGGATATGAATCTTGTTTGAAATGTGAATAATTTCCCACTTCTTCGTCTCCATTCTTTGCAACTTAAATGTGTGTAGATGACCATGAACCAAGCTAATATCCAGTCTTATCATTTTAGGTTGGTGCGAAGCACCAATAAGCTGGTTTTGTGGTGCAATGAACCATTGTGTATGAGAAATTGACTTTACTTGTTAAGAATTCATCAAGTAGCTATTTGTCGTGTTGCCAAAGTGTCCTACAAATGAACAAACGACAATAATAAAACGCACACTAATATAAGAGGAAACTAGTCAATTAATGGAATAAAAACCTTGTAAACCGATACGGGTGTATGTCACTACAACTAAATGGCGCATTTGTGACATTATGTTTGTAACATCCTAAAAAACGCCATAAATATTAGTCATGTGTGATGGCTTTTTTGTCTCAAAAATATTATGTTAGCTTAATCCTAAAAAGTGTCGGAATAGGTTATTTGCTACACCTGTCACTATGAAAAAATATTTTTCTTAAATTTTCAATTGTATTCTCCTAGAGACTCTTTAAGAGTTGGTTTTTGAACCTCTAATGGGGATTTTAATTTTATTAATTTAAAATAATAATTATTTTCTATAACTGACACTTCACAAATGTTGTAAATAATTTGTCACAAACATCTAATTATTAACGATATTGTGTAGTCTCTAAGAATAATACATTTTACTGCACTCTCATCCGTTGCAAATGAGCTTCTGTGTTACCAACGTCTCATTATGTTGGTGAAGTCCTTTATTAGCCACTCAATGATGAAGTTACGATAATAACTTTTTTGCGACACATGCATCGATTACAAATACCTTTTTATATTGTCAACAATATAAGATATTGTAAATACAATGGTTATCCTTGACGTATATAATGCACGATTTCATATGTCGTAAAAAAGATAATTTGTACAATATGTAGTTTTTCAGGTTACAATTATAAGTACATTGGATTAGATGATTAGAATATGTATGATTTGAGTTTTTCTTTTCAAATTTTGTATCCAGTATGATGCGTATTGATGTTGCACAATTTTGCTATGGTCGCTAGAGGGGACAATATTTTTTTAACGTAAACTTAGCTTTATGGTACATCTCTTTTCCTTACTTTTTTATTTTTGTTTCCAGCATCTTTAAAAGTTTGTTCACTACTTTAGTTTAAAATGATAACTTTCATAAAAATGTCAGGTCAACATATCCAAACAACTAGCAACAAGCTATTTTTGCAAAAAAAATAAATAAAAAGATCTACAACAAAATGAATAAAAATATAACAAAAAAGAAAAGAAAAAAGAAAGAACGGATACGGTTGGTAAACATTATTTAATGTCACTATCACCACCCAGTATAATACCTTCATCTGTACTATCATATTCACTCAGAAGACCACCTTCTTCTTCTTCTTCTTCTTCAAATTCTTCTTTGTCAATATAGTCCTCGGAACCTTCAAGATTAGAAATAACAGTAGCTAAATCAACTTCTTCGGTGCAACATCATTTATATTTCAACTTGAATTAGTAACTTCCTCACTGGAACTTGATGCATTTTCAGAATTATTTTTAAGGATGTTTTCTGTGAGATGTTCATCTTGTTGATATGCATCGTCATTATTTGGTCATAGTTCAAACCCTCTCTCTAAAACATCTTAGAAATTCCGAGGCTGAATATATTGAGCAACATGCCAATTTCCGCGCAGTTCAAGGTCTTTAAGGTAAAAAAAACTTGTTGCACTTTCTCAACTAGCACAAAAGGATCATATTTGAACCACGTCTGCTAGAAGTTAAGACTAGTAAAGTGGTAATCTGTTACAATATTCTTCATTCCATTGTCGGTGTCCCACTAACCGCAATTGAAAATATTTTTTTCTCCATATAGATAACTTAGTTCTAAAACATCAGTTAACACACCGTTAAAATTAGCAGCATCAAACTGGTAATCCCCCTTTACTACAACACCGTTGTTTTGTGTCTGCATGTTTACTTCTCATTCCCTTGTATGAAATCGATTTGCCTTAATAATACACCTGTTGTATCGCACTGCGCTTCCAACTGCTGCTGAATATATTTCATCTGAAACGTCGATCAGAAATATTTTGTTCTCGTAAACGATTCACCTACAAAGTGATAAAACGTTAATTATAGTCCCAATGACTGAATGTACAAAGTCCAAGCAAGTTTGGGTATAAAACCACAATATAAATAACTAAAATCAACATAATGCCACTCAAAGTGTAGTGGAATTTAGAAGGAGGAACCTTAATTTCATGAAAAAATTGCCGGTTAACTATATTTTTAAACAAAATTTTGGAATGATCTCTAAATCTTTGCATGTCATCTTCTTATTTTAAAATTATGTGCAAAATATTAGGGCTAACACTTATTTCATTTTATTCATTATCACCAAAAATTCACCATTACCCATTTTGTTTACATACATTATAATTGAAACAAAAATGGGTGTGAACAATGTAGACATTCTCAAATTATCTAAAATATTCCGCAGTCAACTAGTATAAGCTATATTCTTGATATGGCAATTTCAGACATACACCTGTTTGTAATCGTACGCTACCTACTAACAATGGTTTCATAATTTTGAAAGCTGAAATAATAACGTCTATATATAAAATAATCTGAATTAATACTTACTTGTTTTTTAGAACATTTAACAATATATTTTTCATGCCTCATATCCACATTACGAGGATCTTGATTTTCTAATTCTTACATATGTTGGCTTCATGTGCATAACATATAAAAACCTCATTCCTTTATTTATACATAAGCATTAGATATGCAAAAATAATTTTGTTGTACGTTATATCCACTTACTCAATATACCGTAACAACTTTTCAGTATTGTTAAAAACATAAAATCTAGCTTTGTTGATATCTTTCAAGTCTAGCATCTCATTTAGCAGATCCAATTGGTCGAACATCATGTGAGAAAACTCTCAGCCCCTTAACTTGTTTTCCAGAGCCACCATCATGATTCCGATCTTCCCGGTTGAAACGTGTTTCAATTTCATGTAGATACATAAAACAAAAATTAAGGAATTCATTATTTATGTATGGCTCGGAAATAGAACCTTCAGGTCCTGCCTTGTTTCGTACATACTGCCTTGTTTCGTACATACTGATTTAGCATGCGCAAATATCTGTTTCAAGATTAGACAGTAATGCCACGCAATATAATAAAAAGATTCACCAAATTGAAAGTTACTTGTCTTATGATCAAAGCAAAAGGTAAGTTAAGTTTATAAACATGAACATTATTTGATACAGATACTTGAGAAAGATCGTATAACTTCAAAAAAAAAGTAATCGTACTACTAATTACATTTCAATTACCATAACATAACATTAAAAAAAAGTAATCGTACTAATTACATTGTCTTGTTTTATTCAACGATATTGCACGGGTCTACCAAGAATAGCTTCATCTGGTAAGTGAAGTATCAAGTGAACCATAACATCAAAAAAATACCGGTGGAAAAATTTGCTCCAACTTGCAGAGTAGTACGACAACATCCTTTTCCATTTTCTGTAGTGCTTTATGTAGTTTCAGGAAATCCTACAATACACCACTCATATGATTTCATTGTTGACCAGCTCATTTGCAGGTTTACACTCTTAATTTTATTGATTAATTTCTGAATGTTCTTACAAGGAAAATAAAGAAATCAAGAATGATCTCTACTCTGAACTTTCTCTCTCCTATTTACTTGTTTCTTACTCAAAAATATCTCTCTCTCTCTCTTTACAACTCAAATGACTATTTATAAGGAAATACATAGTGGATGACAGCTAATCTGTCCTTTATTTTCGGATGTGGTTTGCGACATTATCGCAACCTTACAAATGTTAATTTCGCAAGCTCTCTAATTTTCGCAAGACTATCACATTTTTCTCATGATCCTTGCTGACGTCATTTTTAAAATTGTTCTGCGACGCTACTGTGCAATACCATTGATAATTTCGCTTAGACATAATTGTTGCGAGATTCTGATCCTACATCTTGCCTCTTCTCATATATTCTCTGCGAAGTAGAGAATGATGTGAGAAATGCCGCAACTGCTTATCTTTTTATATTCCGCATTTATCACACGTACTCTCTCTTCCATTTATTTCTTGACACGTCTTCTGTAACTGCCACCTTTCAACCGCTCACGTGTCTTCGTCTTAATGGTGTTTATTTCTTCGAGAAGTAAATTTTCTTTATATACTCTTCTCCCTCCCTCTTTCCACTTTTCTTTTTACTTTCTCTTCTATTTTTATTCTCTCATCTCTGCAACTCTATCATTCTTCTGCAAATTCTGCTGTTGTAATTTTTCTTCCTTCAATTCTTTTACTTTCTATACATCCCCATACTCTATATTCAATCATGGCTCCAAGTGGTCATAGATATGAGAAGAATCTACAAGATGTCCAAAAAGATTTTGCTAATAAAGGTCTTACACTCTCCCCCATTCCTGGTGTGAATGCCAAATCAATTCTTTCTGTCAAGCTTTTCTCCAATCGAAATTGTGATGATCAATCAATCATAATTTCGCTAGGTCAAATTCTCGCAGGTCTCCCTATTCCTCTTTATAACCCAGACATTCCTTTATTTTATGAAATTCTTGCTCATCCGGGGTTTTCGCGAGCCATTTTCCAACTAAGTGGGGATTGCATCCGTTTGATGCTAGAGTATGCTAATCGTGGTGCTGGTAGAGGATATCTTTACTCCAAATAACTTATGGATCCAAAATTGGTAGACCTAGATATAGTTCCTGAGAAATATACAGTGACGAATTTCTTTGAAAACTACGAACTTATCTCCATGAAGAAAGAGAATACTCGCTGGGGTATTCGATTAAGAAGAAAAGATAACATTGATGAAGCCAAAATTCTTATGCAAGATATTGACTGGAATTCTGGTAAAAACACAACTCCTCGCCAATCCAAAGATGACAAATGGTGTGTATGAGCAAAAGACTATTTTGTTCGCTAACTCTTGCGATATTCCGCAGATCCAAAAACTAAAAGATAGTTATAACATGACTAGGAAATCTAGTACTCTGTTAGCTCTTCGCTCATACACAGATGAGGTAAGAAATTTTCTTTTATGATTTTAAATAATACTGTTACTTCTATGCTTCCATTTCTTATTTCTATCTGTGTGTGAAGGTTATTGCTGAAGTAGAAGAATCTGTTGATGCTGCGAAGATTGGTGACAAAGGTAAAGGTACTCTTCGCAGGGAAAAATCAACTGGTCCTCCTCCAAAGAAAAGAAAAGTTCGTTCTCCTTCTTCTTCAAACGTTCTTCCTAACGAAAATTCTGAAAATGATAAGGGTGATGAAGATAACGATGATCTTGCTGCAATTGAAGATTCTCCACCTGAATCTTCTATGGCTAAGCTTTCTGGCCTCTTTTCTAATTCTGTACAAGGGATGGGAGATAACCAATTCGCAAATACCTGCAAAGCTCTCGCTACCCTTTGTGATGTCCCTTTACTGGATGGTGATAACTCTCTTTGCGGAGTTTCTAGATCAGTGACTCCCGTCTTCTTGCATTCTATCAATAGTCTGGAAAAGCTTCTTTTGTTGTTGCCTCAGATCTAGAGAGAAGACGCGAAAATCTTGAAAAGAAGAATCTTCAATTTCGCAGAAAGAATGAGGACTTGGAAGCTGAAGTTAAAAGTCTTCGCGAGAAAAATAGGCAGTTAGAAATTGATTCTTCCTCATATAAGAATAAAATTTCTAGTCTTCAACAAGCCAATAATCAGCTTTACGGTATGTTGTTTTTCTCTTTTCTCTTTATTCATTCATCCTGTTGTTTTATCTTATTTAAATGATCATTTTTGCAGACATTTATGGTCTTTCTGATGAAGCTACCCTTCTTCGCTCATTTCCTAATGCCTTGGATAATGATACCCTTCTTGAACGCCTTAACAATTCTTTAAATAGCTTCTCAAATGATAGAATTTTATCTCTTTCTCTAAATGAACTTAGATCGAAATTTCGCCTCTTAGAGATTGATCATAGATCCAGTTTAGGCTTAGACAACAGATTTAAGCGTCTCCTTATTGATTCCAAAGAGAAAACCAATGAATTAAGAACCAAAATTAGCGGTCTCATAGATGATAAGAATCGTATCTCTGATCAAGGTGCCAAGGCTTTAGCGAAATTCCAAGAGGCTCTCCTTGAAGTTCAACTTAAGCGAGATGAAGCTAACCGCAAGAATATTGAACTCTGCGAAAGGTTAAATCAAATTCGTTCTCGTCTTCTCATAAGTAGTGAGGATGAATTTGTCTAGGATGCGAAAATTTTAGATGATGCTAGAAAAGATTTAGGCGTAAATGTTAGTCTCCAAGTTGAACATACAGCCTTGATTAGAGACATGATTTCTGACAGAGAAGGTTGCTAATTGCTCTTATTTACTAATCTTTTGCTTCTTATGAATTTTCATCAAATTATTAATTGATTGCCTTTTGTTCGCAGATTCTGAAATTAAATATCGTGAAAAGATTGAAGAACTTGAAGCTGAAAAGAAGGAACTCGCAAAGAATCTTTCTTCTCGCAACGACAAGTATTCTAGATTAAAGAATCAAATCATAATCACTATTGAGAATTTTAAGAATGACGCTATGCATTTTCCCAATCAAACCATCCAAATGGTTTGTGATGATCATAATATCCCTCATTCTGATTATCCTTGTCTTTTAGAAGAAATCCCACAAAATACTCTCAGTTTAATTATCTCTGATAGTGAAGCTAACGATGAAGAGTCTGATAGTGATGAAAGTTCTGATGGTGATAAAGATTCTGACGCAGATGAAGCAGGAAACAAGTCTGGTGAAAATAATGAGGATTAACCAAGAAATATTCTTTACTTCTTTCTTTGATTCTTTGTAATACTTGTACACTTATTTCTTCTTTCTGTATATTTGCGTTTCTTCTCTTTTAACCTGCATGAATGAAAACAATTCTTCTTTGCAATACAATTAATCAATATAATTATTAATTCTTGAATTTTTGAGTAAATCTCTCATATGGAGATAAATAACATTTTCTAATTTCATACATTCCCATACTTGCCTCTGTTATTTAAATCTAAATGAGAGATTTCATATAACTTTTCTTATTGTATAATTTCGCAGCCTTTTGCGAAGTGATTTTTGTTTCTTTTCAAAATCTCATTCCTGTGTGATCTTATTTTGCATTCCTAATTAAAGGTCTTATTATGCCACCTCTTGTCATTGCGACAAAATCGCAGGACGTCCTTGCACTTTCATGCAAAAACCCATTGATCTTGCCTTAACTTTTTCTTCTGTATTATGGCCTCTTCAGGAATATTGCGACAATATGACAGGCCTAAATATTCTTGCAAAAATAAAGCCCCATGACATTGTCGTCTTGCGACGAAATCGCAGGACGTCTTCGCACTTTCATGCGAAAACCCATTAATCTCGTCTTATCTTTTTCTTTTGTATTATTGCCTCTTCAGGATTGTTGCGCAAATATGACAAGCCTTAATATCCTTGCGAATAATAAGCCTCATGACATTTGCGTCTTAAGACACTTATCAGCTCCCTAATGTAGGGTGCCGCCCTTATCTTACCCCTGGTTGCCCCTTCAAGGAGGCGTATTTCTACCATACAAGGTTAGATCCTCCCATCCAGTCTTAACAACAACCAGTTATTTTCGCAGCCTCTTATCCCTTTTACCTATAGGGATTATGGTTACGAGACTGCACCCTAAGTGGGGTTTTCTTCGGGCCGAGTGTAGTATAAGCCAAGACTTGTAAAGAATGGCAAGGACGCTTCAAACGCCCCCGGCACTTTGACTCAGCCGTGTACCTTGGCGCCTTGATCAGATTCTGCACTCCTTGGGAGAGTCCTTATTACCTTAGTCTCCCAACCCAAGTCATATGCTTAAGCTGAGAATCCAAGGTGCTCTCCCGGATGGGCTTTATTGACCCCAAATCTCCATGACTCAGGTTCCGGGGGTGGTGTAGCCTTTCCCTGAGCCATGCAACATGTACCCCCTTATATGACGTACTTTAGGTCTTACATTTTCCTCTTGCGAAATTGTATTCGCGAACTAGGGTGTACGCCATAAAGGTTCGCTTCTTTCGCTTTTGTCATTCTTCTCTGATTATTTTCTGTAAAATTCATTATCTCTGCGAGAGTCTCGCAATCATTATTGTATCTGAATTTCGCAATCTCAATTTTGTTGTTCAATCAAATGTATTTTTGAGAATTTTACTTATTGCGAGATTATCGCAACAACTTAATCATTCATACATTTCTTGTTTTTATTACTTTGCCATCCTCTGCTTCTTTATTATTTTCTGCTACTGCTTTTGGTATGGTATGTTCATCCTTTTTATCTGAGCTAGCATTAATTTCGCAACATCTCTTCTCCTTTCTTTCGATTGTATCCACCATCAACCTCTCACTTCTTTGTATATTTGATTTTGTGTCGCCAGTTTTCCTTCTTGTTTGCTCTTCCTTCGCAAGATTCTATCTCAGTTTCGTAACATTCTTTCCTTCAACCCAATCTCCCTTTATGATTCCTACACCATTGGGGTGAGGGAATTTGATGCATTGTGGAAAGTTGAAGCTACACCTAGAATCCCATGTAGCCAAGGTCGACCAATTAATGCATTGTAGGGTGATTCTACATCAACGACACAGAATGAGATTTCAGAAGATATTCCCTTCAATGGAATTTGCATAGTAACCTCCCCTTTAGGCTTGTTAGCAGTACCATTAAAACCATATATCTTATATGTTGATGGTATAAGATCATCATCTCTTCCACCCATGGTTTTATAAGTATGATAAAATAAGATGTTCACAGAGCTTCCAGTATCGACTAGAATTCTATTGATTGCCCATGAATCTTCAGCTTCATCATCCTCATCTTCTTTCGGTTTTGGATTAATTTCTAATTTTATTACCAATGGATTATCACCTCTTCTCCTTCGGGAATTTCTTCTGGTAAAAGAAATGATCTGTTTCTGCCATTCCTCTAATAGCGAGATTTTCGCAATATTCATAATTTCTCTTCCATTATTATCTCTTGCGAACACTCTACTCAAAACATTATCATGAAAATCTTCAATTGTCTTATATGAATGTACGATAGAGTGACAGAATAGATTTTTTGCTTTTGCACCAACTTCTATGAAGAATGTTTCTTTCTTTTTCATCGTATTCACTTTGTGATGTTCTGGCGGTGGTGGTAATGGTTGAGTTGCGGATGCCCTACCAGAAAGTCGTTTAGTTTTCCTTGATCTATCATTCTCAAAATAATTCTCTTTACATTTCTGCAATCGTTTGTGGTATGTCCATGAAAATGATGATAAGAACAAAATTCATGACTTCTGTGATTTGGAGGTGGTTCCGTTCCCATGTTCCATGGTGTTGGTATCTCCACAAGATTATAGCTTCCCATATCTTCTCCACACTTGCATTTAGAGGTGGCATCTTGATTTCTTCCCATACTACCTTGTGACCTCCTTGTCCTCTATTAAAGTTTGGTCTTTGACCTCCATAAGTTTCTTGCGGTTTGATCGAGTCTTTGAATCTTGTTATTTCCTCCACGACTGTAGAAATTTCTTTCTCTTTCATACTCTTCTTGATCTCGCTCCCCATAGCTACCAACTTCTGCTGATTGTTACTTGTCACCTTTTCTTGTTGTACTTGCGAAGTATTCGCCACTGTGTTTATTAGCTTGGGTAATAAGCTTGCATTCGCTGTTTGTGAGCTGGTGTTCGCAACTGGATATGATTCCATTTCATTTTGTCTTTCCTCTAAAGCAATGTATTCTTCTTGAAGTTCTCGCAATTCAGTCATTGTAATCGTATTCTTGACTCTGAAAATTTGGACATACAACAGGTTTGTTGCAAACATAGCATTGATAAATGATAATATGAGATATCTCTCATCTACACGGCCAGCCATTTCGCTACACATAGTTCTCCATCTTTTAGTCAATGTTTCAAACTTTCGCCAATCCTTTGTTTTAATCCAAACACATCTTCTATACCAGGTCGTGAGGAATTATTACTTATATATGCCCCAAAATGTAGTCTGCAAATGATTGAATGAGGTTATTGTATTCTTTGGTAAACCTTCAAACCATTTTAACGCTTCTCCTGTTAAGCTGGATGCGAAATATTTGCACAATACCGCATCATGATTTTCCCATTGTAACATGCACCTCACATAAGCTTTAATGTGTTGAATTGCACAAGTTGTTCCATCGAAAATGCTGGTTAATGCAGGCAAATTGCATTTCGGTGGTATTCCTCCTAATTGTACTTCCCTTGTAAATGGAGTTTTCGCAGCTTCTTCTATTGCTTCATCCAATTGTCTTCTACCTACTTCTCCTCTGTTATTTAGCATTCCCTCATTTCTTCTAATTCTTTCAAGATTTTTTATTTACCTGAATCTTGACCCATTGGTCTCTTTAATTTTGCTTCTCTTCTTCTGCGTTCACGTCTATCTTCTCTTGCGAAATTTTGTATCTTCTTCATTATCCTCATCTCGTCTTCTTCTGCGATTCTCTTCCTCATCCCTATCTTGAATTCGCAAATGATGATGTCGTTCATTTTCCCCCCATTTTGTTCATTTCTTATCAATTCAATTCGCTGTCTTTCAGCCATTCTCTTTACTCTATCATACTTCATTGAGATTATCGTTATTCCGGTTTTGTATACGCCTTCTTTCTCGATTGTCATGATTGTTTGGCGAATTGTCTCCTGAACTCTTGTTCTTCCATTTCTCTCAATCTTTCACGTTCGCAGATTAAACGTGCTTGTTCAGCATTATGTCTTTCAATTTCTTCTTCAATTATCTGTTGATTTCTTTGAGTTTCTCTCACATGTAAAATTCTTCTTCCTTCCTCTTGATTTCCTTCGCCATCTTGGTTATTTTGTCTCTGATTTTCCCGTTCTCTTGATTTCCTCCAATTTTCCCATCATCAAAAGTTTCATTTTGTGGAATGTAACGATCATCAATTCTTTCTCTATTTTCGCGATATTCTTCATTAGGATTTGACATTTCTTCTTGAATATTGTTTCCAGCATTGATCGTGGTGAATTTTGCCTCATTTCTCTTCTAGTCGATCTGGAATATGATTTTGTAATACTTCTCGATCTTCTATTCTGCAATCTGATATCCATCCTTAATTCGTGATTTTGTCTTGTTAAATTCGCACGTTCTTCTGCCTCATTCTTTTCTTCATGTATTCTTTCTCAATGTTTCTAACGCTCCAATTTCCTCACCTCCATGAATTATTCCTTCATCTGCTTCTTGATTTCTCTCTTCCTGTCTGTAATTTCTATTTTGTTGCTCTTCTTCTATTTCTTCTGCTGAATTTGATCGCCAAGTGTGTACGCTCACTCTGTCATAATCTGTATTCCTCTCTTGAACTAGTGTTTGTTGAATTGGCGATTGAATTAGATTTTCTCTATTATTTATTCTAGTAGATTCTCCCATTTCACTTCTTTCTCTTCCAGCAATTCTTTTGCTTCTTCTAATAGTAGTCGGTTGTTCGGATGTATTTCTTCTTCTAGCCATTTCTTCAATGCTAACAGTATTCAAGAAATTATGAAAAATTCTTAATCAATACACTTTAAATTTTCACAAATCTCAATATCAATCTTTAGCTTTTTCTAAATAATCTTCAACTCCTCCCTGTTTCTAGCGCCATTATGTAGTTGCAGGAAATCCTACACTACACCCCTCATATGATTTCATTGTTGATCACTCATTTTTAGGTTTACACTCTTAATTTTATTGATTAATTTGAATGTTCTTACAAGAAAGATAAAGAATCAAGAATGATCTCTCTCTGAACTTTCTCTCTCCTATTTACTTGTTTCTTACTCAAAAAGATCTCTCTCTCTCTTTACAACTCAAATGACTATTTATAAGGAAATACATAGTGGATGACAGCTAATCTGTCCTTTATTTTCGGATGTGGTTTGTGACATTCTCGCAACCTTACAAATGTTAATTTCGCAAGCTCTCTAATTTTCGCAAGACTATCACATTTTTCTCATGATCCTTGCTGACGTCGTTTTTGAAATTGTTCTGCGACGCTACTGTGCAATACCATTGATAATCTCGCTGAGAAATAATTGTTGCGAGATTCTGATCCTACACTTTCAGTCTTAGTGTTTTCGAACATAATTAATTGAAGAAAACACCAAGCCCAACTAATGCACTGAATATTTTTCGGCAGGAAACCATGGAATGCGACAAGAAGAATCTGTTGTAAAAATATATGACGATCATGGCTCTTCATTCCTGATATCTTGTTGTATTTATCTTTTAGACACTGAGTAATTTTTGAGGCATAGCCGTCAGGAAACTTTATGTTAGAGCACTGCTCGGTCGAACTCGCAAGCGTTGCTATCTCAAGCTTGTTTGTCAAGTTTATTTGCCAAAACTATAAGTCTTGATTTCTAGTATACTTATAGCCAAGTCTCGTATTATGATAGAAAGTATAGTTGAGCATTAGACTTCACGACGTTCATCGATTGAAGACGAAGAATTACTAAGGGGATCTTGTGAAACTTCATCAACAAAAGGTATGTGGAGACTTGAACTCATCTATCACTCAAAAGTTTATCTAATCTATTTGCTATTTGAGACAGAATTCGTATAGCTATATAGACTTCGATTATACACATTTGATATTTCGATCTGATTTTAACTCACTTATATATTTCTCGAAATATGTGTTGGTAAGCTTTCGTTTTAACTAAGTTCATCTTATATTCTTGATGAAAGTAAAAAGATGATCATGTGAAAATCAGCTTGTAACATTTTACATGATTTGTGTGAGACAATATTTGATGTAGACTCGGAATGTTTCGTATTGATCATTCGATCACTTGAAAATTGCTTTGAAGCTAATAGTTTGTGTGAGACAGCTATTGTCTTCTTCTAAGAATGTTTCAATGATTGAAAGGGGAGTTTAGTACAAATAACCATGATTGGATATAACACAGTATGCGTACTTGTATGCTAACTGTTGCAAGTTATTCCAAGTCCAGGAACCATAGTATGCATACCCGTATGCGTACTGTTTGGTTAATGAAAGTACGAGAACTTAGTATGAATATCGGTATGCGTAGTGGCGTGAGCTTCAAGTTCTGGAAATTCAACTGAGATTGGAAGGTATGCGTACCTGTTCGCATACTAGTGAACCCAAACTTAGTCCGGCCACTTAGGTATACGTACCCGGATGCATACTTGAGTAGGTTATGTTCTAAAATCGGTTTGTTCATGAACTAATACATTTATATAACAAGGAATGCAATATTTTTCGAATCGCGGCTATAATCTTCATGAATTGATTCGAGTGAATCAAAATCGATTTTCCTTCAATTGTGTCTTGTATACTTCTATGAGAATATAAACAATTGAACAACTCTAGAACTAGTTTCATTTGAGTCATTTGAACTAGTTATGGTTAAGATGAACAAGGTTGATATGAAAGTGTTCATATGGCTAACTTCGGTTAACTATTGTTGAGCCAACAAAGGTGTACGCGTTTAGGTACGATTAATCATATCTAAATGAAGTCACTTTTCATTTGTGTGTAACAAGCTAAGTTCGATTTAATGGTTGAAAGATATTAGCTTGAGTCTAATCATATTTTCATCTAACGGTGAATATTGAATGCTTTGTTACCAAGGTAACATTGATTGCAAACCCTGATTTGAAGACTATATAAGGGAGAACTCTAGCAACTGGGAAACCTAATACCCACACCTCTTGTGTGATACTAGTTGCGACTAGAGTCGATTCTCCTTCAACCTTAAGTTTTTCCAAAACCCAGTAGGTTAACAACGTAAATACTTCATTGGGATTATGAAGCCAAACACAATTATATTCTCTGTAGTTGCGTGTTATGATCTTGCTATTTTATATCGTATTGAGTAATATCTTCTCTAAGATTTGCTCGAGATTTAATCTCCGATAGGCAAGATAAAAAGTAGTCACAAACATCTTCGTCTCGTCGTTTGTGATTCCAAAATATCTTGTTTCGCTACCATACGATTAAGATTATTGTGAGGCGCTCCGGTGTATCAATTGGTTCCTGTTCACCTTGATTTATCAAAAGACGGAACAAAACTCATAGGTAAATCTGTGAGAGATAGATTTATCTATTCAATAGACTTTTCTATGTGAGACATACTGGTTTATCAAGTCTTTTACTTTGGGTCGTAGAAACTCTTAGTTGTGGGTGAGATAATCTAAGGGAATCAAGTGCGCAGAATCCAACGTGGTTCTAGAGACGTAAGGAACGTGACTGTACCTTAATCAATGTGAGATTGGTTAGGGCTCAACTACATTCTAGTCCGAAGTTAACTTGGAGTAGGCTAGTGTCTGTAGCGGCTTAATACAATGTGGTGTTCGAATCTGGACTAGGTCCTGGGGTTTTTTTACATTTGCGGTTTCCTCGTTAACAAAACTTCTGGTGTCTGTGTTATTTCTTTTCCGCATTATATTTTCTATATAATTGAAATATCATAGGTTGTGTGTAAGTTCAATCAATTATGAATCCAACCTTTGGTTGTTCATATAAATTGATTGACACTTGAAAATTGGTCTTTGTTACCATTCAAGTAGTTTCACATAATGATCAGGCTCGTGGATTTCTATTTGTTTGATTCGATGATTGAAAAGGCGAGGGTACCAAATATACCTCAAGCTAAAACTTTTCCTACCTCTAAGTCCTTTCTCCGAAGGTGATTGTCTATGGACTGAGTCGAGACAATACAACTAATCGGTTCACACTTCGTGTGATCGTCTATGGATACGAGATCGAGACAATACAACAACGAAGTATGTTACTTGATAAAAAGGTTCGGACTTAACCAAACACAATAGGATTCACTTATCAAGTAAATATGAATTAACGTTTGTGTAATTTACTTTAATTATAATAAAACAATTATAATGCTGAAATATAAAGTAAATGACACAGCAAGATTTTGTTAACGAGGAAACCGCAAATGCAGAAAAACCCCGGGACCTTGTCCAGAATTGGATACTCTCAGGATTAAGCCGCTACACAAAATTACACCTAACTTCGTATAGTTGAGACCAAACAACTAAACCTATAGTTCACCTAGTTCCGTCTGTATTCCCACGCCTCCGACCTTAGTCACGTACTTGGAACAATTCCTTTGGTTCGTATTCCGAACAGTAAAGGAAAAAAAAATCTGTTTGGTATCAACTCTATTCAACCAAGTGATATGAGTTGGACAAAGGCTCTTCTGTTTATCTTAACATAAACTCCTTCGTCAGGTCCTTAGATCTATCTTATATTCAATTACCCAAGTAATCGTTTAAGATATAACCAACAACACTATTAATCCAAAGAATTGTGTTGATGCCAATCTACTCAATTAATCAATCCAATCTATCACAAGGATAAACCGATTATTAATTGGATCCTCTTTTTCCGAAACAAGTATTGTGCACACCAAAGATTATGAACCCACAAATCAGAAATATTCAATATCTTCTTCGTCTTCAAATCTTCTTAGATCTTCAATAATAACCTGCACACAATCACTTGAATCTCTTGTGATCAATCACGCACCGAACGGAGTCTGTTAACAATGGATCATCACAAGATCGTCTCTAGAACTAACAATAATCTAAAGATCCCTGTCGAAACTCTGAACTAGTTTGAGTGAATCTTATATCAGGAGAGAATATTCTCAAGCATAAAAAAACTAGGTGCAATCAAATTTCAACCATCATTAGTCAATCAAATCAATGAAAACAAAAGATAAACCGCAATTATCTAGTTTCCCACCAACGGTACACGCTAGAGTTTCTCAATCCCAAAGAAGACTTTAAACTGAGCGGTCGTAAGAGATTTTGCTTAATTAGGTTACTCTCCTCTCCGAATAGACGGCTACACCAGTAACAACACAAAAAAGATGAAGCTTGTTGTTACGAAGGATTAGTTTGCTAGAAAGGCAAACTTCAAGTATTTATAGACAAGGTAGTTTGGACACCAAGGAATTTCCAAAACCGGAAATATTCTCAAGATATTCATTAAAGCACAAATTCGGTTTCCATAATTCCTGGAAATGCTCTGTCCAAAAATAATGATCGAAATCTCTCGGAAAATCTCTAATTAGTAAATGCACATTACTAATTCTTATTTCCCTACAAAATGAAGTTAAATACCTTAATTAAAAGATTCTTAACTTATTTATGTTTCGATCCTGGGATTCTCTTCCCTTAGCTATTAAGGAATAACTTTGAATAGTTAAATAATAAACATTCGTAGCACGTGTTCAAAGTATGTCGACATCCTTACTTTGTAAGTTCTCTTTCACACTTACAACCTTGAAACCGATTTTCCACACTTCCAAACAAGTTTAGAATTGGTTAAACTGACTTTCAAGAACTATGCGATTGATCAAATAACATTCAATCACAATCATGGCTTTATCGGTTCTACCAAAACAAGTTTCGGTTCTACCTTCCATGTGAGTAATGTGCATAGTCACACTAGCTTTCCAAAATTCGGTTGACTAGGTACTAGGATCGGTTCCCCACATATATATTGTATCTAACTTATATGTGTTGCACATGTCCATAGGATCGGTTCCCCTTTGCCTAAAAACGTGTTGCACATGTTCATAGGATCGGTTCCCCTTTCTGCTATAAACCTTGCTGCACCTCATACAAGGATCGGTTCTCCTTTGTGATGTACTTCACCTCTTACTAGGACCGGTTCCCTTCTCCCATATTTGGTCAGATATAAAATCACAAACCCGATCATACCATCTCAGGTGATTACTTAAGATCGGTTTCACTAATAAAAGTCATACCAATACATAAGTCAGGCCTTTGTGAATAGTTCTACCAAGAACACAACAAGTCGTGAATGGTTATACTCAATCACATATATTGGTTGTTTATAAGATATGCAATGAATAACAAAACCAATAACGCCTGGCAATTTCCTTTTCGGTTCACAAACAAGTTTATGAACTTACTTCCTTAGAACACATTTAAAAGATTGTTCCCTAGGATGAAATCCTCACCTCATACCCATACATAATCACAATAGCATTCAAATAATTATGGCGATGTCTTATCTGCAAAGTTTAACAGTTAAGCAATAAACCTCGTGTTGTATTCCTTAATATTATGTCTATCTAGAGTTCAAATATGCTTCGCAGTTTTGTTTTCAATATGCACGACTTGAAAGATACGTTAGGGAATGAAACAGTTCAAGTCAAATATCACTAACCTCAAGTGGAAGGATGATTGTTGTCGTTGTAGTTCCTTGATTCTTCACGTCTTCAAGACTTCGCAATACTTGTAATGTCTCATATCCTAATACTTTCAAGCTAACCTATACGAAGTTGACTCTAGTACATAATCAAGCGACTCTTAACATGAGTTTTGATTCACTAAAATATGACAACCAAACTTGACATACCAACGCGTGGTGGGTTCAACCGAGCAATGCTCTAACAATCTCCCCCTTTGTCAATTTTAGTTACAAAACTCTTACATCATATGGATAAACAAATTACAAGAATTCATTACACATACGCTTGATTCCCGATTCAACAGCACAATAAACTGCTTACATTCAATCCTTGAAATGAAACAACGACATTATAATAACAAAGAAAAAGAGTATTAGCTTTGTTAAACAGCACGTCTTTGTTATACCACTTCATATAACATGTTACTCCCCCTTAGTCTGTGCTTTCACTCTTTCGTTTAGATAAAACGTTTAAGCATCAATGTTCTTTTCCTTAGCGATACCAATCAATATAAAATCAATGCCAATATCACTTGTTTACTCCATATATTTCTCCCCCTTTTTGTAACAAAATGACAAAGAAACGAAAAAATAAAGGACAACACGAAAAGAATCTTACAAATCTCAAAAAGACTTGCAACCTGTAGAGTTAGGCACGAGGGTTCCACACATCATGTTCTGATAACCAATAACAAAACCGAAACTACAAGTAGTTTTATTTTGATATGTTACCAAGGAAACAATTTTCTGAAACAATTTTTCCAATTTAGTTTAGCAAAACAAAAAATCAACTAAGCACCTTAGTCCCTTTGCTAAACCGATTGTTCAAAAACAACCGCTTAATTTGATAAGACCAAAATACAGATAACTTTATTTTTCTCATCAGGTTCTAATTATCCATAAACTTATACCTTTCAATTTTAAACAAGACAAGTACTAGGTTAGTTAACTAGCATTTCTTGTTAAGGCATTCGATAAGACTTGAATAACTGAAACCTCACTTCGGTAAGTCTAACTAAGATCAGAATTAACTTAGTTTCTCTTATCCGGAATCGAATTGGACTAAACAACTCATCTCGTACACCTTTTATTTGGTTAAGCCATAAATTATTTATACAACCCAACATAAATTAACTTGCATAATTATTCACCTCAACCGGAAGCAACTGAAACAACATAAGCATTAAAACACCGCAATTGCACCGAAATTTTGTAAGCCTAAACAATTGATACCACACAATAAACCAAGATAACAATAGTTTTTCTTAACCGGAACCAATTGAATCACACACATCCACACACACATCATGGAACAAACATCAATTGAACCGAAATTTTGTTAAGCAAAAGCAATAAATATATATGATATAAACTCAGGCTTTTCTTAAACAGGAAAACAATTAACTAACAAGATTGTTACCTCAAATTTCGCATCCACTTCTCCAATATGATTGCATCTTCTTCCATGGAGAATTGATATCGAAATATCATCATGTTGTCATCCTTATGTAAAAACAAAAGAATAACAACAACCAACCTTTAACAGAGAAAGGTTGAAAATCGGTTTTAACAATTGCAAGCAAAAGTTGAAAACCTTCGAAACACATATGCTTTTATGCTAAACCAAAACCGATTCAACATATTGTGACTTTTCACATATTGTTTCTACCAGAACCCCTCATGATTCTTTGATAAAGCGTACCAACATGAGCTATAACTTAATCCTGCTAAATCAAAAAGTCACCCAAACCACAAGGGTTCAAAATATATGAAATCGAATATTAAGGTAGTAAAACCGAAATCATACATCCCATAAACATACATAGCAATAAGATAAAAGCATTCAAGCACAGGCTATGTAAACCGAAAACTATGCAAGAAAATTTATAAATCAAATAATTTTATTCATAATAATTTTATTCATAATACACCAATACAATTAATGAAAGAAATCAAAAATTGATGTCTATTTTTCTCTTGCAACCTAGTCCTTCATATCAGAGATGAATGAAGGTGGATTACTACTCTTCAGCTTTTGAATTTCTTCAAGTAGAAAACCTTGTTGCTTGACCAGAATCTCTTGTAGATGAGAAATTTTCGTGAAGGATTCTGCAAGAGCATGTAATTCTGTCTTTGATTGAACACAAAAGTGTGTCAATGCCTCAATACATTGATCTTTCTTCAGAGTATTCTCTCTTTCCTTCTTGCTAAGCCAATCTCCCTTTCTGATTTTACTCTTAATATCAAGGGACGATCCGAACTTAGTTTTAAGATGATCTTTCTGATCTAGCATCTTCTCCAGAGAAACCATTTGATCCAGACCCATAGTTCGGACAAGGAATGACCAAATTACAAGAAGGATCTTTTTATAATTTTCATGCTATCGAAAATATAATATTCCTAAAAATACGAATATATCAAATATCTTTAAATACTAGATATTATTTCCATAATCTACACAAAAGTGCCCTGATTTTTCTTCTTCATCACTCAAAGAATTGGCACACGTGGTGAGGAAAGAATTCTAATACCGTTCAAGTGGCATTAGTATGAGTTTTTCTCTCATTATGGAATTTTGAACAACCAGAGTGTTCTTGATCTAGTATAGTATGAAAAGATTTCCTTTTGTTACCCCGAACTAACGAAGTATCTTGAGATTGGCTGGAATTGCATACGCAACTCTTAGCAATTCTGTTTTTAAGACAGTTTTTGCATTTTGTCTTATTTTTCCCTTTACCATTAGGTGATTTAATAACATCGGAAGATATGTCCACTCTTAAAATGGGTAAATAAATGATGGAGGGAGAAGGAATAAGATTGACAACTAATGCAATATTAGCTGTTTCATCTTCTTCAGAATAGTATGAATCAGAGGTCTCATCTAGAGTTACAGCCAATGCCTTGCTTCCAGTATATTTTTTAAGATTGGGATAGTCTTTAGCAATATGACCAAACCCTTTACACTTGAAGCACTGCGGCTGATATTCATCATCTTCTTCATGATCCTTTTTGACAGGAACTCGATCATGTGGGCGAGAAGATCAATAAGTATCCTTAACAAATATCTTGTTTCTTTTCTTTAAGAGATCTCGAAACTGTCTAGTAATTAATGACAATGATTGTTCAATTTCATCATCAGAATTTTCTGCAATCTGTTCATCTGAATCATTCACCTGTCTATTCCTTTCCATTGGAACTTTCGGAATTCTTACAGCTTTTAAAGTGATTCCTTTACCCTGAATAGACTGTGATTCATGATCAAAGATCTTTAACTTACCAACGAGTGTGCTTCGTGAGAAAGTTGAAAGATCGTTTGCTTTTATGATTGCATGCTTCTTAGAATCGTATCTAGATGGAAACGATCTGAGAATATTGCATACTATATCTTTTTTCAGAAATAGTCTTTTCTAACGAGAAAGAAGCATTAATTATCTCAAAGAGTTTAATATGAAACTCTTCAAAGGTGTCGTTGTCATCCATTCAAAGGTTTTCCCAATCGGAAGTGAGAGTTTGAAGTCTAGCTTCTTTCTCTGATGAATTTCCTTCGAATACGATCTGAATATTATCCCAGGCTTCTTTCGAAGTTTGACATGTTGACACATAATGTTGTAAATCACGACTTACAGCATGAATAATAACATTCAAACCATCTGAATTCTGCTTTGCAAGTGCCTTTTTTTCGTTCGAAAAATCTACTAAGCGTTTAAACTCAGTTTCCGAATTTTCTATCTTTGGACGAATATAACCATCGACGACTAATAGACAAGGATTAAAGTCTCGTGATTGAAGAAAAGATCTCATTGCATATTTCCACCATAGATAGTTTGTTCCATCAAATCTTGGCGGTACGTTAATTGAAGTCGATTCATGAGAACTCGAGTTCATTCTTATAGGTTGGATCGCACCAAACACAGATTGTTAGATATTTTCGTATTTCCCTGCTCTGATACCAATTCAAAAGGAGAGGGTACCCAAATATACCTCAAGCTAAAACTTTTCCTACCTATAAGTCCTTTCTCCGAAAGTGATTGTCTATGGACTGAGTCGAGACAATACAACTAATCGGTTCACACTTCATGTGGTCGTCTATGGATACGAGATCGAGACAATACAACAACGAAGTATGTTACTTGATAAAAAGGTCCGGACTTAACCAAACACAATAGGATTCACTTATCAAGTAACTAGGAATTAACGTTTGTGTAGTTTACTTTAATTATAATAAAACAATTATAGTGCGGAAATATAAAGTAAATGACACAGCTAGATTTTGTTAACGAGGAAAACGCAAATGCAGAAAAACCTAGGGACGTTTCCCAGAATTGAATACTCTCAGGATTAAGCCGCTACACAAAATTACACCTAACTTCGTATAGTTGAGACCAAGCAACTAAACCTATAGTTCACCTAGTTCCGTCTGTATTCCCACGCCTCCAACCTTAGTCACGTACTTGGAACAATTCCTTTGGTTCGTATTACGAATAGTAAAGGAACAACAAATCTGTTTGGTATCAACTCTATTCAACCAAGTGATATGAGTTGGACAAAGGCTCTTCTGTTTATCTTAACATAAGCTCCTTCGTCAGGTCCTTAGATCTATCTTATGTTCAATTACCGAAGTAATCGTTTAAGATTAAGACAACAACACTATTAATCCAAAGAATTGTGTTGACGAAGATCTACTCAATTAATCAATCCAATCTATCACAAGGATAAACTGATTATTAATTGGATCCTCTTTTACCGAAACAAGTATTGTGCACACCAAATATTATGAACCCACAAATCAGAAATCTTCTATATCTTATTCCTCTTCAAATCTTCTTAGATCTTCAATAATAACCTGCACACAATCACTTGAATATCTTGTGATCAATCACGCACAGAACGGAGTCTGTTAACAATGGATTATCACAAGATCGTATTTAGAACTAACAACAGTCTAAAGATCCCTATCGAAACTCTGAACTAGTTTGAGTGAATCTTATATCAGAAGAGAAGATTCTTAAGCATAAACAAACTAGGTGCAATCAAAGTTCAACCATCGTTAGTCAATCAAATCAATGAAAACAAAAGATAAACCACAATTGTCTAGTTTCCCACCAACGATACACGTTAGAGCTTCTCAATCCCAAAAAAGACTTTAAACTGCGTGGCCGTAAGAGATTTTTCTTAATTAGGTTACTCTCCTCTCCGAATAGGCGGCTACACCAGTAACAACACAACAAAGATGAAGTTTGTTGTTACGAAGGATTAGTTTGCTAGAAAGGCAAACTTCATGTATGTATAAACAAGGTAGTTTGGACACCAAGGAATTTCCAAAACCGAAAATATTCTCAAGATTTTCATTAAAGCACAAATTCGGTTTCCATAATTCCTGGAAATGCTTTGTCCAAAAATAATGATCGAAATCTCTCGGAAAATCTCTAATTAGTAAATGCACATTACTAATTCTTATTTCCCTACAAAATGAAGTTAAATACCTTAATTAAAAGATTCTTAACTTATTTATGTTACGATCCTGGGAATCTCTTGCCTTAGCTATTAAGGAATAACTTTGAATAATTAAATAATAAACATTCGTAGCACGTGTTCAAAGTATGTCGACATCCTAACTTTGTAAGTTCTCTTTCACACTTACAACCTTGAAACCGATTTTCCACACTTCCAAACAAGTTTAGAATTGGTTCATCTGACTTTCAAGAACTATGCGATTGATCAAATAACATTCAATCACAATCATGGGTTTATCAGTTCTACCAAAAAAATTCTACCTTCCATGTGAGTACTGTGCATACTCACACTAGCTTTCCAAAATTCGGTTGACTAGGCACTAGTATAGGTTCCCCACATATATATGGTATCTAACTTAAATGTGTTGCACATGTCCATAGGATCAGTTCCCCTTTTCCTAAAAACGTGTTGCACATGTTCATAGAATCGGTTCCCCTTTCTGCTATAAACCTGCTGCACTCATACAAGGATCGGTTACCCTTTGAGATGTACTGCACCTCTTACTAGGAATGGTTCCCCTCTCCCATATTTGGTCAGACATAAAATCACAAACCCGATCATACCATCTTAGGTGATTACTTAAGATCGGTTCACTAATAAAAGTCATACCAATACATAAGTCAGGCCTTTGTGAATAGTTCTACCAAGAACACAACAAGTCGTGAACGGTTATACTCAATCACACATATTGGTTGTTCATAAGATATGCAATGAATAACAAAACCAATAACGCCTGGAAATTTCCTTTTCGGTTCACAAACAAGTTTATGAACTTACTTCCTTAGAACACTTGTAAAACATTGTTCCCTAGGATGAAATCCTCACCTCATACCCATACATAATCACAATAGCATTCGAATGATTATGGCGATGTCTTATCTGCAAAGTTTAATAGTTAAGCAATAAACCTTGTATTGTATTCCTTAATACTGTGTCTATTGATAGACACATTTTTGTGTATAAATTGTACTCAATGTCTCTATTGTTAGTGCTCGATTTTTGTAATAATTTTGATGCTTTGTGTGTTTGTAGGTGTTTTTGGAGAAATACACTTGTGTGGAAAAAGTTGCTCAAAAAGTGCTATTTGGACTTCCGAAAAAAAAGAACTAAAGGCACCCTCAATTTGGATAAGGGGCACCTCAGTTGGGCACATGCTATTCGCACCCCCAGTTTCGTTAGGGGGACACCATCTTCAACATTTCAAAAATTCGTTTTGGCGGGAAAATTTTATTCTCAACTGTGTAACTTTCGATCGATTCTTGAAGGAGTTCTGGGTAGACTAAAGGGCTGAAACTTAATGGGTAGTTGTTATATGTCCTAACAAAGCTAGTATGGGTGTTTGTTTCGATCAAATTTGTCTGGATAACTTGGTTTAATCCAAACCGGGAGTTGGAGGAAAAAAATGAGCTTACACGAGTTGTGGTGAATCTAAACGTGTATTGCACGAGTTTGAGAGCCTTAATCAACACTTTGGAACGTGAAGAAGATTTATAAGGAATTTAATCCAGCTGCAGATGCGTAAAAATCAAAATCATTAATAAAAATAGAAAGAAAATATCCCGAGTAAAAGAAGATTATTTGGGATTAATGGAGGAGATTCAACGCGTGTTTTTTCTTTAAATAGATTCCCTGGGATTCCTAGAGAGGGTGTCGAGAGTCTGGGGGGCTGAGGAGAGCCAGAGAAGAAGAAATTCGAGTTTTCCCAAACTCGGTTTCTGCTACTGCTGAACATGAAGAAAACGAAGAACGGACCCGCAGAGACAGTCATTTTTTAACAGTGTCAACGACTCACAGCCGTGGGTCGTACATCAGAGGAAGACTTATTTTCCAGCGTTTGCGACACAGAGCCGTGGGTCTTAGAGCAACAGTATCAGTGACACATACTGTGGGTCGTAGTTCTCTGGTTTGTAACAAATATAATTGTTACAAACCCGGTTTTGAATTATTTTTCCATTTTCATCATTTGTAAACACCCTTTGAGCAATAATAATGATTTTTGAGCGTGTTTTCAACATGATGAGCAGCTGATTCTCCCACAACCAAGGCAATGAGGAAGCTATTTATGCATGAATAATTGGTAACTATTTTATTTTCTCTAATATTTAATTATAGTTCACTCAATCACTTCTTTTGCAGAGTTTCAAATTGTGTGCGTAATTTTCCTAATCAGTTGTGATTCAATTAGATAGGTTATGCTTTGTTTAGATAATCTATGCTTAAGGGATACAATTGATGTTTGAGAATTTGCTTGATTATTAGTGAGTTAAGATATAAAGGACTTAAAAGATAATTAGAGTTTTGGATTATTTACCATCATTAATTCATGTGTAATAGTGGAATCAGTGTCTTGGTTGTTTTCTCATACCTCTCGCCCACGTTGTTAATATTTTTGTATATAATTTTATTTAATCTTTAAATTTAATCTTCACAAGTCTGAGAGTTTGAACCTCATTACTATAACATCATTCAAAAATATTAAATCATTTTGGCGCCGCCGACGCGGATTTGTGCTTAGGTAGAATTTTTAGGTTTTTTTTCTTCTTATTTTCATTTGTTCTTTTTACGTTTCTTTGGGTGTGTCTTTGTATTACAGGTTTGAAGTTGGATACTAAAGACTTGGAATCAGAGCTTAAAGCCAAAAGAGAAGGAAAAAGACAAAGCAAAAAAAAAAAAAAAGAGCGAAAGGAAAATTAAAAAAAAAAAGAGAGAATTTTTTTTTTAGAGACCTTCCATTTTTTGTAATTATTTTTTTTATTTCTTTTCTTTTGCACTTTATTTGGACTTTGGACTTGGACAATTTTTTTTTAAACCCTAAGGAAGGGTACATTAAATATAAAATTGTTTGCAGGGAAGGACGACGATTACAATATCGTATCGGCCCCTCGGGTTCGCACATGACATAGGAGTCGTGGCCCGATTCGACTTCAGCGGTTCTGCGCTCGTCTGGTACGGGAGGTAAGCTTTCGAAACACCCGCGAAGCGGGTTTATTGTATGCCTTAAGGTGAATATATGCTGAGGATTTGAATACGGTTGTTTTAATTTCCTAGTAAAGGGAAAGGCCTGGCCAAATTAAGATAAGGACTCGGATTTCATCACCGTTTCCATCTTGCCCGCCTTAGGAAAACGAAACCAAACGCGAACCTAAGCTTAAAATTTTGACTAGAACGAGACCTATAGGGTAACGAGCTTAATAGGAAATTCGTTCGAAAAATATTGGTTACTCTTTTGAGCATACTTTGAAGTTCATGATGGTTTCTGCGAGTTGAATGCGTGACTGCGCCGCCTTATAATACCGGTGAGACCTTGGGTATCAAATCTCCTCGCAGCTTCCCTCGTCTCAATTCAACTTACTTAAACTCGGATTGATTCCAGAGAGGTTTGCTCAGATTGTAACGAATTCCTTTTCGAAAGATTAGAAGCTGGTCTAGAAACAATCTATGTGGAGCCATCATGCTTGTTTTTTGCTAGATTTTATAGGTTTGATTTGGTCGAGTCAGCCTTGTTTGTGATTGTGTAGAATTCCCTTGCAATTAAGAATGTCGAACTGGTATGATAGAAGCCAATACAATGATTATCGACCTGAATTTGAATATGGACATCATCCTTTTTATGACCATGTTGGGAATAGTGGTTGGGAACGCCATCCTTTGGAAGGATATGGGTCATACCCTGGTGAGCCCAATTACTATCCACACATGCATCAGTCTTACGAGCAAGAAGATTATAGTACTAGTTCTTCATCTCAATCAAACAATTGAAAAGTAGTCCTTTTTATGATCCCTCTGTTCCTATTCTTCCTTTAGAAGAGTCCCTCAAGAAGTTAGCTGAGTCAACGCGTAAGTTAGCTGAGATGAATAGTATAATTATAGACGAAAGAACTACAATAATGAGTGAACCTTCTTTAGAAGACAACCTCAAGCGGATAGCTGAGACGAACGAAAGAATTGCTCGAAATTACTTGAATTGCCAATATAGTGTATCCAATAATACCCTTGAGAATGAAGATAGTTATTTACATAATCAAGATAACAAGGTTAGAATTGGTAGCACTACTTGTTTTGATGAGGTTCGATCTATTTCATGTTATTATGATGAGGATAGTGTTGATGGAGAATCATACTTATGTAGAAATAGTGATCAGGAAATGGATACTCCAATTGAGCTTTACAATGACAATATTATTTCTATTTCAAATCCAAATAATTTTAATAATTATTCACCTATTCAAAAGGACGAGGATTTGACTAGAGATACCCTCGTTTTAGACGATGTAGTATTTCCTGTTTACAAAGCTGATAATGATTTAGAGGAACGAGTTTATTCTGAGAATAATGTTTTAGAGTCTAGCGATTTAGAAACAATAGTCTTAGACGAAGAAGATGAACTCGTAGAGCTTTTAAATATGAGTGAGGATGCATCACCTGAGTATAACCTAACAGAAGCAATTGACCATTTTCAGGATTCCGATGATCTAGAAATTAGGGAAATTGTAGTTAGTCTACCTAGAGACACCCAAAACTCTAAGTTTGGGGGTGATTATCATTCTCTTTGTGCTTTACCTTTAACTCTTAGAAAGTTCCCTCGTGTAGGGATTGACATTTGTGCCTCAACCATCGTACAATATTATCTCCATACACATTTTCCCGAACCTAATAATGTCCAGAAAGAAGTTCAGTCATTAGAAACCCATCCTCTGGTTGATGTGGTTTTCCCAGGATATGATACCCTTATTGACTTTGTTTTCCACCAAATAGTTTTCTTCCAAATGTGGGAACGTTTATATTTCAAATGTGTCGAATATGTAGTTGTGAGACTAAACCTAAATGCTTAGGAAATTAGAATCAACACATTTTCTTAAGAATGACTACTACCCTCACTGTGGTCAATTTTGTAAGTCAAAACTGATTGACTTAGAGGATCCTCAATTATTTAGGTTATTATTATGTGCTTCTAAATTTTTATTTGAATTTTTACAGACTCTAGGACCTAATAATTCGGATCTCACTTTTGAGGAGTTGCAGCCTAAAGAAATATATTTAGACCCTTTTATAGAACCTGAACCTGAACCATAATTAGATGTAGTTGTCTTAATCAGGAAACTAGGTAAGGGAATGCTAGTCTTGTTCATTTTCTTGGTTTACTGCAGTTTCCTTTGGTCAGCTCTATTTGGTTTTGAAGACCCATAGTTATTCCGGCTACTGTTATACGGTTCGAGTTAAATAATCCTTTCCTAAGTATGGATGAAGACAACTTAGCACTACTTTGGAGGTAACCCATGCTCATGCAACATGGTAATATCTTTCCTTAACTCTTTTTCTTCAAGTGGTAACAGTTTCTCCTTGTTCATGCTTTTAATTTTATCTTTAGAACATCGAGGACAATGTTAGATTTAAGTTTGGGGGTGGGGAAGAACTTTTTAGTTGCAATTTTGAAACGTCTAGCGTCACATGGTACCCGGTTAGCTAAGTTTACATACTGTTTCTCACCGAAAAGATAGAAATTGGAATGCTAGGGATAACAACCTTTTGAGACATTAGAGAAAAAGACATTGAGATCCTTGAAATTCAGGAGAGAACTTGTTCCTTTTAGAGGGTAACAGTGATGGACCTAACCATACATGATGGAAAGGCAAGTAGGTCAGGAAATGCCAGAAAGACAAAGCAACCTCACAATGTAGTCTTAGTTACTGGATTGCGACTCTCTCTCAGTAGAAACTTATCATCATCAACAAGCGGAGCGACATCAAAATCTATGAAGAAAGTTGAAGACGTTTTAGGTTTAGAAGCAACAATAGAAAAGAACAATTCAAAAATCAAAGTTGAAGTTATAAGATCAAATGATATAAGTTGTTAGAATCCATAATTCCAAGACATCACAAGTTGCGAAGATCCAAGTTTTGAAAGTCCTTCTCTCATGGCCATGTAAATTGTTGTCTTGTAATTTTTGTTTCCAACAAACAAAAAAAAATAATAAATAAATGAGAAAAATCATCGTTACGTTTTGTTCAATAAGGCCAAAGGGAAGTAGAAATTTATAAGTCAAGCAAGAAATCGAAGAGAAGAGTTAATTGTCAAGGTTCTATGAGGTTCGATAGTTTATCATTTACAGTTGAAGACCGAAGAAGACGTTGTTTCTACTGAGCACTATGAGAGAGTCGAAGAAAGATACATTTGGTTGCTTTGTTAGTCCGCTTTCAATCTGGCACAAGATCTTTCTAGCACTGGTTTAACTCATCACACGTAATTAGTCCAGCTATGTAGCAGATGTCCCTCTCATCTTTATCTCTCTCCTAATCTTATCCAGCTGTAAAGTAGAGGACGCATCTTACAATGTTTATCTAGATGTGTAGCGGATATCTCTTTATCTAGCAGTGTTGCGGATGTGTCTCCCCTTTTCTTCAGTCAGCTTTAGAGCTGACACCTTTAATTTCTCTGGCATTCTAGTTACTTGGAGATAGGTTGAGAATATATATGTCCTCATAGCTCTTTGGATACTTGTGACCAATTAGAAGTCATGGTTTTGTGGGTACACCTCTGGTAAACCCTCCCGAGATTAACTCGGTTTTATTTTTTGTTAGTTTTTATCGAGGACTAGCAAATAATAAGTTTCGGGGTATTTGATAGACACATTTTTGTGTCTAAATTGTATTCAATGTCTCTATTGTTATTGCTCGATTTTTGTACTAATTTTGATGCTTTGTGTGTTTGTAGGTGTTTTTGGAGAAATACACTTGTGTGGAAGAAGTTGCTCAAAAAGTGCTATTTGGACTCCCGGAAAAAAGTACTAAAGGCACCCTCAATTTGTATAAGGGTCACCTTAGTTGGGCACTTGCTATTTGCACCCCCAGTTTGGTTAGGGGGACACCATCTTCAACATTTCAAAAATTCGTTTTGGCGGAAAATTTTATTCTCAACTGTGTAACTTTCGATCGATTCTTGAAGGAGTTCTGGGTAGACTAAAGGGCTGAAACTTAATGGGTAGTTGTGATATGTCCTAGCAAAGCTAGTATGGGTGTTTGTTTCGATCAAATTTGTCTGGATAACTTGGTTTAATCCAAACAGGGATTTGGAGGAAAAACATGAGCTTACACGAGTTGTGGTGAATCTAAACGTGTACTGCACGTGTTTGGGAGCCTTAATCAACACTTTGGAACGTGAAGAAGATTTATAAGGAATTTAATCCAGCTGCAGATGCGTAAAAATCAAAATCATTGATAAAAAAAAAAAAAAGAAATATCCCGAGTAAAAGAAGATTATTTGGGATTAGTGGAGGAGATTCAACGCGTGTTTTTCTTTAAATAGTTTCTCTAGGATTCCTAGAGAGGGTGTCGAGAGTCTGGGGGGCTGAGGAGAGCCAGAGAAGAAGAAATTCGAGTTTTCCCAAACTCGGTTTCTGCTGCTGCTGATGATGATGAACATGAAGAACACGAAGAACGGACCCGCAGGACATTCGTTTTTTAACAGTGTCAACGACTCACAACCGTGGGTCATACATCAGAGGCAGACTTATTTTCCAGCATTTGCGACACAGAGCCGTGGGTCTTAGAGCAACAGTATCAGTGACACATACTGTGGGTCGTAGTTCTCTGGTTTGTAACAAATATAATTGTTACAAACCCGGTTTTGAATTATTTTTCCATTTTCATCATTTGTAAACACCCTTTGAGCAATAATAATGATTTTTGAGCGTGTTTTCAACATGATGAGCAGCTGATTCTCCCACAACCAAGGCAATGAGGAAGCTATTTACGCATGAATAATCGGTAACTATTTTATTTTCTCTAATATTTAATTATAATTCACTCAATCACTTCTTTTGCAGAGTTTCAAATTGTTTGCGTAATTTTCCTAATCAGTTGTGATTCAATTAGATAGGTTATGCTTTGTTTAGATAATCTATGCTTAAGGGATACAATTGATGTTTGAGAATTTGCTTGATTATTAGTGAGTTAAGATATAAAGGACTTAAAAGATAATTAGAGTTTTGGATTATTTACCATCATTAATTCATGTGTAATAGTGGAATCAGTGTCTTGGTTGTTTTCTCATACCTCTCGCCCACTTTGTTAATATTTTTGTATATAATTTTATTAAATCTTTAAATTTAATCTTCACAAGTCTGAGAGTTTGAACCTCATTACTACAACATCATTCAAAAATATTAAATCATCTATCTAGAGATCAAATATGCTTCGCAATTTTGTTTTCTATATGCACGACTTGAAAGATACGTTAGGGAATGAAACAGTTCAAGTCAAATATCACTAACCTCGAGTGGAAGGATGATTATTGTCGTTGTAGTTCCTTGCTTCTTCACGTCTTCAAGACTTCGCAATACTTGTAATGTCTCATATCCTAATACTTTCAAGCTAACTTATACGAAGTTGACTCTAGTACATAATCAAGTGAATCTTAACATGAGTTTTGGTTCACTAAAATATGACAACCAAACTTGATATACCAACGCTTGGTGGGTTCAACCGAGCAATGCTTTAACAAGATTACATTGTGAAGAAAGATACAACTCTTGGATATATTTCCATTGATTGAGTCTGACTGTCTAGTTGATTTTCTTAGAATTATATTGGAGTTAGTCCATATATATTGCTAAGGGAAATATTGGGTGTGGTTGTTAGACCCCTGCTTTTTCAATTGGTAATAGAGCACGCAAACACATTTAAGACCTTATAAGTCTGTGTTTGTAGTGATCTGACTATATGGACATTTTTGCTATCTCTAATAAACGCATAACAAGAGACAAAAGTTCTGTTTCGATGAAATCTATTAAAGAGAAAGACTTATCGATCTCTCGTGCAAATGAATATTCTGTTCCTACGAAACAGACATGTATTGATAAGTGTTACCCCTATTACCTTTTAAACGAGTCTGACTCTGTTGAAGAAAGGGAAGCAGCCAAAGAAAGTGAAATGATTCTAAAACTTGTTAGAATCCAGGCTGATAAAAACAATCGGCTGAAAAATAAAATCATGTTCTCATTGGTATAACAAGGGATCATGTTCTTCAAATTAAGGCTCTACGTGAGGCCAAACTCAAGGAGAATGCATTGGAAATTGAATATCTATTGACTAAACTTTCTATTCAATGCAAAGGATGTTCTAAAGAGTCCACTATACCAATCACTTCTGTCCCAACTGTGAATTCAGTTCTAGAAGTTAAGCCACATTCTCTTCCTATTGGAAAAAATGTGCTTGTATCTTCCTCAAATCAAGGAACCACCACTTTCATTGGAAGGAATAAATCTCCTAACGATGGTGTCAAGTCCATATGTCTCTTTTGTGACTCAAAAATGCATTTTGAACACAAGAGCAAATCTAGATTGAATGACAACTATATTGTTCGACTTCAACACACCTTGGATTCAATTCTTGAAGGTGTAACTGACATTCGTACGTCTAAACGAATCGGTTTTATCACTTGCCCTGTGAATCCTTCCAGGAAATTCAGTACAATTTGTTCCTCAAATGTCCATATTGGTAATAGTAATCTTTGCACAAATCGTCCAAGAAGTTTCAAGGAGGATCTTCTTCGTTTAAAAAGGGAGATGCAATTGTTCTTGATGAGAAGAAGGTATCAGAAGAAGGAAGCAAAAATGGAGATGTGAAAGACAACCTAAATTTGATAATTCAAGGATACAAAGAGCTCATAAACAGGCTGTCAAATTCCTCTGATCAAAACCCTTCAGGTAAGAATCCATACTATGCATCTTATTTTGATGATAGTGAGCTTTATGATAACTTTTCACACCAAAAGGTTTCTCCTCCAAAAATAAGGAAAATGAGGTTTAACGGTGAAAAATGTTCACTTAATGAGAACAATGCTCATACTTGTGCTAATTAATCACAAGGTTGAAACCTCACTCACAAAAATCCTGGTTAAGTGAGATATGGTCAGGGATACTTTGTGGAAAAATGTTCTCTATTTGGTCGAGCTATTTTCTTGTCGTTCTTAGCTGGATTATATGTTGTATACATTTTTGCACAAGTATCGTTATCCTTCTTGAGTCTTGTTCTTGTGATTGTCTTTTTGATTAGCTTTATTTCTTTCCCATGAATTTTTAATGGGTCAAAATGCTTCTATTATGCTCTAAATTTTCCTCTTGAGAGAATATAAAATTTATTGAGAGATTTGTGAAAATATTCACTTAGCTATTGATTTGCAAACATTTTTTCCTTGGTTTTGACCTTTTTAGTATTTTTTGTGTTTATGGGTTGATAAGCACATAAGTGCTACATTTTTTACCCATATTTATATTAGCTAGGACTCGATCTTTTGTCTAATAACATTATTTTAGTGCTTCTGTAGAAAGCACAAGTAAATCCGTTCACTCGGAAATAAATGGCGAAATGCGAAGCTGAATGGCACTTGAGGCGAAAAGCACCAAACCAACTCACTGTACCAAAGAGATAGGCTTATGGTGGTCGCACCACTAGAGCCTTGTCACTGCCAAATAATGCAATTGTAGGATCAGAATCTCGCAGCAATAATGTCTCAGCAAAATTATCAACAAAACAACACAACAGCGTCGCAGAACAATTTCAGAAATGACATAATAAACGACGTCAGCTAAAATCATGAGAAAAATGTGATAGTCCTGCGAAAATTAGAGAGTTTGCGAAGAATAACATTTGTAAGGATGCGAGAATGTCGCAAGACATATCCGAAAATAAAGGACATATTAGCTGTCATCCACTATATAATTCCCTATAAATAACCACTCAGTTGTAAAGGAAAAGGGGAGATCTTTTTCTGAGTGAGAAGCAAGTAAATAGGAGAGAGAAAATCTAGAGCAGTGGATATTTTTGATTCCTTTATCTTTTTTTGTAAGATTGTTCAAAGATTGATCAATAAAATTAAAATTGTTAATCTAAAATGAGTTGAATGCTAATGAAATCTTGTGAGGGGTGTAGTGTAGGATTTCCTGCAACTACATAATGACGCTAGAAACAGGGAGGCTGAAGATCGAAAGTTGAAGATTGTTGTTGAGATTGTTCAAATCAAGAAAGTGATTAAACAAATCAGTGAACCAGTTAAAAGAAAAATGATTAGAGTCAATGAAAATGACAAAAGATTGGAGTGTAATATGATAACAAAAACAATGGTTAATGGATTCCATGAAAACATCAAAGGAAGGATACATAAACGAGATTTTGAAGGAAGGAAGGTTATGGCGGTAGAAAAGACATCACCCTTGAAAGATTGGGAAAAACAAAAATTCACATTCATGGCAACAGAAATACCAAAAGAAAATTTGAACCACACATCTCCATTGGTTATTACAGTACCTATTACGCGAAAAGAGAAGGGGAGAACAACAAAATCAACGGAAGAATGGACATTGAACAGAACTTTAATCGACACAGGAAGTTCAGTGGATATAATATATTATCATGCGTTCAGGGGAATGGGATTTAAAGATGAAGAAATGTCCAGTTCAACATATCTTGTTCATGGATTTAGAAAATCCACAACAAAACCTAAAGGAGAAATAGTGGTATGAATTCCACTAGGAGAAATCGAAACACACATGACACTATACGAGTGGATATGGAATCGCCATATAATATGTTGCTAAGAAGACCATGGATACATGCGATAAAAGTTGTAGTATCAACGTTGCATCAATGCATTAAATTCCCCACACCAAATGGAATAGGTGAAATCAGAGGAGATGTTGACAATGCGAAATTATGTCATCAAATTGAAGTAAAGCCTTATGAAGGACGAGCAAAAAAGAAACAATTTCGCAGAAAGTTGGCAAAGGAGGCAAAGAAAGAAGAAGAATTTAGAGTGTACACGATAAGGGCAAAAAAAGGCAGGGGAATACCCAGCGAAATTTCGGAAGAAGGAGAAAAACCTGTGAAAATAATAAAAGAACCAACACCAATGGGAGAACCCAAGTCCAGTTACACTGCCGCAGAACCAACAAAAGAAGTAAACGTTGGGACTATAGAAGAACCTCTAATATTGAGAATTGGAACCAAGATGGATGTAGAAGAAGAAGAAAGAACTGTTAACCTTTTGCGAGAATATAAAGACATTTTCGCAGGGAGCATCGATGAGATACCGGGAATGGATCCATCAATTGCATGTCACAAGCTGGAGATTAACAAGAATGTGAGACCATTTAAATAAAGAATAAGAAAAATCTCAACAGCCTACCATTCCCAAATAGAAGAAGAACTACAGAAAATGCTTGATGCAGGAATTATAAGAGAAGCTAAATACCCAGAGTGGATAGCAAACATGGTCATTGTTCCAAAGAAAAACAAAGGAATAAGGATTTGCATAGATTTCACTGATTTAAACAAAGCCTGCCCTAAAGATAGTTTTCCGTTACCAGATATTCCTCAAATGGTGGAATACGCAGCGGGAAATGATAGGGTATCGTCTTTAGATGGGTACAAAGGATATAACCAGATCCCTCTCGCTGAAGAAGATCAAGAGCATACTGCTTTTTTCGCCCCTAGAGGTTTATATTGTTACACGAAAATGCCATTTGGTTTGCGAAATGCGGGAGCGACATACCAAAGAATGATAGAGAAGGTGTTCGCGAAATGGATACACAAAACATTAGAAGTATACGTGGACGACATGTTAGTAAAGAGTAAAGAAGCCAAAGACCATGTACAGGACCTGAGGGAGATTTTTGAACAAATGCGGCAGTATACATTAAACTGAATCCTGAGAAGTGTACTTGGAGTTGCATCGGGAAAATTTTAGGCTACATTGTATCAAAGGAAGGAATACAGGTTGATCCAGAAAAAGTGCAAGCAGTTCGTGACATGCCAACACCAGCAACAATAAAAGATACAGAAGTTGAATGGACTTTTAGCTTCGCTAGGGAGATTCATTTCGCGATCATCAGACAAATGCAAGTATTTTTTCGATATACTCAAGAAGGGTGCGAAATTCAAATGGACTGATGAATGCGAAAAACTTTTCAAGGGATCAAAGAACATCTTATGAATACATCTATTTTACAAAAACAGAATCAGGAGAAGAATTATTAATCTATCTTGCGACGACGTCGCATGCATTAAGTGTCGTGTTATTGCGAATAGACGCAGGAGTGGAGAAACCCATCTATTACATTAGCAAAACTTTTAACTGCCGAGAAGAATTACTCAAAGATTGAGAAGCTAATCTTAGCATTAGTTTATGCATCATTTAAGCTCCGCATATATTTTCAAGCGCACAAATAAAGGTATTAACAAAAGTACCAATTGAATCAGTGATGAAGAATTCAAAAAGATCAGGAAGAGTGGAGAGATGGAATGGGGCCACTTTGATATTAAATATGAAATTTTGTCTTCACCAAAATCACAAGTTGTTGCAGATTTCTTGGCAGAATTTCCTTTAGAAGAAGATGAAGCGGTAGAAGAAATGATGGATATAGAAGAAGAACACGGAGATCCAAAAGACTTATTAACAGAACCAAATAGATGGGAGATATTGGTAGATGGATCATCAAATGGAGAAGGAAAGTGTTGGAATTGTTTTAATTTCGCCAGAAGGAGTGAAGATGGCTTTTTCATTCAGATTGGAATTCGCATCCACTAATAACGAAACGGAATATGAAGCTGTGATACATGCCTTAAAGTTCGCAATAGAAATGAAACTAGAAAATGCCAGGATCACTAGTGATTCGCAGCTAGTTATTCGCCAAATAAAGGGAGAGTACACTACAAATGAACCATCCTTGAAGAAATACAAGAAGCTCGTTGAAGAATTGTCAGCGAAAACCCAAAAAAAATAAAATGGAGGCACATTTCAAGGAAGGATAACAGACTCGCAGACGCTTTTGCTTTCATCTCAAGCATGATGACAGATCCAACTGCGAGATGCATAAAAATACAGACACTTCTGTCACCATCAATCAATAAAGAAGAAGAAGAAGTGGATGATGATAGACGGTGGAGAAGAAGAACAAACGAACAATATCGCAGATTGGAGAACAGAACTTCATGCATATTTGGCGAAAGGAGAAACACCAAGAAATAGATTGGAAGCACACAAGTTAAAAAGCCGCGCAACAAATTATGAATTAAGAGATGGGCTGCTATACCGAAAATCCTTTAATGGACCATCACTCAGATGTTTGACACGAGAAGAAGGAGAAAAGGTGCTAAAAATGTTACATAGTGGGGATGCTGGCAATCATAGCGGGGGAAGATCTTTGGCACATAGAGCAAAAATGCAAGGCTATTACTGGCCATACATGCACGAAGATGCAAAACAAATATCAAGACGTTGCGAAGATTGTCAGCGGCATGGAAAGAAAATACATGCACCTGGAGCACCATTGTCATCTTCAACCATGTGTGGCCTTTTGGAAAGTGGGGCTTAGATATTGTGGGGCCATTTTTACCAGGATCTGGACAAAGAAGATACTTAATAGTCGCAACAGATTATTTCACAAAATGGACAGAAGTGAAGGCAGTACAGCATATTCGCGACAAAGATATCTTTACATTCATATTCGAAAATATCATTTGCAGATTCGGAATTCCTGCGCAGTTGGTATCTGATAATGGGAAACAGTTTGAAGGACAGAACATAGAAATGTTACTTAATGCATTTAAGATAAAATGTGGAAAGTCTACTCCTTTGTATCCACAAGCTAATGGGCAGGTAGAGGCAACAAACAAAACAATTGCAGATATATTAAAGAAGAAATTAGAAGGACATCATAGAGCATGGTGCGAACAAGTACATAATGCAGTATGGGCTTATAATACAACTAGAAGAGAAGCTACTGGAATGTCACCTTTTTGTTTAACATACGGAGTTGAAGCGGTGTTACCAACAGAAGTTGTTATTCCGACAACAAAGAGAGAAGCTTGGGAGAAAAATCTTAGTGTTTGATCTTAAGCAAACTTGATGAATTAGAAGAAAAAGAGAAAGAGCTTTACAACATATGGAGAATTATCAGCGAAGATTAGCCCGAGAATATAATAAACGTGTCAAAGTACGCGAATTCCAACCAGGAGATTTAGTTCTGCGAGAGACACCAATATATCAGCGAGAAAATGGTGGAAAGTTAGCGAAAAAATGGGATGGACCTTACATCATTAAGGAGATAGTTGGAACAGGAGCTTATAAATTAATGGATCCAGAAGGTAGAGATGTTGGTCATAGACTTGACAGACCATGGAACAGATTGTACTTAAAAAGATATTATCCGTAAGAAGCTTTGAGAAGTTATGGATTCTGAAAGAATAGTTGCGAGATTATTCATATCAAAACAAGATCATGATGTGCGAAACTTTCGCAGAGATAATCATAGAACAATGACATAAAAGAAAGGGGCGAACCTTTATGGCGTACACCCTAGTTCGCGAATAAAATTTCGCAAGAGGCAAATGTAAGACCTAAAGTACGTCATATAAGGGGGTACCTGTTGCATGGCTCAGGGAAAGGCTACACCGCCACCGGAACCTGAGTCATGGAGATTTGGGGTCAATAAAGCCCATCCGGGAGAGGCACCTTGGATTCTCAGCTTAAGCATATGACTTAGGTTGGGCGACTAAGGTAATAAGGACTCTCCCAAGGAGTGCAGAATCTGATCAAGGCGCCGAGGTACACGGTTGAGTCAAGAGTGCCAGGGGCGTCTGGAGCGTACCTTGCCATTCTTGACAAGTCTTGGCTTATACTGCACTCGGCCCGAAGAAAACCCCACTTAGGGTGCAGTCTCGTAACCATAAACCCTATAGGTAAAAGGGATAAGAGGCTGCGAAAACAACTGGTTGTTGTTAAGACTGGATGGGAGGAGCTAACCTTGTATGGTAGAAGTACGCCTCCTTGAAGGGGCAACCAGGGGGAGATAAGGGCGGCACCCTCCATTAGGGAGCTGATAAGTGTCTTAAGACGCAAATGTCATGAGGCTTTTTACTCGCAAGGGTATTAAGGCTTGTCATATTTGTGCAACAATCCTGAAGAGGCAATAATACTAAGAGAAAAAGATAAGACGAGATCAATGGGTTTTCGCATGAAAGTGCGAAGACGTCCTGCGATTTCGTCGCAAGACGGCAATGTAATGGGGCTTTATTTTCGCAAGAATATTTAGGCCTATCATATTGTCGCAACATTCCTGAAGAGGCAATAATACAAAAGAAAAAGTTAAGGCAAGATCAATGGGTTTTTGCATGAAAGTGCAAGGACGTCCTGCGATTTTGTCGCAATGACAAGAGGTGGCATAATAAGACCTTTAATTAGGAAGGCAAAATAAGACCACATGACAAAACAAAATATTTATGTATTCATAACAGATCATTTCTCGCAAGAAAGATAATGAGAGGCAAGTATGGGAATCAGTAAACAAGAGGCATTATCTTTCTCGCCAGCAAAATACTAAAAGAGAAAATTAATTCCAAAGTTGGTTGAAGAATATTATTCGCAAGAAATAATAAAGATGAAACAATTCAAGAAGATAGAACTAGATAAGAAGCTCATGCTTCAGTATTAATTCCAGTAGAAGGAGATAATGGACGCTCTTCGCCAATGTTCTCATTATCGCCAACCTCTTCTTCATTTCGATTCTGATCTTCACCAACAATAATTCCTTTGAGAGGGACTTCTTTTTCGCCGCCACCTTGATTATCGCCAGCAATTACTTCTTTAGAAGAGATTTCTTTTCGTTTTCATCTTGATTAGCACCAGCAGTTGCTTCCTTAGAAGGGATCTCTTCTCCATCTTCCAAAAGACTATTCTCTCCACCACTTTCATAATCATAATCACTGTCAGCAGGACGAGGAATTTCATCATCATCTACTTCCAAAGGTTCGATTGATGTAGGAGGAAGATTTGGACAATAAAATATCATTTACAAGGACTTCAGCCCGGAGATGAACTTGACGAAGAAGTGCTCTCTGATGATTCCTATCTTGAATATCCTTAAAGTAAGCAAGATAATCAAGTCTTCTTTCTGCTCGGTCGCGAGAACCAGTAAGGACAGAGACGAGTAGTGCATTTTCTTTGCGAATTTTGGCATATTTAGCCTCCAAAACAGAAATGGAGGAATGAAGATTTTTCTCAGACTCTGCGAAAAGTAGAATACAAAATTTCAGTAAGATGAAGAACTCAAAAAGATATGACAAAGAAAAGATAGTTAAGGCAGTCAAACTATTATGACTACCTTCCTTTTGCGAAATAAGGTGTTGAATCAAGGTCAGACAACTATTCTCCCAACGGTCCATCGCATCATCAAATTTATCTCCAACTAAACCTTTAAGTCGAGACTGAAGATTTTTCTCTTTAGAAATAAGAAAGGCATTTTTCTTCGCAAGAGAAGAATAAGATTCTTCTAATTTGGAATATTGTTCTTTAAGTTGATTCGCCTTTACACTTAAAGCTATTCTACCTTGAATGAGTGTATCTCTTTCAGCGATAGATGACTCTGTTACTTCTTTAAGTTCATTTCTCAAAGAGCGAAGAGATTGTTCTTGGTCATCACATACTTTCTGAAGGATGCTAAGTTGTTGCGAAGATATCGCCATCTTATTTAAACAAATTCGCTTCTCTTGAGATAGAGTTTTATTCTCATCTGATAAAGATTCATCCCTAGATTAGCTTTAGTTAAAGAATAAGAGAGGCGAGATATTTCATTACTTAATAATCTTGCCTCCGAACTAATTGGGTATTTTTATTAGTAAGGTTATTTATATGATCAACAGAGTATGAATAGAGGTTATCTAATTGGTTATATTGATCCATCAAAATATCTTTATCAACACGGCTTCTTCAACAGCAGATTCAAATTGATATCTCTCCATTATTCGTTTCTGGTTTAAGGCTTAACATGCGAAAGAGAGATTTCAAGGATAATTAAATATTCAAAGGATAAAATCATTAGAAAGACAAATTGAAGACCTAGATAAGGAAAACATACCTCTCAGTTCATCATTCTTCTTGCGAAGATTATCGCGATCCAACAAAACATTCTGGAGCTTTTGATTTTCGAGACGAAGAGTATTACACTCTTTTCCAAAGCTTTTTGCGAAGCAGCTCTGTCAGAGCCAAAATACTTGCTCAGAATTTCGTAAATACCAGACTTGACAGGATCAATGGAAGACTTCTTGCCATCATCCAGGACCTCAGACAAAACTTTGAAAGCAATATCTATTCCTTCCACGGTTTCTTTCGAAAAAGGAAGAGGCTCAGGTAGAGAACTGGCAATGATAGAAGGTTGAGAAACATTATCAATAGGAAGAGAAGGAGTTTCATTCACAGAAGGATTAATAAGGGGGGTTTCAATCATTGAAAGATCAGTTGAAGAAATGAAATCTGAGGCAGCCTTTTCGCGAATTGGAGATAATGGTTTGACTTGGGAAGATGTCGCGGGAGATTTAGAAGAAATAAGTAAGTGGAATGGAACAGAGGTTTCAACGGTTTTAAGGTGGATAGACTTCTTGAGAGGTCTGTTGGCATCCTTATCACCCTTCGAATCACAATCCAGATAAGAAACAGAGGCAACAATATTGTTATTAGAAAAGAATAATGTTTCTTACTACCTTCTGATTTGCGGACTTTCTTTTTTGTACAACAATCTTTTGCTACGATTTGGGAATATTAGGGTTCTGAACCGTAAATTTGGTGTTAGAGGCATTTTTGCTGAAATAACAACAGTATGGGAATCACATAAGCAGCATCATCAAATAAAGCAGTAAGCAAGATCAATTTCAGCAAAACCCATAATAAAGAAAAAAGAAAACTAACCTCGACGAATCCATGAAAAACACCAGCAGGAGGATTAATTAGTAAAAATTAAGAAAGTTACGAACAGTGAAGATCTTCAGAGGGAACAATATGGAGATAAAGAAGAAAATAAAAAGAGTAAAAGAAGAAGAAAGAAGAAAAGTTGCAATGGCAGAATTTTCGGAAGAATAATAGAGTTGCAGAGATGAGAGAATAAAAAGAGAAGAGAAAGTAAAAAGAAAATGGAAATAATAGTAAGAAGAATATATAGAGAGGATTTTCTGCTTGAAGAAATAAACACCATTAATACGAAAAGACGTGAGCGGTTAAAAAGCAGCGGTTACAGAAGACGTGTCAAGAAATAGATAGAAGAAAGGATACGTGTGATAGATGCAGAATATGAAGAGATGAACAGTTGCGACATTTCTCACATCGTTCTCTACTTTGCAGAGAAGATATGAGAAGAGGCAAGATGTAGGATCAGAATCTCGCAGCAATAATGTCTCAGCGAAATTATCAACAACACAACACAACAGCATCGCAGAACAATTTCAGAAATGACATAATAACGACGTCAACTAAAATCATGAGAAAAATGTGATAGTCTTGCGAAAATTAGAGAGTTTGCGAAGAATAACATTTGTAAGGATACGAGAATGTCGCTAGAAATATCCGAAAATAAAGGACAGATTAGCTATCATCCACTATATAATTCCCTATAAATAGCCACTCAGTTGTAAAGGAAAAGGGGAGACCTTTTTCTGAGTGAGAAGCAAGTAAATAGGAGAGAGAAAATCTAGAGCAGTGGATATTTTTGATTTTCTTTATCTTTTCTTGTAAGATTGTTCAAAGATTGATCAATAAAATTAAAATTGTTAATTTAAAATGAGTTGAATATTAATGAAATCTTGTGAGGGGTGTAGTGTAGGGTTTCCTGCAACTACAGCAACATTTTGTGGTTGACCCAATAATGCGAAGTCCACTGGTGGCTAAGAAGAACAAATGGGTACAAAAGGTGTTGTTAACTAACATGGTGTATGACATTCCAGTGAGCTCCACTAGTGGCTTAGGCAAAGGACGTGGCAGACTCTTGACCACATACTCATTTCTTAAGCATCAATTACGTCTCAGTACTTTCATTTCTCAAGCAGGTGGATTAAAAGAAAAAGAACACAAATGGAAACAAGAGGAGAATGAATACGGTCAGTTCTGAGATGGGTTAGAGCAGCCGAGTAATGATGGGATATGGCGAAACAGTTGTTGCTGATGGTGATAAAGCTAATGGCTATGGAGTCTCGTCATTTTTTTGTTGGTTTCACAACAACATTAGATGGACCTGGTGGAGTTCAAGACTGCAAGGAAGATGGAGTTGGATTCAAGGGTTTTCCTATGAGTGTTGCCGAGAGGGAGATGGATTGGCTGATCTATGTGCAGTCGGTGAAAACAGTGGAGAAAAAGGCTTGGTTAATGGATCTGCGTCTTGACTAAATGGTTTCATGCAGTTGCATATCGAAGGCCAGTTGAAGGTGTGACAAGACATCATCGACGGAGTAATGGAGAGTTTGGGTACATTGCAGAGCTAAGAACAAAGCTACAGAGTGAGTTTCATCAGCAGCAGGTGAAAGAGAAGAAGGAAAAGAACAGTTGAGAGTCAACGACAGTCGTTGATTGACTGTCACTTTTCTTCCCTTTGCATCAGTTTTTCTGCAACAGTGCCGGATTATAGTTTCTTTGTGACGTCTTCTTAGTGTTGCAAATCTATGTTTTAATAAAAATTCATCTTTGCAAACACCTTTGAGCAATGAAATTAAATTTTGAGTGTGTTTCCAACATGATGAACTAAACCCAACACTGGGACAACGGAGGAAGCTGTTTTTCACCCATGTGGTAATTCTATTTAATTCCTTTATGACTGTTTGCACTATTATAATTGATTTATGATTTTTCTTGATTATTTGTGATTTTGTCTGATGTCGCATGCTTAGCCTTAGGTACTTTTGATGCGTCATGCTTGTGATTTACATACAATTCTTTATAAAATATACCTTGGCAAAGATTTAGAGTCGATATTTGTTATTTTATGAGCTTTAATTGTCCGGAATTAATAGTTGAACCGCATGAATGTGAAAATTGGTGGAATACCGAGTCCCAGTCATCTCTTCATCCTTCTACTATTTTGTGTATATATTTTCTTATTTTTATTTATTTTCATTTATTTAAGCCTAAAATCAATTTCAACAAAGACCGAGTGAACGATAACCTTTACCACTATATAAAATTTGATCAATTTTTGGCACCGCTGCCGGGGAGCGGTTGTGGAGTATTGTGATTGGTATTTTTTATTTTGTAAATATATTTTTATTTTTATTCTTTTGTACAGTATTCTTTTTATTTTTAAGGATTTCTTTTTCCTTTTGACTTGTTTTGTGCTTCAGAATTTTATTTCAGGAGCCTTTTTGAGAACGATGAATGCTTTGCGCGAGACGTCGTTTATGACGCTTGGTGAATATAAGTATGGGTCACTGTATATGGAAGTTCTTGATTATAATCGTCTCAGGTATGAAACTTGGAATCTACGTAATTTCGTTATGGGTGGTTATTCAGATGAGTATCAACCTCAATACCATGAGGGTGAAAATGAACTTGACGCTACAAGTGATTTTAGGAATTATGATACTGATATAATATCTGAATCTATTGTATCTTACCCAACTCATGATCATTTAACTGATTATTTGTCTATTCAAAAGGACGAGAGTTGTGTTAGAGACGCCATTTATTCAGATAATGATGATTTAGAAGAACATATTTATACAGAAGATACTATTGTTGAGTCTGATGACTTAGAGACAGTAGACGTGCATAATGAGATATTCTCTAATCATTTAAATAATGAGTTTCCTGTAAGTCACTTAGTTGCAGATAACGATGAGGTGATTATTCCTGATATTGTTGCTCCATTGTGCACTTGTTATTCTGATCCATCTAGTGATTTTCTGAATGCTGATGTGAATGTTGAACATATTGATATTGGTCAGATAACTTGTGTCGATGATTTTGAGCCTTTATCTGTTTGTTTAGCCCACTTTTCTGATTCCGATGACCCTATGATTATTGATATTATCAATGCATTGCGACCTCCAATAGTTAATCAAGGTAACTCAACAGCGGAAGTTATTTCCGCAGACTTAGAACCAGATTTAAGAGTTACTGATTTTGATAAACTTGAACCACAATATGCATACTTAGGCTATTATGCTGAGTTTGATGATTCTTTTCCTTTTGAAAATGTCGATTCATTACCTCCTCTGATTTCTAGTGAAGATAATGTGTCGACCGAATGTATTTCAGCTGATTTAGAACCTGATTTAGAGTATGCTTCCCAAATAAAAAATAAGATACATTCTATGTTTGTTGTCCATGTGAGCGATTTATTTATCACGACTAAGGACTATTTTCTATTGGGAATAAATTTACACTTCTTTTTGGAGGTTTATAGTGCTTGCAGGTTCAGATTCGCGGCAGACTTGATTTGCTGGAGTGATCCCCAACTTTTCAGACTATACATATATACTTTGCAGTTTACTTTGGTGCAACCTCACCTTGTTTGAGGTTCTTTATGTGCGCAAACGTGGATACAAAGATTATGCTTTATGGGAGTCAACCCATACGATTTTGCTTCATGGGAGTCAACCCATCAGATTTGTTTTCTTTCCTCTATCTTTTATTTGTTTGCTTGAATTTCACATCTTTAATTTTTACGTTGGATGACTCAATTACATTGAGGACAATGTAATGTTTAAGTGTGGGGGAGTGGCATTTTCGTTAGGCTTTTCTTTTTTTTTTCTTTTTAAAAAAATGCATATTATGACCAGCTGTGTAGCGGGACTAAAAAAAAAGAGATGATCGATCAGCTGTGTAGCGGGTCTTAAAAAAAATAAAAAAAAATTATCGTTATGATTTTTAGGGTTATGACCAGCTGTGTAGCGGGTCTTGTGTATGATATTTGTCATGACCAGCTGTGTAGCGGGTCTTGTGTATGGTATTTCAAATTTTCATTTTATGACCAGCTGTGTAGCGGGTCTAACTCTCTCTTATGATATGACCAGCTGTGTAGAGGGTCAATTCTTTATTTTGCTTGAAGACCAGCAAAATATAAGTGTGGGGGTGTTGATAAGCACATAAGTGCTACATTTTATACCCATATTTATATTAGTTAGGACTCGATCTTTTGTCTAATAACATTATTTTAGTGTTTCTGTAGAAAGTACAAGTAAATCCGTTCACTCGGAAATAAATGACGAAATGAGAAGCTGAATGGCACTTGAGGCGAAAAGCACCAAACCAACTCACTGTACCAAAGACATAGGCTTATGGTGGTCGCACCACTAGAGCCTTGTCACTGCCAAACAACGCAACATTTTGTTGTTGACCCAATAATGCGAAGTCCACTGGTGGCTAAGAAGAACAAATGGGTACAGAAGGTGCTGTTAACTAACATGGTGTATGACATTCCAGTGAGCTCCACTAGTGGCTTAGGCGAAGGACGTGGCAGACTCTTGACCACATACTCATTTCTTAAGCATCAATTACGTCTCAGTACTTTCATTTCTCAAGCAGGTGGATTAAAAGAAAAAGAACACAAATGGAAACAGGAGGAGAATTAAAACGGTCAGTTCTGAGATGGGTTAGAGCAGCCGAGTAATGATGGGTTATGGCGAAACAGTTGTTGCTGGTGGTGATAAAGCTAATGGCTATGGAGTCTCGTCATTTTTTGTGTTGGTTTCACAACAACATTAGATGGATCGGTGGAGTTCAAGACTGCAAGGAAGATGGAGTTGGATTCAAGGGTTTTCCTGTGAGTGTTGCCGAGAGGGAGATGGATTGGCTGAGCTATGTGCAGTCGGTGAAAACAGTGGAGAAAAAGGCTTGGTTAATGGATCTGCGTCTTGACTAAATGGTTGCTGGAAGTTGCATATCGAAGGCCAGCTGAAGGCGACGGAGTAATGGAGAGTTTGGGTACATTGCAGAGCTAAGAACAAAGCTGCAGAGTGAGTTTCATCAGCAGCAGGTGAAAGAGAAGAAGGAGAAGAACAGTTGATAGTCAACGACATTCGTTGATTGACTGTCACTTTTCTTCCCTTTGCAACAGTTTTTCTGCAACAGTGCTGGATTATAGTTTCTTTGTGACGCCTTCTTAGTGTTGCAAATCTCTGTTTTAATAAAAATTCATCTTTGTAAACACCTTTGAGCAATGAAATTAAATTTTGAGTGTGTTTCCAACATGATGAACTAAATCCAACACTGGGACAACGGAGGAAGCTGTTTTTTACCCATGTGGTAATTCTATTTTAATTCCTTTATGACTGTTTGCACTATTATAATTGATTTATGATTTTTCTTGATTATATGTGATTTCGTCTGATGTCGCAAGCTTAGTATTAGGTACTTTTGATGCGTCATGCTTGTGATTTACATATAATTCTTTATAAAATCTACATTGGCAAAGATTTAGAGTCGATATTTTTTATTTTATGAGCTTTAATTGTCCGGAATTAATAGTTGAACCGCATGAATGTGAAAATTTGTGGAATCCCGAGTCCCAGTCATCTCTTCATCCTGCTACTGTTTTGTGTATATATTTTCTTATTTTTATTTATTTTCATTTATTTAAGCCTAAAATCAATTTCAACAAAGTCCGAGTGAACGACAACCTTTACCAATATATAAAATTCGATCATGGGTCAAGGTTGTGTTCGTACGGGTACCCATGTTACTTTTCATGAACCAACTATAGAAACCCTAAAATTTCCCTAAAAACCATTTATATACTTGTCTTTTTTAGATTAATTTATCTCTCTCAAGGTTTTCTCTTATCAAGAATGTCTTCTCCTCCTTGTTCTTGGGATTTGACAGAAGATTTTGTTAATAATGCTACATATTTCGGTTTTGATGGGAAGAAGAAAAGAATCATTTTAGATGCTGACGAAATCAATCCTAATGTATCATGCTATTATGCATATACTCATAAAGATGTTGAAAAGGTTGAGATGGTCTATGCTGAAGTGATTCATGATTTTCTCAAATACTTTAAGAAGGAAAAACTGCAAATTGTTGATACTATGAAGGGTCTCGATGTGTTAAAAACTGAGTTGAAAAAGGTTAACTCTGATACAGTGTGGTGTTCAAATTTGGACTAGGTCCCGGGGTTTTTCTACATTTGCGGTTCCTCGTTAACAAAACTTCTGGTGCTTGTGTTATTTCTTTTCCGCATTACATTTTCTATATAATTGAGATGCCACAGGTTGTGCGTAAGTTCAACCAATTTTGAATCCAACCTTTGGTTGTTGATATAAATTAATTGACACTTGAACATTGGTCTTTGGTACCGTTCAAGTAGTTTCACATAATAATCAGGCTCGCAGATTTCTATTTGTTTGATTTGCTGATTACATTGTGAAACAGAGATACAACTCTTGGATATATTTCCATTGATTGAGTCTGACTGTCTAGTTGATTCTCTTGGAACTGGAGTTAGTCCATACAGATTGCTAAGCGACATATTGGGTGTGGTTGTTAGAACCCCGCATTTTCACTTTATCGACTTCAACCACATGCATAATATTTTTCTCTCTGGAAAAAGAAAGTATAAGAAGCAGTTGTCTTAATTAACTTGTTACCTCTCTTAATTGGATGCCACTCCTTCTACAAACCCAGTCTTTCTAGATCTTATAGTATCTTTAGTTTTCTTCTCTATATCCATCAGGTAGATGTGACTTTATCTCAACTCCTTGTTAACGATTGAGATTTTGGAAATATCAACTTTAAAATGTAACTTTGTGAGATAGTAAATCCATTTTTAAAATTTCACGTGATTCCTATTTTTAATTAGAATGATACTATCAGTACTAGGAAGGCTCCTTACGACGTATAATGCTCTTGACATTTCCTTTTACTTCTGTATTTTGATGGTTAATTTGTTATGACTACAACACTAGTTAAGTATACAATTAAATTTTTTTTGTCAATGTTGAGTTCACATGCCAATTTAGTTGTTAAATTGAGCAGATTATACACGCATAATTTCTTGTTCGATATATATCTGACGTGTCTATTTACATAACCCAAATTTGTTTTCGTGATTTTGAACTTACCTATAGGATGATTCTGATACATTTTTATTTTTCTCGTCGTCATTTTGTAAATACACATTGTTTCAGGACTATTATGGTATATTTTGAAATTAATGACAGTTTAGCAAGTCTGTTTTGTCCTTAGGACTAAATGCCGACCTTCTTATTCTGTTGAGTAATGTAGACGGAATATATATTGGACATCTATTTTAATCATGATAATGCAGGATCAACAATATATTCTAATGCCTGGATATGTTGTTGATGTTGATCTTTTATGTACGCGTGTGGTTTTCGGTCAAGTCGGTTCCTTCGTCTGCCTCCACTGCTGCGCAATCATCTAGTGCATGTAATATATTACAAGTTGGGATGCAGTGGATGCTTTCTTTGTATAACAATAAATTGAATGGAATATTGGCTGATGAAATGGGTCTTGGGAAGACTGTACATGTACTTTATTTTACTTCAGTATCTCTCTTCTGATTTTTATTCATGTCGTTTTTGTTTTTTGTTTTTGGTTCTGTTGTCATTTTCACTCAACTCATATGTTGCAGAACATTGTGGGTTTTTTCTATATTTTTGGGAGTTTTTCATATGCTAGATTACCTTTAAAATAATTGCTAGAGATATGGAATTTTGACGGTTTATCTGCACAAACAGGAAATGACACTGATTGCTTATTTAATGAATCATTCGAAGGAAACTATGAACTACATCTCATTACTGTATCTAATGTTGTTTGGTTAATTGGAAGGTAGGATTACCCCCACCCAAGTCCCAAGATTTCATAAAGGTCAACTACTTGTTTTATCATATTCTGAAAGTTATTATGTTGATTACTAGTTTTTCCCAAAAGTGCTAATTAGTGAAGATGAGATGAATCTTTTTAGTCAATGAGGTGCCTCCCGCTGCTTGTTAAATATGCACTTGTATTTGAATATATTCAGATTGTATATACAAGGATTATATTATACATATAAATAGATTGTGTTTAACGATATTGTTTTTACTTACTAAATAATAGAGATACGAGGGCATAAAAAAAATTTACTTGTGGAGAATGCCTTTTACTAGTCTGCCAAAAGAAAAAGGATGTTCTTCCAAAATTTTCATTATATTTCAAAAAGTCCGTCAAAATTTCATTTGTCTAGATTGTGGCCATAATCTTCGGATAACTGATCACGTTTTCCTTTCATATTGAAACAAAACCTATTTTCATGTATAACAAAAAATCTCAAGTACAAAACCCTAAATATGATAGAGGTAATCGAGTTAACCTTTGATTTTGATCTTCAATTATTTCTCATCATCGTAACTATTTTCAGTACATATCCAGAGATCAGTATCCCTAATCTCTCATCCTAACTATCACTATCCCTAACCTCTCCTACAAAGCCAGAGATCTGTTTTGGGTTTGTGATCAATGACTCGTATTTGAGAGAGATTATTGATTATTTTTTGTTTGTTTGTTTTGGCTGAAAACTTGAGAAAAAATATCTTTTGGTGATTTCTCAAAGTTTATTATTGGACTTATTTCTTCAATTTTTGATTTTAGTATTTGTTTTTCTTTTTTGTTACTTTTTTTGTTATTTTATTTATCTGGTTACTTTTATGGTTTTTCCCCCAGGATTACTAACAATTTATTAATTAGGGGATAATGGCACCATTTGGACTTAGACCCCCTCACACGTCACACACAACCTCTCAGTTGTCATGCACGAGTAATTGAGTTCATCACATACCTGCAAATATATATATATATATATATATATATATTTTGAATTATCATGTTCATTATCTGCAAATGCAATATTATCTTTTTTTTTCTAATTTATTTTAACTCTCGTTCTCTTGACCAATAAATCTGTCAAAGATTCGTAAAGGAGGAAGAGGAGATGCTCTTAATGTAAAACTTAATAATAATCGCATAAGGAAAACCAAAGAAAAGCCTGCAATAACGATCAAACCAGGTCATTTGATTCCAATTGGAGATTGGGCTTCTGAGTTTTGAACTGAAATAAGGATCATCGTCAAATAATTTGCACCGTGGTCGACTTTCCCAAATGGAAGTCAATTGAAAAATCAGATCTTAGGAATTTCATGATCTCATATTGGTAATCATATACTTCTGTTGAATCATGATTGTGTCCCTACTACTCTGTTGTTCCTGCACAGACAATGGACTTTACTAATTTGAACTCTCTTTGCGTAGTTTTTTGTTATTGGTGCTAACAGAACTTTGTTTGGTGATTGTGAACTTAGGAAAAATTCACTATTGATTTCTATGTAGTGCGCATCCAAAAGGCGATCAAAAAAATGCTAGCAAATGAGTTCAGACAGTTTATATGTACACGTTACAAACACTACCTGCAAAAAAAGATGGAACAAAACGGAAAACCTGCATCATCAAGTCAAGCAGAAGAACTTGGAGGAACTTTGCACTTGGTTTGCGTCTGAGAAGTTTCACGTAATATTAATGTTCGGTCCTTGTCGTATTTATAAAATTTATTTGTGGTAGTCATGTTGGTGGTGTTCAGTACTAGTCGTATTTATGATATCTATATGTGGTATTGTTCTACATGTAACTATCGTTTTTGGATTTGAATGCAGGCAAGTAGTGCTCAAGGTAAACAAAGTCGAGAAGCAAATACAACCAATCATTGTACGGGGTAAAAAGCTTTTGCATGCTATAAAAATAAAATCGTAATTTTTTTGTTTCTGTTACTATTTTACAAACACTATCTATGACGCATAAAACATATTTATGATAAAGAAAACGCTGAAAAAAACCTCGGTATAAGTGACGCTTTAGCGTCGGACAAACTATTTATTTATGACACTTATTTTTATAATGCATTGACGTAAAATATATATTTGTGATGTAAAAATCAAATATCTGTGACGTTATTTTTCATTGAAAAAACCATGTTTTGTTGTTATGTGCAAACATCTCTAACAGTATATTTGGCTAACACTGACTTGCATATTGATGAGCAATAAGGGAGAGGTGGGAGAGCCACATCCATCATACCAAGCGCCCTCTTTAAATAATATGGCATCATATATTGCTTCATGTCTCTGTAACTACAATTGTATGAAACAAAACAAATTAGCAAATAGTACTAGTAGATTGGTTTTCTATAAACTTGAGTAAATGGTCCAACTTAACTTGTACCTCGAATTCAATCATTTCCTTTGTGATATAGCTAACCCATCGTTACCAGGAAGTTTACGCTTGGTCTAAATTATATTTTAAGAAGGCATCATGGAGGACCTGCAAAAAAATTTTGTTTCAAAATTTAATGAATGCAGGTGAACTAACATTCTGCTTTGTCCTTGTGATCAATTCTGGAAAAATGCAAAGAATCGAAACCAAGCTACAAAAATCCCAATCCCAAATATCCTTCCCTTTCAATATAAGTATATGTACATACATATATCAATTGAAGGAGTAAGGACAACCACATATTTTGACCAAGGATGAGAAATGACCTTGGTAAGATAGCATAACCTGCCAGGCTAGTGAAGCGTCAGGATGGCGCGTTACAGCATAGCCGTCCTAGTAAGTGTTCAGTTATGATTGTGTTACACTGCATATACCATGAAACGCCAAGATAGTGGTACCCTGAAGGGCCAGTAAAGATCCATGATGGCGCTACACTATAGAATCAGCAATGAAACACAGTGTGTTAGAGCATTGCTCGGTTGAACTCGCATGCGTTGCTATCTCAAGCATATTTGTCAATGTTAGTGATCAAAACTATAAGTCTTGATTTCTAGCCTATTTATAGATGTCTCGGACAAGGACATAGATAGTGTAGTTGAGCTTAGATCTCTTAACGTTTATCTCTTGAAGGCGAAAAACTACTAAGGGGAGCTTGTGGAACTTCTTCGACAAAAAGTATGTGGAGACTTGAACTTATCTATCACTTGGAAAGTCTATTTCTACTATCTCCTATATTGAGACATAAGTCGTGTTACGATATAGTTTTCTCTATACACATTTGAGATCTCGAGCTGAGTATATCTCGCTTACATATTTCTCTAAATATGTGTTGGTAAGCTTTCGCTTCGACCAAGTTCATCTTATATCATGAGAAAATTGCCGAGTAACATCTTACATGGCTTGTGTGATACAATCATTTGATGTAGGCTTGGAATTTTTCGATAATGATTATTTCAATATCTTGAAAATTGCTTTGATGATAATAGTGTGGGAAAATGACTATTGTCATTATAGAATAATGTTTCAATGATTGAAATAAAGAGTTGAGGATGTAACCATCTTTGGATATAAGCATATATAGTGTTTTCGCACATTAGTGTATAAATCCATAAACCAGAACCCAAGAGTATGCATATGTGTGTATACGCAATTGGTGAAGGAGACAGGTTAAGTATGCGTACCCGTACACATACTGGCGGAAGTTCTTGAACCGAGAATATCTGCTAAGTTTGGTTTTTGACAAACTCTTAATTAGTCACCTTAAGTATGCGTACCCGTACGCATAATGGCGGAAGTTTTCGAACCGAAAGTTTCTGTTGAGTTTGGAACTTTACAAACTCAAAATCGGTTGCTTAAGTATGCATACCCGTCTGCATACTTAAGCTGGTTACTTTGTCAAATCGTTCAGTTCATGGACTTAAACATTTAAATCATAAGGAATGCAATCTTTGCAAACCGTGGCTATAATGTCCATGATTGATTCAAGTTGAATCAAACCGATTTGGTTTCAATTGTGTTTTCTAAACAATTGAATAACTCTTTAACTAGTTTCATTTGAGTCATTTGAACTAGTTATGGTTAAGATGAATAATGTTGATATGAGAGTAATCATATGTCTAACCTCGGTTAACTATTTGTGAACCAACCTGGTGTATACGTTTAGGTACGGTTACATAAACCTAAATGAAGGTACATTTCATTTGTATGTAACAAGCTAAGTTCGATCTAACGTTTGAAAGATATTAGATTGGTTGAATCAGGTTTTTCATCTAACGGTGATTATTGAATGCTTTGTTACCAAGGTAACTTGGATTGCAAACCCTGATTTGAAAAATATATAAAAGAGAACTCTAGCAACTGGGAAACCTAATCCCCACACCTCCTGTGTGTTACTAGTTGCATAACTAGAGTCGATTCTCCTTTAACCTTAGGTTTCTTCTCGAGACCCTGTAGGTTAACGACTTGAAGACTTCATTGGGATTGTGAAGCCACACCCAACTATTATCTTTGTAGTTGCGTGATATGATCTTGCTGTATGTATCGTGTTGAATGAAATTAAAATAATTGGCTCGAGATTTTATATCTCCAATAGGCAAGATAGAAAAGTAATCACAAACAAACTTCGTCTCATCGTTTGTGATTCCACAATAACTTGTTTCGCTAGTCGATTAAGTTTATTGTGAGGTGATTGATAATACTAGGCTGTGCTTCGGGAATATAAGTCCGGTTTATCAATTGGTTCATGTTCACCTTAATTTATCAAAAGACGGAACAAAAACTCTTTGGTATTTCTGTGGGAGAAAGATTTATTCAATCCTATAAAATTTTCTGTGTGAGACAAATTTGTCTATCGAGTCTCCGACTTTGGGACGTAGCAACTCTTAGTTATGGGTGCGATCAGCTAAGGGAATCAAGTGCGTAGTATCCTGCTGGGATCAGAGACGTAAGGAGCGCAATTGTACCGTGAATCAGTGTGAGATTGATTAGGGTTCAACTACAGTCTAGTCCGAAGTTAATTGGTAGTAGGCTAGTGTCTGTAGCGGATTAATATAGTGTGGTGTTCAATCTGGACTAGGTCCCGGGGTTTTTCTGCATTTGCGGTTTCCTTGTTAACAAAATTCTGTTGTCTGTGTTATTTCTTTTCCGCATTATATTTTGTTATATAATTGAAATATCACAGGTTGTGCTTTAAGATCAATAAATTAGAATATCCAACCTTTGGTTGTTGATTTACATTGATTGAGACTTGAACATTGGTCTTTGGTACCATTCAAGTAACTCCTCTTATATTCAATCAGGCTCGCAGATTTTTATTTGCTGATTGCGGATTGAATTAAGAGTTAGAGATATTAAACTCTTTGATATACTTTATTCTAGATTGAGTCTGACTGTCTAGTTGATTCTCTAGAAAGTGTATTGGAGTAAGTCCTCTCAAATTTCCAAACAAATTGTTAGGTGTGGTTGTTAGACCCCCGCATTTTCAATTGGTAGCAGAGCAGGCAAACACATTAAAGACCTCATAAGTCTGTGTTTGTAGCAATCTGATATGGATGAGAATATCTCTAACTTTACGCCACCAGTTCATGGACATTCCAATTTGGTTAATTGTCCTGGCTCCAGTGAGAATGCAATTTCAACATCTTCTTCTAAATTCACACTTAACTGGGAAGCCAGTCTGGATGAATAGTTAAATAACCTTTCTGATGAAAGTGACTCATAAGAAGGACAAAGTTTCGAAGAAGAAGTCTCTCAGTACATTATTCTCTTTGATCATCTCCTAAAGAAAAATAAGTCAACATCTTGCTTGACTAAATTTTTAACCCCTCTCTGTGTTGAAAACAGAAAATTGAGAAAACTCTTTAAGGGATATGATAGCTTATTTCAAGCAGCTCTTAAAGATCGTAACGAAGACATATGTTCAAAAAGTTCTGAATGTGATGGTCTTCGTCAAAATCTTGTTACGTTGGAAGTAAGACTTGCAGAAATCAATGCAAGTTGTGTCTCTCAACAAGAATTTTTTAACATTAGAGAAAATGCGTTTTTCATGAGAGAAAAACAATTGGAGACTAATATTAGTACGACTCTTAAGAAGGTCAAGGCTTTATAAGAGAATTTGAAAAAAATTCATTTTATCTCTACGAAACTATCTTCCATGCTTGGAGCATGTAAAGAACATCGTGATACACGTGGTCTGGGCTATAAAAGAATAGAAACTCCAAGTAGTGGTAAGATGTGTTTTGTCAAGGTTAAAAGCCTTCTTCAATCTACTGCCGTAGATGTATCTGAAAATAGAGAACGTGAGCCTACAAGAACAACTCAGTTGAGAATGGATATAAATCGTCCGATCAACTGCTTCTATTGCGGTAAGAAAGGTCACATCGGAAAAAGATGTTATCTTCGTCTAAGGAATGAAAAACTTCAAAATATTCTCATATGAATGTCCAAGGAAGTAGTCAAACCGGTTCCTCAGTGTTCAGGTAGAAATTCATTCCACAGTTAAGAAAAGTGTTCCAATGGACCAGTTCCTGATCATAAACATAACAGTTCCTCCACTTGCAATGGCAAAAGGAACAAGGTTATATGAATGACTGATAACTCTGAAAATCCTGTAAGAAGGAAAAGATGTCGAAGAAAGAAAAGTTCTTCAAGACCCTCTCTTTCGCTCAATAATGATCTTTCCTCTAAAATAAGTCTCCCTGATCACATTCATATCAATAATCGTGTCTCAGAACTCAAGAACACTATCAACGGTCTCAAGCGCAAGATCAAGAAAACAAGGAAAGCAGCTGATCTAGGTAACTCTTACCATTCTCCTGATAATTCTAGTATGGGTAGGAGAGTAAAAAGGAGTGTGTCAACACCACTGATGAACTTCATGTTCATCAAAATACAACTTGACTATTTTATTATGTGTATCCTATCTATGGACCAATGAGAAGATACACATAACTCGCAATGAAGATCTTCTTCTTGACAAATGGTCTGTGTTGTATTGTGATGACAGTATTCGCTTTCTTCCTATAGTTTGCTTGAAACAGTTTTGCTTAAAAATTGTTTACCTAATGCCTTCTTAAGATACGCTAGTTTTTCTTCCTATAATAACAGTCGAGTCACCTTGTTTCAATGATTCCTGTCATTCTCTTAACCTGTTTTCTTTATCCGTTAATCGGCCTCACCTTGGGTCTTAACCATGTATCTATGCACACCGGCCCGTTACCAAACGTATACAAGAAACCCTGGTTTCTCTTGTGGAATTTTCCTTTAACTATGTATCAAGTTTTTAATATACGTATACTGGTTCGGTGATAGAAACATTTTTGTTTCTGATATAATTTCAATTGTATATATTGTTAGTGCTCTATTTTGTATTTATTATGGCTTTTTGTGTCTTTGTAGGTGTTTTTGGAGAAATAAACATGTGTGGAAAAATCGGCTCAAAGAGTTGCGCGGGGAATCCTGAAGGACAGTTGCTAAACGGACCCCAGAATTGGCTAAGGAGCACCAAGGATATGTATATCCCAAATTTATCCTCAGCACCCAAGTTTGTCCACAGCACCCATTTCCAGGCAGCTGCTAAAAGGAGACCAGAATTGGATAGGGGGGGGGGGTCATCTTCTCCGTTTGAAAACAAAATTGGAGGGAAAATGTTCATCACGTCTGCATGATTTTGGGTGATGATTCAATCGAGTTCCAGAGCGATTCAATGGCTGAAATTGATTGGGTTTACTCCCTAGGCCTAAACAGGCCTGGTGAAGTCTTTTGTTTGAACCCAAATTGGCTAGAATAGCCGGAAAAAGAAATAGAAGTCAAGTTATACACGGTTTGATGTTGGAGCTATTTTTGGGAGTTCTAGGGAGATTAAAAGAGGGATATCCTTCCCAAAGGTATATATCTATCTAAGGAAGAGTTTGAGAAAAGTGGGAAAGCTCAGAAACGCGTAAACAAGTCGGAAAAGGAATTATTTCCATAACTTGGTCGAAATGAAAAAAAGGAATTAAACTAAGTTTTAGGGTTTCTGTTGGCTATAAAAGGGTTGCTGGAGTCTCAAGAAAGGGGTCGAACAGTTTTTGGGTAAGAAGCGGAGGTTACAGAGGCAGAGAAGAGAAGAAATCAGAGCTGCATGAAGTCGGGTTCTGTTGGTGTAGAAGAAAGAACACGAAGAACATACTACTCCCAGAGACAGTCGTTTCTTCTACAACAATTTTCATATATCGTTTCTGTAATAGCTGTTTGTAACGCTTATACACCGTTGCAAACTGTCTGCTTAACTAGTTTTCTCTTGTTTTTCACCCTTTTGATCTATGAAAACCTATTTTGAGTATGTGAATAATATGAGGAGCTAAACCCCTTAGCCGAGGCGACGGAGGAAGCCATTGTTCCATGAAAAGTGGTATATTTCTATTTTAATTAATTCTTGCAATTTCTTTTATGATTATTTGCATGGAACTAATATTGGAAAATTGATTTTTATTGAATGATTGTGATCCGTTTTGATGGAGCATGCTTAGTTTAAGACTTTTGATGTTTCATGCTTGATGTATACAATTGTTACTTCAAAAATATACTAGAGGCAATATATTAGAATCACTTTAAACGCAAAGAATTGCATGAATATTGATTAGATTAAATCACTTAATTGGTCAATGGTGGAATCCTGAGTCTCGGTGCTTTTTATAATCTTGATAACAACTTCATCTTGAGTTTTTATTTTAACTCAAATCTAAAACAAATCTTCACAAGTCTGAGTGAACGACAACTTTACTACCACTTTCTACAACAACATAAAAACCACATTAATTTTTGGCGCCCCCGACGCGGATTTGTGTTTAGGTTAGGGTTTTAGATTTATTCTAGGTTTTGTTTTTGTTTTATTCTTATTGTTCTATTTTACGTTTTTGGATATTTGTCTATTTATTGCAGGTTTTGAATCAAAAAGAAATTGGAGACTAAAGACCTTGGGGATTGAAACAAGAGACAAAGCGAAAAGAACTGAAAAGAAGACAATTTGATTTTTTTTTAATTTTTAGGATTTTGTTTATTTTTTCCTTTTTTAGAAAAATCTTTTATTAATGTTTATTTTTAATTTTTGTAAATTTTCTTTTCTTTTTGGACACTTTGGACTTTAAACTTTGGACATTATTTTTAAACCCTACGGAAGGGTAGTTTAAATATAAACTATGTGCAGAGAAGGACAGCGATTACGACATCGCCTCGGCCCCTCGGGTTCGTACATGACATAGGAGTTGTGGCCCGAGTCGACTTCAGCGGTTCTTCGCCCGTCTGGAACGGGAGGTAAGATTCTAAACACCCGTGAATCTCCTGTCAGCGGGTTTACTGTATTCCTTCGGTTGCATATATGCTGAGGACTTGAAAACGACTGCTTTAAAGTAAAGGGCAAGGACTGGCCATACAAGATAAGGGTTCGGATTTCATTACCGTTCTTTTCTTGCCCGCCTTAGGAAAACGAAACCAAACGCGAACCTAAGCCTAAATTTTTTACTAGAACGAGACCTATAGGGTAACGAGCTTAATAGGAAAGTCGTTCGAAAAATATTGGTTACTCTTTTGAGCATACTTCGAAGTTCATGATGGTTTCTGTGAGTTGAATGCGTGACTGCGCCGCCTTGTAATACCGGTGAGGCCTTGGGTATCAAAGCTCCATCAAGATTCCCTCGCCTCTATTCAACTTACTTTGACTCGGATTGATTCCATAGGGGTTTGCTCATATTTTAACGAGTTCCTTTTCTAAAGAATAGAAGCTGGTCTAGAAACAATCTAAGTGGAGCCATCATGCTTTTTGTTTGCTAGAAATCAATAGGTTTGATTTGGTTGAGTCAGCCTTGTTTTGTGATTGCATAGAATTACCCACCTTATTCTTTTGCATGCCTGAACGTAAAAGAGACGCCCTAGGTAGATTTGTTAAAGAGAAACCTAATAGTTCTAAGAGTCTCGATTATCTCAATTTAGAAAGCCCGATTCTTGAAGATTCCGTTTTTGAACGTCCGTTTGAGGAGAAAATCCCTGATATTCCAATAGTGCCAGAAATGGTGACTTTGAAAGCTTTGTTGAACCCTACTAGGACTACTCGTCCCTCGTGTATCAGGTTATCTGAAACTGAAGCAAATTATGAACTTAAGCCTGGAACCTTACAGTTGCTCCCAATATTTTTAGGGAAAGAAAATGAAAACCCCTATTTCCATGTTAGGGACTTTGAGGAAATTTGTAGTACCCTAAAAATTAGAAACCTTGATGATGATGCTTTGAAACTCAGGTTATTCCCCTTTTCCTTGAAAGATAAAGACAAATCGTGGCTATATAGTTTGGCTTCCGGATCAATTGAAACATATGAACAACTTACATCTGCCTTTTTAAACAAGTTTTTCCCTAGGAACAAAACACCGTCTTTTAGGACACAAATCTGCACATTTTCTCAACAGGAGGGAGAATCCTTGTATAGGTATTTGGAAAGGTTCAATGATATATTAGCCCAATGTCCTCATCATGGTTTAGAAAAGGTTAGGTTAGTTTAGATCCTTTATGAGGGTTTAAATTATCCCACTACAACCACAATAGAATCTATGTGTACAGGTGGGTTTGAAAACCAAACAGTTGATGATGCGATGACATATTTGCATGACATCGCCGAAAAGACCCAAAAATGGGAAAGTAATAGGGGACCCAGAAAACAAATCTTCTAGGCAGAGGAAACATTAATAGGGTAGAAGGAAACTTTGAATCAGATGCCAAAATTGCTGCTATAGCGAAAAGGTTAGAAGCTTTAGAAGTGGGTCACACTAGTGGTAGATTAGAGCCTTTTTTGGAAGGACAGAATAATGAAGAGCAAGCCAATGCTCTATATAATAACACTAGATTCGATAACCGTCAGAAGTTTGACCCATATTCAGAAACCTATAATCCTGGTTGGAGAAACCATCCGAACCTTTCGTGGTTTAAGGGCCAGAGTCAAGGTCAGTTTAGTAATTCTAATGCTCCCCCAGGTTTTGGTTCAGATAAGAACTCTTCAGGTCAGTTTCAGAACTCTTTAGAGAATAGAATGACGAGCTTAGAGGAATCTCATAGTATATTAAGAAAGAGCCAGGATATGTTAGCACAGAGCCAGGACATGTTAGTAAAGAGCCAAGTTAGTTTTCAACAGGAAACTAAGCAGAACTTTCAAATTAATGCTCAAACTCTTGCTAAGTTAGAACTTCAAGTTGGTCAAATAGCTAAGACCTTAAGTGAGAGAGATAACAGAAGGTTCCCTAGTCAGACTAATCCAAATCCTAGAAGAGTTCATGAAGTAGGTACAAAATCATCACATCAGTTGAATGTTGTTAAAACCCTCAGGAGTGGTAGAGTAGTAGACAATCAGGTAACCATGCCCGATAGTGAGCATACTGTAGTTCACCCTTCAGGACCAACCATAGCTGAGGAGACTGATAAAGTTTCTGATGATGTCAATTCGGTTCCTGAGAGGACCTATTTTATGCCTAGAGACCCATTTCCACAGCTATTAGTACCAACAAAGAGTGAATCCAACTTTAGTGACATAATGGAGGTTTTTAGGAAAGTTACCATAAACCTTCCGTTACTAGAAGCAATTAGGAAACTTCCATCTTATGCCAAGTTTCTTAAGGATATGTGTACGCGAAAGCGAAAGCTTAGTGTCCCTAAAAAAGCATTTTTAGCTAGTCATGTAAGTTCGATCATTCAGAACCCCACAACTCCTGTACGATAGGAAAACACAGGGTACACAAAGCTTTACTTGACTTAGGAGCCAGTGTGAACTTACTCCCATACCATGTGTACTTAAAGCTAGGGCTCGGTGAATTGAAACCTACCAAGATAAAATTGCAGTTAGATGATAGGTATGTCAAGATTCCTCGTGGTGTGATAGAAGATGTTCTTATTGAGGTCGACAAGTTTATTTATCTAGTAGATTTCGTGGTCTTAGATACCCAACCTGTCCCTGACCCAGAGAACCAAATACCTGTGATTTTAGGTCGCCCATTTTTAGCTACGTCTAATGCGATCATAAATTGTCGAAATGGTATTATGAATCTATCTTTTGGTAATATGACTACTGAGTTGAATATTTTTAATGTCAATAAGCTACATTCTGAGCTAGATGACACGTGCATTGAAGAGGTGAACATGATAGGAACCTTAATTCAGGAGTCATTACCAAACCTCATATCGGAAGATCCATTAGAGAGTTGTCTAGCCCACTTTAACATGGATTTCGACGAAGATAGTAACATTGAACAAGTGAATGCTATGTTGGATTCTATTCCTATGTTAGATACTGATAAATGGAAAGCTAGGTTCGAACCGTTACTAGATTTTGAGTCTACCTTAATCCCTTGTTTAGAAGAGCCTCCTAAGTTGGACCCTAAATATGCATTCTTAGGGCCATCTAAGACTTTGCCTGTGATTATAGCATCCAGTCAGGACAACAGGCCAGAAATCGTGCTTCAAGATAATAAGGAAACTCTAGGGTTGACCATACAAGATATGAAACATATAATTCCTACAGCTAGTATACCTCAAAAGAATTTAGAGGATGAACCACCCCATTATAATTCAGATAAAGCAATTGACCTTTTTCAGGAACCTGATGGTCTAGAAATTAGGAATATTGTGACTAGTCTATTTAGAGACACCCAAAATTCTAAGTTTGGGGGTAGTGATCGTCAATTATCCCCAGTAGAAGTCCCTAACTTGGGACTCGAGCCTACTTCATATGAGGTATCACTTGAGTCTATTCATACTCCTCAACCCGATCCTCCTGATATTGTCCAGGAGGAAATCCATCTATTAAAGTCCCGTTTTTCGGATGAATCTGTTTTTCAAGACACTCATATGAAGCCCAAATGGGTGCCCCAAATAAATCCAGTTGTCTTGCAAGAAACTTTCAATGAGGTTGTGCTCCTTATGTTATTTTTTCTGATCCTGTGCAGTTGTTTCATATTAGTGGAAGTTTTATTTGGTTTTGATGATCCACAATTATTTCGACTACTGATATATGATTTGAAAGGTAACTAGCCATTTTATGAAACTTGATGTCTGGCTGAAGACTTTAAACTTGGCACTTCTTGGGAGGTAACCCAATCTCATGCAACACGGTAATATCTTTCCTTAACTATTTTGCTTCAAATGGTAACAGTTTCTCCTTGTTCATGCTTTTAATTTTATCTTTAGAACATTGAGGACAATGTTAGATTTAAGTTTGGGGGTATGGGAGAAACTTTTTAGTTGCAATAAATAAACTCCGGAGCCTAGAAATGCCTATTAAGGATTGCACTAACCAATCTAAGTGGATGGAAGCATTTTGGTTGTAGGAGTTGAGGAACCAATCTGATTAGATGAAAACATCTAAAGAGTCTATTCATAAAAGCACAGAGCTCAGGTGTTAGAAATAACATGATAGTTTCACCATATCTCGTTGAGTCCTTTTCACTTCTATTTTTATTTTATTTTGTTTTTAAACTATGTTACTCTAAGTGATTAGGTGGGGCTCACGATTCAAGTTGTTACCAATGCTACGGTGAATTAAAGTGATTGAGATACCATGAAAAAAAAAGTTGAAAAAGAAAAAGAAAAAGAAAAAGAAAAAGAAAAAAGAAGAGATGAAAAAAAAAGACCAGACCACCAGACCAACCGGAATAATTTCAATAAAGTCGACCACTAGTACCCTTGTATATGCCAGCTGTGTTGACCTAGAGTTAGGATTATCAATCACTGGTTCCCTTGTATATGCCAGTTGTGTTGATATTAGTCAGACTAGTACCTCAATCCATTAGGATAGGTTCATCTTGGCGGAGGCCTTCAGACAGATATGGGAAACGCCGTTCACTTAGTAAACATCAAAACCATCTATGTTTTTCTCTATATCCATCTTCTTGATCTATCCATGTGATTAGTTTTGACTCCGGATATTGATGTCCATAGTGCGACTATCTGAGTAGAGCTCTATCACTTATATATGAATTTTATTATGCTTGAGTGCAAACTCGTGTACAATAATTGGAATTTCGCATCAGGGTACTTCCTCTTATAGTCAATAAGTATGCCAATCAAGGAGATTCTTTAGTGCCTTCCAAGGTTCTGCGTAGATAGTTAGGGTCTGGAGTAAAGGTTTTGTGGGTATATCTCTTGTAATAACTCCCGAGACTATAACTCGGCCACTAGGGCCACCTAGGGGTTTAAAGGCTTATTGCATACGCTAAATGCAATCGACGATGCCTGCGACAGTGAGTTAGGATTTTATTTTCTAAATTTAATTTGCTCGAGGACTAGCAAATAATAAGTTTGGGGGTATTTGATAGACACATTTTTGTGTCTGATATAATCTCAATTGTATATATTGTTAGTGCTCGATTTTGTATTTATTATGGCTTTTTGTGTCTTTGTAGGTGTTTTTGGAGAAATAAACATGTGTGGAAAAATCGGCTCAAAAAATTGCGCGGGGAATCCTGGAGGACAGTTGTTAAACGGACCCCGTAATTGGCTAAGGAGCACCTAGGATATGTATAGCCCAAATTTATCCCCAGCACCCAAATTTGTCCACATCACCCATTTCCAGGCAGCTGCTAAAAGGAGACCAGAATTGGATAGGGGGAGGTTATCTTCTTCGTTTGAAAACAAAATTGGCGGGAAAATGTTCATCACGTCTGCATGATTTTTGAGTGATGATTTCATCGAGTTTCAGAGCGATTCAATGGCTGAAATTGATTGGGTTTACTCCCTAGGCCTAAACAGGCCTGGTGAAGTCTTTTGTTTGAACCCAAATTGGCTAGAATAGCCGGAAAAAGAAATAAAAGTCAAGTTATACACGGTTTGTTGTTGGAGCTATTTTTGGGATTTCTAGGGAGATTAAAAGAGGGATACCCTTCCCAAAGGTGTATATCTATCTAAGGAAGAGTTTGAGAAAAGTGTGAAAGCTCAGAAACGCGTAAACAAGTCGGAAAAGGAATTATTTCCATAACTTGGTCGGAATGAAAAAAAGGAATTAAACTAAGTTTTAGGGTTTCTGTTGGCTATAAAAGGGTTGCTGGGAGTCCGAAGAAATGGGTCGAACAGTTTTAGGGTAAGAAACGGAGGTTACAGAGGCAGAGAAGAGAAGAAATCAGAGCTGCAGGAAGTCGGTTCTGCTGGTGTAAAAGAAAGAACACGAAAAACATACTACTCCCAGAGACAGTCGTTTCTTCTACAACAGTTTTCATATATCGTTTCTGTAACAGCTGTTTGTAACGCTTATACACCGTTGCAAATTGTCTGCTTAACTAGTTTTCTCTTGTTTTTCACCCTTTTGAGCTATGAAAACCTATTTTGAGTATGTGAATAATATGAGGAGCTAAACCCCTTAGACGAGGCGACGGAGGAAGCCATTGTTCCATGAAAAGTGGTATATTTATATTTTAATTAATTCTTGCAATTTCTTTTATGATTATTTGCATGGAACTAATATTGAAAAATTGATTTTTATCGAATGATTGTGATCCGTTTTGATGGAGCATGCTTAGTTTAAGACTTTTGATGTTTCATGCTTGATGTATACAATTGTTACTTCAAAAATCTACTAGAGGCAATGTATTAGAATCACTTTAAACGCAAAGAATTGCATGAATATTGATTAGATTAAATCACTTAATTGGTCAATGGTGGAATCCTGAGTCTCAGTGCTTTTTATAATCTTGATAACAACTTCATCTTGAGTTTTTATTTTAATACAAGTCTAAAACAAATCTTCACAAGTCTGAGTGAACGACAACTTTACTACCACTTTCTACAAAAACATAAAACCACATCATTCGGTAATGCCAAGCGCTCTACTGGATTTGTTTAAGCAAGTGCACGATGGAAGGAAGAAAAAAGGAAGACAACTTTGATGATATGGAATTTGAACTTGATGATGATCCCATTCCATTATTTTTTATAAAGCAATTGATCATGAAAAAGATCTTCCAATCCAGATGTCTGTTCAATTGGTTGGAAATCTTCTTCAAGACTTTGAGGTCGTGCGTGAACATCTCGAGATTGCATAAAAGAATCTAATATTTTTGAAGGAGGAGCTAAATAAAAAACTGATGAACTTGCTCTTGTCCGTTCCATGGTTGCCGATCTTGTTTGACTTTGTCTAGTAAATCTTCTTTTTCATGTTTTAAAATAATAACTAGGGTTTGGAATATTCATTATTGTGAGTACACATAGCTATGTCCAATGATTTTCATCTTCATTGTTTTTAGATTTATTTGTTTAAATTCTAAAGTATGTTGGAAGATGCTTATTGAAATTTTAGTCTTTATGATTTTATATATTGCAAATTATTATGGGATATGTTGTTTACGTCCGTGAACCTGTGAATGTCCCATACTTGTTCAAAAGTTATCTCTATTATGTCGATATGAATGTATTGATGGAAGATAGAATGAACTTTTGACTTTACAAAAGTTAAAGACTTTTATGTCATATTTTGATGGAAAAAGGATAAAACTTTTGTTTACAAGGATTAAGTCTATTGTATGTCATTGTGCAAATAATGATGGAAAATATAATGAATCCTTGTCTATTTCGCAATATTTGGTCGATCTCGGATCCACATTTTTGTGCAAATGTTGTGTTGCTCCGTAAGGTTCCTTATGATTGAGCATGACTGACTAAATTAATCATTTTCTTTTGGTTATTTTAGTTCTTGCTCCGTAAGTTCTCTTATGTCGAGCATGACCAATTGAATTGATTACTTTCTTGTGGTTAGTTCAGTTGTGTATTCCGATTGAGTTAATCATGGGTTTTCTTGTGATTAATTTGGTTGTATTTTTTCGATTGAACTAACCGTGGGTTCTCTTGTGGTTATTTCAATTGAATTTTTTGGACTCAAATTCATGTTTTCATGTGATTTGATTATGTCCAAAGAAATCCTTCTTTTCTTGTGAAAGTAAGGTCGCCTTTGTTGTTCCTTCAGGGATGACATTTTATGGGGGAGAGTTCTTTTTGAACATGTGATTAATTTCCAAATCTTTGTGGGGAGTGCGGCTGTGGAATATGTAGGGGTTATCTTGTATATTTATTAACTCCTTGATGAATGCATTTAGCTTCGGATTTATGATGACATCTAAATTTGTTGGTATGTTAATACACCTTTTGGTCATGAAGTATCTCCGTGGAAATTTCATTAGGATCCCACTAATTTTCGTACCTTTGCCAAATTTTTTGACAAAAAGGGGGGGAATTAATGTGTAGTTCACACTACAAATACATATGGTTTACGGATCATTATGTAAGGGGGAGTGGTTTTCATGTTGAGATATGTATTGACTAAGGGGGAGTGATACATATTACCATAGTATTGTTGTCAAAGTTGTGATAAAATTGAACTTTGATGTTGTGTAATAATACTATGACACTGTATAACAATGATAGAGACCATTTTGTTTTCTCATTGTTATAGCTACAGATCTTCAACAACTGTGATGATGAACTTACAACCTTTAGGATCATGGAGTACTTGGAAGTGACGAAGATTTCGAGTCGCGTTGAAGATGCCAAGGAGATCAAGCATGTGGATGAGAAGCTACATTTTTTTTTTTTTTGTAATCCATATGTATTGATAGTTTTGTCACTAAAATTGTCAAAGGGGGAGATTGTTAGAGCATTTCTCGGTCTAACTCGCATGCATTGCTATCTCATGCATGTTTGTCAATGTTAGTGATCAAAACTATTAGTCTTGATTTCTAGCCTATTTATAGATGTATGGGACTAGGACATAGATAGTGTAGTTGAGCTTAGATCTCTCGACGTTCATCTCTTGAAGACGAAGAACTACTAAGGGGAGCTTGTGGAACTTCTTCGACAAAAGGTATGTGGAGACTTGAACTTATTTATCACTTGGAAAGTCTATTTCTACTATCTCCTATATTGAGACATAAGTCGTGTTACGATATAGTTTTCTCTATACACATTTGAGATTTCGAGCTGAGTATATCTCGCATACATATTTCTCGAAATATGTGTTGGTAAGATTTCGCTTCGAAGAAGTTCATATTATATCATGAGAAAATTTCCGAGTAACATCTTACATGGTTTGTTTGATACAATCATTTGATGTAGGCTTGGAATGTTTCGATAATGATTATTTCAATATCTTGAAAATTGCTTTGATGCTAATAGTGTGTGGAAACGTCTATTGTCATTATAGAAGAATGTTTCAATGATTGAAATAAAGATTTTAGGATGTAACCATCTTTGGATATAAGCATATATAATGTGTTCGCACATTAGTGTATAAATCCATAAACCGGAAGCCAAGAGTATGCATATGTGTGTATATGAAATTGGTGAAGGAGACAGGTTAAGTATGCGTACCCATACACATACTGGCAGAAGTTCTTGAACCGAGAATTTCTGCTGAGTTTGGTTTTTGACAAACTCTTAACTAGTCACCTTAGGTATGCGTACGGGTACGCATACTGGCGGAAGTTTTCGAACCGAAAATTTCTGCTGAGTTTGGAAACTTTACAAACTCAAAACCGGTTGCTTAAGTACGCATACCCGTACGCATACTTAAGCTGGTTACTTTGTCAAATCGGTCATTTCATGGACTTAAACATTTAAATCATAAGGAATGCAATCTTTCCAAACCGTGGCTATAATGTCCATGATTGATTCAAGTTGAATCAAACCGATTTGGTTTCAATTGTGTTTCCTAAACAATTGAACAACTCTTTAACTAGTTTCATTTGAGTCATTTGAACTAGTTATGGTTAAGTTGAATAAGGTTGATATGAGAGTAATCATATGTCTAACCTCGGTTAACTATTTGTGAACCAACCTGGTGTACACGTTTATGTACGCTTACATAAACCTAAATGAGGGTACATTTCATTTGTATGTAACAAGCTAAGTTCGATCTAACGGTTGAAAGATATTAACTTGGTTGAATCTGGTTTTTCATCTAATGGTGATTATAGAATGCTTTGTTACCAAGGTAACTTGGATTGCAAACCCTGATTTGAAAACTATATAAAGGAGAACTCTATCAACTGGGAAACCTAATCCCCACACCTCCTGAGTGTTACTAGTTGCATAACTAGAGTCGATTCTCCTTTAACCTGAGGTTTCTTCTCGAGACCCTGTAGGTTAACGACTTGAAGACTTCATTGGGATTGTGAAGCCAGACCCAACTATTATCTTTGTAGTTGCGTGATCTGATCTTGCTGTTTCTGTCGTGTTGAGTGCAATTGAAATAATTGGCTCGAGATTTTATATCTCCGATAGGCAAAATAGAAAAGTAATCACAAACAAACTTCGTCTCATCGTTTCTTGTTATACAATAACTTGTTTCGCTAGTCGATTAAGTTTGTTGTGAGGTGATTGAAAATACCAGGATGTTCTTCGGGAATATGAGTCCGGTTTATCAATTGGTTCTTGTTCACCTCGATTTATCAAAAGACGGAACAAAAAACTCTTGGGTATTTCTGTGGGAGACAGATTTATTCAATCCTATAGACTTTTCTGTGTGAGACCGATTTGTCTATCAAGTCTTCGACTTTGGGTCTTAGCAACTCTTAGTTTTGGGTGAGATAAGCTAAGGGAATCAAGTGCGTAGTATCCTGCTGGGATCAGATACGTAAGGAGCGCAATTGTACCGTGAATCAGTGTGAGATTGATTAGGGTTCAACTACAGTCCAGTCCGAAGTTAATTGGTAGTAGGCTAGTGTCTGTAGCGGATTAATACAGTGTGGTGTTCAATCTGGACTAGGTCCCGGGGTTTTCTGCATTTGCGGTTTCCTCGTTAACAAAATTTTGGTGTTTGTGTTATTTCTTTTCCGCATTATATTTTTTTATATAATTGAAATATCACAGGTTGTGCTTTAAGATCAATCAATTAGAATATCCAACCTTTGGTTTTTGATTTACATTGATTGACATTTGAACATTGGTCTTTGGTACCATTCAAGTAACTCCTCTTATATTCAATCAGGCTCACAGATTTCTATTTGTGATTGCGGATTGAATTAAGAGTAAGAGATATTAAACTCTTTGATATACTTTATTCTAGATTGAGTCTGACTGTCTAGTTGATTCTCTAGAAAGTGTATTGGAGTAAGCACTACAAGAAAAACTGGATTAAGCAACCTGGCAGTTTTGGTTGGAAAAGCCCATATTGAATCGCTCTAACCCTTAGAGCGACTTAATTTGGCTCTCGCTCTTAAGTTGCAAAAGGTGGGATCTCTATAGGTCTAGAGCAGCTAGGAAATTGCTTTAATAATCAACCAACTATCATGTAGCGTCTCCTTTGTTCATTGCTTCATAGCTAGACCGACTCACCTAGAGCAAGCAAAATAATCATCGCTACATAGCTAGACCGACTCGCCTAGAGCAAGCAAAATAATCATCGCTTCATAGCTAGACCGACCTGCTTAGAACAAGCAAAATAACCATCGCTTTAGAGTTAGACCAACCATACTTGAGCAAGTGAAACGCCGATCGCTTCATAGATAGACCAACCAAAATTAGAGAGTGAAATACCGATCGCTTCTTAGCTAGACCAAGTACCCTTTGAGCAATTAAAATAAATTCTGATTGCTTCATAGCTAGACCAAGCAACCCAAGAGCATTTAAAATACCTATACATGGCCTGAAGTTGGTTGCTTAAACCAAATTTTTGTACTCCTGGTTTAGAAATCCGAAAACTTTAAAAATTAATACTGAAGGTAATTACTAATTAAGATTTTATAATTATAATTATCCACTTCCAATTAATTAAAACCATTCCTTAATTACACGTGGTATCAGTATCCCCACCCAATAAATTTACTTGTTACAAAAAAAACAAAAACCATCGAGTTAACCAAATTGTTTGCAAACCATCCCCGAAAAGAACAAGAACCATACAGGTCCACACAAAAAAGTAACAAAAGGAGCCAGTGAAGGAAATGGACCTGTATGTTCACCAAAATAAAACTGCACATTCAACATTCATCCTATTCATCCTCCCCTGACAATTCATTCTCCTAATTATCATTAACACATCCATCTGCCTGCAAATCATAATCGTCCCCAACATAATTGTTCTCATCTTCTTGCAAATCATCATCGTCCCTAGCATAGCCATTTTCATCTTCTTGCACATCATCCCAAGTAAATCGATCATCAACTTCATGTTCACCTTCATCTTGGGACTCATCTTCTGAATCATCTGGCACAGGTTGACAACCAAGCGTCTGCAAAACATCATTCAAGTACTCTCTGAGATTTCTTTGTCTTGCTTCGCAACTTTCTTCTTTTCAGAGTCCAACTGTTCTTGGAGAGCAACCATTTGTGCTTCATTTTTCTCATTTAAACTGAAGCGGGCAGCAACTTTTGACTTACGAGTACGCTAAGCCCCTATACGACGTGGATCAACAACCATTGCATATATTTCCTCAGGTGTGTAGTTGACTTCTCCTCGGCGAACCTGCTCACTGATCTGGTTCATCTCTTTCTGCATACAAGTTGTAAAAACAAGCAACTAAATCAAAATTCAAGCTTATGTAGCTACTATGAAGAAAATGAAGAAAAGACAACAAAACAAAACTACATTAATAGAATAAGCAGAATTTTCATTCAAAATGCAGTAACTAGAGTAAAAAAGCAAAAGATAAATTGATCAAATACTACCCTAAATTAGGTTTCCATGTATCATCAAAGAACCCAAAATCTGGAAACAAAAAATAGTTCATAATAAATCATAGTTTGACAATACAAAAGCATGCAGGCATTTAAAACATCAACGAAAAAAAGAATTAATGGATCCTGAAAATGGAAAACTACGCGCAATAATCCTATCTTCCCGAGTTGCTCAAAAGTTTGTTATCATACAAACAGGTTGAAAATGTTACTGAAAGTTTGTGCGTCCATCATTCCTATACAAATTTAAATTTCCTAGAAGATATGCATGAGACAATTCTAAGGGGTAAGAGTCAGTGCCCAAATAAGTGGCATGTCTGTGAGTCTGTTACAAGTTGAAGAGAACTTAACCAAGTGAAAAGGCATGTGTCTATTATATCTGCACTATCTCTTTTTTTCTTTGCAGTTTCATTTTATTGCCTAAAAAGATAAAGTTTTTGCGACCATCTCCAAACGGATTCAAGTTAAATATTGCAATATCTGCTAATCAAAGTCTTAGGAAGAATGAAAACATTGCCATCATACCAACAGTATCTTAAGATTAGTTCAAGTGCATCTTATTACCATTAAGGGAAAAAGTGGATAAATGTCTAGTACATATGCCACTGTCATCAATATGACCAATGTTAAGCTGATCTGAAGAATGGTATTTTGCAGTAATAATTCTCTTTGTAGCAGAACTGCAAAACCATCGTAGCAAATAGGGCACTCTGCTCATTCTCCTGAAAGAAATTAAACACAATGTTAATGCTTTAGGTTCGTTTAACGAGCTTATAGCACAAAAGTTTACTAATTTGGTAAAGAGCTTACATGGCCTACCAAAATCATGAACAAAGTTTCTCTTGAAATTCATCATCATCATCTTTTTCTACAACTGAAACCAAAACAAAAAGAAAATTTAAGATGAAAGCAAACCCGATCTGGCATATTAGGTAACTGTAAATCCTAAAGTTACTAAATTGATACCTCATCTGCAATACTTTGTCGGATTCTACGTTGTACAGATGCCTGAATTTGATACCTCATCAACTTATGAGATGCAAAATAGAAGGAAACAGATGCATCTCCAACTTGCTGCACACATCTACATAATCCATTCACAGCTCCATCTTGTCAATTCTGAATCTCAACCTCTCTTTATGGTCACTGTTTGAGACCATTACCACCATTACTCCATCTCAGATCACAGTTCACTGTCTCTTGCAATATCATGGGACAAATCATAATCGAACACACACACATGCAGTCATTCATATTCACCCATTCCTGCAATAACAATTTCATCCCTAATCCTAGACAGAAAAGAATGAAAAAGAAACAATCATAATCAGTACAATAAAAAAAATAATAAATCCCCAAACTCAAGGGTAATAAGTCATTTCCAAGGGAATTGAAACTGAAAATTAAGAAAAACAAAAATCACAACAAGGGTCATGAAGAATTATACCGACTGGATGCGGAGATTGCTGAAGCCGGCTGCGAAGCCAAATTGCAATTAGCTCTCCTACCATCAATAACAAGACTTGGATCCAAACAAGCCCTAGTTACAGCTTCAGGATCACTAAAAGTAACCTAAAACCAGAAAATCAAGCACAAGTGTCAGTATTGATTAAGATTATGGATAAGTAACATAAACCCATAACAGAAGATGAAAAAAATACTTACAAATCCATATCTTTTCGATCTTCCTGTATTCTCACATTCAGTACCAGCACAAGCAGATCGACCCACAGATTCTTCCTTGTATTTCAATGGAAAAAGCTTGAAATCTGTAATTACCCATCTGGTCCTTCCCGTTTATTACAAAGCCACAACACCAGCATCAACACTGTCAATCCAATCTGATTATCAAACCAACAACACTTGCATATCACCATTCTCGCTGTAATTTCCACAGTTCACAACCAAATCAGATACAAGAAATCCCTAATTTCAACTCAATCAAAAACCAAAACCAATTAAAATCAAATAAACCCCTAAAATTTCAACCTAATCTCGAAAAACGAATTACCCATCAACAATTTTAAAATAAATCCCTAGCTAAAAAACAAATCCTTAGCTGAAAAAGGAGGAAAAAATCTTCAAAATTCTAACTCCTCAGATCATCATTGGAGTTAAAATCAGTTACAAGTTTAACTATTTAACAGCAAATAAAGATGGATCTTAGTAAACATCGAAATAACAACGAATCATACTTTCTTGATGATACTGAAGTTTGAAGAGAGTTAAAAAGAGTGATTTCGTGTTACTGGTTTGGTTGAAAGAGAGATAAAGACATGTAGGTGGGTGAGTTGTTAGTGTGAGAAATGGGATCTAGTTTAGCAAAAGATGTAGGAGAAGAGGAAATGGAGATGGGATAGAGAAAGGAGGCAGAGAGATAGATTTAGGGTGTTCACTAGAACCCAAGAATTTCTTCACCTATCTACCGATATCTGCGACTGCATCTCAATCTTCATTTCCAATCCATTCATCATCAATTAATCGATGTGAGATTTGGTTTCGTTTGTTCAGAAGTAGAATTGGAGTTAGGGTTTTTTTTTTCTGAGGGAGGGGAAGATGAGAGACGAGATAAAAGTGAGTGAATGAAGATAAGTGAGAGAAAAAAAAATCGTTTTATCTAAAAGAATTTGAACGGCTAAGATATGGTAGGATGGGGTCATACGGATTATGAAAATATTTGGACGGTATAGATTTATGTTAAGAGTGTCATACGGATCAAGGAAAGTGTCTTTTATTTGTGCTTTATCTTTGTTTTCGGTTTAATTATCAATCTTCGACATGAAAAAAAATCCAAAACAAATATTAATAAATTTAGGACATTGTTATCGACGTCCTGATATAAAAAAATCCAAAAAATGTATAAGAATAAATCGGGAAAATGAAAAATGAATTCGATAATTGGTGTGTTTCTTTGTGCTTTCTCTTTGTGTTTTTGTGCTTTCTCTTAGTGCTTCCGTTTTGAATTTCGACTAGTCACATAGGTCATGAAGTAATTTGACAAGTCATACAGGTAATGAAGTAGCTTTGGTTCACACTGGTAAGCTCAGGTTATAAGATTACTAGAGATGGACCACGAAATTCAGGATGGTTCTGAGTTCAAACTTGGCTGGATACATCATCAAAATTGAAAAATATGAATCTCAATGTTGATTGGAACTTCAAATTGGTATAACAACATACAAACTGTGAACCAAGAATCTCCGGGATTAGATGGAATCAGGCGAGCAACCAGTAAAACTGAGTTAACTTGGAGTGAGTTCATGGATAATTAGTCAATATAAGCATGATTTAGCAATGTTGGTGAGAAATCGAGTACTAGTGGAATGAATTAGATCTCAGAGCGAGTTTATTTCTCGAAGTTGCCAGAAAATGGTTTGTTTAAGGTTTCATCTAATTTTTCGATGGAATCTTACTTGTAAATGGGTGGATTCACCGTTCTTACAAAGTTTCTGACTTATAGTAGTCCACTCCCTCCCAGGTTTCGAACTCGGAGCCACTTTCTTTCTCGAAGTTGCCATAAAATGGTTTGTTTAAGGTTTTAGAGAATTTTTCGATGGAATCTTATTTGTAAATGGGTGGATTCATCGTTCTTAAGAAGTTTCCGACTTATAGTAGTCCACTCCCTCCCAGGTTTCGAACTCAGAGCCACTTTCTTTCTCGAAGTTTCCAAAAAATTATTTGTTTAAGGTTTCGGAGAATTTTTCTCAGAAACTTATGAAAGACTCGATATCGGTCAATTTTGTGCGCTTAGTTCTATTTCTTCGGTCTCAATTTTATCCGCTTAATCCGTATGAAAACCCGAAATTAAATATCCGCTGCCCAAAAAATTACACTGTATATTCATATGACTATGCATTATTCACCGTCCAAATTTCCTATAAAGAATCCTAATGATTTTCGGCCGACCGCCTTTTATAGGATGAAAAACAACCTTCCGACGTCACAAACTTTGTGCAGAGAAATTGAAACTCAAAATTTTATTTACAAATTAAGATTCATATACCTTAAGTTTTATCTGAATTCCTTAAGTTCAACTATCAAATTTTAGATTTACAATTGCAGTATCGAATTCTGATTACACTTGTTTAATTTGACGCAATCGCCTCAATTTAAAAAGGTTGTTTTTCCAATTTCTTCCAGCTCACTACAATGTGAACTCGTATTTACCTATTAATTCAGTCCGGATTTCCATCTGGTTTACTTAGTTTAGTTTGTTACCCGTCAATTTTTTCGTATGTCGGTCGTCTCACTCAATTTCTCTCAAATTCTATCGTTTTCTCTTGTTATCCATCATCTTAACCGAATATCCATCAACCTTAGTCAATTTCATTTCTTATATACTAATCTTATCAAATAAAACTCGACCTCACTTGATTTTCATTGTTACTCGTCTATCTTTCCAATTTTGGTCGCATCGGTCATTTTCAATCGTTTTTCATCGTTTTTTCCAGTTATCTATAATTTTAACTTAATTTTATTTGACTTTGGTCAATTTCACTTATTATCTACTAATTTCTATCCAATATATCACTCGATCTCACTTGGTTTTTCTTTGATTCCTTGGGTTTTGTATGGTTAATGCAAACCGTACTTCCATTGGAAATTCCCATGAGGAACAGGTCACGCCACGCCTGTCCGGATAAACTCTTTCTAGATCGATCGGAGCGAATCAATCCCTCCTCATTCGTCGAATTTGAGCCTGTCTTCATCATAAGTCCCAAGGAATATCTATAGAATGACCATTTTACCCTTTGCCAGTCATTTATTTAAAATTGACTGTTATACCCTTGTTGGACACAACAAATAATTCGGTGACTTCGAAAATGGCCAAATTTACACTTGCCGGAATATGTGCAATAAATAGTTCGATGATTGTGAAAATGATCAAATCACCCTTGCCGAAAAATGTGAAACAAATAATCAGACATTTTCGAAAATGACCAAATTACCCTTGCGAGATATGTGCAACAAATAATCGGTTACTTCAAAAATGACCAAATCACCCTTGCCAGAAAAGGCACAACAAACATTCAGGTAATTGTGAAAATGACCAAGTTAGCCTTACCGAAATATGTGCAACAAATAATCCGGTGACTTAAAACTAGTTATGTTTTTGTTCTTCCATAATATTTTTATTTCTACGTCTTCATAAATTACCAAGTTAACAACTAAATATATTATTCAAATAAAATTTAAAAAATCTGCATATGCATTCTTTAACGGAAATCGGATATTATCTTTCATGATAATGCCTTTTCTGTATCTATTTCATTAAAGTAAGAATATTCCATCACATATCTTATGAAGTAAAACAAAAAGTAAAACTTGTTTCCGGAATTAAACCTCAAATCCGTAACATCTCTAGTTCACAGTTTGAAAGGAACTCGAATCCCTCGTTTCTCTCTCAGAAATTGAAAGGGAATGACGCGGCCGTTACAGTTTTAGGTTTGTTCTGATTTCTCTTTTTATTCCCTTGAGAAAGTTTTGATGCTATATATTGTTCAGATCCAGGGTTTTATCAGTATGGGATTTGTTTGATTTTTGGATTTCTTGAGCGGTTCATTTAATTTTGGGGTTTTAATCAATTTATTACTTCGATTTTGTCCGGTTACTGTTGACAATTGATTGATTCAAAAAAAATTTCAGTGAAAATTGTTTCATTTACCAAGAATTTATCAAGATTTAGTAAGCTAGATATTTCATCTGTTTACCTAAATCTCTTTGAGCGTGCTCGTTTTATTTAGTTTTTATACAGGCTTGTATCTTTCTCTATTAGATGTTTTCTTCGTTTATTTTACTTTTCTTAGATAGACTTTCATTGAATTAAGGAACAAAATTGATTTTCTTCAAAGTGGGATTTCATTCAATTGAAATCTGGGTTGAGTTTTTAGAATTGTCTGTTCATGTAATAGGGGAAATTTGAGATTTTTAGAAGTGGGTAGTGATGGAGTTGAGCTTAACAAATTGGGCTTTCTGTGTATTACAAATTTGTTACTACCCAAATTAAAATCCCTGTGAATTTTAATCGTTTGGGTATTGCTTTTTCGGTTGTGATTGCTTAGTCATTGTCTTATGAATCGCTGCTTTGGGTTCTGATTAGAAGATATTTTTATTTAACAAATATGTGATTTATGTTGTTCCAGTCGGGCATCCATGTGGGTAACAGTAGTCTGATTTGCTTTCTGTTGCAATACGAGAGAGTTTGTCAAAGTAAAGGATGATTGTGATGCCTACCATTATGCTGACAAGTGACAAGCGTTTATGTTGTTTGAGTCATAATTGAGATATTAGAGGGTTTGTGAAAGAAAAGGCTCATTCTTATGCTCACCATTAGGCATTATGCTTTGGTAGATTTTTTTGCTTAGTGTGTTTATTTGAAGCCTGTTTAGGCATGGGTTTGTGAACTATATCATTTCTATGCGAATCCATTGGATTCAGTTGCTGGTTCATCTTCATTTGTATGTGATAATGAAGTACCATGACTGTCAACTGTTTTTTCAGGGATCCTACCTTTACTCACTTGTTGCTAGTTGGAATCTTTTTATTATAATTGACCTTGCTCTATTTTTTTTTACTGTACACTTCCCTCAAGCCGTTGGGAGACACAAGCCCTTGGGAGACAGGGTGCTTGTTGTAACCAAGACAGCAGAGCAGAAGACCACAGGTGGTATTCAGTCGCCTTTTACCGCTCAGACTAAGCCACAAGGAAGTGAGCTCCTTTGAGCTGTGTACAAATGTCCATTTAGAGTGCTTCAGAGTATACAATTGAATTGTACAAATTCTTATATAGGTATATCAGTTTGTCCTTTCTTTGTACATGTACTATGTAAGCTGATGTGACCTGTGCCATTCGAAGCAATAGCCATGATAATTTTACACCTATCTTGACATTTACTTAGGCAATTCCCCTCTATGTTTTTTTTTTATCATAGTTTGTCCATCATGAGTAGTCACTGTTTTCTTATAATTCTGCAGATAAAAGGTCCTTCATTTCAGAGTTTACAAACACGAATGCAACACCTGAAAAACAAATCAAGCCATCAAAGAAGTAAGTCATGCATATCTCTTTTAACCTTGCATAATGATTGTTTGCTTAGTTATTCAGGAATATCAATTTGGTGACTAACGGGGAACTCATAAGAACATGTGTAACTTCAGTTCAGGGTAAATACTCATATTGATTCATATTTAAAATACAACCTATTTAACAAGACAAGAAGTTCAATCATAAGTGTTTTGTATTCACCTAGTTGTCGTAAACCATGAATCTAATGTCGGGTCTTTACAAAAGTTCGAAGATTGGTTCTGCTAGATCATTTCTGCAGACCGACATTTCTTGTTCTTTTTATTTTCTTTCTTGATTGGCAAAACCTGCGGTCTTCTCAGCACCTTGCTTGTCACTAGTATATGCGCATACCCATTTTACGAATCTTGCTATAGTCACCATCTTGCATAATCTGTATATACTCACAAGGCATAACTAGTATTCGTTTATGCTTAAAGGTCTGGACCTGAATCAAAAGTAATTCAATTGCAGCGAGAGCTTAAAAAAATCCTTCCGACCAACTTGAGGTGTGTCACTCTCTCCTAGTTCTTATTTCTTCTTCTGTTATCTGTTGTGTTTTCATATTTTAACTTGATGTATGCGTAATGACCCTTGTCGTTCTGTTTTGCATTAATATGAGCAGTTTCAAACGGAGCTACAAAAAGCTGTTGGAGGAGAAGAAAGTGGGGAGAATCAATAATGCTTGCAACCAAGTCATTATCTACACAAATCTGGCAGTGTGTTGAGTGATAGAATAAATGACTTGTACTAGTGTGAATTTTGAGTTTTTATTAGTGTTTCTCGGATTTTGAACATAAGTGTCGATTGAATTCAGCTGTAAGTTGGATTAAGTGTAACTTGACACAAACAATTGTTTAGGGGAGAATTTGAATTACGATTGGGTGTATATCTATTGGATTAAATTCATTGTTTTTTTCGAACTCTTATGCAGGATGATTAGTAAACTGTCCAACCAATGAGCTAAGCTAGCTACATGCTCTTGATCTCTTCTGATTTGGTGATTCTAAACTTGATTGCTGAGACAGGTTTGACCGACCAAAATTTATTTTGACTTGCTAGTCTGTGGTCGCTTGACGTAAATAGCTACTAACCTACTATGGCACTCGCTATACAGAACTTGGAAAAAGTACTTGAACAACCAAAAACATTATTTGGTAGCTAAGAAGTAGCGGTAACAGGTTAGAAACCACTAAAACTTATGGTAGTCGGAATTTTGGTTGCTTGACTGTTAAAGCGACCAAAATTTTGGGCTCTTGCTAAGATTTTGGTTGCTCAAACCAAGTTTTATTGTAGTGAAGGCCTCTCAGATTGCCAAACGAAGTGTTGGGTGTGGTTGTTAGACCCCCGCATTTTCACAATGAAGCTTCTTTGAGGAAAGGCAAGACAAGGCCAAAGTTACAAATGCAACATGCGATGTTGGCATTTAGGCATATCCATGGAATTGAGTTGGCCCAATCTCAAGGATGATGCAAGAGTGTAGAATAGGCCAAGAGTTGGCCTATGCATTAGTCCAAGGTTTTCCAAAGCTTGGAAAGTGCAAACAATTTATTAATGCAAGAATAAGCATTTTTAATGTCGAGCAAGTTGGCTAAGTGAAGCATATGATGCATGAATAACCAGAATAACTAAGAAAATGTCCAAGATGATTGTAGCGCAATGTTGGCCAAACATTAGATTTGGCCAAGTAAATTACAGGGACATGTTGGTTAAATACTGACTCAAGGCCAAGTTCAGTAATGCGCAAAGATGGTGCATTATGTCTCTGGTGACGATTATGAGTTGGTTATTTTTTTATAAGCGTGCCAAAAGTGTGAGACAATGGAGAACGGTTATATAAGGGGTTTATAACCATGAGAGAGTGTTTATAACTGCTTGGGAACATGTGTTGAAGGATGGCTCGAGTTAGAGAAGAAACTGGCCAGTTGGCACAGTTATTGGCGGTTATGGACAGATGTTGTCCCATGCGTGTGCAAGTGTTGTGCATGGTTTTTGGCCATTGTAATAACTGTATAAATAGTATAGAGACATTAGAAAATCAGTAGGCTTACAAATTTGATTGCGAGACTCAAATTTAGAGAATTTTGGTAAGAAAAAGGCTTGGTTCAAGAGGAACAAGTCTGTGTAAATCCCTAAGCGGGCAAGTTTCGTATTTGATGCAATAAAATGGGTTAATTGTTTCATGTTTTAAGTGTTCTTGGTTGGATGATTTTATTAGTGAATATATATATATATGAAAATGTATAAATGCTTTATGGTAAGTATTTGAGAAGGAAAAGAAGGCTGAAAGACTTCTGTTGCAGAATTGTGTGCATGTTGTTTTTATTGGTATAAATTATAAGGCTGATATAGTTATGGGTGAAGCTTGATTCATTGAACCATGTTGTTTTCTGGTTTCGTGCCAGAAATCGACCAGGTGCATTGCGAGTGTGAAAGATATAGTTAGACTTAAGTCCATGCGGGATGAAACAACGAAGACAGCTTTTGACCCTAAAATTATGCGCAATATTTCAGTCAGCTAAACATTATCGACAAGTGGGGTCTTCTCTTTCTCTTTATTTTCTCTTCTCTCTTCCCTTCTAAAAAAACTTTAGAGTCTTTTGAAAAAGTGGGGGTACAACAACCACACCCAATATTTCGCTTAGCAATCTGTATGGATAAACTCCAATATACTTTCTAGAAAATCAACTAGAAAGTCAGACTCAATCTAGATAAAAAGTATATCAAAGAGTTTATATCTCAATCTCTCGATTTGATCTTTACTCAAGCAAATAGAAATCTGCGAGTCTTTATCAAAGAGAGATAACTTGGATGGTACCAAAGACCAATATCCAAGTGTCAATCAATTTAAATCAACAACCAAAAGGTCGGATATTCTAATTGATTGAACAACGCACAACCTGTGATATTTCAATTATATAAACAAATATAATGCGGAATAAAAATAACACATACACCAGAATTTTGTTAACGAGGACACCGAAAATGCAGAAAAACTCCGGGACCTAGTCCAGATTGAACACACACTGTATTAAGCCGCTACAGACACTAGCCTACTCCAAACTAACTTCAGTCTTGACTGCAGTTGAACCCCAATCAATCTCACACTGATCCAAGGTACAGTTATGCTCCTACGCCTCTGATCCCAGCAGGATGCTACGTACTTGATTCTCTTAGCTGATCTCACCCACAACTAAGAGTTCCTACGACCCAAAGTCGAAGACTTTAATAAACAAATCTGTATCACACAGAAAAGTCTACGATAATAGATAAATCCGTCTCCCACGAATATACCTACGAGTTTTCTTCCGTCTTCTGATAAATCAAGGTGAACATGAACCAATTGATAAACCGGACTTATATTCCCGAAGAACAACTTAGTATTATCAATTGCCTCACAATAATCCTAATCGATGCAGCGAAAAAAAATATTGTGGGATCACAAACGATGAGACGAAGTGTTTGTGATTACTTTTCTATCTTGCCTATCGGAGATATAAATCTCGAGCCAATTATTACAATTGTACTCGTAACGATAGAAGATGCAAGATCAGATCACACAACTATAAGAAAAGTTGTATCGGTATGGCTTCACAAGCCCAATGAAGTCTTTAAGTCGTTAACCTGGTTTTAAAAGAAGAAACCAAAGGTTAAAGGAGAATCAACTCTAGCTATGCAACTAGTATCACACGTAAGGTGTAGGGATTAGGTTTCCCAGTTGCTAAAGTTCTCCTTTATATAGTCTTTCAAACCAGGGTTTGCAATAAATGTTAAATTGGTAACAAAGCATTCAATATTCACCGTTAAATGAAAACCTGATTAAATTCAAGCTAATATTTCTCAACCGTTGGATCGAAAACTTAGCTTGTTACACACAAATGAAATGTCCAATTTTGGGTTTATGTAGTCATCCCGAAACATTAACATTTGTTGGTTCAACAATAGTTAACCAAATGGTTAGCCATATGATCACTTTCATATCCACCATATTCTTCTTCACCATAACTAGTTCAAATGACTCAAATCAACTAGTTAGAGAGTTGTTAAATTGCTTAGATCTTATGTAACTACACAAGACACAATCGAAGTAAAAACGGTTTGATTCACTCGAATCGGTTCATGAACTTTATAGCCACGGTTTGCAAAAGCATTCCTTAGTTTATATAAACATGAGTTCAAGAACAATCGATTTTGGATATAACATGCTCAAGTTCGCGTACTGGGTTCGCGGACTTAAGCTCACGGAAGGAGTTCACAAGCTCCAACAGAAATTCTCGGGTCGAGAACTTCCGCCAGTTCGCGGACTTGGTTCACGCCACATTCTTTTTCTCTTGATCAACAAAATTCGCAAACTTTGGTTCAAGGAATAAGGACTTATACATATATGTGTTTCCACAATAATGCTTATATCCTACCAATGGTTATGTAATCTAAACTCTCATTTCAATCATTGAAACATTCTCAGAGGACGTTATATAACCGTTATTCACAGACCATTTTTCGTCAGAGCAATTTCCAAAGTGATTGAAACATAACATGACATTCGTCACTAGGTAAAGATGAATTTTTCTAAAGAGAAATCTTACCAACACATATTTCGAGAAATAGATAGGCGAGTTACACTCGGCTCGAAATAGCAAATGTGTATGATGAAAGTCTATATATCAAAACGATTTTTGCCTCAAGAATAGGAGATATAGTAGATAGACTTTTGAGTGACAGATAAGTTCAAGTCTCCACATACCTTTTAGTCGATGAAGATCCACCAGTTCCTTGAGTAGTCCTTCGTCTTGTATGATGATTTCCATGGAGTCTTGAGCCCAACTACACTTTCTATCCTAGTCCCAGACCTTTAGCTATATAGGCTAGAAATTAAAACTTATAGTTTTGGTCACTAACATTGACAAACATGCTTGAGATATAGCAACGCATGCGAGTTCGACCGAGCAATGATCTAACAATCTCCCCCTTTTTCAATTATTAATACATGTGGAATACAAAAAATAAATAAATTAACTTTTATAGCTCCTATTCCACATGCCTAATCTTCAACATTACTCGAAATCTTCGTCACTTCCAAGTACTACAATGATCCCAAAGTTTGTAAGTTTAGCATCATCGTTGTTGAAAATCCGTAGCTATAACAACGAGAAAACAATAGTTTTGAATCATTGTTATACACTGTCATAGTATCATTACACAACGTCAAAGTCCAATTGTATCACAACTTCAACAACCATACTATGGTGATATGTATCACTCCCCCTTAGTCAATACTCCATCTCACATGGAAACCACTCCCCCTTACATAATGATCCGAAAATCATATGTATTTGTAGTGTGAACTACATATTAATTCTCCCCCTTTTTGTCAATAAAATTGGCAAAGGTACAAAAACGGGGATCCTAATGAAATTTCCGAAAGAGACATTTCTTGATCAAAAGAAAGAAAAAGTATATCATCTTATTATCATAAAGCCGAAGCTAAATGCATTCATCAAGGAGTTTGTAAAAATACAAGATAACCCCTAAAATATTCCACAGCCGCACTCCCCACAAAGATTTGGAAATTAAGCGCAAGTTCAAAAGGAACTCTCCCCCATAAAATGTCATTCCCGAAAGAACAACAAGAGCGACCTTAATTTCGAAAGAAAAGAAGGATTTCTTTGGACATAACAAATCACATACAAGGATGAATTGAATCCAAAATATTCAATTAAACTAACCACAAGAGAACCCATGATTAATTTAATCGACCAATGCTTAACATAAGTGAACTTATGGAGACTCAAAATATAGAATTAGATTAATCACAAGAGAACCCATAATTTATCGAATCGAAATATACAACCAAACTAATCACAAGAGTAATCAATTTAATTGGTCATGCTCGACATAAGAAAACTTACGGAGCAACAACTAAATAACCAAATAAGATGATTAATTTAGTTGAATATGCTCGACATAAAGTACCTCACAGAACAACAACATAGCTAATCATAAGAATAATCAACTTGGTCGTTCAATCAATATAAGACACTTTACGGAGCCTCACAGTAATACATAAAATATGGATCAGGTAAGATCAATACTGCGGAATACACAAGGATTCATTCTATTTTCCATCACCATTTGCACAATGACATACAATAGACATTATCCTTGAAAACAAAAGATTTTAACCTATCTTTCATCAATAATTGACAATATAGGCTTAACTTTTGTATTTGTCAAAAGTCTATTCATTCTTTTATCAATACATGAATATCGACATACGAAAGACTTTACTTTTGACAAGATATGGGATAGTCAAGTTCACAGACGTAAACACACAAATCCCATAACAAAATTTCAATATATAAAACCATAAAGATTAATACTGCAAAAATCATCTTCCAAACAAATTTAGAATTTAAACCGATCAATCTAAAAACAAGAAGATGAATACGTTGGACATAGCTATGTGTAATCACAATAATGGCTATTCCAAACTCTAGTTATTCTTCTAATAAAAATAAGAAAATAGAAGATTTACTAGACAAAAACTCCTATAAAGCATTTCACTTACTTTGAGTACACTTCTCATATTCTCTGTATTCGTCAAGCTCATCTTCGATTAGATCAATTCTCGATTCCAGATTATCCATCTTTTCTTCGAGCCTCTTGGAAGAAGCTTCAAGTTCACTTTTTAGGGCACGAACTTGTTCCAAGACAAGATTCATGGTTAAAGAGAGCTTATCAAACTGATAAACAGAGATGTTCCCATCTAGAGAGGAACTGTGAGAATCGGGGCTCATCCCATTATCAAGAGAATCGAATCGTATCTTTTTAGATGGAAAAAGAACAGTCCAAATATCACTTTACTTGCTTGAAAGGCTTGAGGTACATGATAGAGAAGATAAAAGAAATGTTTATGCTAAGGAGAAAGAATAAAAAAAACTTCATTTTAAAAGCAACTGAGGATAGGATATAAAAATCAAAACCTTTGACCAAAACCTTAACAGAAAAGGTTTACCCTCAGAAAAGTTTTTTTTTTTTAATAGAAAAACGTTTGAACTAAAAACAAATAACAGAAATCATCCATCACAACCCTCTTGAAGATTATGATTTTTATCTAAGAGGGATAGACAAAAAATCACCAATACAGTATTACAAATTGTAGTTGTTCCAATCCTTTGCAGGATTGAGTAACTTCTTTCGAGGGGATGAAGTGTATGTTATACCTTGTTTCTGTATTGTTTTTAAGAAAGAAGACTCATCTTCATCATTCTTTCTTTCTTTTAGCACAGATTTGAATACCTTGATTGTTGATTTTCGTAAACTATGCATTCTATTGGAAATTTCTTTTACAAAATATGAGGGTTTTGTATGAGATTTCTTTTTCTTCTTTTGCAAACAACGTTTGTCAGAGGAATGCTTTTCCTGTTTCATGGTGCCACAGGTTTTAAGGTGATCCTGATTATCATGAGAGGAAATCACAGAAATAGATAAATTCTTGTGATTTTCTATATTATCCTTGTCGTCACGGTGACTTAAGGATGATGTAGAATCAGGAGGAATTTGCTGACAATTCATAGTCGAAGAGGTTCGATATGTTTTGTAAGAATCGTGATTGATCAACTCCAATTTTAAATTAGATAGTTGGTATTCCAGATTTTCAATCCTTTTAATTAAGACTTCCTTTACTGGTTGAAGAATTTCTGAGGAAGTAGGATTGTTTATCATGGAATAATCAGGACTGTTAGGAGGACAGATGTGATTATCATGAAAGAGATTAAGAGAACCATCATAGACATCATCCTCAGGACAGTAGTCAAGAGTGACCATCCATGCTTTAGTTATCTCACTTGACTCCGTATCAGGACATTTAGAAGTAGAGTAAAAACTTTTATAACACTTGAAATTGGAATTGTTATCATAGTTTTTCTGAACCTTTTTATTGATTGACCGAGCTTTCTTTTGAGACTTTCTTTTCCCCTGTCTAAGAGATTTCTTAAGTTGTTGTATAAACAGTGACAAAGTCGAATTAAAGCAATTCTCATTACTTTTATCAGTCAATTACGAACGTCGAGACTTACGGTCAGATGCAGCAACATGATTGCTAAATTGATGACTTTTCTCTCTTTGTTCAAGTTCAAGATCGAAAATTTTCAACTTTCCAACAAGAGTATTTCTGGATAGTATATCAAGGTTATTTCCTTCAACTATGGCATGCTTCTTAGAGTCGTATCTAGATAGCAGCGATCTGAGAATTTTCATCACAATGTCCTTTTCAGGAATAGTCTTACCCAATGCAAAAGATGCATTAACAATTTCAGACACTTTGTGATTAAACTCATCAAATGTTTCTTCATCTCCCATACAAAGGTTTTCCCAATTGGAATTAAGGTTTTGAAGCCTAGCTTCCTTTTCACTGGCATTACCTTCAAAACCGGTTTCTAAGATATCCCAAGATTCTTGCAACTTAGTGCAGTTTGACACATGGTGCTGAAGATTTGGGGTAATGTCATGTATAATGGCATTCAAACCGTCGGAATTTTGCTTTGCAGCATTCATTTCGGCAGGGGTGTATTCACCAATAGGCTTGGGAACGTTTACATCTCCAACTACCATGACGGGAGCATTATATCCATTGACAACATATACCCATGATTGAAAATCATGTGCTTGAAGAAAAGATCGCATAGCAATTTTCCACCATAAGTAATTAGAGCCATCGAAGACTGGTGGTACATTAATTGAGATAGCACCTATATCCATAGAGTCAGATCGCTACAAACACAGACTTGTGAGGTCTTGAACGTGTTTGCCTGCTCTGATACCAATTGAAAAAGTGGAGGTACAACAACCACACCTAATATTTCGCTTAGCAATCTGTATGGATAAACTCCAATATACTTTCTAGAGAATCAACTAGACAGTCAGACTCAATCTAGATAAAAAGTATATCAAAGAGTTTATATCTCAATCTCTCGATTTGATCTTTCCTCAAGCAAATAGAAATCTGCGAGTCTTAATCAAAGAGAGATAACTTGGATGGTACCAAAGACCAATATCCAAGTGTCAATCAATTTAAATCAATAACCAAAAGGTCGGATATTCTAATTGATTGAACAACGCACAACCTGTGATATTTCAATTATATAAACAAATATAATGCGGAATACAAATAACACAGACACCAGAATTTTGTTAACGAGGAAACCGCAAATGCAGAAAAACCCCGGGACCTAGTCCAGATTGAACACACATTGTATTAAGCCGCTACAGATACTAGCCTACTCCAAACTAACTTCGGTCTGGACTGTAGTTGAACCCCAATCAATCTCACACCAATCCAAGGTACAGTTATGCTCTTACGCCTCTGATCCCAGCAGGATGCTACGTACTTGATTCCCTTAGCTGATCTCACCCACAACTAAGAGTTGCTACGACAAAAAGTCGAAGACTTTAATAAACAAATCTGTATCACACAAAAAAGTCTACGATAATAGATAAATCCGTATCCTACGAATATACCTACGAGTTTTGTTCCGTCTTTTGATAAATCAAGGTGAACAGGAACCAATTGATAAATCGGACTTATATTCCCGAAGAACAGCCTAGTATTATCAATCACCTCACAATAATCCTAATCGACGCAGCGAAAAAAGATATTGTGGAATCACAAACGATGAGACGAAGTGTTTGTGATTACTTTTCTATCTTGCCTAACGGAGATATAAATATCAAGCCAATTATTACAATTGTACTCTTAATGATAGAAGATGCAAGATCAGATCACACAACTACAAGAAAAGTAGTATCGGTCTGGCTTCACAATCCCAATGAAGTCTTTAAGTCGTTAACCTGGTTTTAGAAGAAGAAACCAAAGGTTACAGGAGAATCGACTCTAGCTATGCAACTAGTATCACACGTAAGTTGTGGAGATTAGGTTTCCCAGTTGCTAGAGTTCTCCTTTATATAGTCTTTCAAATCAGGGTTTGCAATCAATGTTAGCTTGGTAACAAAGCATTCAATATTCACCATTAGATGAAAACCTGATTAGATTCAAGCTAATATTTCTCAACCGTTGGATCGAAAACTTAGCTTGTTACACACAAACGAAATGTCCAATTTTGGGTTTATGTAGCCGTTCCCAAACATTAACATTTGTTGGTTCAACAATAGTTAACCAAATGGTTAGCCATATGATCATTTTCATATCCACCATATTCTTCTTCACCATAACTAGGTCAAATGACTCAAATGAACTAGTTAGAGAGTTTTTCAATTGCTTAGATCTTATGTAACTACACAAGACACAATCGAAGCAAAAACGGTTTGATTCACTCGAATCGGTTCATGAACTTTATAGCCACGGTTTGCAAAAGCATTCCTTACTTTATATAAACATTAGTTCAAGAACAACCGATTTTAGATATAACCTGCTCAACTTCGCGGACTGGGTTCGCGGACTTAAGCTCACAGAAGGAGTTCACAAACTCCAGCAGAAATTCTCGGGTCGAGAATTGCGGACTGAGTTCGCGGACTTGGCTCACGCCACATTACGTTTCTCTTGATCAACAAAGTTCGCAAACTTTGGTTCAAGGAATAAGGACTTATACATATATGTGTTTCCACAACAATGCTTATATCCTACCAATGGTTGTGTAATCTAAACTCTCATTTCAATCATTGAAACATTCTCAGAGGACATTATATAACCGTTATTCAAAGACCATTTTTCGTCAGAGCAATTTCCAAAGTGATTGAAACATAACATGACATTCGTCACTAGGTAAAGATGAATTTGGCTAAAATGAAAGCTTACCAACACATATTTCGAGAAATAGATAGGCGAGTTACACTCGGCTCGAAATAGCAAATGTGTATAATGAAAGTCTATATATCAAAACGACTTTTATCTCAAGAATAGGAGATATAGTAGATAGACTTTTGAGTGACAGATAAGTTCAAGTCTCCACATACCTTTTAGTCGATGAAGATCCACCAGTTCCTTGAGTGGTCCTTCGTCTTGTATGATGATTTCCATGGAGTCTTGAGATCAACTACACTTTCTATCCTAGTCCGAGACCTTTAGCTATATAGGCTAGAAATCAAGACTTATAGTTTTGATCACTAACATTGAGAAACATGCTTGAGATAGCAACGCATGCGAGTTCGACCGAGCAATGCTTTAATACTTTTCATTTTTCTTGCTCAGATTTGGTCCTTTTGGACCAGATCTGAGCAAGGATTTCCTTTTCATTTCTAGTTTTTGGTAATATTTTATCGAATAAGATGTTTTTACATCATTTTTTGTGTCTTTTGACATGTTTCTTCGCCGTTTCGGGGTGATTTTTCTTCGTCGTTGTGGGGCGAGTTCTTCGATCTTTGATGGCTGGTTCGTGGCTTGCTATTCTTGATTCAAAAACATCAACGTTTTGATCTACAAGTTTATCGGCAAAATACTCCTTCCTTCCAGGAGCAACTCTTTTCAAGGATGAATACAATCAAATCAAATGGTCGGAATTATTTACGGAATATACCATCATTTCTCCCTTATACATAATCAAACATTGGGTATCTCTGCGGTTTATTTCTCTTTCTCTTCGTGATCTACCTGTAGTTGATATCCTTATTTGTATTAGGGTATTGATTATCTTGATATTTTTTTATGTATTTGATGTTTTTGTTAATCTCGTAAGGAACATGTATTCATTATTTTGATTTGAATGAATTGAAATTTGTCGATTGACCCAAAAGAAAAGACATTGTGGACAAATTATTGTATCTCAAAATTGCATCCAACACTTTCATAAAAAAAGTATAGTAATAAATAACATAAAGATCACCCAAAATAATTGGCAGACTAATAGATTCACAAATGCTAAACATTATGGACAAATTATTGTATCGCAAAATTGCATCCAACACTTTCATAAAAAAAAAAGTAGTAATAAATAAAATAAAGATCACCCAAAATAATTGGCAGACTAATAGATTCACAAATAATATGTCTTTGCCCAAGTCAGCAAATTACTTTTAAACACCCATCAGCAAATAATGTACATCTGAAAACATCGGTGATATGCATGATTCCTGATTGTTTAAACAAATATTAGAAAAGACGAATTAAAATTAAGAACCTAGAATGAGTAAATTCTGACTTCCTTGGGTTCTCCACGAACAAGTTTTTCAATACTAACAGTAACCAAACCCTTCCAGTTAGACGCTATGATTTCCTCCGCGTTCGCGTTGGAGGGTAACTGATACCTCGCATGAATAACCCCAACTGATCTCCTACTGTCCTCCATCAAATATGTCCCCCTGACTCCACTTTTCTTACTACGCTTTCCCGTTATCACAAGCATATTATTTTCCTCCACCTCTACTTCAACAGAGCTAAATCCTGCCATGTTTACTACGCATTCGTACTTACCACTGTTTTGTTTGAAATCTGTTGGCGGATTATCTGTATGCGCCATATTAATTTTGTTTCGAGGAGGAGTTGAAGTATCAGAATCGTTATTCGGAGAAACATCTTGACATTCTTTCCAAGTTGATAATAGATGACATAGCATTGCCTTCTGTTTGGAATCTAAGATCTCTTTTGTTCCTGATGTAGATTCATGACTTGGTGGTGTTACCTTCTGCTTGGAATCTAAGAGCGGATCTAAGAGCGGAGTATTGGCTGTTTGTGTTGTAGATACTTTAGCATCTTCTTTTTCCTTCGAATCGTTTGAGCCGAAAAACCACTTGGAAGCGCTTGAACCAAAAATCCACTTTGAAGCGTCCATGGTTTTTTTTTTACTAATAACTTGCTTTCTCTATGAGTAGAAGATAATAAAAGCACGTCCATGTACATATACAAACGCGTATGTATGTTTCTTGGTAAACAAGAATTAACGTAATACTTGACAAACAAGAATTAACGTAATACTTGACAAACAAGACCTGCCGATAAAGTCATTACGGGGGGTGAAGTACTTAGATTTTCTCGTGGGCTCTGGCAGTCGCAGACTTTGAGGAATTCTCTTAGTATAATAATATCATGGTTAACTGGAAGAAAGTCTATATTTCAAGCCTCCTGAAGTGTTTTTTGTTTTTATTTTTTCGCTGTTTGGTCAGTGCTTGTACAGTCTTCTCTCTTTTGGGTGGTTCTTTTGTTTGTAACGTTTATTTTGATCAATGAATCCTCTTAGGTCTTAGCCAACAAGAGATATTAAGATACAAAAAAACTGTCCCCGACGAGATTTCACCATGTCAAGAGATATACCATTAAGAGGATCAGTGTTTGCACCAGAAATAAACTTGCTTCACTTTAACTTTGAAAAAGAAAGGGTGATGCTAAACATCGATAATTCATGCTATACTGCAAACCGTAGTTGCTCTTGCTCAAGTTAAATCCTTTTGAGGGTTGGTATTTGCAAGTTATACCCGGATAAGATCATCAAGGCATTTGTTTAGCTCAAGTGTAACTGTTTGAGGCGTCCCGTTGTATTTTTTTTGGCAAATTTCAATGACAATCAAGAAGTCACAATGAAGTGACAACAAGATACAAGAGGAAAAGAAAAAACCATCTGTTTAGCTGTGTAATTATTTCTGCATTAATTCTCAAAATAAGTAAAAAATAAATAAATTCTGATTAGAAAAAACAGTGCTCAATAAAACAGAAAAGAGAACAGCTAACAGTACAAGGTCACCAATAAAAAAAAAATTATAATGAAGGAACATATATAGGAAACAGAGCCTAGCTGTAAATATCTAGTTAACATATAAACTGAATTAATAATTCTGCCTACATAGCTAGTAAATTTCAGCAAGTATCTTAGGTTTGTTCGCTTCAATTCTATGAGGGAACCTCTTAACAGTAATAATAAGTTCACCATAATTACTAATTCAGTTTCAATCGCATTAAAGTTTGCATCAGGGAGTTCAACTCTTGCCTCAAACAACATAACCTTATCCAGCTCTTTCGTCAAATACGTCACATCTTCCGGAACTCCCACAGGCCCGTCATGGTTTCTCGATCTACTAATTACAAGCTCGTTATGATTCTCTTTCCGGATTTTGATATTATCATAATCGTAGTTGATTTTTCTGGGGACGTCGAGTATGACTTCGTACTTATCGTCATACCTTCCAACTTCCATCGGAGGCTGATATGTTGAATCCTTTCGGATGTTTTTAGCATTGTTATAAACTGTTCTTGAATTATTATACAATCCTGTTAAAGGGGCGGGTGGTTTCATTGGAGTGGCGGCATGGGTGATAGCAATATCCCTATTATTGGTTAGAGGTATCTTATAGGGGTTATTAATTGACTAGATTACCCTTTTCACCTCAAATGGACTAATTTATCCTTGCTTTTTTGGTTGAAAAGACTGAATTATCCTTCCCATTATTAACCCAATTGAATCTGAAAATCAAAACAGTTTTTTTTTCAACTTTACTTCTTCTCTTCTCCTCCTCTCCACCATTAAAGCTGATTTTTCATCGTCCTCTTCGATTACTCGGCGATTTGAAAAATTGATAGTCGTTGATTTGAAACTATATTAGAGATGCCGAAGAAGAAGGTTGACGAAGATTGTAGCCGTTCTAATGAACCAAATCCTCCATTAGGTCAAGAACATCAATTTGAAACTCCTCAACCGTCAAAATCAAGCTCAATGACTTATTTGAGGTATGTTTCGAAAAACCCAGTTAAGGTTTAGTCTATTGTTTGATTTAACTTAGTTTTGTATAAAAAAATAGGATTTTGGGTCGAAATTGAAACTGAAATTCGTGTATTGGATGTGAGTTACGGTTGATAATTACTCCAATTTCAACCGTAACTATGGTTTTTGTTGATGATACGGTTCGTAATAACTGAAATACCAACCGTAAGTTCTTGAATTTATGAGAAATTGTTCAGTTACGTTTTTTTTTTTTTGCAACCGTAAGTAGCTTACGGTTGGTCTCGTGTGTTGAGTTACGAACCGTACATTGTTCTGTAAGTTCATTTGGTTTCTACGGTTTGTAATTCCATCAATGTTATCAACCGTATTTGAGTTACGACTTGTAACTCAACATCCATTACCAACCGTAGAACTTTCTGTATGTTAGTATCTGGCCAAAGAAAACTTACGGTTGAAAACTAAGATAAAATACAAACCGTATTTTAGTTACGGTTGTTCTCGATACATCAGTTACCAACCGTATCGTTGATACTGTTGGTCTCGATTCACTATTTACCAACCGTGTGAGTGGTATGGTTGGTCTTTGTTCATTGGTTACAAACCGTAACTATGCAGGCTCACCATTTTGTTTTGTTTTTTGTTGTCTATATTATTTGTTTTACCCTTAGTGTAGGAAGAAAAAGAGAGGAAATGACTTAACCCCGATTGATCATACGCCTACCCCTCGCGGTGACAAGCATTTAGGTGAAGATAATAGAGGCATCCACAAGAATGAGAGAAGAAGAAGAATAGGTTTGAAATTAAGTTGAGGGAACAACCTGTGGCTGAATCTGGAGTTGAGCTAGAAGGAGTGGAACATAATGATCAAGAAGAGGTCGGAGTCGAAACTAACCGTGAAGGCAACGAAAATGAAATTGTGGAGGAAGAAACTAATAATGATGAAGATGAAGAAGAATTTAAAGGAACCGATGATGATGGAGGGGAGGAAGAGGAAGCAAATGATGAAGAGGAGGAAGATGAAGAAAATGATGAAGAGGAGGCCGATGAAGAAAAAGAAGAGGAAGAAAATGATGAAGAGGTAGAAAATGATGAAGAGGTAGAAAATACCAAGGGAAAATAGGTAGTTGTAGCTGCACCTCCAAGGCAAAAGAAAGAAAAGAAGCCGAGAAAGGAGCCCGCACCGAAAGGGATGCATATTCCTAAAGGAAAAGATTTGTTGTTGCCACCGAAGAAGAATAAAAGACCTTGAGGCGAGGCCCCAGATAAGTCTTCAATCTTATTTGGTTATACCGGTTCCTGGTCCGCAAAAGTCTGTCAGACAAGGGTATTATCTTGTTACTTTTCTTAAAACATTCATTATTTTGATACATTTTGTTTGTTTATTTCAGTTCACCATAATATGCTTATATTTTTGTATATTTGTTTTCTTAGGACCACGCAAGATCCATTAAATTGCTCATGCGTCAAAGGGGTAAACATTGGCCATTAAGTCAAGAATGTGCTTTGGTTCGCAATCTAGTGGCTAGTACAGGACTAGGGCCTCGAATTCTTCACCTTCAATCGGAGTATGATAGTGTTGTGGTCTCTTCCTTTAGGGAACGATATTGGCTTGAAACCGATATGTTTCATCTTCCATTTGGAGAGATGACAATAACACCGGACGATGTGAATCAAATTATTGACCTTGAAGTTGAAGGACAATCTGTGTTTGAAGGTTTCGACAACAACATGTCTTGGACTGACCTTTATATCCTTGTTCAAGAAACACTTGGGTGGGAGAAAGATGAAACTGAGATGGAGTTTCAGTTGGCTGGTGGTTATGACCCTGCTGAACCACATAAACCAAAAATCATCAAAAAGCTATTGTTGAAGAATCTGAGGACCAAGTTTGAAGGAACAGCATCAAAGGAAAGGGAAGGTCAGGTGATGGATGAAACAACAGTTAGGCGTACAGCCACAGCGTATTTGTTGTATTCTCTTGGGACCGTATTCTTTCCCGATAACTCGGGAAATAGGGTAAATGTTCATTACCTACAACTGTTGAAGAATTTGGACAACATCAAAAACTATTCGTGGGCCATTGCAACCCTTGCATATTTACTTGACAGCCTAAGAAAGGCCTCTAGGGTTGGAGCTACTGAAATTGCCGGGAATGTTGCGCTTCTAATGGTAAGTTTGGTTACATTTTTCTTTGTGTGTTATATTTTTAGTCATGTGTCAATTGTTTATACTTAATTTATTCTTTAGGCATGGTATGACCACTTTCCGAGCCTGAGACCTCCTACTGAGTGGGAAGAACATGATTATGGTCCTACGGGAAAGAAGTTCAAGTTCACTGGCATACAACTAAGGAACAAAGAGGAGAAGCTCATTCAAATGAGGGAGAAAATAGATGCTTTCTCTGTTGAAGATGTTATCTTTGACCCTTATTTGAGGATTGAAAATGGAGTTGATGTTCGTAGGTTCACAGAGACCGCAGGTTATAATGGACCATTGTATCATCCCACAAGTTACGTTATGACCAATCCTCGTCCAACTCTACGCCAAATTGCTCATATTAAACAAAGGGTTGTAGAGGAAAACTTCAAATTATCCAAGCAAGGATCCGAGACAAAAGTCCCCACCATTGTGCTCAACTACAGGCCAACTCCAACGGTTGATGCTTGGAACAACCGCCATGAAGAAAGATACCAACTCGCAGCGGGAGAGGCAATTCCTTGTAACAACACGAAAGAAGCCACTGCTGATTACATGGGTTGGTATTCTCGTTTTGGTCATCCATATGTGATCAATAATGATCCGGAGGCCCAACCATATATTCAAGAGGCTATGGCTCAAAGGAAGGCGGTCGACGAGACTAAAGAGAAAAAAGGTCTATTTGGTTTGACTTAGAAGAAGTTATATTTCATGTCGGTACATAATTTTTTTATCCTCATGACTTTGGATTTTAATATTAATGATTATTATGAAATAATCTCTTAACACTCTTTTTAATATTCATAGCGAATGTGATAGTTCCGTCTATATCGGCCATTTTCATCTCTAGGTGGTGGTTTAGGCACTCCTTTTATATATATCGTATCCTTATCCTTCTCACCGCTTGACCGATTTTTTTCAACCATCGGACTCTTTCCATTGTTCCTTGCTAATTGTTTAACACCAACTTTACCAACAAGTCTTTTTATTGAACTATCTTGGGAGGAAACCTCGGGACCGACATAGGAACCTTTACCTTTAACTCCATCATTTGTTTTCCCACTTTGTTGTTGTTTAGAGCGAAATACCGGACCTTTTTCTTTAACATCAATTTTGCTTGTTGCACTTTCTTGAGTAGGAATCTCGATACATTTTTGTTGTACATTTAGAAGGCTTGGTTCTCCTTTATCCGCTTGACCTCTTTTTCGTTTGTTTCTACCTTGAACATCATCTTCTTCCATCTCATCCTCCGCTTCATATTCCTTTCTCAACCATTCATAACCCGAAGGATCTCTTTTCTTTGATTCTTCCGCCAATTCCCTTGCTTTTTTATTTCCTACGTACCTCTTTTTTTTGGTAGGAGGCCTCCCCTTACTCTTCCCCTTTGGTGGTTCCTTGATATCATACCTAAATTGTGGATATACGAAATCTCTCAAGTTACTCAACCATATTTGCCTTTGTCCTTGGCTTAGTGTAGCATATTTCTCGGCTAGAGCTTGACCAATCTCGGTATCGGCAAACGTTCCTCCAAATTTTTGATCAAAAATTGTTTCACAGAATGATAATTGTTTCCAAAAGGGATCAACATCTTGAACCGGGATCACTTTGTCTTGGTATGTGGCTATAACATGCCGACATGGGAGTCCCAAACTTGTCATGTTTGGATAAACACACTCTTCTTCATAATCCCCCAATTCATAATGTTATACTTCATACATTATCTTATCAATAGCGCGGTGCGAAACTTGATGTGTAATTCCCCTTAGCCACTTATTGTCTAACCATTTGGTGTATTGTTTACTTCGGGTTTTTTCAAAAGACTCCGTAACTCTATCGTGATCACGGAGGAAATAAGAATCCATGGCTTCGAATAGCGTAACTAACCCACCATTATAACTATGAAGTTTCTTCTTCAACCGATTGTGAGATGACTCCGCCGTACTTGTAGCTTGGTTATCATAGTGTCTATATTGGTTAGTGAACGCCGATACGAACTTCTCTTTGTGCGGATCCAACAAATTATCCAACAAATACTTCACAACACTTGGATAACCTATTTTCCAATGAGCCACTAACATACGAGCTCTATTCTCATATTCATCCACGGTGATAGAATAGGTCAAGGCTCTCCACTCCGTTTTGAAACTTTCCCATTTTAGTTCCGCCAACTTGTCATTCTTCTTAAATTTCTCTTTGACATCCTTTTGTTGATGTAACGGTAGTTTCTTTATTCTATCAATTTCGCTTTTTTTGGTTGGACGGACAAGGCGCATGCACTTAGTTTCAATTCTTTTTCACAAGTGGAACGTGCAAAGAAGGTTATGAGCTTCCGGGAAAACCCTCCTTATTTCATTCAACAAAGCTTGTTCCTTGTCGGTAATAATCACCTTTGGAGTATATCCCTCTACGTAGAATAGCTTCACTTGGTTTAATGACCAAACATAGCTCTCTTCGAGCTTATCTTTCAAGAAGCAAAAACCAACACTAAAAGGAGCATTGGTAGAAGTTTGCCCGACAAAGTTCAACAACGGCATCTCAAACTTGTTGGTTTTGTATGTACAATCCATTAGAAGGATTTGATGAGAGCACCGTGCCAACTTCACAAACTTAGGATTAGCCAACAAAAGATGTCTTATTCGTCCTTTCTCATCATCATCGTGGAAAACCGAGTAATTATTCGCCTCCCCCAAATGCCTTAATTGTTGCATTTCGTTCCTTTGTTCTCATTTCTTAGCTTTCAATTTTTTTCTTGCGTTGTAGATGTTAGCCAAAGTAGAAGCATTTTGTGGGTTTCTTTCCTTTAAGTGAGCGAGGATATCAACGGGTTTCATACGAATTTGTGTCAGTGACTCTACAATCTTCTCTTCTTCTTCGGTAAGGCGTCCAGCATATGAATGTGATAGCAAACTCTCCGGTATAGGGTGGTTATGACTACCGCATACAACTTTCTCCAAAAACCACCTTTTTGTCGCGTTCCTTTTAAATTGAAGCTTGAAGGGGCATCGGGTCTTCTTAGTGAACGTAGTTTGCTTCCTCTTTTCCTTTGCTACTTGCACGGTACCCTTTTTTGCATGACTTCTATGTTGTCCACTACACTCGCAAACCATTTGAAAGTCACTTTCACTAGTGGTACCATTACAAACTATGATACACATAATCAACTTGCCTCGTTCTCTAGCCCAATACTTTGCATCATCTTTTTCCTCTCATGTCTCCTCGGTTAAATAGTGAGAGATAGAATCTTGCGTGAGAAGTTGATTTGCTAAAGGTTGTTCATCCATTAGGGGAGGTACACTCACGATCTGGACAACAATACACCCACATTAGTCTAAACAAGAACAAAACGAAAATATATATAAAGTTACGGTTGGACACGACAAGGAAATACAAACCGTAACAGAGATGCGGTTCGTAGTTACAATCACTTACAAATCGTAAAACAACCACGGTTGGTAGTGGTCCTCCCGTAACAAACCGTAAATAGGGTGAAATGAAAATGAAAACATACAGATCATTATACGATCGGTAAAAAACACAGATCACAAACCGTAACACAATTACGGCTGGTAGTTATTTACATATTACCAACCGTAAGAAGTGCAGTAAATACTGCCATGCACATGATGAGTTACGGTTGGTAACTACTGAAGAACGTAACCAACCATACTGAAATTACGGTTCGACTCGAAAATTTTATACTAACCGTAATTGGTATTACGATTGAGTTTTTCCCCAAATTGAACCAGTTACGGTTGGTATTGGAAACTTTACGAACCGTAACATTCAATTACGGTTGATAACTATCTAATTACCAACCGTAAGTTCTTCTGAAATTTTTTAAAATTTGATTTTTTTTACGTACTTTAGAGAATTTTAAGCAACAAAAAGCTAATGAGAACTAGTTTAGCAGTATACCTGGTCATTTTCAGTTGTTGGTTCTTCACTTTATTGGCTAATTTCTTCAATTGGTTGAGATTGACCTTCACTATGGGTTAAAACATCTCTACCATCTAAGAAATACTCCATATCAGGATCTCCATCAAGGGTACGTAGTATTTGTTTTCTCTATCGTATAGAGATTTACCCATCTCAAATTTGCCACTAGAATCATTCATTTTGGTTGAGGGAATCAAAATTTAGGGTTTCACAAATATCACATAAGTGTTCTTTTTCTTCTCCTCTAAATTTTTTTTTATAACTCTAAAAATCTGATTTTGGAGTTATTATAAGTGAAAATTAATTAACAACACCAATCTTGATTGTTAATAATAAGGGTTGATTGGTCATTTCCATATTTTTTTTGATAAGGGGCACTTGAATTACCACCTAATGATCCTTTTTGTCTTATTAGGTTTGCCGCCACTCCAATGGAGCCACCCGCACATTTAACAGGTGACTTATTATAAGCTGTTTTTGAAGATGATTCGGATGAAGATTTGAAAACATCACTACAATCTTTCCGGCTTGCAGCAAGTTTATCACAAAACGTCTTTATATGATCACTGTCGCCTTCCATGGTTTTTTTATATGAAACGAGAAAAGATGAGAGTGAATAATTACAAAGAACTCTTGTATGTGATTCATTGACTTGATAAACAAGCTAGAACAATTTATTGGGTAAAGTGGACGGATAACTTAATGGGCCTCGGAGAAGAAGGGCCTTTGCCACAATTTTCAGAATACAGCCTATTTGTTTGTATCTGACTCAACATCTGGATCTGACTCGGTACGAGTCAGATCGTTTTTTGACATATCTGACTCGTGGACACTGAACTAAGATCTGAGCATATAAGCTCATTGAACCCTCAAAACTCCATCTTGAGCTTCGAAATAGAAGCAACAAATATCACTTCATTTTATACACTTCATAAATACTGCTTACAATTTACAAAGAACCAATGATCAAATTAATTCACCTGGGAGAGGAAACTACTAACATTATTACTCCTAATCCAAACCAATTAATGCTTGGATGATATATATTGGTAAATAAATTTTGCCGAAGAAGAAACCAAAGAATTGATTGGCCTCCAAAATCTGTCTCACTAAATAGAAATCTAGCCGGCTAAGATGGGATTCCTTTCTTCATCAATATCGACCATAAGAACATGCTCAGGATTTGAACCACTAGGTCCTTCAGAGTAAAGAGTTGGGAGATATGCCCTGTATGCAGGAAGGTATCGCGAAACAAAATCCATAACCTGCAATGGAAGATAAAAACACTTAGTTTCGATAAACAAAAAATTTGAAGTTTGCAGCTATAACTTGATAAGTGTCCTTGCAACACTTCTTCATTCTGAACCAATTGTCACTGCCTTGCAAAGCCCAACAAGCACTGATTTATGTTTAAGGTAAATTTTTCCACGCGAATGAACAATATCCAAAAGTTAGGACATCCTCGCAACTAATCAGATTTCTTACAAGTTTATTAAGCTTACTGCTTCATTTCTCCTTAAAAACGATAAAATTATAACCAATATTGAAGATTCAGTTTTGCTACAATAGATTTCTGGCTTTAAGGGGTTCTAGAGTTATAAAACAACCCAAATTTCCAGTGAGCATCTCACATGTGAACACTGTATCAGAGTTGTGTCTTAGGCGGTGTCGAAAGAATGATGCCAAGGGGTCCTCCCTCTAAGCAAATTTTTTTTTTGGTAAGCATTCTTCACTATTCTTACCAATTGGGTTAAAGCTAGTTAAAGAAAAAGAGTTGTTGGAACCCCACCTCTTCGTCAGACATTCCAGCTTTGCCGTCCTCTAACATGGCATGCTCTGCCTGAAAACAGAACAAATAAGTTAAGATTAACTTATATAAAGAAGTATCTCAAACTCAAATTGAACTAATTTCCGTTATCTGGAGTATGTTAGAAACATGATAAATAACAAACCTGCAACCGCCATTGATAGACACAACTTGGTTCTTTAATCTTGATTACTATCCATGACTTAATGAACTTATCCCAAGCTTCATAATAAGCTTCTAGACGCTTGTTTACGATTTCCAACTGAAAAATAAAGTGAAGGCGCAATTTTAGTTAATCAAGCAACCCCTTCTCATGTAATAGACTATTGTAAAAATATATGTGATGAAAAGAAAATCATATGCCCTCAGATTACGGAAGTTAACTACGTTCTCAGAAATTGAGTCTATTTTGAGGAGGACTACAAACCTGTGGATCAACAGCTTTGACGACTTCAACTGGAAGAGGCTTGAAGCCAAGCATCCAGCCTTCAAATAAGACTACCTGTAATGGCCCTTCAACCTCTGGCCAGTTTGAGGGATCATCTCTGTCACCCTTTCCACCATATGCAGACTGCAAAAGAATCCTTGGCTCAGTAAGTTTGCCTCAGAAACATAGATGTATTTGAGGAAAACATGAATTATTACGGTAGTGATTCTTGTAAACACTTACTTTATCGTATCGCGGTAACTTCATCTTCATACCTGAATAGAGAACCAGAAAAAACATTAGAAATACTTTGATTTGAGCAAACTAGACCCGATGTACAGAAAAATACATGAACAAAAAAGGGAATTAATAATTGGAATTTTACCTTCTTTAGTCATTTGGGTTAGGGCTGTGAGTGTCTCAACTGAGAGCGGAAGATCATGACTTCCAGCGTTTCCACGAAGCTGAAATGGGAATCCATAAATTGTTCATAAGCACATCTATTCCAAAAAAGTTACAGGATTAATTATGCTCTAATAACTACCTCTAGTAATAGATTTCCAGGATTCTGCTCTCTTAGATTAGCCTGATCCTCGGCTGTCAAATAGAAGTCGTCGATCGATATTGTTGCAGATTTCCTGATATTCAAAGAAGTTAGAACTTCCATAGTTGTCATAATTGAACTAAACTTTCAGGTTAAACTCGACTTTGCTAATTACCTGCCACTTGCCCCGAAAAGAAAGTTGAGGGCCAAAACAAGTGTGGTCTTCCCACAACCTTGTGGTGCACTAAACCCAATCTGCACCCAAAAAAAGAAAGGAACTATAACAACTCCGAAAGCGTTGACAATAATCAAGATAAACGGATCGAACAGAACACATACCACTAATGGAGGAATCTCATCACCCTCTTTGTAGGATGCTCTATGTTCAATGATCTGATCTTCGCACCAAATGAAGACAGGAATATAGTAGTGGTAGACCCTGACCTTTTGAGGATGTGTCAGATTAAATTCATTGAGCTGAAACATTCTACAAATGTATCTACCACATTCTAACCACCTATCAATTGAACTTCCAATCTTTTCAGGGTCTAATTTCATTTTTTCAATAAGTGGACCTGAACATATAAAATCAAAAAGATCCTGCACCGATGCAACTTTAGCAGGTGATGTCGGCAACACCGAATGCAATGGACTGGGGCCAATTGGCCTGCATCCATTGCTGGATACAGGGTTGTAAGATGCTGAATTGGAATTATCTTGCATCCATGAACATCTACTAGTTAGAGAAGAACCTGCAAAAAAAAAAAAAAATCACCAAGGATAGTAAGCATCTGTTGAGACAATAGTACAGGTACCATAAATCAAAAAGGCCAAAATGATTGGTAGTGAGAAATAGGCCAAAAGGGCTTTAGAAGAAAATAAACAAAATTCCAAATTCTACTTTTGTCATGTTTCTTTTCTCCTTTTCCCCTAATAAAGAGACTTTGACATGACAGAAGATCACTAAACATGAACCACAAAGTTAGACATTCAAACTACTGGCCTACAAATTCTTCAACACAAAATCATGATAACAAAGAGAAATTCTCCAACACACATAAAAAAATTAAAAAAGTTAGGGCTTTTTTCAATTAAAATCAAAATAAAAAATTCAATTCAATTCAACTTTCCAGAAATTTCATGCAGAAATGATGAAATTAGAATTGTATGGAAATGAAACTAGCATACCTGAATTGTGGGTCGACATTGAATATAAATTTGGATTAACAGAACAAGAACAAGATGATAAAGAAGAAGAAGAGGAATTGAGCTTATAGAGATTCGTATTAATTGTTGTTGGAAAAGAGAATGAATTGAAAATGTTAACATGATGATGATGAGAAAAGTGGTGTGGGTATTTATAAGGAGATAAAACCAAAGAAGATGAAGAAACAGTCGGCGAAGATAAAGTCGAGGATGACTGAGATAAGATGTTCAACATTGCCATCGTCATTACCACCTCCTCCTCCTTTATCTCTAAGACACTAAACTTCGGACGAAGCTTCTCCTCTTCTCTTCCTTCTGACTCTCGCTGTGGAACTGACTGGACTATAACTAACTCTACTACTGTCTTCCACGAATTAAGCGATTCATTCAAATGAGACCTGCACGACACTTAACCGTTTTAGTCTTTGAGGTCTGGTTTGTAATTTGTAATAATATTATCTCCTCTCCTCCTCCTCATGTTTGTTGTTGTATTTGTTTTGTATTCAAGGACACATGTTTAGGTCAACCAAATCTTCTACCGGACTACCCTTATCCTTTCTATTTTTTTCAACGAAATGAGTGGGTGTTTTGTCATGTATGCACACGGTACACGTACACCGTACACATACTTATTATAAATCAGCGGTACTCATGGTTTGCCACATAGCCGTATCGGCCAAAACGTATCCCTAACTGTATCGGTTGATACACCTCATGGTTTACCACATAGCCGCATCGGCCAAAACGCATCTGTAAATGTATCGGTTGATACACCTCGTATCAGCGCGTATCGGCTGGCACCTATAGATACCATGATTTTCTGTATTTATCTTGTATATACTTATTCAAGATTTTCGGGTTATTAGTACTCCAAGATATCAGTTTTGAATCAGTTTAGTACTCCAAGATATGTTTCAAGAAAATAAATAAATAATAAAAATCAGTTTTGTATTTATAGATATCAACCGTATTTGTGCTGGAAAATTCTTATTATGTATCCGTAATATATCGGCCACACTTGTTATAAATCAGCCTGCTCATGGTTTGCCACATAGGCGCATCGGCCAATACGTATCCGTGAACAGATCAACCGTTACAAGGCGTATCGATCCATATAAGCTGGCACGTATATTGATTCAAGATCCTCGGTTTATTATTACTCCCAGATATCAGCTCTATATTTCAGCTCTGTATTTGCGAATACAAAGCGTATTTGTGCCTTGTCAATCCGTATATACTGATATTAACTGATGCGCAATACAAAAAGCATAGCATGCTCAAACTATTGCACCAATTTGAAAAAATAGATTTGATCAATCCTTTTTCAGAATGAAGAATCAATGGAGTTTTAATCATATATCTCATTATCTAATCCATGACAGACGAGAAGGATTCTTTGAAAATTTATGTACCTCATGCACTTATCCTTTACAAATGGAATATGCTAGAAGAGCAAAGTCAACTGTGTACTTATTATTCAAATTTCGAAGAAGAAGTTGTTAGAGCACTACTCGGTCGAACTCGCAAGCGTTGCTATCTCAAGCTTGTTTGTCAAGTTTAGGTGATCAAAACTATAAGTCTTGATTTCTAGTCTACTTATAGCTATGTCTCAGATTAGGATAGAATGTGTAGTTGAGATTTAGACTTTACGGCGTTCATCGATTGAATACGAAGATCTACTAAGGATAGCTTGGAGGAACTTCATCAACAAAAGGTATGTGGAGACTAAAACTTATCTATCACTCAGAAGTCTATTATATTTTATCTCCTTTTGGGACTAAATCGTATAGCTATATAGACTTCTACATTATACACATTTGATATTTTGAGCTGAGTTTAACTCGCTTATATCTTTCTCGAAATATGTGTTGGAAGCTTTTTAATTTAGCTACGTTCATCATTATTCATGACGAGTTTAGATGGAAAACAGTTTATTTGTTGGAATCTAAATAATGAGTCAAAAGATGATCATGTGAAAATTTCCTTGAAACATCTTACATGATTTGTGTGAGACAGTCATTTGATGTAGACTCGGAATGTTTCGTATTGATTATTCGATCACTTGAAAATTACTTATAAGCTAATAGTTTGTGTGAGACAACTATTGTGTGGGTAAAATACCCGACGGCCACGTGTCAACATCCTAAGGGGTGAATATATGATGAGATGATGAGGTTGGAACACCGAATCATCCGTTGAGAGAAGGATTTGTCTCAGTCGATGCAACTGCAGAAACGCCACATGAATGACGCGTGTGTGTAAAGGTCTAATCTGCTCAGACGGTCAAGTCTAAAAAGCAAGACTGCATTTAATGAAGGATAAGAACATGACTTGGGTAGTTGGGCATCGTGACAGAAGACTCGGACGATCTATAGTACGACCCAGAGGCGATGGAGCACGAGGTTCTCCAAAGAAGGGAAGCACGATCCAAGGGAGAGCAAGACAACTCGGAGGGAGAACCAAGTATGCCATCACGAGGGACGGTATAGAGTGAGTCCGAGGGAGCCAGGACGAAGGATGACGCTCACCCAACTCGGACGATCAAGCGACTACGAGTTTATTTTGTCTATAAATACCAATCCGTGTACCAGGAGATGGACAACTTATGTAATCTTAGATGGTTTTTCTACAGAGAATTCCTGAGAGAGATTTGGATAGAAAGAAAGTGAGAAATCTAGAAGAGATCTGTAACACTTTCAAGGGTAAGACCTTATAATCAATAAGAAAACATCTTCTTCTCTGTGGACGTAGGTCTTCATGGCCGAACCACATTATATGCTTGTGTCAATCTTTACACTTCATGTTATTTACATCTTGTTCATGATGAATCTTGTATGTTTAAGTAGTTTTTAGTCTTTAATCTTACTTGGGTGTAGTAGTCAGAAAATATGCAGCTACATTTTGGCGCTAGAAACAGGGAGGTATGAAGATCTAATCTACCTCGCTAACAACATCTCTAAATTGTTTTCATAATCTCTGTAAGAGAAGTGTTTTCACACTACAAAGTAGATTTCTCTTGAGATGAATGAGTAGAGCTCGGACTCAAAAATGATCTTCACGATCTAAGAAGTCTAGAAGAACCTCAAGATCAACAGATCTACGTTTTTTCACTATTTTTCTTTAAGATTTCTTGTTATTTTCAATATTTGTAGAGTCTTCCTCAAGTAGCTCAGGAGAGTTGTAGATCGGAGTAAATATGAAGTTTTAAACATTTCAGTACTCAAACGATCTCCTCCATGAAAGAGCTGGGAAGAGATGCTAGTCAGTAAGCTACATAAGGAAGAAATCACCTTATGAGAGTTGAAAAAGACGAACTTTTCATGATGTTCTTCAACAAACTCACCATAATCTCGGAATCTTCTTCTTAAAAATTTAAATTTAAATCAAGGGGAGGAATTAATGAGTAGATAATCAGTCATCAAACTCAAAATTTTGTTTAAAATCATAAGTTAAAAGATGATGAGATATATTTCCTAAAATGGGAAAACGTACTCAATCGTCATAATTAGATTCTTTCCCTATAGGGTTATGACGTGTGGAAGGAGATATTTCCTCGAAAAGAGGGGACTGGAAAAATACCTTTTTTCCATCATCAACACCTCATGCAAACAGGGATGTTTTGACATTTTCACATTCTCCAAAATCTACTGCAAAGTCTTCCTGTACTAAACTGTCCAGTCTGAACTATGACTTAGTAATTGCATGTGACCTGCAAATATAGGGTCCCACTTTTCTAAAAGAAAAGACAAATAAAGTATTATTGCATATGTTACAGGGAAGGTAATGGTAACGAGACGATCTACTCGTGCGAGCCAAGGAGAAAATGGTGGAGCCCAAACAGAAGGACTCGACGATATGGAGCCAGGCGAGCCTCTGATCCCAAGCGAGGGACAACCCGATGACCAATATCGGGAAGGACTAACTGATAATTCCAGCTCCGAAGGAGAGGGAAACCCCTTCGAGAAGCGTGACGATATTCGTCTTACTCAGCCAGGAGGGTTGAGCTGCTTGCCGAGACAAGCAGCTAATGGTGAGGTCAAGAAGGACAACCCTTCAGACCTCGCCGATGCTAATGCTGTTATTGCAGCCATCCTGAAAACCCAAGAGGCACAGGATAAGAGAATGATGAACTTAGAGAGGCGCAATAGAAAACTGGAACGGAGAAACCGCAGGCTAAAACACAAAGTAACAAAGAAGGTACCACTCACCACTATTGAAGAAGTCCCGGAGGAGGAAAACCCTTTCGAGCATCTGCAAGACGACGAACGAATTAACATCCCTGACACCTCGAACGAGAAAACAGCGGATCGATTTCCTAAGGGAAGTAGAGGTGTGACCGACCACAAGGGTAGCCTATCCGAAGGGTCATCAGGTGTTGATCCCAAACACAGACGAAACAAGAACCGAATCGACGAAGTAAATATTGACTACGAGACCGAGAATCTCGCAGCCACAAACCCAAAGCGAGGGGAGAACTCGAGGTCAACTCGCTCTAAGATTGTGTCGTAAGTTGAATAATCAAACGATGATTCAGGGGGATCAAGGCATCGCCCCCATGAACCATCTTTCTCGCCCGGAAGAGCTCTGAGAAGAAGAAAGAAGGCCAAAACCAGGCGAGATGAGGACGAACTCCAAGCCCGAGTCAACCGACTCGAGGCAATGTATAGTGGCAGTGGTCATGCAAGAAGCAGGACAATCTCCCTTATCTGAAAATCTATTAAGATTGTCATTCCCAAGGAAGTGCTCCCTACCGGTGTTCACACCCCCATTCACAGGAACAGGAGATGCAATTGAGCACCTTAGGACTTATCGTATGACACTGACCAAATGGGACCACTACGATGTGGTGTTGTGTAAATTTTTCCCGGCTAGTCTAAGAGATGAAGCCCTATTATGGTATAATAATCTACCCAAAGGCTCAGTCAAGTCGTTTTCTCATCTATCCGAGCTGTTTTTAGAAACATATATTCATAATAGTCGAATCCGACCAGAAGTTGATGCGTTGTTTCAAATATCTAGAGGACCGAACGAATCGCTTCGTTCCCTGGTGACACGATGGAGAAAACTTTATGCTGATATCGGAAAGGTCCCTGAAGACTATGTGATCTTAGGTTTCAAGAATAATCTTAGAAAGACAGACCCTCTTTTTGTCCGCATGTATGAAGCCATGCCAAAAAGCTTGGGCAAATTAAGAGAAATCCAAGAGGACTACATAGCCTTGGAGGAACTCCAGGATGGAACTTATGATAAGGTGGTAAGAGGAACTAGTAGAGGAGCAAACGTGGTAGAACCACAGAACCCTCCAGTGCTAGCCCAAGGAGCAGGGAGATCCAACAATGGGTTAACCTAGTTCGACAAACATCGGGCTGGAGGATGGAAAGGAAGAGACCAGTCCCAACAGAAGAAGGGAAAGTTCATTGACCCAGTCTATACAAAATTGAATACCCCCATATCCGAGATCCTCAAGAAGATCGACAGAAAGCATAAAATCACTTATCCATGGAATAAAGGTCATTAACCAGAACGAACTAAATATAGGACTGACTTCTGTGAATTCCACTAATTTCACATCCACACGACAGACTCGTGTGGGTACTTAAAGAAGGTATTGCAAGACATGATTAATGAGGGAAAACTCCAAGAATACATTGCACAACCAACAGCCCCACCCACCACTGGGGCACCCGTACATCGTGTGGAGATCCCTCACGAGGCACAGTACTTAGGCTGCAATACCATTTCACACTCGGCGATAACCACCCCGTACGAGAAGGAAATATTACCGGAAGAATTCACAAACGAAACTTCAAAAAAGATGAAGTTTTCAGTGTAACCAGAGAACCCCCAATCGAAGATTGGATGAAGCTACCCATCAGCTTTTCAGCCTCGGAGGCACCAGAAGGAGGACAAAACCATAACGACCCACTAGTGGTCACGATGACCATCGCACTCCCCGAGCACGAGGGTGAGGAAGCGAAGACTAAAACACTACCCTGGGCAATGCCCAAGATTTTGATCACAACAAGCCTAATTTATCTAGCAAACAAAAAGCATGATGGCTCCACTTAGATTGTTTCTAGACCAACTTCTAATCCTTCGAAAGGGAATTCGTTACAATTTAAGAAAAACCCTCTAGAATCAATCCGAGTCAAAGTAAGTTGAATAGAGGCGAGGGAAGCTGCGTAGAGCTTTGATACCCAAGGCCTCACCGCATTACAAGGCGGCGCAGTCACGCATTCAACTCACAGAAACCATCATGAACTTCGAAGTATGCTTAAAAGAATAACCAATATTTTTCTAATGACTTTCATATTAAGCTCGTTACCCTATCGGTCTCGGTCTAGTCCAAATTTTAAGGATTAGTTTCGCGTAGGTTACGTGTTCCTAAGGCAGGCAAGAAGGAAACGACGATGAAATCCGATTCCTTATCTTGATTTTGCCAGGCCTTGCCCTTTACTAGAAAATTAAATCCGATTTCAGGTCCTCAACATATAAGCATACAAAATCATCCAGTAAACCCGCTGACAGGGGATTCACAGGTGTTTAGAATTCTTACCTCCCGTTCCAGACGGGGGATGAACCGTTGAAGTCGACTCGAGCCACAACTCCAATGTCGTGTACGAACCCGAGGGGCCGAGACGATATCGTAATCGTCGTCCTTCTCTGCACACAGTTTATATTTAAAACTACCCTTCCGTAGGGTTTAAAAATAAAGTCCCAAAGTTCAATGTCCGAAAAAAAAAATTACAAAAATAGAAACCTTAATTACAGTTTCTAAAAAATAAATAAAATAAAATAGAATATCTATATACAAAAATTTTCTTCTTCACTCCTTTTGGATTCCTCCTTTCTTTTCTTCTTTGGCTTCGCTTTTGTTTTCAGCACTTTCTCCCCTTTTCTTTAGCTCAGTTCCAAATCTGAAAGCAAACAAGAATTACCAAAAGGCGTAAAAAGGAACAAATAAAAAAAAACCTAAAAACAAATTTATAAACAAATCCGCGTTGGCGGCGCCAAAAATTGATATAATTTTCAATTGAGTTGTAGTAAGATGATTCGTTCACTCAGACTTGTTGAAATTGTTTTTAGGATTAATAAAGGAAAAACACTAAAAATATACAAATTATGTCACAAGATGAAGAGATGCTGAGACACGGGATTCCACTACTTTTCATATTGTTATGGTTCAGTCGTTAACTTTAGACAATATAGCTCAAACAAAAGAAGTTGTGACTCTAGTTCTTTGCCAAAAATAGATTTCATAAAATATTATTTGTAAGTTAAAAGCATGACGCATCTAAAGTATTTAGAACTAAGCATGCGGCATCTAACAAAATAACAAATAATTAATAGAAATCATAAAACAATTAAATCTATGCAAAAAGTCAATAAAAGAATTAATTCATTTACCACAATCATGAAAAGTTGCTTCCTCCGTTTTCCCAGTGATGGGGTCTAGCTCATCATGTTGTTGGAAACACGCTCAAAAATCATTATTATTGCTCAAAGGGTGTTTACAAATGATGAAAAGGGAGAAATAATTCAAAACCGGGTTTGTAACAATCATATTTGTTACAAACCAGAGAACTACGACCCTCGGCTGTGGGTCGTTACCACTATAGCATATAAGACTGTCTTGCGACTGTCGTATTCACTGTAGCATAAACGACTGCTTGTGTGGGTTAATGTTCTTCGTCTTCTAGGGTTTCTGCAGCAGCAGAACCAACTCTGCAACTCGATCAAACTCCTCTCTTTTCTTCCCCTAACTCTCCATAACCTCTCTATGGTTCCCCAGGACTCTATATATACTCGACAGGACCCCTAATTACTCCTCATAACTCCAATATATCCGGCAGTTAATCAGAATATATCCATGCAAGATTCGGGAATATTTCTTCCCTGATTTAATTCTTCACGCGTATACATCTGCAAAACTCTCTTTGTTTATCTCTGACACGGCCTAACTGGTGGCTGGATCCTTCTAAGCACACGCAAAGAACAACAAAGCTTGGGAAAATCCGTGAAATACTTCTCTCGGATACGTGTTCCTCTGTTTCACTCCATGACATGATTGAGCCAATTCTGATTCAAACGAACACCCATACCAGCTTTCTATTGTCATATCACGTCTACCCATGAAGTTTCAGCGATTGAGTTAACCTCTAACCCCTCCAAATTCCGATCGAAAAATCCACAGTTTGAGAATGAACATTTCCCGCCAAAACAAATTTAAACGAAGAAGAAAGGGTTGCCCCTTATCCAACAACTGGGGTGCGAATAGCAAAGAAGGTGCCCCTTAGTAATTGAGGTACCCCTTAACCAACGGTGAGAGTCCGAATAAGACGTGTCCTCCAAGGGTGTCCCGGGCAACTTTTCAAGCCGAAATTTCCAAAAATATTTATTTCCAAAAAATACCTACAAACACACAAAACACCATAATAAGGACGAAAACGAGTACTAACAATACGAAACATTGAGGACTAATTAGACATATAAATGTGTCTATCAAATACCCCCAAACTTATTATTTGCTAGTCCTCGAGCAAAACTAAAAAATAAATAAAAACGAGTTAATCTCGGGAGGGTTTACCAGAGGTGTACCCACAAAACCATGACTTCTACTTGGTCACAAGTATCCAAAGAGCTATGAGGACATACATATTCTCAACCTATCTCCAAGTAACTAGAATGCTAGAGAAATTAAAGGTGCCAGCTGTAAAGCTGACTAAAGAAAAGGGGAGACACATCCGCAACACTGCTAGATAAAGAGATATCCGCTACACAGCTAGATAAACATTGTAAGATGCGTCCGCTGATTTACAGCTGGATAAGATTAGGAGAGAGATAAAGATGAGAGGGACATCTGCTACACAGCTGGAATAATTACGTGTGATGAGTTAAACCAGTGCTAGAAAGATCTTGTGCCAGATTGAAAGCGGACTAACAAAGCAACCAATATGCATCTCTCTCTCATAGTACTCAGTAGAAACAACGTCTTCTTCGGCTTCAACTGTTGATGATAAACTCTCGAACCTCGTAGAACCTTGAAAATTTAACTTTTCTCCTTAATTTCATGCTTGAAACTTCCTTATAGATTTCTGCTTTCCTTATGGCCTTATTGAACAAAACGTAACGATGATTTTTTCATTTTTTTTTTCTTTCATTTTTTTTTTCTTTTTTTTTTTTTCAACACAAAAATAACAAGACAAAAATTTAAATGACCATGAGAGAAGGACTTTAGAGCTTGGATCTTCGCAACTTGGTATCATGAACTTCAACAACTTATATCATTTGCTCTTATAACTTCTTGTAACTAAGTCTTCAACTTTGATTTTTGAACTATTCTTTTCTATTGTTGCTTCTAAACCTTAAACATCTTCAACTTTCTTCATAGATTTTGATGTCGCTCCGCTTGTTGATGATGATAAGTTTCTACTGAAAGAGAGTCGTAATGCAGTAACTAAGACTACATTGTGAGGTTGCTTTGTCTTTCTGGCATTTCCTTCTGAACTACTTGCCTTTCTATCATGGATGGTTAGGTCCAACACAGTTACCCTCTAAAAGGAACAACTTCTCTCCTGAATTTCAAATATCTCAATGTCTTTTTCTCTAATGTCTCAAAAGATTGTTATCTCTAACATTCCAATTTCTATCTTTTCGGTGAGAAACAATATGTAAACTTAGCTAACCGGATACTATGTGACGCTAGAAGTTTCTCCCTTACCCCCAAACTTAAATCTAACATTGTCCTCAATGTTCTAAAGATAAAATTAAAAACATGAACAAGGAGAAACTATTACCACTTGAGGGAAAAGAAATAAGGAAGAATATTATCGTGTCGCATGAAAATGGGTTACCTCCCAAGAAGTGCTAAGTTTAAAGTCTTCAGCCAGACATTGGAAGAATTAGTCACCTCGTAGAATCGTATAGCAATAGCCGAAATAATTGTGGGTCATCTGGATCAAAAAGTGTTACCCACAAGAAGAGGAAACTGCAACAGACCAAGAAGATATCGAACATACCCTTGCTTAAGACAACTACATCTAGTTGTGGTTCAGGTTCAGGCTCTATAAAACGGTCTAAATAAAATGTTTTTATCGGTTGGATTTCCTCGAAGCTAAGATCCGGTTCAGGTATTAGAGTCTGGAAAAACTCAACTAAGAACTTAAAAACACATAACAACAACCTGGATAATTGGGGATCCTCTAAGTCAATTAGATTTGACTCACAAAGTTGACCATAATAATGGTCATTCTTAAGAAAATGTGTCAACCCTAATATCCTAAAGTAATTAGGTTTAGTCTCAAAACTTAATAACCGACACATCTGAAAATCATATGTTCCCACAATTGGAAGAAAAGTTTTTGGTGGGAAAACAAAGTCAATTTTGGTATCATAGCCTGGGTTAACCACATCAACCAGAGGATGGGTTTCTAACGACTGCGCTTCTTTCTGGACATCATTAGGTTCGGGAAAACATGTATGAAGATAATCTTGTAAGATGGTTGAGGCATAAATGTCAAGTCCTACACGAGGGAACTTTCTAAGAGTTAAAGAACATGGAGAATGATAATCACCCCCAAACTTAGAGTTTTCTGTGTCTCTAGAAAGACTAGTCACAACTTCCCTAATTTCTAGGTCATCAGATTTCTGGAAATGGTCAATTGATTCTTCTAAGTTGGGTTCATCCTCACTCATTTCTGCGAGTTTATCATCTCCTAAGACTAGTGTTTTTAAATCGCTAGATTCTAAAACAGTATTCTCAGGGTAAACTCTTTCCTCTAAACCATCATCACAATCATATAAAGGATTATCAACGGAATTTTCTAGTAAAGTCTCATTAACTAAGGTGTTAATCATAATAACTTCCTCTGATTCACTGATAGGCACATCAAATAATGGATTATCCAACACACAGCAGGCTAAAGGATCATGTATTGCATCGTCTAAAACAGTGGTATCTCTAGTCAAATCCTCATCCTTTTGAATAGGTGAATAATTATTAATATTATTTGGATTTGAACTAGAAACAACACTATCATTATAAAGTTCAATTGGAGTAATAAATTCCTGATCACTATGCCTACATATTTCATGTTCTTCATCAATACTATCCTCATCATAGTCATCATTATTATAACATGAAAATGATCGAACCTCATATAAACAAGTTGTGTTACCAATTCTAACCTCTTCATCTTCATTATTATAAAAATTATCCTCATTTTCACGGGTGAGATAGGAAAGAATATATTGGCAATCACGAGTAATTCGAGCAGTTCTTTCTTCCGTCTCTAATTTATGCATACGTGTTAACTCAGCAAACTCACGTGTTGACTCAGTTAACTTACATGTTGACTCAGCTAACTTCCTGGGGTTATCTTCTAAAGAAGGTTCACTTACCGTTAAAGTTCTTTCGTCCATAACTAAGTCATCTGTGTCCGCTAACTTATGTGTCGACTCAAGTAACTTACGCGTTGAATCAAGTATCTTACGTGCTTCATCTAGAGGAGAGGAATTATAAGAATCTTGCTCGCATGACTGGTATGCATGTGGATAGTAATTTGGCTCACCATGGTATGACCCATATCCTTCAAAAGGATGGCATTCCCAACCACTATTCACACTCTGGTCATAATAGGAATAATGTTAATACTGCTCAGTCGGATACTCATTGTATTGTCTATTATAATGCCAGTTCGACATCCTAACTGCAAGGGAATTCTAAACAAACACAAAGAAGGCTGACTCGACCACAACAAGCCTAATTTATCTAGCAAACAAAAAGCATGATGGCTCCACTTAGATTGTTTCTAGACCAGCTTCTAATCCTTCGAAAGGGAATTCGTTACAATTTAAGAAAACCTCTCTGGAATCAATCTGAGTCAAAGTAAGTTGAATAGAGGCGAGGGAAGCTGCGTAGATCTTTGATACCCAAGGCCTCACCGCATTACAAGGCGGCGCAGTCACGCATTCAACTCACAGAAACCATCATTAGCTTCGAAGTATGCTTAAAAGAATAACCAATATTTTTCGAATGACTTTCCTATTAAGCTCGTTACCCTATCGGTCTCGTTCTAGTCCAAATTTTAAGGATTAGGTTCGTGTAGGTTACGTGTTCCTAAGGCGGGCAAGAAGGAAACGATGATGAAATCCGAGTCCTTATCTTGATTTGGCCAGGACTTGCTCTTTACTAGAAAATTAAATCCGATTTCAGGTCCTCAACATATAAGCATACAAAATCATCCAGTAAACCCGCTGACAGGGGATTCACAGGTGTTTAGAATTCTTACCTCCCGTTCCAGACGGCGGATGAACCGTTGAAGTCGACTCGGGCCACAACTCCAATGTCGTTACGAACCCGAGGGGACGAGACGATATCGTAATCGTCGTCCTTCTCTGCACACAGTTTATATTTAAAACTACCCTTCCGTAGGGTTTAAAAATAAAGTCCCAAAGTTCAATGTCCGAAAAAAAAAATTACAAAAATAGAAACCTTAATTACAGTTTCTAAAAAATAAATAAAATAAAATAGAATATCTATATACAAAAATTTTCTTCTTCACTCCTTTTGGATTCCTCCTTTCTTTTCTTCTTTGGCTTCGCTTTTTTTTTCAGCACTTTATCCCCTTTTCTTTAGCTCAGTTCCAAATCTGAAAGCAAACAAGAAATACCAAAAGGCGTAAGGAACAAATAAAAAAAAACCTAAAAACAAATTTATAAACAAATCCGCGTCGGCGGCGCCAAAAATTGATGTAATTTTCAATTGAGTTGTAGTAAGATGATTCGTTCACTCAAACTTGTTGAAATTGTTTTTAGGATTAATAAAGGAAAAACACTAAAAATATACAAATTATGTCACAAGATGAAGAGACGCTGAGACGCGGGATTCCACTACTTTTCATATTGTTATGGTTCAGTCATTAACTCTAGACAATATAGCTCAAACAAAAGAAGTTGTGACTCTAGTTCTTTGCCAAAAATAGATTTCGTAAAATATTATTTGTAGGTTAAAAGCATGACGCATCTAAAGTATTTAGAACTAAGCATGCGGCATCTAACAAAATAACAAATAATTAATAGAAATCATAAAGCAATTAAATCTATGCAAAAAGTCAATAAAGGAATTAATTCATTTACCACAATCATGAAAAGTTGCTTCCTCCATTGTCCCAGTGATGGGGTCTAGCTCATCATGTTGTTGGAAACACGCTCAAAAATCATTATTATTGCTCAAAGGGTGTTTACAAATGATGAAAAGGGAGATATAATTCAAAACCGGGTTTGTAACAATTATATTTGTTACAAACCAGAGAACTACGACCCTCGGCTGTGGGTCGTTACCACTGTAGCATATAAGACTGTCTTGCGACTGTCATATTCACTGTAGCATAAACGACTGCTTGTGTGGGTCAATGTTCTTCGTCTTCTAGGGTTTCTGCAGCAGCGGAACCAACTCTGCAACTCGATCAAACTCCTCTCTTTTCTTCCCCTAACTCTCCATAACCTCTCTGTGGTTCCCCAGGACTCTATATATACTCGACAGGACCCCGAAACTAGTAGAAAAGTGACATTTAGTAACAGTTCAAGCTTTCATAAGGTAACAGTTCGTAAATTACCAGTTACTAAATATTATGTTGTTAAATAATGGTAACAGTTTTTGTAAAAACTGTTACATAATGTTTTCTAGGTTGTATATGGTAACAGTTTTTATAATAAGTGTTACTATATACCCATGATAGTGTAACAAATTTAATATGTTACCATAGTTGACATTATCGTGACATTTATTTAGACAAATTATTACTATATACCCATGATACAAGTAACACATTTAATATGTCACCGTAGTTGAAATTATCGTAACATTTTTTATACCAACCGTTACCATATACCAATGTTATTGTAATAGATTTAATATGTCACTATAGTTGACCTTATCATGACATTTCTATAAAACAACTGTTACTATTTATCTACATAACTAGTTATCTGGAATCCATTTCAAAAGGATTACCTACCTCTAGACCGACACAAGTTACTTGTTGATTCAATTTCGTGCACTAGATCATGGATGGTTATCTCAGGTTTAATAGAAACTCAAATCTAATAAAAATAATAAACAAGTGGTATGATATGTAGAAATACTACAATATAATGTGTTGTAGGTGGGCGGTGACAACGAAGGTGGTGGTAACGAAGGTTGTGGTGGAGGTCGATAGTTTATTGTTTAATGAGGATAAATATTTTATATGGATAACATTAACCAAAAATAAATCATGGAATAGCGGTTCAAGAGTTATAGTCAGGTGTAATAGGTCTCAAGGTCGAATCCTGTGAAGAGTAATTTTATAAAATTTATACTTCAAGCTCAAGAAGCCCAACTTATGGTTGTGGAATTGTGTCCCGATGGTGGCGGGCATGGTGGTGATGGTTGCAGCGGTGCTGGTGTTGGAGGTGGTGGCGTCGCTAGTGGTGGAGGTGGTGGTAGTTTCACTATAAATTTTTATCTTTATGCTGTTTTTTATGACAGTTTTCATAAAAACTGTTACAGTTACTCAAACAATAGCAACAATTTTATGAAAAACAGTTACCGCAACAATTATTCAGTAACACATATTGAATAAACTGTTACCAAAAACTACTAACAGTGACAGTTTTAGAATTTATGAGTCATTTTTCCATAGTCATTCCGTAACAGGTTTTGTAAACTTTCTGTAACAGGGGCTTTAGTAACACCGCAGAAAAAACTAAAACTGTTACAAAAATAATACAGTAACAGTTTTTTAACTGTTACCGAACATCATTTTTTTACTAGGAATTACTCCTCATAACTCCAATATATCCGGCAGTTAATCAAGAATATATCTATGCAATATTCGAGAATATTTCTTCCCTGATTTAATTCTTCACGCGTATACAGCTGCAAAACTCTCTTTGTTTATCTTTGACACGGCCTAACTGGTGGTTGGATCCTTCTAAGCACACGCAAAGAACAACAAAACTTGGGAAAATCCGTGAAATACTTCTCTCGGATACGTGTTGCTCTGTTTCACTCCATGACACGATTGAGCCAATTCTGATTCAAACAAACACCCATACCAGCTTTCTATTGTCATATCACGTCTACCCATGAATTTTCGACGATTGAGTTAACCTCTAACCCCTCCAAATTTCGATCGAAAAATCCACAGTTTGAGAATGAAAATTTCCCGCCAAAACAAATTTAAACGAAGAAGAAAGGGTTGCCCCTTATCCAACAGCTGGGGTGCGAATAGCAAAGAAGGTGCCCCTTAGTAATTGAGGTGCCCCTTAACCAACGGTGAGAGTCCGAATAACACGTGTCCTCCAAGGGTGCCCCGGGCAACTTTTCGAGCCGAAATTTCCAAAAATATTTATTTCCAAAAAATACCTACAAACACACAAAACACCATAATAAGGACGAAAACGAGTACTAACAATACGAAACATTGAGTACTAATTAGACACATAAATGTGTCTATCAAAACACAGGCGAGGAGGGCTAGAAGTATTGATAACTCGATTGAAGCCCATGACTACATTACAATAAGCGATGCACCAACACGCTTGTCTGACGCCTCAACCTCATGCAACACCATAACCTCGGGACCGACCATACGACCCTTATAGCAATCACAGAACCTCCCCTATGAGGGAGAAATCGAACCTCGTCCTTATAACAAGGTCAGAGGCATACCTAAGAAAAGTCATGGAGAGTATCACACATGAATCAACCTGGAATGGAGAATGTTGTTACACAACCAACAAGCAACTTTTAAGGAGCTAACTCAACCAAGATCGTGGCACATCATGCTACATCCACCATCATCTGGCAACAACAAGCCATCAACAGGACCCATGGGAAACTCTTCCCAAAAATTGGTTATTGATTGGATTATAGATGTTGCGTCCACGGGCGCCTTACTATCCTTATTGGACAGTTACTCGGGTTACAACCCTTGCCTCGAACAAAGATGTCCACCTCAGTCAGGCACAACATACACAAGGAGAGAGCACACCCTCTCCAAAGTCCTCGGCGATACATTAAGTCCTTGGCCATCCGTCAAGACATCACAAATGTTGCCAAGCCCAATTAGGCTATTAAGAAAGCTTACCTCACAAAATAGGTTGGAAGCAAAGCCCAAAATGTTGTTTCAAACTAATGAGAAGCATTAACGCAATTATAGCTTATCTCTCATTAAGTACAATATACAGCTTATGAAGGTTGATATCTAGAAGTAAGGGCTTCGAGCCCCTCCTTCTAAGCAGGTCACGCGACCTCCCTCGAAATGTACTAAGGGATCACACCCTCTTTTGAAATTAATAAAACTACTCCTTTTGTGTATTGCTTGTTTACATCATGTAGATTTAAATTCTTATCATCGCATGTGTTTACTTTTCCTTTCTGATTTATATATGCATATAAGATAGTTGCATCATACTTGCATTTCCAACAAACACACAAGTACACTCAACAACCATGGCACGGTGCTGGCCACACCTCCCATTCTACAACAAAACAGTGCGGGTAAAATCACCCCAAGTTACCTTACACGGACAACAGACCTAAGGTAACGTCGTCCCTATCATGATATCGGACGATGTCCTGATATGACAGGAGATACCCAGATCTGACAACTCTATCTTACGACATAGTAAGGATTGATCAACCAAGGTATCACCCTTGACAATATGCTCCAACAGCAAGCTCAAGGAACAAGTGCTCCTACAATTCGCATTAAACAAAACATACAAGGCTAAACGAAAGTTGTTATAATCCTAGTCTAACACCATAAGAGATAGCATGTCTAATAAAGGAATTGATCACTCCTTGGATATGTTACCCGAGGTTGGACCAACAATGTACAATCTAAACTCTTTCACAACCAAATCATGATAAAAATATCATACGATTAAAATGAAGGTAGTCGCCAAACGGCACTGTCAAAAACCAATTAGTAACAATATTAAAGGTGCCTCCCACAACTGAGGACTTTACAATAAAGACGAAAATGTTTCCACAAAGGTGCATATGAACCTACAGACTTATGTTCAACATGAGAAACTAGGAGAAAGAGGATAAAATGAGCAAGCTTAAGTATGTTCACTATCAGGAGCTCCTTGATCGTCGTCCCCTTCCTCCTCGACGTCAGTGAAAATCTTCACAGGCTCGGACTCGATAACCGGGGGAGGGACCACGATGTTCGCAGCAGCAGCAGCGGCAGCTCGTTGACGCTCTCGAAGGACAGCAACCTTACAAGCTTTTGTCATCAGCACCTTATACTCAGCATGAAGGTTATTCAACTTCTCATTCTTCTCCGCTTGAGCAGCAGCTAATTCTTCCTCATGACTGCTCACCAACTCATTAAGCTCCTGATCAAGGCCCCGCCTAGCCACCCCCTCTTCCTCCAATTGACGCTCCAACTCAGCCTTTTGCTTACAAACCTCTGCAAGAACAAAGCAAAAAGATTAACTCATTCCAAATATCATGGCGGAATAATACACAAACTGATGTATAAGTGACCTTCGTTTTCAAGCAAAACGGCGGCTGAATTCTGTTTTAATCGAATCTTTTCGGCATCTAGAGCACTAAGCCGGGCTTCTACAGGAGTTACGACCATGTCACCATGAGGACACGATCGCATATGCCTATCACGCTCCTTCTCCAGGGCTACAAAATCCCGCTTAAGCATTCTCAGTGCTTCCCTATCACCTTCAGCTTGTGCTATGATGGTCATATGATCTCATTGCCAATTAATAAGCCCATATTTCTGCGCTCGAAGCACCTTGATTTCATCTGAACGCTCCACAGCTGTTCTCTTAGCTTTCCCAAGCAAGTCCCGTAGCTCCACAGTGCGTCTCCGATGTACCTCAACATCCTCACGCAACTTCACATTCTCTTGCTCTAAGGAGTCAATCTTACATTGACGCGCACTGACGTCGAGTCTAAGACCACTGCGGTCTGTAGCATGTCTATGACCAACATTATTTAACTGCTCCTCCAATCTTTTGACCATAACTACCAATACAGGGACTATTTCAGAAGTCTCATCCCTATCAAGAAGGTGCAATATTAAGGATATGGAACGGGTAAATACCTTCTAACTCCTTCTTATCCCGATGAAAGGTTGATGCTTCATCCCTCACCAATGCCAATGCAGTACGAAGTAGTTGAACCTCTTGCTTAGCAGCTTTGGCCTTCCTCATAGCAACACGATCCTTGGATAGCATACCAATCCTCAAATTGTTGCTCTAAAAATACAACAATACCATTCAAGACTAGGGAAAAAAAAACGACAAATCATACAATGATGAAAAACTGAAACAAGTTAAATACCACATACCGATAGAACCAGCTGTTGCTGTGCAGACCTGTCCAAAAACGCCAGAATACGAGCTTGCTCGTCACCGCTCAGCTGAGCATACCTATCCGAGTATATGATCTTCATCCACTCGGATCCGCCACTAAACCAGGGCGTAGAAGAAGAAGCACCAGACGGACCCGCTGGAGCAGAAGGAAAACCACCAACAAAGTTTCTTGGTACACTCGGGGTACCACCACCAACACTCGGAGTCACAATAATACCGTCGCCTACCTCGTCACTAACACCTGCACCCCTGCCAGCGATATCCCTCGCCTGGGGAAGAGTTATCTCCGATCCAAAGGCAGCACCAGGATCGGAAGGGTCAGCCAACAGAGTTGATCAAGGTCCTCTAAGAATGAATCGAAGACATCCAACATTTCATTCTCACCAAACAAAGCATCCACATCCACTTACATGGCATGTTCAATAGCAGCAGCAGGAACATTCGATGGCCCAACACCATCAGCTAATCTTCTCCTCTGCCAAACCACACAAATACATTGGCTGCTAAGGAAAAAAACGGGGGAAAGGTATGTATATATATATATACGTCAAAAAATCAGGACAAGTATTTTTTACCTTAGCATCCTCACTAGCTCGGGCTGACTGAGATAAACGCATACGAGGGATAACCCACTTAAGATCCCATGGCCTATAGGCAGGCAGATGGGCGTGCATCTCAGGAATACAAGGAAGAACATTACCAAGCTCATCCCAACCATAAATGTAAGGGATCACAATTCGGATAGGAGCAACAGGCCACTTGAGATCGTGAGTCTTGCGAATAGTACGCTGAGTAGCAACAAGAGGATCCAAATCGGACAGATACTGAGAATCTCGGGCGCTCTTCCGAGACCTAGAAATCCCAACTCCAAAGCCATCATAAGTATCGGATTGGTGACACAAGTAGTTCTCCACAAAAGTATCAGAGTTATATAGATCCTTCTGATCGGGAGTAAATCGATGCAACTCGTGCTGAGTAACCTTGCCTTGACTTCGGCGATTACACTCTCGGGCGATCCGATAGAAATTACCATTGGGCTGATAAATGGCTCATTGGGGGTTAAAGCTTACATAGTACCTCGTACTGGAAGGGATTCAACGGACAGTACAGAGGAAGACGAAGGCCGGCGTCAAGTTGACCCACCGAAACTATGATCTCGTTCGGACCACAGGGGTTCTTCGCGAAGAGATCCTTGGAAACAACACCAAACTTCCCCTCAGGAGTGGAAAAATAAATATTGAACCGCTGGAGATGGTGTATAACCCTCACCGAGTCCAAAAACGCCTCATCAGACAGGCCGGAGGAACGCTCAGAACTGGGGGCTCTCATCGGAGCTTTTCCAGGACTGATAAGAAAGCAAACGGAAGCAAAGAAGTGAGAACAATGGCTAACATGGCAAAGAAAAATCAGACTAAAACAAACATACACCGGCAAGAACTGCCAAAAATAATGGCGGCAAAAGCTTCACAGCCGGAGCAAAAGAGGGAGGTTACCAGTCAAAATGACTGTAATAACCACATAACCCAAAAAAGGGAAGGAAGAAATGACAAGAATCATTGATACTAACAAAACCGGATGATTACAGACAAAAAGAGATCGACGATAATCATCGGAGAAAACAAAAGTAAAGAAAAAGAGAAGAGACCATACCGTCTTGAGGAGCGAGATGGGGAGTTCCTCCCATACATTATAAATCTCTTTATAGGAGACAAGCAGTTAAGAAGAAACAACAAGAGACAGAGGAAAGAAAGAATAAAAAAGCTCTGAACTCTGAAAAGAGATATTAAAGGAGACATTCTCTCCTCCCAATAGATTTTATAAGAAACCAAAGGACCACCAACCGGCGCCTCAATTCCAACGGGTAAAAGCGCATTAAAAATGCAGACGTGACGTAAACCAGGGACGTGGCGGAAAATTTGCGACGGTTACATAGTTTTCTTCCCATCATGCCCTCGGCAAGTTGCAAAGAAAATGAGCAAAATGTGTGGGTAAAATACCCGACGGCCACGTGTCAACATCCCAAGGGGTGAATATATGATGAAATGATGAGGTTGGAACACCGAATCATCCGTTGAGAGAAGGATTTGTCTTAGTCGAGGCAACTGCACAAACGCCACATGAATGACGCGTGTGTGTAAAGGTCTAATCTGCTCAGACGGTCAAGTCTAAAAAGCAAGACCGCATTTAATGAAGGATAAGAACATGACTTGGGTAGTTGGGCATCGTGACAGAAGACTCGGATGATCTATACTACGACCCAGAGGCGATGGAGCACGAGGTTCTCCACAGAAGGGCAGCACGATCCAAGGGAGAGCAAGACAACTCGGAGGGAGAACCAAGTATGCCATCACGAGGGACGGTGAAGAGCGAGTCCAAGGGAGCCAGGACGAAGGATGACATCTCACCCAACTCGGACGATCAAGCGACTACGAGTTTATTCTGTCTATAAATACCAATCCGTGTACCAGGAGATGGACAACTTATGTAATCTTAGATGGTTTTTCTACAGAGAATTCCTGAGAGAGATTTAGATAGAGCGAAAGTGAGAAATCTAGAAGAGATATGTAACACTTTCAAGGGTAAGACCTTACAATCAATAAGAAAATATCTTCTTCTCCGTGGACGTAGGTCTTCATGGCCGAACCACGTTATATGCTCGTGTCAATCTTTACATTTCATGTTATTTACATCTTGTTCATGATGAATCTTGTATGTTTAAGTAGTTTTTAGTCTTTAATCTTACTTGGGTGTAGTAGTCAGAAAATATGCAGCTACAACTATTGTTGTTTTCTAAGGATGTTTCAATGATTGAAATGGGAGTTTAGAACAAATAACCATTGTCTGGATATAACATAGTATGCATACAGTTAGAGCACTGCTCGGTCGAACTCGCAAGCGTTGCTATCTCAAGCTTGTTTGTCAAGTTTAGTTGCCAAAACTATAAGTCTTGATTTCTAATCTACTTATAGATAAGTCTCGGACACGGCGTTCATCATACAAAGACGAAGAACTACTCAAGGAACTGGTGGAACTTCATCGACTAAAAGGTATGTGGAGACTTGAACTTATCTATCACTCAAAAGTCTATCTACTCTATCTCCTATCTTGAGACAAAAGTCGTATTGTTATATAGACTTCGATTATATACATTTTCTATTTCGAGTCGAGTTTATCTCGCTTATCTGTTTCTCAAAATATGTGTTGGTAAGATTTCGCTTTGGCCAAGTTCATCTTTACTAGTGACGAAAGTCAGATTAGTTTCAATCACTTGAAAATCGCTTTGATGAAAAATAGTTTGTGAACAACAACTATATAACGTTCTCTAAGAATGTTTCAATGATTGAAATGAGAATTTAGAATATGTAACCATCTTTGGATATAGGCATATAGTGTGTTCGCACATTAGTGTATAATTCCAAAACCGGGAACCAAATGTATGCATACTTGTGTGTGTACTAAATGGTTGATGGAGACTGGGTAAGTATACGTACCCATACGCATACTAGCGGAAAGTTCATGTCCGTTAATTTCTGCTGAGTTTGAAAACCAAAACAAACTTAAATCCATACTTAAGTATGCATACCCATACGCATACTTAAGTGTGTTACTTTCTAAAATTGGTTTGTTCATGAACTAAAACATTTATATATTAAGGGATGCAATTTGCAAACCGTGGCTATAATGTTCATGAATCGATTCGAGTGAATCAAAACCAATTTTGATTCGATTGTGTCTTGTATACTTCTATAAGATCTAAGCAATTGAACAACTCTCTAACTAGTTCTTTTAAGTCATTTGAACTAGTTATGGTGAAGATGAATATGGTTGATATGAAAGTGCTCATATGGATAACCATTTGGTTAACTATTGTTGAACCAACTAGGTGTACACGTTTAGGTACGGTTACACAAACCTAAATGAACGTGCATTTCATTTGTGTATAACAAGATAAGTTCGATCTAATGGTTGAAAGATATTAGCTTGAATCTAATCAGTTTTTCATCTAACGGTGAATATTGAATGCTTTGTTACTAAGGTAGCATTGATTGCAAACCCTGATTTGAAGACTATATAAATGAGAACTCTAGCAACTTGGAAACCTAATCCCCACACCTCCTGTGTGATACTAGTTGTATAAGATAGAGTCGATTCTCCTTTAACCTTAGGTTTCTTCTCGAGACCCTGTAGGTTAACGACTTGAAGACTTCATTGGGATTGTGAAGACAAACCCAACTATCTTCTCTGTAGTTTCGTGATCTGATCTTGTTGTTTTTATCGTATTGAGTACAATTGTAAGATTGGCTCGAGATTAATTTCTCCGATATGCAAGATAGAAAAGTAGTCACAAACATCTTCGTCTCATCGTTTGTGATTCCACAATATCTAGTTTCTCCATCATACGATTTAGATTATTGTGAGGTGATTGATAATTCTAGGTTGTTCTTCGGGAATATAAAGGTTATCAATTGGTTCATGTTCACCTTGATTTATCAAAATACGGAACAAAACTCATAAGTATTTCTGTGAGAGACAGATTTATCTATTACTGTAGACTTTTCTGTGTGATACAAATTTGTTTATTAAATTCTTCGACTTTGGGTCATAGCAACTCTTAGTTGTGGGTGAGATCAACTAAGGGAATCAAGTGTGTAGTATCCTGCTGGGAACAGAGACGTAAGGAGCGCAACTGTACCTTGGATCAGTATGAGATTGATTGGGGTTCAACTACAGTCCAGACCGAAGTTAGTTTCTAGTAGGCTAGTGTCTGTAGCGGCTTAATACAGTGTGTGTTCAATCTGGACTAGGTCCCGGGTTTTTTATGCATTTGCGGTTTCCTCGTTAACAAAACTTCTGGTGCCTGTGTTATTTCTTTTCCGCATTATATTTTGTTATATAATTGAAATATCACAGGTTGTGTGTTGAATCAATCAATTGGTAAATCCAACCTTTGGTTGTTGATTGAAATTGATTGATACTTGAACATTGGTATTTGGTACCTTTCAAGTTAATTTCTCTTATATTCAATTAGACTCGCAGATTTCTATTTGCTTAAGTAAAGTATTGAATTGAGAAATTAGACTCGCAGATTTCTATTTGCTTGATATACTTTTTATAAGATTGAGTCTGACTGTCTAGTTGATTCTCTTAAAAGTATATTGGAGTTTGTCCATACAGATTGCTAAGGGAAATATTGGGTGTGGTTGTTAGACCCCCGCATTTTCACATACCAGTATGCAAACTGTTGTGGTATGATTCAGATTCGGGAACCAAGTTTGCATACCAGTATGCGAACGGTTTTAACTGTCAAAGTCCGGAAACCAAGTTTGCATACCGGTATGAGAACGGTTTCACCTGAGTTAGGTCCGGGACGACAGTATACATACTGGTTTGCGAACTATCGCGACGTGACCAAAGTCTAGAACTTAAGTTTGCGTACCCGTTTCCAAACTGAGTTGGTTTAAGTTCTAAAATCGGTTAAGTATGATTTCATACTCATGAACAAATACATTTATATATTAATGAATGTAATCTTTGCAAACCGTGGCTTAATGTTCATGAATTGATTCTTTCGAATCAATCTGATTTTGCTTCTATTCGTTCATGTATTTTACTATAAGATAATGAACAATTGAACAACTCTATGAGTAACACAATTAGATCCTTTGATTATCATTTGATCTAGAAGTGTTAGACGAATGTGGTTGATACAAAAGTGTTCATATGGCTAACTTCGGTTAACTATTGTTGAGCCAACTCAATATACACGTTGAGGTAAGGTTATCCATATCTAAATGAATGTATATTTCATTTGTGTGTAACAAGCTAAGATCATCTAACGGTGGAAAGATATTTCTTTGGTTTTAAGCAAATTTAGCTTGAATCTTAAATCAGGTTTTCATCTAACGGTGAATATTGATTTCTTTGTTTCAAATCTATCAAACCCGGATTTGAAGACTATATAAGGGAGAACTCTAGCAACTGGAAAACCTAATCCCCACACCTCCTGTGTGATACTAGTTGCGTACTAGAGTCGATTCTCATTTAACCTGGGTTTTTTTCCTAAAACTATTATAGGTTAACGACTTAAAGACTTCATTGGGATTCTAAAGCCAGACCCAACTATTTTTTCTGCAGTTGCGTGTTCTGATCTTACTTGTGCTATCGTGTTGAGTACTATCTTCTCTAAGATTTTCTCTAGATTTATCTCCGATATGTAAGATATAAAAAGTAATCACAAAGCTCTTTGTCTCATTCTTTGTGATTCCATAACTTGTTCTACTACCGGATTATCAATTGGTTCATGTTCACCTTGATTAATCAAAAGACGAACAAAAACTTCGTAGGTATTTCTGTGGGAAACAGATTTATCTATCAGAATAGACTTTTTTGTGGGAGACAGATTTGTTTATAAAGTCTCCGACTTTGGGTCGTAGCAACTCTTAGTTGTGGGTGAGATCAGCTAAGGGAATCAAGTGCGTAGAGTCCTGCTGGGATTCAGAGGCGTAAGGAACGTGACTGTACCTTAATCAGTGTGAGACTTGGTTAGGGCTCAAATACATTCCAGTCCGAAGTTAACTTGTAGTAGGCTAGTGTCTGTAGCGGTTTAATACAGTGCGGTGTTCAAATCTGGACTAGGTCCCGGGGTTTTTCTGCATTTGCGGTTTCCTCGTTAACAAAACTTCTGGTGTCTGTGTTATTTCTTTTCCGCATTATATTTGTTTATATAATTAAAATATCACAGATTATGCGTAGTTCAATAAATTGGTAAATCGAACCTTTGGTTGTTGATATATATTGATTGACACTTGGTCATTGGTCTTTGGTACTATCCTCATATAAATCAGGCTCACAGATTTCTATCTGTTCGATTGCAGATTGTATTGAGAAATTGAGATATAACTCTTGGATATTTTTCTTTGATTGAGTCTGAATGTTGTTAGAGCATAGCTCGGTCGACCTCGCATGCTTTGCTATCTCAAGCATGTTTGTCAATGTTAGTGATAAAACTATGAGTCTTGATTTCTACCGTACATAGCTAAGTCTCGGACTAGGATAGAAAAGTGTAGTTGAGCTCAAGGAGTTCATGGTGATTCATCATACAACGACGAAGATCTATACAAGGAATCGTGCAACTTCATCAACAAAAAGGTATGTGGAGACTTGAACTTATCTATCACTCAAAATTCTATCTATTCTATCTCCTACTTCTTATGAGACAAAAGTCGTATGCTATATAGACTAGATCATACACATTTGACATTTCGAGCTGAGCATTCATTGCTTATCTTTTATCTCGAAATCGTGTGTTGGTAAAGCGTTTCGCTTTGATCAAGTTTATCTTCACCTAGTGACGAAAGTCATGAAAAGTTTCAATCACTTTGAGAATTGCTCTGACTTTAATCGGTTTGTGAATAACGGCTACATAGCGTCCTATGAGAATGTCTTAATGATTGAAATTAAAGTTTAGATTACATAGCCATGTATTCCTTGAACCGAAGTTTTCGAACTTTGTTGATCAAGAGATATCGGGAGGATTGTGGAATTGGCTTGCCAAGTCCGCGAACCCAGTCCGCAGACTCAGTCCGCGAACTGTCGGAAGTTCTCGACCGAGAATTTCAGCTGGATTTTCCAAAACTCGGTTGTGTGCTAAGTCCGCGAACCCAGTCCGTGAACTGGTAGAAGTTCTCTTTCCGAGAATTTCTGCCGAGTTTGGAAAACTCAACCGATTAACTTAAGTCCGCGAACTTTTTTGTGAACTTAAGAGGTTATGATCTAAAGATGTTCTCTGAACATGAAACATTAAATTACTAAGGAATGTTTTATGCAAACCGTGGCTATAATGTTCATGAGCCGATTCAATCGAATCGAACCATATTTGTTTCAATTGTGTCTTGTGTAGTTACATAAGATCTCATAGCAATTGAACAACTCTTTAACTAGTTCATTTGAGTCAATTGAACTAGTTATGGTGAGAAGAACAAGGTTAATATCAAATGCTCATATGGTTAACCTTTTGGGTTACTATGTTGAACCAACATACACGTACACGTTTGGGCACGATTTTCACAACCCAGTAAACATATATCTAAAGTGTGTGTGACAAGCTAAGTTTTCGATCTAACGGTTGAGAAATATTAGTTTGAATCTAAATCAGGTTTTCATCTAACGGTGAATAAGGATTGCTTTGTAACTAAGGCAAACCCTGATTTGAAGGCTATATAATGGAGACATCTAGATCTGAGCAAAACTAATCCCCACACGTCTATGTGATACTAGTGCGCTCGCTAGAGTCGGTTCTACTTTAACCTTTGGTTTTCTTCTCTAAAGCCAGGTTAACGACTTAAAGACTTCATTGGGATTGTGAAGCCAGACCGATACTAATTTTATCGTAGTTGTGTGATCTGATCTTGCATCTTCTATCGTACGAGTATAATCGAGTGATTGGCTTGAGATAGTGAGAGTTCTCTGATAGGCAAGATAAAGAAGTCACAAACATCTTCGTCTCACTATTTGTAATTCCTCGACAAACCGTCTGTGTAGTCAGGAAGGATTTTAGAGAGGTGATTGATTAATCTAGGCTGTTCTTCGGGAATATAAGACCGGATTATCAATTGGTTCCTGTTCACCTTGATTTTATATCTTAAGACAGAACAAAACCTAGGGTTTATCTGTGGGAGACATATTTATCCTTTGATAGACTTTTCTGTGTGAGACAGATTTGTTTATTATCAAGTCTGTGATTTTGGGTTGGAGCAACTCTTGGTTGTGGGTGAGATAAGCTAAGGGAATCAAGTGCGTAGTATCTTGCTGGGATCAGAGGCGTAGGAGTACAACTGTACCTTGGATCGGTGGGAGACTGATTGGGGTTCAACTATAGTCCAGTCCGAAGTTAGCTTGGAGTAGGCTAATGTCTGTAGCGGCTTAATACAGTGTGTATTCAATCCGGACTAGGTCCCGGGATTTTTCTGCATTTGCGGTTTCCTCGTTAACAAAATTTCTGGTGTCTGTATTATTTCTTTTCCGCATTATATTTTATATAATTGAAATAATATAGGTTGTGCGTTCGTGATCATCAATTGGAAATCCAACCTTTGGTTGTTGATTGATATTGATTGATCCTTGGATATTGGTCTTTGGTACCGTCCAAGTTATTCCTTGTATTTGATAAAGACTCGCTATTGTTTTTATCTTGAGTAAAAATCAAATCGAGAGATTGAGATATAAACTCTTTGATATATCTTTTTATTGATTGAGTCTGACAGTGTAGTTGATTTCATAAAAAGTATATTAGAGTTTGTCCATACAGATTGCTAATCGAATTATTGGGTGGTGTTGTTAGACACCCCGCTTTTTCAATTGGTATCAGAGCAGGCAAACACATTAAAGACCTAATAAGTCTGTGTTTGTGGCAATATGAGTCTGTGGACAGAATCTCATACGCATACCAAAATGCCTCCTAAAGCTGTCAACCTTGTCAAGCGTCTCGGAAATACCTCAAAGGGTCACTCCTTAGATGATTCTTCCGAATCCCGAGGTAGGAAGAGTGTTCCATCATGTGTTGGTCATTGTTTCTCCAATGAGACTTTGGACATAATGGAAAAGCTGAAATGGATCTCACCAGAATTTCAAAAAATTCTACAGAGTTTGTTGATCTCAAGGATCATGTACAGCTCATGGATGAATTCGAAAAGTCTATTGATCGTGAACAAGTACTCTACAACATTATAGGGTCATTCTCTAAGGAAATTGAGAAACTTATTCAAAAAAACAATATATAGCGTGAAAAGATTTATGATCTTGAAAAGCTGGTCAAAGAAGGCTCAATTAAAGAAAATTGTTTGATCAAGACGCATTCATCCGATCTAGACAGACTTCGTGTTGAGAAGGAGAAACTTGAAGCATCGCTTGTCTTAGCCCATGGACAGTACAAACCTTTTGAAAAGGAAAACTCTGTTTTAAAGAAAAATTCTTCTGCACAAATTGATTCTCATGAGTTACTGTACAGAATGAAATTTTCTCCAGAAGAAGATTGTGTCAAGAAAAGTTCTCAAAACTTACAATCTTCTCCGGTGGCTATGAAGTTTAAACAAGTACCAGTTGTTGCTTCTCCTCCACGAATATGTACCTTCTGTGGAAAAGGAATTCACTATGCTATCCATTATTTTTCTAGAAAGAAACGTGTTTCTGAACTTCACAAGTTGCTTCTTTCTACTGTCAATGGAGTAAATAGTCGGACGACTACTACAGTGAAGGTCCCTTTCACAGGAAACCAGGCATCTTATAAAAATGATCTCTCTCCTACAAATCATTACAGGACATTTGTAAATTCTCGTGCTACCAATGAAAGTATGTCCTGTACTTATAAGAACGAATCTGATAAATCTAAGTCTAGTGTGTGGAGACGAGTTTCGGAAAATCCCATAGAACCTATTTCTAGAGGTCCTAGACTTTGTCATCAGAAAGGTTTCTCTCCTGTGATTCCCAGAAAGACTGCGAGACACACCGTTTTTCCTGGAAGCTACGTTAAAAGGATAAGAATTGCTGAGATGAGATATCATAGAGGGAATTACAGCTATTCTCTCATAACCTATGGTGAGACTATGTCTCCCTCTGCTATCTAGCAGCAGAATGTTCTATCCTTGTGTCTAACTTGAGAGATACAAGGATGAGGATTTGAGAGATGCTCAAGTATTGTGCTATATTTTCTCTAGGTTATATATCCCTTGTTGTAATGATCTTCCCTAATCTCTTTTTCTTTTTGTCACTTTTGATCTTTTGGGATGGTGAACGTTTTGGAAGCTGCACAGTATCTCTCTTTAGAGCCATTTTGTCGGCCCGCGAACGCTCATATATCCTCAAGGAAATCTAAGGTTTCTATCCAGGACATTCACGAACATATATAAATCTTATATGTGTTTCATTTTTCTTCAGAAAGGAGCTCCATGGAAACTGTTCCCAAAGAAGAAGTTAACCCTATGGTTGAGATGATCTCAAAGGATGTGATTCTGGTCAAGAGTTAATACATAAGAAGATGCTTGAAAGAAAAGAGTATAACACTTGGATTTGTGAATCTGTCAAGGATCTGATTTTATCCTTGACTGTGCAAAGGATCCTCATTATGCTCGCACTATCGATCGAAAAGTCAATGTTCTAACTTTTGAACATGGTGTATCTACGGCCAACAGGGTCAAGGATATCAGTGACTCCTACTTTGATGGACCATTTCTGAGGTATGAAATCATCAAGGAAAACTAAGTTTTGTTTCCTAGTATGTCTTCTTTTTGGATTAGTTGGAAGAATAACTAGTGCTTTGAATAACGATGTTGTGACTACACATAGCTATTTTTGTTTTCATCTTCTTATGTTTATTTTTTAGGTTTATTGGTATTAAATTCTAAAAATATTTGGAGGATGATGTTATTGCAGTATTGATCTTTATGATTTTGTGATATTGTAATTTGCTTATGGGATATGTATTTTTTACGTCCGTGAACTTGAAGGTCCCATATTACGGTCAAAAGTAAAGTCGTTCATGAATTAGTATTCGTATTGATGAAAGGACGAATGGACTTTTGACAATTAAAAAAGTTATGCCTATGCAATCATGTATTTGATGGAAAATAGGATGATATCTTTTGTTTGACAAGGATAAAGTCTATTATATCGTTATGATGGAAAATAGAATAGATCCTTGTATGTTATCCACGGTATTGATCTTCATTGATCCATCTTGTTATGTTTTACCGTGAAGGCCCAATTGTGTGCATTATGTTAAGCACGATACAACTAAGTCGATTATTCTAATTTCTTGTTGGTTGTTAAATAAGATGCTATATGTCGAGCATTAAGAACTAAATTAATTAACCAGTTTGGTTATTTAGTTTGTACTCTATAAGTTTTCTTTCTTATGTCGAGTACATGTACGGTTAAGGTTGTCATATTCTATGATGAATTTAGTCGGGGTTCCATAAGTTCTCTTATGTTGAGCCCAAAATAATTAAATTTATTACTTCGGTGATTAGTTTGGTTGTTTGTATTCCAATTAGATTAATTATAGGTTCGATTGTAATTAATCTAGTTGATTTTTCATATATTCCACAAATTCTTGTGTTGAGTATATGAACGGCTATACTAATCATGTTCTATTGGTTAATGTAGTCGTATATTCCGTAAGGTTTTCCTTATGTTGAGTATGTGAACGATTAAGTTAGTCATCTCCGTATGATTACCTTAGTCGTAGCTCCGTAAGTTTACTTATGTTGAGCACTTTCAATTAAATTGATCACTTTTGTGGTTTTATTTACTTGCGTTTTCAATTGAATTAATCATGGGTTTACTTGTGATTAATTTGGTTGAGCTTTGGATATAGAAAATCATTCCTATGGTTTTTGGTGTCCAATTTAAAAATCCTTCTTTTCCTTCGAAATTAAGGTCGCTCTTGTTGTTCTTTCGGGAATGACATCAAATGGGGGAGAGTTCTTTTGAACTTGTGCTTAATGGTAATATCTTGCGGGGTGTGCAGTTATAGGGGTTATCTTGTATCTTAAAACTCCTTGATTAATGCATTTAGCTTCGGCTTTATGATTGCATCTAAATTAAGTTGGTATGTATTTTTCCTTTAGTATATGAAATGTCTCTTGTGGAAATTCCATTATGATCCCGTTCTTGTACCTTTGCCAATTTTATTGACAAAAAGGGGGAGAAGTAAAGTAGTTCACACTACAAATACATATGGTTTTCAAATCATTGTGTAAGGGGGAGTGGTTTCCATGATCGAGATGGAGTATTGACTAAGGGGGAGTGATACATATCACCGTAGTATTATTGTTAAAGTCGTGATACAATTGGACTTTGATATTACATAATAATACTATGACACTGTATAATAATGATCGAGAATCTCGATTTCTCTCATTGTTATAGCTACGGATCTTCAACAACGGTGATGCTAAACTTACAACCTTTGGGATCATTGGAGTACTTGGAAGGACGAAGATTTCAGGGAACATTGAAGATTAGACTATGGAATAGGAGCCACTAAATTTTATCTTTTTTGTATTCCATGTGTATTAATAGTTTTATCACTAAAATTGACAAAGGGGGAGATTGTTAGAGCATAGCTCGGTCGACCTCGCATGCGTTGCTTTCTCAAGCATGTTTATCAATGCTAGTGATCAAAACTATGAGTCTTGATTTCTAGCCTACATAGATAAGTCTTGGACTAGGATAGAAAAGTGAAGTTGAGCTCAAGGACTTCATGGAGATTCATCATACAACGACAAAGATCTATACAAGGAACCGTTGAACTTCATCAACAAAAAGGTATGTAGAGACTTGAACTTATCTATCACTCAAAAGTCTATCTATTCTATCTCCTACTTCTTATGAGACAAAAGTCGTATGCTATATAGACTATATCATACACATTTGACATTTCGAGCTGAGCATTCATTGCTTATCTTTTATCTCGAAATCGTGTGTTGGTAAAGCGTTTCACTTTGATCAAGTTTATCTTCACCTAGTGACGAAACTCATGAAAAGTTTCAATCACTTTGAGAATTGCTCTGACGTGAATCAGTCTGCGAATAACGGCTACATAGCGTCCTCTGAGAATGTCTCAATGATTGAAACGAGAGTTTAGATTACATAACCATGTATTCCTTGAACCGAAGTTTTCGAACTTTGTTGATCAAAAGAAATCGGGAGGATTGTGGAATTGGCTTGCCAAGTCCGCGAACCCAGTCCGCGAACTGTCGGAAGTTCTCGACCGAGAATTTCTGCTGGATTTTCCAAAACTCGGTTGTGTGCTAAGTCCGCGAACCGAGTCCGCGAACTGGTAGAAGTTCTCTTTCCGAGAATTTCTGCCGAGTTTGGAAAACTCAACCGATTAACTTAAGTCCGCGAACTTGTTTGTGAACTTAAGAGGTTATGATCTAAAGATGTGCTCTGAACATGAAATATTAAATTACTAAGAAATGCTTTATGAAAATCGTGGCTATAATGTTCATGAGACGATTCAATCGAATCGAATCATCTTTGTTTCAATTGTGTCTTGTGTAGTTACATAAGATCTCATAGCAATTGAACAACTCTTGAACTAGTTCATTTGAGTCAATTGAACTAGTAATGGTGAAGAAGAGCAAGGTTAATATGAAATGCTCATATGGTTAACCTTTTGGGTTACTATGTTGAACCAACATACGCATACACGTTTGGGCACGATTTTCACGAACCCAGTAAACGTATATCTCAAGTATGTGTGACAAGCTAAGTTTTCGATCTAACGGTTGAGAAATATTTGCTTGAATCTAAATCAAGTTTTCATCTAACGGTGAATAAGGATTGCTTTGTAACTAAGGCAAAACCCTGATTTAAAGGCTATATAAAGGAGACATCTAGCTTTGAGCAAAACTAATCCCCACACGTCTGTGTGATACTAGTGCGCTTGCTAGAGTCGATTCTCCTATAACCTTTGGTTTTCTTCTCTAAAACCAGGTTAACGATTTAAAGACTTCATTGGGATTGTGATGCCAGACTGATACTACTTTTATCGTAGTTGTGTGATCTGATCTTGCATATTCTATCGTACGAGTACAATCGATTGATTGGCTTGAGATCGTGAGAGTTCTCCGATAGGCAAGATAAAGAAGTCACAAACATCTTCGTCTCATTGTTTGTGATTCCTCGACAAACCGCCTGTGTAGTCAGGAAGGATTGTAGAGAGTGATTGATTAATCTAGGCTGTTCTTCGGGAATATAAGACCGGATTATCAATTGGTTCATGTTCACCTTGATTTTATATCTTAAGACGGAACAAAACCTAGGGTTTATCTGTGGGAGACAGATTTATCCTTTGATAGACTTTTCTGTGTAAGACAGATTTGTTTATTATCAAGTCTGTGATTTTGGGTTGCAGCAACTCATGGTTGTGGGTGAGATCAACTAAGGGAATCAAGTGCGTAGTATCCTGCTGGTATCAGAGGCGTAGGAGTACAACTGTACCTTGGATCGGTGGGAGACTGATTGGGGTTCAACTATAGTCCAGTCCGAAGTTAGCTTGGAGTAGGCTAGTATCTGTAGCGGCTTAATACAGTGTGTATTCAATCTGGACTAGGTCCCGGGGTTTTTCTGCATTTGCGGTTTCCTCGTTAACAAAAATTTCTGGTGTCTGTGTTATTTCTTTTCCGCATTATATTTTATATAATTGAAATAATACAGGTTGTGCGTTCGTGATCATCAATTGGAGATCCAACCTTTGGTTGTTGATTGATATTGATTGATCCTTGGACATTGGTTTTTGGCACCGTCCAAGTTATTCCTTGTATTTGATAAAGACTCGCTATTGTTTTTAGCTTGAGTAAAAATCAAATCGAGAGATTGAGATATAAACTCTTTGATATATCTTTTTATTGATTGAGTCTGACTGTCTAGTTGATTCTCATAAAAAGTATATTAGAGTTTGTCCATACAGATTGCTAATCGAATTATTGGGTGGTGTTTTTAGACCCCTGCTTTTTCAACTGTCTAGTTGATTCTTTTGGAATTAAATTGGAGTTAGTCCATACAGATTGTCGAACGAAATATTGGGTGTGGTTGTTAGACCCCCGCTTTTTCAGAAGTTAACTCAAATTTTCACATTATTGTTACTACTAGTGGAGACAACAATATATGATCAGTCATATCTATAGTAATAATTTATTTGGATTTCAGTAGTTTTTGGATTCAAATAATGGTTCGATTGGTTTTATTTAGCTTATTTATTGTACATGAAAGTGATTTAAACATATAATATACGTAATTCTATATATGTGTCGACTATATTACTAGTCGAAAATCTCTTGTTTCATCGATTTTGATCATTGTCAGTTAGTACCACTGACACTAACGAATCATATCTATATTTGTGAGGACCAGTATGATATTGATACCTGATATTGCATGATCATGGATGGACTCGGTGCAACTAATGTTTTTTTATTTTTACTTGGGCTAACTCTATTAGAAAGCCCAAAAGTAAAAGATTTAATTTTAGTTCATTTGTAAAGAGTTGGAGCAGGGTGTTAACCGGGCTAAAGTAGCCCTCTCATAGGTTCGTCCCGGATCATGGCAGAAAAAAGTCAATACTGACTGATACGGACTAAAAAGACATGCTAATATTAGGGATCGCACAAAATTTTCACAATAATCTGAAGATATCATGTTTTGTTGTTTATTGCAAACATTCATGTTAGGTTTTTCTTTAAAAAGAAAAAAAAAACATATCAACTTGAAATATAAAAAGTCGTAACACATAGTTTTGTATATATGTACTGGAATAATCAATATAATTTTGATATACATTCTCAGTATTTAACTGATGAGCGTCACTATAATCAATAAGAATCGTTTAGAGATTCATATAGTTTCGAGGCATATCCACTACAAAGGGGGAAACAATATTAATTTTTAATTTCAAATGTTGAAGAAGAAGTTAATTTAATTTCCATATTTGATATTACTAATGGCGACAATGAAATATGGTCGGCCAATTTATTTGAATTTGTACAATATTATTTGGGTTGGGTAGTTCATTTTTCTCTTACTTATCTATTACACATGAAAGCGCTTTCATACATCTAGCATATACAAATTCAATATGATAAAGGAAGACATTAATATAACAAAAACCTTAGTTTCATTAATATTAATCAGGATTAGTTAGAATCACTCTTAGCGTCTTATCACATTTGCATCGGTAAAGACTTATTTAATAACGATACGATACGGTGAGCTGTGATGGTGCTACACCAACAAGAGAAAAATCTAAAAGAATTTTTGTGACCCTTTTGATCACGTGCATTGATCTAATATGAAAGCTATGGGAATGAGCCAAGTTTTTGTCTTTAAACTCTTGGATCTAGCCATGCATTTCTTATTATCAATCTAAAATTGTTGCTTATAAACACTCGTGTGCACAACATTATTCAAATAAAGAAGTTTTTTCTGCATCACCGTCAATGTTACACATATAAAAATTTCAAGCTCAAAATACTTCTTCTATCGGAAATTTATTTGATCTAATTCCTAAAGAGGTTACTGCGGAAGACAATGTCTCACATGAGAAAGTATATACTTATTATGAAGCGATAATTGTTGTATTTGACTTGAATCCGGATGGCGTACCTGGTCCTGATGGATTATCTGGATAGTTTCATTGAAGTGGATGGGAGATAATCAATAAATATCCGGTGGAGGCTATTACTTACTGCTGAAAGCATAAGTTCTGTAATGACCCGTCCCTCCAGCGATAATGTCCCCACTTAGCCACTGCAGTCATCCGAAAGTGTAAGGTTTTCAACGGGAACCGCTGCGTTTATCCATCAGAAGCTTTCTGGAAGGTTACCTATTCCTGGATTACTCCTGCCCGATCATGCTTAACTGTAGAGTTTTCCGTCAACTCTGGAGCCAATTGCGCTAAAAAGTACTCGGCGTTAGCAAAAGACAAACCATTATTTTAATTCCATTCGGCTAACCACTGCCGAATATCGGGGTATTACAATACCATCACTTTAAATTGGAGTCGTCCTCAACTACGGAATATATCCAATCCCAGATCTCCAACGTTCCCTGCCCTTCATGAGACATTACCCGACTCAGTTCATCCAGCGTACTCTCTCACCCTCGGCAGGTGACCTGTTGTGGGCTCTAATACTATTTGTAATGACCCGTACCTCCACCGATATTATCCCCACTTAGCCACTTCGGCCACCCTGCAGTGTGGAGTTTTCAACGGGCACTGCTATGATTATCCAACAACAGCTTCCCGTGAGGTCACCTATTCCTGGATTACTCCTGCCCGATCCCACTTAACTGCAATTTTCTGCCAGCTCTGGAGCCAATTGTGCTAAAAAGACCTCGTTGTTAGGAAAGGACAGTGTTGTAATAATTCGATTTGCGGTAAATACGAATTCGATGCTCGGTCTTGAATAGATTTATAAACAAAAATATATACAAAATTGTCACAGGATCAAGAGATACCGGGACTCAGGATTTCACCAATTCTTATACTCATGCGATTCAATTATTAATTCTAGACAATTAAAGCTTATATTGATAACAAATATCAACTCTTACTTTGCCAAAAATAGATTTTGTAAGTATTATATGTAAATCATAAGCATGATGCATCAAGAATCTCATGGATTAAGCATACATCATCAGACAAAATCACAAATAATCAATAAAATTCATAATTCCATTCATAATAGTGCAAATAGTCATAAAAGAATTAAATAAAATTACTCATGCATAAAGAATGGTTTGCTCCATCATCCCAGTATTGGGGTTTAGCTACTCATAATAATCATGTTCTCAAAATACATACTTGATGCTCAAAATATGATTAAAAGAGTGAAAAATATAAAACAGTGGTTCTGACCCACAAAATTCGTCCAGAAAGAAACGATACCAGTGAGCTGCAGTAAAAAAACGACACCCATCTGCTGCTGTTGACGCTGCAGAAAATAAGACTGCTCTGAACAATCCGTTCTTCGTGTTCTTCAAGGTTTGTTAATGGCAGCAGCAGCAGCAGGTACAATTCCTGCAACTCCTCCTGCGCCTCTCTGCTGGCCTCCCAATCGACCCCTAACTCTTCATCCCCCTTCTCTGACATAAAACCAACTATTTATAGGCTTTAAATCCCCTTGAAACTCGATCAAACCCCTTGGAAATCTCCATTATTCTTTACGGGTTGTTTGAAGAATAATCTTCTTCTTGTTGCGTTACAGGCTGTTTCTAGCTATTCTCTCGTCTCAAATATCTTCTAGGACTTTTACCCAACTGTTTTGATGTATATCCCACGCAAGATATCCCATAAATCTCAGAAACTAATCTCAAACCCTAAATAGAAACCGTGTGCACTGTCTTGACTTTGTGTGGATTTTCTGACTTATCCAGCCCAATTAGATGGGTCTAATCGCTTCTAACAGGTCCCTTATGTCTTGTAGAGTCCGTGGGTACCAAATTTGCCCATTTAATCGCCTCCTAGGTCGCTCAAATCATTGATCCAAAACTGTTGACGTTGCTGCCTTTTTTCCCGCCAAAATCCAGTTTTGAAACTTTGAAGATGACCTCCCCCTATCCAGTTCCGGTGTCCCTTTAGTACATGCCCTGAAATGGGGTGCCCCTTAGTAATTAGGTTACCCCTTATCCAAAGTGAGTCCGTATAGTAATTTTCTCCCACGAGCGCAAAAACCACTTTTTAGCCAATTTCGCCGCAAAAGCTTATTTCTCCAAAAACACCTACAAAGACATAAAATAACCAAATAAGTACAAAATAGAGTACTAACAATATAAACAATTGGGACAAATTAGACACATAAATGCGTCTATCAAATACCCCCAAACTTATTATTTGCTAGTCCTCGAGCAAATCTAATCTAAAATAAAATGACTACACTTAGCACGTGCAGTAAGCCGTTAAACCACTAGGTGGCCCTAGTGGCGGAGTGTTGTCTCCGGGGGGTTTACCAGAGGTGTACCCACAAAACCTTAATATTGCAGAGCTTAGCTATCTACGCAGAACCTTGGAAGGCACTAAAGAATCTCCTTGGTTGGCATACTTATTGACTACAGGAAGAAGTACCCTGATGCGAAATTCCAATTGCTGTACACGAGTTTGCACTCAAGCATACTAAAATTCATATAAAGTGACAGAGCTCTACTCAGATAGTTGCACTATGGACATCATATTCGGAGTCTAAACTAATCACATGGATAGATCAAGAAGATGGATATAGAAAACATAGATGGTTTTGATGTTTACTAAGTGAACGACGTTTCCCATATCTGTCTGAAGGCCTCCGCCAAAATGAACCTATCCTAATGGATTGAGATACTAGTCTGACTAATATCAACACACTGGCATATACAAGGGTACCAGTGGTCGATAACCTAACTCTAGGTCAACACAACTGGCATATACAAGGGTACTAGTGGTCGACTTTATTGAATTTATTCCTTTTGGTCAAATGGTCTGGTCTCAATTTTTTTTTTTTTTTTTTTTTTTTTTTTACTTTTTGGTAACTACCATTTTTTTTCATCTTTTTTTTTCATCTTTTTTTTTTTCCTTTTTTTTTCAACTTTTTTTTTTTTTTCATGGTATCTCAATCACTCTAATTCACCCTAGCATTGGTAACAACTTGAATCGTGGGCCCCACCTATCACTTAGAGAAACATAGTTTAAAAACAAAATAAAATAAAAATAGAAGTGAAAAGGACTCAACGAGATATGGTGAAACTATCATGTTATTTCTAACACCTGAGCTTGTGCTTTTATGAATAGACTCTTTAGATGTTTCCATCTAATCAGATTGGTTCCTCAAACTCCTACAATCAAAATGCTTCCATCCACTTAGATTAGTTAGTGCAATCCTCAATAGGCATAAATTTCTAAGCTCTGGAGTTTATTTATTCATACTAAAAAGTTTCTCCCATACCCCCAAACTTAAACCTAACATTGTCCTCAATGTTCTAAAGATGAAATTAAAAGCATGAACAAGGAGAAACTGTTACCATTTGAAATGAAAGAGTTACGGAAGGATATTACCTGGTTGCATGAGATTGGGTTACCTCCCAAGAAGTGCTAAGTTTAAAGTCTTCAGCCAGACTAAGAAAAGTATTAGTCAACTCGAACCGTATAACAGTAGCCGGAATAACTGTGGGTCTTTAACACCAAAAAGAGCTGACAAAAGGAAACTGCAGTGAACCAAGAAAATGTACAAGACTAGCATGCCCTTACCTAGTTTCCTGATTAAGATATCTATATCTAATTGTGGTTCAGGTTCAGGTTCTATAAAAGGGTCTAAATATATTTCTTTAGGCTGCAACTCCTCAAAATTGAGATCCGAATTATTAGGTCCTAGAGTCTGTAAGTACTTAAATAAGAACTTAGAAGCACAAAATAATAACCTAAATAATTGAGGATCCTCTAAGTCAATCAGGTTTGACTTACATAATTGACCACAGTGAGAGTAGTGGTCATTCTTAAGAAAATGTGTCGATTCTAATATCCTAAAGTAATTAGGTTTAGTCTCAGAACTTAATAATTGACACATTTGAAATTTATACGTTCCCACAATTGTTTGAAAAATATTTGGTGGGAAAACAAAGTCGATCTTAGTATCATAGCCTGGTCTAACCTCATCAACCAGAGGATGGGTTTCTAACAACTGAACTTCCTTATGGACATCACTAGGTTCAGGAAAACGAGTATGAAAGTAATCTTGTAAAATGGTTGAGGCATTGATGTCAAGTCCTAAGTGTGGGGACTTTCTGAGAGTTAAAGGTAAGGCACTAGGGAAGTGATAATCACCCCCAAACTTAGAGTTTTCAGTTTCTCTAGATAGACCTCTAATTTCCGTATTCTTTTCAGAGTCCTTAAAATATTCAAGAGATTCTTCTAAGTTATTATCAGGTAGTGCATTTACTCATCTCTACGGGTCTATCTTCTTCTTCCAAGACTATTGTTTCTAAGTCGCTAGACTCTAAAACAGTATTTTCGAAATGAACCCGTTCCTCTAAACCACTATCGGCTTCGTAATCAAAAGGAAAAACTACATCGTCTAAAACGGTGGTATCCCTAATCAAATCCTCGTCCTTTTGAATAGGTGAATAATCATAAAAATTATTTGGATTTGAAGTAGAAATAATATAATCACTATAAAGCTCAATTGGATTACTAGATTCCTGATTACTATGCCTACATGTTTCAGATTCTTCATCACTACTATCCTCATCATCATAATAGTACGAAGATGATTGAACCTTATCTAAATAAGTAGTGTTACCAATTATAACCTCGTTATCTTGATTATGTGAAAAAGTATCTTCATTCTCAAGGGTATTATTGGATACACTATATTGGCAATTCAAGTTATTTCGAGCAATACTTTCATTCGTCTAACTCAAGTCTACGTGTCGACTCAGCTATCCTCTCAAGGGTCTCTTCCAAAGAAAGTTCCCTTAGTGTAGGATCTAAGTTTTGAGTTAATCTATTGAGGATATCTTCTACAGATTCAGTTGTTGTTGCAGTTCTTTCGTCCATAACTACATTATTCACCTCATCTAATTTATACGTCGATTCAGCTAACTGACGTGATGACTTAGCTAAATTCCTGAGAGTCTCTTCTAGAGAAGGAATAGGAACTGAAGGATCATAATAAGGACTACTTTTCAAAAGTTTGATTGTATCCTCTAAAGACGAAGAACTAGTATTATAATCTTCTTGCTCGTATGATGATGGTGCGCGTGCGGATAGTAATTGGGCTCACCATGGTATGAACCATAACCTTGAAAAGGTTGGCGTCCCCAGTCACTATTCTCACTATGGTCATAATACTGATGATGTCCATATTCAAATTCAGGTCGATATTCATTGTATTGGCTTCTATCATACCAGTTCGACATTCTTAATTGCAGGGGAATTCTACGCAATCACAAACAAGTCCGACTCGACCAAATCAAACCTATAGAATCTAGCAAACAAAAAGCATGATGGCTCCACTTAGATTGTTTTCTAGACCAGCTTCTATTCCTTCGAAAAGGAATTCGTTACAATTTGAGCACACCCCTCTGGAATCAATCCGAGCTAATGTAAGTTGAATCGAGGCGAGGGAAGCTCAGTGGAGCTTTGATACCCAAGGCCTCACCGCTATCACAAGGCGGCGCAGTCACGCATTCAACTCACAGAAACCATCATGAACTTTGAAATGTGCTTAAAGAGCAACCAATATTTTTCGAACGAGTTTCCTATTAAGCTCGTTACCCTATTGGTCTCGTTCTATTCAAAATTTTAGGCTTAGGTTCGCGTTTGGTTTCGTTTTCCTAAGGCGGGCAAGAAGGAAACGGTGATGAAATCCGAGTCCTTATCTTGTTTAGGCCAGGCCTTGCCCTTTACTAGGAAAATAAAGACAGTCCGGTTCGTCCTCAAACAATTATCACCTTAAGGCAGACAGTAACCCGCTTGCAGGAGATTCGCGGGTGTTTCGATTGGACTTACCTCCCGTACCAGACGGGCGATGAACCGTTGTCGTCGACTCGGGCCACGACTCCTATGACGTGTGCGAACCCGAGGGGCCGAGACGATATAGTAATCGTCGTCCTTCCCTGCAAACAGTTTGTATTTAATTTTTTTTTTTAATTTATAACCCTTCCGTAGGGTTTTAAAAATAATGTCCAAAGTCCAGAATAAAGTCCAAATAAAAAGTCCAAAATTACAAAAATTATGAAAAATAAAGCCTATTTACAAATTCTAAAAATAAATAAATAAAAGCTATATACAAAAAAATAATAATAAAAATTAAATCCTAAAAAAAAATTATGTCTTTTTCTTCTTCTCTTTTAGCTTTTAACTTTTAGCTTTAAGCTTTTTGTTCCCAAGTCCTTAGTATTCCACTTCGAACCTGTAAATCAAAGACACAAAAAGAAACGTAAAAAGGAACAAATAATAGTAAAAAAATAAAATAAATAAACCTAAAAACAAATCTATATACAAGTCGCGTCGGCGGCGCCATTTTGTTGTAGTAATTCGATTTGCGGTAAATACGGATTCGATGCTCGGTCTTGAATAGATTTATAAACAAAAATTATACAAAATTGTCACAGGATCAAGAGATACCGGGACTCAGGATTTCACCAATTCTTATACTCATGCGATTCAATTATTAATTCTAGACAATTAAAGCTTATTTGATAACAAATATCGACTCTTACTTTGCCAAAAATAGATTTTGTAAGTATTATATGTAAATCATAAGCATGATGCATCAAGAATCTCATGGATTAAGCATACATCATCAGACAAAATCACAAATAATCAATAAAATTCATAATTCCATTCATAATAGTGCAAATAGTCATAAAAGAATTAAATAAAATTACTCATGCATAAAGAATGGTTTCCTCCATCATCCCAGTATTGGGGTTTAGCTACTCATAATAATCATGTTCTCAAAATACATACTTGATGCTCAAAATATGATTAAAAGAGTGAAAAATATAAAACAGTGGTTCTGTGACCCACAAAATTCGTCCAGAAAGAAACGATACCAGTGAGCTGCAGTAAAAAAATGACACCCAGCTGCTGCTGTTGACGCTGCAGAAAATAAGACTGCTCTGAGCAGTCCGTTCTTCGTGTTCTTCAAGGTTTGTTAATGGCAGCAGCAGCAGCAGGTACAATTCCTGCAACTCCTCCTGCGCCTCTCTGCTGGCCTCCCAACCGACCCCTAACTCTTCATCCCCCTTCTCTGACATAAAACCAACTATTTATAGGCTTTAAATCCCCTTGAAACTCGATCAAACCCCTTGGAAATCTCCATTATTCTTTACGGGTTGTTTGAAGAATAATCTTCTTCTTATTGCGTTACAGGCTGTTTCTAGCTATTCTCTCGTCTCAAACATCTTCTAGGACTTTTACCCAACTGTTTTGATGTATATCCCACGCAAGATATCCCATAAATCTCTCAAACTAATCTCAAACCCTAAACAGAAACCGTGTGCACTGTCTTGACTTTGTGTGGATTTTCTGACTTATCCAGCCCAATTAGATGGGTCTAATCGCTTCTAACAGGTCCTTTATGTCTTGTAGAGTCCGTGGGTACCAAATTTGCCCATTTAATCGCCTCCTAGGTCGCTCAAATCATTGATCCAAAACTGTTGACGCTGCTGCCTTTTTTCCCGCCAAAATCCAGTTTTGAAACTTTGAAGATGACCTCCCCCTATCCAGTTCCGGTGTCCCTTTAGTACATGCCCTGAAATGGGGTGCCCCTTAGTAATTAGGTTACCCCTTATCCAAAGTGAGAGTCCGTATAGTAATTTTCTCCCACGAGCGCAAAAACCACTTTTTAGCCAATTTCGCCGCAAAAGCTTATTTCTCCAAAAACACCTACAAAGACATAAAATAACCAAATAAGTACAAAATAGAGTACTAACAATATAAACAATTGGGACAAATTAGACACATAAATGCGTCTATCAGACAGAGCATTACTCACATTCCATTCGGCCAACCACTCTCGAATATCTGGGTATTACAAGTTTATCCCAAGTGGTCTCAATGCACATTTTCCTGGTTCTGACTCCTAAACCAAAAGGTACCAAGAAAGCTAAGCAGTTCAGGCATATTGGCTTAAGTAACTTTTGCTTTAAAATATTTACAAAAATCATAAATTTGAGATTGAATTCCTTGATAGAGAAAGTTGATTCTAGCCAACAGGGGGCATTCATTGAAAAAAGAATTTTGCTTGGTTCTGAAATGATAAATGAGATGAAGACGAAGAGAAGAGGTGGGAATGTTGGTCTAAAACTAGACATTTCACAAACTTATGATACTTTAAACTGGGATTCCTTGGTAAATTTTTTGTATCAATATGGTTTTCTAACAATTTCAGCGATTGGGTTATGGTCCTTCTAAAACTGCCAAAATTTCCATTATGTTAAATGGAGGGCCAATATGACATTTTGGAGTTGGTAATGGTTTTAAACAAGGTGACATTTTTTCCAAGTTTTATTTGTAATTGATGAGGTATATTGGGTAAACAATTATCCCAAACTATTGAGGTTAAAAAAAGAATCCCATGGTGATAAGAAATGGTATTTATCCTTCCCGTTTATTCTTTGCAGATGATAACTTTATCTTCTGTAATGGTTATAATTTTTTTAGAGAACCTTATGAGAATTCTAATGGAATAGCAGTTAGCTTCTGGTCAACTTATAAGTAAAGAAAAGAGCAAATGCTTTGTAGACGGTACTAGTGAAGAAAGAAAAAGATATGTAGCTGAGCAAATGCAAATGGAATTGCCTGAATTTCCATATAAATATCTTGGTGTGTAGCTCACTCATAGTAAGATAAAATCTTCTCATATATGGAATTTTATGGAAAACATGCGAAATAAATTAGCCAGTTGGATTGGCAAACTTCTTGCCCTCAAAGCTAGAATAGTTCTTATCAAAATTGTTTTTGCAGTATTCTTGTGTAGTCAATGACAGTGTATATGTAGAGGGCCTGGGAGTGTGATTTTGGCTTGTGCAAAAATCATCAGAAATTTCTTATGGACTGGAAATTCAGATGAAAAAAAACTAATAACTTTTGCTTGGGAAAAGGTATGTAGGGTGGTTTTGGAATAAGAAAATTGGAGGATAAATAAGGCTATGCTTATGAAACTACTCTTGGATATTCAAACAACGAATTTAAAATGAGATAAATTTAGGTTAGCTAAATAAAAAGAACAAAAATAATAAATGGATATCCTACCATAGAAATCATCTATTTGGACTGGACTTAAATGGCTTATGAGTGTCTTGCACAATGACTACAAATGCGTGGTAGACAATGGTATGAAGATAAATGTGTGGGAGGATAAAATGCTTAGCTGATACTTCCATAAGTGAGCAGTTTTCGGGTAACACTTTTATAAAACAGCATGCTGACATGAAAGTACATGAACTGATGGTGAATAAAAAATGGAATATCCTAGAAGAATTACTGTGTTTATCTGTATTGAAGATCTACCTGTATTGGATTACATTGAAGACAGATTTATTTTGGAAGGTCCTAACTCTTCCAAATTTTTAGTTTCTTAGGCAATTAATAGAGTATGATAGAAGCAACCTTCTATGTCTTGGTACAAAAAAATTTGGAACAAATACATTCATCCTACTACCTAAAGTAATGTATGGATAATTACTAGAGACATTTGTGCAACATGTGAGAAATTAAAATTTAAAGAATTCAGTCTCTGTTCTAAATTTTATTTATGCCATAATGACCAAGACATCATAAAACATATACTCTGGTATTGTGCTTATGGCCAGAATTTATGAAATTGGTTAGTTGATGTTTTTACATTCCTAAACCCCTTATCATTTGAAGATATTTTTAATTAGGCAAAATATATGAATCTTATGCATGGTACAAGAATTTTGGTATCTTACAATTTACAACACAATGGTTGAGATATGAAAAAAAGAATCAAAATATGTTTCAAATGTGTATTTACCAGGTGGGAAAGCACAAAAAATTAAGAATTCTTCATCTGGTACGTGAATGTGGAATAACTCTTATGATTTAGATATATTGAGATATTTTGATATTCCTTGCAGAAGGGTGAAGAATCTTTAAATAATGGAATGCTTTTTCATCTTACCTGAAGAGCATACTATACTACTATGTTTTGTCGGGGCATCCATAGGTAATTCTGGTTTGCATGATATGGGTTTATTGGGAGAATTCACATTGATAATTGTATAATTGCAGAAAGTTAAGGTACAAGAATTGCATCAAATTCATTATTGAATTGGTGGCAGTTATTAGATCACTGGAGTGGGCAAGTTAATTCTATTGGAGGAAAGCACTCACGCAATGTGACTTTATGTCCACAATTCAAGCTTTTACTAATGGACAAGGTGGAATTCAATCTACATGAGTAAAAGGAAGGTGATGTTATTACTATTTGTTAGAGCACTGCTCGGTCGAACTCGCAAGCGTTGATATCTCAAGCTTGTTTGTCAATGTTCATGATCAAAACTATAAGTCTTGATTTCTAGTATACTTATAGATGTCTCGGACTAGGATAGATTATGTAGTTGAGCATTATACTTCACGGCGTTCATCATTTGAAGACGAATAACTACTAAGGAGAGCTTGTGGAACTTCATCAACAAAAGGTATGTGGAGACTGAAACTCATCTATCACTTGGAAAGTCTATTTCTACTCTATCTCCTATATTGAGACATAAGTCGTGTTACAATATAGTTTTCTATTATACACATTTGAGATTTCGAGCTGAGTTTAACTCGCTTACATATTTCTCGGAATATGTGTTGGCAAGCTTTCTCTTCGACCAAGTTCATCTTAAATTCTTGACGAAAGTCAAAAGATGATCATGTGAAAATTTCCGAGTAACATCTTACATGGTTTGTGTGATACAATCATTTGGTGTAGACTTGGAATGTTTCGTTATGATTATTTCAATAACTTGAAAATTTCTTTGATGTTAATAGTGTGTGAAAACGTCTATTGTCATCCTTTAAGAAAGTTTCAATGATTGAAATAAGAGTTTAGAACACTTAACCATTATTGGATTATGACATGTTGTGTACTCTTGCACATATGTAATCCATGTCCGGGAACTATAGTATGCGTATCCGTATGCGTACCTATTGGTTTGAGAAGTCCGGGAACCTAAGTATGCACACCCGTATGCGTACTGGCGTAAGGTTCATGTTCGATATTTTCTGCTGTGATTAGTGGTATGCGTACCCGTTCGCGTACTGGCGAAACCCAATTTCAGTCCGGGTATTTCAATATGCGTACCTTTTCGCGTACTTGAAGGTTAAGTTATAAAATCGGTTAAGTACATGAACTAATACATTTATATAATAAGGAATGCATTCTTTGCAAACTGTGGCTATAATGTTCATGAATTGATTCAAGTGAATCAAACCGATTTTGCTTCAATTGTGTTCTTGTACACTTCTATGAGAATATAACAATTGAACAACTTTTTAACTAGTTTCATTTGAGTCATTTGAACTAGTTATGGTTAAGATGAATAAGGTTTATATGAGAGTGTTTATATAGATGACCTTGGTTAACTACGGTTGATCCAACATGGTGTACACGTTTAGGTACGGCTACATAAACCTAAATGAATGTACATTTCATTTGTGTGTAAAAAGTTAAGTTCGATCTAACGGTTGAAAGATATTATCATGAAACTAATCAGGTTTTAATCTAACGGTGAATTATATTGAATGCTTTGTTACCAAGGTAACTTAGATTGAAAAACCTGATTTGAAAACTATATAAAAGGAACTCTAGCAACTGGGAAACCTAATCCCCACACCTCCTATGTGACACTAGTTGGATAAGCTAGAGTCGGTTCTCCTTTAACCTTAGTTTTTTTACGAAACCCTGTACGTTAACGACTTGAAGACTTCATTGGGATTGTGAAGCCAGACCCAACTATTTTCTCTATAGTTGTGTGAACTGATCTTGTTGTTTCTACTGTATTGAGTACTATCTTCTTTACGATTGGCTCGAGATTTAATCTCCGATAGGTAAGATAAAAAGTAGTCACAAACATCTTCCTCTCATCATTTGTGATTCCACAATATCTTGTTTCGCTACCATACGATTAAGATTATTGTGAGGTGATTGATAATACCAGGCTTTTCTTCGGGAATATAAGTCCGGGTTATCAATTGGTTCATGTTCACCTTGATTTATCAAAAGACAGAACAAAACTCGTAGGTATTTCTGTGGGAGACAGATTTATCTATTCCTATAGACTTTTTTGTATGAGACAGATTTGTTTATCAAGTCTTCGACTTTGGGTCGTAACAACTCTTAGTTTTGGGTGAGATCAGCTAAGGGAATCAAGTGTGTAGTATACTGTTGGGATCAGAGACGCAAGGAGCGCAATTGTACCTTTAATCAGTGTGAGATTGATTAGGGTTCAACTACAGTCCATTCCGAAGTTCATTGGAAGTAGGCTAGTTTCTTTAGCGGCTTAATACAGCGTGGTGTTCAAATCTGGACTAGGTCCCGGGGTTTTCTGCATTTGTGGTTTTCCTCGTTAACAAAATTCTGGTGTCTGAGTTATTTCTTTTCCGCATTTTATTTTGTTATCTAATTGAAATATCACAGGTTGTGCGTTGAATCGATCAATTGGAAAGTCCAACCTTTGTTGATTGAAATTGATTGATCCTTGAACATTGGTCTTTGGTACCATTCAAGTTACTTCTCTTATATTCAATCGGGCTCGCAAATTCCTATTTGCTGATTGCAGATTGAATTTAGAAAGAGAGATATAAAACTCATTGATATACTTTTCTCTAGATTGAGTCTGACTGTCTAGTTGATTCTCTTGAGAATATATTGGTAGTTGTACCCCCGCTTTTTCACTATTCTCTTCAGACATATTGCAGTTGATAAGCTTGCCCAAAAGGGAGCTGGTCTAGGTAATGGGGAAAAATATGAACAAATTTGCAAACCTAACTTCTTGAGTAATATTAAAGGCTTGATAAGGTGTACTTTCGGTTTTTATTGAGTTTTAGCTTTTCTTTCTGAATCCAAAATGGATTCCCTAGTCCTTTGGACAGTTCTGTATGGCTTGGTTGTTTAATAAAATAGTTTTCTTAGATTATTTAAAAGAAAAATAGATACTCATTACAAAATAGCCTTTTATCTGATAAGATAAATAATATAAGATCTTAGAGGGAGGACTCGTGCACACTCTTATTCACATACTATTTTACAAGATTTCCAATAATTTTTCTATACAATTCAAGCAACAATGAATTTGAAACTAATATTTTGATGAGATACTGCTTTTAGAAAATGTTGCATTCTACCAAAATAACACAATCTGAAATATATAACACCACCGTCTACCATTTTAAAAACTAATACGTTAAAAATAAAATTAGTAGATGACAAGATTTAATATCTTAGATAGTGTTCATTTTTTGTTATAAGAATGTAGAGTTTCACTAAGAGAATAAAGGGACTTTCTCAGCAAAGAATTGAGATCCCACTTGGATTATTTCTCTCGATCCAAGGTGGCACAAAAAATTGATTGCAACTCGCTCGATATTTTATCAACCTTTCAGGCAATGGGTTTTTTTTTTCTTTTTTTTTTCTTGCATATCAGTTTACTACAAGTTTGGATTTAATTGTCTTTCACTAGAAATTCAAACCAATGAAGTTGTTAGCGTCGATTAAAACCCCAGATAAATACTCCTTCCGTCACAAATTAATTGAGCTATTTGGTTTTGAATTTTGTCGCATAAACAATTTAGCTATTTCACTAATTAAGGGGATATCTCTAAAACTATCCTTTTAATTATAAGAAATATGTATAATTTGATAGTCATGTTTATACTCGTGTAGGTGTTTTAAAATGTTTTTCAACGATATAAAGTTTACGAAAAACCGTGGTATAGTTTAAGAGATAAATCATTTCTAAGTTTTAATAATTATTATCCATAAGAGTATAGTTGTAAAAGAAATACTTGAACATTCTTCCTTTTCCTATTCGCCTTAAAAATTATGCAAACTACAATCAGCTCAATTAATTTGGGACGAAGGGAGTACAAAAAAATAGGTTGTATCTGTCTGTGCAGGCAACAACTAGGCCGAATTCGGAAGCCTGTGCACTTGTACATATTGGCGAGGATCGTAACTACCAACAAAATACAATACTTTATGTTTCAGAGATGAGTGACCACGACGCATTTCCAACACGAACTCAATGACGTAGCCTTTGCAAAATCACATTCCTGTCTGCCCACCGCACATGTCCAATAGATTGTTAACATGCATTATGTGGCTGTATAAATGAGGTTAGGCGCGACTAATTAAGGTCTTTTCCTTGGGATTGGTCTCCCATAACACCACGAACCTTCATATGCATGCAGCAGTTGGCACTCACAGCAACCAGCAAGTAGGTAATAGGAAGACTCATCCAAAGTGATTTGACCACTTTAATCCGACATTCAAATGTAGCTTTAAGCATGTGCAACTCCCATGCACGTCACATAACACACAAATTAAACATGTTTGAAACTTCGAATATACCGTGCTAGCACACTTTTTTTTATTTGTAAGCAATTTTGACGGTTTGTTGAGTCTGTTGGCTCCTTCATCTCATCGTAAGGTAACTAGGTTACTGAGTCAGATTTTTAGTCGGCACCACACGGAAATCGTACAATTTTGTATCTTTTTTGAAGGACGGAATCGACAATTAGAGACGTAAGCTATAATCTTACACAAAGATATGTAAAACATATAGGATACAACTTGCCGGTCAAAAAACCACAAAAGGAAATGCACTCACTTTGAAGAAATGGTGTTTATAACCTTTAAGTCAAGTACGAACTTAAACTAGTAGTGAAAGGGCTGCCTCTCTTTTTTGCCCTCTACCAACTGAGCTAGACGGGCATCAATCAGGCCCCTACCTGATTTCACAGCTCCATCTTCAAAATACGGCAAACGTTGTAATCAAATTGTCGCTTCAAGAATGGTAACAAAAACATTTTATTCAACTTGTCGCTTCAGAAGTGGCAACCGAAACCCATTAACGTCAATTCAACGTTACGTCCTTGAGAATTCTTTTCATCCACTTGAATAGTTGTTGCTCGCCACCGTCTTGCTGTTTTCACTCAAATTTACATTTTAAAATTAGATTAGCCCTGGAGTTGACTGTACAAAGGCCGCGTTTTAATTTTATACCTAGGGGTCACTACTCATTCTACTCCTGCCCCTTTCCTCCTAATTAAAACGATAGGCATAAATAGTCCACTTAATTAATCGATTAACTAATGGCAAAATTCAACTTGACTTAGTTAATAGTACATCGTACTACTCACCGACAGCTTCAAGTGTCTGTAAAACAACGATGTTTTCTACTTTGTACGTCATATCGGATAAAGCTTCCAGCGATAGCGCAATTGCCAGTTCCAACTAGCCATTTGTTTATACATATTCCTTCCGCTAATGGGATATCAAGGTGATGCACGCAAGTAGCATATACGGCATACATGGTCTTAGTGGCCTTGGATTCAAATTTGTTTTGGATTTATTATCTGTAATCTAGATTAGGAGACTTGATGGTGACATTAATGTCTATCTTCATTTTAATCTTAATGAAATCCAATGTTCAACGGCCTTAATTAATGCTTTTGTTTTGTATCTTTTTCTTTTGCGTGTTTCTGTTTTGGTCAGCTAATATTGACCAGAATATCATATTGGACAATCTTCCAAGGGTGCAGTATACATCCGGAAGCTGTTTTACGGCCTCTAAAACGGTTAGAACTTGGTAGAAGTTAGATTGGGAACAAAAATTTCACAACAACTTTTATAAGTAGAAACAAAAAAGATTGGATTTTTTTGTGAAGCAAAGTATATTTGTTTCCGACTTTTCAGATTGATTTCTGTTTTGGGTATCCAGATATCTCTTTACATCTATAGCCTAAAAATTAAAACAATTTACTAAAATACTAGGCAAGAATATAGATTAGTGAGTTAGGGTGATAAGTAATTAAATTTTCTTTTAATTTTATTAAACCTTCCACCAGATTCATTCAAGGGCGAATCCATGGGGGACCAGTGGGGTCATTACCCCCCCTAAAATTTCTGAAATTGTACAGACCCCCTATAAATTTAGATATTTTTAGTCCTAAGATTATTTTTGGCCCCCATAAAAATTAGAAATTATAAAGATATTCCTATAATTTCCATGTATTTTTTGTGTAGTTTTGAAACCGACTTTTTATATGCCATTATATTCGTGACAATTAAAAACTTACCTAATATTAAGGAGGTTTAATATATCACAAATCATATTTTATAGGATAGGTAAAAGAATTTTTCGTGGGTATGAAACTGTTACTGATTATGATATCTTGGGTATGATATCTAATGACCATGAATGCCCCAGGGAATAGTTGTTCTAGATTCACCACTGGATTAATTTATTAATAAAAGTTCAAAATTACATAGGTACCGAGTAAAAGTACATCCATGATCAAATTATAACTAAAACAACATACTTGTAACATTACATGATTGAAAATTCCAACGAGAGAAAAAAAAATGACCTAATAAAAAAGTGATGCGACCAATTAAATCGGAAAGAAGATAGTTTTCACAAGATGTACCAATTATCTAATAATTTTTCTTCTTGAGAAAGTGATGCTCCAAACGAAAGTGGAATAATCTTCCCAAAATCTTAATCCTGAAATTGAGAATTCTTGTATTGTACTTGAGAATCCACGTAATGAAAGACAAAAGCCATTAAAGCAAAGGAGAAGCACCATAAAAATCGGGGCTATAATTGTACCCTATTTTCCCAAATAGGTTGTGGATGAGGGGCCATGGTAAGATTTTGTAATGTTTTTTTATTCTCTTGAATTGACATGTACCCAATCCCTCTAGTAGGATAGGGATGGTGCCTCAAGAAAGGTTGGGATAGCTCGGTTGGTAAAGCAGAGGACTAAATATCCTCGTGTCACCAGTTCAAATCTGGTTCCTGCCATTGAGTATCTACTATTAAGTTTAAGCATCCATTATTAATTACATATTAATACTAGATACTCATACAAATTTGATATGAATCAGCATACATACATGCTATCGTCTGAATGTCTAGAGTGAGAAAATCTTACCCTTTTTCTTAAAGTATGTATATAAAAAGGAAAAGAATAAGGGAAAAAGAAATACAGATCGAGTCAGAAATTATGCTAAAGATAAAAAGTGGGCCTTTATTTTATGGATCTCATGGTTATTTTTTTGATTATATGGCACGGCGGGTTCCTCCTAACATTCTAAATATTCATAGTGAAAAAAAATTACCATTTGAAGTTAGTTGCTTCTAAAAGACGAAAGTCATTAAAGCAAAAGATAAGCACCGTAAAAGTCAGGGGCTATAATTGTACCCTATTTTCCCAAGTATGTTGTGGATGTGATTAACAATTTTAATCGAAATGCTATTAAAAGTATACGATTTGTTTTTCAAAATCCGAAAGATGGTCGGATAAGGACCATAATCAGATTGAAATAGATTTCACTTGTTAATTAATTTTTTTTTTCTTCTATTAGATTTACTTGAAGTAGAAGTAAAAGTGTTTATGCTTCTTTCAATTCACAAAAGTAGAAGTATTTCCCAGAAAAAAAAGCAAACACAACTTCTTTTGCTTTTCTAAAAGTATATTTTTTTGGTACAACCAAGTACCCACCATTCAGTGTCAATTCCAAGCTTAAAAGAGTCGAGAAACATCTCACTACTTTGAACAAAGAAGTGTTTTGAAAAATTTAGACTAATATAAAATGTCTTTAAAATCCATAAACTAACTTCATAGTTGTAACTTAGATGAGAGACGCGATGAAATCATACATTCCCAAATAAAGAAGTTAGAATATTTCTATGATCTCAAGGAGAAAATCTGGAAAGAAAATAGTAAGGAGAATAACCTACATTTGGGATGATAATACTAAGTTTTTTTACTCGTATATCCTGAATAATAGAAGGCGAAACCAGATCACATCCATTACTGACCAGAATGTAGTTACCCATACTAAACATACAGAAAATTCCGATACTCTCTCAGACTATTTCAAACCAATCGCTAATGACAATTCTTTTCTAAATCATGGCCGTGTTACTAATATTTTCAATATAAAGGTTACTCTAGAGGGAAATAATAGTTCATGCATTGTTATTCCTTTCTATGATGAAATCTCCAAAATAGTTAAATCAATGATCATTGATAAACCTCCTGGACCCAATGTTCTCAGTATGAAGTTCTTCTCTCTTGAAGCGGCCCATTATTGGCAATTGTATTGTGCAAATGGTCCATCACTTCTTTCACTCCGAACATATCCTATAAGAGATTAATACAACCTTTCTTGCGCTCATTTCTAAATTTAAAACCCGGCTACTGCGGCTGAATTCAGACCGATTAGTATGTGTAACACAACATACAAAATTATATATAAAAAAACTTCCCATAGACTTAAGCATATCCTCTTTGGAACCATTTTGCCTTTCCTATCTGCCTTTATGCCCAATTGAAGAATTAGTGACAACATTGTCATGGATCAGGAAGTACTGCAAACCATGAAAAAGTTCAAGGTAAAGGATAGTCTGATGGGTATCAAACTATATATGAGTAAAGCCTTCATTATAGTTAGCTGGACTTATCTCATTGAACTCATGAAAAAGCGAAGATTCTCCGATATTTGCATGCACCCTAACTCACCAATGTATTAGTACCCCATCTATTGCAGTCTTATGCAATGGATCACCCGGTAATTTTTTCCAATGGGGAATTCTTCAAGGGTATTTGCTATCCCCTTACCTATTCCTTTTGTGTAAGGAGGGTTAAATAGACTTCTTATAAAATAAGAAGCTAATTTCAATCTTCATGGAATTAGTGTAGGGAAAAATAACATACATATTTATTATCTCCTTTTTTCCGATGATTACAACATCTTCTCTAAAACCTTCTTGGATGTTTCCAAAAAAAATAGAAAAAAAATAGCAATTCGTTTAAGCTTGTGTTGGCTCAAACGATCAACTTTCAAAAATCAAGTATTTTCTTTAGCGCTAAGTTTCCAAACAAGTTTGGCAAAATGATCATCAAAATTCTCAAAGTTCCAAAAATAAATATAACTGATAACTACTTAGGATCTCCCTTATTCATTGGCGCTTTGATTTAATGATTTCCAGATATAAAAACAGTCTCCAAAACTGGAGATGAAGAAATCTAACCTCGGCTACAAAAATAGTAATGGTTAATAGAGTCCATAATGACATCGCTTTCAATAACTGGTGATATGTTATTAGATATTGTACTATTGTCCATAAATTCAGATCGCCACAAGCACATACTTATTAGGTCTAAAGATATTTGCATGCTCTGATAACAATTGAAAATAATGTAGAACTTATATGAAGAATGTATTATAGAGATTGCAGGAAATATGAAGAAAAGAAAGAGATACAAATAAGAAGAGTTTGAATAGAACGGGAAGGGAATGTTGTAGAGATTAGGTATATGTTTAATAACAGTTGATTAATAATAAATATAGTGTCCTCAATCAAACTACAATCCTCAACATAAATAGAGAAAACATAAAATTGAAATAGAACCAAGTTACCTAAACTAAATAAACTCTAAAGAGAGAAAGACTGGGAAAAGGAAGTAACTAGACTTGTAGAACAAGTCATAAATATTTGAGAGGAAAAGAAAAAATAGGAAAGACTTAATGGTGGTGCTTAACATCAGTCCCCCCTTCTTGAAAATAACTTGTCCTCAAGAGTTCCTGCATATTAAAAATATTGGAGATGATCCAATTAGAAGGAAGTCCAATCACGTAAGCATTATCAGTTATTTTCTTGAGAATTTTGAAAGATCCATATTTCTTCATCTTTTTTGTTATAAGTGCCAACATGAAACGTTATTTTCGTAGATGAATCACAACTAACTCTCCTTCTTGGAATACCTTCATCTTTGTTTTTTTATAAGTGCCAACAGAGAAACGTTCTTCAGAGTTTTGAAATATCCATATTTCTTCATCTGTGTTTATCAACTGCTTCTTTGTACCGAGCGTTAGAGTCTTCTAGTTTGTTTTTAACTTCTTTATGAAGCTGTGAAGCTTTATCTCAGCTTTCAGATTGGACTTTGAAGGTTTTGGAAGAACTACCAAATCAAGAATATGGTTAGGTACATTAGAATATAAAATCTCAAAAGGTGTTTTACTAGTAGAACAATTAACTGAAGCACTGAAAGCAAACTTCATATGAGAAACAAAGGTATCATATTGGTTTTTTTTTATTATGATGATCAATAATCTTTGCTCTTATCAGATTCCCCAAAGATCAATTGACCACCTCTGTTTGTCCATCAGTTTGAGGATGTGCAGTGATACTATATTGTAACTTAGTACCCGGTCTCATCCAAAGAGATTTCCAGAAATAACTTAGGAATAAATTAATGTCACAATTAGAAGTGATGGACTTAGGAATCCCATGCAAATGAACTATCTCTTTGAAAAATAAGTAAGAAATATTAGAAGCATATGTTGTCTTCTTACAAGCAACAAAATATGCCATCTTAGAGTATCTGTCAACAACCACCATTATAGTATAAAATCACTTCCCTTAGCAGTACGCGGTAAACCCAAGATAAAATCATATTCACATCAACCTAAGAAGCTTCAGGAACGGGTAATGGAGTGTAAAGGCATATATTTTGAATAATACCTTTGGAAGTTGACAAACCATGCCCTTTTGAACAAACTTTTGCACATGTATTTTCAAAGAAGGCCAATAATAATGCTCTTCAACTAAAGCAACAGTTTTATCATGGCCAAAATGTCCACCAAGACCCTTACCATGTATTTCATGAATTAAGGGGAGACGTAAAGATCCCTGTGGAATGCAAAGTCGATTTCCTTTGAAAAGAAAACCATCTTGAATCAAAAATTTACATTCTCCTCTAGTCATATGTCCACAAGTATCCAAAATAGTCTTAAAATCATCATTAAAAGCTATGCTTTCATTGCGAAGAGTGACAAAAAAATGTGCACGTCTACTCAAAGCATCAACAACTTGATTCAATTTTCCACTTTTATGTATAATAGAAAAAGTATATTGGTTGATAGTAGGTAACCATCTATATGCATTTTATTGACTTTAATTAGCTAAAGTTTGAAGAAATTTGAGAGCTTTATCATCAGTGTTGACTAAAAACTCTCGATAAACCAGATATGGGTGCCATTGTTTCAAATATTTAACAAGAGAAATCAACTCTAGTTCATATGCAGACCATTTATTTCTAGTCTCAGAATTCTTTTCACTAAGAAATGCTACTGGATTACCATATTGCGAAAGAACAACGCCAATACCAATAAAAGAAGCATCACAATCTATTTTAAATGATTTGTCAAAATCTGGCATAGCAAGAACTGGAACAATGCCCAATTTTTCTTTAAGCATATGAAAATTTTTATCAGATTCTTCAGTCCAACAAAAGGTATCTTGCTTCACACAATCTATTAAACTAGCTGCAATTGAACTAAAATTCCGAACAAAATGTCAGTAAGAAGATGCCAACCATGAAAACTTCTCACATCATGAACACGAGTTGGTGTTGTCCGTTCATAAATAACATTAATTTTGGAACTATCAATTGCAATCCCGTCATCAGAAATTATGTAACCTAAAAAAGTAACTTTGTTGGATACAAAAGTACACTTCTTTAAATTAACAAAGAGATTGTTATCATGAAGAACTTGAAATACTTGAGACAGGTGGAAAAGATGTTCTTCTTCATTGCGACTGCAAGTCAAGATATTGTCAAAATAAACAATAACAAATTTACTGAGAAACAGTTGAGAACCTGATTCATGAGTCGCATAAAGGTACTAGGTGAATTAGATAAACCAAATGACATTACAAGCTATTCATATAAGACTTACCAAAAAAAATAAATACATTTATCTCCTTCACGAATACGAATTTGATGATAACCACTGCCAAAATCTAGTATTGTAAAAAATTTGGACCCAACAAGCATATCTATCATATCATCAAATCTAGGAATTAGAAATATGTATGGGATAATAATTCTATTCAATGTTATGCAGTCAATACTCATCTCCCATCTCTTGTATTTTTCTCAACCAACAATGTTAGACTAGCACAAGGACTCTTGCTTAGTCTAATTAAACCCTTTGCCAATGAATCATCAACTTTCCTGTAAAATTTCATGTTCTTTTGGATTCAAACACTAGTGAGCATGATTAGGAAGGTATGGTCCAGGGATAAGATCAATTTGATTTTGTAGATCATGTAAAGGTGGTAGTCCATTAGGTAACTTCAGGAAATATTCTATGAAACTGCTGGAGTAAAGGTTGAATATTATTTGGAATATCAATCATAGGTTTAGAAACTTTAGGACAGTTGAGATTATGAGTTTGTACTATTTTACACTGGAATCTACCAAAGCGCACTACTTATTTGATCACTTAGTTTTTTCTAGACTGCATTAGTTTTGGAGGGAAGTAGAGCTCTCCTCTTGTTATCATGGAAAAGGGTATATGTGTTCTCAAAATATCTGTCTACCGCCTGAATATCATACTGCCACGGTCTATTTCTAGAAGTAGATGTGTAGCAGTGATGTTGATAACATCACACATAACTGAATCTTTATATCCAGGAAACGAGAATTCACCAGGCATTGATGTCTAGTATTCTGTGAAACAGAGCCATTAACCCATCCAACTGAGTAAGGTGTAGGATGTGCAGTAACCATAAGTCCCAATTTCTGTACCACATGGTTAGAAATATAGTTATTCACACTTCCGCCGTAAATAAGTAGATCACATACTTTTCCTCCAATAAAACACTTAGTCTTAAAAAATGTATTACGTTGGGAGAAGGAAGGTTGAGTCAACAACATATGGAGAATCATCCCTAAAACGTGTTCACTTCAAAGTTCAGCAATATCAACATTATCATATGGATAAGCTTTCAAACCATGGTCTTCTAAATTCTCATTATCATTACGAGTTTCTGTAACAAGACCATTATACTTATGTGACATGTCTTGCTTGTCACTAATAAAGCCATTTAATTTACGACATTCTGTAGAAGTATGACCTAACTGTTGGCATTTGTTATACTTATCACCACAGAATTTAGAATATGGATTTTAAAGTTTTGTTTGTGGTGGAAATTGTTGTTAGTTTCTCGGGAAAAAATGATTATTAACTGGATTGTTTGGACGAGTAGGTACAGATTGTGGTTGATGACTTACTGGGGATTCTGTAGGATTAGGTAGAATATGTGAAGTTATTTGAGGGGCATGTGATTGATTGTACAAAAAATTGTTGCTTATTGTTGTGAAAGGAAAGAAGAGTAATTTGTGTTTTCAGAATGATAATGAGAATCGTTATTATAATTGTTGTCAGATTGATATGGTCTGTAATTACCTTGAAAACGATTACTTTGTCTAGCTTGCTGAATTTTTGGAACACGATGTTCCACTTTGAGAGCTTGTTGAATAGCTTCAACCATAGTATAAACAGATCGAGTCATGCCGTGCTGAATCAATTTATTCCCTTCAATAAATCTATCTACTAGTTGCTCTTCAATTTCATATAATTGATTGTGTGCAACTAAGTTGTGAAACTTGTTGACAAGCTTGTAATTTTACAAACAATTGTTGTCCGTAATCTCTTGGAAGAAACTTGTCTCTGTGGAGTTTCCTCATTCTTTCCCAAGTACGTATATGTGGTTTTTCATATTTAAAACGATCTTCATATAACTTCTCCCACCAAGCAGCAGCACCTCCCTTGAGCTTATAAGCAAAAAGTTTCACCTTAGAATGATCAAGTACTTCCATAAACTCAAAAAAGCCTCAAATTCGTAGAACCAATCTCACAAGTCTTCAATCTTGAAACTTCCATTGAAATTTAGGATATCAGCTTTCAACTTGTACTCTGGAAGAGTTCGATCAGGACTTTATCCTGATTTGAAACGTTTATCCTCTGTCCATCTCTTTTCTTGTTCATCTTCAAGAGTATTATCACCATCACTATAAAGGTGAAAAAAATGAGACCTTCTTCCTCAGATTAATGAGAAAGTTTTCATGTTGTTTCTTCTTTTGTAGTTGTTGTAAAATTTCGTCTTATTTTTTCCCTTGGATTTTGTATTTTTACTAGAGGACTCCTCTTCTGCTTCAGATGTAGGTTCTTCTTCAATTATAAGATGTTTCATAATTTTCAAGACATATTTTCAGTATGTTCATGTTTTTTACTAGACTGTTCAAATTTCTTATCAAATTGTTCTGATAAATCTTTTGTAAATTTAGCAAAATCTTCTCTCGTAACTTGATTTCCCATTGTGAAGAAATAAGAAAACTCTCTGAAAAAGAAAATTAGAGTTGCGGGAGCTAAATAACAAGAATCGAATCCTAGATTAGAACCTGAGACTTTTGGTCTCTGATACCAAAAGTAGAAAGACATACTAATAGAAATATTTATGTACAACAAGAAGAGAAGGTTGCATAGAATAAGTAAATGTTTAATAACAACTGATTGATAATAATTATAGTGTTTCCTCAACAAAACTACAATCCTCAATATAAATAGAGAAAACATAAACTTGAAATAGAACCAAGTTACCTAAACTAAATAAACCCTAAAGAGAGAAAGACTAGGAAAAGGGAGTAACTAGACTTATAGAACAAGTCATAAACAGTCGAGAAAAAGGAAAAGAGAAAAATAGGAAAGACTTAATGGTGATGTCCTAAGGGCCAATGAACATCCATTGCTTTAATCATATTTCGAGATGTTTAACAAGACAAGGTTGACTCGAAATTTCTTCGTTGCAATTAATATTGAATCTACTAGAAGTCAAACGACACCTCTTTGTTGATGAAGTTCTTCAAATGTCTTCATCGATCTTCAGTCTTCGAGGGTTGTTAAGTGATATCTGATACTCAACTACCAACCTATATACCTAGTCCAAACTTGACTTTAATAGACTAAAAATCAAGATATAGTTTTGTTCATCTAACATCGACAACAAGATTGAGACAACAAAACTTGTGAGTTCGACCGAGCAGTGCTCTAACACTATCTATGTGGAAATAGTCAGGATAAGCTTGACCATATCCCGTGAAGGTGAAATTTCATCTACTTGGTATGGCAGTGGTTGGGTGGAACTTTTAATTTCCTCAATCCTCAATCACTTGATAATGTTCTAAATTGGTTGCCAAATCAAAGTGCAATGATTAAAGAATTGTGGTTCATTTCTGCTTTTAAAACAATGGTTGAGATTTGGCTTCTAAGATACATAATTATGTATGATAATGCTCAACTAAGATCGAAGAAGGTGAAAAGCAGAATTACGCAATTCACAAAAGAATGTTAGTGCAAGTTAGAGGTAAGATTCAAAATACTATTTATGACCTACAAATGTTGCACTTTTTTTGGCATCAACAGTAGGAATGTGCAAAGAAATACTCCTATGGAGGTAACTTTTACACTTCCTGCAATAAATCACATTCTTGTGTGTTGTGATGGAACCTCCAGAGGTAATCCTTAAATGGCTGAGTTCGGCTATGTGGGGAGAGATCATGCTGGTCAATTTCTTGGAGCTTTTACTGGTGAGTTAGGAGTTACAATGAATTGCATTGCAGAAGTTATGGCTCTAATAACTACCGTAGAATGGGTTGTTTTGAGAAATGCTCAGTGCGTTTGTTTTACTTCTGATTCTAAGGCAGTGTTACTTTATTTCATGAAGAATAAAGTTCTTTGGTTTGTTCAAGCAAGATGGTGTAAATTAGAACTTACTGAGCTGTATAACTTTTCAGCATAGTTACAGAAAAATTAATTTTAGTGTTGATAAACTTGCCAAGAGGTGTGCAAGGATGGGTAGAGGGAGACAATTGTGTATAGTGAGAAGCCAAGCTTTCTTGGTGGCTTAGTATGTGATGTGTAGTTTGTGATGAGAAGCCAAGCTTTCTTGGTAGAGATCTCCTTATTTATTCTGGCTATTTCAGATTTTGTTAGTTCGTGATGTGTAGTTTTTAACCTTTCCAGTTAGGCTATACTTTATTTTTCTACTCTTTTGTTTTTGTTTTTTTACTGGGCTTAGCCTCTGTTGAGCTAGCTTTGTTTTTTTTTCTTTCGTTACCCATTTGCTTTAATAATTTTTTTAAATTAAACAGAAAAAAAAAGAAAAAAAAAAAAAGTGAAATGCAGCCTTATGGGTTAGGTGCATTGTGAATGTATTGTACTGTTACATCACGCAAAGAGACCATGGCCTTCAGTTTTTGCTCTTGCAGTGTTTCAATAAACCTCTTGACTAGTTGAATCACCATCAGTCTTGCACTGTTGTACATATTAGATTAGAATACAACTAGTCAAGAAGTAAATAAAGCCAGAAAATGGTGAGAACAGAAATCTGTTATACCCAACGTGCATGGATGCTCTTTCTTGGATTGTACAGTGAGTGTACATCAAAACGCTTACAGGTTAGGGCCATTGTCAGAGCATGGCCAGGAAATCACTGCGGGGTGTCGTACAATTCTGGCAGATTAGATAAGACTCCTGTGGTTTTGGTTTGCTCTCTCTCCACTCCACAGTAAATAGACCCTCGTGGTGGCTTTAATCTTCCCCATCCACCACCCTACCTAACATAAAAAACAAGGCCTGCATCGCTCTTTACCCATCGTCTAACTCAAATTAAACGGAGAACAAGACTCTTGTGGTGATTCTAATTACTAGCGGCCATATATAAGTGAATTGTATATAAGTTGAATCGTGCAGCTGGTTTCTGCTGCAAGAGAAGCAAGTGCTCAGAAGTAAATTAGTAACAAGAGTTTGTTTGCCGGACGATTCATTGTTCCACAAGAAATAACTGGGTACAAAAGACTTGAAGCAGGATGCTCTTATTATCTCGATGTTTTTGATGACACCAAAAGTACATAAAAGAAAATGAAACAAATTAATACTCAAACTAAACACAGTAGAGTAATTTCATAGTTACTCTTTAACAAAACGGTAGAACTAGCAAGATACGACCAACCACATACATACGGATTGGGATCTTGGTTAAACAAACTCTTCCACTTTACCCCTTAAACTGATACTCATACTTTTTCCCGGCGATCTCAATCTCAACCTTAACTCCAGTTTTGTTAAGCTCAACCTCAACCTCCTTCCCAGCATACTCAACTTCAACCTCAGCTCCATCTTTGTTTAGCTCAACCTCAACTTCACTCCCGGCATGCTCAATATCATACTCAATTCCTCCATTAGGAAGACATTTTTTCTTGATCGACGATCCACCACTACTCTTGTTTAATACTTGCTCATCTGATAACAACAACAGTGGATATATATTTTTGAGTGACTAAATTGCATGTAAAATGTATTAGTCAAGCATAAACTAAAATTTGATTGCACAAAAACTTACGTGTTTTTTGAGGCATGTCCTTAACAGCCAAGACCTCAGAAGAGATGAGAAGAACAACAGCAAAAACAAGTCCCAACAAAATGAATTTCCTGCTAATGGCACCCATTTCTAAGTTTCTGCGTGCTAATGCAAATGCACTGATATTGAAAGGATACTGGAGAATAATATTCACTTAGGAGTTCAGTCAACAAGAGAAGAGTGAGGAAAGTAGTGGGATTTTAGGCTCAATTTATAGAGCAAAGAAGAAGAAAATTCACCTTCTAGCTGCAATGATGTCGCCAAGGGGCAATCAATGCACCGTTAACTGTTGCGACCCCTGTCTCTGCGTATTCTGAACCTCTTATATTTACAGAAGGATATTTCAACACATTCATTGCATTTATCTACCTCACTTAAACCCTTCCATTTACATCGTTTGTATCTATAGGAGTTTGTGATACACACTATGGTCTGTTTGAGTACCTAACCGGATTCAGAATTTAAACCAAATCTTGGTGGCAACTGATCGATTAGCACACTCGCTTTGAAGATAGAACATACATGTCATAGGCTTAAACACCCACTTGGTAACCACACATTAGTCATAAGTATCCCTTTGACTCCAATTTTATCTAAGCAAATTTCTTTCCTTGGTCTTATTAAGTTAAGCATATATCTTAGGGGAAGTCACTCCTCGCCTTCTCATTAAGGTCATTTTCCCTGCATTTTCATTTTGATCTGGAATATAGTCATAAGCCTAGTTAGCAATTCAGCATGCAGCGAAAATTCGGACAGGTAAAAGTGCGTGCATTAACCGGCTAAGTAGAAAACAGATTCGGTTAACTATATGGTCAAATATGATAAATGCGAAAAATGTTCGAAAATCGTTTAATCCGCGTTTAATGCATTTCATCCATGGAAATGCTACACGAAAAATTTGGAAGAAATATAATAAGTTACTTAGATATACTTATGCCCATACATAGTAAAAATATGAAATATCATCTTTTTAAATATCACAAGAGAAGATTTGATTATTTTTATGTTCAAAATAGGATTAAAAACGCACATGCAGGCTTAAGGTTCGTGATATTTCACTTCGAAATTAGTAGATATAGTATGCACATTGGGTAGTAGCTCAATGGTGTTACAGTTGGTCTGTGCACATAGGGTCATTCATGGGATCGATTCCCTCCCTCCTATACTTCACATTCCCTCCCTGGCTCCCTCCTTATACCTGTACTTTAAGATTTTTGTAAATAATCCGTATGGGCTGACTTTGAGTTGTTCAGATCAGAGATGGGCCCAATGATAAGCTTAACAATGGGCTATTAGCCTATTACTATAGGCGCGCGAATTACACGTCCGGATGATTCTCTTATGCGTAAAAAATCACGAATTATGCGGAAATGAAATAAAAAACCTAGTTTAGTTGGGGGCCATAACTTCTAATTGGGAGCATGAAATTTTGTTTGCCCCCCAAATTTTTCAAGGGTGTAAAAATCGAAAGATGAATATACTATTTTTCCCTTGATTAATATTTTTTTTTCAAGTAACGACCCTCATTAACGACCCTTCACCGACATTAACGACAATTTAGGGTCGTCATATACATCATGATCAAAACAATAATGACTCTAAATTGTCATACACTAACGACTCTTTTTAGAGATTAACGACATTTTTAAAACATTAACGACTGTTTAAGTCGTCAAATGCGTAACCAAAACAGTAACGACCCTTCCAAAGGGTCGTCAGGGAATTGATCATTTTTATGACGACCCAAAACTGTCGTACATTTCCGCCATTAATGAATCTTCGACAATTTAGAGTCGTCACTTAAACAGTCTAAACATTAACGACTGTTGAGGGTCGTCAATGAAATTTTTTAATACCCTGACGAGGGATGTATACCCCAACGACTCTAGAAAGATAATCTTACCATCAACACAATCATCTTTGTTGCTTTCTGTGTTGTGACATACATCCAATCCATCGGAGAATTTAAGATAATCTTACCATCAACACAATCATCTTTGTTGCTTGAACCTTCCCCAACATCATTTCCCCTACTTGAATTACTCACTTCTAAAAACCCTAAATTTTCCTCTAAAACCTCCTCTTCTTCTTCTCAACTCAAACAACAGCATCAAAAAAAAAAAAAAAATTGATTCTAAAATCTGAGTTTAATCTAACATAATCTAACTAATTAACTTAACTTAATTAAATTTTAATACTAATCAGTCAAGGGCAGTTTAGCCATTTAAAAATATTTTGGTTAAGAGGTGACTCAATTTGAGTTTTAATGACCTTTTTTGTCCTCTAGTGGGAGGCCCCTAATTGTTTTTTGGGGCCCCCAACTAAACTAGGATAAAAAAATGCATCTTCTAACCGGCATCACAATTTGAGCGGGAAGCATTAGTTCACCGATACTCGCAATTAATTTGGCTCAAAATTGCTGTTTTTTGTTTTGAAGGAACAGGAGCAGATGCTCCCAATTTCATATATTGATAAAATTTCTTACAAGAAACAAATACATCTTAACTGAAATACATGAACAAATACAAAATATATGTATCCTAAAATACAACAAAAGTACTAAACTCATGTAGATCGTTGAGGAAATCAATGTTATTTGAGGGATGGTGTGAAGTTTCTGATTCCACCATTTGAATTGTTGTTTTACATTGTGAACAAGTTTATCTTCTTCTTTAAGATTTGATGCTCCCATAACAGAGAAGTAATATGCGCTGCTTATCGAAAACACGATCACATCCGGAAGCCATGGATCTTTGATCGCTGTCGTAGGCGTAAAAAATAATTACACTTTCTTACTACTCAAAATATATAATGAAACAAGGGAAAGAAAGGATCGTTCCCACAGAGAGGACTAGCGTTTTCAAGTTGTTTCGGTTTCCTATAAATAACAATGGGGGGTTTTCTGATTTTTATATATACTAAAATAAAATAAAAACAAAACAAAGAAATAAAGCACACAAATCGAATATGTGAAAGTATTGGTCAAGGATTTCGTTTTCATTCACTAACATGTTCTTGCCATAAGAATTAGAATTGATATTTAATCTCTCATTATCAAAATCCCTAGGATATCTTGATCGCAAGTATATCCCACTAATTTCCTCTTGTCATCAACAAACACATTAGAAGATGCGAGTATGAATTCTATCTAAGAGAACAACCTAACGTGTAAAAGCACTAATCAAGTTTAATTCCCTAGATGCATTAAGTTCTATGAAATCATGCCAATCAAAGCAATCGAACGTGTAAAAGCACAAATCCATTTTAACAAGGGTTATGATTCACTTGTGACTGCTAGGATGTATCACCACAAACAATATTCACAATTATGCTACTTGCAATCAGAAACTTATCACTTTTGTGTATAATAAATTCTAATTTAGCAATAGATATGAAAATAAGCTCAATCGATTATAGACTCGACCAAACATGCATTCAAATCATATAACGATATTAATAGTGAAACATAAACGATAATATTGAGACAAAACTAATATATTAAACAAGGATTCATGTTATGTGAAATCAACTTTATCTATAACCAAAAGAAAACTAGGTACTCATATTCATGAAGTTCATAACAAGAAGAAAAAGAAAAGCTTTCATGTTTCTAAACCCTAGAACAAAAAGTAGCAGCGGATAACAACAGAGAGATATCCTTTTATAACCTCTCTTGAAATAGAAAACCAAAAGCCCATCTCTGCTTGGGTCAAACCCACCAAAATTCTCAGGTCATACTTGGTCAACCCTGGTCAAATCAAGAAGTTCAAGCTCTGGTCAGGGTCAAACTCCATTTCTCCATGGCAATACCTCCTACTACATGGCTGACTATATGCACTACCACTTCTATCACCAACTGCAGTTGCAGTATCATTCCTCAAAACTCCACCAACACACATCTGCTAAACCATGTCCGAGTTTCTCCAGGAAGCAACATAGCTCAATCACCATCCTGAATCGCCATAATTGCCGCAACCTAACCACCTACTCTGTTTTTAAGTTCATGTCACGCTGCAATGTATCATACACAACACCAAAACGCGCAATTCAGCTTCATATCCACCAAACTTCAAGCCTCAAGCAGTCATTGTTCCATTAATCTTCTCAGCTTCATTACTAGCTGCACATTTGTCCTAACATTCATCTACTACAGGTTACCATTCATTCCTGCAGCCTACTTATCTCAGTCTCAAGCCTTCCATTCAACTTCCATCACCACAAACTCATGTGCATTCATCTGAAGCTGCATTCAAATCAGGACATCTCTGACTGCAACTCATACCTGCAATATCACTCCGTGCACTAGAGCTAACACCACCAGTACCAGTCACTGCACATGCCAAATCAAACCATCCATTCTGCCTAGCCATTGCATCACTGCTTCAAAATACCACCAAAATCTTATCAAATTCCAACTTCATCTGCACAACAACCAATTCAACACAACAACTTCATGAATTCTGAAACTCCAAGCTACAGTTCAACCTGAAACTGCACAGCAGCAACTGCAAACCACCAGGCTCAAGCCAATAACTCTGCAATACCAGCCCATTCATCCATTTGATAATTCCCATCACCTGCAAATGCATCTGCAACATGCCTGCAAAACCATCTCCTAACTAGCCTCAGCTGCTTCCACTGCTCAAACTCCACACCTGCATCATCTTACTTGCTTAATCTTCACTAGCAAACACAACTTCCATTAACAGCTCCGTACTCGAGCCATCTCTTTCCAGCAACATCAACGATTCTTCTTCATACCCTGTAATTCGAATCTCAGAACCAATCTCTGCTTCTCGGCTCGACTGCACTGTCACAGCAAACGTAAGCTCCCTGCAACAGCTGCAACTCAGTCCTACATAACAGCAGATTCACTCCCATTCTCAGATAACAACCACCACTGCCTGCATTCATCCCTTGTTTCTAGCCACAACAGCTTCTCCATTCCAAGAACCCATTGCAAACATCAGACTCCCCGTAAACACATCCCAGAACTCAAACAACTCAAACATCTGCAGTCCATATATAGCAACACCTCAAGGCCCATAACAGCAACCACCATAAAATCATTCTGTTATGTATGTGATATGTATCCGATAGAAGGATGTAGTCAGAAGAACCGTCTTATAACTGCTGTAATAAGAACCCTATAAAAGGGAATGATGTTTATTGTTTTAGTTATGGAATGAATATGTTTGTTTAAGAGAGATCCTCTAGCAGAGTTTGATTACACTCTAAGTGATCACCGGAGGTTTAGTGTTTTCCCTCGAAGAAACTCATCTTGTTACTTTGCACGTAACAATTGGTATCAAGAGCAGGTTTGGTCTTTCGCACAGCGCAATATTGTTTCAGTGAAGTATTTATTGCAAGATTGTAAGGAAGAATTAGTGTTATCTAATTTGCTCGGTCAAGAAGCCATGGTTTTTCTCAATTTCCAATCGAGAAAACAGGAAAGAGTTGCTATTCAAAGATTCGATCCAAATTGGTATATATCTTATCAGTTTTTGCCGAGAGTTTGAAAATATTGAAACACAGTTGTTTTCTTAAAAACAGTTGATATATTCTGTCCGTACTAACAGATATCTATTCATGCTAGACTTTCTCCTGGTTTTAAAATATTTCTTTTAGTAACTTTGATTTTCAATTACGTGAAACTATATGGTTTAATTCAAAATCAGTTTGATTTCTTAAAAGGAAAGAAAAAAATGGTGTGTCAACAAGGTTGTATGGATTGAACTCGTCTTGAAATTTAAAATTTGTGCATGGAAATGAAGCAAGAACTTCATGATATGGCAGAATCATTGAGAGTCCAACGTGCTTATAATCAATCGATGGTTTAATTCCAAAAACAAGGTTGTTGTTGGTTAACCGATTTTCTCGATATCTTTGAAGAGAAAGGTGGAGGCACAAAAACAAAAATCAGAAGCTCTGCCACATTTGATATTCAAGATTTTTTCCGATTTTTGACGAGTTTGTTGAAGCCAAGGAAGAATCAACGGATTAGCAACAAGAATCAACATATCAGCAACAAGAATATTTGGACAAAGAGGACAAGTTTTCTGGATCAATAATAATACAAACGACATCATTTATTAGGAGCATTTTTCTTTTCAATGTTGTAGTGCTTGGATCAGTCAATAACCATCAACGTATTAACGATCTGTCTATATTTATTGAACTGATCAAGTCTAGAAAGAAAATATACAGTAGGTAGATAATTTATGCACTTCTTACAACCTTGAGGACAAGGTTGATTTTAGGAGGGAAGGAATGTTATGTATCTGATATGTATCCAATATAAGGATGTAGTTAGAAGAACTGTCTTATAAAAGGGAATGATGTTTACTGTTTTAATTATGGAATGAATATGTTTGTTTAAGAGAGATCCTCTAGCAGAGTTTGATTACACTCTAAGTGATCACCGGAGGTTTAGTGTTTTCCTCGAAGAAAACTCATCTTATTACTTTGCACCTAACACATTCCATTCTTCAATTGCAGATCTGTTCTTCCTTGTAATTTCAATTTAGAACCCATTTATTCATTTGCAGTTTATGAAACTCTTCCACGACAGCATCAACTCCAGTTTCTTTCTCTATTAATTCCCAAATTCAGACATGACTCAAACCATTTCAGCTGCAACCCTCTGCAAAGCATTGAATCTGTGTATCACCTCCATTCAGCATAAGCTAACCCCGGTTCAGTCCCAGACCACAGAACCATCTCAGTTCTTCTCTCCAATCGAACCCACAATCAACAACATCAGTTTCCCATATTAACAGAGACAGCTTCAATTCAGATTTCTCCTCTCTTCTGTCTTTTACTCTAATCCCATTAATATCAGCATCACAGCAAAACCCTAACCTCAATCTTGTTCAAACTCAATTCGAACCCAAATCCATATCAAACCCATCTTAGTTTAAACAACCAACATCTTAAATTCCTTCTCCCACTCTGAATCGCTCCATCTCTGTCGATCTCTCTTCTCTGAATTCCATGGTCGCCTTCTCTCACTCAACTCTAAAATATAGATGAACTGTTCCCGATCTGGTTTAGGGGTATGTAATGAACAAAATTACTATAGACGCCCAGAAATTGGATAAGAGCCACCTGAGCAATCTTTTCAACTGTCAGTTCTGGATAACTGTTCTTGTATGATTTCCTGCATAACTCTTCTTGTAATTTTAGTTCCCTAACTGAAAAGCTTCATCGATGCTTTTGCTCATAACTTTCTCGTATGACGTTGGAGTGACCTCATTCTTTCGCCGGTGGCTTCGTCTTTTCGTTCTCTTCAACATGATAAGAAGAAATCCAAGATTCGAGCGAGTTTTACTTTTTTTGGCTGCAATGACTCCAAAACACCTATTAGCTCAAAAGTAAACACAAGATACACAATTGACAAGATAACTCGCAAAGAAAGCATAAACCATAGATAAATATCAAGGTGTTTTAGACACCTATCAATCTTCACAGTAATGTAGATCTACGTCAAGCCAATGTAATTCGTCCTCGAAGATGTCTTTGAAACGATTGCAATAATCAATAGAACCGCCTTGAAGGCTATGAAATTGTTATAAAAACATATAATAAGAAATCAAGATGGCATACATAAGCCATCTGATTGATCAGAAATATAAAACAAAAGCCTAAAAATTGTTGGAACAACAATTTGTTTTATTGAAAACTATACAAACTAGGAATACAGACCTTAATCTTCCCAAAAAATTCGAAAAATCAGATCAAATCCGGACAGATCAGAGTGAAAACGAAGAAGATGGAAATTTTCTTTTTTCTTTGTTACAGTTTTTGGAGAGAGAGAAAGGTGTAAGAAAGTCGACTGTCAAACCAAAATTGCTGAATTACTGACCAGGGTGATATGCTCTTTTTTGGCCGTATATGATCTCTCTTAAAAATATATATACCATATATTTTTTTAACTTTTTAGTCAAATTAGTCAACTGTGTCACATTTCAATAATATCCTCTGTATCTTCTGAGTGCTCTTTTTTTCGTAACATGGTATGTTACATTACGTAAGTTCTATTTTTCTGGCTCACCTTGACCTCGTATTGCATGGCCTCAGCTTTTGCATATACTCATAGTTGCTTGCTCATTGGAGACTTTTTTGTGCTAAGTGGTATCACTCACTCACTCACGGGTTTAGTTAGCTAATGATTTTATAAGTTATTTCAAATTTGTTTTCTCTGGTTGCTTGAACCTCTTACTTTATTTATACATAATACATCTCTTAAGTGTTTGCCCGTGATTCTTTTATTTTTAGACACTCTCTAGATGTAATATGCTTGTTTTCCTTTCTTTTTGCGGTCATAATGGTGAGAAACTGTGATCTTTATCAGCATCCTAGTGGTTTATCGTTCGTACAACGGTTTGCAAATTATAGTTTCGTCGGTATTCTGCCAAACACCTCCAGAATTCATTGGAGACTTCTGCATTAAAAACAATACTGTTTTAGCTAGTTACTTTTCAACATAATTCTATGAACGTTGGGAAATCATAGGTGCTCTTGCATATTTTTGGGATCATAATATTCACTTCCAAATAAGACAGGTTGACCCTAACCTTTTTATCATTTTCTTCCAATCACTGGATGATTTCTTTTAGGTAACTTCTAATGGTCTGTGATTTCTCTTTGGAAACGTTTTAGCTGCTACTAAAGCTTATCCTTATATGAATATATCAACAGACCCGGTTAAGAAAATATCCATTTGGGATAATATTTTGATTGTGAAACATGAACATAGTTCACAAGAAATGCTAGGTATGATAGGCAGTAAATAGAATGGTTTGGTTTTCACATACCTTGTTGATGAAGTTCTCAAAATATCTTCGTCGATCTTCAGCCTTCGAGGGTGATGTCTGATACTCATTGGAAAATTAAAGATATCCATGAATGACAAACTAAAGATATAAAAAGCATTGCCTTCAAATCATTAACAAATATTGAAGTGCTTGATAAAGGTGAAAGTGTTTGTATTTCTGAGAAATATGTTGTTGATAATCATGAGTTATTATATAAAGATCTTTACTTATGTATCTCTTATCACAAGAAAGTTTAGAGATCTTCTTAGGAAGAGAAATAAACGTTTTTCAGAGAAAAACCCACATCATCAGATAAGCTACATAATCGTGTTCCTCCTAAAAATAGGGATTCTAACGATGATGATGATGAGGAGGAGGATATGCCTTAGTGCTTCAAGTGTAGAGGATTCAACCACTCTACTAATGAGTGTCCAAATCACAGAAAATACACTGGCAACAATGGTATTGCTACGATACTCGATGAAATATCTGATCATTATGATTCTAAAGAGGAAGACGTTTCAAGTGTAGCTATGTTGGCTGAAGTTCTCAACTTTGATGAATGTAGAAATACTCATGTCAATCTTGGCAACTTCCTTGATGATACTTCATCAAATATTTTGGAAGATATAATGGATTTTTCACTTACTAATGAAAATTGTTGCTAAAATTTCAGGAGCATCTCAATTGTGATTGTCTGCAAAAACTCTCTCCACCCGAATATGTTCTTACTGTATTGCTGAAGGTCACGAGTCAGTGCTTCAAGTAGAAACAAAAAATTAAGGTATGTCAATAAACTGTAGCTAGAATATTGGATTTCTTCTGTGTAATATAAATGGATATGGCCTCATTGGTAAGTGCTGCAAGATCTCGTGCATTGGAGCCCTTGGTTATGTCCCCGAATCCGTTAGCATGGAACATTTTATTTTTCAAGTGAAATCCCCTAGTATATGAAAGAGTGAAAAAGTGATTTCGTTGTGCGGAGGGCTAGTCGTTTGAAAAATGTGCTTCAGCTATTCCAAAAGTAAAATCTATAAAGGTATGTACGTCTATTATTTATTCTCCTAAGTTGAATGGTTCCAATGGAAAGGATAAAACTAAAGGAAACAGGAGATCCAAATCTAAATGATCAATGAATATAGATGTCGACAAACCCGTGCATGATTATAGTAGTGAGCTCACTGATGCTCACCTTTCAACATAATTTTGATTGTGTTGAAAAATGCATTCTTGTCTCATGTGCCCTCAAAAGAGACAAGAACTATGCACTAAAAGGATTTGGGTCAAACTATATATAGTTTGTGTCTTGAATATTATTACTTGAATTTCCACCACTTAATGTTGAAATATTGTGGGGACTTTAGTTTATGACCGTCTTTATCAATTGTAGCCTCTAATAAAATAGAGAACAATGATATTTCATGTTGAGCCTTTCTCCAATGAAACAAGTCCGGAATACAAATTTCTTTTTGTTTTTGAACCGATTAGGTACTGGAAAGTTAAAATTTATTCTCAATGCATCTTTGATAAGTCTGTGAATTGATGCAACCACATCACAATAAATTTTAGAATGTAATGAATTAATGTGGGTACCAATAAATCTTATGATCTCAGTATAAATTCTCCCTACTTATCTGACTCCTAAGCAAGAGGAGAACATGATCCATGGGATCTTTACTCGACAAGCTAACATGTTATATATGCTCTTAGAAAAATATCTAATCATACAAAATGATATGTTAAACTTAAATTGTGGCATGAATTAAACAAAGTTTTCAATTTATCTTCATAAGTCACTATCTTTCAAGTATTGGTACTGAAAAAGACTTCTCCATGTACAAAACTGAAGAAAGGATAAAATTGATATTTTACCCTCCTAGTTTGAGTTCTAGTTCATGAACATATTCCTTAACTTTGATAATTCGTTTGGTTCTGAAACTCTACACGGTTTTCTATCCTTCCTTTTCTAAGTCTCGTACTATTTTGGAACTATCCAAAATATTGCATGTGGAGTGCTTTTTACATGTGTTTTATAAACACAAATTCATATTCGTAAGAACTATGGAGCCTCCAAGCAAGATCTCTTCAACTGAGACCTATATTCATATGGTTATTAACACAACCATAAAGGAAGATGATAATTCCTACCCTAAGGATAAATATTTATTCTTTAAAAGGAAAAAGAAGAATATGAAGAAGCCTAGAGCAAATTGTTCCAACCAACAAAGGTTTGCAACCCTTCTTGAAGAACTTAATAAGACTAAGATGGAAGTGCGGGGAATTAAAGACATTCTGCAAAAATTGCTCGATATTTAAGAAGCACTTGCCAAACAACATCCTAATAGGTTTGAGGGATTAAACGCTCTTATTCATAAACTCTATGTTCCGATGCCGGTTTTGTCGATGATTATTTTTCTCACAAAAATAATGTATCTTGGTGCCTCTAAAATTAAGGTCGTAAATTTTTTACTTCTTTGTTCATAAGTGTAGAGAAGAGGAATGTACAAAGAAAATACTTCTCTTGTGGTTAGAGAAAGGTCTCTCATGTTGTTCTAAGGGAATGACATCAAATGGGTGAGAGTTCAATTTGAACTTGTATTTAATTGTCATATGTACTTAGGGAGTGAAGCTGTAGAGTTATAGGAGATGATTATATATATATATATATATCTCCTTAATAAAGATGCTAATTTTACTTGGTGAAATCGTCCAAATAAAAGCTGGTATGTGTTCTCTAGTCTTGATAACTCTTTTGTTTTAATTCATTACGGTCCTTGTTTTCCACCTTTCCCAATTTTGTGACATATAAAAAAGGGAAGAATTATTTAGTAGTATTTAACTATAACATATGGCTTTTCAGAGCATTATATAAGGGGCATGGATTATAATCTATAGGTTTTGTTAGACCACTGCTTGGTCGAACTCGCATGCGTTGCTATCTCAAGCATGTTTGTCAACATTATTGATCAAAACTATAGGTCTTGATTTCTAGTCTACTTATAGCTAAATCTCGGACTAGGATAGAAAGTGTAGTTGAGCTCAAGAATCCATGGCGATCATCATACAAAGACGAAGAACTACTCAAGGAACTGGTGGAACTTCATCGACTAAAAGGTATGCGGAGACTTGAACTTATCTATCACTGAAAAGTCTATCTAATCTATCTCCTATCTTAAGACAAAAGTCGTTTTGCTATTGTTTGTGGGTGAAAACCGTTTCTGCTGATTTTGGTAAATTTGGGTGTGTGGATGAGAAACGAATCTAAACCCTAAACAATGCACCGCACGGGAGTACTTTTTATCCGAGAGATCATTCTGTACAATCCTGGCCTAAACCAAGAAATGGCGGTTCCAGGCTTGCTTCGGTCACAAAGTGAAGGAGAAGGGTTGGTCTTACGAAGGGTAGCAAAGAGAGTGTTGAGACCAGAATAGTTGATTCTGAAGGTGTGGTTGTTTATGACTTGTATCTGAAAGTAGAAGTGGCTAGCAAAATGGAAAGCTATCAGGTGATTTCTAGATACTGTGTTGTTGCCGACCAAAAACTTGTTTTTGGTGAAAATAGGTGAAGCCTATTTATACAAGTCATATTGAAACGTACCCTGGTCTCGTAGGAAGTGGAAACGATTGAGTGGTGGAAGAATAGAGTAACGTGTAACCGTCAGTCATTATGCTTCCATGATGAAGGAAGTGAATTCGTTTATACCGTTACTTTTTACCACCACTAGTTATCCTGCTTCATGACACTTTCTTGTAACGGGCGCATTGCATGCCGCACGCTGTAAACCGCCAGACCAATACCCTGATGAACATCCCCCAGTTTGTGACATGTTTGATGTTTCGAGTGTTTTCGTGGAAAACATGTAGCACTTTGATACGTGTGGAAAGTCAAAGTCAAGGGACTTACAACAGGTTTGTCAGTTCGGTGGTGAACTTCGATGGCTGAGATCGCATCTCATGAAGGAGGGTAGCCGTTGATTATGGATACTTTGCGTTGGCGCCTGATAATGGCGCGGTGGTGTTTTGGTGTACGCCAGTGGCAATGTGGCATGGAAGACATGGCTCGTGTATGCCAGTGGCACGGTGATGCAAGTGGCGCCTGGCGTCGCCATGACCACTAGATTTATGCAGCTGCTCGTCTGAAACTTGCCACAAGTCTGTCAGTTCGGTGGCGAACTTGGGTGGCTGAGATTGCATCTCATGAGGAAGGATGGCCATTGATTATGGCCGCATCTTGTTGTATAGAGAAGTGGCACCATTTGCACAGTGGCGCCTGGCGGAGCCATGGCATAGCGGCATGCCAGTGGCGTAGCCGTGGCAGCTGCTTTAGCACATCGGTGTTAGACCCAAATGTGTCGTGACAGCATTGGCCATGTTGCCACATCAATCCCAACGCTCTGGGAAACGTTAATTGGCTTGGTTGGCGTAGCAACTTTGCCTAAATTAGGGTTTGGCATGTCGAAACCCTAATTGGTGCGTGTGGCATGCGGCCGCGGCATGGCGACACTTTTTTTGTAAACGGTGCCATAGTTATGCCAAAGGAACTATGACAAGGCCGTAGTGTGGAAACGGACACATGAGTAAGGATTATCGTGGGTGGCTATGATATGGCGCCATTCCTAGGGATTCCTGGGCCCCACACGGCTCGTGGCATGTTGTGGGGCCGAAGTGGCATAATTTGTGTTGCGAAAATTAGGGTTTTGGTTAATGTAGGGTTGTGCTTCAGACTAGAAAAACCCTAATTTGATCTTATCATGGCGTTGGCCCCGAACATGAGGTAGGTTAGCACGTAGGGCGCTATTTATGGCCCGTTGGCGCGTTTGGCAGGTTTGCCATGCCGTTAGCATGTTGACGCGGTAAGTGGCATGTTTGGAACGTGCACTTGGAATGCCAGTTTGGCGTGTGCGATTAGAATGCTTTTGGAATGTTTGGCATGTCGTTAGCATGTTGGCGCAGTTTTGGGAAGCCAACATGGTATGACGACATCTTGACACCTATTTTAAAGATGTGGAAGGTTTAGAGCAACCTGATTGGTCGAAAAAGAGAAGGTCGGCGAAACATGGTGTGGCCATACTTCCAGCGTGAGTGTGGCGACTTTAGAGCGACCTGATTGGTCGATGAAAACTGGGCCCGACAGGTATGGGCCCATCCACAACTGGTGTGAGCGTGACGATTTTAAGGCGACCTGATTGGTCGAGGGTAGTAGGTCCAGTTTAGGATGGGGGCGTGGCCAATGGAAAGTGGCGCCGGATGGCCTAAAGAATGGCCACGCCTCCCTTTGTTGTCCTGTGGATCCTTGTTTTCTGATTCTGGGCAAGGTTTTGCACCTACTAATCTATGGCGGATTAATTACCTGGTTTGCCTAGGCTTAAATTTCGACAAGCAAGGTCTAATATACTGCGCAAGGCGCAAAATCCTAACTTTTACAAATTAGTCAGGGTAATCGATTGAATACCTTATGTGAAGACCTTATCCTTGGGATTTGGAAATTCGTGCTACTCTGCTGCGAGTGAACACAAATTGTCATGCCATACCAAAATTAAGAGTTCAGCCGGGGAACATAGCATAGAAAGCATTCAAAGAAACTTATATTAAGTGAATATAGGAAAGGCGCCGAACTTTACAGAACATCTGGGATGGTTGCTACATGCGCCAGTCTGGATAAATTTGATGTAAATATATTGAATGGATCAATAAATATGCCAGTGGAGAGGTTAACACTCATGGCTCTATTTCCTTGCAGAGTGACGTCACATCAGATGCAAGGTTTTACAATTTTAACCCTAAGCTAAAAACCGCCATCAACATTAAGTCCCCTGCTTAGCACATAACAGTGGCATTGTTGCGGGGTAAGCATGAGATGGTGACAGACAAGAGTAAAAATCGAAGGGGAAAGACGAGAAGAGATTTCCAGGGAAGTTCGACTAACCTTTGTCGGAAGGCATGAAGAATTCGTGATCCTTGTATTGGCGGCTCTGCGTAATTCTGGTTTGGCCATGGTGTGCTGGCGTTGGCGTTGGAATTCTGGCTACTGATCGGTAGAGATAGTGATGCGACTAGGTCCGCGAGTCGGTGTATTGCGCAAGCTGACTAGGTCACGGAACGTATGGAGATGGCGCTTGGCTTCAGTCCATGGAATGATGGAAACTGGATGCAGTCCGTGGAATGGCGGGAACAACGTTTGGAATTTCGGATATCAATCAGTGAAGATGGAGCCGACTAGGTCGCAGAATGGGCAGAGATAATGCGTCTTTGATCACAGAGTGCTGGAATCATGCGTTGCTTGCTAGGCTGTGGAGTGGGCGGAAATGGCGCTGCTTGTCTGGTGGAGCGCATAGAGATTGCGCTGCTTTGAGCGGTGAAGAAGGCGCTCCTTTGGCTAGGTCACGGAATGGCAGGGAGAGCGCCTGGATGGCATTGCGGGTCCGGTTGCCTTTTGTGCATGACCCGAAAGAAGAAACCTTCTTCTACTCAAACTTCAAAATACAATGTATATAAAAGGCGTTTTCCACCCTTTTATTTTCGTATCATTGGCTTTATCTATGTAGCGGCAAGCCTCTTTCCATCAGCAGTCCAGGTGAGCCAATTATTCATTCTTTCGTATAAATCATCATAGAGTTGCATCCATCCTCTTCACAGGTATCGTCTCGCGTCTTTTCTCGTAGTTCTCCATTTTGTGTTCTTCATCATGTAGATTGCCGATACAGACATAATGTAATTTTTTTTTGTAGTGCACATTGGGATCTTCCGGAGATGATCATACCTCTGACTCTTAGGATTTTTTTTTGAAGTCGACGAACCCATGTTTTCTTCACATGAGGAGATATTAAATCAAATCAACCCTTTGTTCCATGCAGCCGGCCGGATTATACAAGGCATGTCTCTCACCCATCTACGCATCGTGCGGGTGCGTGCTCAGGCTTTAATGGGTTTGATGGACATGGAGGAGAAGTGGAGACATAACGAAGCATCCCAGCAAGTCGGGAAATATCAACGTGATGAAGCTTCTCCACGTCCCAATATCAGATTTAAGAGATTCGCTTCTCGGTTGAAACAGCAAAGGACTGAGCCTGAGAAACTTCTGGGCGAGAGCCAGTTTAATTACCCTGTCCATAATGGTATCGTAATCCTTGATTCTGACGTGAATTAACTGGAGCATCCTCAAGAGGTTGTTGGAAAAGTTCCGGAGGAAGATGTTGACACGGCTTGCGAGACTGAGGCAGATTCCGGAGTGGGCGTCATAACTGCTGCCGGGGAAGTTGGAGAGATCACTGAGGATGTTGTCAAGGTAGATGGGGAGGTGGTGGAAGCATATGTTGGAGTTATTGGAGAAACTGCAGGGACATATGATGGAACTGCTGTCGAAACGGATTCCGGATGGGATGTTGAAGATGCTGCTGAAACGACTTCTGGATGGAATGTTGAAGCTGAAACAACTTCTGGATGGGATGTTGAAGCTGTTGCTGAGATAGCTTCTGGATGGAATATTTGCTGTCGGAGAAGGTGCTGGGGAAAGTGCTTGAAAAAGCTCTGATGGAGGCGTCATTGACCAAGGTGTTTGTCATTGAAAATTGGTTTTCCCATTTTGCGATTTCCTTCCGTAGAGAAAAACAATCTTTTCGTAGCTCGTAGATGTTTTTGATACTTCAGTTTTTATTTTAGTTCGTACGACTGAAGCCATGTTTCACCAAGTAATATTCTTTCATTTATGCTGCTTTGATAATTTCACATCTTTGATTGAATTAATAAAATCTCCCGGAAGAGACCTAAAACCCCTTTTGCGAAAAACAAGTTCTTCCACCCTTCCAAAGCGATTCAGTGGATGAGAAGCCAAATCACATAAATGACGCAACAATAATGCTAGTAGGCGCTTCACATTCTCTTCGTTTAGCTACTTCCATGGGAACGCCTCGCATGCCTTTGGCAACAGTAACTCAAAACAGGGAAAAACAGTAGCAATGATTAAGGATTTTGACCAACCTTTTATTGGATTTTCCCTCGCAAATTACACAGGACGTCTGTGACATGCTGCCTGGGTATGTAGAAGTGTGAGCCGTTACAAGCTAGGAAGCACATCGTGAGAAGTAGAGAATCCTCGTCGGGAAAAAGTTGAATCCATATGTTCTTGAAGGAAGGTGTCCGTGCTGCCACTCGATGATCTTCTTCCTTGTACATTCCCTTATTCAGTATTTTTTTTTTCGAATAAGATATTTCTTGTAGGGTTTGATTTTTTCTGGTTTTTAATTTACGGGTAATGACTTTGTGGGTTTTCTGGATACTTTCCCCTTGAGATGATTTAGGAAAACTTATTTTGAAATAAAGATGCTTTTAATTAAAATCTAAACTCTAATTATGAATGCAAGCAGTGCAGTCATTTTGGAGGGATTACAAATATTGCAGGGAAAAGGGAAATTATTGAAGGAAATACTTAAAATGAAAACGCTGGAGGAAAAGGTAGCACAGCGTTTTAGGTATTGAAGGTCTTGAGCCATCGTGAATGAATTGTCACGCCTTCCAATTTGTAGGCATTGATGAGTTTGCAGTAACCACCCAAGATAACATCTGCCACCAGGTATGGATCGTCTTCCCTTTCTTTAGGAGAATCAGGTTGAGCGGATAGCTTCACTGTTAAATCTCCAACTTGAAACGCGGTCGCCTTGATTACCATATCTCCAATTTGAAACGGGTTTGGGCGTTGTGCAACCACTTGATTTTTGAGCGCGTTATCTTTGACTAAGGCAGCTTCTAAATTTTTGACAAAGCATTTGAAAGGCCCAGCATTGCATTTACATCTCTTAATGACGTCCGGGTTGATAAATGGACCGAGTCCCCATGCCTGACCGAGAGGAGAAGTGACTGGGTGCAGAAAGGGTTGTTCAATAAGACTTACTTGTGTTCGGAATCTTCGGATGAACGTCGACGGGATTTCTCCAGGTAATTGAGTTACCTTGGTAAGTTGTTGATACGACAACATGTGATCTTCAGGGTTGGATGGCTTGTTGGAAATTCTTTCGGGTATCGACATCGGCAGAGGGGATACTCCTAATTTCTCTTTATTGCATGTACCCATGAGCACCCCAGAATCATGTCGTCATTTGAGAGTTCTTTGAAAATGTGGAATTTGCCATGTGTTAGAGCATCTTCCACCTTAATGTCAAGGTTGATGTACCACAATTGGGGAAATAATAGCCTCCTGCTTCGAAATTCTCGCATCTCTCAGAGTCTTGATGGTAACGATGTTGAAGTCAGAGGCCGCGTCGATCAATGTGCTATCAATCTCGGCGCCCCTTAGACAAACCGTGGTCAGCAGTCCCTAGTTGCATTTTCCAACACCGCTTCCTGAGAGAGCTTGGGATTCTGGTGTGGTTTCTTCAATAGGAAAAAGCCTCTTTCCCGACACAACGTGATTAAGGAATGCGAATATATCTTGATGTTGCGCCTTGGAGAAATAGAGAATTTCGCATACATGTTGCATCATGGATTGCACGATTTTGTGAACAGAGTCCCCAGAGAGCATGCAACTCTTGACTGGAAGAGGATCTCTGTGAACTCCCTCATTGCCCAGTTGAAGTTCCCCTGCCTCAATCTTTTCTTTGAAGATACGCTTTAATTTATTGCAGTCACTGGTCGGGTGATGGACAAATATGTGGTAGTGGGAATGCTTAGGGTTTTCCATTTCCTCTTCAGTTGATGGGCGCCTGATAGGGGGAATCTTGATGGCGCCATCTTGGATCCATGCTTTCAAGAGTTCAATTACTTCTTCGATTGGGAACGGGAAATCTAAGGCCTTTTCTCCGGCTTCTTGATGCTGCGCAGGAGCCTTAACTATGGTCTTTCGCGGTGGAGCCGCCTGATGTACTGGCATTGCGCGTTTGGATTGCTATTCTGCCGCTGAATCCTTCCTTTTTCCTCTTTCACTTACCATGCTCACAGAGGGGCCAGTGTTATGTTGTTTTTTGATGAGACGTCTATTTCCTCGAGTTTCGCGTGCGTCTTCAACCTTGGATGGCCTGGTTCTTTCCAACAATGATGGTGGTGTTGTGGCCGACCGTTTAGCAGCCTCATGAAGTTCAGAGAATGTCTGGAATCGCAGATTCTCCAGTAAGGCACGGTAGATGGGAACCATGCCATTGATGCAAGAATCCACTAATTGTTGTTCGGTCACATTTGGGTCGTGACAATCCAGCTTGAATTCTGAATCTTTTGACATAATCATTTGGATGTTCATTGTTTCATTGAAACATCCTTCCTAAATCTGAGAAGGTAATTTGCTCAGACACAAAGAAGTACTTTTTGTAGAAATCCGTGACCATGTCACCCCAGTTGGATATGATATTTGGTGTAATGTTGTTGTACCACATGTATGCTCTTCCGGTAAGTGACTTCGAAAACTCTTTCAAACGGAGAACATGATTGTATGCGTGCTCGCCCAAGGATTCCAAAAATCGAGAAACATGTTCACGCGCATTTCCGGTGTCGTCATACTGGGAGAATTAGGGAGAAGAGTATCCTCTCGAAAGAGGAATTCTTTGTACTTCAGGAGGATACGGGGCTGATGCTGAGGCATGTCCACATAATCGCTTTTGTCTCGGTTTCGAAGAATTCGGTCCAAATATTCTCGTGTGACAAAATTGGATGTTTGATTCCTCTCCGCTGGAGCTCCTGAATGAGTCTCTTCGTCTACAAAGGTGCGCCCTGCTGAGTTATCAGCGCCAGGAGTATTGAAGGTGTTCCTCGTTGGCTCTGGTTGGCGTGATGCCTGTGGTAGCCGCTCCGTCAGTGTCATGAGGAAAATAAGCACTTCTTTCTGAGTCGAAGCCATGTCCGTCTGAGATCTAGCGAGAACCTCTTGTCTTTCCATCAAATCAGCAATGGTAATATGGGATCGGCTTCCTCTGGCTCCCCCAGTTTCTCATCCTGATGGTGGAGTAGCAGCGGCTCTGGTGACGGTTGGAGGTGTCATACTTGAAGAAACGTTGGGGGTGGCGGCAGCGGCCCTGGATCTGGTGACCGGAGGTGTAGCGCCTGAAGGAACGCTTTCCACGCCGCTGGTGTTGATAGGTGGCGTATTAAATCCACTGGAAGGAACGTTAATACCGAGTGTATTTACGGCGCTAGTGTTTTCAGGGTTTGTTGCTGATCCGCACCTGAGTTCTACCATCTTGAGATCGGGATTGAAAAATGAAATTGGAAATTAGAAATTGATATTTCAACCTAGATATTAATCTCCCACTGTGGTCGCCAAATGTTTGTAGGTGAAAACCGTTTCTGCTGATTTTGGTAAATTTGGGTGTGTGGATGAGAAACGAATCTAAACCCTAAACAATGCACTACGCGGGAGTACTTTTGATTCGAGAGATCAATCTGTACAATCCTGGCTTAAACCAAGAAATAGTCGCTCCAGGATTGCTTCGGTCACAAAGTGAAGGAGATGGGTTGGTCTTACGGAGGGAAGCGAAGAGAGTGTTGAGACCAGAATAGTTGATTATGAAGGTGTGGTTGTTTATGACTTGTATCTGAAAGTAGAACTGGCTAGCAAAATGGAAAGTTATCAGGTGATTTCTAGATACTGTGTTGTTTCCGACCAAAAACTTGTTTTTGGTGAAAATAAGTGAAGCCCATTTATACAAGTCATATTGAAACGTACCCTGGTCTCGTAGGAAGTGGAAACGATTGAGTGGTGTAAGAATAGAGTAACGTGTAACCGTCAGTCATTATGCTTCCATGATGAAGGAAGCGAATTCGTTTACACCGTTACTTTTTACCACCACTAATTGTCCTGCTTCATGACACTTTCTTATAACGGGAGCATTGCACGCAGCACGCTGTAAACCGCCAGACCAATACCCTGATGAGCATCCCCCAGTTTGTGACATGTTTGATGTCTCGAGTGTTTTAGTGGAAAACATGTAGCACTTTGCTACGTGTGGAAAGTCAAAGTCAAGGGACTTACCGCAGAAAAATAACATGTAATGCTATTAGGCTCGTTTTGGATGGTCGCCTAAAACTTGTTACAGGTTTGTCAGTTCGGTGGTGAACTTCGATGGTTGAGATCGCATCTCATGAAGGAGGGTAACCGTTGATTATGGCTACCTTGCGTTGGAGCCTGATAATGGCGCAGTGGTGTTTTGGTGTACGCCAGTGGCAATGTGGCATGGCCTGCATGGCTCGTGTATGCCAGTAGCACGGTGATGCAATTGGCGTCTGGCGTAGCCATGACCACTAGATTTAGGCAGCTGGTCGTCTGAAACTTGCCACAAGTCTGTCAGTTCGGTGGCAAACTTGGATAGCTGAGATTGCATCTCATGAGGGAAGGATGGCCATTGATTATGGTCGCAAATTGTTGTATAGCGAAGAGGCGTCATTGGCATAGTGGCGCCAGGCGGAGCCATGGCATAGCGGCAATGCCGATGGCGTAGCCGTGGCATCTGCTTTGGCACATCGGTGTTAGACCCAAATGTGGCGTAGGAACATTGGCCATGTTGCCACATTAATCCCAACGCTCTGGGAAACGTTACTTGGCTTGGTTGGCGTAGCAACTTTGCCTAAATTAGGGTTTGACATGTCAAAACACTAATTGGTGCGTGTGGCATGCGACCGCGGCATGGCGACACTTTTTGTGTAAACGGTGCCATAGCTATGCCAAAGGAACTATGGCAAGACCGTAGTGTGGAAACGACCACAGGAGTAAGGATTTCCGTGGGTGGCTATGATATGACGCCATTCCTAGGGATTTCTGGGCCCCACACGGCTCGTGGCATGTTGTGAGGCCGAAGTGGCATAATTTGTGTTGCGAAAATTAGGGTTTTGGTTAATGTAGGGTCGTGTTTCTGACTAGAAAAACGCTAATTTGAGCTTATCATGGCGTTGGCACCAAACATGAGATAGGTTAGAATGTAGGGCGTTATTTATGGCGCGTTTGGAAGGTTTGGCATGTCGTTAGCATGTTGACGCGGTAAGTGGCATGTTTGGCACGTGCACTTGGCATGCATGTTTGGCGTGTGCGATTGGCATGCTTTTGGCATGTTTGGCATGCCGTTAGCATGTTGGCGCAGTTTTAGGAAGCCAACATGGTATGGCGACATCTTGACACCTCTTTTAAAGCTGTGGCAGGTTTAGAGAAACCTGATTGGTCGAAAAAGGGAAGGCCGACCAAACATGGTGTGGCCACACTTACAGCGTGAGTGTGGCGGCTTTAGAGCGACCTGATTGGTCGATGGAAACTGGGGCCGGTAGGTATGGGCCCAGCCACAACTGGTGTGAGCGTGGCGGTTTTAAGGCGACCTGATTGGTCGAGGGAAGTAGGGCCGGTTTAGGTTGGGGGCGTGGCCAATGGCAAGTGGCGCCGGATGGCCTAAAGAATGGCCATGCCTCCCTTTGTTGTCCTGTGGCTCCTTGTTTTCTGATTCTGGGTAAGGTTTTGCACCTACTAATCTATGGCGGATTAATTACCTAGTTTGCCTATACTTAAATTTCAACAAGCAAGGTCTGATATATTGTACAAGGCGCAAAACCCTAATTTTTGCAAATTAGTCAGGGTAATCGATTGAATTCTATGTGTTGACACAGAGTTCTTTTAAGTTCATTGCCAGAGAGAAACATTCTTTCTGATTGAATACCTTATGCAAAGACCTTATCCTTGATATTTGGAAATTCGTGCTACTCTGCTGCGAGTGAACACAAATTATCATGCCATACCAACATTAACGGTTCAGCTGGGGAACATAGCATAGAAAGCATTCAAAGAAACTTAAATTAAGTGAATATAGGCAAGGCGCCGAAATTTACAGAACATCTGGGATGGTTGCTACATGCGCCAGTCTGGATAAATTTGATGTAAATATATTGAATGGCTCAATAAATATGCCAGTGGAGAGGTTAACACTCATGGATCTATTTCCTTGCAGAGTGACGTCACATCAGATGCAAGGTTTTACAATTTTAACCCTAGCTAAAAACCACCATCTACAGTTATATAGACTTTGATTATACACATTTTCTATTTAGAGACGAGTTTATCTCGCTTATCTATTTATCGAAATATGTGTTGGTAAGCTTTCGCTTTGGCCAAGTTCATCTTTACTAGTGATGAAAGTCATATTAAGTTTCAATTACTTGAAAATTGCTTTGACGAAAAATAGTGTGTGAACAACAACTATATAACGTCCTCTAAGAATGTTTCAATGATTAAAATGAGAGTTTAGATTACATAACCATGGTTGGATATAAACATTGTGTGGTAACTCATACGTGTATAAGTCTTATTCCTTGAACCAAAGTATGCGTACTTTGCTGCTCAGGAAAACCGGAACTAGAGTCCGCGTACCAAGTCCGCGTACTGTCGGAAGTTCACATCACGTGAATTTCTGCTCGAGTTTGTGAACTGAAAACAAACTTATTCCGGGTACTTAAGTACGCGTACTTAAGTTGGTTATTTTCTAAAAAAAATTATTCGTGAACTTAAACTTATATAAACTAAGGAATGCAAGTTTGCAAAACGTGGCTATAAAGTTCATGAATCGATTCGAGTGAATCAAATCGTTTTTGCTTCGATTGTGTCTTGTATACTTCTATAAGATCTAAGCAATTGAACAACTCTGTAACTAGTTCATTTGAGTCATTTGAACTAGTTATGGTAAAGAAAAATATGGTTGATATGAAAGTGCTCATATGGCTAACCATTTGGTTAACTACTGTTGAACCAACTAAGTTACATGTTTGGGTACGGTTAGACAAACCTAAATAAATTTGCATTTCATTTGTGTGTAACAAGATAAGTTTCGATCTAACGGTTGACAGATATTAGCTTGAATCTAATCATGTTTTCATCTAACGGTGAATATTAAATGCTTTGTTACTAAGCTAACATTGATTGCAAACCTTGATTTGAAAGTCTATATAAAGGAAAACTCTAAAAACTGGGAAACCTAATCCCCACACCTCCGTTGTGATACTAGTTGTATTATCTAGATTCGATTCTCCTTTAAACTTAGGTTTCTATCGAGACCCTGTAGGTTAACGACTTGAAAACTTCATTGGGATTGTGAAGCCAGACCGACACTACTTTCTTGTAGTTGTGTGATCTGATCTTGCTGTTTCTATCGTACTAAGTACAATCATAAGATTGGCTTGAGATTGATTTCTCCGATAGGCAAGATATAAAAGATGTTACAAACATCTTCGTCTCATCGTTTGTGATTCCGCAATATCTTCTTTCACTAGTCGTTTATATTATTGTGAGGTGATTGATAATTCTAGGCTGTTGTTCGGGAATATAAGTCCGGGTTATCAATTGGTTCATGTTCACCTTGATTTATCAAAAGACGAAACAAAAACTCGTAGGTTTTTCTGTGTGAGACAGATTTATCTATTATCTAGACTTTTCTTTGTGATACATATTTGTTTATTAAAGTCTTCGACTTTGGGTCGTAGCAACTCTTAGTTGTGGGTGAGATCAGCTAAGGAAATCAAGTGTGTAGTATCCTACTAGGATCAGAGACGTAAGGAGCGCAACTGTACCTTGGATCAGTGTGAGATTGATTGGGGTTCAACTACAGTCCAAAATGAAGTAAGTTTGTAGTAGGCTAGTGTCTGTAGCGGCTTAATACAGTGCGTGTTTAATCTGGACTAGGTCCCGTGGTTTTTATGCATTTGCGGTTTCTTAGTTAACAAAACTTATGGTGTCTATGTTATTTCTTTTCCGCATTATATTTTGTTATATAATAGAAATATCACAGGTTATGCGTTAAATCGATCAATTGGGAAATCCAACCTTTGGTTGTTGATTGAAATTGATTGATCCTTGAACATTGGTCTTTGGTACCGTTCAAGTGATTTCTCTTGTATTCAATTAGACTCGCAGATTGCTATTTGCTTGAGTAAGTATTGAATCGAGAAAGTGAGATATAACTCTTTGATATACTTTTATTAAGATTCAGTCTGACTGTCTAGTTGATTCTCTTAAAATTATATTGGAGTTAGTCCATACAGATTGCTAAGCGAAATATTGGGTGTGGTTGTTAGAACCCCACTTTTTCAATTGGTATCAGAGCAGGCAAACACGTTTAAAGACCTTATAAGTCTGTTTTGTAGCGATCTGAATCTATGGACGATAAAAATATCTCAGATGACGCAACATCATCTCAGAGTCGCCCCCGTGAGCTTCAAAATCCTGAAGCTTCCAAGAAAAACTCTGTATTTTGTCCTTTGACTGAATCTGCATTTAACTGGGAAAATCTCTTGATGAACAGTTGGATGATCTTTCAGATGACAGTGATTCAGAACAAGGACAAAGTATTGATGAGGAAGTCTCTCAATATATCAAGATTTTTGACCATGCTTTGAAAGAAAATAAGTCAACCTCATGCTTGAGCAAATACATGGAACCTCTCTGTCAAGAGAACAGAAAACTGAGAAAACTCTTTAAAGGTTATGATTGTGGATATAAGCTCTTACAATCCATTGTTAAAGATCGTGAAGAAGAAGTACTCTCAAAACTCAAAAGGGTCCGAATGTAATAATCTTCTTCAAAATCTCTTTGTGTTGAAAGAACTTGCAGAATATGAAGCAAGATATGACTTTCAAAAAAAATGTTTTAATGACAGAGAACTCAGTCTTCTCGCCAAAGAAAAATCCTTAGAGACTGACCTTGCTGCTGCTCTTGATAAGGTAAAATCACTGGAAGAGAGTCTGAGTAGATTCAATTCTATCTCTACAAAATTATCTTCTATACTTGGAGCATGTAAAGAACATCGTGATACACGTGGTCTAGGCTATAAAAGAATAGACACTCCAGAAACTAGTAAGATCAATTTTGTTAAAGCTAATGATAACTCTTCATGTGAAAAACCTCTTGCAGCTTGTAATGTTTCTAGAAACGAGGATTTTGGTCCTTCTAAATCTAATCACACGAGAACGGTCAAGAACAATTCCTTTAACTACTATTATTTCGGAAATAAAGGACATCCTGAATGAAGATGTCGTTTTCGATTAAGGAATGAAAAACTTCACAACATTCTTGCATGGATGTCTAAAGAAGTTATTAAAACTGTCTCTCATGTTGTTGGAGTAAAAGGCATTGTCGGAAATTAAGAAAAGTACTGTGATAAGTCTTTTCTTAATTGTGTTCTTGAGACTAAAAATTCCCACAATGATATAAAGAAGAATGCCAGGTGGACAACTGACTCTTTAAATTACTCTGAAAAGAGAAAAAGGCATATGAGAAAGAAAGAAAAGCAAAAATCCTTATCTCCTTCCAAAGAAGACAGTGAACCCGAGGTGTCTGCTCCAGATTGTATTCATATCAATAATCGAGTCTTACAAGTCAAGATCAACATAAACAGACTCAAACGGAGCATCAAAAAGGCAAGGAAAGCAGCAAGTTCAGGTATTCCTTGTTCCCCTCTGGTTAAATCTCTTTCTACTAATATTAATGATTTTTCTGAAAATCTTCAAGAAGGAAAGAAAGAAGAAGTCAATATTCTGGATGAGCAAAAAGCTCATCAAAATACAACATGACTACTCAATATAGCATCCTTCTTGTAATATGGAAGGATGCTTATAATTCTCAAGAAACCTGTGTGTCTTGATAAAGTAGTTGGTGTTATATTTCTTTTTACGAAACAATGATCATTAAACTTTTGAGCCTTGCTCCAGTACTTTACATGATGTAATGGTTTTTGATCGTTCACTGTTGAGAATAATTTCTTGTTGATTGCCTTGATTTTCAACAATCGTCTTATGTTCTCTTGAACTAAGAAGGTCTTCCTTTGTTTGGAATGATTCTTGAGATTTTCAAGACCTCTTCTAAATTTAGCTCCATTATTCTTTTGGTCTCGTACCAAAGTTGTAACCATAAGTGCACGTACACTTGACCCACACGGAACGTATATGAGTATCCCTAGGGTTTCCTAAGAAACACTCATATATATACATGTATCATGCTCAGTTTTGGTACATACACGTTCCGTAACGTCAAAAGGATCTCCTGATTTCTGTGTGCACAATGGATGGATGCAACAAGGAAGACAATGTTGAGAAGGGCAAGCCTATTGAGTTTCACGAGAACCCTGTTTTTATAACCTGCTATCATGATGTTGATCATGAAGACAAACTACTAGTTAAGATGTCATCACAACTGGTAGGAAATCTTCTTCGAGATTTTGAGGTCGTTCGTGAACAACTTGGAATTGCAACAAGGAATCTTGATTTTCTGAAAAACGAATTGATGAGCTCGTCCATGTTTAATATCTAGTTGCTGATTGCGGTTAGTGTTTTTCGAATCATGTTCTCTAAAAGAGTTATTTGCCTAGCAAATCTTCTGATGAGAATTTTCTTTTCTTGTTTTGTTTAGAATAATAACTAGAGTTTGGAATAGCCATTATTGTGATTACACATAACTATGCCCAACGTTTTCATCTTCATGTTTTTATGTTTATTTGTTTAAATTCTAAAAATTGTTTGGAAGATGATTTTTGCAGTATTAAACTTTATGGTTTTATATATTGGAATTTGTTATGGGATATGTGTGTTTGCATCCGTGAACTATGATTGTCCCATACCTTGTCAAAAGTTAAGTCTTTCGTATGTCAATATGCATGTATTGATAAAAGAAGAATGAACTTTTGACATTACAAAAGTTTTAAGCCTTTCATATGTCATTATTCATGGAAGATAGGATGAACTTTTGTTTATGAGGATTATGTCTATTGTATGTCATTGTGAAAATAGTGATGGAAAATAGAATGAATCCTTGTCTATTCTGCAGTATTGATCTTCTCTGATCCATATTTTATGTATATACTATGCGGCTCCGTAAGTTCTCTTATGTTGAGCATTTCCGATTAAATTAATCATGGGTTATCTTGTGGTTAATTTAATTGAGTATTTTTGGATTCAAATTCATATTCGTATGTGATTTGTTATTTCCAATGAAATCCTTCTTTTCTCATGAAAGTAAGGTCGTTATTGTTGTTCTTTCGGGAATGACATTTTATGAGGGAGAGTTCTTAATTGAACTTGTGCTTAATTTCCAAATCCTTGTGGGGAATGTGGCTGTGGAATATTATAGGGGTTATCTTGTATCTTTATAAACTCCTTGATGAAAGCATTTAGCTTCGGCTACATGATTGCATCTAAAAAGTTGATATGTGCTTTCTTTTGGTCATGAAATGTCTCTATGGAAATTTTATTAGGATCCCACTAGTTTTCGTACCTTCGCCAATTTTATTGACAAAAAGGGGGAGAATTAATGTGTAGTTCACACTACAAATACATATGGTTTTCGGATCATTATGTAAGGGGGAGTGGTTTTCATGTGAGATGGAGTATTGACTAAGGGGGAGTGATACATATCACCATAGTATTGTTGTCGAAGTTGTGATACAATTGAACTTTGATGTTGTGTAATAATACTATGATACTGTTGTAGATGGTGGATTTTCAACAAAGGGCAAAACCGTAAAATCATGACGCATGTTTTTGACGTGGATTTTAGGCATGCAACGATTCATATTTTACGAAGCCATGATGAATATGTTTTCGAAAAGCCTCCATTAGTTGAGCGTTCGATCCCTGGTGTTTCATCGTGCCCTCTATGCAGAATAACATATTTGGGAGGTTCTCCGTAGATTGAGGACTTAAAGCCTTCAGGACGTCGGTGATACTCACTGTTCCCTGACTGAAGGAGAGTGACCCACCTCCACATAAAAGAATAGTTGGGCGGCGGACGCCTTCACGACGTCGGTGACACTTCACCGTTCCCTGATTATGTGGAGAGAGTGCATAGATTCAGGCGGTTCTCCGTAGATTGAGAATACTAACGCCTTCAGGTCGTAAACAACGTCGTGACTACCTGACTGTGCACCACTCAGAATAGATGTGACGCTTTGACTGGCTAATATCTTTTATGAAGTAGATTACCTCTGTCGTGACATTCACTATTGAATTCCCAGAATAATCTATCATTGCTCCTATTCCATGGTCTAATCCACGGCTTGATCCCATGGAATGGCAATAAACAATTGTTCTGATTCTATGATCGAATCCACGGCTTGATCTCATAGAATAGCAATGAAACAACTGTATTATCTCATTACTCCGATTTCATGATCGAATCTACTGGTCTCATGAAATGGTGATAGAAAAATCTTAATTACTTCGATTCTATGGTCGAATCCACAATCCCATAGGATGGTAATGCTCGTTTTATTATTCTGAATTCATAGTCGAATCCACATCTGATCATATGAATTAATAATGAACAACTATTCATTTTTATTACTCAGTTTCATGAATTATTCTCCATTGAATCTCATAAATTAGTAATAAATACTCAACAACTGGGCATCTGGACCAACACTGAGTAAGCCCCACAAAAATAGTGCAAGTGCACTCGACAATGATGCACGACTGAGCACCCAGATGCACGAATGAGCATCCAAAAATATGAAACAATGGGGAATCCTTCGCAAAACAGGAGAAAAACATTAAAACAATAATAAAATAATGGAGGCGCTCAAGGTGTGCCCTAGCCACGGTCGGTCCGCGCCCCTCCCATTATTTTTCCTTATTTTATTTTCATAAACCCACGAGGGTTCTCCATCTTAGCAAAATTCCTTATTTTGTGCAAAACTTGTGAATTCTCCATAACTTGGTGGATTCTCCAAATAATATTATAAAATAAGGAAAAGTGTGCGGGATTGGGTAACCCAGCCGGTCGGCCATGCCCAAGCCGTGGCCGGTCCCACACCTCACAATGAAAACTCATGGATTCTCCATATCTTCATGGATTCTCCAGATCTTTAAGGACTCTCCATAACTTCAAGGATTCATGAAAAATAATAATAAAATAGGGAAAGGTGTGCGGGACCGGGCAACTTGGTCGGCTGGCCATGCCTTATCCGTGGCCGGTCCCACGCCTTGCAATCCCTAATTTCTCATAATTATTATTTTCCCAATTCATGAAACTCCTGGGTTTGAGTAAAATTCGTGAGTTCTCCATATTTTCTTAAATATTGCTCGAATCACGAAAAACCAAAAGCCAACATGGTCACACGGCCGGCTACCCTCTCACGGCAATTTTGAATATTAAAATATTCTTATTTTAATATTTTTAAAATATTGATGAATTGAGCATACATGCTCATTCCACCAAAAAATCGAGAATTCTCAGCCAAGATGAAACTCTTCTGAAAATTCACGATATTGCTCAAATGCGCATCAGAAAATACTGAAACTCTCAATATGGAGACAAGGACATCATGGTAACACGTGCGTGCCTCTATGACCGACCAGGTCGTTCCTAGGGCTTGCACGAAGCCGATCCCACACGTTTTCGCAAATCTGACCTACTTTACTCAATTGCTCATACTTGGCCCGAACTCTCTCCAACCAACTGGAGAATCCTCCAAACGACCAACAATCGGTCACGTGACCACCAAGAGCCGGTCCCATGCCCTCTTGGTCGGTCCCATATCTCATACCTAGGTTTTACACCTAATGCTGAACCCAACAATATTTTCAGTAAATGGTGAATCCACCATTTATTCATGATTTCTCACCAACTCTAAAACTGAGAATCCTGGTGCGTGCTCACTCGAGCACTGGGAACCACATGGACACTCCTCATCCCATGTGGTCGGTCCCTCTTGATTCATGATCAATTTTCAGCAATTCTCCAATTGATGGAGGATTGACCAAAAAATTAGGGTTTTCGAATGAACGCTCTGTGAAACCATCATTCTGAGCACTCTTCGAACACTAATAAAATTTACGTTGATTCACTAATCAACATCAATATTTTAATTGATATTTTATTGGGTCACGTCACCAGTAAATAATTGGCTGAATCGAGCAACACTTGCTCGATTACCCAAATATAATCAATATTCGGCAATTCATCGATAATTCGTCGAATTGAGCAATACTTGATCAGTTGCACGTCAGATTATCATTTTTTTTATTTGGTGAATTGAGCAATACTTTCTCAGTTTCCCATCATATTCTTAATATTCAGTAATTTGCAGAGTTGAGCAATACTTGCTCAGTTGTCCATCAAATTCTCATTGTCTAATCAGTCAACAATTGACTAATCAAAACACGTCTACCCTGTAGACTCCACGAATTGTGAGACATCAATCACGTCACAAATGAGGTGATATCACTTAGGGTTTTGGTCCGGCGGTCTACGGCACGTGCATTCGTCCACAACAAGAAATGTGCGTAAGTCGTGTAAACGGTTGAAGGAGTTAGCAAAGTAGTGGGTGCACGATCAGTCAAGTCTCCACACGACATGGAACTAACTTTACCACGATCTCCCACTTTCCCACTCTTTCACTCAAGAAACCGTCACACTTCCATGGATTAGTGGTTCATCATTCTTGCAATATAAATATGTCAAAATCGAGGACAACAGATATCGTCAGTATCAATGTTTTCCGTCAACAACTCGATACAAACTTATTCACAGAACTCAACTTCAGCAGTTCACCATTATTGCAGAAACCTTCAACACACCCACAATCCTCGATCATCACTGATCCCACACAATTCTCAGCTTCCCTCCTACAGATCAACCCATCTCCCTCTTTGCGACCGAGTTGACTCTGGAACGGCCATTGTCTTGGTTTAGGCCGTAGTCATACATATTGATTTCCCGAATCTAAGCACCCCCTTTGCAGCGGTGCATCTGTGTGAGGATTAACATTTTGCCCGGTCGAGGAGTCTCAATACCACGCTCATCTCTCCACTTCCCTAAAAACCGGCGACCCGTTTTTCCCCCTCCACAGATTGGCGACCACAGTGGGAGATTAATCTCTCAGTTGCAATTTCACATTTTCACAAGATGGCTGATCTTAGGTCTGGGTTAGTCACAAATTCCAACACAAACAACTCCATCACTAGTAATAATGGTGGTACTCCAGAAACTACTCTTGCTTCCAACATCGGTGTTGGTCATACCACTCCTTCTCAAACCAACAAAGGAACCTGCAGGATTCATCATTCCTGAAGTCCTGGAACGCTTTATGGAGAATCGAGGGAAGGGACATACACCATCCGTGCACCGTCATCAGCCTCCATATCCCACTGCCACATAAAGAATCCCTCTCCCAAAGGGCTACACTTCTCCAACGTTCACACTCTACAATGGAATGGGGAATGCTCGAGAACGCGTCTCTCGATTCCTTGAAGCACTAGGAGAGCACAAACACGACCACGTCGTCCGTCTGAAGGAATTCTCGAAATCCCTGACAGGCCGAGCATACACCTGGTACAATAACATTGCACCAAGGAGCATTGCTAGTTGGGGAGAGATGGTTAACGCTTTCTACTGGAAATACTTTTTCGTCTCAGAGCAGATTACTCTCTCCGACTTAGGAAGAATGTCTCAGAAGAACAATGAACGTCCGAACGACTATGTGAAGAGGTTCAGAGTCCAAGCTTTGGATTGTCATGACACGAATGTCACTGAACAAACAACTGGTGGACTTGTGCATCAACAGAATGATCCCGGTGTACAAATCCTTGCTGGAAAATCTACGGTTCCATACTTTCTCAAAGCTTCATGAAGAAGTCAAATGATCAGCGACTACTGCACCTGCTTTCCTGGAAATAACAAAGTCTGCAAGATCGAGGAACCTCAAAGCAGCCGACGCCTAGTCAACAATCAGCGCAATCTCCAACCTTCCACGAGCGTTGTTGCTGAAGGAAGCAAAAGGAAAGACGAAGCACCACAGTAAAGCATACTTCTCCAATCTCTCAGGATCCTTCGGAAGCGCAAAGAAAGGATAACCAATCCTGAAATGCATAAACCTCAAGCGTGCATCAACAAACGAGGAAATGATCAAACGAGGACTCAAACTTCCATTTTCCCACTAAAAAATTGATCGGGTTATTAGAATTCTGGATTAAAGATGATGCAATTTACTGTTCATCAAAGAGAGCCAACTGAAGGAAAATGGAGAATCCCAGAACCTTTACACTCTCTGAACAACCTATCAAATAGGAAGTTCAATCCTTGGTCGAACATATATGCTCTATCTGTCAAAGGCACAAAGGAAAGACATGTTCACAGCACCGCATTATATTGTGTCAGACGTCTGCCTATCCCGGAAGTACTCCTTAAACCTTCATCCACGGACAAGAAGATGCAAGACTGGGGACTGCTTACCACAGTACATCTCATAGGAAATGAATTCAGAAGAATGATTGATCGATGCTAACACCGTCATCAACATCATTCCACTGAAAACCCTCAGATGCATCCGCATGCATCATTCGACGAGAAGATACTCATGATCCCATCTCAATCACAAATCATGAAGGAACGCTCAGAGATACTTGTGGCTACATCACTCTCAAAGTGAACATGGGTTCAACAAATCAAGTTTCACGTAATCAGGAAGACCCGGGATAACATGGTCTTCAGACGAACGTGAATCCAAGATGAAAACTTAGATACTGACAAAGCGCCTTTAGTTGCACATCTCTCCAACAAACAAAATTCTGGTCCAGAAGATTTGGCGAACATTCCATTATCAGAGCACTTGGAGGAATTTCAAACTTTGACGAAGTAGAAGCAAGAACCTGCAAAAGATGCATACACATTCATCGGGAGGTTCCGCACTCAGGAAAGTCTCATTCCATGTCTATGTCATTTATTTCCTTACATGCTATCCTAGCGTGGGGACTCAATTCTGCTAGCAACTTTGCTGGACGTTATGAATGGTAGCTGCACCGCATTAGTATTTTACCAAGTGGTTGAATATGACGTTTCTCTGAATCGAGCATTGAGACATTCATTACTGAGATGACGTCAAAGCATGGCAAAGAACACTTTGAGCGTTTCTCCATAGCCTTGAAGAAGTGTTCATGTGCGCCATAAAATCGAAAAGCTCTGATATCTGCACAAGTGTTGAATCCCACTACCGCAACGAAAAGATGATGAATCAACAGAAGATACTTTGGGCCGAGACGATCAAACCTAAGACATGCTCAATGCTCAAGCATCTAAGAAGCCCTCAAATCGTACTCTCAATCAAATAGTACACCTTAGATAATGGCGCCTCTGGCTTTAGCACAAATACCTCAACACTGATTTAACACCAGCACGATCAAAGTGTAACTGAACTACAATTAATAAGTCTTCATTATCCCATGATAAGACTTCTGAAGTAGATGCAAAATCATTCATCCATGGATACACAAACTCCTTCAACATACACTGGGGACTTGATCTTATTGGAATTTGCAACCTGATGTGATTCCATGAAAATTCATCGACGGGACTTCTCTACGTTACAAATCACTACACGGCTGAGGAACTTCCTCTCTTCACTAAAATGAAGACCGGTGCTGCTGTCTTCCACAACAACGTCGATTCCGGAGAACTTCGGATGATCAGTACGCCTTCATCTTTGGAATGCTCAACCCACCAACTAGTTCGTGAAGGTAAAGGCTCACTGGATGGAGGAGCAAAGGTTATGTTGATAATCATGGTTCTAGTTTTTTCGGTCTTTGGAACAACTTCAACCACAGTATCAGCATCGACAATAATATCTAGAGGAACACCATATATGATCTCAGCATCAACAAGGATCTCTGGAGTGTAATCACTCGTGATCTTAGCATCAACAACAGTCTCACGAGCAACATCCACATGACAAGGCTTCATCAACTAACCATTCTCTGAAGTGTTACGCATGAAGCAGACTTTTCCAAGTACTAATACTTCATATCAAGATGTGAAGACATGATAACATGTTCACAAGAAAGTCTTTCCGAAACTTGCACAACTGGCGGGCACAATCCCAAGACTTCTACAAGATGTTCTCATCAGCTCTACAAATGGGATACGACATACTTCAGCCCGTGGGTTTACAAAAACGTATTAATGGGTGAGGAATAGGACAATACTTCCTTAATGAAAGATGTTCATCTATGTCTCTTCTACAACATACCAAAAGGGTGCATCAATCGGACATACGAGCTGAAAGGTATGGCCTTTACTGTCAGGTCTACGAAATCTGAAAAATTTGTACGGGATTACAAATTAAAAATGTGCACGCTTCTTTGGCTGATCTCTTCAACTCCAAATTGATTTATTCTTATCTCATGTGATAACTCATTCTCTTAGATTCAAAAGTTGGGGTCAAGCACTGAATTCCGACATCGTATGAGGTTTCTACAGCTTTCAGAGCATACAACATGCAAGCATCAATTCTTAGACGGGATTCATAATTTCCACAGTCGATCGGTATCCACCACGTCTTCCCACTAAGTCCTTCATCAAGGTATCTCCAACTTTGACCATCTATGTCATTACATCAATTTCTTTATCTGGATCCTCTATCTAGGTCTTGCCAGAAGAAAAGAAAACGAAAATGGGAGATTTCTCTACCTGGGTTCTTTACTGGGGACTGACGGTCCACTGATCATGGCGATTAGTTTCACAGTACAAGACCCGTGGCACCAGACTCTCATGTGCTGATTGTTCATCATAAAAGTAATTCTACCACCGGTACATGCAACCATGGTCATTACATCACCCTCTCTTGGGAGCAACCTCAGTTATGGTCCCGTGACCAGGGTTTCAGAAGCGATGTTTCTACGACTGACAGAAACAAGACGGCACTGCAAGCACCATGTATCAATCAAGGTTTCCTGATCTCAAATGAGCCAATGACATTATAATCCTTCACCAACCGTTCAAGACACAAGTGAATGGTCTAAAGACACAATATGAGTGTTTTGCGACAAACCCGTCTGAAGTAACTTTACACTTACCTATACAAAGCGACGAGATGGGAGCAATTGGTGAAGAATTTAGGGATGGGTCATATACCGTTATCTTTGTAGGTATGTCTTCAACATATCCAAAATTCACAGTAATTGGAGAAACGAGCAAAGAGATGTGGCCAAAACATTGGACTACATGCCAGCTGAAAAATTTCTGGAAGTCTCCTGGAACTTTATTGTTTCGCCTTTTTCAGGCTCTAAACATGCTCAAAAGTCAGAAATTTTCTTTGCTAAGGCTTGGAAATTTCCTGGGCTTGAGGATACATATGCATACATCGAAAATCCGACTCTAAACGAGGATTCTACGGTGTTTTTACTAAAAGCTGAAGTCTGAAATTTTCTGGAGATATGCTTACTAGGGGAGTCTCTAAATCATTCGAAGGCTCGGCAATGCCGGAATATCCATTGGAAACCCGCTATCTCCATTCGGTTCGGGAATTCTCCATATTCCCATATCCCAAAGAAGAGCACGCTTCATCAACATGCTGCTTATCTACAATGATTTCTTCCTGGATTCATCAACAACAATTATTTCATTCAAGGAGATGCCACGATCACCTGCACGAAAAAGATACTTACATCGACTTCTTCAGCAGTGCTGGATTCATGAATTGTTTGCCCGAGAACAAGTTGAAGACCGCCAATCAATGGAGTAAAAGTCTGAAAAGAAATAACAAACATTGGTCTCGTGATCCTAATTGCATGGGAAAAGTCATGACACAAGAAGCGCTAAGAACTCACCAAAGAAACAGCTAGGGACTGCACGTCATTTGCTAACATCATGCAGTCCTTACTTCTGGATTCTCCGCTCCCGCATACTTTTTTCCATTTCCGTGTAGTCTACATTGATCCATGATCTCACTATACGATCATACTATGGTAAAACTAATGAAATAACCAGGAGTACAACTCAGTATGAAGGATCTCTCACCACCACTCAGAGGTCCCAGAAGTACCATTTCTTAAAGTTTCGTCCGTAGAGATGTTATCTCTGGAAACACCATCTTTGGAAGTGTCATCATGAGAGTCAGTCATTCTTGCAAAGTGGCTACTTCAGCACGTCGTTCATACAGAGCGCAGGATTCAACAAAACAATGAGTCATGGAATAAAGGTGCTCACAACAGCATCTACAAAAATGGTAATCCTCAACTCTTACCTATTTACGGTTTCACGAACTTAGTGATAATAACGTAAAACCCTCGAAAAACTTGCTCGCTTCTTCAAACTTGCCAAGACGAGCAAAATTCATTATTTAAAGTCAATACCTGACTTTTCATGAAACTACGAATAATTCACATAACCTTTCATGTGAACATTCGCTGATTTTCTACATGTGTGCATACACTATAAAATCGCCAAACTCATACATACATTATTTCATCACGTATACAATTGTTTGCTTTCAGCAATTATTCAAAACCATAACGTGATTTTCATAAAACTGTGAACAATTCACGAAACTTCCATCATGTGAACAATTCACATAATTTTCACTTTGTGAGCCACTCCCACTAAGTGAACATTTCTGGGTTTTTGTGCATACGCTGACAAATCACGGAACCCAAACAATCAACGTTTTATCAAAAAATTGTTTACCTCTAACAATTGCTGGAAATCAAAATTTTGATTTTACATAAATTTTTACTGAGTGAACATCCACTAGTTTTTAAAAAATTGGACAGACGTCCATTCTACAATTGCGAAAACTCACATACAGATATTATTTCACCGTGAATTATTGTCTACTTTCAATAGTTGTTCAAAATCAAAACATTGATTTTACAAAAATATATAACGTGAAACTCACGTAACTTTGAAAATATGTATTTTCTTGGTCCCTCTCGTGAGCATCTGTCTTTGAAACGAGAGTATATTTTCAAAAATAAAAAATTTCATGAAAGCTCATAGACAAAATTTTATATCATTAGACTCAGGTCTATTTGGTTTGTTTCTTAAACTAACAAACGAACGCCTGTTCTTAAAACAAGGATTTCATTTTTGGGGTCGAACCCGTAAACGCTAAACTGAATAAAACTGGACGTCCAAACGCCCAAATCAGCAGTGCCTCATATCTCCACGCTCATGAGATGACACTCTACCTTAATATTAGAGTCCCCATCCGCGCATTTTCTCGTACATAACACCATTGGGGTAAATCGAGGATTCTGAAACTACCTTTGTAGATTGAGTTCAACCACTGATCTCGTCGACTGAAAATCACCATTTAATGCATACTGCGGAACATAATTGTTCCCCACTAAGCAGGGGACTTAATGTAGATGGTGGATTTTCAACAAAGGGAAAAACCGTAAAATCATGAGGCATGTTTTTGACGCGGCTTTCAGGCATGCAACGATTCATATTTTACGAAGCCATGATGAATATGTTTTCGAAAAGCCTCCACTAGCTGAGCATTCGATCCCTGGCGTTTCATCGTGCCCTCTATGCAGAATAACATATTTGGGCGGTTCTCCGTAGATTGAGGACTTAACGCCTTCAGGACGTCGGTGATACTCACTGTTCCCTGACTGCAGGAGAGTGACCCACCTCCACATTGAAGAATAGTTGGGCGGCGGACGCCTTCAGGACGTCGGTGACACTTCACCGTTCCCTGATTATGTGGAGAGAGTGCATAGATTCAGGCGATTCTCCATAGATTGAGAACACTAACGCCTTCAGGTCGTAAACAACGTCGTGACTCCCTGACTGTGCACCACTCAGAATAGATGTGACGCTTTAACTGACTAATATCTTTTCTGAAGTAGATTACCTCTGTCGTGACATTCACTACTGAACTCCCAGAATAATCTATCATTGCTCTTATTCCAAGGTCGAATCCACGGCCTGATCCCATGGAATGGCAATAAACAATTGTTCTGATTTTATGATCGAATCCACGGCTTGATCTCATAAAATAGCAATGAAACAACTGTATTATCTCATTACTCCGATTTCATGATCGAATCCACTGGTCTCATGAAATTGTGATAGATAAATCTTAATTACTCTGATTCTGTGGTCGAATCCACGATCCCATAAGATGGTAATGCTCGTTTTATTATTCTGAATTCATAGTCTAATCCACATATGATCCTATGAATTAATAATGAACAACTATTCATTTTTATTACTCAGTTTCATGAATTATTCTCCACTGAATCTCATAAGTTAGTAATAAATACTCAACAACTGGGCATCTGGACCATCACTGAGTAAGCCCCACAAAAATGGTGCAAGTGCACTCGACAATGATGCACGAATGAGCACCCAGATGCACGAACAAGCATCCAAAAATATGAAACAATGGGGAATCCTTCGCAAAACAGGAGAAAAGATTAAAATAATAATAAAATAATGGAGGCGCTCACGGTGGGCCCACCGGCCCGCCGGCCGGCCGTGCCCTAGCCACGGTCGGTCCGCGCCCCTCCCATTATTTTATTTTTTTTATTTTCATAAAATCATGAGGGTTCTCCATCTTAGCAAAATTCCTTATTTTGTGCAAAACTTGTGAATTCTCCATAACTTGGTGGATTCTCCAAATAATATTATAAAATAAGGAAAAGTGTGCGGGACCTGGTAACCCAGCCGGCCGGCCATGCCCAAGCCGTGGCCGGTCCCACACCTCACAATCCTTAGCTTTTTATAATTAAACTCCTTGTTTCAATAAAAACTCATGGATTCTCCATATCTTCATGGATTCTCCATATCTTCAAGGACTATCCATAACTTCAAGGATTCATGAAAAATAATAATAAAATAGGGAAAGGTGTGCGGGACCCGGAAACTTGGCCGGGCGGCCATGCCTTAGCCGTGGCCCCACATCTTGCAATCCATAATCTCTCATAATTATTATTTTCCTAATTCATGAAACTCCTGGGTTTGAGTAAAATTCGTGAGTTCTCCATATTTTCTCAAATATTGCTCGAATTACGAAAAACCAAAAGCCAACATGGTCACACGGCCGGCTAGCCACTCACGGAAATTTTAAATATTAAAATATTCTTATTTTAATATTTTTAAAATATTGATGAATTGAGCATACATGCTCATTCCACCCAAAAATCGAGAATTCTCAGCCAAGATGAAACTCTTCTGAAAATTCACGATATTGCTCAAATGTGCATCAGGAAATACTTAAACTCTCAGTATGGAGACACGGACATCATGGTAACACATGCATGCCTCTATGACCGACCAGGTCGTTCCTAGGGCTTGCACGAATCCGGTCCCACACGTTTTCACAATTCTGACCTAATTTGCCCAATTGCTCATACTGGGCCCGAACTCTCTCCAACCAACTGGAGAATCCTCCAAATGACCAAAAATCGGTCACGTGACCACCAAGAGCCGGTCCCATGCCCTCTTGGTCGGTCCCATCTCTCATACCTAGGTTTTACACCTAATGCTGAACCCAGCAATATTTTCAGTAAATGGTGAATCTATCATTTATTCATGATTGCTCACCAACTCTAAAACTGAGAATCTTGGTGTGTTCTCACTCGAGCACTGGGCACCACATGGACACTCCTCATCCCATGTGGTCGGTCCCTCTTGATTCATGATCAATTTTCAGCAATTCTCCAATTGATGGAGGATTGACCAAAAAATTAGGGTTTTCGAATGAACGCTCTGTGAAACCATCATTCTGAGCACTCTTCGAACACTAATAAAATTTACGTTGATTCACTAATCAACATCAATATTTTAATTGATATTTTACTGGGTCACGTCGCCAGTAAATAATTGGCTGAATCGAGCAACACTTGCTCGATTACCCGAATATAATCAATATTCAGCAATTCATCGATAATTCGTCGAATTGAGCAATACTTGCTCAGTTGCACGTCAGATTATCATTTTTTTATTTGGTGAATTGAGCAATACTTGCTCAGTTGCCCATCAAATTCTTAATATTCAGTAATTTGCAGAGTTGAGCAATACTTGCTCAGTTGTCTATCAAAATCTCAATATTTGCAGAATTGAGCAATACTTGCTCAATTGCTCATTAAATTCTCGTAGTTTGCAGAATTGAGCAATACTTGCTCAATCGTTCAACTAGTCAGTAATTCATCAATGAATCAACAATACTGACGTCCCTTCAAAGAACTACATGTTCGATCCATGAATCGCTGAGCATTCACCATTCATGCTCGATTCACCAAAACTTAGACTCATTGTCTAATCAGTCAACAATTGACTAATCAAAACACGTCTACCTTGTAGACTTCACGACCTGTGAGACATCAATCACGTCACAAATGAGGGGATATCACTTAGGGTTTTGTTCTGGCGGTCTAGGGCACGTGGATTCATCCACAACGAGAAATGTGAGTAAGTCGAGTAAATGGTTGAAGGAGTTAGCAAAGTAGTGGGTGCACGATCAGTCAAGTCTCCACACGACATGGAACTAACTTTACCACGATCTCCCACTTTCCCACTCTTTCACTCAAGAAACCATCACACTTACAGGGATTAATGGTTCATCATTCTTGCAATATAAATAAGTCAAAATCGAGGACAACAAATATCATCAGTATCAACGTTTTCCGTCAACAACTCGATATAAACTTATTCACAGAACTCAACTTCAGCAGTTCACCATTATTGCAGAAACCTTCAACACACCCACAATCCTCGATCATCACTGATCCCACACAATTCTCAGCTTCCCTCCTACAGATCAACCCATCTCCCTCTTTGTGACCGAATTGACTCTGGAACGGCCATTGTCTTGGTTTAGGCCGGAGTCATAAAGATTGATTTCCCGAATCTAAGCATCCCCTTTGCAGCGGTGCATCTGTGTGAGGATTAACATTTTTCCCGGTCGAGGAGTCTCGACACCACGCTCGTCTCTCCACTTCCCGAAAAACCGGAGACCCATTTTTCCCCATCCAACTGTGTAACAATGATTGAGAATTCTTGTTTTCTCATTGTTATGGCTACGGATTTTCAACAACGATGATACTAAACTTACAAACTTTGGAATCATTGGAGTACTTGGAAGTGACGAAGATTTCGAGTAATGTTGTAGAACCAAGAAGATCAGGCATGTGGAAGAGAAGCTACAAAAGTTTATTTATCTATTTTTGTATTCCATATGTATTGATAGTTTTGTCACCAAAATTGACAAAGGGGGAGATTGTTAGAGCACTGATCGGTCGAACTCGCATGCGTTGATATCTCAAGCATGTTTGTCAATGTTAGTGATCAAGACTATAAGTCTTGATTTCTAGTCTACTTATAGCTAAGTCTCGGACTAGGATAGAAAGTGTAGTTGAGCTCAAGACCCCATGTCGATCATCATACAAAGACGAAGAACTACTCAAGGAACTGGTGGAACTTCATCGACTAAAAGGTGTGTGGAGACTTGAACTTATCTATCACTCAAAAGTCTATCTACTCTATCTCCTATCTTGAGACAAAAGCCATTTTGCTATATAGACTTTGATTATACACATTCACATTTGCTATTAGCCGAGCTTATCTCACTTATCTATTTCTCGAAATATGCATTGGTAATCTTTCGCTTTGGCCAAGTTCATCTATACTAGTGACGAAAGTCATATAAGTTTCAATTACTTGAAAATTGCTTTGACGAAAAATAGTGTGTGAACAACATCTATATAACGTCCTCTAAGAATGTTTCAATGATTGAAATGAGAGTTTAGATTATATAACCATGGTTGGATATACACATTGTGTGGTAACTCATAAGTGTATAAGTCCTTATTCCTTGAACCAAAGTATGTGTACTTTTCTGCTCAGAAAAACCGGAATTAGAGTCCGCGTACCAAGTCCACGTACTGTCAGAAGTTCACATCCCGTGAATTTCTGCTGGAGTTTGTGAACTGAAAACAAACTTATTCCGGGTACTTAGTCCGTGTACCAGTATGCGTATTTAAGTTGGTTATTTTCTAAAAACAAATATTCGTGAACTTAAACTTATATAAACTAAGGAATGCAAGTTTGAAAACTATGGCTAAAAGTTCATGAATCGATTCGAGTGAATCAAATAGTTATTGCTTCGATTGTGTCTTGTATACTTTTATAAGATCTAAGCAATTGAACAACTCACTAACTAGTTCATTTGAGTCATTTGAGCTAGTTATGGTAAAGAAGAATATGGTTGATATGAAAGTGCTCATATGGCTAACCATTTGGTTAACTATTGTTGAACCAACTAAGTGTACATGTTTGGGTACGGTTACACAAACCTAAATAAACATGCATTTCATTTGTGTGTAACAAGCTAAGTTTCGATCTAACGGTTGAAAGATATTAGCTTGAATCTAATCAGGTTTTCATCTAACGATTCTTTGTTACTAAGCTAACATTGATTGCAAACCCTGATTTGAAAGACTATATAAAGGAGAACTCTAGAAACTGGGAAACCTAATCCCCACACCTCATGTGTGATACTAGTTGTATTAGCTGTAGATTCTCCTTTAACCTTAGGTTTCTATCGAGACCCTGTAGGTTAACGACTTGAAGACTTCATTGGGATTGTGAAGCCAGACCGATAATACTTTCTTGTAGTTGTGTGATCTGATCTTGTTGTTTCTATCGTACTAAGTACTATCGTAAGATTGGCTTGAGATTGATTTCTCCGATAGGCAAGATATAAAAGAAGTCACAAACATCTTCGTCTCATCGTTTGTGATTCCGCAATATCTTCTTTCGCTAGTCAATTAAGAATATTGTGAGGTGATTGATAATTCTAGGATGTTCTTCGGGAATATAAGTCCGGGTTATCAATTGGTTCCTGTTCACCTTGATTTATCAAAAGATGGAACAAAAACTCGTAGGTATTTATGTGGGAGACAAATTTATCTATTACTGTAGACTTTTCTGTGTGATACAATTTTTTTTATTAAAGTCTTCGATTTTGGGTCGTAACAACTCTTAGTTGTGGGTGACATCAGCTAAGGGAATCAAGTGCGTAGTATCCTGTTGGGATCAGAGACGTAAGGAGCACAACTGTACCTTGGTGATCGCTGTCGTATGCGTCAAAAATAAATTACACTTTATCACAACTCAAAATAAATAATATAGAAAGGGTAAGCAAGGATCGTTCCCACAGAGAGGATTTAGGTTGTCAAGTTGTTTCGGTTTCCTATATAAACAAGGGGGATTTCTGATTTTTATGTAAAGGAAAATAAACTAAAAGCAAATAATGAAATAAACAAGCAAATCAATAAGATGAAGATATTGGTCAAGGATTAGTTTTCATTCACAAACATGAATTTGTAACAATAACTTGAATTTATATTTAATCTCATTTTATTAAAAGTCCTAGGATACCTTGATCGCAAGAATGTCCGGCTAATTTCCTCTTGTCATCCACAAACACATTAAAAGATGCGAATGTGAATTCTACCTAGAAAGCAACCTAAAGTGTAAAAGCACAATTAAGTTTAACTCCCTAAGAGCACTAAGTTCTATGAAATAAGACTAATCAATGCAAACGAACGTGTAAAAGCACTAATCCGTTTTAACAAAGGTTATGATCCACTTGTGACTATTAGGATGTATCACTACAAGCAATACTCACAATTATGCTACTTGCAATCAAGAATTATCACTTTTGCGTATAATAACCCTAATCTAGCAATAGAGATGAAAACCAATTCAATCGATTCGCGACTCGACTAAACATGCATTCAAATCATATAACAATATTAAAATTGAATCATAAGCAATAAAATATGGAGACAAAACTAATTCATTGCATAAATATCATGGTTGGAACTCCAACTTATTCCTTAACCAATAATAAAAACTTAGCTCATATTCATGGAGTTCATAACAAGAAAGAAGAGAAAACCTATCATGTTGTAAACCCTAGGCAAAAAAATAGAGAAGAAGAATTTTTTTTTTTAGAGACAATAGCCGTGAGACCCTTTTATACTTCTTGTATTTCTGCTAATTGCTTCGACCGGTCACAGCTCAACCACATTCTCGTGTTAACTCGGCCCACAACTCCAGTCCAGCCCATTAGGTTCATTACTAGCCATGCCTGTCAGCTTTGTGGAACTGACAGTGCAAATTCCAGCTGCAACTCAGGCATCACACAGCTCCTTTTCTGCATCGCCCCTGACATACTTATATACTCTGCCCAATTCCACCATTCCGTTGTCATCTGTGTACCGACAGCTCCAGGCCACATCTGATATGCCTTTCTCGTCCAGTCAACATGGCAACAACATCACCATTTTCACTCATACCGCCACTGCAACATAACCAGCTGGTGCTTCTGTTACAATTCTGAAACCAGTTCTGTGTACTTTATCAACTCCATTCTCTCTTGTTTCCTTCCCTGTCTCGACAACTAGCATACATCTCAAGCTTCAACCATTCCCTGTACTCAGCTGCAATTAATCATTCACAGCTCCATAACCTCCACCTGCATCATATCAGTTCAGTTCCTGCAGCTCATTGCGCAGCATACTCGAGCCAATCTTCTACAGCCATCTCCTGTAGCTCCTTCATGTACTTCTGCAACAGTTCAACACCTAACCACCTGCAATATCTCAGCCTGCGTTGAACTCGATGACAACCAGCTCAATTGATCTCTGCCATCATCTCGTTGCACTTCCAGCTCAAGCCATCCCTTCAAACAATTCCTTGCTTTTTTTTTTCATCTACTCCACTGCAGCACCATCAAATCTCATTCATCTCGATCATCGGCTCAAGCTCAACCAACAACAGCAAATTCTTAATCTCATTATCTGTAGCCCCTTGCACCACCGATTCATACCAACTCAGACTCCACATACACACCTGCTCTGTCACAGCCTTCCAGTGCTCCACCAACACCATACTGCAGCTTACAGGAAACACCATCAAAGCCACCTGCTTCCCTGTAACTCAGTTCATCACTTACTCTACCTGTCATTCATTACCACCAACTGCAACTGCATCTTCAATCATTCTCCATCCCTACACAAGCATTTCAACTCCAGCTGCAGCTCTCCAGAATCTATTCTTCTCTGTAATTCCATGAGCAACAGCAACGGCTTAACCTGCAGCTGCAAAACCCATTCTCAGATAAGAACCACCACTGCCTGCATTCATCCCTGCAGTGCAACTCAGCTTGCAATGTCATAGTCACTGTAATTCTTCGAACTCAACTTCTGCCGAACTCTTCTCTGTCACCAACTCATCCTGTTACCACCAAGCTACAAAGCATCATCCTTGACCCTGAACTCTATATGCACCTGAAGCTGGAATACCAGTCCATCAACAAAATAGCACCAGAACCACTTCCAACAAGACTTCAGTTCAACCTTCTTCCTACATCGACAGAAACCCATTTGTTCTTCTCAATCTGAGCCAAACCCATCTTCTAATTCATCATCAACAGCTCCAAAATCATCTTCACCACCAGAAGACCTTGATTTCTCATCAATTCAATCTTCTCCAACCCCTAAAATCCATTGAACCCATCCCTGCAATTATCCTTCCAATCTTGCATCTGAGTCTCACTCATCACAGCAACTCAACCAACAGCTCCAACATCAACTCAGTTCAGAACCCTAAATCATAATTCCCATCACAGATTCATTCTCGAGTTCATCTTCAACAAATCAACAGAACCCATCACAAATCGAACCATCAACAGCAAGAACATACAAACCCTAAATCGACCGCCACAATCGAACCCATCTGCTTCTCTGCAACAGTTGTTCAATTTCATCTCTCGATGTTCTCGATCCGTTCCATCTCTCCCTCCAATTTCTCCATCCAGCAGTAGCAGTAGTGCAGCATCTCCTCTGAGTTCGAACAAATGATAGAGAGAATTCAATTTCTCTCAATTTTGGGGTTTGGCCGGCTGTAATAACATGTGATGGTTATTGACACTCTTAGTTCTTGGATAAGGGCCACCTGAAATTGTATGGCCGGTCAATTCCAGATAACCGACAACCTAATTAATCTCCTTCTTGCACAAAATGGGTGATTTCTCCTTCTTTTGCTCATAATGACTCCATTGCACCTAATAACTCAAAAGCAAACATAAGATACATAATTCACCCGAAAAATAGCAAAGAAAGCATAAACAATAGATAAATATCAAGGTGTTTTAGACACCTATCAAATTCCCCCACACTTAGACTTTGCTAGTCCTCGAGCAAACAAACAAAACAATTCTAAAAGATACATACAATTCATCTAATGAGGGTTACTAGGAATATACCCACAAAACCTACTTTCCCAACTTACTAGTTCTCTGGAATGATAGAATCCAACGCGCTAAGAAGACATAGAGATTCTGCACACTAGTCTTAAGAAGTTAGACACATAAATGAACACAATCTCATGCTTAAAAGTTGAGAGAGAAATAATCATCCCTTATCGAAAGAAATTCGGGTTCGGAGTGATCAAAAGTCTCGACTCTGCCTCACAAGAAAGGGTTTTATGATATTGCTCTCAATAATAAATAACTCTTTATGGGTCACACATGTGTCCAGGTAGGAATGAAGAGAGAATCTTGTGACACGTTGAATAGTAGGAAGGCCAAACCCTCCGAATTGTTTTGAAAACCCATATCTTTTATTCATTTTGAAAACCCTTTTTCTGACGATCTCTAAGAAAGGAAATCAACCACTTAACGAAGGTGGGAATATGCTTACTTACCTCGTTATCCGTTCGGCGTGCAGTTAGCACCACTCTCACATCATCCATAGAAACGTCTTCGGTCTTCAACTAGTGATGATAACTCTTGAACTTCGTAAAATCTTGACAATGTGATTCTTTCCTCTAATTCCTTGTTGCATGAAACTTCATTATAGATATTTCTTCTTCCATTGGCTTTATTGAAAGAACAAAACTAAAAACGAACTATACAAAACCAAAATATGATACAAAGGATTTTTCTTGTCTCTTTTTTTTCCTTTTTTTTTTTAATTTTTTTTTTTTTCTTCTTCTTCTTTTTTTTTTTTTGACAAGGGACTTATAACAATGACCATGTCCCAAGTTTTTTTTTTTTTTTAGAACAAGAATATACAAATATGATAAAATAAAAATTGCAAATACAAAGGCCATGGTGTAAGTACTTTACCGCTTGATTCTTCACAACTTGTATGTCTCGATATCATAAACTCCTTGAACTCTCATCTTGATAATCTTCGCTCTTGTACATAAAGTCTTCAACTTGTAAAAATTCTGCTCCTTGTCTTGTTGCTTTACTTGAATCTGAAATCTGCTCATTTCTGTACTGTTGCTTGTAAACCTTAAGCGTCTTCAATTTTCCTTCGAATTTGTGATGCTCCTCTTGTTGATGATGATAGTGTTTCTAAGGACCTGTTGGTGTAGAGAGAGATAAAGTGGATGGTGCTAACTGCAAACAAGATTACAAGTGATATGTAAGTTAGCAATTCGACGTCACCATCATGATTGATAAAATAGCACTCAAGAGATCAAAATAGTGCTTCTATTGGTGGGAGGTTGGGTAGCTCACCATTCTACCCGGAGTTTACGTATGGTGACACACACTCTAAAAGCACATATTTAGACAGGTACAAAGAATTGAGGTCGGTGCCTCACATTATGTAACAATAGGTAGTCTCCACAATAGGGGACCACTACTCTAATACCGAATTCAATCTGCACCTCATTTGCCACTGGCATGGTTAAATCCAACTTTAACTCTCATACAAGTAAGAAACCTGATCATGTTCTCTGTCATCTCTAAGTTCAGTCACTCTTATGAGAATTTTAATGTAATCTTAGCGACATGTATACTATGTGACTCTAAACTAACTACAAGTTGGAGTTTGTTTATTCACTATTTCACACAAAAATTGAAAATTTCATGAAAAATTTACAATGCAAATGCTTAACCACTCCCCCACACTTAAACTTTACATTGTCCTCAATGTAAATTGAATCGTCCAAAGAAAGTCAAGGTGGGAAATCATATAATGATATGCGACAAGAAATCAGAAAAAGTAAATACGAGACAAGAAAAAGCTAAAAACAAGACAAGAAATAAATACAAGATAAGAAATACTCATCCTATGGGTTGCCTCCCATTTAGCGCTTGGTTTAAAGTCGTCATCCCTACTTGCAAGACGAATTCCCCATACACCAACAATCTGAAAAGTTGGGGATCCTTCCATGTAACCTGTTTTGCAAATAGTAACTTCACACAAACATTAGTATAATAAAGCAAAAGTGAAGCTATAGCCCAATAGAAGTTTTCCCCACACTTATTCTTGTCCACACTTGGAAGTGTATAAAGAACATAAAATTCAGGAACTTCTATGGTTTCTTCTATGCGAACATTCATAATATGAGAATCAAATGTTTCTAATGGTGGAAATCGAGAAACAAAGTCATTCAACAATATTCTCGAAGCACATACATTCAAACCAACAAGAGGTAAAGGAGAAGAAACAACATGCAAAGGGTTAGACAAACCTTGCACAATCTCTTGTATCACATAATCCTCTTCATCCTTGAAAAATTCAAGTGAATTACTCACCTCTTTTATATCATGGTCCTCTATCAAACCTTGCAACCATTCTTCATCCGTTTATACCTTAAGTAAAGTCTCGGCATTAACATCATCATTATAATCCTTTGCAAGATCAATTGGGTCTTCCATAATATTGGTCTTAACGGTCACATTCTCAACATACTCGTCATCATTAGGCTCAAACTCTTTTGCGGCTGCAAATTTCGCTCTAAGGAACTTTTTTAGAAGACTCAAAAATGCATCATCCTCAAGATCCACCCTTTGAATAGGCTCTTGATCATTATTAAGATCAATGGTTGAGTAATCAACACAAGTGTCAACACATTCCTCTTCGTCTTCATTTTGATACCAAAAAGATTCTGTTGTATACCTTTGGGAAATGTCACCATGAGTTGGTTCAAGCGATGTATCTTCATAATCATCATCACTTTCATAGTTAACATAAGATTGGTTCTCGTTGAATTTAGTGTTGCTAATCTCAATCTCATCCTTTTGAATAGGTCAATGATCATTATTAAGATCAAGAGTTGAGGTAGTTACACAATTATCAACGAAAGACCCCAAAGGTTGGCCCTTTTCAACATTAGCATCAATCAACTATTCATCACAAACCACAGGCACATTAGAATAGTTATTGTTTTGAAAACAAAGTTCTTCTTCATACCTTTCTTCCTTGTATTCATCAATGCTTCTTCGTAAGATAGTCATACCTTCACGAAGTTCTTGGAGTTGCTCGTTTGTAGCCTCTTTATCTTTTTGAAACTCTCGTCGTAAAAAGTTGAAAAAGTTGTCTAACAAGTTAGAGACTTGTTGTTCACGAGCATAAGAATCCTCCAATCCTTGCGGTTGTTCACACACATACCCGCCATAAGGTTGTTGATATGTAAAAGGACCACGGTATTCCGTAGGATATTGATCATAACCAATGAATTGGTGTTGACTATAACCCTGGGATGGTTGGTAGTTTCCATATTGTTGAGGTTGTTGAAAACTGTATTCGTTGTTCCAATATGCTCCGTCCATAGAAATTGGTACCTGAAACACAATTCTCAAAACAAGGTTAACAACCAGAAGATAAATACAAAAACTAAACTAAAAACAAAACCAAAAATAAGAAACCAAAAACAAGTGACAACCGCTGCCTCCCCGGCAACGGCGCCAAAATTTGATCGCTGTCGTATGCGTCAAAAATAAATTACACTTTCTCACAACTCAAAATAAATAATATGGCAAGGGTAAGAAAGGATCGTTCCTACATAGAGGATCTAGGTTGTCAAGTTGTTTCGGTTTCCTATATAAACAAGGGGGGATTTCTGATTTTTATGTAAAGGAAAATAAACTAAAAGCAAATAATGAAATAAACAAGCAAATCAATAATATGAAGATATTGGTCAAGGATTAGTTTCCATTCACAAACATGAATTTGTAACAATAACTAGAATTTATATTTAATCTCAATTTATTAAAAGTCCTAGGATACCTTGATCGCAAGAATGTCCGGCTAATTTCCTCTTGTCATCCACAAACACATCAAAAGATTCGAATGTGAATTCTACCTAGAAAGCAACATAAAGTGTAAAAGCACAATTAAGTTTAACTCCCTAAGAGCACTAAGTTCTATGAAATAAGACTAATCAATGCAAACGAACGTGTAAAAGCACTAATCCGTTTTAACAAAGGTTATGATCCACTTGTGACTACTAGGATGTATCACTACAAGCAATACTCACAATTATGCTACTTGCAATCAGGAATTATCACTTTTGCGTATAATAACCCTAATCTAGCAATAGAGATGAAAACTGATTCAATCGATTCGCGACTCGACTAAACATGCATTCAAATCATATAACAATATTAAAAGTGAATCATAAGCAATAAAATATGGAGACAAAACTAATTCATTGCATAAATATCATGGTTGGAACTCCAACTTATTCCTTAACCAATAATAAAAACTTAGCTCATATTCATGGAGTTCATAACAAGAAGGAAGAGAAAACCTATCATGTTGTAAACCTAGGCAAAAAAATAAAGAAGAAGATTTTCTTTTTTTAGAGACAATAGCCGTGAGACCCTTTTATACTTCTTGTATTTCTGCTAATTGCTTCGACCGGTCACAGCTCAACCACATTCTCGTGTTAACTCGGCCCACAACTCCAGTCCAACCCATTAGGTTCATTACTTTCCATGCCTGTTAGCTTTGTGGAACTGACAGTGCAAATTCCAGCTGCAACTCAGGCATCACACAGCTCCTTTTCTGCATCGCCCCTGACATACTTATATACTCTGCCCAATTCCACCATTCCGTTGTCATCTGTGTACCAACAGCTCCAGGCCACATCTGATATGCCTTTCTCGTCCAGTCAACATGGCAACAACATCACCATTTTCACTCATACCGCCACTGCAACATAACCAGCTGGTGCTTCTGTTACAATTCTGAAACCAGTTCTGTGTACTTTATCAACTCCATTCTCTCTTGTTTCCTTCCCTGTCTCGACAACTAGCATACATCTCAAGCTTCAACCATTCCCTGTACTCAGCTGCAATTAATCATTCACAGCTCCATAACCTCCACCTGCATCATATCAGTTCAGTTCCTGCAGCTCATTGCGCAGCATACTCTAGCCAATCTTCTACAGCCATCTCCTGTAGCTCCTTCATGTACTTCTGCAACAGTTCAACACCTAACCACCTGCAATATCTCAGCCTGCTTTGAACTCGATGACAACCAGCTCAATTGATCTCTGCCATCATCTCCTTGCACTTCCATCTCAAGCCATCCCTTCAAACAATTCCATGCTTTTTTTTCATCTACTCCACTGCAGCACCATCAAATCTCATTCATCTCGATCATCGGCTCAAGCTCAACCAACAACAGCAAATTCTTAATCTCATTATCTGTAGCCCATTGCACCACTGATTCATACCAACTCAGACTCCACATACACACCTGCTCTGTCACAGCCTTCCAGTGCTCCACCAACACCATCTGCAGCTTACAGGAAACACCATCAAAGCCACCTGCTTCCCTGTAACTCAGTTCATCACTTACTCTACCTGTCATTCATTACCTCCAACTGCAACTGCATCTTCAATCATTCTCCATCCCTATACAAGCATTTCAACTCCATCTGCAGCTCTCTGGAATCTATTCTTCTCTGTAATTCCATGAGCAACAACAACGGCTTAACCTGCGGCTGCAAAACCCATTCTCAGATAAGAACCACCACTGCCTGCATTCATCCCTGCAGTGCAACTCAGCTTGCAATGTCATAGTCACTGTAATTCTTCGAACTCAACTTCTGTCGATCTCTTCTCTGTCACCAACTCATCCTGTTACCACCAAGCTACAAAGCATCATCCTTGACCCTGAACTCTGTATGCACCTGAAGCTGGAATACCAGTCCATCAACAAAATAGCACCAGAACCACTGCCAACAAGACTTCAGTTCAACCTTCTTCCTACATCGACTAAAACCCATTTGTTCTTCTCAATCTGAGCCAAACCCATCTTCTAATTCATCATCAACAGCTCCAAAATCATCTTCACCACCAGCAGACCTTGATTTCTCATCAATTCAATCTTCTCCAACCCCTAAAATCCATTGAACCCATCTCTGCAATTATCATTCTAATCTTGCATCTGAGTCTCACTCATCACAGCAACTCAACCAACAGATCCAACATCAACTCAGTTCAGAACCCTAAGTCATAATTCCCATCACAGATTCATTCTCGAGTTCATCTTCTACAAATCAACAGAACCCATCACAAATCGATCCATCAACAGCAAGAACATACAAACCCTAAATCGACCGCCACAATCGAACCCATATGCTTCTCTGCAACAGTTGTTCAATTTCATCTCTCGATGTTCTCGATCCGTTCCATCTCTCCCTCCAATTTCTCCATCTAGCAGTAGCAGTAGTGCAGTCATCTCCTATGAGTTCGAACAAATGACAGAGAGAATTCAATTTCTCTCAATTCTGGGGCTTGGCCGGCTGTAATAACATGTGATGGTTATTGACACTCTTAGTTCTTGGATAAGGGCCACCTGAAATTGTATGGCCGGTCAGTTCTAGATAACCGACAACCTAATTAATCTCCTTCTTGCACAAAATGGGTGATTTCTCCTTCTTTTGCTCATAATGACTCCATTGCACCTAATAACTCAAAAGCAAACATAAGATACATAATTCACCCGAAAAATAGCAAAGAAAGCATAAACAATAGATAAATATCAAGGTTTTTTAGACACCTATCACTTGGATTAGTGTGAGATTGGTTTGGGTTCAACTACAGTCCAGACCGAAGTTATTTTATAGTAGGCTAGTGTCTGCAGCGGCTTAATACAGTGTGTGTTCAATCTGGAATAAGTCTCGAGGTTTTTCTGCATTTGCGGTTTCCTCGTTAACAAAACTTCTGGTGTCTGTGCTAGTTCTTTTTCGCATTATATTTTGTTATATAATAGAAATATCACAGGTTGTGCGTTGAATCGATCAATTGGGAAATCCAACCTTTGGTTGTTGATTGAAATTGATTGATACTTGAACATTGGTCTTTGGTACCGTTCAAGTGATTTCTCTTGTATTCAGTTAGACTAGCAAATTTCTATTTGCTTGAGTAAGTATTGAATCGAGAAAGTGAGATATAACTCTTTGATATACTTTTATTAAGATTGAGTCTGACTGTCTAGTTGATTCTCTTAAAAGTATATTGGAGTTAGTCCATATAGATTGCTAGGCGAAATATTGGGTGTGGTTGTTAGACCCCCACTTTTTCATAGTTTACCTATTATGCAAAAGAAGTAAGGGGTGCGATCGGCTGACAGGGGTTAGGATGACAGACTATCATAGTGTGTTGTGAACCGTTGATCTAGAATAAATAGGCGGTTAAGATCATCCATGCTCACATAACTTATCCGGATCATACCCACGATCCAGTGCTGCTGTTTTTTTTTTCCTGTATCGTTTCTTCTCAGATTTTCAGACTTTCATCTCTTCTTTCTCTTTTCTCCCTCCCTTGTTTTTGGAAATGATATTAAGTTTAAAGTTATCTAAGATTGAATCAAAAGTCAATTAATACATCAACATCAGTGGAAATATTTGTCAATTTTGTAAAGATCAGAAGTTTAGTTGGATATGGTGATGGTATAATCAAGGGGAGTGGTAAAACTTGATTACAGCTCGAATAATGTAGATTTATGGTGATGGTATAACATTTGTTGATTAATCCAAGAAGTGAGAATTATGACAGGGGAGTGGTAAAACTTGAATAATGTAGATTTATGAGTTTTGGAATTTAAAATTGAAAAAATTAGGGATCTTATAGATTATAGCTGGAGAATGAAGAATTGGGCGAAAATATTTAAAAGAAAATTTTAGAAACTCGTGCTTCACCTTTCTTGCAAGTAATTCATCCGAATTTGAAGAACCAGAGCAGTTGTATGATACTAATGCTACCAAACCCTGATAATCAAAACTAAAATAAAATCCCTTTCTAGTTCCACGAATCAAAAGAGTAAAACTCATTGATCCTTAAATCTAATCAAATAGAAAGATTAACTCTTAAAATTCTGTGATAGTCGATGAATGTCACAAAAATCATAAATCTAATCAATATGAAATACTAAGTCCTCTACTTAATCTAAAGAAGGAAAAAAAAGGAGAGAGAGAGAGGGTAATTATCTTTAGGAACTCCACACGAGTCCGGTTTGCTTGTATAACTATAGATGATCTCAACCATTTATTTATTTTAATTTAACGGCTCACAGCACACTGTGATAGTCTGTCATCCTAACCCCTGTCAGCCGATCGCATCCCACTATAATGACTAAGGGGGAGAACATATCACCGAAGTATTGCTTCAAAGTGTTGAGTATCAGACATCACTAAATAACCCTCGAAGATTGAAGACTGACATTTGGATAACTTCATCAACAAAGACGTATGTGAACACTAAACCATTCTATTTACTCATTAATATTACCATTTTATCTATATGAGACTATGTTGTATGACTTCTAGTAGATATTGCAAAGAGAAAATTCGAGTCAAGCTTGTCTTGTTAAACATCTAGAAATATGATTCAAGCAATAGTTGTTCATATAATTGACAAACTTAAGTAGGAACAACTTATTGTTCATAAAATGTTTTTGAGTCAAGGTAATAATTTTAAAATTTCCCAAGCAATAGTGTTCATCATCCATGACAATTGGGAAAGTTTCAAATCGATCAATTGAGAGTTTTCAGATCTACTGTATTTTTGTACACATGAAGGTACAGGTACCCAGTACGCATATCATTGTCTTACGTATTCCAGAATATGGTTAGGTATGCATACCCAGTACCCATACCCCGTAGTTCTGAGTTCATCTAAAGGGATGAGGTACGCGTACCTCGAGGTCCTGAGTTCGCGAGTTTCCTTAGGATACGCATACTCGGTACACATACCTAGGCCATATGAATTCATGAACTAGTCCATAGGTACGCGTACCCTTTCGCATACCTATCCCATACGAACTAAAGCAGATGCATTCAGACTATTTTCTAAAATACGTTTGACACCGCTATGACTCTCATATACACCTCTAAGACATTTTGAACACTAAGTTATTCTATGTTTGCGAGTCATGACTCAAATATTAAGTGTTAAATGAACACGACTTTTCTTATATGTTCATAAAGCATATTTTCCATGAACTATCATCGTACGGAGCATGAATGCAGCTGAATTTCTTGGAGGGTGAATTCGGTCTCAAATATATTCCAGTCCGAAATCTGATAGTAGGCTAGTGCCTGTTTCGGCTTAATACAGTTTGTTGTTCGAATCTAGACAAGGTCCCGGGGTTTTTCTAAAGTTGCAGTTTTCCTCGTCAACAAAACTTCTGGTGTCTTATATTTTTCCTTTTTCGCAGTATATTGCTTTATCTTTATTATATGAATTGCACAAGTAGTACGTAGTCAAATCTAGTAGATAAGTCCATCTTAATTAATTGTGACCAATTACGAGACTTTTTCTTGTAGAATTCGTATCTTGAAAGATAAATAAAAAGTTTCATACTTAAAAGATTAATAACAAATTTCATTTCTATGAATCATTGTCAACGTTTCCTTTCAGGTGCTTCTAGGATTTGAATGAATTATTTAAGTTCCCCATTGTCGATCGAATTACGAATCATTATCTTGAGAGGTTATTACACTTCTCCGTCTGATGGCCATTGAAGTAGTAGTACTCGCAATATTCCCTGGATTTTTCTGATCTTAGAGGCTGCTTTCCCTTTGACCACGAAAATTCGAATTCTTTCCTATCATTAATTGCCCGTAGAACCCGAACATAGCTGGTGTTGATCTTCGTGTACCCTTGGTCTTCGAATCTTCGATAATCATCTCGTCGTCCACGCTTCTCTTCGTTCGAACACTCGGTTACATTGTCACTTTTTATGGTTCCGCTGGCTGGTTCGATCGAGTTGGTACGATTAGATTTCTGCTCCTGGGCCAGTGTGGATTCTCGCGCTGGATTTCTTCCCACCTGGCGTGTCTTTCGATGATGACTCGAAAATATCCCTCGGTGATAGGGTTGTTTCTGTGGATCTCGACGAACAGTGGACCCATTCTTTCTAAACCCTATTTGTAACAATTGATGCTGACCACTGAGCTAGTATTCCCGATAGCTTGGAAGATCTTGCGCCACATTTCGGTGTACTCTCTTATCGTTTATTTTGGTTCGATGGCCAATGAGAACAATATGCCCATCCTTTCACTCACAGTCTTGTTGTAAATGTATGTCTCTAGAAATACTCGGGTAAGCTGGGCGTAGGAGTCAATGAAGTTAGGTAGTAGGTTATCGAACCAAGACAACGATGATCCTTTCAAGATAGAGAGAAAAATCTGCGTAGGACTACGTCGTCTTTTTCCCATCTCGACATGATTCGGTTACAGTAACGAAGATGAGCCGCAAGGTCACTGAATCCGTCGTAGAATTCAAATGGCGGGATTGGGCACTTAGGAGGGATAGTGGAGCTTTTGATATGTGCGGTAAGTGATGTGGTGATTGCCTCTCTCATTACTTCCTCGAGTCTTCCTCCTCCCTGTTTGTATTTAAGCAACTTGATTTCTTCCATCATCTCGCTGCGAAGGGCTTCCATCATAAGGAAATGTTCGTCCCACGCACCGAATTTGCTGGGTCTTCGTGGATCGATATCGTAGAATTATGAATCTTCTGGTTCATAATCAAGGTCTGATTGACGACTAAGACGGTTAACCCGACGATCGATATTTTAGCGGAACTTGGTTTTTGAGGATCATTCTTGGTCAGGATTCCTGCGTTGATCAGAAGCTTTGGAATTTGCCTCGTCTTGTGTTGCTATTAAGTTAACAGCTTCCGTCTCGAGTGCAATCTTTTCCTTGAGATGTTGATTCTCATATGCCAAGAGTGCTACCGCATTAGCGTGTGCCTTTTGATTCTTTCTCATTGCCTCAAGCTCTGCTGCTAACTTTATAGATGGATTCAAGCCCTGGTTTGGTGTACCTCCGGGTACTGGGTCCAAACGATGGCCAAGTCTTCGTCCTCTATGGTTTAGATTATTGGCTGTATAGGGTCTTGTTGTAGACCTTAGGGAATGAGTTCGAGGAGTACTCTCGTGGTTTGAAGTTGTTCGGGTAACGACGGCATGTTCAGGTGGTTGGTTCGCGGCATCCCATAGATATGTTGTTGCACAACGAACTCTACAACACCTTCTCGGGTATCAACAATGTTTGTTGGTGTTGCCATCTTTGCTGCATCTACTTTTGGTGCGGCGGCTTTGAGGGCTAAAGTTGTTATCGCTGATGCGTCATATGGCACGCTTCTTTCAGCGATGTTCTTCTTATTTAGTTTCCTTCTGTTGCTCTCCTCTTTGCCTTCTCCACTTCTTTACTGGTGAGGTCCTTGGTGTCTCTTTGGACTCTCCTTTGGCCTTGCTTGTATCTTTTGTCTTATCCATGTCTTGCACAGAAAATAACAAGACCATACAGAATAATTCAAGGTAGGCATGGTGATGTGATTGCAGAAGTGGTAAATAAAGTTTGTTCAAAGACTTGTAAAGATTTCATTTCAGACTTAATACTAAAAAATATAAACAAAAGATGTCACAAATATCGAGAGGTACTGAGAGTCAAGATTCCACCAATTCTCATATTCATGTGATTCAACTATCGATTCCAGACAATTATAGCTCATAACATAATAAATATTGACTCTTTATTCTTTTCCAAGGTAGATTTTATAAAAGATTGACTGTAAATCACAAGCATGACGTATCAAAATTACTAAGACCAAGCATACACCATCAAAAAAAATTACAATCAATTAAGAAAAATCATGAATCAATTTAAAATAGTGCAAAAGTCATAAAGGAATTGAATAGATTTACCACACGCGTAGAGAATGGCTTCCTCCGTCATCCCAGTGTTGGGTTTTAGCTCATGATGGTGAAAACAAGCTCAAAATAATAACTCATGGCTTAATAGGTGTTTTTTTGAAGAAAATATAATATACAATAATTCGCAACGCTGTATCACTGCTACAGACGTCACTGTTTCAGTTGGGTGGCTGTTACAAAAAAAAGATGATTGTTCTGTATAAACCGTGATCTATTCTTCATGTTCTTCTTCTTCTCCGGCAGTCTCGCCTGCAGCTTCCCTGCAACTCCACCTGCAGCTACCCTAACACCTCTGCTCGGTCCCCAAAGTCTCGACCCCCATCCTGGAACTCATACAGCTCATATATATATATATATCCACAAAAGAAGATATTTCGAGAAATATTTCAATTATCTTCCCGTATCTTTCTCTGCAAGTCACGACCTCTTCTCCCTTCCTTTTTTATCTTTACGCGACTTCTGTTTTGTTGAAACTTCCTAAAGTAGATAAGAGTCGAAACGTAAGGTAATATTTCTTCTCCAGCTTCCTACGTAACTGCCAAGTTTAAGCCACGATATCCCGGGAAAATTTCATCCCCTGTTTTGTCGAGAACTAACTATCCAGCCCATTCTAGTCGATAAAAACTGATTTACCAACCCTGTTTAGTTCATACGAGTCCAGCCCAACACAATCCTGCCATTGAATCTCCTTAGAACTCGTCAAAAATCGGAACCTAAATTCTGCCAGTGAGTGAACTTGTTTTCCCGCCAAAAAACATTTTTTGAATTCTTGAAGATGACTACCCCTTATCCATTCCCGGGGTGCGAATAGCAAGTGGCCTCCCCTTAGTAATTGAGGTGCCCCTTATCCAAATGAGGGGTCTTTTTAGTGATTTTCTCCCGCGAGCACAAAATCCACTTTTCGAGCCAATTTCGCCGCAAAAGCTTATTTCTCCAAAAACACCTACAAAGACACAAAAAACCATAATAAATGCAAAATCGAGCACTAACAATATAGACAATTGAGATCAAAATAGACACATAAATGCGTTTATCAAATACCCCCAAACTTATTATTTTCTAGTCCTCGAGCAAATCAAATCTAGAAAATAAAATCCTAACTCACTGTCACAGGTATCGTCGGTTGCATTTAGCGTATGCAACAAGCCTTTAAACCCCTAGGTGGCCCTAGTGGCCGAGTTATAGTCTCGGGAGGGCTTACAAGAGATATACCCACAAAACCTTTACACTCCACACCCTAACTATCTACGCAGAACCTTGGAAGGCACTAAAGAATCTCCTTGGTTGGCATACATATTGACTATAAGAGGAAGTACCCTGATGCGAAATTCCAATTGATGTACACGAGTTTGCACTCAAGCATACTAAAATTCATACATAAGTCACAGAGCTCTACTCAGATAGTCACACTATGGACATCAATATCCGGAGTCAAACTTATCACATGGATGGATCAAGAAGATGGATATAGATAAAAACATAGATGGTTTTAGGTGTTGACTAAGGTGAACGGTGTTTCTCATATCTGTCTGAAGGCCACTGCCAAAATAAACCTATCATAATGAACTGAGATACTGGTTTGACTAATATCAACACAACTGGCATATACAAGGGAACCAGTGGTCGATAATCCTAACTCTAGGTCAACACAACTGGCATATACAAAGGTTCCAGTGGTCGACTTTATTGAATTTATTCTGGTTGGTCTGGTGGTCTGGTTTCTTCTTCTTCTTTTTTTTTCAACTTTTTTTTTCAACTTTTTTTTTTTCAACTTTTTTTTTTTTTTTGTATCTCAATCACTCTATTTCACCCTAGCAGTGGTAACAACTTGAATCGAGAGCCCCACCAAATCACTTAGAAACATATTTAAAAAGAAAAATAAAAACAGAAGTGAAAAGGACTCAACGAGATATGGCGAAACTACCATGTTATTTCTAACACCTGAGCTCTGTGCTTTTATGAATAGACTCTTTAGATGTTTCCATCTAATCAGATTGGTTCTTCAACTCCTACAACCAAGATGCTTCCATCCACTTAGATTGGTTAGTGCCATCCTTAATAGGCATAAATTTCTAGGCTCTGGAGTGTAGTTGCAGGAAATCCTACACTACACCCCTCATATGATTTCATTGTTAATCAACTCATTTTTAGGTTTACACTCTTAATTTTATTGATTAATCTTTGAATGTTCTTACAAGAAAAGATAAAGAAATCAAGAATGATCTCTGCTCTGAATTTTCTCTCTCCTATTTACTTGTTTCTTACTCAAAAAAGATCTCTCTCATTCTTTACAACTTGAACGACTATTTATAGGGAAATACACAGTGGATGACAGCTAATCTGTCCTTTATTTTTGGGTATGGTCTGCGACATTCTCGCAACCTTACAAATGTTAATTTCGCAAACTCTCTAATTTTCGCAGAACTATCATATCTTTCTCGTGATCTTAGTTGACGTCATTTATTTTATCATTTCTGAAATTGTTCTGCGACATTGTTGTGCTGTGTCATTGATAATTTCGCTGAAACACTGTCATTGCGAGATTCTGATCCTACATGGAGTTTATTTATTGCAACTAAAAAGTTTCTCCCATACCCCCAAACTTAAATCTAACATTGTCCTCAATGTTCTAAAGATAAATAAAAAGCATGAACAAGGAGAAATTGTTACCATTTGAAGCAAAAGAGATAAGGAAAGATATTACCGTGTTGCATGAGATTGGGTTACCTCCCAAGAAGTGCATGGAATCAGAAACGTGGGTTTTGTGGAACCTTCAAAGATAGACAATATATTTATGATAGAATATTGTATTGTTATGAACTTCGTAGGTCAGTTGTGTGAATGTTCATATTATGAAAATTGTGTCCGTGATTTTATGAAAATCAGTTTCGAAATTAATAAAATTTCGTTCGTTTTTGCAGTTTTTCGAGGAGACGAGCGATTTTGAGGTGTTAACTCTACCGTTGCTATCACTATTGTTAGTGGGAGTACAAAAGGTAAGAGTTAAGAGTTACCATTTTTTGCCGTATTTCCTTGATTCATGTATGGACAACATCCTGAAGTAGAATGTAATGTGGACTTTGCAGTTGTTTTAGCAAAATGACCAATTCCTCAGCCAACGATACTTCAAGGGACGAATCGCATTATGATGATGACATCTCCAGGATGATGCACGCATGGACGAGACCTCCATTGGTGAAGAAGAGGAGGATACCACTGGCGTGAAGAACATTTCGAATATAAACGACGCATTCTTTGAGGAGGATCCAAAAGGAGCTGAAGCATATCTCAAGTCCCCCGTATATCGTCTTCTGATCAACCCTAGGACTGTGACTCAGAAGAAATTGGTGACCCCGAAGATGGTAATACGGCTTTGTCTCGAACGAGGGATTTTCCTTGCATCGACCATAGAGTTTAAGCTTTCTCGACGCCTTTTGGAAAAAAATTTCTGGATGGGCGAGGCATATGTTGGGTTTCCCTCATGTCAGGGCTATGCTCAACCAGGCGCAAGTGACGAGAGCTATTCAAGCTTCTGGAGACTTGTCTATTAATCATGATGTGAAAAGTATCGTGGCTTTGCTGGCTCGTTGGTGTGTTCCCGCTCATACCTTCATATGTAGATGGGGAGAATTCACTGTTACCTTAGAAGATGTGGCTGCTTTGATGCATATCCCGATTACAGGTAATTTCTATGGAGGTCTTTCGAATGAGGAAAAAGTGGTTTTTGACACTCTGATATCTGCGACGGAAGAAGTGAACGAGGCGTCTGGTAGTAAAGGTTGTTATGCCCATTGGTTGACACGTTGGTGGCCAAAAGATGAAGTTTCTGATAGTCCCCTCACATGTTACCTATTGCGGCTTTCTTATTCTTATGGTTATCCAGAGACATATTCGAAGACAGTGGACATTTGTTGAAGCCTTTCGTCATCCCTTTTGCTATTAATATGGCTCAAGGTGAGCAACTCCCAATAGGTAGCTTATTCCTGGGTTCCTTGTATTTTAACTTAGACTCCTTGGTGTTAGATTCCAGCGTGTCGAATGGCTTCATGAAGATTGAGTGTTATGTTAACACGATGTTTCTTCAAGATTTGATGTGGGAACACTTCAAGAATTATGCACCTATCCCACGTAATATCCTGCAAGGACCAAATACTGATGCCCGTCACATCTTCGCCGAGAAAGATAATGCCCGAATCATGCGTTGGTCTACAAAGCAGCCTCGGTCTAAAGCACACCTCATTGATGTGTTGGATGAAGAATCGGAGTTCGACTTTCGTCCGTGGGTGTCGGTTCCTGATTATGTTTCTCAACCAACGACTTTCAATACTGGAGAGAGCACGACTCTAAAATCTGGTGTGAACCCGAATGATGGTGAGAGATCCTTCATGTTGAGCTGTACTCCTGGTCACTTGTTATCCGTTATGCATGGAGAGTGGGCCGTAGAAGAATACAACATTGATAGGGCGACTCGACAAATGGGTATGGATCAATGTGTTCCAACTAACCGGAGAAGGAAACCATCAGTTGATCATCTTGCGCCTCGTTTAGATCACATTCACGTGGAAGGGAGTAGTTATTGGTTTCCTGGTTCTGATAGATTTGCATATGTAACCCCAGGTTATATAGAATTCTGGCATCAACAATTTGAGAGGTTGCATGAATTCGTGACAGTTAGTCAGCCTCCAGTGAAGATTCCTCTGTCTGCTGAGATGATCTCTGGTTGACCAAGACTGAAGTACCTTTCTGGTGATAAACGAAAATTATCTCCAGGATGTTCTCAAGTAAGATTCTCCACATATCTTTTATGAAACCATGGTAACTGTATTCTGATCATGTTATTGAATTCTTTACAGGACGGTCGTAGCATAAGACCTCGAATCCATGAAGATTTTTCAGATATTGGAGAAGTTGTTCACGGTGGAGAAGGAAGGAATAAAAGTTATAAGTTGTTACCTAATACCGTGAAGTCCCCAGTTCGTTGGTGAGTTCCCAATATTTCTCACCGTGACTTTCATTTCTATTAACACTAGAATCATGAAGCCAATGTTGTTAATTTTGTTGCAGAATTTTACTCCATCAAGTCTTGAAGATCTTCAATTTTCTGCTACTGAACAAGCAATCGCTGATTTGAGTGACAAAGAAACTGTAAGTATTTCTTCACATGTTCAAATGTGGTGCTTCATAGATGAAAATATTGATTGTAAAGGATGTGTACAGGAGGATGTCGTCATGGAGATGGAGAATTCTGGAACTCAATCATCCTCTGGGAATGGGAATGGAGGTAATTCCCAAAATTCGGAGCCGGATGGAAGTGATGTTCCTCTTGTCGTTGATGTGGACAATTCCAACCCCTTGGACACTTTGGAGACTCCTAAAGTAAGTATATATCCTGTATATTCTTCATAGAAGTATAAAAGTGCTCACTTGTGAATGAATGAGAACCCATGTGAATATATGAAAACTTAGTTGAATTTCGTCGTCAGAAAATTCAGAACCCAGCTTTTTAGTAGATACACTGTAGAATCTTCATCCGGAGTCGGATTTTGATGATCTACATGTTTAAATTCAAGACCGGAAAATTTCTAAGCTTTAGGAAGGAAGCTTTTTAAGTTTTGAGCACGTTCAGATCCTGATAAGGGCGAAATAGTAAACTTCCAGGAGACTTCCAGAACTTTTTCAGATTGCGCGTTACTTGATATTTTGTGCACATCTACTCGCTCGTTCATCGGATTGTCATGAAATTTTGACATTTCATAGAGGACATCCATAAGAAGAGAATGGAATGACCCATCCTCAGATTCCTTGTAGATTGCTCCCAGTTCGTCTCTTAGTACAGGGCAGAGTTCAGTTTCTTCAGACGGACTCATCGTAAAAGTGTTTTCATGACTTTCATGTTATTTGCTCGTGCCTTGAATGTAGTATGATGAACTTTGATGATATTGCCTTGCGGTATACTGTGTTTCATAATCTCCTTTGGCTTCGTGACTCTAACCTCATGTAATCTTCGTATTAGGTGCTAAATACCGAAGTTGAGGATACTGGAGCCAATGATGATAACTCTAACCCTTCCGAAGTTATTGATGAAGAGACACCATCCCTGCACTTCGAGGCCATGAGAAGGTCGCTGCTGATGTTATGGAAAACCAGATGGTTGTTGCCTCAGTGATAGAAGAAACCGAGATAGCAGCGGAGAATACCGAAGGAACTGTTGCTTTGGTCGTGGAAGCCGCTCCAGTGACTGAGAACCGTATAATAGTGTATGAATATCCAACTGCAGGGGTTGCTTTCGATCCTCCCTTTAACACTTCACTCCCGTATCATGAACTGGTCGGTGGATTCAGCGTTCCCATTGGATATGCACGCTTGTACGAGACGATATGGAAGAAGTTTGGCCACATGATCGTTGACAGGAACCCTGGGCGTGCTTATGCTTTAACCATGCAAGTAGGCGTTATCTTGCGTGTCGTGAGTGATATGCATACGAGACCCAGGAATACCGTGACTCCAGATATACTCTTTGATTGGGAGTTTAACTTGGAGAATTCAGAAAGACTTGGCCTCAACGTGAAATGGCTTCGTAAGCAAATAAACGTTATCAAGGATTCATGTGAGAAGAACATACCCTTTCCCAATGATGTGTGAAGGAGAAGGAGGACAAGATTTCCAAGCTGACCGAGGAGTTGAACAAGGAGAGGGCGGCTTTGCAAATCTTGAAGGATGCTGATGAGCGAAAGCCTTTTCTTGCTGATCTCTTGAACTTCTGAACTTCTGAGAGATGTGAGGTTTATACTTGGGTTTTGATATTTAGATGGTTTTGGATTGACTGATGGTTAAGGATTTTCTTGTAGATTTGATAGAGATTTTCTTTTACGAAATATGAACTGAATTTTGATAAATTGCTGAATTCAAATACTGATTGCAAGTATTGCAAATGTTTTGGAGGAATTGAAATACAAATGAAAGAAAATCCTAAATGTTAAATCCAAACGCCATGAATGCTTCGAACGCCCAATACCTTAAATGTCCAATAATTTCAGATAAACGCCTTGAGCCAATTTTCGTGAATTACTGGTAGGGTTCTGCCATCTGTGTTGATCAATTTGTAGTATCCTCCGGCCACGGACTTAGCGACCATGAATGGTCCTTCCCAATTGGAGTTCCTTGTAGAATGAAGACCGCGCTGAACTGCTTTGAGAACCAGGTCCCCTTCATGAAACTTGTTAGGCTTGGTCGATCGTGCCTTGAATATCTTCCGCTGATTCGGAATTCCCTGTTTGACGGAATTCCACGATTGTGGCACATATGGACACTCGCGCGGAAGAGAGTATCCAGCATAGTGTTGATCATGCTTAGCCAGTCTTCAGCAATAAACCTCTCGATGGAGTGACCGATTTGAAGAAGTTCTGAACCCAACCATTGAGTGTAATATTGCTGAGGTGAAGTTACCCACTCGTAGCTTTTGATGACTGCTAAATTGTTCATGGGGAGAAGTCCCTGGACCATAGTAGCGTATTTGAATTGGTAATATTGGAGCATGAGGAGGAATAAGACTTGCCTGAGCTCGAAACCTTCTGACAAAGGTGTGCGGATTTTCTCCAAGTTCCTGCGTAAGTCCCATCAGAGTTTTTACTTCTTCCAGATGCTCAAACGGTGGTGCGTCCTCTGCTTCGTCTTCCGACTCGGAATCCTTGTCGATGACAGGATGTGTTGAAGGCATCGTTATCCTTCCGGCATGAATCCAAGTTCTTCCAAGGACCATGTCGTATCCAGGGTCTTCCCGGATTATGAAAAACTTGGCCTCAGTGCAGATCAATCTTTCCGTAACTTTGAGAGTGATGAAGCCGTATGCGTCTCTGGAGATTCCTTCGTGGTCCCTAATTGCTATGGGAGCGTGGGTGGCTTCCTGTCGAGTAATACCGGCAGCTCTGAGAGTTTTCAAAGGGATGATGTTGACAGCGGTACCAACATCGACGAACGCCCTTTTGAACTCATTTCCTTTAATGTGCACTGTGGTGAGCAGTCCCCAGTCATACATTTCTTTGTCGGTGGCTGAAGGTTCGGTGGTGGTTCTTGGATCAGCAGACGTTTTCCGGACACGATGTGGTTCAGTGCAGCAAACATGTCTTTCCTTTGAGCTTTCGAAAGATACAACAACTCGCAGACATGTTCGATCAGAGATTGGACCGCTTCCTTGACAGGAGGTTCAGAGATGGTAAAAGTTCTGACTGGGAGGGGTTTTTTGTACTCCCTCAGTCCCCAGGTTGAGCTCTCCTGATTCGACCTTTTCTTTGAATATGCGCTTCAAAATTTTGCAATCACTTGTGGGATGGCTGACGTATCTATGGAAGCGGCAATACCGAGGATTTTCCATGGCCTCTTCAGTTGGTTCCTTCTTGACATAAGGAATTTGATTGCACCATCTTGATCCAGGCATCGAGTAGTTCATTAACTTCTTCCATTGAACAGGGAAAATCAGGTGCTTCTGGATCTTCCGTATGCTGAGGAGGGATTTTCGAATTCTCCTTCTTGTGTGCCTTTGAAGGGGTGGAGGAAGTCTGCTTGTGCTGTGGTTCTGCTTTTCGCTTACTCCCTTCCGCGACAGCATTTGTTGAAGGTTGCAGGTTGTACTGCTTGTTGATCAAACGCCTGCTTCCTCGAGTGTCTTTTGAATCCTCAGTCTTTGTAGACTTTGCTCTTTCCAAAAGAGCGGGTGCAGTGGTTGCCGACCTCTTCGCAGCTTCGTGAAGCTCTGAGAAAGTCTGGAATCGAAGGTTCTCCAGCAAGGCCCTGTAGACCGGGAGCATGCCATTGATGCACAAGTCCACCAGTTGTTGCTCCGTGACGTTTGGGTCATGACAATCCAGGGCTTGGACTCTGAACCTTTTCACATAATCATTGGGATTTTCACTGACCCTCTGAAACATCCTTCCAAGGTCGGAGAGGGTGACTTGTTCTGACACGAAGAAGTATTTCCTGTAGAATGCGTTAACCATTTCTCCCCAATTGTTGATAGTCCCTGGTGCGATGTTGTTATACCAGGTGTATGCTCTGCCTTTCAGAGATTTTGAGAATTCCTTGAGACGAACGACATGATTATGTTCATGTTCTCCCAGGGCTTCGAGAAAACGAGAGACATGTTCCCAGCATTGCCAGTTCCATCATATAAGGTGAAGGTTGGAGAAACGTAACCTTTGGGGAGTGGAATCCTCTGCGTAGCGGCAGGATAAGGAGGTTGATGACGATGGACATGCGATGTTTGTCTTTTCCACGGTTCTCCAAGGTGCTCCAGATCCTCGCGAGTGATGAAATTCGATGATCCCTTCGCTGATGAGTTGTCTGCAGCAGTTTTGGGACTTCGTCGTCTTCTACTGTATGGATTGGAATTACTTCAGGATCGTCGTCTGAGGATTTCTCCTTCTCCTTTCCCTTCTCTTGAGTCTTCTCTGACATCTTGTCAGTAAGAGTTTTGAGATAATTACACAGCTCCTTCTGTGTAGCAGCCATGTCAGTCTGATTCTTTGCAAGAGTCTCCTGCGCTTTGATAAGATCAGCAATGGTAGGTGGTGGATCTCCTCTGACTTCTTCAGGGTGTCGTCCGGACAGTGGATGACCTTCGGCGTGAGGAGGAGTAATGTCACCACCATCAGTGTTGGAGGTCGGAATTGTCTCCGGGATATTCTGATTGTTGTTGTTGCTAGTGCTAGCACGGTTTGTGTTAGGATTCGTAACTGAACCTGACCTGAGATCAACCATCTTGTGAAATTGTGAGATTGCAACCGAGAGAATGATCTCCCACTGTGGTCGCCAATCTGTAGATGGGGAAAAACGATTTGCTGGTTTTTAAGGAATTGAGGAGACGACCGTACGGAGGAGACTCCTCGAACCGAGCGAAATGTTAAACCTCACACAGATGCACCGCTGCAAAGGGGGCTTTAGATTCGAGAGATCAATCTGTAGTACTCCTCCTAAATCAAGACAATGACCGTTCCAGAGTAAATTCGGTCACAAGAGAGGATGGGTTGATCTGTAGGAGGGAAGCTGAGAAATGTGTGGAATCAATGGTAATCAAAGATTGTGGGTGTGTGAATTCTGAATATGATAAGCTCTGAATGATTGAAATTGCTCAATTGAGAGTAGTTGCTCAATTGATGAGTTGATGATCTCGTGTTGTCGATGACGTGAGATTGATGATACTGTGATGCTGATGATTCAATCATGATTCAGAGACTTATTTATATTGCTGGAATTTTAGACACCATGATCCATGAAGTGTGACAGTTGATGGAATCAAGGAGTGGGGAAGTGGAGATCGTGTTTGAAACCAGTTGCTCAACGTGTGGAGACTTGGTCGATTTTCCACCCACTACCTCGTGAATTCCTTCAACTGATTGCACGACTTGCTCACATTCCATCGTGTGTTTGAACACACGTGCGTAGACCGCCAGACCAAAACCCTAAGTGATATCCCCCAAGTGACACGATTGACGTCTCGTGGTTTGTTAGTCAATTGATGACTTCGTGGTTTGATGGGACGATGAGTCCATGTAGTTGCTGAGTTGAACATGATGTTCTGAAACTCATGAATTGAACATGTCATGAGACAGAGGTATAGTTCTTACGATGAAGTGAGCAAGTATTGCTCATTCGATGGATCGTTGAATATTGATTGTTGAACCAATATTCCTTGGTTTGAGCAAATATTTATCATCTGAGCAAGTGTTGCTCATGTGATGAATTGTTGAATATTTGATCGTCTGAGCATGTGTTGCTCATCTGATGGATTATTGGCAGCGTACCAAAATATTAATTAGAATACTGGTCGTTGAACCGAGCATAATTAATAAATTAATGACCATGAGGTCGTCGTAAAATTATTAAGGTTGGAATCTGGAATGATGATCCTTGGATTCAGAAACCCTAATTTGATCAATTGATGATCAATTCATGGTTCGTCAGAATTTAACCATGGGACGAAGGAGGGAGCGACTACATGGGACCGTGGATCAACCATGTAGTGTCCATATGCTCACGTGAGCAAATACGAAGAACTCCTGAAGAGTTGACGATTTGTTGGTGGAAGAATGATTAAATGCTGGTTAATCATTTATTCAAAATGCTCGTCTGAGCCTTAGGTGAGAAAACCTAATTAATTATGACGAGAGGGACCGACCATGGAGTCATGAAACCGGCCCTGGGTTGTCACGTGACCGCCTGACGATCACTTCATGAAAATCCAAAGTGTTTGGAAGAGTTTTGGACCTAATACGAGCAATTGTGCAAATTAGGTCAAAACTGTGAAAATTGATGGGACCGGCTTCCGTGAGCCAAAGAGCCAATCTTGGTCGGTCAAGATAGAGTGCTCGTGTCCCCAAGGAATCCGTGTCTCAGTCCTGAGAATTTTGATATTTTCTGGCGTGCAATTGAGCATCCATTCGAGAAAATATGCCAAAATTAGGGTTTCGACGAAACTGAGGAAAACACCATGAGATGATGAAAAATAATTATAAAATAAGGAATGAGGAGGCGTGGGACAGCCGTGGTCAACGCATGGTCGTCCGGTCGTGACCACGGTCCCGTGGTGCCTTTTCCTTAATTTTATAATATTTGATGATTTTATGAAAAATTCATGAATTTTGAGAAATTTGATGAATTTAGGGGGTTTCCATGAATTGAAGGAGTTTTCATGAGTTCATGGAAGAAAAATATTAAAATAATAAAAACACGGGCGTGTGGGACCATGGAGGCATGGCCGGCCGGCTATGGACCGGTCCCGCGAGTTTTTCATAATTTTTTAATATTTTTAGGTATTTTTGATAATTTGAGGGAATTTTTCCTAATTTGAGAGAAATACCATAAAATCAAGGAATTTGATGAATTCAAGGAAAAATGGGATAAATAATAATAAAATAATAAAGCAAAGGGCGTGTGGGACCGGCTAGGGCATCGCCGGCCGGCTAGTGGCACGGTCCCACAAGTTTTCATAATTTTATTTTATTTTATTATTATATGATGATTTGTGCAAAAAATACCATGAAACCAAGGAGTTTTTCATGAAATTAGAGAAATAATAATAATAAAAAAATAATAATAAGGAACCGTGAGGTGTGGGGCCGGCTGGGACCAAGGCATGGCCGGTTGGCCAATGGTCACGCCCCACACTCCTTTCCTTAATTTTATATTATTCTTTATGGATTTATGGAAGTACGATGAAACCGAGGAGTTTCCTCGAGACGAAGGAAATTTGATCAGATGAGAGAATTTTCATCAAATCACGAAAAATGTATTAAAAATATAAAAATGGCGTGGAACTGATCACGGCACGGTCGGTAGGTCGTGTGTCCGTGTTCCCAGCACCTTGGTCAATATTTTTAATTATTTATTATTTTCCTCCCTATTTTGCATAGGTTCATCGTTTCGTTCTATTTTGAAATACTCGTTCGTGCGGTGATTGTTAGTGTATCGTCGTTGAATACACTTTCACCATTTGAATCGAGGCTTACTTAGAGGTAGCTCAGACGCCCGGTTGTTGATTATTTATTACTAATTGTGAAATTCAGTGGAGAATAATTCACAAAACTGAGTAATAAGATGTTTATTATTAATTCATAGGATCAAGTGAGGATTCGACTACGAATTCAGAATAATAAAGTGAGCATTACCATTCCATGGGATCGTAGATTCAACCATAGAATCAGAGTAATTAAGATTTATCTATTACCATTTACAAGACCAGTTGTGGATTCGATCATGAAATATGAGTAATGAGATAATATAGTTATTTCTATTCTATGAGATCAAGCCGTGGATTCGATCATAGAATCAGAACAATTGTTTATTTACATTCCGTGGGACTAGTCGCAGATTCTACCATGGAATATGATCAATTTTTATTGCCATTCCATGGGACCAGTCGTGGATTCGACCATGGAATAGGAGCAATTGTTATTTCCATTCCATGGGACCAGTCGTGGATTCGACCATGGAATAGGAGCAATTGTTGTTGCCATTCCATGGGACCAGTCGTGGATTCGACCATGAAATAGGATCAATTGTTATTGCCATTCCATGGGACCAGTCGTGGATTCGACCATGGAATAGGAGCAACTGTAATTAGGAATAATTAACTTTGTGGCTCTATACTAGAAGAGCAAGCTGTCTAGGAGCATTAATTATACCGATATGAGCTTGTCGGTAAGTCATATCCTTTATATAGTCAGGGTAAACTCGTTGTTTGTTCCTGAAGACGTTATCGCTCTATACTAGCAGAGCAACCTGTCTAGGAGCCGTCCATCTCGTGATACTATATAGAAATAATCACTGAAAGTATTCAGTATTCATGAGATATGTCGTTGTCCAGTCGTGAGACTACATATCTACATGTACTATGAGAGAAAGTACTCTCCGTTGAGAATTCGATGAGAGACCCGTTTCTCGATATTCACGTCTGATTGTTGGATCAGAGCTTCGTATAATTATGAGTTTACGATTTTAGCCCTTGTCGAAAATCCACCATCTACAGCCTAAAACACTCTTCCAGGTCTAACTAATATCAACACATGTAAATGTTACTAGTAGTATGTTACTACATACTAGTAATATCAATACGGTGATACTACATATTAATATGTACTATACTAGTAGTAACAAAAATATCTTACTAATTTGTTACTAGTAAATTAGGTAACTAACATAACAGTATGGAACATAACATATTGATACTACATATTGATATAACATACTACATATCAATATCTAGTATCAATATATAACATATTACTACTAGTACTAGTTACTACTAGTATACATATTACTACTAGTATACTAGTTACTACATATTACTACTAGCATATCACTACTAGTATACTAGTTGCTACTAGTATACTAGTTGCTACTGGTGTACTAGTTACTACATATTACTACTAGTATACTAGCTACTACTAGTATACTACATACTACATATGTTATTACTACATACTACATATGTAGTAACATATGCATTAATATACATAATATTATATGTTAGGGTTAGTAGAGTAATTTTACTCTTTTCAAAACTTTATTGGACTAGCGAGTAAATATGTTTTCCCGCTGGACTAGACATTAATCCGGGTCGGGTTTACTGGACTAAACAAGAAAGTTTTCAATTATAATCGTTGGACGCTAGTCCGGTTCTGGACTGGGCCTTGGAAGTAATCCCCTGGGTCTTGATTGGGAGGGCTCGAATCACTTGGACATATAAAAAGAAATGAACAGAGAACAGAAGAGGAAGCCAGTTTTGGGAGACGAAGAGGAAAGCGGCTGCAGAGCCGTGAATAGGAGAAAAGAAGGGTTTGCCGTTTTGATTTTATTTTCTCCATGATTTGCTAAATTGTTTGTTAGGGTTGAGATGGAAACCAATTTATTTATATAGACTCAACAATTATATTTCTAATAACGATTTAATCGATTAGTAATTTCTCTTCATTTAGCTTGGTATTCAATCGTTTATGTGATTTTCTTGATTATTTATGCTTTTTAATTGATATTTCGTGCTTTGGTTAAATTCCTTGACGTGATATGCTCTAGGATTGATGGTAATGCTTTAGAATCACTACCCATGAAGCGAAGGAAATTACAGCGGAGAAACTATATTTTAGAATTTAACATACCATCTTCCGAGGCATGAGATTGAGTTCGATATTTGTCTTGAGTATACATAGAAATTAGTCAAGTTTATATGATTGAATTGGTGGAAATCGAAAACCCTAACAACCCATTACTCATTTTGTTTATTGTTAGAATTATTTATTATTTCATTTTGTCCGAATTTCTGAAAACTCTCAAAAACATTTTATTGTTGATTACTTAGTTTTTGGTGTTAGTTAGTAATATTTTCACACTCCTCGTGGGAACGACCTGTACTTGCCATTGTCTACTAGTTAGACGCTGTGCACTTGCAGTATTTTATTGTATGTTTCTGAGCCTATAAATGGCCAGTCACATTGCACATATCATGAATTGAAGATAATGTTTCTTTCACCCGCTTAACCAACGCAAACCGGCTGGTGATCTTTTTGGTTGTTGTGATATGACCATACCTTTCCCATATTCTGGTATACAACTCCGCATACTTATCTGGTACACTGAAGTCTCCGATCAGCACATCATCTTCATGAGGAGTCAAAAATGGAGGGTCGAAAGTGGCGCCTGCAACTGATTCCGCGACCAGCAGGGATTCTTTGGCAACAATCGCACCTGCAGCCGTGGGAGCGTTTTCCGTCATTTGAAACGTAACATCATCTTCACGACGATCAATCTCCATCTCCATATTTCTAGCAGGTACGACTTACATGGTTGGAGGCAATACCACATCTTCATCGCAACGAATCTCCATCTCAGGGTTATCTTCGATGGATTCTTCCTGTGACAACACCGATTGAGTATTTATTCCAAATAAATGAATAGTCTAAAAAAAAGGGGTGTGGCAAACTCACCGACTCATTTGTGGGCCCACTGGAAGGAGACTCGCTATTGCATTCAGAATTGCTCCTCTCACCACCGGATCTCGAACTTTCTTCCTCCTCGAATTCTTCTTCAAGAGATTCAGTCTTATCGCCTCCTTCCTCAAGAGGCGCCGTCTTTTGGTCGTGGGAAAGTCTAGCAAAGATATTCGAGTTGTCAAGACCCTGAGTCAAAAAAAAAAAAAAAAAAAGGAGTCAGTGACGAAGTCGAAAATTTGTGCAATTCAGCCAAGTCAGTGAGGGAATCATACACACCTGCGTGTTGAAAGAATTGAAAGTCACAAGAGCCGTCGAATCCGACTGGAAGCCACGTGCACGATTTTTCGACCTTTACTCCTTTTTCTGGGGGATTGTCTGCATCCGAGCTAGAAGATTTTCTCTTGCTCCAAGGAAGATGTTTCAACAATTTATGCTTTACCAGAACCGCAGAGGAAGGTTTTCCACGTGGCTTTGTCACAACATCCTGCACGAACTGATGAATGGCGAGAAACTCATCTTGCCAGAAGACATTATATTTGGGAGTCGTCACAGGTTTTCATTCTGTGAGTAGGAAGGGAAGACTTTTATCCGGTGCAAAGACGCTGTAATCAAGAATGGCGAGTAACAATTCATCTGGAGCTATCAGTGGGCGACGAAATGGGACTCCCTGATCAAAGTCCATATGTCGAGCAACCCTGTCAATGTTGTAAGAGAATATTCCACAAGATCCTCTGAAAAAAGATGGCACATACCCAGGTATGCAGCTTCGCAAGAACAAAGTTTCTCCAATGCTCATATTCTCGTCAGCAGAATGCAATATCATGTTCGGTGCTGAAGCAAAAGTGTTTGGTTGAACTATGGAGGTGTGAACCGGAGCCCAGGGATGAAAGTTAACTGCATGCGCGTTGTCGAGAAAGTCAATGAGCTTTGAGCTAGGCCTTGGACGCCTATCCAACCAACGGAGTTTTCTAGAGCCGCCATATGTATCAGGAAATAAGATTTTCGGGTTAGGAGCATAATGTCTGAAATGCTCCCACAACCATGCTTGGAGAAAGTCGGCATGGATATACGAGTCTACTTTCATGTACCCATTAGAGACATACATGTCCGCTGCCAATTGATCCAAATGGGTGTACAAAGAGCAAAGAAACAAACTACCGATTGTAAGAGCAACACCTTTCGCTAGTTTGATAGAAAATTTGATGAGCTTCTGCCTTATATACTTCTTGATATAACCATCATCAAAAATGTCTCTGGATAGCCACAGAACTAAAAATTCAGCAACATGGAGTGTATCATCCAGCGCTTGATCCGACTCCGGCTCATCAGGGAACCACTCAGGCACCCACCAGTTATAAAAGCAATTTTCCTCATAATTCTTTCGAACATATCCTGTTTCTTTCGTAACCAAAGTGGCATGTATTTCTTCTTCTTCCTCAGACAAGACAACGTCAAGTTTCCCAGTTATTGGAAGACTCAACAGAACGACCACGCTCTTCAAGGAAATAGTCATCTCACCCCGTCTACATATAGCCGTATGAGTTTCCGGACACCATCTGGAGATGAAAGTAATCAAGCCTGCAACGTCTTTCCTGATTTGAAGTGTTGCAGAAGCCATGACAGTATTCACGATTTGCGCCCCAGTCAGATTAGCTCTTATATGGTCTCGGCTCATCATGAATTTCATCCATTTATCATAAGAGCTCAATGTACTATGACAGATTTTGAAGTCTATGGGAGAAGCCAGATACTCTTTTTTCTGAAGGCAAAACCTCATTATACGCCCTGGATAGACTGATGGGACTTCTCCATCATTCTCTGAATCAGTCAGAAGAGTTTCCACAAATTTGAGATGGGTCCTTGTAACCGTAGTAGACTTCGTAAAGAACTCATCATCTGTGTTCGGCTTGAAGTTGTTAGCACTTCTCGGTGCGGAGGCATAACTACTTTCAGGTGACATCTTAACAAAATTCCTTATACTATTTCCACGTTCGAATTAACTACAACAAAGCAAAACGAAAGTTACTACTTTGAAGAGAAACATACATGGATATTTTGTCAGGATCTGGGTACAATAGTCAAGAGCCAACAACAAATTTTCTAGGGGAAGATTTTCCTTTGGACTCATGTCATGACACTCACGGCTAAAAGGAATGGGGACTGATCCCTGCTCAACGGGATACATGTGATGTCACGGGAGGTATTCTCTTGACGGAAACTAAAATATGTCGTGGGGAACATGTAAAGCGCGGGAAGTATGCCCTCGTCCAAGTTACGCTTTGCCACGGGAATTGTGCTCATGGACAAAAGGAAACCCTACATATATGTTTTGATGGAGGAAAGAACAAACGAAGTCGGCCGCCCATACATGCTCACTTAACATAATAATTGGTTTCATTGTTGTGGCTAACGCTACTACAATACTACTAGCAAAGAGGAATCATTCATATTGAAGTATTTTTACAAGTTCATGGAGGTCGTGCCTATGGCTAGGGTTTACACCAACATGGAGAAGCAAACAAAGGAAGAAACGTTAGAATACATACCTGAAATATGCTTGCTTCCTATTGATGCCTTTTCCTTCTGATTAACCGGCTCACGATCGATGCACCTTACTGCCAATATGAAAACACACGAAACAAAACCAACGATACAAAAAAAAAAAAAAGCTAGGCAACGCCTTTTATATGCAAAGTGCTTTTGGAGTTTGAGTAGGAGGAGGTTTTCTTTTTGGGCCATGCGCTGAAGAAGGCAGTTGGGCTCTCAGAGGCAATGCTCCATGGCGCTAACAGTCCACGGCCAAGACAGTGCCAACATCCCGCGTCCAAGCCAGTAGCCATCTATGTCGTTCCACATCCAGGCTAGCAACAACACGCCCGTGCCAAAGTACGCGTACCAAACAAGCCAGCGCCAACGCTCCATGGCTCCATCCTCACTCGCTCCACAGCCAAAGCAGCGCCATCTTCACCGATCAAAGTAGCGCCACGCCGCTTGCTCCTATCCAGCCAAGAGCCAATTCCCACCATTCCAAACCCGTGCCATCAGTCTGTGGCCAAACCAACGCCAATAATCCACGCCTTAACCAGCAGCGCCATTGATCATGCCCTAGCCAGCCAAAGCGGCGCCATCTACCTTTCCTAACCAGCCAACGCCCATTCCACAAACAAGTTGCAGTGACACCTCTGCCGATCAGTAGCCAAAGCTGCAACGCTGATGCCAGCACCCCATGGCCAAACCAGAATTGCGCAAAGCCGCCAATACAGGGATCACGGATTCTTCATGCCTTTCCCCAAAGGTTAGTCGAACTTCCCTGGAAATCTCTTCACGTCTTGCCCATTCGATTTTACTCATGTATGTCACCATCTCATGCTTACCCCGCAACAATGCCACTGTTAAGTGCTAAGCAGGGGACTTAATGTTGATGGTGGTTTTTAGATTAGGGTTAAAGTTGTAAAACCTTGCATCTGATGTGACGTCACTCTGCAAGGAAACGAAGCCTTGAGTGTTAACCTCTCCACTGACATATTTATTAATCCATTCAATATATTTACATGAAATTTATTCAGACTGGCGCATGTAGCAACCATCCCAGATGTTCTGTAAATTTCGGCGCCTTGCCTATATTCACTTAATATAAGTTTCTTTGAATGCTTTCTATGCTATGTTCCCCGACTGAACCCTTAATGTTGGTATGTCATGACAATTTGTGTTTACTCGCAGCAGAGTAGCACGAATTTCCAAATATCAAGGATAAGGTCTTTGCATAAGGTATTTAATCAGAAAGCATGCTTCTCTCGGGCAATGAACTTAAAAGAACTATGTGTCAACACATAGAATTCAATCGATTACCCTGACTAATTTACAAAAGTTAGGATTTTGCGCCTTGCGCAGTATATCCGACTTTGCTTGTCGAAATCAAGCCTAGGCAAACTAGGTAATTAATCCGCCCTGGATTAGTAGATGCAAAATCTTGTCCAGAATCAGAAAACATGGGACTGCAAGATAAGAGCATCGGCAAAGAGAGGCGTGGCCATGCCTTAGGCCAGCTGGCGCCATTTGCCATTGGCCACGCCCCCATCCTAAACCGGCCCTACTTCCCTTGACCAATCAGGTTGCCTTAAAACCGCCACGCTCACACCAGTTGTGGTTGGGCCCATACCTGCCGACCCCAGTCTCCATCGACCAATCAGGTCTCTCTAAAGCCGCCACACTCACGTTGGAAGTGTGGCCACACCATGTTTGGCCGGCCTTCCCTTTTTTCGACCAATCAGGTTTCTCTAAACCTGACACATCTTTAAAAGAGGTGTCAAGATGTCTCCATACCATGTTGGCTTCCCGAAACCGTGCCAACATGCTAACGACATGCCAAAAGCATGCCAATCACACACGCCAAACGGGCATGCCAAGTGCACGTGCCAAACATGCCACTTACCGCGTCAACATGCTAACGGCATGCCACACCTGCCAAAACACGCCAAAAGTGCCAACGCGCCAAATATAGCGCCCTACGTGCTAACATACCTCATGTTCGGGTCCAACACCATGATAAGCTCAAATTAGGGTTTTCTAGTAAGAAGCACGACCCGCATTAAACAAAACCCTAATTTTCGCAACACAAACGATGCCACTTCGGCCCCACAACATGCCACGAGCCGTGTGGGGCCCAGGAAGCCCTAGGAATGGCGCCATATCATAGCCACCCACGGCAACCCTTACTCCTGTGGACGTTTCCACTCTATGGCCTCGCCGTAGTTCCTTTGATATAGTTATGGCACCGTTTGCACAAAAAGTGTCGCCATGCCGCGGCCGCATGCCACACGCACCAATTAGGATTTCGACATGCCAAACCCCAATTTGGGCAAAGTTGCTACGCCAACCAAGCCAAGTAACGTTTCCCAAAGCGTTGGGATTGATGTGGCAACAGGGCCAATGTTTCCACGACACATTTGGGTCTAACAACCAAAGTCTAGCGGCCATGGCTACGCCAGGCGCTACTTCGTGCCACTGGCATGTGCCAACTATGTCAGCCACGCCACCATGCCACAATCATGCTGCACGTGCTAAATAGAGTTGCGAAGCGCCAAACCATAATTTAGCTAAAAGTTGCCATGCCAACTGGGTCCAGTGACTCTCCTAAGACCTCAAGATTAACTTAGAAACAGGGCCAATGTTACCAGAGCCATATTTGAGTCTAATACCAATATGCCAAAACAGCTGCCACGGCTACGCCACTGACATGCTGCTATGCCATGGCTACGCCAGGCGCCACTATGCCAATTGCACCACTTTGCTATACGAAAAGATATGACCAAAATCAATGGCCATACTTCCTCATGAGATGCAATCTCAACCGTCCAAGTTCGTCACTGAACTGACAGACTTGTGGCAAGCTTCATGCGACCAACTGCCTAAATCTAGTTCCCATGGCTACGCCAGGCGCCACTTGCACCATCGTGCCACTGGCATGCACGAGCCATGCCAGCCATGCCACATTGCCACTGGCGTACACCAAAACGCCACTGCGCCATTATCAGGCGCCAACACAAGGTAGCCATAATCAACGGCTACCCTTCCTCATGAGATGCGATCTCAGCCATCGAAGTGCGCCACCGAACTAACAGACTCGTGGAAAGTTTTAGGCGACCGACCAAGACGAGCCTAATAGCATCACATGCTATTTTACTATGGCAAACCTCTTGATTTTAACTTGCCACACGTAGAAAAATGCTACATGTTTTCCACAAAAACACTCGAGATATCAAATACGTCACAAACTGGGGGATACTCATCAGGGTATTGGTCTGGCGGTATACAGCGTGCGGCGTGCAATACGCCCGTTATAAGAAAGTGTCATGAAGTAGGACAATTAATGGCGGCAAGAAGTAACGGGTGTAAACGGATCCACTTCCTTCATAATGGAAGCATGGGTTTCTGACGGTTATACGTTACTCCATTCCTCCACCACTCAATCGTCTCCACTTCCTACGAGACCAGGGTACGGTTCAATATGACTTGTATAAATAGGCTTCACCTATTTCCACCCAGAAACAAGTTTTTGGTCAGAGAAGAACATAGTATCCAGATGTCACCAAAGAACTGATAGTTTTCATTCCACAAGCCAGTTCCACTTTCTAATACAAGTCATAAAACAAGCCACATCTTCAGAATCAACCATTCTGGTCTCGACACTCTCTTCGCTTCCCTCCCTAAGAGAAACCCTTCTCCTTCACTTTGTGACCGAAGTAAGCCTGGAACGACCATTTCTTGGTTTAGGCCAGGATTGTACAGATTGATCTCTCGAATCAGAAGTACCCCCGTGCAGTGCATTGTTTAGGGTTTAGATTCGTTTCTCATCCACATACCCAAAATTACCAAAATCAACAGAAACAATTTTCACCCATAAACAACAGTGTTAGTAAATAGTAACGGTCATAATAATTGCAAAGTAAGATAAAAATCACGCTAGGACAACGATATATGCACGCTCATATATCTCTGTCAGGGAATAAACATATTTAAACATAACAAATTTAGACAGTGCATGAATGTAAATGACAGTGCTAAGACCTACGTCCACGGAGGTTTTGGGAAATTTTTCACTATCTATTACGGTAATTACAAAGTTTAGTCAAATGACTTTAAATGGAAGGGAAAGAAAATATCACATAATAATTGCTCCTAACTATTACTTACTTTGTCTCTCCTGGATTTCTTCTCCGAGGTCAAGAATTGCCGAACCCCTTCTCCTCTGGTGGAGTTGAGTATTTATAAGATCTTAGTGTGGACCCCTTTTTATACAGTTGTCGTCCACTCTCTTGATTTGTGTGCCTGGTCCGCAGATAGTTGTCGTGTGCGTCCGATGCTTCATCAGTGTTGCACTCTTGCACTCTTCCCACGTATTATGCGTCCGTTGGCATTTAATGCGAGTAGATGGCTTATCCCACGCCTGAAAAGTTGTACTGCAGACTTGTCTTATCGATGTCAGTTGGACCAATCCTGACCATTGATTTCAAACTTATCTTTAAATGTATTAAAATGAATGTGTACTTGTTGTTGTGCAACGCGTGTGTATCATTTTCTGTACACTTTGCTTTATCGAGCTTCCACCTGTTGATTTTGGTGGACACGTGTAGGGTAGAGAATCGTCACCTGCAGATTGAAACTTTTTTAATTCTATGGGTAAATTTGACAATACCGCAGCTAGGTTTAATTCGAGTACGAATTCGTGCACACTCCTTAACGAGTGTATGTTTCACATTTCAATCTTTATCTTTGATTTAATTTAGGGAGTTATGTAACGCGGATCGTGATTCTAAACATGGAGGATAATAGGGGGCCATCAGTTAAATAATCAACTAGTCAGAAGACTATGTGAAATATACACTCGTTAGAGGAACGTGAACAGATTTGGACTCGTTTAATTCACTCTGGGGCTTTTTCTTACTTAATCGACTGAAACTACCCTAAGATTATCCACTTCGATGAAGTAGCTTGTTTTTTAGATTTGTGAAGCAATTAGTTGAAATTTATGATGAGCATCCCATTTAATTAGGTTGGTTGGATCTTGTATGCATCACATCACCTATTAAATATTATAATGATCCACGCTTGCAAGGAGAATACAGTGTTAAAGGAAGCCATAAAAAAATGGAGGTAGTTGTTTCATGATTCTTTAGGTAAAAAAAATGATGACAGATGGGATGAACAAAACGCAACATTCATTATAAGTGGTGAAGAGTCTAATTCGCAATAAATGAACATTCATTAAGATCATCTTAGAGACTTAGATCTTTTGCTCCATTGCATAAGGCAACTGGGATGAAGGAAAAGGATATAATACCAAATTAAATGTCTTAAAAGGTTGCCCAGCTGTGTTTTACCGGAAAAGATTAATTCATTTCAATATAGCGACTGGTGAACAGATCCTACTACTAATAAGCTGCTAGCTTTTTAAGCTTTCCTCTTAATATTATCACATAAAAAGACCATGGATTTCCGTTTTTGCTTTTGTATAGTACGAGTATTTTAACAAAACCTCTTGACTAGTTGAATCATCCTTAGCCTTGTACTGTTGTACTTATCAGAAGACAAGAAGTAAATAAAGCCGAACAATGGTGAGAACAGAAATCTGTTATACCGGACGTGCATAGATGCTCTTTTTGAGTTATACCTTACAGGTTAGGACCATTGCCATCACAGGATTTGGTAGGGATGGAGTTTTTAAAACCTAAGTGGGACTTCAAAACAGCAATCATTAACTTGATTTTAATAGTTCATAATTGGTCCATCAATTTTAGATCACCCTTAGTTTTTCTGGCCAAGAAACCACTGTGGGTTTCTTACGCAGATTAGATAGACTCTTGTGGTTTTGGTTTGCTCTCTCCAATCCACAGTAAATAGACACTCCGTGGTGGCTTTAATAAACAACGCCTTCTTTACTCTTTATTAGGGGTGCACATACCCTACCCATATCCGTTATTTCTACCCTACCCGCCAATGATTTAACCGTATTTTACCCTACCCGTCATTGAACGGGTAGGGTGACGGTTAGAGATTTTCTTACCCACTATTAAATGGGTAGGGTGACGGGTGAAACCCAAAATTATCCTACCCTACCCGCCTACCCGCTAATATACTCAAATGACTGAGTAACCCTCGCATTGTTTTCATCTCCTGCCTATTTTTTTTCGTAATTTTGAAACATATCAGGGGTAAAAAGTGAGGTTGGTTTTTTCGCTTCCGTATCTCTTTTCTTTTCCAAATCACAAATCGAAGAAAAGTCGAAACCCTTTCTCCCTGTTCTCAAATCAAACTCTGCTCCAAATCTAGCAGGAGAATCACTCAATTGAAATTTTCAACGAAACCCTTTCTTCTATCAATACCATCTTCATCTAAACTCGTCTTAAAACTCAGCTCCATCTCCACCTAACGAATAAAATGAGGTTTGATTTTGTTGTGAACTTGTGAGAATTTTGATTGATTTATCTACTAATTTCATAATCTGCATGTTTGATTTTCGAAAGGGAAAACAGACTATTCTGAATCATTAACTCATTCTCATGATTTTACTCGTCGTTCTGCTTCATACTTCTCCTCTCTGCACTAGAACCCTAGATTGAAAAATCCAGTTCTTCATTATTACAAATCAAAGTTAGGAATCGAAGACGAACATGACTCTCACATCAAATATGGAAAATCACTGTCACAAATCGTTCATCTAAATAACCTCGAAATCAAAACTCATGTATCAGTAGAAATCTAAAGTAACCATATCCAACGAAGTATCTTCTTTACCTCCAAACACAAGAATTTCAGGATTTCAGCTAAATTTAATCTTGAGGTTTGTCAATTTTGAGTGCAGTATGAGAGGTAAGGATTGGTTTTAAAAATTCCTCCAGCCCTAATTCAATTGGTATTTGATCAATGATTTCATTTTTTTTCAATTCATACCTTGGGTAGGTCGTAATTATTGATTGCATGTTTGAATAAGGTGTAAATGAATTATGGGTTTCTTATTTGTAAATGAATTATGGGTTTACATTGTTGAGCTGTATATCTTGTTGGATCTTAAGTGCATCTAACTAGTCAGGTCTTCATAATTGTCCTTAGTTTTGCTGATGTTGATTGACATGTATCTGGAAGTGTAAATTGAGTTGGGAAATGTTGTTACTGATGTTGTTTTTTGTGTGAATATGAAGGTTGAAACAATTGTTGTTACACGATCTGACGGAAGATTGGAATTAGGTAGAATTGGAGCACTTTTAACCAAGCTTTGCAACATGGTTGAGATTGCAGAAGAGATGCCAACAAGACCTCCAGTGAATCGAAGGGCTAGTATGTTGCATCTCCGCCACCTCCACCTCCACATCCACAATCTTCTCAACCAAAGGTGAGCGGAAGTAAGAAACGGAAGAGGACATCTTCGGTATGGAGGCATTTTGTGACAAGTTTTAACGCAAATGGGATTGAATGGGCGAAGTCTAACTATTGTGAAGGTGGTTAGTATAAGGTTGGTGGTAAGGACTATGTCCCTTGCTCCTGAAAAGTATGTCTGGCTAATGCGCGAGTCCTAGTTCAGTTTCTACAGGTATTTTACGTTTCTTTTTCAGTCATTTTAGAACTGACTCCCTTCAGTTGAGTTTGGTGCTTATATTTGTGGTGAAAGTAGACTTGTTGTGAAAATAACTTTCCAGTTGTAGACTTGTTGTTGCTCATCGTTCTCATTTCGTTGAGTGAAATTAGGAATACTTGTTTAAGGGTCTGAGTACTAACAATAAGTTCAAACCTTATAAATCTCGTGGTTAAAACTGATTCTCCCTTGCTGAATCTGAACACCAGAAATCCACGGTTAGTGGTTTCTACTTTTGGTGGCATCAAGGTACTGGCAGGTTCATGAAGTAGTCAGTATCTTTTCTCCACCCAAAGAGGAGTTACTGGTAATATGAGAAATGGTAACAGGATCATAGAATTGGTCAGCCAGCCCCAATAGAGATCATTGAGGTTGTTTAAACAATCTTACGTTTGTGTTCAACTGTTTGTAGTAATATACAGTATGTACTAATGTCTTTTGAACCTCGTTCTCTTTTTATGTACTAATATCAACTGCATTGTTGATATGTTACGACTCTTAATTAATCTTTGTTAATCAGCTTTGATATGCAGCGTATAAGGAGATTTTGATGTTGATTGGCTTTATCTGTTGTTATGCAGTTTTATTTGGTGATTTTAGTATGTACTCCAACTCCATCATTGTAGATGATGATTGCAGAAGAAGGTCATATGAAGAGCTTTTGATGATGATACTCTTATATGAAGAACAAGGTTACATGATTTTGAAAAAAATAGAACTTTTGATCTTGAGACTACAAATGGCTTTTTGCCTAACAAGACGCTTTTGTTTGTTCATTTTTCCCTTGTTAGATTGGCAGTACCATTAGATAAGCTGGCTCTTATTTGCTGTGTTGTTACAAGATTTTGTTTTGTTTTTTAGGAAGTATTTTTTGTATACACAATATTAACCAGAACATAGGAAACTAAAAAAAAAACAAAAAAAAAAACGGGTATACCCGCCATCCTATCCTACCCGACCCGCTAATTAATGGGTCGGGTAAGATCTTACCCGTTTAATGGCGGGTAGGGTGGCGGGTAAAAAATTTCTTACCCGCCAGTAAGCGGGTAGGGTGGCGAAATAGGCAATATCCTACACACCCTACCCGTTGTGCAGCCCTACTCTTTACCCATCATCTATTAACTGAAATTAAAACGGAAATTGGGTGCAAAAGAAGTATAAGTGAATCGTGCAGCTGGTTTATGCTGCAAGAGAAGTAAGTGATCAGAACAGTAAAGGCTTCATATTCAAAGAAAAAGGCATATACACATCTCCTAGAGTGGTTCTATGCTCATTTAGTAACAAGAATTTGTTTGCCGGACGGTTCATTGTTCCACACCGAAGTAACTGGGTACAAAAGACTTAAAGCAGGATGCACTTATTATCTCGATTATTTTTGATGACACCAAAAGTTCATAAAAGAAAATGAAACAAATACTCAAAAGTAAACACATTACACAGTAGAGTAATTTTATTGTTACTCTTTAACACAGTAGAGAAAATGATACAACCACCTTATTGATTGGGATCTTTGCTAACTCTTCCAGTTTACCCCTTAACCTGAATCTCAAATTTTTTCCCGGCGATCTCAATCTCAACCTTAGCTCCAGTTTTATTAAGCTCAACCTCAACCTCCTTCCCGGCATACTCAACCTCAACCTCATCTCCATCTTTGTTTAGCTCAGCCTCAACTTCATTCCCTGCATGCTCAATATCATACTCCATTCCTCCATTCTCAAGACATTTTTTCTTGATCGACGATCCACCACTACTCTTCTTTAACACTTGCTTCTCCGACACTAATGACAACAACAGTGAACATATAATTTTGAGTGATTAAAAGGTGCACGTAAAATGTATTAGTCAAGCATAAACTAAAATTCGACTGCACAAAAACTTACGTGTTTTTTCAGGCATGTCCTTACACGCACAACAACAAAGAGAAGAGACCTCAGAAGAGATGAGAAGAACAACAGCAAAAACAAGTCCCAACAAAATGAATTTCCGGCTAATCGCACCCATTTCAAAGTTTCTGCGTACTAAAGCAAATGCACTGATATTGAAAGGACACTGCGAAATACTAATCCACCAAGTTCACTCAACAAGAGAAGAGTGAGGGAAGTGGTGTGATTTTAGGCTCAATTTATAGAGCAAAGAAGAAGAAAATTGACCTTCAAGCTGCAATGATGTAGCCAAGGGGCAATCAATGAGCCTTTTAACAGTTACGACCCCTGTCTTATTTTCACCCCCGTCTCTGGCTCTCTGCTTATTCTCTACCCCTCTTATATTTTAACACATTCACTGCATTTATCTACCTCACTTAAACCCTTCAATTTTCATCGTTTGTATCTATAGAAGTTTACGCCTTACCTAACCTGGATTCAGAATTTAAACTGAGTCTTGGTGGCAATTGATTAGCACACTCTCGTTGAAGATAGAACGTACTGTCACAGGCTTAAACACTCACTTGATAACCACACATTAGTCCCTTTAACTCCTAGTTCATTTAAGCATATATAAAGGGAAATCACTCCTTCTCTTTTCTTTAAGGTCATTTTCCTGTATTTTCATTTTGATTTGGAATATAGTTATAAGCCTAGTTAGCAATTCGGCTTGCAGCGAAAATTGGGACTGGTAAAAAATGCACGCATTAATCGGCTAAGTGAAAAGCAAATCCGGTCAACTATGTGGTCAAATATGTGGAATGCGGAATATTTGAGAATATTCGAGTTCACAACATTTTGTTTGGAAAATTAGCACCCCGAGCGCAGCGGAACACAGGATCACAAAGGGCAATTGGTGATTTGAATAAAAACATGGGATAAATAATAAGAGAGACAGAAGATAAACAAGAACCCACAACCACAACACAAGATATCCGTGGTTCACCTCTACAGGCTACATCCACGGCCAACACCACCAGAAAAACTTCTATTAAATCAAAGACCATTACATGCCCTTTCCGCAACAAGACAAAACCAAAGAGTTAACAAGACATACCCGAGAACAGCATTGAAGAAACCATAGAAACCAACTCTCTAATCATTCCTCAAACCAACCTTATGTCTTCTCTTCTACACCGTCTTCACAGTTGCTAGTAACAGAGGAGAAACATGGAAACACTAGAAACTTGGTTTAGGGCAAAGCCCTAAACCCTAAACACTAGAACACCAAAATCCCCTCTCTACAAGTTTTTCTCTCACACCGATATTGACCTTCACGGTAGCACACGATCCTCCCAACAAAGAGACCAAAATCCTAAGCACAAGGATTTACCACTCTTTTAGGTTGGATTATCTTCTAGCCTACAATTCTAGTCATATATAGAGAGAAACAAACTTGGCCCTTAAGAAACTTTACTTTGGAAACAAGTTTCCCTAACGTGGCCCTTAAATTCCTAAACTTTAGGAATAAGTTTACTTAAGGTAGCAGTTTACCAAAACTTCAACCTTGACCACCGTCTCAAAAACAACAATTTTCCACCTCGTATCATGCTTTCAAGCATGAGACGATCACATGAAATCACCACCGTCTTTCACCGGAGTTATTCACTATTTCTATATACCTTTAGGATTACTTTTGAAGCTCAGACACGAACTTCCATCTTTATAGAACCATCTCTTCGACCAAAATACCATGACGTTGATAAAAGTCTTCAAACCATCTTCTTCAGAAGAACACTTGTGAAACTGGCCACGTTTCACAAACACCATGAAAATCTTCAACCGCCATCAATGAATCCTTGCACAGACTCCACCATTGATCAACAAGAGAACCATCCAGAAGAATCACCATTAGCTCCTCCTAACCAGTAAGTTAATTACATATTGAACTCTAATCCAGAAAGGAAGAATTAGCTTAAATATCATACTCCAACACATGTCATGATTACCGTGTATCTGAAACAAACCATCAGACATCTCCACTATGATTAACAGGCTTAATCCTTTAAGCGATTCTCAAAGCCATCACCAATCCGACATACTCTTTACCACCATCACACTCAACATACTCGCTTAAAATATGTACCATGTGAATGCCTATATCACCGTGGTACATGCTTTCGAGATCGGGAACATTCTTGATATTACGTGCAAGCCATCAAGAATACTTTAACATATATTTAACAACATAAATATATAACATCTCTTGCATAACTTCGAAGAATTGCTGGTCCATCTTCTACATGAGACCTCACAGTCTCATGTAAAGAATTTGTTTATATAATGGAATAATACAACTAAAAAAAAATAAACTCCCCGATGTGGGACTAAAAAATTTCGTTCACAATAGAAAACAATAAGTTATTATTTTTCTTAAAAACTTTAAAAATCAATTTTCTATTAATTGTTTTCCAACAATCCCCCACATGAATGAAAACCTCAATAAAATATGAAAAACACAGATAAATCTTGGTAAATCAACATCCCAATCCCACGACCGAACTGACTGAACAGACAGACGGACCGTGCATGTAGAAGTCATACTAGCCATTCCAACGTCCACTCTCTCACACTAAATTGTGTTGACTTCATGATCATACTATGGATTGCAAAATCATATAGTATGGAGAGCTTTCATCTTTAGTTCCTCACAAGTGAGGCTAAAGGTTCCTTTCACTAAAGTGAAAATGCATGAACTAGTGAACCCTTATTGACCCTTAGGTCCTAAGTTCTAGTAATACCAAAACCATAAAAACGAAAATCACATAAAAAACATAGGAAATACCATTTTAGGCAGAGGTGTCCATGAGGTCTTGAACCTTTGTTTAGTGAGATATTACCGGAATTACTTGCTAGAGACAGTGAACGCGATGTCTTGAACTGCTAGCGTTTGATGTAATTCGTGATAACAACCACAGATGATATCTCCAAGGTTGCTTCCAAGCTCGTGCCGTTTTGTCCAATTTGGTCCTGGACATATATCTTGTTTCTCAGAATGCTCTAGAGAATCAAATCTCATATTCTCATAGGAAGAGGCCCCACTTCCTCATTCAGATAGGTCAGTTTCCATAAAGAGTGTTACTGCTACACCCCACTTCAATCTTAAATTGAAACTATCAAACTCATTAAGACTTCTTAAAAGTCATCCTTCACACGGTCATACTATCACGTCTACACCATAGGGAAGGGATAGAGAATAAATTCTCTGATAGTGTTTACCTTTACCCACTACAAATTAGTTGTCTCATTCGAAACCTTGATATTGGGATCTTCAGTCAGCAAGGTTGAGTATCCTTTATGGCAGGTTTAATTTATGAGCTTAAGCCCGATCCCCCTCGATGCATTTATATCTATCTCTTTGGACAAACCTTTCATCAAAGGTTGCGCGATATTCTCCTTGGAATTTATCCAATCAATGGAAATAACGCCGATTGAGATTAGTTATTTTTAGCTTTAGCTATTATAGCTTGGGTAACACAGATTATAGATATAGTTGGCACAAGCCTATGCCAGAGAGGAATGTCTTCTAGAAAGCATCTGAGGCACTCGGCCCCTCTCGTACTTTATCTAACACAATACTCTCAGATTCCATAATGAATGAACAATATATGTTTATTTGGAAATCATCCAAAAACAAACCCTCCCGCTAGAGTGTAAACATATTCACTCATAGACTTAAACACCTCTGAGTCAACTATCCAGTTCGCATCACAAAATCCCTCAAGGACAGCAAGATACCTTTTATAAATCAAACAAAAGATCATAAAGTATTTTAGGTACCATAATACTCTACTCAGTGCATCCGAATGCTCTTGCTCTGGAATACAATTATATCTACTTAACTTACTCATAATAAAGGAAATGTCTGGACTCTTACAGTTCATTAAATTCATCAGACATCCTATAACTCTTGAGTATTCAAGTTAATATACTCCATTACCCTTATTTTTCTCGAGTATACAAGCATAATTGTATGGAGTACAAGCAGGCTTACAATCAGACTGATTGTATCTCTTAAGCATAAATTTAACATAATGAGAATGACTAAGACTATAAATGTTAGATTATCTTCTAATCATCATCCCTAAGACTACATCAACAGGGCCTAAGTCTTTCAAGTCAACGTTCTCATTCAGCGTATGTTTTTAGTGGAATTAATCACATCTATGTTTGTATCAAGCATATCATCAACATACAAGCATACAATCACACAGGCATCCTTAACAAGTTACTTGTAAATATACTTGTCAAATTCATTAACTTAAATCCACTACTCATAATCACATGATCAAATTTTCCATGTCACTGTTTACGTGCTTATTTGAACTTACAAACTTTTTCTTCACAACCTTTCACTATAAAGTCCTCAGGTTGATATATGTAAATTTATTTACCTAATTCACGGTTTTAGAAAAGTTGTCTTAACATCCATCTGATGTATCTCTAAGTTCTTTATGGCAGCAATAGCAATTACCGTCTCAACGGAAGTAATTCTCGTCACAGGTGAATAAGAATCAAGGAAATCTAAACCTTCTTTTAGTTTATAGCCTTTAGCTATCAACCTAGCCTCATATTTTTCCACAGTTCCATTTACCTTACGTTTCCTCTTAAAGACTCATTTACATTCCATGGTCAAGTCTGGTTCCGACGGACTGAGTCCATTTCACTAAATGAAGCTTCTTACCAGAATGGGGTTTCAGTAGATGTGAAGTACTGAGTCCAATAAGTCTTATGCTCTCAGTATAAATTATCTGTACCTATCTAACTACTAAGCAAGAGAGGAGAACATGATCCATGAGAATCTTTACTTGACAAGCTAAGATGTTATGTATGCTCTTAGAGAAATATCTAATCATACAAATTGATATGGTAAACTTAAATTCTGGCATGAATTAAACAAAGTATTCAATTTAAGTCACTATCTTTCAAGTAATGATACTAAAAAGACTTCCTCTTGTACAAAACTGAAGAAAGGATAAAATTCATATTTCACCCTCCTAGTTTGAGTTCTAGTTCGTGAACAGAGTCCTTAACCCTAAGAATTCGCTTGCTTCCGAAACTCTAGACGGTTTTCTATCCTTCCTTTTCTAAGTCTCACACTATTTTTGGAACTCTCCAAAATATTGCACGCGGAATGATTTTTACATGTGTCTTATAAACACAAATTCATGTTCGTAAGAACTATGGAGCCTCCAAGCAGGATCTCTTCTAGTGAGACCTATACTCCTATTGCTGTTAACACAACCATGAAGGAAGATGAGAAGTCTTACCCTAAGGAGAAAGATATATTCTTTAAAAGGAAGAAGAGGAATATGAAGAAGCCTAGAGCAAATTGCTCCAATCAACAAAGATTTGAAACCATTCTTAAAAAACTTAAGAAGACTAAGATGGAAGTGTGGGGAATTAAAGACATTCTGCAAAAATCGCTCGAGATTTAAGAAGCACTTGCCAAACAACAACCTAATAGGTTTGAGGGAATAAACATTCTTATTCATAAACCCTATGTTCCAACGCCGGTTTTTATCGATGATTATTTTTCTCACGAATATAATGTATTTTGGTGTCTCTATCACTAAGACCGCTATTTTTAACTTCTTTATTCGTAACTGGTGAGAAGAGAGAAAAATATTGGATACAAATTTACTTTGTTCGTAACTAACGAGTAAGTTTCTTAATGTCCCGAGAAAAAATACTTCTCTTGTAATTAAAGAATGTCGCTCTTCTAAGGGAGTGACATTAAATGGGGCAGAGTTCAATTTGAACTAGTGTTTAATTATCGTGTAATTTTAGGGAGTGCGACTGCGAAATTATAGGAGATGCTTGTACCTATATATGTCCTTGATGAAGACGCTAATTTTTCTTGGTTAAATCATCCAAATAAAAGCTGGTATGTGTGCTCTAGTCTTGATAACTCTTTTGTTTTGATTCATTACGGCCCTTGTTTTTCGCCTTTCCTAATATTGTGATAAAAAGGGGGAGAATTATTTAGTATTCTACTATAAAAAAAAACCTAGATTTGATAGAGCAAGATAACCTTAGTCTTTTCTAGGTGATCTTTTGAGGAAGATTCAATTAGCTAGGGTTTACGGTTCCATAACCTAATTGTTGGAGAATATCTTCTAAAAAGAATTAACGTTCTGCTAGAGGATTTTCAAGAGCATATTCTAAAGAGAATTGGGTTCTGCTAGAAGATTTACAAGAGAATTTCCTAAGGAGAATTGATGTTTTGTTAGGAGTTCTACGGGTGCACGAATACAACTGAAGCGGGTATTACATCTAGTCCGAAATCTGGTAGTAGGTAATTGGTGTAACAACTGAAAAACTGGGGGTGCAACAACCACACCCAACAATTCGATTAGAAATCTGTATGGACAAACTCCAATATACTTTCTAGAGAATCAACTATACAGTCAGACTCAATCTAGATAAAAGTATACCAAAGAGTTTATATCTCAATCTCTCGATTTGATCTTTACTCAAGAAAATAGAAATCTGCGAGTCTTTATCAAACAAAGATAACTTGGATGGTACCAAAGACCAATATCCAAGTGTCAATCAATTCAAATCAAAGATATGACAATTAAGCGCAAGTTCAAAAGAACTCTCCCCCATTAAATGTCATTCCCGAAAGAACAACAAGAGCGACCTTAATTTCGAAAGAAAAGAAGGATTTCTTTGGAAATAACAAATCACATACAAGTATGAATTTTGAATCCAAAAAGTTCAATTAAATTAACCACAAGAGAACCCATGATTAATTTAATCGACAAATGCTCAAACATAAGTGAACTTATGGAGACTTAAAAGATACAATTAGATTAATCACAAGAGAACCCATAATTAATCTAATTGAAATACACAACCAAATTAATCACAAAAATAATCAATTTAATTGGTCATGCTCGACATAAGAAAACTTACGGAGCAACAACTAAATAACCAAACAAGATGATTAACTTAGTTGAAAATGCTCGACATAAAGTACCTTACGGAACAACAACATAGCTAATAAAAAATAATCAACTTGGTTGTTTAATGCTCAACATAAGACACTTTACGGAGCCTCACAGTAATACATAAAGTATGGATCAGGGAAGATCAATTATTGCGGAATACACAAGGATTCATTCTATTTTCCATCACCATTCGCATAATGACATACAATAGACATAATCCTTGCAAACAAAAGATTTTAACCTATCTTCCATCAAAGATTGACAGTATAGGTTTAACTTTTGTATTTGTCAAAATTCCATTCATTCTTTTATCAATACATTCATATCGACATACGAAAGACTTTATTTTTGACAAGATATGGGACGGTCAAGTTCACGGACGTAAACACACATATCCCATAACAATATTGCAATATATAAAACCATAAAGATTAATACTGCAAAAATCATCTTCCAAACAAGTTTAGAATTTAAACCAGTAAATCTAAAAACATGAAGTTGAAAACGTTGGATATATCTATGTGTAATCACAATAATGGCTATTCCAAACTCTAGTTATTCTTCTAATAAAAACAGAAAATAGAAGATTTACTAGGAAATAAGACCTTTGAAGAATTCTTTATCATCCCCGAACTCCTTGTCGTCAACAGCCATTGGGACATAAGGTTCATTAAGGTAGGAGTTTATATCAATAAACCTTCTCGGATGATGTTGTCGAACCAGGGCTTTCTGAATATCATAAGTTTTATACACAAAAGCCTTTATTTGTTGAATCTCCTTTCGCATCTCCTTCAACTCTTCAAGAACACCAGAAAACTTCTGAGAGTTTGAAGGAACGGCTCTAGGCTTCCTCACATTCCTTCTTTTTCTTTTCAAGGTAGGAGATAACGGAGATTTTTCTTTTTCCTTCATGATTGATGGCTTAACCACATTAACATCTTTTCCATCAGAAGACATCATGCTTGGAGTATCCATAATGTATGGGTTTGTGAGAGGAAATCACAAGTTGAACTCAATAAGTAGTCTTGAGATAAAAAGAAATTTTGAGGAAGGAAAAAGGAATGTAGGGTTTCGAAACCTTTAAAAAGGTTCGTACACGTCCAACTCACAACCCTATAAAGAGTCGAATTTTTGATAATAACTCTCCTTTGTTGATAGATAGGAAAGAATGAAAAAACTAATAAAAAGAACGAAAAACTTTTTTTAAAGCCTGAGAGGTACAAAACCATTGTCTCTTTTGATCAAGCACTTGAGACAATTGAAAAAGTGGGGGTACATAAACCACACCCAATAATTAGATTACCAATCTGTATGGACAAACTCCAATATACTTTCTAGAGAATCAACTAGACAGTCATACTCAATCTAGATAAAAGTATATCAAAGAGTTTATATCTCAATCTCTCGATTTGATCTTTACTCAAGCAAATAGAAATATGCGAGTCTTTATCAAAGAGAGATAACTTGGATGGTACCAAAGACCAATATCCAAGTGTCAATCAATTCAAATCAACAACCAAAAGGTCGGATATTCTAATTGATTGAAGAACGCACAACCTGTGATATTTCAATTATATAACAAAATATAATGCGTAAAAGAAATAACACAGACACCAGAATTTTGTTAACGAGGAAACCGCAAATGCAGAAAAACCCCGGGACCTAGTCCAGATTGAACACACACTGTGTTAAGCCGCTACAGACACTAGCCTACTCCAAATTAACTTCGGTATGGACTGTAGTTGAACCCCAATCAATCTAACACTAATCCAAGGTACAGTTATGCTCCTACGCCTCTGATCCCAGCAGGATGCTACGTACTTGATTCCCTTAGCTGATCTCACCCACAACTAAGAGTTGCTACGACCTAAAGTCGAAGACTTTAATAAACAAATTTGTATCACATAGAAAAGTCTACGGTAATAGATAAATCCGTCTCCCACGAATATACCTACGAGTTTTGTTCCGTCTTTTGATAAATCAAGGTGAACAGGAACCAATCAATAAACCGGTTTTATATTCCCGAAGAACATCCTAGTATTATTGATCACCTCACAATAATCTTAATCGACGCAGTGAAAATAGATATTATGGAATCACAAACGATGAGACGAAGTGTTTGTGATTAATTTTCTATCTTGCTTATCTGAGACATAAAATCTCGAGCCAATTATTACAATCATACTCGTAACGATAGAAGATGAAAGATCAGATCACACAACTACAAGAAAAGTTGTATCGGTCTGACTTCACAATCCCAATGAAGTCTTTAAGTCGTTAACCTGGTTTAGAAGAAGAAACCAAAGGTTAAAGGAGAATCGACTCTAGCTATGCAACTAGTATCACACGTAAGGTGTGGGGATTAGGTTTCCCAGTTGCTAGAGTTCTCCCTTATATAGTTTTCAATTCAGGGTTTGCAATCAATGTTAGCTTGGTAACAAAGCATTCAATATTCACTATTAGATGAAAAGCTGATTAGATTCAAGCTAATATTTCTCAACCGTTGGATCGAAAACTTATCTTGTTACACACAAATGAAATGTCGAATTTTGGGTTTACGAACCGTTCCCAAACATTAACATTTGTTGGTTCAACAATAGTTAACCAAATGGTTAGATGATTACTTTCATATCAACCATATTCTTCTTCACCATAACTAGTTCAAATGACTCAAATGAACTACTTAGAGAGTTATTCAATTGCTTAGATCTTATGTAACTACACAAGACACAATCGAAGAAAAAACGGTTTGATTCACTCGAATCGGTTCAAGAACTTTATAGCCACGGTTTGCAAAAGCATTCCTTAGTTTAAATAAACATGAGTTCAAGAACAACCGGTTTTAGATATAACCTGCTCAAGTTCGCAGACTGGGTTCGCGGACTTAAGCTCATGGAAGGAGTTCACAAACTCCAGCAGAAATTCTCGGGTCGAGAACTTCCGCCAGTTCGCGGACTGAGTTCGCGTACTTGGCTCACGCCACTTCCATTTCTCTTGATCAACAAAGTTCGCAAACTTTGGTTCAAGGAATAAGGACTTATACATATATGTGTTTCCACAACAATGCTTATATCCTACCAATGGTTATGCAATCTAAACTCTCATCTCAATCATTGAAACATTCTCAGAGGACGGATATAGCCGTTATTCACAGACCATTTTTCGTCAGAGCAATTTTCAAAGTGATTGAAACATAACATGATTTTCGTCACTAGGTAAAGATGAATTCGGCTAAAGAGAAAGCTTACCAACACATATTTCGAGAAATAGATAGGCGAGATAAACTCGGCTCGAAATAGCAAATGTGCATAATGAAAGTCTATATATCAAAACGACTTTTGTCTCAAGAGTAGGAGATAGAATAGATAGACTTTTGAGTGACAAATAAGTTCAAGTCTCCACATACATTTTAGTCGATGAAGATCCACCAGTTCCTTGAGTAGTCCTTCGTCTTGTATGATGATTTCCATGGAGTTCTTGATCTCAACTACACTTTCTATCCTAGTCAGAGACCTTTAGCTATGTAGACTAGAAATCAAGACTTATAGTTTTGATCACTAACATTGACAAACATGCTTGAGATAGCAACCCACGCGAGTTCAACCGAGCAATGCTCTAACAACAACTTAAATTAGTGAGTGTTCAATATGGACTAGGTCCCGAGATTTTTTCTATAAGATTGTAGTTTTCCTCGTTAACAAAAATCTTTGGTGTTCGTGTTATCTTTTTTACGCATTATATTGTTTTATCTTTATAATTGAAATATCATAGGTTATACGTATCTAAACCTAAATAGTATTATGTCAACTGTAAAGAACCTACACCACTTGTTCTTGTTGAATTCGTATCTTGAAATATAGATTACAAGCACTTATTCTTGTTGGAATTGGGTTCATGATCAGTTCCGGTACATACTAGGTTTACCTTGTTAAAAACAATCTTAAATGCAGTTTCGTAACCAAACGTATAGATTATACAAGGATTTTCTATATAGGTTCCCTAATGAAAAAGTTGGGTGTATTTGGTATCAACCGCATTTTCAAATAATTGCATCTTAGAATGCAATAAAGGATTTGTCACATGCGTTGCTTGATATCTATCATCATACTCTAGATATACGATGAGGTCTGCATATTTGTTCTGACGAAGCGAATCAGGTTTTTCGAGTCTGTTCAAAGTACACTATGGCCCTTTGTCTATTTGGCATTGTTTTGTTTACCATCAGCATGGCCCATATTTTTGCCATCCTTGCAGTGGTAATCTCTATAGGCCTATTTAATATACTTGATCTAAACTGAGTATAATTTTTTTTTATTTCTTTATAGTGTGTTTGGCTGCAAATTCATAATTCTGAGGATATATAATTCCATAGGATTACAAATATCGGGAATTATGTAAATTCCTCGTGTGTTTGGCAACTATGTGAAAAGTTCATAGAATTCTAAGAATTTCCTTATTTTGAATCCCGCGTGCTGTTTGGAGACCGTTTAGAAGGAGAATAAGAGCAACTTCAGTGATGCGATCATAACAAAAGATAAGGACAAAAAAAACGACCAAATTTAAGTTTAGTCCGTGGTGTTACACTAGGATGTAAGAGTAAATTTGGTCGCTAGGAAAAAGTATACACCAGGATCACATTATATGCCGCCCCATCACCAGGATCACATTATATGCCCGCCCCATCACAAGATCACATTATATGCACGCCCCATCAGCCATCAGGCGAACTTTATATGTACGCCTCATGAGGATCACATTATATGCCCGTCCCATCACCAGGATCACATTATATGCATGCCTCATCAACAAGATCACATTATATACCCGCCCGGTGACAAACAAACATTATACGTTCGCTCGACTATAATAGTTTTGGTCTTGGTCCCAGACCAAATATAGTCTGGAATTTGGTTTTGGTCCGGCTTTTAGTCTTTACTCTGTCCCGCTGTGTCTCGTCTCTGGACCATAGTTATAGGTTTGATCGTCCACTGTGGACGCTCTAAGTGACTTTTAGGGTTAAAATAAAGTGTGTCCAGAAGTCCCGCCTAATTCCTAATTTCCTCCAACAACTCTTGGGAAACCAAATATGTCAAGGGAATTGTAATTCCTCCAAATCTCTGAACCCATGAATCCCATCTTTGAAATTCTATATCCAAACCCATCATTAATCTAATTCCCATGATTGCTAGTAGGGGTACCAATATAATTGGGGGTGTACCAGCCTAAATATATTGGACTTTTTATTTATATAGGTATACTTTGAAAAACCCTCAAGCAAATTAGTACTCCATATGTAAGCGATATTGTAGTGGATGACGGTTGTCATTGAACATTTCACACACTTGATAAAACTTTATCTTGTTCTTACGTGGTTGTGCTAGGCTGTCAGAATCGTCGTTAACGGGTCTCTCCAAATGAACCCACTCCGGCATATCTGCATGGCCTCAATCTGCCCCATTTGTGGTTATCTGCTTTTGATCGGCAAAGTAGATCTTTAATTAATAAAAACTAAATGTGGGTATAAGAAAATTGAGCCGCCCCCAGAACAAAGCAAAGCAAAGAAAAGAGAAAGAAGCTAAAGTGATGATAATACGAAGAATAAGAAAGTGAAGGAATTAGCTTTTCTCCGTGACTTGCTCCTCAACACCACACAGGTTCTTAAGTTCTTTTGCTTTATACTGTGCACCCCCACATGATTTTTGTGTCGATTCTTTACACCCTCTTACAAGTTACAACAGCATTCGATTTTCAAGGACAAACTTCCGTAGGAACTTAACAGTGGCCGGCGAAATGAAAATAGTATTTGTTTGATGTCGGTATAATATTTGTTTTTTCATGTAATTTAGTGTCGAAAATAGTGTCATATCCAACGTGCATTGATGCTGTTTCTTGGATTGTAATTGTATACATTATAATGCCGACCTTTCTCGGATAGGGTCCATTGTCAGAGCACGGCCAAGATATCACTGTGGATTTTGTACAAAGTCTGGCAGATAAGACTCTTGTGGTCTTGGTTGGCATCTCAATAACTATGTCTCCACTCATCGGTAAATAGATCTTGGTGGTGGTGGCTTTAATTCCCCGCCATCCACTCTTATACCTAAACATAAAAACTAAACAGCAAGGCCTTCTTTATCAAGATTGCTAATAAGGGGAAGGGTTTGATTGGGGTGTACCAAAAATACATATAGGACAAAATAACTATTGTCTTTGGGTTGGTACACCCCCAGCGAATTGATACCCCGTTAGCAGACTTGTTCTTTATTCATGAATGGAACTTGCAGGTTTCTGCTGCAAGAATTTCTTTGCCGGTTCACTGTTTCACTTCACACTTGAAAGACTGGCGACAAGGGATTCAAAACAGGATACTCTTATTATCTCCATTTTTTTTTCTTGATTACACCAAAATTACACAAAGAAAATGAAACAAATACTGAAATAAATCAACTATCACACAGTAGAGTAATTTCATTGTTACTCTTTAACAAGATGATTACAGAAAATGGCGGACAACACTTATGGATAGGGATCTTGGTTATCTCCTCCACTTTTAACCCTTAAGTAGAATCTCAAACTTTTTCCCGGCGATCTCAACCTCAAACTTAGCTGCATTTTTGTTAAGCTCAACCTCGACCTCTTTCCCGGCAAACTCAACCTCAACTTCAGCTCCAGTTTTGTTTAGCTCAACCTCAACTTCATTCCCTGCATGCTCAATATCATACTCGATTCCTCCATTAGGAAGTGATTTCTTCTTGATCGACGATCCACCACTAGTCTTCTTCAACACTTGCTCCTGTGACACTGATCACAATAACAACGAACATACATTTTTTAGTGATTAAAGTGAATGTAAAATGAATTAGTCAAGCATAAACTAAAATTCGATTGCAGAAAAACTTACGTGTGTTTTGAGGAATGTCCTTAACAGCTAAGACCTCAGAAGAGATGAGAACAACAAAAGCAACAAGAAGTCCCAACACAATGAAGTTCCTGTTAATCGCACCCATTTCAAAGTTCTTGTGTACTAATGCAAATGCTTAAAGGACACTGCTAGATAATAGTTACTGAAGAAGAGAGTACTTGAAGATGAGAATGAGGAAAGTGATGTGATTTTAGGCTCAATTTATAGAGCAAAGAAGAAGAAAATTCACCTACAAGCTGCTGCAATGATGCCAGGGGCAATCAGTGAACCTTTAACAGTGACGCCCCCACTGAGCATAATAATGTGTCAGTAAAGTGTCGGACAAATGCGCAGGACATGGTCCAAATTGATATTGTCGATCTTTTCTTATTCAAGAAGAGCAATGATACACAGCATGATTCAGTCCCGTGATGTGCACCGACAGGGATCTGACGGCCTAAATATCACCCTCTCTATATTGGAATAGGAGTGGGGCATGAGTGAACCCCACCCCTTCTCACACGGTGCACAATTCACAGTCCATCAATCATTTTCGATTCAAGAAAGGTAAAATATCCAAAACTATTTTTAGTTTATGTAGCAGCCACTGGTCCAGTAGCTTTTCATATCAGATTATAAAATTTTAGCTTGCAGCTCTTCAGTTTTGCAATTCTCTTTAGGCTTTTGGCCAACTTGAAATGCCATAACTTCTGGTACATAGTGGTATTTTAAGTTTTGATGCAGATTAATTTTGACCTACATCAGTTACTCGAATAGGTCTAATTAAGTTTGGTAGTCTCCATGTGAGGTGAGGCTTCAACTTTTGCGGAAGACTGAAGAATATCGGTCCAAGCCACAAGATCCCGTAGTAATTTTGGAGTTGTGGAAGGGGTGAAATGGTCTTTCACGGTGGGAGAGATAGGTCCCCAGAGGAGCTAATTTTTAAAGATTAGAGGGTGATTTGTCTTTGGTGCTCCAGCATTCGGAGATTATTCCCTTTAACCAATTTAGTTTAATCAGGAGGTGACTGTTTGATGTAGTGGCCAGTGGGAATTTTGGTCTTTAGGGTCTGCTTGGTATATATAATTAGCCATTGCCTTATCCTGTATATGTATAATATCAATCATTACTTTTTGCTTTATCGGTTTAATGCAACTTTATCTTTAATACAAAATAATATTAACCCGTGCCCCGTGGTAATAAGTAACAACAGTTAAACTATTGTACCTGTTGGAATAAAGTTACTTACCCAACACTTCTCTTCTAGAAGATCAGCCGGGATTATATTTTTTGAAACAGAACTTCATTGAAAATAAAGTTAAGTACATAACTTCAGGCTAACAACATCATCCCTACGGCTTTATTCATATTTTCATGATATTGTGCAAAATATTAAAAGAAGCTCTATGCTTTCTGGCTCTGTTAGATATTTTATAAGCTACATTGTTATCTGACATGTTTACATAACTTGTAGAAGTTCCTACATTAGTAGCTAAAAGATGCTTTATTCATTTACAATTCCCTGGTTCATCCAATGTACATGAGGCATAGCATCATTGATAGAAGATACTGCATTTTGATAATTTGATTCAAGAAATATGTTTGCAGATTGTATACTCTTGGCCCAAATTACTGCTTCCTTTATGGCCAATCATTCTGCCTGTTCCGGTTATAGTCCTCTGTTAGAGCATAGCTCGGTTGAACCCACCAAGCGTTGGTATGTCAAGTTTGGTTGTCATATTTTAGTGAATCAAAACTCATGTTAAGAGTCGCTTGATTATGTACTAGAGTCAACTTCGTATAGGTTAGCTAGAAAGTATTAGGATATGAGACTTTACAAGTATTGCGAAGACTTGAAGATGTGAAGAAGCAAGGAGATATAACGACAACAATCATCCTTCCACTTGAGGTTTGTGATATTTGACTTGAACTGTTTCATTCCCTAGCGTATCTTTCAAGTCGTGCATATTGAAAACAAAACTGCGAAGCATATTTGAACTCTAGATAAACATAGTATTAAGGAATACAATACGAGGTTTATTGCTTAACCATTAAACTTCGTAGATAAGACATCGCCATAATCATTTGAATGCTATTGTGATTATGTATGGGTATGAGGTGAGGATTTCATCCTAGTGAACAATTTTTTACATGTGTTCTAAGGAAGTAAGTTCCTAAACTTGTTTGTGAATCGAAAAGGAAATCGCCAGGCGTTATTGGTTTTGTTATTCATTACATATCTTATTGTTGATGGTGGTTTTTAGCTTAGGGTTAAAATTGTAAAACCTTGCATCTGATGTGACGTCACTCTGTAAGGAAACGAAGCCATGAGTGTTAACCTCTCCACTGGCATATTTATTGAGCCGTTCAATATATTTACATGAAATTTATCCAGACTGGTGCATGTAGCAACCATCCCAGATGTTCTGTAAATTTCGGCGCCTTGCCTATATTACTTATTAATATAAGATTCACTGAGTACTTTTCCTGTGCTATGTTCCCCGACAGAACTCTTAATATCGGTATGGCATGACGGATTTGTGTTCACTCGCAGCAAAGTAGCACGGACCTCCAAGTACCAAGGTTAAGGCCCTTGAGAAAAATACTCAGTCAGAAAGCAAAGAATAAACAGAACCGCGGAGTAGGAGGAACAACGAGGGAAGAGTGGCCATGCCATAGGCTAGTCGGCGCCACTTGGCCACGCCCCATGATACCCAAACCTCCCTTATTCCTATGTCAACCAATCAGATCGCTTTAAACCCGCCACCGTGACTGGAAGTGTGGCCACACCCTTGCTTGTAGGCCCCCTTTCCATCGACTAATCAGATCGCTCTAAAGCCGCCACACTCACACCAGAAGTGCAGCCACGCCCATGCTTGGCCGGCCCTCTCTTTTTCGACCAATCAGGTCGCTCTAAACTTTCCACACTCACATCAGAAGTGTGGCGGCCCGTGTTTGGACGACCCCTTTTCTTGACCAATCAAATCGCTCTAAACTCGCCACCACACATAAAAGGCAAAACGCACCTTGCCGCGCCACCATACTAACTGGAAATCCAAACGCGCCTTGCCACAACAACATATTAATCGGCATGTCAACGTGCCACTCTGCCGCAGTAACGTGCCAACATGCCACTCTGCGGCAGTAACATGTCACAAGAAACTTTAGCCTTGGCCACGTCGCCAAGCCCTAACTTTGGCCACGACGCCAAACCCTAGCCTTGGCCACACCGCCAAGCCACAACTTTGGCCACGGCGCCAAACCCTAGCCTTGGTCACGCCGCCAAGCCCTAACTTTGGCCACGGCGCCAAATCCTAGCTTTGGCCACGCCGCCAATCCCTAACTTTGGCAACGGCGCCAAATCATAGCCTTGGCCACGGCGCCAAGCCCTAACTTTGGCCACGGTGCCAAATCCTAGCCTTGGCCGCGCCGCCAAGCCCTAACTTTGGCCACGACGCCAAATCCTAGCTTTGGCCATGCCACACGCACTAATTAGGGTTTCGACATGCCAAACCCTAATTTGGGAAAAATTGCTACGCCAACCAAGCCAAATAACGTTTCCCAGAGTATTGGGATCAATGTGGAAACATGGCCAATGTTGACAGAGCCATCTTCGGGTCTAACACCATTATGCCAGAACAGCTGCCACGGTTACGCCACTGGCATGCCGCTATGCCACGGCTACGCCAGGCGCCACTTTACTGCACAACAAAAATATGGCCATAATCAACGACTACCTTTCCTCATGAGATGCAATCTCAGCCATCCAAGTTCGCCACTAAACTGACGGACTTGCGGCAAGTTCCATGCAACCAGCTAGTTGTTATGGCTACGCCAGGCGCCACTCACACCACCATGTCATTGGCATGCACGAGGTATGACCGTCATGCTGCAATGCCAGTGGCGTACAACAAAAACGCCACTATGACATTACCAGGCGCCAACAGAAGGTATCCATAATCAACGGCTACCCTTCATCATGAGATGTAATCTCAGCCATTCAAGTTCGCCACCAAACTTACGGACTTGTGGCAAGTTTTAGGCGGCCGGCCAAGGCAAGCCTAATAGCATTACATGATATTTTCCTACGACAAGTCTCTTGACTTTGACTTGCCACATATAGCAACCTGCTACACGTTTTCCACGAAAACACTCGAGACATCAAACATGTCACAAACTGGGGGATACTCAGCAGGGTATTGGTCTGGCGGTTTACAGCGTGCGGCGTGCAATACGCCCGTTATAAGAAAGTGTCATGAAGTGGGATAATTAGTGGTGACGAAAGTAACGGTGGAAACTAATTCACTTCCTTCATCATGGAAGCATAATGCATGACGGTTACACGTTACTCTATTCTTCCACCACTCAATCGTTTCCATTTCCTACGAGACCATGGTACATTTCAATATGACTTGTATAAATAGGTTTCACCTATTTACTACAAAACAACAAGTTTAACAACACAGTATCCAGAAATCACCAAAGAACTGATAGCTATCATTCCGCAAGCCAGTTCCACTTTCTGATACAAGTCATAAAATAGTCACACCTTCAGAATCAACTATTCTGATCTCAACACTCTCTTCGCTTCCCTCCCTAAGACCAACCCTTCTCCTTCACTTTATGACCGAAGCAAGCCTGGAATGGCCATTTCTTGGTTTAGGCCAGGATTGTACAGATTTATCTCTCGAATCAAAAGTACTCCTGTGCAGTGCATTTTTTAGGGTTTAGATTTGTTTCTCACCTACACACCCAAAATTACCAAAATCAGCAGAAACAGTTTTCACACACAAACAATTGGCGACCACAGTGGGAGATTAATCTCTCGGTTGCAATACCAATTTCCAATTTCATTTTTTCAATCCCAATTTCAAGATGGCAGAACTCAGGTCCGTATCTGCAACAAACCCTGAAAACACTAGCGCTGAAATTACTCTCGGTTCTTTCCAGTGGCGTTAACACGCCACCTGTCAACACCAGCGGCGCGGAAAATTTTCCTTCAGGTGTTACACCTCCGGTCACCAGAGCCAGAGCCGCTGCCGCCACCCCCAACGTTCCTTCAAGTGTGATACCTCCAATCGTCACCAAGGCTGCTACTACCCCTCCATCGGGACGAGAGACTGGAGGAGCCATAGGAAGCCAACCTCCTCTTACCACTGTTGATTTGATGGAAAGATAAAAGGTTCTCGTAAGGCTCAGACAGACATGGATACAACTTAGAAAGAGATACCTATCTTCCTCAAGACACTAACGGAGCGGCTACCACAAGAGTCACGTCAACCCCAAATGCAGCTGACAAGGAATACTTTTAACATCCGGCGCAAGCACTTAAGTAGGACGCGTCTCTATATATGAAGAGGCTCGTATTTCTCCTGAATGCCCAGTAGAAAAGAATCAGCAATCTAATTTCATCACAAGTGAAGATCAGGAACGATTTCTCCAAAATCGAGGCAAAGAAAATCAGCAACCCTCCTGAGTTCACAGAGACCCTCTTCCCGTCAAGATCTGCATGATTTCTGGGGACTCCGTCCACAAAATCGTGTAGTCTATGATGAAATATTTATGTGAGATTTTGTATTTCTCCAAGGTGCAGCGTCAAGACATATCTGCATCCCTCAACCACACTGTATCAGGAAAGCATTTGTTTCCATCCAGCGAAGCCGGTCCCAAACCCAAACCTCTCCTGGAAATCACGATTGATAGATGGAACTGGGGACTCCTAACCATTGTTCACTTGAAGTATGTCGAGTTTGACAGCACGCTGATTGACGCGGTCTCCAACTTCAACATTGTAACCGTCAAGACTCTGAGAGTTGCAAGGGAAAATCAAACAGAAGAAGCGTATTCTTTCCCATGAGAAGAAAAACACGATTTTCCGACCCACACTATTTGTGTGCCGTCTTCCCATATGCCATATCATATCAACTCGTTTTTCGAAGTCAAGGGTTAATGGCGCTTTCACTGGAATTCTCTCCAGGAGCCGCTTCACCGTTCTCTCCAGAAGTCACTCTGTTTCAACGTTCGCTCCAGCAGACGCTCCGTTTCAATGTTCTCTCCATAAGATGCTCTAGGATCCATAGCCGAAGCCGAAGCCTCAACATTCTCTCCCAAATCCGAAGCCAAAGCTTCGGCGTTCTTCTCCATAAGCTTCAACATCCTCTCCAGGATCCGAAACCGCTTCAACGCCTCATTCCTTCCAAGGTTCGTGCCCGTAGCCACCACACTCCTCCCTGTCAAGGATCATGATTGCATCCAGCCAAGGTTCATAGTTGTGGCCACTTTATGTTTCATCCCATCAAAGACCTGGGGACTTTTGTCCGTCTATCATCCCGTCATCATCCTGATGTCATCACTAGCGCGCCTGATGCTGCTCACTCATGGGGGAGCCTAAAATACCCAAAGCCCAATCATGCGCGAAGGACTTTACTAGCGGAGACAGAGCTAAGTAACTGTCCTTAAACTAAATGTTTTATATCTATTAGGTATATTCAATAAATTTTAAATATCTTAGTGTTGAGACGTGCAAATTCCTCAACACTCACCACTGTGTTGCTAGGCATGCTTCTTCAACACACCCTCTTCTTGGTGTTGAGACGTGCGAATTCCTCAACACCACTACTGTGTTGCCAGGCATGCTTCCACGACACATCCTTTCTCTTAGTGTTGAGACGTGCAAATTCCTCAACACTCACCACTGTGTTGCTAGGCATGCTTCCTCAACACACCCTCTTTTTGGTGTTGAGACGTGCAAATTCCTCAATACCACAATTGTGTTGCCAGGCATGCTTCCTCAACATATCCTTTCTCTTAGTGTTGAGACGTGTAAATTCCTCAACACTCACCACTGTGTTTCTAGGCATGCTTCCTCAACACACCCTTTTCTTGGTGTTAAGACGTGTAAATTCCTCAACACCACCATTGTGTTTTCAGGCATGCTGCCACAACACATCCTTTCTCTTAGTGTTGAGATGTGCAAATTCCTCAGCACTCACCACTGTGTTGCTAGGCATGCTTCCTCAACACACCCTCTTCTTGGTGTTGAGACGTGTAAATTCCTCAACACCACTATTGTGTTACCAGGCATGCTGCCACAACACATCCTTTCTCTTAGTATTGAGACGTGCAAATTCCTCAACACTCACCACTGTGTTGCTAGGCATGCTTCCTCAACACACCCTCTTCTTGGTGTTGAGACGTGCAAATTCCTCAACACCACTATTGTGTTGCCAGGCATGCTGCCTCAACACATCCTTTCTCTTAGTGTTAAGACGTGCAGATTCCTTAACACTCACTACCGTGTTGTCAGATATCACTGCCTCAACACATCTTCATTTTAGTGTTGAAATGAGCCACATCCACTTGCTCCTATCCAGCAAAAGCAACGCCATCTACCTTTCCTAGCCAGCCAGTGCCCGTGCCGCGGACCAAGTTGCAGTGCCACCTTTGCTAATCAGTAGCCAAAGTTGCAGCGCTGATGCCAACACCCCGTGGCCAAGCCGAATTTATGCAAAGCCGCCAATGCAAGGATCACAGATTCTTCATGCCTCCTGACAAAGCTTAGCCAAATCTTCCTGACAATCTCTTCATGACTTGTCGTTTCGATTTTATCCTTGTCTATCACCATCTCATGCTTACCCCGCAACAATGTCACTGTCCCGAGCTAAGCAGGGGACTTAATGTTGATGGTGTTTTTTAGTTTAGGGTTAAAATTGTAAAACTTTGCATCTGATGTGACGTCACTCTGTAAGGAAACGGAGCCATAAGTGTTAACCTCTCCACTGGCATATTTATTGAGCCGTTCAATATATTTACATGAAATTTATCCAGACTGGCGCATGCAGCAACCATCCCAGATGTTCTGTAAATTTCGGCGCCTTGCATATATTACTTATTAATATAAGATTCACTGAGTACTTTTCATGTGTCATGTTCCCCGACAGAACTCTTAATATCGGTATGGCATGACGGATTTGTGTTCACTCGCAGCAGAGTAGCACGGACCTCCAAGTACCAAGGTTAAGGCCCTTACGCAAAATACTCAGTCAGAAAGCAAAGAATAAACACAGCCGCAGAGTAGGAGCAACAATGAGGGAAGCGTGGCCATGCCATAGGCTAGACGGCGCCACTTGGCCACGCCCCATGCTACCCAAACCGCCCTTATTCCTTTGTCAACCAATCAAATCGCTTTAAACCCGCCACGGTGCACTGGAAGTGTGGTCACGCCCTTGTTTTCCGGCCCCCTTTCCATCTACCAATCAGGTCGCTCTAAAGCCGCCACACTCACACCAGAAGTGCAGCCACGCCCATGCTTATCCGTCCCTCTCTTTTTCAACCAATCAGGTAGCTCTAAACTTGCCACACTCACATCAGAAGTGTGGACGCTCATGTTTGGCCAACCCATTTTCTTGACCAATCAAATCGCTCAAAACTCGCCACCATACATAAAAGGCCAAACCCACCTTGCCGCGCCACCATACTAACTGGCAAGCCAAACACGCCTTGCCACAACAACTTATTAATCGTCATGCCAACATTCCACTCTTCCGTAGTAACGTTCCAACATGCCACTCTGCCGCAGTAACATGTCACGAGCCACTTTAGCCTTGGCCACGCCGCCAAGCCCTAAATTTGGCCACGCCGCCAAACCCTAGCCTTGGCCACGCCGCCAAGCCCTAACTATGGCCAAAACGCCAATCCCTAGACTTGGCCACGCCGCCAAGTCCTAACTTTGTCCACGACGCCAAATTCTAGCCTTGGCCACGCCGCCAAGCCCTAACTTTGGCCACGGTGCCAAATCCTAGCATTGGCCACGCTGCCAATCCCTAACTTTGACCACGGTGCCAAATCCTAGCCTTGGCCACGCCGCCAAATGATCGGTTGTCAGCCGAGCAAATATAATTCACTTTCTCAATCTACTAAATATAAATATAGTATGTGGTAAGAAAGGGTTCATTCCCAGAGAGAGGCTTTTGTTGTTATAAAATTTCAGTTTCTTGGTAACCAAGGGGGATTTTGTTTTAGGAAAGCAATAAAAGTAATTGAAAGCAATAAAATAATTTGAATAATCAATAAGGAGAAGATATTGGTCACGGGATAGTATCATTCACAAACACGTTTTTTCATCAACGACTAGAATTGGAATTTAATCTCTTATTTACTAAAAGTCCTAGGATATCTTGATCGCAAGTATATCCCGTTAATTTCCCAATTTTATCACAAACAACATTAAAAGATGCTATTGTGAAATCTACCTAGAAAGCAACCTAAAGTGTAAAAGCACAATTAAGTTTAACTATCCAAGAGCACTAAGTTCTATGAAATAAGACTAATCAATGCAAACAAACATGTAAAAACACTAATTCGTTTTAACAAAGGTTATGATTCATATGTGACTAGTAGGATATATCACTACAAGAACCACGCACACTATGCTACTTAGAATCAGGGATAAACAACTATTTCGTATTGAAAACCCTAATCTAGCAATAGAGATGAATGTAAATCAGATTGATTCCGAACTCAACCAATCAAACAATCAAATCATATGACAATGTTAATAATGAATCATAAACAATAAAGTATTGAGACAAAACTAATTCATTGAATCAAATAACATGTTGGAAATCAACTTTATCCCATAACCAATAATATGTGTTTAGCTACTCATAATAATGGAGTTCATCATAATCATAATCACAAATAAATTGAAGAAGATGAAAAATAAACGAAAAGCAAACCCTAATAGAATCGCCGCTCTCCTCCAAACTCCAAGTAGAAAATACGTGATAAAAGAAAGTAGAAAACTTTTCTTTTTGTAGCTCTTCTTCGGTCAAGTCTTCAAAATCCCACATCCAAAATAGTCCACCAAGCCCATGTGTGTGAAGAACCCACGTAGAAAATATGTCCAAAAATTATCGCCGAAAATTGGCCTGAAGTCGGTCGGAAACTCGCCGGAAAAATGGTCGGCAAACATCTCAGGTGACCGGAAAAATCCGCCCGATCACCGGTCAAACATAACAGTCAACCTGTAGGATCAGAATCTCGCAACAATAATGCCTCAGCTAAATTATTAACAACACAATACAGCAGTGTCGCAGAACAACTTCAGAAACGAAATAATAAACGACGTCGGCTAAATCATGAGAAAAATGTGATGGTCCTGCGAAAATTAGAGAGTTTGTGAGATTAACATTTGTAAGGATGCGAGAATGTCGCATGTCATATCCGAAAATAAAGGAAAAATTACCTGTCATCCACTGTGTAATTCCCTATAACTAACCGCTCAGTTGTAAAGAAATGAGAGATCTTTTTTGAGTGAGAAGCAAGTAAATAGGTGAGAGAAAATCTTAGAGCAGTGGTTATTCTTGATTCCTTTATCTTTTCTTGTAAGATTGTTCAAAGATTCATCAATAAAATTAAGATTGTTAATCTAAAATGAGTTGAATGTTAATGAAATCTTGTGAGGGGTGTAGTGTAGGATTTCCTGCAACTACATAATGGCGCTAGAAACAGGGAGAGATTGAAGATTATTCTAGAAAAAATTGAAGATTAATATTTATATTTGTGAAGATTTGGAGTAATTGGTTAAGAATTTTACACAATCTCTTGCAATTCATTAATATTGAAGAAATGGCTAGAAGAAGAAATACATCATAACAACCAACTACTATTAGAAGAAGCAAGAGACTTGTTGGAAGGGAAAGAAGTGAAATGGGAGAATCTACTAGAATGAGAAATAATGGAGAAAATCAAATTCAACCACCAGTTCAATAAACACTAGTACAAGGAAGGAATACAGATTATGATAGGGTGAGTATACACACTTGGCAATCAAATTCAGTGGAAGAAGAGCAGCAAACCAGAAACCATAGACAGGTAGAGAGAAATCAAGAAGTAGATGAAGGAATAATTCATGGAGATGAGGAAATTGGAGCGTTAGAAACGTTGAGACGAAGAATACATGAAGAAAGAAGATCTGAGGCAGAAGAACGTGCAAATCTAACAAGGCAAAATCACGAAATGAGGATGGAAAATATGAGACTACATAGTAGAAGATCGAGAAGTACTACAAAATCATATTCAAGATCGACTAGAAGAGAAATGAGGCGAAACTCACCCACAATTAATGCTGGAAATAATATTCGAGAAGAAATATCAAATCCTAATGAAGAACATCACGAAGATAAAGAAAGGACTGATGATCGTTACGTTCCACAAAATGAAACTTTTGATGATAGGCAAAATGATAGAAATCAAGAGAATGTACAACGTCAGGGACGAAATAATCAAGATGGCGAAGGGAATCGAGAGGAAGGAAGGAGAATTTTACATGAGAGAGAAGCTCAAAGAAATCAACAAACGATTGAAGAAGAAATTGAAAGACATTATGCCAAACAAGCACGTTTAATTTGCGAACGTGAAAGATTGAGAGCAGAAATGGAAGAACAAGAGCTTCAGGAGACAATTCGCCAGAACAATCACGACAATCGAGAAAGAAGACGTACACAAAACTGGAATAACGGTAATATCAATGAAGAGTATGATAGAGTACAGAGGATGGTTGAAAGACAACGAATGAAATTGATAAGAAATGAACAAAATCATGGAGGGGAAAATGAGAGACATCATCATATGCGAATTCAAGATAGAGATGAGGAAGAGAATCGCAGAAGAAGACGAGATGAGGATGATGAAGAAGAAATGCAAAATTTCGCGAGAGAAGAAAGACATGAACGCAGAAGAAGGGAGGCGAAATTAAAAAGACCAATGGATCAAAATTCAGGTGTAAATAAACAAATCTTAAAAGAATTAAAAGAAATGAGAGGAATGCTAAATAATAGAGGAGAAGTAGGCAGAAGACAATTAGATGAAGTTATAGAAGAAGCTGCTAAAACTCCATTTACAAGGGAAGTACAAATAGGAGGAATACCTACGAAATGCAATTTGCCCGCATTAACCAGCATTTTTGATGGAACAACTTGTGCAATTCAACACATTAACCAGCATTTGAAGCATCTAACTAAAAGATGGAGAACTATGTGTAGCGAAATGGTTGGCCGTGTGGATGAGAGATATCTTATCTTATCATTTATTAATGCTATGTTTGCAACCAACCTATTGTATATCCAAATTTTTAGAGTCAAGAATACGATCACAATGACGGAATTGCGAGAACTTCAGGAAAAATATATTTCTCTAGAGGAAAGGCAAAATGAAATGGAATCATACCCAGTTGCGAACACCAGTTCACAAACAACGAATGCAAGCTTATTACTCAAACTAATAAACACAGTGGAGAGCACTTCACAAGTACAACAAGAGAAGGTGACGGGCAACAATCAACAGAAACTGGTGGCTATGGGAAGCCGAGATCAAGAGGAGTATGAAAGAGAAATAAATTTCTACAATCGTGGTGGAAATAACAAGATTCAAAGACTCGATCAGCCGCAAGAAACTTATGGAGGTCAAAGACAAAACTATAATAGAGGACAAGGAGGTCACAAGGTAATATGGGAAGAAATCAAGATGCCACCTCTAAATGCAAGTGTGGAGAAAATATGGGAAGCTATAATTTTGATGGAGAATATACCAACACCATGGAACATGGGAACGGAACCACCTCCAAACCACAGAAGTCATGAGTTCTGTTCTTATCATCATTTTCATGGACATACTACAAATGATTGCAGAAATGTAAAAAGAATTATTCTGAGAATGATAGATCAAGGAAAACTAAACCAATTTTTGGTAGGGCACCCACAATCTCAACCATTGCCACCACCACCAGAGCATCACAAAGTAAACACGATGAAAAAGAAGGAAGCATTCTTCATAGAAGTTGGTGCAAAAGCAAAGAATCTATTCTCTCACTCTATCGTACATTCATACAAGAAAATTGAAGATTTTCATGACAATGTTTTGAGTAGAGTGTTCGCGAGAGATAATGATGGAAGAGAAATTATGAATATTGTGAAAATCTCGCCACTAGAGGAATGGAAAAAACAGATTATTTCTTTTACCGCAGAAGAAATCCCCGAAGGTGAAGAGGTACATGATAATCTATTGATAGTAAAATTAGAAATTAATCCAAAATCGAAAGAAGATGAGGATGATGAAGCTGAAGATTCATGGGAAATTAATAGTATTCTAATTGATACTGGATGCTCTGTGAACATCTTATTTTATCATACTAACTATGGGAGGAAGAGATGATGATCTTATACCATCAACATATAAGATATATGGTTTTAATGGTACTGCCAACAAGCCTAAAGGGGAGGTTACTATGCGAATTCCATTGAAGGGAATATCTTCTGAAATCCTGTTCTGTGTCGTTGACGTAGAATCACCCTACAATGCATTAATTGGTCGACCTTGGATACATGGGATTATAGGTGTAGCTTCAACTTTCCATAAGTGCATCAAATTCCCTCACCCCAGCGGTGTAGGAATCATAAAGGGAGATTGGGTTGATGGAAAGAGGTGTTACAAAACTGAGGTGGAATCCTGCGAATGAAGAGCAAACAAGAAGGAAAGTTGGCGACACAAAATCAAAGAGACACAAAGAAGTGAGAGATTGATGGTGGATGCAATCGAACGAAAAGAAGAAGAGATGTCGCGAAACTAATGCTAGCTTAGAATAAAAAATAGTGAACATACCACTACCAAGGAAGCAGCAGCAGAAAATAACAAAGAAGCAGAGAATGGCAAAGGTAATAAAAATAAGAAATGTATGAATGATTGATTTGTTGCGACATTCTCGCAATAAATAAAATTCTTAAAAATACATTTTATTGAATGACAAAATTGAGATTGCGAAATGAAAATATGATATGATGATGTACGAGAATCTCGCAGAGATAATGAATTCTACAAAAGACAATTAGAGAACAATGACAAAAGAGAAAGGGGCGAACCTTTATGGCGTACACCCTAGTTCGCGAATACAATTTCGCAAGAGGCAAATGTAAGACCTAAAGTACGTCATATAAGGGGGTACCTGTTGCATGGCTCAGGGAAAGGATACACCACCACCGGAACCTGAGTCATGGAGATTTGGGGTCAATAAAGCCCATCCGGGAGAGCACCTTGGATTCTTAGCTTAAGCATATGACTTAGGTTGGGCGACTAAGGTAATAAGGACTCTCCCAAGGAGTGCAGAATCTGACCAAGGCGCCGAGGTACACGGTTGAGTCAAGAGTGCCAGGGGCGTCTGGAGCGTACCTTGCCATTATTGACAAGTCTTGGCTTATACTGCACTCGGCCCGAAGAAAACCCCACTTAGGGTGCAGTCTCGTAACCATAATCCCTATAGGTAAAAGGGATAAGAGGCTGCGAAAACAACTGGTTATTGTTAAGACCGGATGGGAGGAGCCAACCTTGTATGGTAGAGGTACGCCTCCTTGAAGGGGAAACCAGGGGGATGATAAGGGAGGCACCCTCCATTAGGGAGCTGATAAGTGTCCTAAGACGCAAATGTCATGAGGCTTTTTACTCGCAAGGGTATTAAGGCTTGTCATATTTGTGTGACAATCCTGAAGAGGCAAATCGCATGAAAGTGCGAAGACGTCCTGCGATTTCGTCGCAAGACGGCAATGTAATGGGTCTTTATTTTCGCAAGAATATTTAGGCATGTCATATTGTCGCAACATTCCTGAAGAGGCCATAATACAAAAGAAAAAGTTAAGGCAAGATCAATGGGTTTTTGCATGAAAGTGCAAGGACGTCCTGCGATTTTGTCGCAATGACAAGAGGTGGCATAATAATACCTTTATCTAGGAAAGAAAAATAAGACCACACAGGGATGAAATTTTGAAAAGAATCAAAATTCACTTCGCATATGATTGCAAAATTATATATAAACAACTGCGAAGTTGAGGCACAAAATAAGAAAAATCTGCAAAATCTCTCATTTGGATACAAATAACAGAGGCAAGTATGGGAATGAATGAAATTAGAAAATGTTATTTGTCTCCATATGATAGATTTACGCAAAAATTCAAAAATTAATGATTATGTTGATTAACCGTATTGCAAGGAAGAATTGTTTTATTGAATGCAGGTCAAAATGAAAGAAACTCATATATTAAAGAATATGAGGAACCAAAAGAATTCGCAAATATACAGAAAGAAAGAATAAATGTACGAGTATTACAGAAGATCAAAGAAAGAAACAAAGACTTCTTCTTAGTTGATCCTTCATCATCTTCATCAGACTCGTTCCCTTCTTCGTCTGCATCAGAACTTTTATCTCCATCATAACCTTCATCACCATCAGATTCTTCATCATCAGCTTCGCTATCAGAGATGGTCAGACTAGGAATGTTGTTTGGGATCTCCTCCAAGAGACAAGGATAATCAGAGTGAGGAATACTATGGTCATCACAAACCATTTGAATAGTTTGATTGCAAAAATGAAGAGCATCGTTCTTAAAGTTCGCAACAGTGATCTTGATTTGATTTTTTAATCTAGAATACTTATCGTTGCGAGAAGAAATATTCTTTGCGAGTTCCTCTTTTTCAGCTTCAAGTTCCTCAATTTTTTCCCGATATCTACTTTCAGAATCTGCGAGCAAAAGGAAATCAATTAATAACTTGATGAAAATTTATAAGAAACAAAAGATTAGTGAAGAAGAACAGTTAATAACCTTCTATGTCAGAAATCATATCTCTAATCAAGGTTGTATGCTCAACTTGGAGACTAACATTTACACCTAAATCTTTTCTGGCATCGTCTAAGATTTTCGCAGCCCAAGCGAATTCATCCTCATTATTTATAAGAAGACGAGAAAGAATTTGGTTTTCTCTCTCGTTAAGCACGGCATTTTGGCGATTAGCTTCATCCCGTTCAAGTTGAACTTCAAGAAGAATTTCTTGGCATTTCGCCAAAGTCTCGGCACCTTGGTTAGAAATACGATTTTTATCATCTATGAGACCGCTAATTTTGGTTCTTAGCTCATTGATTTTCTCTTTAGAATTAAGAAATAAATTCTTAAATTGGTTGGCTAAGCCTAAACTAGATCTATGGTCAATCTCTAAGAGGCGAAATTTGGATCTCAGTTCATTCAGAGAAAGAGATGAAATTTTATCATTTGAGAAACTATTTAAAGATTTATTAATATGCTCAAGAAGGGTGTCATTATCCAAGGCATTAGGAAATGAACGAAGAATGGTAGCTTCATCAGAAAGACCATAAATATCTGCAAAAAGGATCAATCAAATAAGATAAAATAACAGGATGAATGAATGAAGGGAAAGGAGAAAAGTAACATACCATAGAGTTGATTATTAGCTTGCTGAAGACTAGAGATTTTATGCTTATGCGAAGAAGAATCAATTTCTAGTTGTTTTTTCTTCTTGCGAAGACATTTGACTTCAGCGTCCAGTTCCTCATGCTTTGTACGAAATTGAAGATTCTTCTTTTCAAGAATTTCGCGTCTCCTCTCCAGATCTGAGGCAACAGCGAAAGAAGCTTTTCCAGCCTGCGAGAAAATGTAAAAAGTATTAAAATAGAAAGAGATTTTGAGTTACAATAATGAAGAAGTAAAAAGACGAAGAAGTAAAAATACGAAAGCATACCAGACTACTAAAAGAATGCAGGAAGTTGGGAGTCACCGATCTAGAAAATCGCGAAGAGAATTATCACCATCCAATAAAGGGACATCGCAAATCGTAGAGAGATATTTGCAGGTATTAGCGAATTGACTATCTCCTATTCCTTGCCAAGAATCAGAAAAGAGGCCAGAGAGCTTAGCCATAGAAGATTCAGATGGAGAATCTTCATTTGCAGCAAGGTCATCATTGTCCTCATCATCCTCATCATTCTCGGAGTTTTCATGAGAAGGAATATTTGAAGGAGATGAAGAACAGATTTTTCTCTTCTTTGAAGGAGGAGCAGTTGGTTTTTCCCTGCGAAGAGCGCCTTTGCCTTTATCACCAGTCTTCGCAACATTGGCAGGCTCTTCTATTTCAGCAATAATCTTCACACACAGATAGAAATAAGAAACAGAGGCAACAGTATACTGTTTAAAATCATAAGAGAATATTTCTTACCTCATCTGTGTATGAGCGAAGAGATAACAAGGTACTAGCCTTCCCAGTCCTGTGATAGCTATCTTTCAGTTTTTGGATCTGTAGAATATCGCAAGAATCTGCGAACAAAAGAATAAGACAAATAAAGAAATATAAAGTGGGTGAAACTGGAAGAGACATACCTCTTTCTCCTTCTCGGTCCAAGAGAATACCCAAGGTTGATAAGAAGCGAGATTCTCAGGAAAAACATTTGACCCAGCAATGTAAGGTCCTTTCAGCATCAATGGAAAAACACACCATTTATCATCTTTGGATTGGCGAGGAGTTGTGTTCTTACCAGAGTGCTGTTGTAGTATTAATTTTGCGGTAAATAAGAATTCGTTGATCGGACTTGAAAAGATTTCTAAAACAAAAATATATACAAAATTTGTCACAGGATCAAGAGACACTGGGACTCAGGATTCCACCATTAATCATTCACATGATTCATATATTTATTCCAAATAGTTATAGCTCAAATAATAAGGACTCTCATTCTTGCCAAGGTAGCTTTTTAGAAGATTAACTGTAAATCGAAAGCATGGCATATAAAAAGCACTATGACCAAGCATAAACCATCAAATGAAATGACAATCAATTAAGAAAAATCATAAAACGATTAATAAAAAGTGAAAGTAGTCAAAAAGAATTAAATATAATTATCATACGCGTGAAATATGGCTTCCTCCATCATCCCAGTATTGGGGTTTAGCTACTCATATTAATCATGTTCTCAAAATACATTTTTATAGCTCAAAAAGTTGATTAAAAGATGAGAAAATGCTAAAACAAAGATTCACAACAGTTATAAGCGTTACAATTGCGCTGTATAAAACAAAACTGAAGTGTAATAAAGAACGATACAACCTTAGTGATGTAAACAGCGACACAAGTGAACTGCTGCGGCTACTGTTGAAGAACGACGCTTCTGGAGCATCAGTTCTTCATCATCTTCCTCCTCCTCGAGCGCAGCAGCATCAGCAGGAGATATTTCTCCCCTTCGCTTCTCTCGGCTCCAAAACTTACCCAAACTCTTGATCACCCTTCTAGGACACCCAGGGAACCTATTTATACCCAACAACGACAAGAAATCACGCTCATTAACTCTCCATGATCCTCCATTACTCGGTGTTAAAAGAAAATATTTTCCGAATATTTTCTTCCCTGAAATGATTCTCCACGCGTAAACAGCTTCTGATACTCCCTTATTTAGCTTCTACACGCATCTTCAATGACTAAGTGTCATCCAAAAACGAGCAGCACACATCAAACTTGCTGAAAATCCGTGAATATCATTTTCAAACCCATGTTGCCCTGATTTCTTCCACGTGATTATCCAGCCAAATTCAGTCAAAACAATCACCCATACCAGCTCTTTTATGATATATTACATCTTTCCACAAAGTTTCAGCGGTTGAATCGCACAAAATCACGTCCAAATGCAATGGAGAAAATCTGCCAGTGAAGAGAAAATATTTTCCCGCCAAAATATTTTTTGAATTTGTGAATAAGGTCACCCCTTATCCAGTGGTCGCCCCCTTATCCGTTGCTGGAGTCCGAATAACACATGTCCCTTGGGATGCCTTTAGTAATTTTTCTGGGGTGTTTCCAACACTTTTTCTGGGTTCCTCCGGTGCATTTCTGGGGTGTCTTTAGTACTCTATCCTAGGGTGTAAAACAGCACTTTTCGAGCCAATTTCGCCGCAAGAGCTTATTTTTCAAAAAACATCTACAAAAACATAAAATAACACAATAAGTATTTAATCGAGTCTAACAATACATAACATTGAGAACAAAATAGACACATAAATGCGTCTATCAAATACCCCCAAACTTATTATTTGCTAGTCCTCTAGCAAAAATAATAAAAATAAAATCCTAACTCACTAGGTGTCCCTAGTGACCGAGTTAATCTCGGGAGGGTTTACCAGAGGTGTGCCCACAAAACCATTACTTCAGACCCTAGCTATCTATGCAGAACCTTGGAAGGCACTAAAGAATCTCCTTGGTTGGCATACTTATTGACTACAGGAGGAAGTACCCTGATGCGAAATTCCAATTATTGTACACGAGTTTGCACTCAAGCATACTAAAATTCATATAAAGTGACAGAGCTCTACTCAGATAGTTTCTGGACATCATAAACCGGAGTCAACCAATCACATGGATAGATTTAAGAATATGGATGTAGAGAAAAATGTGGATGATGTTGACTAAGGTGAACCTATCCTAATGGACTGAGATATTGGTCTGGACTAATATCAACACACTGGAAAATACAAGGGAACCAGTGGTCGATAATCCTAACTCTAGGTCAACTCAGCTGGCATATACAAGGATACCAGTGGTCGACTTTATTGTATTTATTCCGGTTGGTCTGGTGGCCTGGTCTCATTTTTTTTTTTGCATCTCAGTCACTCTATTTCACCCTAGTAATGGTAAAAAGAAAAAAAAAAGTGATCAGGATTCTTTCGATATTTCCACCACGAGGATAAGGCGAAACTACCATGTTTTATTTTTCTAACACCTGAGCTCTGTGCTTTTATGAATAGACTCTTTAGATGTTTCCATCTAATCAGATTGGTTCCTCAAATCCTACAACCAAAATGCTTCCATCCACTTAGATTAGTTAGTGCCAACCTTAATAAGCATAAATTTCTAGTCTCTGGAGCTTATTTATTGCAACTAAGAAATTTCTCCCATACCCCCAAACTTAAATCTAACATTGTCCTCAATGTTCTAAAGATGAAATTAAAAGCATGAACAAGGAGAAACTGTTACCAATGAAGCAAAAGAGATAAGGAAAGATATTACCGTGTCGCATGAATATTGGGTTACCTCCCAAGAAGTGCTAAGGTTAAAGTCTTCAGCCAGACTAAGCAAGGATTAGTCACCACGTAGAATCATATAGTAGTATCCAGAATAACTGTGGGTTATCTGGATCAAAAAGTGTTACCCACAAGAAGAGGAAAGTGCAACAGACCCAGAAGATACCGAACATACCCTTTCTTAAGACAACTACATCTAGTTGTGGCTCAGGTGCAGGCTCTATAAAAGGGTCTAAATAAGAAGTTTTCCTGGAATGGATTTCCTCAAAGGCATTCTGAAGATCAGACTGAAGAGTCTGGAAGTACTCAAGTAAGAACTTAGAAGCGCATAATAAAATACTGAATAACTGGGGATCCTCTAAGTCAATCAGATTTGACTCACACAACTGACCACAATGAAAGAGGTGGTCTTCCTTAAGAAAATGTGTCGACCCTAATATCCTAAAGTAATTAGGTTTATTCTCAAAACTTAATAACCGACACATCTGAAAATCATATGTTCCCACAATTGGTTGAAAAGTTTTTGGTGGGAAAACAAAGTCAATCTTGGTATCATAGCCTGGGTTAACCACATCAACCAGAGGATGGGTTTCTAACAACTGAGCTTTTCTATTGACATCATTTGGTTCGGGAAAATGTGTATGAAGATAATCTTGTAAGATGGTTGAGGCACAAATGTCAAGTCCTACAGAAGGGAACTTCCTAAGAGTTAAAGCACACGAAGAATGATAATCACCCCCAAACTTAGAGTTTTCTGTGTCTCTAGAAAGACTAGTCACAACTTCCCTAATTTCTAGATCATTAGATTCTTGAAAATGGTCAATTGATTCTTCTAATTTAATATCAGGTAGTGCATCTTTACTCATCTCTACGGGTATATATTCTTCATCTAATACTATTGTTTCTAAGTCGCTAGACTCTAAAACAGCATTTTCGGAATAAACCCGTTCCTCTAAACCACTATCGGCTTCGTAATCAAAAGGAAAAACTACATCGTCTAAAACAGTGGTATCCCTAATCAAATCCTCATCCTTTTGAATAGGTGAATAATCATAAAAATTATTTGGATTTGAACTAGAAATAATATAATCATTATAAAGCTCAATTGGATTAATAGATTCCTGATCACTATGCCTACATATTTCAGATTCTTCATTACTACTATCCTCATCATCATAATAGTACAAAGATGATTGAACCTTATCTAAATAAGTAGTGTCTTTTATTCTAGCCTCGCCCTCTAAATTAGGAAAATATTCACTATTGATATCAAGGGTAGAATTAGAAACCCTATTTTGGAAATTTAGATTATTTCGAGCAGCATTAGCCAACTGTTCATTTTCTGCCTCTAGACGTGCCTGAATTTCACTGAGCATAACACTTATACGTTTACCACTCTCGTTTATCATCTCAGAATATCGTGTACACTCTTCTTTTGAACTATTCATTGCAACTAAACGTTTATACGTCCTTTCAATCCGTTGTTGGGTCTCTTCTAGAGATGGAACAGGTTCAGAAATATCATAATCAGGACTAGTTTCCAAAAACGAGTAACCAGTACTACAGTGTTTCTGATTTTCTTGCTCGTAATACCAATTCACGTGTGGATAGTAATTAGGCTCACCATGGTATGAACCATAACCTTGAAAAGGTTGGCGTTCCCAACTACTATTCCCACCATGGTCATAAAAATGATGATGTCCATATTCAAATTCAGATCGATACTCATTGTATTGGCTTCTGTCATACTAGTTCGACATTCTTAATTGCAAGGGAATTCTACACAATCACAAACAAGGCTGACTCGACCAAATCAAACCTACTGATTTCTAGCAAACAAAAAGCATGATGGATCCACTTAGATTGTTTCTAGACTAGCTTTTAATCCTTCGAAAGGGAATTCGTTACAATTTAAGCAAACCCCTCTGGAATCAATCCGAGTTAAAGTAAGTTGAATCGAGGCGAGGGAAGCTCAATGGAGCTTTGATACCCAAAGCCTCACCGGTACAAGGCGGCGCAGTCACGCATTCAACTTACAAAAACCATCAAGAACTTTGAAGTATGCTTAAAAGAGTAACCAATATTTTTCGAAAGATTTTCCTACCAAGCTCGTTACCCTATCGGTATCGTTCTAATCAAATTTTAAGCTTGGATTCGCGTTAGGTTTCGTTTACCTAAGGCAGACAAGAAGGGAACGGTGATGAAATCTGAACCCTTATCTTATATGGCCAGTTCTTGCCCTTTACTAGGAATTTAAAGAATCCGGTTCGGTCCTCAACATATAATCACCTTAAGGCAGACAGTAAACCCGCTGACAGGAGATTCGCGGGTGTTTAGAAGTTTACCTCCCGTACCAGACGGGCGAAGAACCGCTGTAGACGACTCGGGTCACTGACTCCGGTGTCAGTGTGCGAACCCGAGGGGCCGAGACGATATTGTAATCGTCGTCCTTCCCTGCAAATAGTTTATATTTAATTTTTTTTTATATAACCTTCCGTAGGGTTTAAAATTAAAATAAACTGTCCAAAGTCCAGTCCAATGAAAAGAAATACAAAAATAATAATAATAATTACAAAAAAAATGGAAAGTCTCTTAAAAAATAAATAAATAAATCTCTCTCTTCTTTTTTTCTCTCTTTTTTCTTTATTTTTTTGCTTTGTCCTTTTTCCTTCTCTTTTAGCTTTAAGCTTTGATTCCAAGGTCTTTAGCATCCAACTTCAAACCTGTAATACAAAGACACAACCAAAGAGACGTAAAAAGAACAAAGGGAATAATAAAAATAATAAAAACCTAAAAATTCTACCTAAGCACAAATCCGCGTCGGCGGCGCCAAAAATGATTCACAAATTTTTGATGGGGTTGTAGTAAGTAGGATTCGTTTCAGACTTGTGAAGGAAATGGAATTTTTAGATTTAATAAAAATATATATACAAAAATATTAACAATGGGTGAGAGGTACTGGGACTAAGGATTTGGCTGAATTCACTACACAAGGTTCATTCATATATTCTTTGACAATTAAAACTCAATAAAATTAACATAGACTCTGATTTTGCCAAGATAGATTCTTAAAACATTGATTGTAAGTCCTAAGCATGATGTATCAAAACAACTAAGCTAAGCATACATCATCAAATTAAATAACAACCAATTAATTCAAATCATATTTCAATTTTAGATTAATGCAAAAGTCATAAAAAAGAATAAAATAAATTACCCCATGGAATGAAATTCAGCCTCCTCCGTCGTCCCAGTGTTGGGTTTTAGCTCCTCATGATGAAAACACGCTCAAAATATATTTTTATAGCTCAAATGGTGTTTACAATGGAGAGAAAAGGAGAAAATGGTGTAAAACTGTAATCTGCGACGCACAAAAAGCGTCACAGAATGAACGATAAAAGACAAGTGCTGCTGTTGTTTAGACTGCACTGCGACCCACAGATGTGCGTCTTAGATACTGTTGATAAACGACTGTCCTTGCGAGTCCGTTGTTCGTGTTCTTGGTGTTCTTCATCAGCAGCAGCATCAGCAACAGAGTTTCATCAACTCTTGATTTCTGCTTCTCTGGACCTCCTCTCGACCACCCTTCTAGGACACCCAGGGAACCTATTTATACCCAACAACGACAAGAAATCACGCTCATTAACTATCCATGATCCTCCATTACTCGGTGTTAAAAGAAAATATTTTCCGAATATTTTCTTCCCTGAAATGATTCTCCACGCGTAAACAGCTTTTGATACTCCCTTATTTAGCTTCTACACGCATCTTCAATGACTAAGTGTCATCCAAACACGAGCAGCACACATCAAACTTGCTGAAAATCCGTGAATATCATTTTACCGTGTTTCCCTGATTTCTTCCACGTGATTATCCAACCAAATTCAATCGAAACAATCACCCATACCAGCTCTTTTATGATATATTACATCTTTCCATAAAGTTTCAGCGATTGAATCGCACAAAATCACGTTCAAATGCAGTCGAGAAAATCTGCCAGTGAAGAGCAAATATTTTCCCGCCAAAATATTTTTTTGAATTTGTGAATAAGGTCACCCCTTATCCAGTGGTCGCCCCCTTATCCGTTGTTGGAGTCCGAATAACACATGTCCCTTGGGATGCCTTTAGTAATTTTCTGGGGTATTTCCAACACTTTTTTTGGGTTCCTCCGGTGCATTTCTGGGGTGTCTTTAGTACTCTATCCTAAGGTGTAAAACACCTTTTCGAGCCAATTTCGCCGCAAGAGCTTATTTTTCCAAAAACATATACAAAAACATAAAATAACATAATAAGTATTTAATCGAGTCTAACAATACAGAACATTGAGAACAGAATAGACACATAAATGCGTCTATCAAGTGCCAATCAATATCTTGCATGAGTATTTTATCTTCATCAATATTATCTTTCCTTTTCAAACGAACATCCCAGCGAGTATTCTCTTTCTTCATAGATATCAATTCATAATTCTCAAAGAAACTCGCTACTGTATATTTTTCAGCGATTATCTCCAAGTCTGCGAATAAAGGATTCCTAAGTTCTTTGGAATAAAGAGATCCTTTACCAGCACCAGACGGATGCAATCCCCGCTCAATTGGAAGATAGCTCGCGAAAATCCCAAGTGAGCGAGAATTTCATAGAACAGAGGAATATTTGGGTCATAAAGAGGAATGGGGAGACCTGCGAGAATTTGACCTAGCAAAACTATGATTGATTGATCATCACAATGTTGATCAGAGAAAAGTTTGATAGAAAGAATTGACTTCGCACTTTCACCAGGAATGGTAGAAAGTGTGAAACCTTTCTCAGCAAGATCTTTTTGGACGTCTTTTAAGGTTTTTTCATGTTTTTGGCCACTTGGAGGCATATCTGAATACAGAGTATGGGAATAGATGAAAAGTAAGAAGATTGAAGAGGGAAGAATTACAGTAGCAGAACTTACGGAAGAACAATAGAGTTGCAGAGATGAGAGAGTAAAAAGAGAAGAGAAAGTAAAAATAAAATGGAAAGAAGAGTAAGAAGAATATATAAAGAAGATTTTTTTTACTCGAAGAAATAAACACCATTAATGCGAAAAGACGTGAGCGGTTGAAAAGCAGCGGTTACAGAAGACGTGTCAAGAAATATATGGAAGAAAGGATATGTGTGATAAATGCAGAATATGAAGAGATGGACAGTTGCGGCATTTCTCACATCATTCTCTACTTCGCAGAGAAGATATGAGAAGAGGCAAGATGTAGGATCAGAATCTCGCAGCAATAATGCCTCAACGAAATTATTAACAACACAACACAGCAGTGTCGCAGAACAACTTCAGAAACGAAATAATAAACGACGTCAGCTAAATCATGAGAAAAATGTGATGGTCCTGCGAAAATTAGAGAGTTTGCGAGATTAAAATTTGTAAGGATGCGAGAATGTCGCAAGTCATATCCGAAAATAAAGGACAGATTAGCTATCATCCACTATGTAATTCCCTATAAATAGTCGCTCAGTTGTAAAGAAAGGAGAGATCTTTTTTGAGTGAGAAGCAAGTAAATAGGAGAGAGAAAATCTTAGAGCAGTGGTTACTCTTGATTCCTTTATCTTTTCTTGTAAGATTGTTCAAAGATTCATCAATAAAATTAAGATTGTTAATCTAAAATGAGTTGAATGTTAATGAAATCTTGTGAGGGGTGTAGTGTAGGATTTCCTGCAACTACACAACTGTTAAAGTTAACGGCTGACTAACGGTCAAACTCAGTGAACTGAGTCAATGTCTGTGTGGTCTGAGTCAGAGTCTAACTCAGCAGCTGACTAGACCTGGCCAAACTGTTGCACAGCCTGAGCCATCTTGCACAAACCAAAATTGTGTTGCACAATGATTGTGCTTCACCAAGTCACAGCCATTGTGGCACTGAATCATCCTCCACCTGCAACATCAGTTTGCAACCCACAGACTGCAATCAAGCAGCAACATCCTCTCCATTCCTACAAGCATGTGACCCCATGAAACTCACAACAACAACCAATTAAGTCACCACCATCTTCCGTTGCAGCTGCACTGCAACACAACACAACCAACACAGGCCACAATCCTTTCTCTCGACTGCACATGCCACACTTCATGTAACAATAGCAACAGCAGAAACTTCATTGCTCCACTATGACCTGCAATCCAAGACCAGCAGCATCTCAGCTTTAACTGCATTACTTCAACTGCAACAAGCTGGTTCCCTTCACAACTGCTTCTTGGTCTGCAACTCTACTGCCATATTTCAGGACCAACACCTGCAACCTCATTCATGCCTCAATGCCACAATCACCACACACAGCACAAACACCATCTGAACCTAGGCATCCATCTAAATAGCATCGTTACCAGATTCCACCTGCCATCTACAGCTTTTGACTGCACTTCAGACTGTCACTGCAATTCATGTAATCTGAGCATCACCATCTTGTCATTCATTCCATATGCACCTGCACTGCTATGACCAGCTTCAGTTCAGCTGCACTGCAACATACTCCTTTCATAGACACAAATCCATTCAATCTATCATGTATCTTCACACACTGCAAACAAATCTCAGTACAAATCTTCACCATCTCTGCATTATTTCCAGTGTATGAGGTCACCAGCAGAGCACCTGTTAATCCTAACATACATTTACAATTCACACTCCCTCTAACTCCAATTGCAGACAACCAACACCACCTGCACCACTTCATCCAGTTCTTGAGATCCCATTCCAACAAACTACCATGAACATCTGTAATTCAGTCTTCTGCTACTTCTTGCAAACTCAAGACCTGATCATTCTCTCATTTCAACACCATCATTTCAGCTTCTCTATCTGTCATTCTGCCATTTGTATTGCAGCATTATCACTCCCTTGATTTCTTCATTTCAATCACAATTCATCACTGCAAAATCCTAGATCCTCATCTGGATTATCAAGACATAAACCACGGGAACAACTCTTGGTTCTCAATCCCTAACTTCCTTCTTTCTTCTCAGATTCACGCCCAACTCCATTCATCTCAAAATTCCAAATTCAGCAAACAAAATCATTTAGGAGAAACCATAAACTTCTGAATTCCAAATTCAGGAAACAAAACCCTAACTTGTAAACCCAGAACATCACATACCCATACCAATTACACCATCAATTTCCTCTTCAGTTCATCAGAAATTCACCAAACCCTTCGATTCTGTCTTTGAACTGATTCGAAGCCACAATTCTATTTTAGCAACAAACCCATCTCAATTTCTCTTCATCAGCAACCTCATCAAACCCTAACTCGATTTTAAATCTCAAATCTAATATAAGTTGAGCTACAGCTCAAAACCCCCTTCATTTCAACTCATTCGAACCCTAAATCGACTTCAGATTTCAGTTGATTTCAACAACAACAAGTTGTCTTCTTCTCTTCATCATATTTCTTGAATCAGTCTCTTGGTTCCACCATTAACAACACCTGTTCTTCCTTTCTCAAATTCTGTAACGAGCTCAAGTAAAACCCTTCTCTCTGATTTTCCTTCTCAATCTCTCTCAGATTCATCTCTGGTGAAACCAATGATAGGATAGACTCTGAATTTCAGGTCTTGTGTAGGAATGATTATGGATATATGCACCCTAGCTCTGAATAAGACACCCAGGATGACTCTAGGCACCCATATCTTGGATAAAGGCCACTAGACTGGGGTGCCCCATTATTACTGAACTAGTATTAGTGATGTAGATCGTCCCTGGTCCTTGACTGGCTCTGAATATCACTCGCTTGCATGTGAGAATGGCGCTTTTGACTTTTTCGCTCTAAATGAGTGATTTCTCCTTCTTTTGCTCCCAAGGACTCCATTGCACCTAATAACTCAAAACTAAACATAAGAGATGCAATTCACAAAGATAATAGCAAAGAAAGCATTAATACTATATATAAAATTAGGTGTTTTAGACACCTATCAAATTCCCCCACACTTAGACTTTGCTAGTCCACGAGCAAATGAAACAAAACTTATTCTGAAATATACATACAACTCTCGTGAGGGTTTACTAAAGATATACCCACAAAACCTACTTTTCCAACTTACTAGTTCTCCGTAAAGATAGCATCCAACGCGCTAAGAAGACATAGAGATTCTGCAACTAGTCATAAGAAGTTAGACACATAAATGAACACAATTTCAACCTTAAAAATTGAGAGAGAAATAACCATCCCTTCTCGAAAGAAGTTCGGGTTTGTAGTGATCAAAAGTCTCGACTTTGCCTCACAAGAAAGGGTTTTATGAAGTTGCTCTCAATAATAAACAACTTTTTATGGGTCACACATGTGTCCAGGTAGGAATGAAGAGAGAATCCTGCGACACCTTGAATGGTAGGAAGGTAAAAACCCTTCGAAGTATTTTGAAAACCCACATCTTTTATTCATTTTGAAAACCCTTTTTCTTACGATCTCTAAGAAAGGAAATCAACCACTTAACGAAGGTGGGAATATGCTTACTTACCTCGTTATCCGTTCAGCGTGTAGTTAGCACCACTCTCACAGCATCCATAGAAACGTCTTCGGTCTTCAATACTTGTCTTCATCTTCGTGTTCGGTCTTCAACTCTTGATGATAACTCTTGAACTTCGTAGAATCTTGACAATGTGATTCTTTCCTCTCATTCCTTGTTGCTTGAAACTTCATTACGAATATTTCTTCTTCCATTGGCTTTATTGAATGAATACAAAACCAAAAACAAACTAAACAAACCAAAAATGATGCAATGATTTGTTTTAATGCAAGATAAAGTAAATAAAAATAAACAAAATACGAAAACTAATGATGAACCTAATAAAAAATTTCTCTTATCTTTTTTTTTCTTTTTTTTTTAGACAAGAGAAAATAATACAAATACAAAATAAAGATAAAAATAAAAATAAAAGTACAAAGGCCATGGTGTAAGTACTTTACCGCTCGATAACTTGTATGTCTCGATATCACAAACTTCTTGAATTCTCATCTTAATAATCTTCATTCTTGTACAATAGTCTTCAACTTGTAAAAATTCTGCTCCTTGTCTTGTTGCTATACTTGAATCTGAAATCTGCTCATTTCTGTACTCTTGCTTGTAAACCTTGAACGTCTTCAACTTTCCTTCGAATTTGTGATGCTCCTCTTGTTGATGATGATGGTGTTTCTATGGACCTGTTGGTGTAGAGAGAGATAAAGTGGATGGTGCTAACTGCGGACAAGATTACAAGTGGTATGTAAGTTAGCAATTCGATGTCACCATTCATGATTGATAAAATAGTACTCAAGAGATCAAAATAGTGCTTCTATTGGTGAGAGGTTGGGTAGCTCACCATTCTACCCTGAGTTTACGTACGGTGACACACACTCTAAAAACACATATTTAGACAGGTACAAAAAATTGAAGGTCGGTGCCTCTCATGATGTAACATGGGTAGTCTCCACTATAGGGGATCACAAATCTAATACCGAATTCAGTCTGCACCTCATTTGCCACTGGGATTGTTAAATCCAACTTTAACTCTCATACAAGTAAGAAACCCGATCATGTTCCTGTCATTTCTAAGTTCAGTCATTCTTACGAGAATCTCGATGTAATCTTAGCGACATGTATACTATGTGACTCTAAACTAACTACAAGTTGGAGTTTTCTTATTCACTATTTTACAAAAAAGTTGAAAATTTTGAAATTTTACAATGCAAATGCTTAACAACTCCCCCACACTTAAACTTTACATTGTCCTCAATGTAAATTGAGTCATCCAAAGTAAGTCAAGGTGGGAAATTCTAACATGATAATGACAAGAAATCAGAACAAATAAATGCAAAACAAGACGAGAAAAACTAAAAACAAGACAAGAAAATAAAAATAAGACAAGAAATACTCATCATATGGGTTGCCTCCCATTTAGCGCTTGGTTTAAAGTCGTCAGCCCGACTATCTCCTTGCTTTCTATGCCTCCTCCAGAGGGAGTGCATCCACAAAGTTAGCTCCTTCCACCACTTCAGAAGTGAAATTCTAATAATATGGTTTCAACCGGTTCCCATTAACTTTAAGTTCTTTACCTGTAGATATGCTACGAATTTCCACTGCACCGTGAGAAAACACATTGGTAAAAATAAAAGGTCCAATCCAACGTGACCTTAATTTACCTGGAAATAAATACAAACGAGAATTAAACAAAAACACTTTTTTCCCAATGCAAAATTGTTTCCTAGAAATCATGATATCATGAAATGCTTTCGTCTTTTCCTTATAAATGCGCGAGCTTTCAAATGCATCATTGCGGAGCTCCTCTAGCTCTTGGAGTTGTAACTTCCATTGCTTTCCAGCCCCATCCATCTCCATATTGCATTGCTTAATAGCCCAAAACGCCTTATGCTCAATTTCAACGGGTAAATGACAAGGTTTACCATACACAAGCCTAAAGTGAGACATCCCAATAGGTGTCTTATATGTGGTTCTATAAGCCCACAAAGCATCATTAAGTCGCATGCTCCAATCTTTCCTTGTTGGGTTCACCGTCTTCTCAAGAATGGATTTCACCTCACGGTTGGACACCTCGGCTTGTCCATTTGTTTGGGGATGATAAGGTGTTGCAATCTTGTGCGACACATTTTACTTCTTCAACAAGGTTTGTAAAATCCCGTTTTTGAAGTGAGAACCCCCATCGCTAATTATGGCTCTTGGAATTCCAAACCTTGCAAAGATATTAGCTTGCACAAAATCTGAAACCACTTTAAAATCATTAGTCGGGGTGGCCTTAGCTTCCACCCATTTCGAGACATAATCAACAAGTAAGATATAAAAATTCCCATGAGAGTTGACAAAAGGATCCATAAAATCAATACCCCATACATCGAAAACTTCAATAAATTGAATAAAAGTTTGTGGGATTTGATTTTGGGCACCTAGATTGCCTGTTCTTTGGCACCTATCACAAGTTGTACAAAATGTATACGCATCCTTGAACAAGGTTGGCCAATAGAAACCGCTTTCAAGTACCTTGTGAGTGGTTCTCTTACTCTCAAAATGTCCTCCGCAAGCATAAGAGTGACAAAAAGACAAGATAGAATTAAATTCAGATTCGGGAACGCACCTTCGTAATACTTGGTCACTACCTTGTTTCCATAAGTATGGATCATCCCATATGTATTGTGATAGACACATTTTTGTGTCTAATTTATCTCGATTCTATATATTGATAGTGCTCATTTTTGTACTTATTATGGTGTTTTATGTGTGTGTAGGTATTTTTGGCCAATAAACATTTTTGGAAAAATCTGCTCGAAAAGTTGCGCGGGGCACCCCGGAGGACACTTGCTATTCGGACCCCTCAAATGGATAAAGGGTAACCAATTACTAAGGGGCATCTATTTCCAGGCAGCTGCTAAAGGGAGACCAGCACAGGATAGGGGGAGGTCATCTTCAACATTTCAAAAAATCAAAAAGGCGGAAAAAATAACCAGGTTGCATACCAGACTTTGGGTTGGATTTCTAGGGTGTTTTAGAGAGATTCAATCGCTGGAATTTTTTGGGCTGAACGTGATTGAGCATAACAGGCTTGATATGTGCGCTGGAATCGATCAAATTGGGCTGGATAATCCGGAAAAAGGAAACAGAGGTTGAGTTGTATACGGAAACTGTGTGGAATTATTTTAGGAATTTCAGGGAGACTAAAGGCGTGATATTGTTTCCTAAGGTGAGATTCTATCTAAGGAAGAGTTTCGGATTATTTGGAAGTCTTAGAAACGCGTAAGGAAGTTGGCAGAGAAGATTATTGCCGTGGCTTTTGCACGAAAAGAAAAAGAGAGAATTAATCGCTATTTTTAGGTTTCTGAGCAGTATAAAAGGTGTGTTCGAGTTCCAGGGAAGGTGACGAAGTTATTGGAGCAGTCGCAGAGGAGTTTGTAGCACTACATAGCTGAATTGATCAAGTTGCAGGAAAACCCGTGTTTCTGCTGCTGAAGAACAAACGTGCAAATAAGAACATCGTCTCAAATTTGTAACGCTACTACAGTGACTTCTTTGTAACAGTCAGTCCTTTGTTTTGCAACGCCATTACACCGTTGCAAATAATCAGTGTTATAGTTTTTCATCTTTAATCAACTTTTGAACCATAAACAAATATTTTGAGCAAGTGATTAATATGAGGAGCTAAACCCCATTGCTGAGGCGACGGAGGAAGCCATTTTTCCAATTATTATGTGGTAAATTCTATTTAATTTAATTTTTGTAATTCTTTTATGATTATTTGCACTGAACTGAAATCGAATATATGATTCTAATTAAGTGGTTGTGTTCTCAATTGATGGGTCATGCTTAAGTTAAGTCTTTTGATGGTCCATGCTTTCGATTTACAACTATTGTTTTGAGAATCTACTTGTCTAGGAAAAAATATTAGAATCACTTTAAACGTAAAGAGTTGCATAAATATTGACTAGATTAAATCACATAAAAATTGGAGATTGGTGGAATCCTGAGTCTCAGTGATTTTTATAATCTTGAATACAATTTCTTTTAAGTTTACTATTTTAATCTGAGTCTAAAATCGAGTCTACACAATCCGAGTTGAATGAACTTTACTACCACTTAAAAACTACATCATATTGGTTTCCTAACTTCTTAAGTTTGTCCCTCTCAGCACGAGACAAGTTCTTTGGGATTTGTTTAGACACGAAGTAGTTCACAATGTCAGCATACCATGGTTATTCAAAGGTAATTGAGAATAGTTGCTCATCCGGGAAAATTTCACGCAATGGGATAGCTTCCTTGTCCACAGCAAGACGGATCAAATGATCCGCAACGGTGTTCTCAATTCCTTTCTTGTCCTTGATTTCAATGTCAAACTCTTGCAAGAGTAAGATCCATCGTATAAGCCTCGGTTTTGCTTCTTTCTTCATTAGCAAGTACCTAAGTGCTGCATGATCAGAAAAGACAACAACTTTTGTACCAATTAGATAAGAGCGAAACTTTTCCAAAGCAAAAACAATAGCTAATAACTCTTTTTCCAGTGGTTGTGTAGTTTTGTTGGGCCTCATTTAACGTTCTAGAAGCATAATAAATAGCATGAGGTATCTTCCCCACACGTTGCCCAAGCACCGCACCAACCGCATAGTCACTTGCATCACACATGAGCTCAAAAGGCTTGCTCCAATCCGGTGGTTTAATGATAGGGGCTGAAATCAAAAGTTCTTTCAAACGATTGAATGCCGCCATACACTTTTCATCAAAGTTAAAAACCACATCTCTTTGCAATAAGTTGCAAAGTGGTGATGCTATCTTGGAAAAGTCCTTGATAGATCTACGATAAAAACCTGCATGACCAAGAAAAGAGCGTATCTCCCTCACCGTAGTGGGAGGGGTTAAAGCACGAATAAGGTCTATTTTAGATTTATCGACTTCCAAGCCTTTAGAAGATATTATATGGCATAAAACTATGCCATGAGTTACCATGAAATGACACTTCTCCCAATTTAGCACAAGATTTGTTTCAACACATCGTTCGAGGATTAGTGACAAGTTGTGCAAACAAAGGTCAAATGAATTACCAAAGACACTAAAGTCATCCATAAACACTTCGACTATGTTTTCAATATATTCTGAGAAGATACTTACCATACACCTTTGAAAGGTAGCTGGAGCATTGAACAAGCCAAAAGGAATCCTTCTATAAGCAAAAGTTCTGAATGGACAAGTGAAAGTGGTTTTCTCTTGATCCTCCGGCGCTATCATAATTTGATTGTAACCTGAATAACTATCAAGGAAGCAATAATAAGAATGTCCAGCTAAACGTTCAAGCATTTAATCAATAAAAAGCAATGGAAAATGATCCTTCCTAGTGGTGGAATTCAATTTCCTGTAATCAATACAAACCCTCCAACCGGTTTGCACACGAGTTGGGACAAGTTCGTTCTTATCATTCTCCACCACCGTCACACCTGATTTTTTTGGTACTACTTGTACCAGGCTCACCCACTTGCTATCGGATATGGGGCAGATAACACCCACATCCAAAAGCTTAAGTATCTCCTTTTTCACAACTTCCATCATGGGAGGGTTCAAACGACGTTGCGCATCCCTTGTAGGCTTTGCATCATCCTCCAAACGGATTTTGTGCATGCATATGGCAGGGCTTATACCCTTGATATCGACAATTGTCCATCCCATGGCCGTCTTGTACTTCCTTAGCATCCTTAGAAGTTTTTTCTCCTGTAATTCACTAAGCTTGTTAGAAACAATCACAGGTAAATCTTCCTTGTCACCCAAGTATAAGTACTTTAGGTGATCGGGAAGAGGTTTCAATTCTAACTTTGGAGATTTAACAATGGAAGGTACAAGCTTTTCATCACTGCATGGTAAAGAAATAAAAGAGATATTATGAGTTTTCGGGCATCCTTGTAGTGAATTAATATCACCAAGGGATTCCTTGACTTCATTATCACACTCTACACCATTATCCATGGATGTAGTTAAAACGGTTTCCAAATCATCTTCACCATTCAATTCAAACACTTGTTGTGCCAACGTATCCATAACATCAGTGGAGAAACAAGAGTGGACATTCATAGGATATCTCATCGTCTCGAAAATGTTGAAACGTATTTTTTCTCCATCAAACTCCATAGTTAGCGTTCCATTGTCCACATCAATAATGGTTTTCTCCGTTTCATGAAGGGACGCCCAAGTAACAATGGAAGAGACGAGTCCGGTGACCCTTCATTCATCTCTAACATGCAAAAGTCATCTGGAAATACAAGTTGATTAAACTGCACAAGAACATCCTCAACAATACCCATTGGGTAAACATTAGAGCGATCGGCTAATTGCAATACAATTCCATCCTTTTTAAGAGGACCTAACTCAAGTGAATTGTACATAGATGCAGGCATAACATTAACGGATGCACCTAAATCCAACATAGCTTTGTTAAATGTGGTGTTACCAATTGTGACTGGAATGTCAAAGCTACCGGGATCCTTACATTTCAGTGGAAGTTTGTGTTGTAAGATTGTCGAAGCTTTCTCTCCCACACTTAGCACTTCATTACCTTTGAGCCTTTTCTTATTGGTACACAAGTCCTTCAACACCTTCACATACTTGGGAACTTGCTTGATAGCATCAATGAGTGGTATGTTCACATGGATCTTCTTTAGAACGTCTAAGATCTCCTTTTCTAGTTCCGCCTTGTTGGAAAATCTGCGAGGAAAAGGTAAAGGAGGAACATAAGTAGAACCGGAGTTTTAGAGTTAGGAATAGGTACCTCAGAAGTTTGGGGAGAATCATCACTCTTCTCCTCCAAAAAAGGTTCCTTTGGTGTTTCCACCTTGCCCGAATCAGTAACCTCGGGTTGCACAAGTTGTGTACCACTTCTCAACGTAATAGCATTGACACCCTCTTTTGGGTTAATGGGATGAGAAGGGAGTTTCCCACTATTTTGTGCCTTCAATTTGTTTATATCAACCCCATGGAGCCCATTTGTGTCTGCAACTCCTTGATAGCACTCTTAGTTTCTTGTTGACTTTCCTTAAACATGGTAGAAATGCCTTGCATAAAAGTTTGAAGCTTTGCATCGATATCGGAACCTTGATTTTGCATCGATTGTTGTGGTTGCTGAAATTGTTGTGTTGCGGCTGGAATTGTTGTTGTGGTTGAAATCCACCCGAACGGTTGAATGTAGGTTGTTGAACCGCGCCTTGCTTGTTTGCATAGCTAAAGTTGGGGTGATCTCTCCATCCCGGATTGTAAGTGTTGGAGTAGGGATCATACCGTCTTTGTTGATTTGGAAAGACCGCACTAGCTTGCTCCAACTCTTCACCATATGAAGGTAAAATAACCGCAGCCATCTTTTGCATCATTTGCTCCATGTTATCCATCCTTTGATCACGGTGTGATGATGAATCCGTAACTTCATGCACTCGCCTAACCATTGGTTCACCTCTTGTGTAGAATTGTTGCGAGTTTGCAGCCATGCTTTCAATCAACTCGGTAGCTTGGGCCACCGTCTTGTTCACTAGAGCTCCACCACCCTGCATCAAGAAGATATCTATCACTTGTTGGAGACCTTCGTAGAAGTATTGTATTATCATCACGTCACTAAATTGGTGGTGTGGACAGCTTGCCACCAATCTCTTGTATCGCTCCCAACATTCATACAAATTCTCCTACGTGTTGCTTTATCCCACAAATGTCTTTGCGAATTTGAGTAGCCTTTGACGCAGGAAAATACCTCTCTAGAAAGAGTTTCTTCAACCCGTTCCATGTAGTGACACTTCCGGATGGTAAATAATACAACCATCCTTAGCATTGTCCGCCAAAGAAAGGAAAAGCTTTCAACATTGCTCCATCCGCATTAGTCTCCGGTGGAAGCATAGCCATGATAACGTTGTGGAAATCCATGAGATGCTTGTTTGGATCTTCATTCGCCATGCCATGAAACTTCGGTAACTCTCTAATCAACCCCGGCTTGATCTCGAAGGTTGAGTTTGTCTCAATACACCACCGTTGTGCATCAAGCCTATGAGAAGCCAAGTCCTTGAGTGTACGATTTGCATCACCCATTGCTTCTTCTTCTTCTTCTTCAACTAGTGGTTCTTCTACAAATGGAACCTCTTGTTCTTCTTCTAGTTGTAATTCTTCTTCCACTTCTAACTCTTGTTCTTCCGTCGTGTCTTGACTTGGTTGGAGTATTGTGCCTCTTCGAGTAGCTATCCCGCACCTTGGATAGTTCCAATCTTTAGAAGCCAGGGATTAGGTACCTGAAAACAATTCTCGCAAACAAGTGAGAAACAAGACAAGAAAAAAAAACAAATATGAAAGCAGAAATGATGATAAGAAACTAAAAACTTAATAACAAGCCGTATGCCTCCCGCAGCGGCGCCAAAATTTGATGGTTGTCAGCCGTGCAAATATAATTCACTTTCTCACTCAACTAATATAAATATAGTATGGTAAGAAAGAGTTCGTTCCCACAAGAGGCTTTTGTTGTTATAAATTTCAGTTTCTTAGTAACCAAGGGGGGATTTTTGTTTTAAAAGCAATAAAAGTAATTGAAAGCAATAAATAATTTGAATAATCAATAAGGAGAAGATATTGGTCACGGGATAGTATCATTCACAAACATGTATTTTCATCAATGACTAGAATTGAATTTAATCTCTCATTTACTAAAAGTCCTAGGATATCTTGATCGCAAGAGTATCCCGTTTATTTCCCGATTTTATCACAAACAACATTAAAAGATGCTATTGTGAAATCTACCTAGAAAGCAACCTAAAGTGTAAAAGCACAATTAAGTTTAACTCCCTAAGAGCAATAAGTTCTATGAAATAAGACTAATCAATGCAAACAAACGTGTAAAAGCACTAATTCGTTTTAACAAAGGTTATGATTCATATGTGACAGTAGATATATCACTACAAGAAACGGCACTATGCTACTTAGAATCAGGGATAAACAACTATTTCGTATTGAAAACCCTAATCTAGCAATAGAGATGAATGTAAATCAGATTGATTCCGAACTCAACCAATCAAACAATCAAATCATATGACAATGTTAATAATGAATCATAAACAATAAAGTATTGAGACAAAACTAATTCATTGAATCAAATAACATGTTGGAAATCAACTTTATCCCATAACCAATAATATGTGTTTAGCTACTCATAATAATGGAGTTCATCATAATCATAATCACAAATAAATTGAAGAAGATGAAAAATAAACGAAAAGCAAACCCTAATAGAATCGCCGCTCTCCTCCAAACTCCAAGTAGAAAATACGTGATAAAAGAAAGTAGAAAACTTTTCTTTTTGTAGCTCTTCTTCGGTCAAGTCTTCAAAAGCCCACATCCAAAATAGTCCACCAAGCCCATGTGTGTGAAGAACCCACGTAGAAAATATGTCCAAAAATTATCGCCGAAAATTGGCCTGAAGTCGGTCGGAAACTCGCCGGAAAAATGGTCGGCAAACATCTCAGGTGACCGGAAAAATCCGCCCGATCACCGGTCAAACATAACAGTCAACCTGTAGGATCAGAATCTCGCAACAATAATGCCTCAGCTAAATTATTAACAACACAATACAGCAGTGTCGCAGAACAACTTCAGAAACGAAATAATAAACGACGTCGGCTAAATCATGAGAAAAATGTGATGGTCCTGCGAAAATTAGAGAGTTTGTGAGATTAACATTTGTAAGGATGCGAGAATGTCGCATGTCATATCCGAAAATAAAGGAAAAATTACCTGTCATCCACTGTGTAATTCCCTATAACTAACCGCTCAGTTGTAAAGAAATGAGAGATCTTTTTTGAGTGAGAAGCAAGTAAATAGGTGAGAGAAAATCTTAGAGCAGTGGTTATTCTTGATTCCTTTATCTTTTCTTATACGATTGTTCAAAGATTCATCAATAAAATTAAGATTGTTAATCTAAAATGAGTTGAATGTTAATGAAATCTTGTGAGGGGTGTAGTGTAGGATTTCCTGCAACTACATAATGGCGCTAGAAACAGGGAGAGATTGAAGATTATTCTAGAAAAAATTGAAGATTAATATTTATATTTGTGAAGATTTGGAGTAATTGGTTAAGAATTTTACACAATCTCTTGCAATTCATTAATATTGAAGAAATGGCTAGAAGAAGAAATACATCATAACAACCAACTACTATTAGAAGAAGCAAGAGACTTGTTGGAAGGGAAAGAAGTGAAATGGGAGAATCTACTAGAATGAGAAATAATGTTGAAAATCAAATTCAACCACCAGTTCAATAAACACTAGTACAAGGAAGGAATACAGATTATGATAGGGTGAGTATACACACTTGGCAATCAAACATAACAGTCAACCGTTAAAGTTAATGGATGACTAACGGTCAAACTCAGTGAACTGAGTCAATGTCTGAGTGGTCTGAGTCAGAGTCTAACTCAGCAGCTGACTAGACCTGGCCAAACTGTTGCACAGCCTGAACCAAAATTGTGTTGCACAATGATTGTGCTTCACCAAGTCACAGCCATTGTGGCACTGAATCATCCTCCACCTGCAACATCAGTTTGCAACCCACAGACTGCAATCAAGCAGCAACATCCTCTCCATTCCTACAAGCATGTGACCCCATGAAACTCACAACAACAACCAATTAAGTCACCACCATCTTCCGTTGCAGCTGCACTGCAACACAACACAACCAACACAGGCCACAATCCTTGCTCTCGACTGCACATGCCACACTTCCTGTAACAATAGCAACAGCAGAAACTTCATTTCTCCACTATGACCTGCAATCCAAGACCAGCAGCATCTCAGCTTTAACTGCATTACTTCAACTGCAACAAGCTGGTTCCTTCGCAGCTGCTTCTTGGACTGCAACTCTACTGCCATATTTCAGGACCAACACCTGCAACCTCATTCATGCCTCAATGCCACAATCACCACACACAGCACAAACACCATCTGAACCTAGGCATCCATCTAAATAGCATCGTTACCAGATTCCACCTGCCATCTACAGCTTTTGACTGCACTTCAGACTGTCACTGCAATTCATGTAATCTGAGCATCACCATCTTGTCATTCATTCCATATGCACCTGCACTGCTATGACCAGCTTCAGTTCAGCTGCACTGCAACATACTCCTTTCATAGCCACAAATCCATTCAATCTATCATGTAGCTTCACACACTGCAAACAAATCTCAGTACAAATCTTCACCATCTCTGCATTATTTCCAGTGTATGAGGTCACCAGCAGAGCACCTGTTAATCCTAACATACATTTACAATTCACACTCCCTCTAACTCCAATTGCAGACAACCAACACCACCTGCACCACTTCATCCAGTTCTTGAGATCCCATTCCAACAAACTACCATGAACATCTGTAATTCAGTCTTCTGCTACTTCTTGCAAACTCAAGACCTGATCATTCTCTCATTTCAACACCATCATTTCAGCTTCTCTATCTGTCATTCTGCCATTTGTATTGCAGCATCATCACTCCCTTGATTTCTTCATTTCAATCACAATTCATCACTGCAAAATCCTAGATCCTCATCTGGATTATCAAGACATAAACCACGGGAACAACTCTTGGTTCTCAATCCCTAACTTCCTTCTTTCTTCTCAGATTCACGCCCAACTCCATTCATCTCAAAATTCCAAATTCAGCAAACAAAATCATTTAGGAGAAACCATAAACTTCTGAATTCCAAATTCAGGATACAAAACCCTAACTTGTAAACCCAGAACATCACATACCCATACCAATTCCACCATCAATTTCCTCTTCAGTTCATCAGAAATTCACCAAACCCTTCGATTCTGTCTTTGAACTGATTCGAAGCCACAATTCTATTTTAGCAACAAACCCATCTCAATTTCTCTTCATCAGCAACCTCATCAAACCCTAACTCGATTTTAAATCTCAAATCTAATATAAGTAGAGCTACAGCTCAAAACCCCCTTCATTTCAACTCATTCGAACCCTAAATCGACTTCAGATCTCAGTTGATTTCAACAACAACAAGTTGTCTTCTTCTCTTCATCATATTGCTTGAATCAGTCTCTTGGTTCCACCATTAACAACACCTGTTCTTCCTTTCTCAAATTCTGTAACGAGCTCAAGTAAAACCCTTCTCTCTGATTTTCCTTCTCAATCTCTCTCAGATTCATCTCTGGTGAAACCAATGATAGGATAGACTCTGAATTTCAGGTCTTGTGTAGGAATGATTATGGATATATGCACCCTAGCTCTGAATAAGACACCCAGGATGACTCTAGGCACCCATATCTTGGATAAAGGCCACTAGACTGGGGTGCCCCATTATTACTGAACTAGTATTAGTGATGTAGATCGTCCCTGGTCCTTGACTGGCTCTGAATATCACTCGCTTGCATATGAGAATGGCGCTTTTGACTTTTTCGCTCTAAATGAGTGATTTCTCCTTCTTTTGCTCCCAAGGACTCTATTACACCTAATAACTCAAAACTAAACATAAGAGATGCAATTCACAAAGATAATAGCAAAGAAAGCATTAATACTATATATAAAATTAGGTGTTTTAGACACCTATCACCAAGCCCTAACTTTGGCCACGGTGCCAAATCCTAGCTTTGGCCATGCCACACACACTAATTAGGGTTTTGACATGCCAAACCCTAATTTGGGAAAAATTGCTACGCCAACCAAACCAAATTACGTTTCCCATAGCGTTGGGATCAATGTGGAAACATGGCCAATGTTGCCAGAGCCATACTCGGGTCTAACACCAATATGCCAAAACAGCTGCCACGGCTACGCCAGGCGCCACTTTACTACACAACAAAGATATGGCCATAATCAACGGCTACCTTTCCTCATGAGATGTAATCTCATCCGTCCAAGTTCGCCACTGAACTGACGGACTTGCGGAAAGTTCCAGGCAACCAGTTAGTGGTCATGGATACGCCAGGCGCCACTCACACCACCGTGCCATTGGCATGCACGAGGTATGCCAGTCATGTTATAATGCCACTGGCGTACACCAAAAACGCCATTGTGACATTACCAGGCGTCAACAGAAGGTATCCATAATCAACGACTACCCTTCTTCATGAGATGCAATCTCAGCCATTCAAGTTCGCCACCAAACTGACGGACTTGTGGAAAGTTTTAGGCGGTCGGCCAAGGCAAGCCTAATAGCATCACATGCTATTTTCCTACGGCAAGTCTCTTGACTTTGACTTGCCACACATAGCAACCTGCTACACGTTTTCCACGAAAACACTCGAGACATCAAACATGTCACAAACTGGGGGATACTCAGCAGGGTATTGGTCTGGCGGTTTACAACGTGCGGCGTGCAATACGCCCGTTATAAGAAACTGTCATGAAGTGGGATAATTAGTGATGATGAAAGTAACGGTGTAAACTAATTCACTTCCTTCATCATGGAAGCATAATGCATGACGGTTACACGTTACTCTATTCTTCCACCATTCAATCGTTTCCATTTCCCACGAGACCATGGTACGTTTCAATATGACTTGTATAAATAGGTTTCACCTATTTACCACAAAACAACAAGTTTTGGTCAGAGAACAACACAGTATCCAGAAATCACCAAAGAACTGATAGCTATCATTCCGCAAGCCAGTTCCACTTTATGATACAAGTCATAAAACAATCACACCTTCAGAATCAACTATTCTGGTCTCAACACTCTCTTCGCTTCCCTCCCTAAGACCAACCCTTCTCCTTCACTTTGTGACTGAAGCAAGCCTGGAACGTCCATTTCTTGGTTTAGGCCAGGATTGTACAGATCGATCTCTCGAATCAAAAGTAATCACGTGCAGTGCATTGTTCAGGGTTTAGATTTGTTTCTCACCTACATACCCAAAATTACCAAAATCAGCAGAAACAGTTTTCACCCACAAACACTTATGGACAACCAATATTTGTGATTGAGTATAACTGTTCACGACTTGTTGTGTTCTTGGTAGAACTATTCACAAAGGCCTGACTTATGTATTGATATAACTTTTATTAGTAAAACCGATCTTAAGTAATCACCTGAGATGGTATGATCGGGTTTGTGATTTTATGTCTGACCAAATATGGGAAAGGGGAACCGATCCTAGTAAGAGGTATAATACATTACAAAGGGGAACCGATCCTTGTATGAGGTGCAGCAAGGTTTATAGCAGAAAGGGGAACCGATCCTATGAACATGTGCAACACGTTTTTAGGTAAAGGGGAACCGATCCTATGGACATGTGAAACACATATAAGTTAGATACCATATATATGTGGGGAACCGATCCCAGTATCTAGTCAACCGAATTTTGGAAAGCTAGTGTGAATATGCACAATACTCACATAGAAGGTAGAACCGAAACTTGTTTTGGTAGAACCGTTAAACCCATGATTGTGATTTAATGTTATTTGATAAATCGCATAGTTCTTGAAAGTCAGATGAACCAATTCTAAACTTGTTTGGAAGTGTGGAAAATCGGTTTCAGGGTTGTAAGTGTGAAAGAGAACTTACAAAGTAAAGATGTTGACATACTTTGAACACGTGTTATGAATGTTTATTTCTTTAATTGTTAAAATTTATTTCCCTAATAGCTAAGGGAAGTGAATCCCAGGATCGAAACATAAATAAGTTAAGAATATTTTAATTAAGGTATTTAACTTCATTTTGTAGGGAAATAAGAATTAGTAATGTGCATTTACTAATTAGAGATTTTCTGAGAGATTTCGATCATTATTTTTGGAAAGAGCATTTCCAGGAATTATGGAAAACGAATTTGTGCTTTAATGAATATCTTGAGAATTTTTTCGGTTTGGGAAATTCCTTGGTGCCCAAACTTCCATGTCTATAAATACTTGAAGTTTGTCTTTCTTGCAAACTAATCCTTCGTAATAACAGACTTCCTCTTTGTTGTGTTGTTACTGGTGTAGCCGCCTATCCGGAGAGGAGAATAACCTAATTAGGAGAAATCTCTTACGGCCACTCAGTTTAAATTCTTCTTTGGGATTGAGAAGCTCTAGTGTGTACCGCTGGTGGGAAACTAGATAATTGTGGTTTATCTTTTGTTTTCTTTGATTTGATTGACTAACGGTGGTTGAACTTTGATTGTACCTAGTTTGTTTATGCTTGAGAATCTTCTCTTCTGATATAAGATTCACTCAAACTAGTTCTAAAGATCTTTATACTGTTGTTAGTTCTAAAGATGATCTTATGATAATCCATTGTTAACAGACTCCGTTCTGTGTGTGATTGATCACAAGAAATTCAAGTGATTGTGTGCAGGTGTTTATTGAAGATTTAAGAAGATTTGAAGACGAAGAAGATATAGAAGATTTATGATTTGTGGGTTCATAATCTTTGGTGTGCACAATACTTGTTTCGGTAAAAGAGGATCCAATTAATAATCGGTTTATCTTTTTGATAGATTGGATTGATTAATTGAGTAGATCGGCATCAACACAATTCTTTGGATTAATAGTGTTATTGGCTTAATCTTAAACGATTACTTAGGTAATTGAACATAAGATAGATCTAAGAACTTGACGAAGGAGTTTATGTTAAGATAAACAGAAGACCCCTTGTCCGACTCATATCACTTGGTTGAATAGAGTTGATACCAAACATATTTGTTGTTCCTTTAGTGATTGGAATACGAACCAAATGAATTGTTCCAAGTACGTGACTAAGGTCGGAGGCGTGGGAATACAGACGGAACTAGGTGAACTATAGGTTTAGTTACTTGGTCTCAACTATACGAAGTTAGGTGTAATTTTTTGTAGTGCCTTAATCCTGAGAGTATTCAATTCTGGACAAGGTCCCGGGGTTTTTCTACATTTGAGGTTTCCTCGTTAACAAAATCTTTTTGTGTCATTTACTTTATATTTCTGCATTATAATCTTTTTATTATAATTAAATTGAATTACACAAATGTTAATTCCTATTTACTTGATAAGTGAATCATATTGTGTTTGGTTAAGTCCGAACCTTTTTATCAAGTAACATACCTCATTGTCGTATTGACTCGATCTCGTATCCATAGACGATCACACGAAGTGTGAACCGATTAGTTGTATTGTTTCGACTCAGCCATAGACAATCACTTTCGGATAAAGGACTTATATGTAGGAAAAGTTTTAGCTTGAGGTATATTTGGGTACCCTCGCCTTTTCAATTGGTATCAGAGCAGGCAAACACGAAAAGATCTAACAATTTGTGTTTGGTGCGATCCAACCTATAAGAATGAACTCGAGTTCTCATGAATCAACTTCAGTTAACGTAATGCCAAGATTAGATGACTCAAAATTGCTTAATGGAATGTGAAACACTGAAATTGTTGAGTCGCTTCGATCCAAAGAATTTTGGACATTCGACGAATGTCGCTTATATCTTAATCTCACTGAAGATGCTTCCAGCAAGATCGATATAAAATTTTCTGAATTTGCAGAAATGGAAAAGCAACTCTCTGACTTAAAGAATGAGATTAAGATATATGAACAAAAGGAAGATGAGTCACTATCTAAAACACTCAAAATCCTTGAAGACTCTAGTAGAGTTCAAAATGAGGTTGATGAGTTCCTCAAAGAACTGGACAACTCAAAGAAAAATAATAATTCTAAAGGAAATCAACTCATTCATGAGTATTTAATGAATTATACCTTAGAAGAATCTGATATTCTTCAAGGAGACTCTCACTATAACTTTTCAGAAGAATTTTCTCTTGAAAATCATAATGACTCCGATATAGATTGTGAGTCTAATAAAACCAGTCTTGATTTGTCTAGTGAAAATTCATTGACTAACAGCCTCATGTCAACACCTAGTATGTCCAAGGTGTCAGAACCTGGAAAAATTAATATTGTTCAAGGAACCGATTGTTGGCTATCCCTTATCAAGTTTCGATACGTAGTTATAGGCCCTATCCAAATCCTGATTCACATCCGAATACACGTTAGTGTTGGTGATAAAAACAAAAAAAAATGGGAATATTTCTTTCTCTATCTTCTTCGACCACAAAGAGACCTCTACATCAAACAAGAGTTCGAAAATTCCTCACTTGTGATTTTTGCATGTTCGATTCAAGTGGAAATTTTTGCTTCAATCAATCATAAGTTTCAACAAGAATAAAAGGTTTGTCTCAAATCGCTCCGATTCAACTCAAGCCAGGAGAATCAACACTCAACAGGGCATATTGATTGTAAGTGGATTTTTACTCTCTTTGTTGATTCAATGGCAAATAGGGGTAGAAGAAATTTCAATGTTGGAGAAAGCTCAAATAGGAATGATATGCTCTGCACAACTAGGAACATCAATCATGAAAACATGCCTAGTCTTATCTATGATGTTAGTTCTCAAAATTACTTTGTGAATAATGAATGCCTTTTGAAGTTCGGGTCAATTAAAGAACCCATCATGGAAATGTTATTTGTCAAAGTTTCGTTGACACCATTTATCATTAAAACCTAAGCACTGCATAACCTTGAGAACGAATCCCCATTCCATCCGATCAAAAGCCTTCTCCATGTCCAACTTAATAGCCACTGCGCCAGAAAATCTTGTATTTCTTATCATATAATCAACTACTTCATGTGATATGATGAGGTTATCGAGTATATTCATTCCAAGAACAAAAGCTACTTTCTAGGGAGAAACAATCCTACCAAGAAATTTCTTCAATCGATTAGCTAATGTTTTGGAAATTACCTTGTATGCAATGTTGTACAGGCTGATAGGACGAAAATCCGATGGATTTTCAACACATAACTTCTTCGGGATTAAAACTTGATATGTGAAATTGATCTGCTTAAGTAATTTTTCTAACTGAAAGAAGTGTTGCACCATGGCTACCAAATCATCTGCAACTTTATCCCAACAGAGTTGGTAAAAACCCACCTGAAATCCCTCTGGTCCCGGAGCTTCCCAAGCTTTAATCTGGAAAACAACTTTCCTAATCTCCTCCCTAGCTTGTTGGTCTTTTGGTAAGATCCTCATTATCTTCCTTAGAGATACATATTGTAATCAATTGATATATTTCTGACTCTTGCGGTGGTTTAGATGAAGTTGTAATGGTACTGAAATGTTCAATAAGAAGATTTTGAATTTCAGCTCTTGTTGTATACCATTTTCCATATTCATCTCTAGTGGAATCAATTTGATATCGTCTTGAAAAGACGAGGGTACCCAAATATACCACAATCTTAAACTTTAATACTTATAAGTCCTCTTACCGAAAGTGATTGTCTATAGGACTAAGTCGAGATAATACAACGAATCGGTATTCACACTAAGTGTGATCGTCTATGGATACGAGATCGAGACAATACAACAATCAAAGTGTGATTACTTGATAATAGGTTCAGACTTAACCAAACTCTATAGGATCACTATCAAGTAATACATAGTTCACGTTTGTGTAATTTACTTTAGATTATAATAGCAACAATTATAATTGCGGAAAACAAAAGTAAATGACACAACAAGATTTTGTTAATGAGGAAAACGCAAATGCAAAAAACCTCCGGGACCTAGTCCAGAATTGAATATTCTAAGAATTAAGCCGCTATATAAAATCACCTCAACTTCGTATAGTTGAGACCAAGCAACTAAACCTATAGTTCACCTAGTTTCTTCATTATCCCTGCGCTTCCGACATTCAATAAGTGCACGCACTGGAACAATTCTTTTGGTTCGTATTACAAACAGTAAAGGAACAACAAATCTGTTCGGTAACAACTCTATTCAATCCCAGTGATATGAGTTAGACAAAGGCTCTTCTGTTTAATCCAATAAACTCATTTGTCGAGTTTAGATCTATCTATTCAACAACTACCAAAGTAGCCGAGTTTAGATTTTGCAATCAATAATATGATATACCAAGATACTAAATATTGATGCCGATCTATGCAACTAATCAATCAAGTCTATCAAGATAAACCGATTATAGTTGGATCCCAGACGATCAAGTTTTGTGCACATCAAATATTATGAACCCAAATAAGAAATCTTCTTCGTCTTCAGATCTTCTTAAATCTTCAATAAACACCTGCACACCACAACTTGAATCTCTTGTGATCAATCACGCAAAGAACGGAGTCTGTTAACAATGGATTATCACAAGACGTCTTTAGATCTACAGACAGTTCTAAAGATCCCGTCGACACTTCGATCTAGTTTGAGTGAATCTTATATCAGAAGAGAAGATTCTCAAGAATAAACAAACTAGGTGCAATCAAAGTTCAACAACCGCTAGTCAATCAAATCAAATCGAATATTAATAATATTGTAATTATTTAGTTTCCCACTAACGGTACTCGTAGAGCTTCTTGATCCCACTGAAGTCTTTAAACGAGCGGTCATAAGAGATTTCGCCTAATTAGGGTACTTTCCTCTCCGAATAGACTACTCCACCAGTAACAACACAACAAGGTAGTTTGTTTACTAGGTCGGTGGATAAAGAGTTTGGAGAAACTAAAACTCTCCAAGTCGGTGAGACTAATTTGGGATAAACCAAATTGTAGTCAGTGATAAGAGTTTGATAACTCTTAACTGGTTTCTTAATCCTAAAGTTTAGGGACTTATTAGCTAAGTTATGAAACCCTAATCCTACCTATGTGTATATAAATAGCCTAGTAGAGAACCTAGAGAAAACACACCAAAAATTCTTCTTTCTCTCTAGGGTTTATATGTTTTCTCCTAAACGATAATATATATAAATCTCTTATTTTTCCCGAGGATTCAACCTAGTTAAATTCTCGTCTCTTTTCTTATTTAGTTTGTGTTCTTGGCAATACTTGGAGTACCGTTTGTAGCTGTGCAAATCGCTTCCGCAGGGTTTTAGCGCAACAATTGGAATCAAGAGCTCGGGTTACGTTCTTGGAAGTTTGGGTATTCGTAATATTGCAGCGGGGGTATTTTTGTGAAGTTATTTGAGGTAATTCTAATCTCAAAGTTTATTTTTTTTTATCTATATTTGGTTGTTTGTGAGCAATGGTTGATCCGAAAAAACCAGTTGATCTGAATGATCCGTTAGGGAAACATTCAGAGTCCACAAGTAAAGATAAAGAAACAAAAGAAGAAATACTGCATTCTCATAGATCACAACTGAAGGTTGAAAAGTTCACCGTAACCAATAACTTTGGTTTATGGAGAACAGACGTAATGGATGCTCTTGTTCATCTTGACCTAGAAGAAGCTTTAGAAGGTCAGCCAGTGGAGATGTCTGAAAAGCAGTGGAACAAGATGAATAAATTATGTCTGGGTTCGATTCGAGGGTGTTTAGCAACGTCAGTAAGAGTTAATTATCAGCGCGAGACTTCAGCTAAGGACCTCTGGAAAAGCTAGAGAAGGAGTATCTTGTGAAGAACGTGGCTAATAGGATACATCTTAAGAGAAATTTGTATCGCTATAACATGAAGAAAGGTGCAACTCTAACAGAGCACCTGGATTCATATAATAAACTTCTTGATGGGTTAGTTAACTATGATGAGAAGATCAACGACGAGGAACAAGCTTTGTGTCTGATAAACTCTCTTCCTGAAAGGTATGAACCTGTGATTAAGGCTTTAATGCACGGCAAAGATAAGATGACATACGCTAAGGTCACTAAAGCATTGCGTAGTGAGGAGTTCAGGAAGATGGACCGTGAAGATCTGTCAAGTGAATCTAATAACGATTTGCTTCTTGCAAGAGGTCGTTCAACAGACGGGAGAAAGAAGACTGGCGATCGTGTCAAAGTTAAAGAGCGTTCAAAGTCAAGAGCGCATCTGAAGAAGGATGAATGTGCATGGTGTCATGACTTTGGACATTGGGATAAGGATTGTACCAAGCGTAAATATAGAGAAGGAGATAACACCAAGACCGAGGTGAACATTTCTAAGGCAAGTGAAGATTCAGATGAAGTTTCAGATTTCCCGCTGACTGTGATACCATCAACTTTTATCATAACTGACGATACATGGGTATTAGATTCTGGTGCTACTTATCATATTTGTCCTCATTGGGACTGATTCTCAAGCTTTGAAGAGTTTGATGGAGAAGTGCGTATGGGGAATAATCACACCTGCAGGGTGATTGGGATTGGTAGTATTCAAATGAAGATGCATGATGGTATGGTTCGGGAGCTAAAGGAAGTAAGGTTCGTACCTACTGTGAAGAAGAATATGATTTTACTCGGAACTTTGGAAGCTAAGGGATACAAATTAGTCGCTGAAAATGGCATTCTAAAGGTAATCTCTGGATCGTTGGTAATCATGAAGGGCACAAGGCATCATAACTTGTACTACTTAACTGGGAGTACAGTAACGGGAGATGTGTCAATTTCTGAACACATCGAGACTGCAACGATGGAGACCACGAAGTTATGGCATATGCGGCTTGCACATCCAGGTGATAAGTCGTTACACTCTTTAATTCGTCAAGATTTATTGAAAGCTGTTATTGCCTGCAAATTAGAGTTTTGTGAACATTGTGTGAAAGGAAAAAAGACAAGAACAAGCTTTGGCACATCAATCCACAACACTAGTGGAGTTCTTGATTATGTTCACTCAGATGTTTGGGGTCCCTCCAAGAATGCATCATTGGGAGGGAAACATTGGTTCGTGTCTTTCATTGATGACTATTCTAGGCGCGTATGGGTGTACACCATGAGGCATAAGGATGAAGTCCTAGAAGTCTTTATGAGGTCGAAAAAGACAACTGAGACTCAAACTGGCAGAAAGATCAAGGTACTACGTTCGGACAATGGTGAAGAGTACAAAAGTGATCCATTCTTGCAAGTATGCCAGGATGAGGGAATACAGAGGCACTTCACAGTTAAGAAGACACTGCAACAAAATGGGGTAGCTGAACGCATGAATTGTACTTTGCTGGAGAAGGTACGATGTATGTTATTTAATTCTGGATTAGGTAAAGCGTTTTGGGCTGAGGCAGTTACATATGCGTGCTTCCTCATTAATAGGTTGCCATCAGCTACATTAGAAGGTAAAACTCCGATGGAGAAGTGGTATGGTAAACCAGCTTATGACTATGACTCAATTCATATCTTTGGTTGCCCTGCTTGGTATCATGTTAGTGAAAACAAGCTTGATAGCCGTGTTGTTAAAGGAATTTTTATGGGTGTGAAGAAATGAGTTAAAGGGTTCAAAATTTAGAATCTGATAGAGAAGAAGATAGTAATGAGTAGAGACGTTACATTTGATGAAGCGTCTATGGTAAAGTCTTGGGGTTCTCAGCAGGTGGAGAACAGAAGCACCAGTACTAGTGAGCCTTTGAAGTGGGTGGAGATTGATGCAACTCCATTAATTCCATCTAACTCTGTATCTGTTATGACTACTTCCGAAGGCATGGCGTCTACAAGGGAGGTAACTACTGAAGTTCCAAATGATAGTGACAATGTTTATAAGGAACATGAAGCAGTGGAAGCTACAGAAGCTACGGTCACTGAAACCATAACAACCAACAAACCGAGAAGATCAATCAGGAAACCTGGTTTTATAGCTTATGCATTACCAGTTATTGAAGAAGGCATTCCTAATACCTATTTTGAAGTTATAGACAGTGTAGAGCATCAAGAATGGGAAGCTGCTATGCAGGATGAGATGGAGTCTCTTTACAAGAATGGCACGTGGATTCTTACGAAGCTTCCGAACGGTAAGAAGGTCATTGGGTGCAAATGGGTATATGCTAAGAAAGAAGGATCTCAGGTGAATCAAGTACTCTACAAGGCAAGGTTAGTTGCAAAAGGTTATGCCCAAAAGGAAGGGATTGAATACAATGAGGTGTTCTCTCCGGTTATGAAGCACTCATCAATCCGAATTTTGTTGGCTTTGGTAGCATAATATGATTTAGACCTAGTTCAGCTAGATGTCAAGACGACGTTCTTACATGGTGACCTAGAAGAGGAGATCTATATGACTCACCCGAGTGGGTTCAAAGTTGCTGGAAAAGAAGATTGTGTATGTAAGCTGAAAAAATCGTTGTATGGGCTGAAGCAGTCTCCAAGACAGTGGTACAAGCGATTTGATCAGTTTATGACTGGCCAGACATACACAAGAAGTCACTATGACCATTGTGTATACTTCAAGAAGATACGTGATGGGTCTTTCATATATTTGCTCTTGTATGTCGATGATATGCTGATAGCATCGAATAACAAGAAACAGATTGATAATTTGAAGCAGAAATTGTCAACTGAGTTCGAGCTGAAAGATTTGGGAGAAGCTAAGAAGATTCTTGGCATGAAGATTCAACGTGACAGAGAGAAGGGTAAAGTTTGTTTGTCTCAAAAGGCATACTTGAAGAAAGTGTTACAGAAATTTGGTATCTGCGAAGGAACTAAATCTGTAAGTACTCCCCTTGGTCCTCATTTTAAGTTGAGTTCTGATATGTCTCCTACTACCGAAGAAGAGCATGAGTATATGGCCCAAGTCCCATATGCTAGTGTTGTTGGTAGCTTGATGTATGCGATGGTATGTACAAGGCCGGATATTTCACATGCAGTAAGTATGATCAGCCGTTATATGCATAATCCTGGTAAAAGATATTGGAAAGCTGTGAAATGTATTTTGAGGTATCTTTATGGTACTGTTGATGTTGGCTTGGAGTTTGTGAAGGAAGATGGGAACAATCAGTTGTGTGTTGGTTATGTGGATTCTGACTATGCTGGTGATTTGGACAAGAGGCGTTCAACTACAGGGTATGTATTTACCTTGGCTGGAGCACCGGTTAGTTGGAAATCGATTTTGCAGTCTACTGTGGCTCTCTCAACTACTGAAGCGGAGTATATGGCAGTGGCAGAGGCATTTAAGGAGGCTATATGGTTACAAAGTTTGCTCGATGACTTGGGTGTTGTACAGGAACAGCTGCCTCAAGTGCATCATGCCAGAACCAAACATATAGATGTTCGATTTCACTTTGTTAGAGAAATTCTGGAAGAAGAAGACATTCTACTTGTGAAGATCGATACCAAAGAAAATCCAGCTGATATGTTAACGAAAGTAGTATCTGGGGTCAAGTTTCGTCATCGCTCGAAATTGATCCACATTCTTCCGGTTTGGTGATACCCTTTGGGGTAGAGGTTCTTAGGAACCTGGTGGAGGCCTTCTAGCAAGGCCATTGAGTGAACTACGGTCGATTTGATTCCTTGCAGAGGATACGTAGGCAGCCTATTGCGCAATCGACGTTGGAAGACGAAGGAGATTTCATGTATTGATCGTCTCATGCATGAATGCATGATTCGAGGTGGAGAATTGTTGACTAGGTCGGTGGATAAAGAGTTTAGAGAAACTAAAACTCTCCAAGTCAGTGAGACTAATTTGGGATAAACCAAAGTGTAGTCGGTGATAAGAGTTTGATAACTCTTAATTGGTTTCTTAATACTAAAGTTTAGGGACTTATTAGCTAAGTTATGAAACCCTAATCCTACCTATGTGTATATAAATAGCCTAATAGAGAATCTAGAGAAAACACACCAAAAATTCTTCTTTTTCTCTAGGGTTTATATGTTTTCTCCTAAACGATAATATATACATCTCTTATTTTTTTCGAGGATTCAACCTCGTTAAATTATCGTCTTTTTTCTTCTTTAGTTTGTGTTCTTGGCAATACTTGAAGTACCGTTTGTAGCTGTGCAAATCGCTTCCGCAGGGTTTTAGTGCAACATAGTTTTGTTGACTCTTAAGATAGTTTGCTCGAAATGCAAACTTGGATATTTATAAACCAAGAAAGTTTGGACACCAAAAAATTTCCAAAACCGAATATTCTTAAGATATGCAATAAATCCCCAAATTGGTTTTCATAATTTCTAAAAATGCTCTGTAACATTCCAAAAAAATTTCCATCGTGCTTTAAGCCAGCATCCGAGACCGACTTATTTGGTTGTCGGAAAATGTATAGTGTGAGGTGTAGAATCCGAGTACGGGACACTCATAGTCGTTGTAGAGTGCCTTCATCAATTTTGTTTAAAACCTAATTTGGGAATGTCCCTAGATTATGTCAGCTCAAATCCAAAACCGGTTGGTTGTAATAACTCTCCATGTAGCTACACATGTCTAGACAGTCTTCATGCAAGTTAAAACGTGTCAAGGGAGTTCTGGTAAAGGAACAAATTCCAACTTTCTTCTCATTATTTGTTTTCGTCCCTCTCTCTAGATTCCTTTCGTTTTTTTTTCCTATCTCTAACACCCTAGTGAACATCGAGTGTGGGAGGGTGAATCATTCATAGATAGCTCCCTGCGTTGCAGTAGTACGAAGAGCTTCAAGAACAAGGCTGCAGACGGGTGTTCTTGCTTTGCAATTGAAGACTGAGGTAGGGGATCTTTTTTCTTCTTTCCTTTCGTTTTTGAACTATGGTTCCCAATGGGTGTCGCTGGTATATGTTTGATTTTCATCTCTTTCTGATATTTCGTGATTGCTACAGATCAAAGAATGGATAATTATAATTTCATTTGGTTTGATGTTTAACTAAATTTTGGTTGAGTTTATTAACTTGAAGCCTCCCTAAAATTTTCACTTGTATCGTAGTTGCCGAGAGTAAACTTGAATTTGTCCTTCTAAATCTTATTAATCTCTTATATGACTTGGTTTGAAATTCTGATAATTTACAGTATGGGTTTGTTCTTTGATTTTATTAAGACATCTCATTTTTGGGTTTATGAATACTTCTCTTGAGTGTCCTTAACATGCAAGAAACTTGCTTAAATCTTACATTTTTCTTGCTGTTTATTCTTTGCATATTAAACTACATATGACTCCTAGTTTCCGTAAACGGAACTAAATGATTTGCAGCTATTAACCACTAGTTTTCACTATGAATTCAAGTACCGAATCAAGTTTCTAAAACAGACCCACACCCGTTTGTGAAAATGACCAAATGAGCTTTCTATTTGATACTCTAACGTTTTCATGAAATTTGGTATTGAAATCTCCTTCCCTCCCTGTAACTCAAAGACTCAAGCAGGTTGATTTGTTTTGGGTCATCAGTTTGAGTATTTACAATTCATATGTGCGCCACTTGATTTATTGAAATGCTACCTTAAAACCCATTGCTTTATTGATTTTCTTATTATGGTATAAGAAGTGCATATTCCTCCACTGCACTAGTATTTGTCCTCTTATGAAGATTTTAGCATAAGAAAATCTTAGCTTTTGTCTTTCCTACTCTTTGGTGTTTTTCCATACTAATCTTAATAATTTTCATTGAACGATTAAGAGGACCCAGACAGACTCCGTTGTGCTGTAACATTGTTTTTATGTTGGGTATTTTGAATTTTTGATACAGATGTTAACAAAATGGTAAACGGTCCTTGGTTTACTTATACTTCAGTGTTAGTGTGTTTGATTTCAAAATAGCTCTCTCTCTCTCTCTCTCGGCAATTAGGACACATTTTCCTTTGGGGGTTGAGCTTCTGATGTGAGTATGTTTAATTTGAGCATGGATTCATTCGTTCCTCGTTTGGTGCGTTATGTTTAGACTGTACGCTCTCGTAAATGGTTTGGCGGTAAGGTTTTACGAATGCTGCCAATGTTATATTTGTGTAAGTTTTTAGTTATGGATTTATGAGATTTTTCATAACTTGGTTTGTGGATGTTTCCTTTTTGACAATTGTATTTGGAAACTAGTGGACTCTACTATAGGACCGTCAGGCCTTAATTGGCACCCCATCTACGGATGGCAGCCCGGAAGACCGTTTGTTTGATAACGGTGGCTGGTATCGGACTACCCTGACGTTGGCACCGGCCTTGTAAATAGTGGAGTGAAATTTTATCCGAATTTATATGAATGGCAGCTTACAAAAGTTTGTGAACAAATGCGTTACATTTACCGATGAATTTCAGATTCTAGTTTTATGCTGTATTGATGCTTTAAGCTTTTGGCATTTTATTTGTATATTTTTTTGGCGCTCGCTTATCGTTATATCTCCTACTGGGTTGTGGGCTCACCCCGTTTTTTTTTTATTTCCCCACAGAGTTTGGAGCTAGCTCGATGCAGTAAGCCGGAAAAGCTTACGATAAGGGAGCTATGGACACAATGTGGTACATATTGTCGTCCTTGTATATATATATATATATCATGGGCTACTTGGGGGATGTTTATTTGGGTAGTTTATGTTTGCTGTTCCCATGTCATTTTACCATATTTTACTGTACATATGTTCGAATATTGAACAAAACCTTTAGGTGGTCTGTAAGTGGAAATATTGTACAAAACCTTTAGGTGGTCTGTAAGTGGAAAACTGGTTGGTGTCGATGCTCGAAAGATCTGACTCTTTCATTATCTAAAGGACTGCATTTGAAACTCATTTTGTCGTCAAATCTAAAAATGAATTGGCATGTCTTACTGGTTCATATATGTCTATTTGCTTGGAATATCTTTGTTGTCGAGACTTGCGGCGTTAGCATGTTCTGTTTTAGTACATTTTGCCTTAGTTTATGCCTTTTAATTTAGAAGTGATTTATGGCTATTGGTTGAGTGTTTGTTTTTATGTCCAAACTATAAATTTAACCAAGTTCGTTTGATTAGATTTTTGAAATAAAGAAGTACACCCTTCACTCCCGAATTGAAATCAATGTTTACTGTTGCCTAATTAAATTTTACAATTGGGCACTAAATTTTTCTTTATTTGTACTAGATAGTTTTGCATTCATTTTCTTACGAAACTCCTACCTGCTTGAAAAATGTATATGTACTCAGTACATGGTTTGCCTCAATTCATTTAATCACCCTTATCATTTTGTTGATGACTCATTTATATTTAGCAGGAGTTTTAAATTCTCGTCTATATCTTATATCTTTTATTATTGTATTCAATTTTTCTTTTGTTATCAATCTTTTGTATTTTTGAGTACCGTGATGGGAGGTTTGTGCTTGCCAGTCGGATCCTGGTCCGGTGGATCCAAATTTCTTGTCTGTTACATGCTCTGTCCAAAAATAACCGAAATCCTAATAGAAAATTTCCAATTAATAAATGGACATTACTAATTTTTATTTTCTAGAGATACGTATTTTAATTGCTGGTAATTAAAAGCATATAAAATTAACAACCTTAATTAAAAGATTCTCAACTTATTTCGGTCCGGGATCTCTTTTAGTTATTAAGGAATATTTTTGAACAATAAAAGATAAGGAATATCTTTGAACAATAAAAGATAAGAGTTACTGAACATGTTCAAAGTATGTCGACATCTTATTTCTTTGTAAATCCTTTTTCATATTTACAATCTTGGAATCGATTATACTACACTTCCAAACAAGTTTAGAACTGGTTCATCTGATTTCCAAGAAGTATGTGATTGATCAAATATCAATACAATAATCATGGGTTTACGGTTCAACCAAATACAAGGATCGGTTCTACCTTAATATGGTTACTGGGACCGGTTACATCAGTTACCAGGATCGGTTACATCAATTACCAGGACCGGTTACCATATTCTCATGGTATTACTTGTGATCGGTCACACCAGTTACCAGTATCGGTTACACCAATTACCAGGACTGGTTACACCAATTACAAGGATCGATTACACATTCTTTTGTGATCGGTCACACCAATTACTAGGGTTGGTTACACCAATTACAAATATCGATCATCCCATCTTAGGTGATTACTTAGGATCGGTTACACTAATAAAAATCATACTAATACATAAGTCAGGCATTGTGACTAGTTTTACAAAGATATATAACAAGTTATGATTGGTTCTACTAACTCACACATATTGGTAATCAAACATATGAAATGAATAACAATACCAATAAGCCTAGCGATTTCCCTTTCGATTCATAAAACAAGTTCATGAATGTACTTCCTTTAAACGAATGTAAACATTGTTTCCTATGACGAAATCTCCACCCATACACATAATCACAATAGCATTCATACGATTATGTCGATGTCTTATTGTTTGTGGGTGAAAACTGTTTCTGTTGATTTTGGTAATTTTGGGTGTGCGGATGAGAAACGAATCTAACCCTAAACAATGAACTGCACGGGAGTACTTTTGATTCGAGAGATCAATCTGTACAATCTTGGCCTAAACCAAGAAATGGCCGTTCAAGGCTTGTTTCGGTCACAAAGTGAAGGAGAAGGGTTGGTCTTAGGGAGGGAAGCGAAGAAGGTGTTTAGATCAGAATGGTTGATTCTGAAGGTGTAGCCATTTTATGACTTGTATCAGAAAGTGGAACTGGCTTGTAGAATGAAAAGCTATCAGTTCTTGGTGATTTCTGGATACTATGTTGTTGCCGACCAAAACTTGTTGTTTGGTGAAAATAGGTGAAGCCTATTTATACAAGTCATATTGAAACGTACCCTGGTCTCGTAGGAAGTGGAAACGATTGAGTGGTGGAAGAATAGAGTAACGTGTAACCGTCAGACGTTATGCTTCCATGATGAGGGAAATGAATTCGTGTAACCGTCAGTCATTACGCTTCCATGATGAAGGTAATGAATTGTTTACACCGTTACTTTTTACTACCACTAATTGTCATACTTCATGACACTTTCTTGTAACGGGCGCATTACACGCCGCACGCTGTAAAGCGCCAGACCAATACCCTGATGAGTATCCCCCAGTTTGTGACATGTTTGAGGTCTCGAGTGTTTTCGTGGAAAACGTGTAGCAGGTTGCTATGTGTGGCAAGTCAAAGTCAAGAGACTTTTCCATAGGAAAATAGCATGTGATGCTATTAGGCTTTCCTTGGTCGGTCGCCTAAAACTTGCCACAAATCCGTCAGTTTGGTGACGAACTTGAATGGTTGAGATTACATCTCATGAGGAAGGTAGTCGTTGATTATGGCTACATCTTTGTTGTGTAGAAAAGTGGCGCCATTGGCATAGTAGATCCTGGTGGAGCCATGGCATAGCGGCATACTAGTGGCATGCCAGTGACGTAGCCATGGCATAGTGGCATGCCAATGGCGTAGCCGCGGCATGCTAGTAGCCGTGGCATGGCGGCACGCCAATGACGTTGTAGCATGGCCAAAGCTAATATTTGGCTCCGTGGCCAAACTTAGGACTTGGCGGCATCGCCAAGGTTAGGATTCGGCGTCGTGGTAAAATTAAGGCTTGGAGGCTTGTCCAAGGCTAGGTTTTGGCGTCGTGGTAAATATTAGGGCTTGGCGGCGTGGCCAACGCTAGAATTTGGCGCCATGGTAAGAATTAGGGCTTGGCGGTGTGGCCAAGGCTAAAGTGGCATGCTACGCAACAGAGTGGCATGTTGGCATGTCGATTAATATGTTGTTGTTGTAAGGCCTTTTGGCTTGCCAGTTAGTATGGTGGCGCAGCAGGGTGCGTTTGGCCTTTAATGTATGGTGGCAAGTTTAGAGCGACTTGATTGGCCAAGGAAAGGGACCAGCCAAACATAAGGCGCGACTACCCTTCTGGTGAAAGTGTGGCGGCTTTAGAGCTACCTGATTGGTCGATTAAAAGAGGGTCGGCCAAGCATGGGTGTGGCTACACTTCTGGTGAGAGTGTGGAGGCTTTACAGCGACCTGATTGGTCGATGGGAAGTGGGGCTGACAAGTATGGGTCCGACCACAACTTATGTGCGCATGTCTAATTTGAGGTGATACGATTGGTCGTGAGAAATAGGGCCGGTTTAGGAATGGGCGTGGCCAATGACAAATGGCGCCAGTTGTCCTAAGGCATGGCCACGCCTTCCTTTGCTGCTGCGGCTCCCTGTTTTCTGATTCTGAGCAAGGTTTTGCACCTGCTAATCCATGACGGATTAATTACCTAGTTTACCTAGGTTTAATTTCGACAAGCAAGGTCTGATATACTGCGCGAGGTGCAAAACCCCTAACTTCTGCAAGTTAGTCAGGGCAATTGATTGAATTCTATGTGTTGACACAGAGTTCTTTTAAGTTCATTGCCAGAGAGCAGCATGCTTTTTATGATTGAATACCTTATGCCAAGACCTTATCCTTGATATTTGGAAATTCGTGCTACTCTGATGCGAGTGAACACAAATCGTCATGTCATATCAACATTAAGGGTTCAGCCGGCGAACATATGTAGAAGGCATTCAAAGGAACTTATATTAAGTGAATATAGGCGAGGCGCCGAAATTTACAGAACATTCTGGGGTGGTTGTTATATTCGCCAGTCTGTATAAATTTCATGTAAGTATATTGAACGGCTCAATAAATATGCTGGTGGAGAGGTTAGCACTCACGACACCTCCTTACAGAGTGACGTCACATCAGATGCAAGGTTTTACGATTTCAACCCTAAGCTAAAACCAACATCAACATTAAGTCCCATGCTTAGCACGTAACAACGATGTTGTTGCAGGGTAAGCATGATATGGTGACAGACAAGAGTGAAATCGAAAGGACAAGACGTGAAGAGATTGCCGAGGAAATTCAACTAACCTTTAGCAGAAGGCATGAGGAGTCCGTGATCCCTGTATTGGTGGTTTTGCATAAATTCGGCGTGGACATGGGGTATTGGCATCGACGCTGCAACTTTAGCTATTGATCAAATAGAGGTGACATTGCAACCTGGCACACGGAACGGGCGCTGGTTGGCCAGGAAAGGTAGATGGCGTGGCTACCTTGGAATGGTGGATAGCACAGCTAGCTTGAAGTGGCGGATGGCGCGGCTAGCGTGGAGGGGCGGATGGCGCTTGGCTTTAGTTCGGGGAATGGTGGAAACTGGCTTCAGTCCGCGGAATGGTGGAAACTGGCTTCAGTCCGTGGATTGGTGGAGATTGGATTCAGTCCGCGGATTGGTGGAGACTGGCTTCAGTCCGTTGAATGGTGAAACTGTCTTCAGTCCGTGGAATGGTGAGAATATGGCGCTGGAACTTTGGTTACCAAACAGTGATGATGGCGATGATGGCTTCAGTCCGTGGAACTGTGGAAATGGCAATTGGAAGGCTTGCTGGCTGGATCACGAAATGCTGGAGCGTTGGCGCTAACTTTACCGTAGAGTGCTGGAGTCATGGAGAGTTGGCTTGACCAATGAGTGCCGGAGCCATGGAGAGTTGCTTGACCACGGAGTGCTGGAGCCATGGAGAGTTGGCTTGATCACGGAGTGCTGGAGCAACGAAGAGTTGGCTTGACCACTGAGTGCTGGAGCCATGGAGAGTTGGCTTGATCACGGAGCGTTGCAGGTTGATTGTCTGGTGTTCCTCGTGCTGGCGCGCTGCTGGTTCGGTCATGGAGCGGAGATATTGGCACATTACTTGTTCGTCTATGGAGCATGAGTGTGGTATGCCTAGTCATCTATTCTCGTTCATGGAGTAATAAGGAATCCTTATCATGTTCAAACTCTAGAAACTGCGTTCGTGTGAAAAGGGGTATCGACCCTCTTCTGTTTTTGTTGCTCGTCCGGCTCCGTGCTTTCATCGGCATCATCTGGCTCCTCTTCGTCATTTGTTAACGGTGGTAAAACGAGCATTACTGGCAACAAAGCAATCTTCAATAGTTATAATCAACAACAAGGAAATCCAGGAGAAATCAAGGTAGGTGCTCTCGCATGTATCCACCCAACAGTACCATCGATCTTCTCCAGAATGTGTAGTAAGGCTCTGACTCCAGAAGAATGAGTATCTTACCTCTCCAGTGGATTTTCAAAATTTACCAAACTCCATTGCGCTCTTGGGATGGATGGATGAAATAATATCAGGGCTAATCTTGGAGATTGTGGTTGCGTTGTTTGTTCATCCTTGATTTTAGGTTATTTGGTACCTAGACTTTCTAATTGCGATGATGATATGTTGTGGATGCTTGTATGGTTGAAATCTTTCGGAGCCATTGGGTGAAATAGATAAGTTGAGAGACGTTCTGTTGTCGATGTGCTGCTATCAAGTCTTTAAGGACTTCGTTCCAAGCGAGATCCTTTGAACCATCTTCTGAATCTTGGACTATTGCATGGAACGGAATGCGGTGAGCAGTCCCCAGTTATACTTCAGTTAGATCCGATGGCGTGGCCGGATATGTGAATGTATCTCTGTGGCGTGCTTTTTGGGGTCTTTGATGCGCGTGTATGGCTTTATGTTGACAAATTCTTGCGTCTCGTAAAACTTCGACAGTGATGATGTTGAAATCGAAAATAACCTGGTTGAGGGCAGTGAAGGCATCCTATTCTGGTAGTCCCCATGTGTAATTATCCTGAACCTATTTTCTCGTGGAATATGTGCTTCTGCTGCATTCACTGGTAAGGTGGCGACTGCGTTTAAGCTTCTAAACATGAAGGAGGCTTCAGTCTCCAAGTGTAGCCTACTTTAATTGCATTGCCTTGAATCCATGCCTATGGGATTTGATACAATCTTATCATACTCTCCTGGATGTGATGCTGGGATTCTTGGAATCATCTTATGGACGAAAAATCCTGGATAACGAAGAGGTAGAAGTGAAAGAGTTATGTCATTAATCGTGGATCCCTCTGTCTCTTCAAAAAATGTTTCAGCCGCGTCTCTGGAGTTATCTCATGAACGCTTGATTGTTGTCGGGGATGGACCGCGACGAGCAGTCCCTAGTCGCACTTCTCATTGGTTACTGAAATTGTTTCCTATGGGTAGGCTTGTGATCCGTCGTGGGCCTCGTAAAGTGTTGCACACGCCTTCTGGGATGAGAGGTGATGATACCCTTACGCGACACCTTTGAAGAGTATATGACCTTGTCGTGGCTATGACTTTTGGGTTTACCGTGTCTTCTGAGCTTTGATAATGAAGGGATTCCGTGTAGAGCCTCAGTCACCAAGTTTGGTTTACACATTTCTATCTTGTGTGGTCGGTGAGTTGACCATGATAAAGATATTATCTTGCATCCATACTGGCGACTCTATTACTTCTTCCATGTGAAACTAAAATATGGAGAAGTATGGAGTACCTTTGTAGCGGTTGTTGTTATGGTAAACCTCTGGCTGGTATCAACAAACGAGTACCAACAGTTCTTGGCAGTAGATGTGATCCGAAGAGACTACATTGTCGTGGAAAAAAAATGGGTTGGCAGAAATTGCATGCGCATCCATGGAAGCAAAGAGATTGGCTGGACGCGTAAGCGAGTAAACTGTCCACGACCACGGGCTTTGGAGAGATGGATCAAAAAGTGGCCAAAACTACGAACCTTGGCTGGTTGTGATCACGAACCTTGACAGGGAGGAGTAGTGACTTCTGAAGAGAATGTTGAAGCGGAGTGGTTTCTGGAGATAACGTTGAAGCGGAGCGGCTCCTGGGGAGAACGTTGAAGCGGAGCAGCTTCTGGAGCGAAAAGTTGAAGCGGGTCCTGGAGATAACGTTGAAGCGGCTCCTGGAGTGAAACGCGGAAGCAGAGCGGCTTCTGGGGAGAACGTTGACGCGGAGCAGCTTCTGGAGCGAAAATTGAAGCGACTCTTGGAGATAACGTTGAAGCGAAGCGGCTTCTGGAGGTGAGACGTTGAAGAAGCTCCTGGAGCGAAACTTCGAAGCGGAGAGGCTTCTGGGGAGAACGTTGAAGCGGAGCAGCTTTTGGAGCGAAAAGTTGAAGCGACTCTTGGAGCGAAACGTTGAAGCAGAGCGGATTCTGGAGGTGAGACGTTGAAGCAGCTTCTGGAGCGAAACGTCGAAGCGGAGCGGCTTTTGGGGAGAACGTTGAAGCGGAGCAGCTTCTGGAGCGAAAATTTGAAGCGACTCCTGAAGAGAATTCCAGTGAAAGCGCCATTAACCCTTGTCTTCGAAAAACGAGTTGATATGGCATATGGGAAGACGGCACACAAATAGTGTTGGTTGGCAAGTCGTGTTTTTCTCCTCATGGGAAAGAATACGCTTCTTCTGTTTGATTTTCCCTTGCAACTCTCAGAGTCTTGACGGTTACAATGTTGAAGTTGGAGACCGCGTCAATCAGCGTGCTGTCAAGCTCGACATACTTCAAGTGAACAGTGGTTAGGAGTCCCCAGTTCCATCTATCAATCGTGCTTTCCATGAGAGGTTGGGTTTGGGAACGGCTTCGCTGGCTAGAAATAGCTGCTTTCCTGATACAGTGCGGTTGAGAGATGCAGATATATCTTGATGCTACACCTTGGAGAAATACAGAATCTCACATAAATGTTTCATTATTGATTGCACGATTTTGTGGACGGAGTCCCCAGAAATCATGCAGCTCCTGACGGGAATAGGGTCTCTGTGAACTCAAGAGGGTTGCTAATTTTTCTTTGCCTCGATTTTGGAGAAGTCGTTCTTGATCTTCACGTGTGATGAAATTGGATTGCTGATTCTTTTCTACTAGGCGTTCAGAAGCAACACGAGCCTCTTCATCTATAGAGGCGCATCCTATTGAAGTGCTTGCGCCGGATGTTAAAATTATTCCATGTCAGCTCTATTTGGGGTTGACGTGACTCTTGTGGTAGCCACTCCGTTAGTGTCTTAAGGAAGATAGGTATCTCTTTCTGAGTTGTAGCCATGTTTGTTTGAGCCTTACGAGAACCTTTTGTATTTCCATCAAATCAACAGTGGTAAGAAGAGGTTAGCTTCCTTTGTAAACCGCCAGACCAATACCTTGATGAGTATCCCCCAGTTTGTGACATGTTTGATGTCTCGAGTGTTTTCGTGGAAAACGTGTAGCAGGTTGCTATGTGTGGAAAGTCAAAGCCAAGAGACTTTTCCATAGGAAAATAGCATGCGATGCTATTAGGCTTCCCTTGGTCGGCCGCCTAAAACTTGCCACAAATCCGTCAGTTTGGTGGCGAACTTGAATGGCTGAGATTACATCTCATGAGGAAGGGTAGCCGTTGATTATGGCCACATCTTTGTTGTGTATCAAAGCGGCGCCATTGGCATAGTAGCGCCTGGTGGAGCCATGGCATAGCGGCATGCCAGTGGCATGCCAATGACGTAGCCGCGGCATAACGACATGCTAGTAGTCATGGCATAGCGGCATACTAGTAGTCGTGGCATGGCGACATGCCAGTGGCGCTGTGGCATGGCCACGCCTGTGGAGTTGTAGCATGACCAAAGCTAAGATTTTTCTCCGTGGCCAAAATTAGGGCTTGGCGGCGTGGCCAAGGCTAGGATTTGGCGCCGTGGTAAAATTAGGGCTTGGCGGCGTGGCTAAGGCTAGGTTTTGGCGTCGTGGTAAGAATTAGGGCTTGGCGGCGTGACCAAGACTAGGATTTGGCGACGTGGTAAGAATTAGGGCTTGGCGGCGTGTCCAAGGCTAGGATTTGGCGCCGTGGTAATAATTAGGGCTTGGCGGCGTGGCCAAGGCTAGGATTTGGCGTCGTGGTAAGAATTAGGGCTTGGAGGCGCGTCCAAGGCTAAAGTGGCATGCTACGCAGCAGAGTGGCCAAGTGGTTAGCCATATGATCACTTTCATATCCACCATATTCTTCTTCACCATAACGAGTTCAAATGACTCAAATGAACTAGTTAGAGAGTTGTTCCATTGCTTAGATCTTTTGCAACTATACAAGACACTATCGAAGCAAAAACGGTTTGATTCACTCGAAGCGATTCATGAACTTTATAGCCACGGTTTGCAAAAGCATTCCTTAGTTTGTATAAACATGAGTTCAAGAACAACCGGTTTTAGATATAACCAACTCAAGTTCACGGACTGGGGTCGCGGACTTAAGCTCACGGAAGGAGTTCACAAACTCCAGCAGAAATTCTCGGGTCGAGAACTTCCGCCAGTTCGCAGACTGAGTTCGCGGACTTGGATCACGCCACATTTCGTTTCTCTTGATCAACAAAGTTTGCAAACTTTGGTTCAAGGAATAAGGACTTATACATATATGTGTTTCCACAACAATGTTTATATCCTACCAATGGTTATGTAATCTAAACTCTCCTTTCAATCATTGAAACATTCTCAGAGGACGTTATATAGCAGTTATTCACAGCTCATTTCTCGTCAGAGTAATTTCCAAAGTGATTGAAACATAACAGGACTTTCGTCACTAGCTAAAGATGAATTTGGATAAAGCGAAAACTTACCAACACATATTTCGAGAAATAGATAGGCGAGATAAACTCGGCTCGAAATAGGAAATGTGTATAATGAAGTTTATATATCAAAACGACTTTTGTCTTAAGAGTAGGAGATAAAGTAAATAGACTTTTGAGTGACAGATAAGTTCAAGTCTCCACATACCTTTTAGTCGATGAAGTTCCACAAGTTCCTTGAGTAGTCCTTCATCTTGTATGATGATTTCCATGGAGTTATTGATCTAAACTACACTTTCTATCCTAGTCCGAGACCTTTATCTATATAGGCTAGAAATAAAGACTTGTAGTTTTGATCACTAACATTGACAAACATGCTTGAGATAGCAACAAATGCTCTAACAATCTCCCCCTTTGTCAATTTTAGCGACAAAACTATTAATACATATGGAATACAAAAAATAAATAAATTAACTTTTGTATCTCCTATTCCACATGTCTAATCTTCAATATTACTCAAAATCTTCGTCACTTCCAAGTACTCCAATGATCCCAAAGGTTGTAAGTTTAGTATCATCGTTGTTGAAAATCCGTAGCTATAACAACAAGAAAACAATAGTTCTCAATCATTGTTATACAGTGTCATAGTATCATTATACATCGTCAAAGTTCAATTGTATCACAACAATACTATGGTGATATGTATCACCCTCCCTTAGTCAATACTCCATCTCACATGGAAACCACTCCCCCTTACATAATGATCCGAAAACCATATGTATTTGTAGTGTGAACTGCATATTAATTCTCCCCCTTTTTGTCAATAAAATTGGCAAAGGTACAAGAACGGGATCCTAATGAAATTTCTGAAAGAGACATTTCATGACCAAAAGAAAGAAACACATATCATCTTATTTAGATGCAATCATAAAGCCGAAGCTAAATGCATTCATCAAGGAGTTTTAAAGATACAAGATAACCTCTATAATATTCCACATCCGCACTCCCCACAAATATTTGGAAATTAAGCACAAGTTCAAAAAGAACTCTCCCCCATAATATGTCATTCCCGAAAGAACAACAAGAGCGGCCTTAATTTCAAAAGAAAAGAAGGATTTATTTGGACATAACAAATCACATACATGTATGAATTTGAATCCAAAACACTCAATTAAATTAACTACAAGAGAACCCATGATTAATTCAATCGAAATACACAACCAAACTAATCACAAAAAGTAATCAATTTAATTGGTCATACTCGACATAAGAGAATCTATGGAGCAATGAATAAGTTAATCATGAAAATAATCAACACAATCAAAAACGCTCAAACATAATAAAACTTATGGAGTCATAACTAAATCATCAAACAAGATGATTAATTTAGTCCAAAATGCTCGACATAAAGTATCTTACGGAACAACAACAAAGCTCATCATAAAAACAGTCAACTTGGTTGTTTTAGTGCTCAACATAAGACACATTACGGAGACTCACAGTAATACATAAATTATGGATCAAGGAAGATCAATTATTGCGGAATACACAAGGATTCATTCTATTTTCCATCACCATTTACACAATGACAAACAATAGACATAATCCTTGAACACAAAAGATTTTAACCTATCTTCCATCAATAATTGACAGTATAGGCTTAACTTTTGTATTTCTCAAAAGCCCATTCATTCCTTTATCAATATAAGAATATCGACTTACGAAAGACTTTACTTTTGAAAAGATATGGGACAATCATAGTTCATGGACGCAAACACATATCCCATAAACAATTGCAATATATAAAACCATAAAGATTAATACTGCAAAAATCATCTTCCAAACAAATTTAGAATTTAAACCAATAAATCTAAAAACATGAAGATGAAAACGTTGGACATAGCTATGTGTAATCACAATAATGGCTATTCCAAACTCTAGTTATTCTTTTAAACAAAAAAAAGAAGATTCACTAGGCAAACTCAAAAAAAAAAAAGACATTTATGCCAATGCCAATGCCGAACATGAACTGAAGTCAAATAGACGGTTCTGGATCCTCATGAGTCTTGAGGTTTTCAAGCTTGTGAACGACAGCATCCTCTGCAACTTTGGGAAGAATATCCTTATTGGGAAGTTCGTTAACACGGGTCTTCATGAGAACAAGGTCAGAATTAACCTTTTTCAACTCAGTTCTTACCACATCAAGACACTTCATTGTATCAACAAGTTGTTGTTTTGCATCCTCAAAGTTCTTTAGGAAATCAAGAACTATATCATATGAAATCTCTTCAACCTCCTCAATATCTGAATAGGAATCAGGAGATTGAGGAAAGGATCCTTCAACTTGAACAACAATTCCCTTCTCTTTATTGAATTCGAAATACACCCTATTATCAACGAAGTCTTCAGGTAAATCCCATGAGCAGGAAGAAGACGCCATTGGTAATATGAAACCTAGAGTGAGAAGTTCAAATCAATAGGGTAGGTATATAAATATGATTCGAGAGACTTAGGGTTTACAGGACCGATTCGTGAGAGAACCCTAAAACCGTACGTGTACCCGTAAGAGGATGATTCACAAAGCCCATAAAAAAGAAAAGCTTTTAGTTTTCAAAATCCAAGTTTAAAAGCAAAGAAAAATATCTAATAAAAGGAAGGATTAAAAAAATACTCATATACAAGTGTATGACTAATTATCCATCTAAGAACGATAAGAAATTAGCTAGATAATCAGAGCCACTTTGCAAAGAGTATACCTATTCAATTCTCGCACAACTAGGGTTTTTGGTGGGTGAGATATCAACCTTGTGATTAATTTACACAAGTATAAAGTGTTTAGCTCATTAAATGACTGTCGTCTTTGTTTATCCTTCTTTCTTTGATTGGTACTCAACTCAGAGAAGTAAGACTTGGCTAGTTTAGCATATCTGTCAGAAGATATTCTCTAAGTACTAAATCTAGGACCTCTTGCAACAGGTTCAAGAGGATCAGGATAAACGGGGATCCATTTTCTAGACTTAGATTTACTACCAACAACCTTATAAACACAGAGAATGCTTTTATCAGCAACACTGGGATGCATTTGATCCCTGTGATGATTTCTAGGAAATAGATCATATTTATAAGGTTTCTGGTTTTCTGTGGGTATATGATTCACTGCAGAAGTCGACGGACTATATATTCCATTGATAGTGGAAAAAAGCAAATTATGAAGTTTAGAAATTTGTTTCCTCCTGGCAAAGCAATGGATAGCATAGTGATTCCTTTTTCCACAGAATGTACAGGTTCGTGGAGATGAAGCAGTAAACGGCACCTGTTTTGTCTTCATAGCCATATGAGGAGATTGTAAGTTATGTAAACTTTTCTTGACACAATCTTCTTCCGGAGAACATTTCGTTATGTACTATAACTAATGAGAATTAGTTTGTACAAAATGATTTCTCCTTAAGACCGAGTTTTCTTTTACCAAGGATTTGCACTGTTCATGGGCTAGAATAAGAGACGCTTCTAGTTTCTCTTTCTCGACACGAAGTCTGTTAAGATCTGATGAATGAGTCTCGATCAAACGTTTCTCTCTAATTGAGTCTTCCTTAACAATATCTCCAAGAACACTAATCTTTTCATGTTGTAGAGTAGTTTCTTGGAGAAGTTTTTCAATATTCTTAGATAAGGACTCAATGATGTTGTAGAGTTCATGCTCTCAATCAAGAGACTTTTCAAATTCATTAATAAGCTGATCATGATCCTGGAAATCAATAATCTCAGCAGAGTTTTTTGAGATTCTGGTGAGCTCCATTTCAGCTTTTGCCATAGTGCCCAATGTCTCATCGAAAAGAGATATGTTGACACAAGATGGAACAATCGTCTTACCTCGGGATTCGGAAGAATCAACTAAGGAGTAATCCTTTGAGGTATTTCCAAGACATTTGGCATAGTTAAAATCTATAGAAGACATCTTGGTATGTGTAGAAGAGATTCTGTCCTCAGACTCAGATTGCCATAAACACAGACTTGTAAGGTCTTAAATGTGTTTGCCTGCTCTGATACCAATTGAAAAAGTGGGGGTATAACAACCACACTCAACAATTCGATTAGCAATTTGTATGGACAAACTCCAACATACTTTCTAGAGAATCAACTAGACAGTCAGACTCAATCTAGAGAAAAGTATATCAAAGAGTTTATATCTCAATCTCTTGATTTGATCTTTACTCAAGCAAATAGAAATCTGCGAGTCTTTATCAAAGAGAGATAACTTGGATGGTACCAAATACCAATATCCAAGTGTCAATCAATTTAAATCGACAACCAAAAGGTCGGATATTCTAATTGATTGAACAACTCACAACCTGTGATATTTCAATTGTATAAACAAATATAATGCGGAATAGAAATAACACAGACACCAGAATTTTGTTAACGAGGAAACCGCAAATGCAGAAAACCCCCGGGACCTAGTTCAGATTGAACACACATTGTATTAAGCCGCTAAAAACACTAGCCTACTCCAAACTAACTTCGGTCTGGACTGTAGTTGAACCCCAATCAATCTCACACTGATCCAAGGTACAGTTATGCTCCTACGTCTCTGATCCCAGCAGGATGCTACGTACTTGATTCCCTTAGCTGATCTCACCCGCAACTAAGAGTTTCTACGAACCAAAGTCGAAGACTTTAATAAACAAATCTGTATCACACAGAAAAGTCTACGGTAATAGATAAATCCGTCTCCCACGAATATACCTACGGGTTTTGTTCCGTCTTTTGATAAATCAAGGTGAAAATGAACCAATTGATAACCCGGACTTATATTCCATGAAAAGGCGAGGGTACCCAAATATACCTCAAGCTAAAACTTTTCCTACCTATAAGTTCTTTCTCCGAAATGATTGTCTATGGACTGAGTCGAGACAATGCAACTAATCGGTCCACACTTCGTGTGATCGTCTATGGATAAGAGATGGAGACAATACAACAACGAAGTATGTTTACTTGATACAAAGGTTCGGACTTAACCAAACAGAATAGGATTGATTATCAAGTAAATAGGAATTAACGTTTGTGTAATTTACTTTAATTATAATAAAACAATTATAATGCGGACAATAAAAGTAAATGACACAACAATATTTTATTAACGAGGAAACCACAAATGCAGAAAAACCCTGGGACCTAGTCCAGAATTGAATACTCTCAGAATTAAGCTACTACACAAAATTACACCTAACTTCGTACAGTTGAGACCAAGTAACTAACCCTATAGTTCACTTAGTTCCGTCTGTACTCCCACGCCTCCGACCTATGAATAAGTCACGTACTTGGAACAATCCCTTTGGTTTGTATTCCAAACAGTAAAGGAACAAGAAATCTGTTTGCTATCAACTCTATTCAACCAAGTGCTATGAGTCGGACAAAGGCTCTTCCGTTTATCTCAACATAAACTCCTTCGTCGGGTCTAGATCTATCTTATGTTTAATCACCCTAAGGTAATCGTTTAAGATTAAGACAACAACACATTTAATCCGAAGAACCGTGTTATTGTCGATCTACTAAATTAATCAATCCAATCTACCACAAGGATAAACCGATTATTAATTGGATTCTCTTTTACCGAAACAAGTATTGTGCACACCAAAGATTATAAAACCCAAGTCAGATCTTCAATATCTTCTTTGTCTTCAAATCTTCTTAAATCTTCAATAAAAACCTGCACACAATCAGTTGAATCTCTTGTGATCAATGACGTACAGAACGGAGTCTGTTAACAATGGATTATCACAAGATCGTCTTTAGAACTAACAACAGTCTAAAGATCCATGTCGAAACTCTGAACTAGTTTGAGTGAATCTTATATCAGAAGAGAAGATTCTCAAGAATAAACAAACTAGGTTCGATCAGATTTCAACCACCGTTAGTCAATCAAACAAATCGAAAACAAAGATAAACCTCAATTATCTAGTTTCCCACCAACGGGTCGCGCTAGAGATTCTCAATCCCAAAGAAGACTTTAAAACGAGCGTCCGTAAGAGATTTCACCTAATTAGATTACTCTCCTCTCTGATAGGCGGCTACACCAGTAACAAGGACAAAAGAGGAAGTCCGTTGTTACGAAGGAATAGTTTGCTAGAAAGGCAAACTTCGTGTATTTATAGACAAGGAAGTTTGGACACCAAGAAATTTCCAAAACCGAAAATATTCTCAAGATATTCATAAATGCACAGATTCGGTTTTCATAATTCCTGGAAATGCTCTGTCCAAAAATAACAATCGAAATCTCTTGGAAAATATAATTAGTAAATGCACATTACTAATTCTGTAATTTCCATACAAATGAAATTAATAACCTTAAAAAGATTCTTAACTTATTTGTGTTTCGATCCTGGGATTCTCTTCCCTTAGCCGTTAAATAATATCTTTGAACAATTATAGAAATAAACATTCTCAGCACGTGTTCAAAGTTTGTCGACATCTTTACTTTGTAATTCTCTTCTATACTTACAACCTTGAAAACCTATTTTCAACACTTCCAAACAAGTTTAGAATTGGTTCATCTGACTTTCAAGAACTATGCGATTGATCAAACCAACATTCAATCACAATCATGGGTTTACAGTTCTACCAAAACAAGTTTCGGTTCTACCTCCATGTGAGTACTACGCATAGTCACACTAGCTTCCCAAAAGATTCGGTTGACTAGGTACTAGGATCGGTTCCCCACATATATATGGTATCTAACTTATATGTGTTTCACATGTTCACAGCTTCGGTTCCCCTTTCTTCTATAAACCTTGTTGCACCCCATACAAGAATTGGTTCCCCTTGATGTACTGCACCCCTAACAAGGATCGGTTCCCTTTCCCTTACAAGGATTGGTTCCCTTTCCCCAAGGAAGACATAATCCGATTATACCAAGGTGATTACTTAAGATTGGTTTTACTAATAAAAGTTATACCAATACAAAAGTCAGGTCTTTGTGAATAGTTCTACCAAAAACACAACAAGTTGTGAGCGGTTCTACTTTATCACACATATTGGTTGTTCATAAGATATGCAATGAATAACAAAACCAATAACACCTGTCAATTTCCTTTTCGGTTCACAAAACGAGTTTATGAACTTACTTCCTTAGAACACATGTAAACATTGTTCCCTAGGATAAAATCCTCACCTCATACCCATACATAATCACAATAGCATTCAAATGATTATGGCGATGTCTTATCTACAAAGTTTAATGGTTAAGCAAATAACCTCGTATTATATTCCTTAATACTATGTCTATCTGGAGTTCAAATATGCTTCGCAGTTATGTTTTCAATATGCACGACTTGAAAGATACATTAGGGAATGAAACAGTTCAAGTCAAATATCACTAACCTCAAGTGGAAGGATGATTGATGTCGTTGTAGCTCCTTGCTTCTTAACATCTTCAAGTATTCACAATACTTGTAGTGTCTCATATCCTAATACTCTCAACCTAACCTAAACGAAGTTTAACTCTAGTACATAATCAAGCGACTCTTAACATGAGTTTTGATTCACTAAAATATGACAACCAAACTTGACATACCAACACTTGGTGGGTTCAACCGAGCCACGCTCTAAAAATCTCCCCCTTTGTCAATTTTATTGACAAAACTCTTACATCATATGGATAAACAATTTACAATAATTCATTACAATCCGCCTGATTCCCGATTCAACAGCGCAGTGAAACTGCTTACATTCAATCCTTGAAAATGTCGTTGTTGACATTATAATAACAAAGAAAATACTCCCCCTAAGGAAGATAGGTACAGTAAAACTTCTTTAAAATAATAGGTTTGGGACCGAAAAAAATTATTATTTTAGAGAGATTATTATTTTAACGAGAAGAAATTTAACCCGCGGGCCTAATTGGGACTAAAGAATTTTATTATTTTAGAGAGATTATTATTTTAAGAAAGTTTTACTGTATATATATTCAATCCGCACGTCTTTGTTATACCAATCTATATGACATGTTACTCCCCCTTAGTCTGTGGTTTCACTCTTTCGTTAGATAAAACATTCAAGTACCAATGTTCTTTTCCTTAGTGATACCAATTAATATAAAATCAATGCCAGTATCACTTGTTTACTCCATATATTTCTCCCCCTTTTTGTCACAAAAATGACAAAGAAACAAAAAAATAAAGGACAACATGAAAAGAATCTTACAAATCTCAGAATAGACTTGCAAACCTGTAGAGTTAGGCACGAGGGTTCCACACATCATGTTCTGATAACCAATATCAAAACCGAAACTACAAGTAGTCTTATTTTGATATGTTACCAAGGAAACAATTGCCCGAAACAATTTTTCCCATTTAGTTTAGCAAACCAAAAACAACTAATCACATTAGTTCCTTTGCTAAACCGGTTGTTCAAAAGCAACCGCTTAATTCGATAAGACCAAAATAAAGAATAAACTCCATTTTTCTCATCAGGTTCTAATTATCCATAAACTTAGACTTTCAATTTTAAACAAACTAAATACTAGGTTAGTTAACTAGCATTTCTTTATTTAGGCATTCAATTAGACTTGAATAACTGAAACCTCACTTTGATAAGACAAACTAAGATCAGAATTAACTTAGTTTCTTATCCGGAATCGAATTGGACAAAACAACTCATCCCGTACATATATTATTTCGTTAAGCCATAAATAATTTATACAAACCAAAATTAATCAACTTGCATAATTATTCAACTCAACCGGAAGCAATTGAAACAATAATAGACATTATAAGCACCGCAATTGCACCGTTTGTAAGCCTAAACGACTGATACCATACAAAAGAAAGATAACAATAGTTTTTCTTAACCGGAACCAATTGAATCACACACACATCAATTGAACCGAAATTTTGTAAGCCTAAACGATTGATATCACACAATAAAGCAAGATAACAATAGTTTTTCTTAACATGAACCAATTGAAACACACACACACACACATTATGGAATAAATATCAATTGAACTTAAATTTTGTTAAGTAAAAGCAACAATATATATAATATAAACTCAGGATTTTCTTAAACAGGAAAACAATTAACTAACAAGATTGTTACCTCAAATTTCGCATCCACTTCTCCAATATGATTGAATCTTTGTCCAGGGAGAATTGATATCGAAATATCACCACGTTTTCATCCTTATGCGTGAACAAAAGAATAACAACATACCTCAAACTTTACCAGAGAAAGGTTGAAAACCGGTTTTAACAATTGCAAGCAAAAGTTGAAAACCGTCGAAACACATATGCTTTTATGCTAAACCAAAACCGATTCAACATATTGTGACTTTTTCACATATTGTTTCTATTAGAACCCCTCATAATCATTTGATAAAGCCTACCTACTAGGGCTAGAACTTAATCCTGCTAAATCAAAAAGTCACCCAAACCATGAGGGTTCACAATCGGTACTAATGTACCTTGATAATTTCTATGGATTTCCTTAGATTTTCAAATGTTCCTCTATCTAAGGGTTTAGTAAGAATATCGACCAGTTGACGCTCAGATGGAACGTACTCTAATTTGATAACACCATTCTCATATAATTCTCTAATAAAGTGATATCTAATGTCTATGTGTTTAGTACGAGAATGTTCAACCGGATTCTCAGTCAAGCGAATAGCACTTGAGTTGTCACACATGATGTTCATAGTTGGAATATTTATTCCATAGTCTATGAGCATCTGTTTCATCCATAATAGTTGGGTACAACATGTACCAGCAGCAATGTATTCTGCTTCGCAGGTTGAGAAGGACTGTGAATTCTGTTTCTTGATGTGCCAAGCAACAAGATTTTGACCAACATAGAAGCATCCACCTGAGGTGCTTTTCCGATCTTCTACACATCCTGCCCAATCAGCATCTGAGTAGGCAACAAGACTATTGTTCGTATCCATTGAATATGAAAGACCATAATCCACAGTATCACTAACATATCTTATGGTACGTTTTACAGCTTTAAGATGTGATTCTTTAGGATCCGCTTGAAATCTCGCACCACATCATATACTGAAGGCAATGTCTGGCCTTGTTGCAGTTAAGTACAACAAGCTTCCGATCATGGATCTATATAGTTTCTGATTAACAAATTTTTCTCCTGGATTAGATTGGAGTTTTCCAGTAGTTGGCATTGGAGTTGCCATAGGTGTTGCCTGATTTAGTTCGAATTTCTCAACAAATTTCTTGCATATTTTTCTTGAGATAGAATGATATTTTCCTTTTGTAGCTGTATTTGCAAGCCAAGAAAATATGACAGTTTTCCGACATTACTCATTTCGAATTCTCTACTCATCAAATTTAGGAATTTATCTGTTAGAGTTTTTGAGGTAGACCCATATATGATATCATCTACATATATTTGTGCTATAAGGACATGGTTACGACTCCACTTAGTAAAAAGAGTTTTATCAGCACCACCTCTAGAGAATCCCTTTTTAAGTAGGAAGGATGTCAGTTTTTCATACCAAGCTCGAGGAGCTTGTTTTAGACCATACAAGGCCGTTTTAAGTTTAAAAACATGATCTGGGAATGATGGGTCTTCAAACCCTCTTGGTTGAGCTACGAAGACTTCTTCCTTTAAATCCCCATTTAAAAATGCAGATTTGATATCCATTTGGAACAATTTTATCCTAAGATAGCAGACATAAGCAAGTAAAAGTCTAATAGATTCCAAACGAGCGACAGGAGAAAAAGTTTCATCATAATCAATACCTTCAATTTGAGAATATTCTTGAGAAACAAGTCTAGCTTTGTTTCTGACAATGGTTCCGACTTAATCTGATTTTGTTTTGTAGATCCACTTTGTTACAACAATGTTGACTCCTGCTGGTTTTGGAACAAGTTCCCATAGTTCTTTCCTTTTAAACTGATTGAGTTCCTCATGCATAAAGTTAACCCAAGCAGGTTCACTGAGAGATTCCTAAATATTCTTTGGTTCTATTGAAGATAGAAAGCATGAATAGTGGCAGACATTCTGAAGTTCTCTTCGAGTCATAACTCTTGCATTGGCATCTCCAATAATGTCTTCAGTAGAGTGTCTTTGATGTACCCACTTAGCAGGTTTTTGAAAAATATATTCAGTATGATTAGGTTGTTCAACAATACTTTCACTTTCATCTTTATCATCAGTGTCACTAATTAGAGGAACCACAGAGGGTTCTTCTACAGTCTGTTTTTCTTTAACAACAGTTTCAGAGGAAGGAAGCTTTGTTGTAGTGTGGTTGTCTTGACTAAAGTCACTAATGTCATCGATAACAACATTAATTGATTCTATCATGACTTTGGTCCTGATGTTGTATACCCGGAAGGCACGTCTATCAGAAGCGTATCCAAGAAAAATTCCTTCATCACTTTTGGAATAAAATTTTCCTCTATGTTCTCTATCTTTGAGAATATAGCATTTGCTTCCGAAAACCCTTAAATAGCCCAGATTAGGTTTTCTTCCATACCACAGTTCATATGGAGTATTTGGATTTTTGGATCTTAAGTAAACTCTATTTATTAGATAATAGGCTGTAAAGACAGCTTCCCCCCAGAAATTTAATGGTATGTTTTTGTTGTGAAGCATTACTCTTGCCATTTCTTGAATATTTATATTCTTTCTTTCAGCTACACCATTCGATTGAGGTGTAATGGGAGCAGAGAATTGTTGGGTAATCCCAAGTTCATTACAATATTCATATACTTTCGTATCCTTGAATTCTGTACCACGATCGCTTCTTATTTTTTTAAGTTTGCGACCTTATTCATTTTCTGTTTTGTTTACAATAATCTTGAATTCCTCAAGAGTATCATTCTTTTTTTTTAGAAAAGCAGCCCATGTAAAACGAGTATAGTCATCTACCATCACTAAGGCATACTTATTACCTCCAACAGAAGCTTGTTGAATTGGACCAAACAGATCCATATGAATAAGATCGAGAGGAGCATGAGTGGCTATATCTCTAGAGGATTTGTGTGGAATTTTTCCTTGCTTAACCTTTTGGCGTGCACCACAAACACCTTCTACTTTGGTGTTGATCTTTGGAACACCTTTAACAAGTTCACGGTTAATGAGCTTTCCTAGCATATGGTAGTTGATATGACCAAACCGTTCATGCCACAAATGGGTTGACTCAACCTTAGTCAAGTTGCAATACAGATTGGACTGTATATCAAGAAGATAACAGTTATTCATGCTTCTTCGTCCTCGAAAAATTATCTCCTCGGACTTGTCTTCAATATCACAACCTTTCATATTGAAGATAACTTTGTTACCTTTATCACAAATTTGACTAACAGACTGAAGGTTAGCCTTCATACCTTTAACATAAAAAACATCATGAATTTCAGGATTACCAGGGAGTTTGATTGTACCTTTCTTGCTTATAAGATAGCTGCTTCCATCTCCGAATGTTACAGACCCTCCCTTATTGTCTTTTGTTCGCGTGAACCAGGAGAGATCACTTGTCATATGTCTACTACAACCACTATCTAGAAACCACTGAAATGGTGAGGTTGTTTTTAACGCAAAGGCTCCCAGAAATTGTTCACCAGGTTTACGAAGGATTGTTAAGTTCTTATGAAGATTTATAACACGACTAATCAGAAATTATGTAGAATAAATTTTCTGACATAAATGACTCCATCCTTCTTGAAGAAAATTCCTGGATGATTTCTTGTTAGTCTGTTTACACCGACTGGATGCTGAGATTGAACAGCTTAGAGAATTCTTGGAACCATCCAAAGAATTTTCCATATTTTTATCACCCATGATATTAATGATAAGAGACAGATTCTGTTCAATCTCTTTGTCTAAGATCTTGAGATGTTAATTGAATCAATTAGATTCATTTCTTATAGGTTGGATCGCACCAAACACAGATTGTTAGATCTTTTTGTGTTTTCCTGCTCTGATACCAATTGAAAAGGCGAGGGTACCCAAATATACCTCAAGATAAAACTTTTCCTACCTATAAGTCCTTTCTACGAAGTTTTTCTATGGACTGAGTCGAGACAATATAACTAATAGGTTCACAGTTCGTGTGATCGTCTATGGATACGAGATCGAGACAGTACAATAATGAAGTATGTTTAATTGATACAAAGGTTCGGACTTAACCAAACACTATAGGATTGATTATCAAGTAAATAGGAATTAACGTTTGTGTAATTTACTTTAATTATAATAAAAAAATTATAATGCGAAAAATAAAAGTAAATGGCACATCAAGATTTTGTTAACGAGGAAACCGCAAATGCAGAAAAACCAGGGGACCTAGTCAAGAATTGAATACTCTCAGGATTAATCCGCTACAAAAAATTACACCTAACTTCGTATAGTTGAGACCAAGTAACTAACCGTATAGTTCACTTAGTTCCGTCTGTATTCCCACGCCTCGGACCTATGAATAAGTCACGTACTTGGAACAATCCCTTTGGTTCGTATTCCAAACAGTAAAGGAACAAGAAATCTGTTTGGTATCAACTCTATTCAACCAAGTGATATGAGTCGGACAAAGGCTCTTCTGTTTATCTCAACATAAACTCCTTCGTCGGGTCTAGATATATCTTATGTTTAATCACCCTAAGGTAATCGTTTAAGATTAAGCCAACAACACCATTAATCCGCAGAACCGTGTTGATGCCGATCTAGTCAATTAATCAATCCAATCTACCACAAGGATAAACCGATTATTAATTGGATCCTCTTTTACCGAAACAAGTATTGTGCACACCAAAGATTATAAAACCCAAGTCAGATCTTCGATATCTTCTTTGTCTTCAAATCTTCTTAAATCTTCAATAAAAACGTGCACACAATCACTTGAATCTCTTGTGATCAATGACGCACAGAACGGAGTCTGTTAACAATGGATTATCACAAGATCGTCTTTAGTACTAACAACAGTCTAAAGATCCCTGTCGAAACTCTGAACTAGTTTGAGTGAATCTTATATCAGAATAGAAGATTCTCAAGAATAAACAAACTAGGTGCAATCAGATATCAACCACCGTTAGTCAATCAAATCAATCGAAAACAAAGATAAACCGCAATTATCTATTTTCCCACCAACGGGTCGCGCTAGAGCTTCTCAATCCCAAAGAAGACTTTAAAACGAGCGGCCGTAAGAGATTTCACCTAATTATATTACTCTCCTCTCCGATAGGCGGCTACACTAGTAACAAAGACAAAAGAGGAAGTCTGTTGTTATGAAGGATTAGTTTGCTAGAAAGGCAAACTTCGTGTATTTATAGAAAAAGAAGTTTGGACACCAAGGAATTTCCAAAACCCGAAAATATTCTCAAGATATTCATAAATGCACAGATTCGGTTTTCATAATTCCTGGAAATGCTCTGTCCAAAAATAACAATCGAAATCTCTTGGAAAATATAATTAGTAAATGCACATTACTAATTCTGTAATTTCCATACAAATGAAATTAATAACCTTAAAAAGATTCTTAACTTATTTGTGTTTCGATCTTGGGATTCTCTTCCCTTAGCCATTAAGGAATATCTTTGAACAATTATAGAAATAAACATTCTCAGCACGTGTTCAAAGTTTGTCGACATCTTTACTTTGTAAGTTCTCTTTCACACTTACAACCTTGAAATCGATTTGCCACACTTCCAAACAAGTTTAGAATTGGTTCATCTGACTTTCAAGAACTATGTGATTGATCAAACCAACATTCAATCACAATCATGGGTTTACGGTTCTACCAAAACAAGTTTTGGTTCTACCTCCATCTGAGTACTACGCATAGCCACACTAGCTTCCCAAAAGATTCGGTTGACTAGGTACTAGGATCGGTTCCCCACATATATATAGTATCTAACTTATATGTGTTGCACATGTTCACAGGATCGGTTCCCCTTTCTGATGTAAACCTTGTTGCACCCCATAGAAGGATCGGTTCTGCTTGATGTATTGCACCCCTTACAAGGATCGGTTCCCTTTCCCTTACAAGGATCGGTTCTTTTTCCTTAAGGCAGACATAATCCGATCATACCAAGGTGATTACTTAAGATTGGTTTTACTAATAAAAGTTATACCAATACAAAAGTCATGCCTTTGTGAATAGTTCTACCAAAAACACAACAAGTTGTGATCGGTTCTACTTTATCACACATATTGGTTGCTCATAAGATATGTAATGAATAACAAAACCAATAAAACCTGGCAATTTCTTTTTCGGTTCACAAAACGAGTTTATGAACTTACTTCCTTAGAACACATGTAAACATTGTTCCCTAGGATGAAATTATCACCTCATACCCATACATAATCACAATAGCATTCAAATGATTATGGCGATATCTTATCTACAAAGTTTAATGGTTAAGCAATAAACCTCGTATTGTATTCCTTAATACTATGTCTATCTAGAGTTCAAATATGCTTCGCAGTTATGTTTTCAATATGCACGACTTGAAAGATACGTTAGGGAACGAAACAGTTCAAGTCAAATATCACGAACCTCAAGTGGAAGGATGATTGATGTTGTTGTAGCTCCTTGCTTCTTCACATCTTCAAGTCTTCGCAATACTTGTAATGTCTCATATCCTAATACTTTCAAGCTAACCTATACGAAGTTTAACTCTAGTACATAATCAAGAGACTCTTAACATGAGTTTTGATTCACTAAAATATGACAACCAAACTTGACATACCAACGCTTGGTGGGTTCAACCGAGCCATGCTCTAACATTCCCGAAGAACAACCTAGTATTATCAATCACCTCACAATAATCTTAATCGACGCAGCGAAAAAAGATGCGGAATCACAAACGATGAGACGAAGTGTTTGTGATTTCTTTTTTATCTTGCCTATCGGAGATATAAATCTCAAGCCAATTATTACAATTATACTCGTACGATAGAAACAACAAGATCAGATCACACAACTACGATAAAAGTAGTATCGGTCTGGCTTCACAATCCCAATGAAGTCTTTTAAGTCGTTAACCTGGTTTTAGAGAAGAAAACCCAAGGTTAAAGGAGAATCGACTCTAGATTACACCACTAATATCACACGTAAGGTGTGGGGATTAGGTTTCCCAGTTGTTAGAGTTCTCCCTTATATAGTCTTTCAAATCAGGGTTTGCAATCAATGTTTGCTTGGTAACAAAGCATTCAATATTCACTGTTAAATGAAAACCTGATTAGATTCAAGCTAATATTTCTCAACCGTTGGATCGAAAACTTAGCTTGTTACACACAAATGAAATGTCCAATTTTGGGTTTACGAACCGTTCCCAAACATTAACATTTGTTGGTTCAACAATAGTTAACCAAATGATTATCCATATGATTACTTTCATATCAACCATATTCTTCTTCACCAAAACTAGTTCAAATGACTCAAATGAACTAGTTAGAGAGTTGTTCAATTGCTTAGATCTTATGTAACTACACAAGACACAATCGAAGCAAAAACAGTTTGATTCACATGAATCGGTTCATGGACTTTATAGCCACGATTTGCAAAAGCATTCCTTAGTTTATATAAACATGAGTTTAAGAACAACTGGTTTTAAATATAACCAACTCAAGTTCGCGGACTTAAGCTCACGGAAGGAGTTCACAAACTCCAGTAGAAATTCTCGGGTCGAGAACTTCCGCCAGTTCGCGGATTGAGTTCGCGGACTTGGCTCACGCCACATTCCGTTTCTATTGATCAACAAAGTTCGCAAACTTTGGTTCAAGGAATAAGGACTTATACATATATGTGTTTCCACAACAATGCTTATATCCTACCAATGGTTATGTAATCTAAACTCTCATTTCAATCATTGAAACATTCTCAGAGGACGTTATATAGCCGTTATTCACAGCTCATTTCTCGTCAGAGTAATTTCCAAAGTGATTGAAACATAACAGGACTTTCGTCACTAGCTAAAGATGAATTTGGAAAAGTGAAAACTTACCAACACATATTTCGAGAAATAGATAAGCGAGATAAACTCGGCTCGAAATAGGAAATGTGTATAATGAAGTCTATATATCAAAACGACTTTTGTCTTAAGAGTAGGAGATAGAGTAAATAGACTTTTGAGTGACAGATAAGTTCAAGTCTCCACATACCTTTTAGTCGATGAAGTTCCACAAGTTCCTTGAGTATTCCTTCGTCTTGTATGATGATTGCCATGGAGTTATTGAGCTCAACTACACTTTCTATCCTAGTCCGAGACCTTTAGCTATATAGGCTAGAAATCAAGACTTATAGTTTTGATCACTAACATTGACAAACATGCTTGAGATAGAAACACATGCGAGTTATACCGAGCAATGCTCTAACATTTATACTTCGTATTCTAATTCCTTAACACTATGTCTACTAGAGTATAATCATTCACAGCTTCGCAGTTATGTTTTCAATATATCACGACTTGAAATATACGCTCTGAATGAAACATTTCAAGTCAAAATATTACTAACCTCAAGAGGAAGGATGATGTCGTCGATGTAGCTTGTTACTTCTTCACATTCTTCAAGTCTTCGAGTAATATCTGTATGTCTCATTATCGTAATCTTTCTAGCCTAACCTATATGAAGTTGTCTCTAGTACATAATCAAGCGACTCTTAAATTGAGTATTTATTCACTAATATATGACAACCAAACTCGACATACCAACGCTTGGTGGGTTCAACCGAGCTATGCTGTAACACGTCTCCTTATGAACTTTGACTTAGCATGGAAAAATTTTGTATTCCTTTCTTGACTGTGAAGCACTTTATCTGTGGATTGTTGATAACTGATATCATCTTTAACTTCGTTCCAATATTGAAGTGTTTGTTTTAACTCTGTTAAACTGGCATGAGATGTGTGTCTGGTGAGCTTTGAGCTAATCTGAGTCTTTACTGAGTTTCATGTATTCGAGCATCTATATTACCAAAATACAATTTCTTCCATCTTCGAATACCTCTACGAACATTATTAAGATTCCCGAGTAAATTACAGATCTGGTGACCCACACTGATTCCCATCTCATTCCTTCTGAATCATAGACTTAAAAGTTTCATGTTTTGTCCAAGTTTCATACTGACGAAAAGGCTTAAATAAACTATCAGATTTAGGATTAGTTGACAATAAAATGGGAGCATGATCTGAACCTACTGGGACAACGTGATTAAGAATGACATTTGGGAAAAATGAAATCCATTGGTTGGAAGCTAAGGCTCTATCTAATCTTGATTGAACCAAATGAATGAATTTTCAATGATTTGACCAGGTAAATGAATGGCCAGTAAAGGAACTTCTTGAAGACCACAAATAGAAATAATATTCTAAATAATATATGGTGCTGAGTATTTATGAGTAGAGAAAGATTTCCTATCATAACATGATAAAGTAACGTGTAAGTCCCATATGATAATCCATGGTAAATACACATGCCTGCCCATATCAGCAAGAATCTGCCACTGATTAGTTCTTTCCTCGTGATAACAGGAGCTATACAAGAGGGAGGTTGTTAGAGCACTACTCGGTCGAACTCGCAAGCTTTGCTATCTCAAGCTTGTTTGTCAAGTTTAGTTGCCAAAACTATAAGTCTTGATTTCTAGTCTACTTATAACTAAGTCTTGGACTAGAATAGAAAGTGTAGTTGAGCTCTAGACTCCACGACGTTCATCATGCCAATACGAAGAACTACTCAAGGAACTGATGAAACTTCATCGACTAAAAAGTATGTGTAGACTTGAACTTATCTATCACTCAAAAAGTGTATCTACTCTATCTCATATCTTGAGACAAAAGTCATATTGCTATATAAACTTCGATTATACACATTTGCTATTTCGAGCCTAGTTTATCTCGTTTATCTTTTTCTCGAAATATGTGTTGGTAAGCTTTCGCTTTGGCCAAGTTCATCTTTACAAGTGACGAAAGTCTTGTTGATTATTTCAATATCTTGAAAATCGCTTTGATGAAAATAGTGTGTGAATAACCTATATTTAACATCCTCTAAGAATATTTCAATGATTGAAATGAGAGTTTAGAATATATAACCTTGAATGGATATAAACATTATATGTGAACTCATACTTGTGTAAGATGAATTTGAGAAGTCTCTTGGTCGAGAACGGGAACTCGATATTAAAATAATTGAATCCTTCTCCAACAATATTGAAAAACTTATTCAAGAAACTACTCTTCAGCGTGAAAAGATTTGTGTTCTTGAGAACATGGTTAAAGAAGACTCAATTAGAGAAAAACGTTTGATCGAGACACATTCATCTGACCTAAACAGACTTCATGTTGAAAAGGAGAAACTAGGTGCTTCCCTTATTCTAGCCCAAGAACAGTGCAAATCCTTGAAAAAGGAAAACTCTGTGTTAATGAGGAATTCTTCTGTACCAATGATCAATTCTCAGGCAGAATTACATTACATGAAGAGATGTTCTCCAAAGGAAGTTTCTGCTAAGAAGTGTTCATATAACTTGCAATCTTATAATAGGGCTATGAAGTCAAAACAGGCTCCTGTAAATGTTTCTCCTCCACGAACCTTTTCCTTCCGTGGGAAAATAATCACTATGTTCATCATTGTTTTGCTAGAAAGAAACAAATTTCTGATCTTCAAAATCTACTTCTTTTCACTGTCGATAGAGTAAATTAACTCTCTAATGACCACTACAATGGATTTCATCCCTGCAGAAAAACAAGATTCCCATAAGATGGATTTCAATGATCACTCATCTCGAAATCCCCACCGAAATTGTGTTTCTCCGAATGGTGCAAAAATACACATTCCCAACTTTTATGAGAATAAATCTGGTAAATTTAAGTCTAGACGGTGGAGACATGTCTCGTATAATTCTTTGGAGCCGATTTCTAGAGGTCCTAGACTTAATCCTCAGAAAAATACTTTGATGGATCACCTGGCAAGGTTATGTTGAATTCTTATGGAATAACAAATAACCGAAGAAAGATAAGAAATACCAGGTTCAAACCTTCAGATAGGATTTACAACCCATCTCTCAATACTTATAGTGAGATTACACTTGACTGCCTAATCATAGGCATTCTTATTCTTGTATCTAACTTGAGAGATGCAAGAATGACTTTTGATAGATACTCAAGTCTACTGTAGTCGTCCATCTGTATTTTGTTTGACTATGTTGTTTGTTGTGAAACTAGAGTCTCCTGACTCCTTGTTGCTTTGTACCTCACTTTTATGCTCTGATTAACCTTTTAATTATTGAGTCATGATGAAGTGGGATATATGAAAACATAGGTATTTTATTCTTCTTGAAACTCTTCTGTTTTGTTATTTTCAACCAGTCCACGAACGTCCGTGTCTCTCTTGGGAGTTTAGGGTTTCCACAACAAGGGTTTCACTCTCTTGCTTGAAAACATATATATATATATATACCTTATACTGTTTTACCTTCTCTAATAATAATAATAATAAAAGGGATATGGAAAACTCCTCAAGACCTCAAGAAGTTGTGAATCTTGAGATGGAAGAAGACTCTAAATGATGCGACTCTGTTCAAGAACTTGTTTTGAAAAGGATGATGGAAAGGAAAGAGTACAACTCCTAGATTGGAGAATCTGTCAAGGATTTAATTCTTTTTCAGAATGACTCTAGGGTCGAGTTTGCAAATCTTCAACTGCAAATAAATCAGCTTATTGATGGACATGCCAAAATCCTTGATAATCAAAGCATCTTGTTCAGGAATCAGAAGAAACTCATCATGGACTGTGTCAAAGCTAGGCATCTTGCCCGCATTGTTGATCGAAAAGTTAATGTTCTAACTCATGAACATGGAATTTCTACGGTTAATAAAATCAAGGACATCAATGATACCTTTTATGATGGACCCTTTCAATGGTATGGAGTTATCAAAGAAACTTGATTTTATCTTTTTGTCTAGGATAACTTCTTATGAGAATTTTATTCTTATGTTTTTAAGAAGAATAACTAGAGTTTGGAATAACCATTATTGTGATTACACATAGCTATGTCCAACGATTTTCATCTTCAATGTTTTTAGATTTATTTGTTTAAATTCTAAAGTTTGTTTGAAAGATGATTTTGCAGTATTAATCTTTATGGTTTTATATATTGCAATTTGTTATGGGATATGTGTGTTTGCGTCCGTGAACTGTGATTGTCCCATACGTGGTCAAAAGTTAAGTCCGTCATATGTCGATATGCAAGTATTGATAAAAGAATGAATGAACTTTTGACAAACAAAAGTTAAGCCTTTTATGTCGTTATGAAAATATTGACGAAAGAAAGGATGAGCTTTTGTTTACAAAGATAAAGTCTATTGTATGTCATTGTGCAAATAGTGATGAAAGATAGAATGAATCTTTGTTTATTCCGCAGTATTGATCTTCCATGATCCATATTTTATGTATATACTGTGTGGCTCTATAAGTTCTCTTATGTTGAGCATTTCCGGTTAAATTAATCATGGGTTCTCTTGTAGTTAATTTAATTGAGTATTTTGGATACAAAATCATATTCTTATATGATTTGTTATTATCCAAAGAAATCCTTCTTTTCTTGTGAAAGTAAGGTCGCTCTTGTTGTTCTTTCGGGAATGACATTTTCTGGGGAAGAGTTCTTAATTGAACTTGTGATTAATTGCCAAATCTTTATGGGGAGTGCGGCTGTGGAATATTATAGGGGTTATCTTGTATCTTTATAAACTCCTTGACGAACACATTTAGTTTCGGCTATATGATTGCATCTAAAAAGTTGATATATTCTTTTTTTTGGTCATGAAGTGTCTCTATGGAAATTTCATTAGGATCCCACTAGTTTTCGTACCTTTGCCAATTTTATTAACAAAAGGGGGGAGAATTAATCTGTAGTTCACACTACAAGTACATATGGTTTTCGGATCATTATGTAAGGGGGAGTGATTTTCATGTCGAGATGAAGTATTGACTAAGAGGGAGTGATACACATCACCATATTATTGTTGTCAAAGTTGTGATACAATTGAACATTGATGATGTGTAATAATACTATGACACTGTGTAACAATGATTTAGAGCTTTTGTTTTCTCATTGTTATAGCTACGGATCTTCAACAACGATGATGGTGCATTGGATATCTTTGGAATCATTGGAGTACTTGGAAGTGACGAAGATTTCGAGTGATGTTGAAGAACCAAGGAGATCATGCATGTGGAAGAGAAGCTGCAAAGTTTATTTATTTTGTATTCCATATGTATTGATAGTTTTTTCACTAAAATTGACAAAGGGGGAGATTGTTACAGCACTGCTCGGTCGAACTCGCAAGTGTTGCTATCTCAAGCTTGTCAAGTTTAGTTTCCAAAACTATAAGTCTTGATTTCTAGTCTACTTATAGCTAAGTCTCGGACTATGATAGAAAGTGTAGTTGAGCTCTAGACTCCACGACGTTCATCATGCAAATACGAAGAACTACTCAAGGAACTGGTGGAACTTCATCGACTAAAAAGTATGTGGAGACTTGAACTTATCTATCACTCAAAAAGTTTATATACTTTATCTCATGTCTTGAGACAAAAGTCGTATTGCTATATAGACTTCGATTATACACATTTGCTATTTCGAGCCGAGTTTATCTCGCTTATATTTTTCTTGAAATATGTGTTGGTAAGGTTTCGCTTTGGCCAAGTTCATCTTTACAAGTGATGAAAGTCATGTTGATTATTTCAATATCTTGAATACCGCTTTGATGAAAAATAATGTGTGAATAACCTCTATTTAACATCCTCTAAGAATGTTTCAATGATTGAAATGAGAGTTTAGAATATATAACCTTGAATGGATATAAGCATTGTATGTGAACTCATACTTGTGTAAGTCCAAAATCCTTGAACAAAAGTATGCGTACTTTGCTGCTCAGGATAACCGGAACTAAAGTCCAATACCTGTATGCGTATTGCCGGAAGTTCACGTCCCGTGAATTTCTGCTGGAGTTTGTGAACTCAATACAAACTCAATCCGGGTACTTAAGTATGCGTACCGGTATGCATACTTTAGTGCGTTATTTTCTAAAAACGGTTTATTTGTGAACTAAGACATATATAAACTAAGGAATGCATATTTGCAAACCGTGGCTATTATGTTCATGAATCGATTCAAGTGAATGAAAACCGTTTTTGCTTCGATTGTGTCTTGTATACTTCTATGAGATCTAAGCAATTGAACAACTCTCTAACTAGGTATTTTGAGTCATTTGAACTAGTTATGGTGAAAATGAATATGGTTGATATGAAAGTGCTCATATGGATAACCATTTGGTTAATTACTCTTGAACCAACTAGGTGTACACGTTTAGGTACGGTTACACAAACCTAAATGAACATGCATTTCATTTGTGTATAACAAGCTAAGTTCGATCTAACGGGTGAAAGATATCAGCTTGAATCTAATCAGGTTTTCATCTAGCGGTGAATATTGAATGCTTTTCTACCAAGGTAACTTAGATTGCAAACCCTGATTTGGAGACTATATAAAGGAGAACTCTAATAACTGGGAAACCTAATCCCCACACCTCCTGTGTGATACTAGTTGTATAAGCTAGAGTCGATTCTCCATTAACCTTAGGTTTCTACCGAGACCCTGTAGGTTAACGACTTGAAGACTTCATTGGGATTGTGAATCTAGACCCTATTATTTTCTCTGTAGTTGCGTGATCTGATCTTGCTATTTCTATCGTATTTGTGTACAATTGTAAGATTGGCTTGAGATTAATTTCTCTGATAGGCAAGATAGAAAAGTAGTCACAAACATCTTGGTCTCATCATTTGTGATTCCACAATATCTTGTTTCGCTAGTCGATTAAGATTATTGTGAGGTGATTGATATTTCTAGGCTGTTCTTCAGGAATATAAGTCCGATATATCAATTGGTTCCTGTTCACCTTGATTTATCAAAAGACAGAACAAAACTCGTAGGTATTTCTGTGGGAGACAGATTTATCTATTCCTGTAGACTTTTTTGTGTGATACGTAATTATTTATTAAAGTCTTCGACTTTGGGTCGTAGCAACTCTTAGTTGTGGGTGAGATCATCTAAGGGAATCAAGTGCGTAGTATCCTGCTGGGATCAGAGACGTAAGGAGCGCAACTGTACCTTGGATCAGTGTGAGATTGATTGGGGTTCAACTACAGTCCAGACCGAAGTTAGTTTGTAGTAGGCTAGTGTCTGTAGCGGCTTAGTACAATGTGTGTTCAATCTGGACTAGGTCCCGAGGTTTTCTGCATTTGCGGTTTCCTCTTTAACAAAACTTCTGATGTCTGTGTTATTTCTTTTCCGCATTATATTTTGTTATATAATTGAAATATCACAGGTTGTGCGTTGAATCGATCAATTGGTAAATCCGACCTTTGGTTGTTGATTGAAATTGATTGATCCTTGAACATTGGTCTTTGGTACCGTTAAAGTTAATTTCTCTTGTATTCAATTAGACTCGCAGATTTCTATTTGCTTGGGTAAGTATTGAATCCAGAAATTGAGATATAACTCCTTAATATACTTTTTATTAAGATTGAATCTGACTGTCTAGTTGATTATCTTAAAAGTATATTGGAGTTAGTCCATACATATTGCTAAGCGAATTATTGGGTGAGGTTGTTGTACCCCCACTTTTTCACACCACAAATTCGGCTAACTGACCATTTTTTGATACTGGGTTGCATCTTGATGTGAGGATACCTAATCACTCTTTGGGTATTATCATGTTCCTCTAAATTGATTTTTTTAATTCTTTCTATGAGATCAGGCACTTCACCTATATATTTTCTAGTTGACATTATGAGAGAAAACGAAAGTAAATAGAAGAACCATAGGTGGTGTATAGAAAACCTATAAAATTCTCTATTTAAGAGAAATTGCAAGAGTACCCATTGCTACGTGTTGAGTTCTTCAGATATTTCTTGCCACTTCTCCCTAAGTTTTCAGCATGAGGTAGCAATTTTTTGGTTTTTATACCTCGAGAATATAATAGATTCTTTCCGAATAAAGAAATTAAACATCTTTTAGGATACATGTGTAAATTGTCCTTAGCTATATCGATTAGTACACCATTCATCCGTATCTCCATGAGAAACTTTAGTCGAAAAACCTTTATATAAGGTACAACATTTGGAACTGGGAACCTTTAACAAAGCATAAGATTAATCCACCTAGCAATAACTTCTAGACATGCCATAACAAACTGAAAACTTAAATTAGGTCAAAAACCACTAGACTCGGGAAGAAAGATAAGTTCATATTAAACCATGATAGGGACTAAGCAGAAGACAAATCGAATGCAAATTCAAAGATTAGAATAAAGATCTACAAGTGAAATCGAAGAGAATTAAACTCAGTTGACCGATTCGATCACCAAGTCAATCGTCGATTTAATCGCCAGAAGGGTCTAGATTAGTTCGGGTCACTATTGGTATGTTTCCCTTATCTAAATCGGTCTGATATCTTTTTTGATGGGAAAATTAGGCTTAACAGACCGTGCCATGGGCATTATAAACTAAGCCATGAACCCGCATTAGATAAAAGTTTGTTTTTTTTTTGGTCGAGAAGCCTTTTGGGATTCCGAGATAAGCCATGATGGACTTCCAAGATAAGCTATGCTAGGCTTTCACAATATGCCATACTTGGGCTTCATATGGAAGGAAAGACATCTACCCGTCTCCTAGAGTGGTTATATAGGTCTAGTCACCGAGTAGTAGCAAGAATTTGTTTGCCGGTTCATTGTTTCACACCGGAAAGATTAGGGGTGCACATATCCTACTCATATCTGCCAATCATATCTTACCCGCCAGTGTTTTAACCGTATCCTATCGTACCAACTATTTGGCGGGTAGGGTAACGGGTAAAGATTTTCTTAACCGCCGTTAGATGGATAGGGTGACGGGTAAAGTTCGAAATTATCCTACCCTACCCGCCTACTCGCCTATTTATCTAACAGCCTATTGTGAATATGGATGAAGTGTCGGCTACCATTAAGCAAAGTAGATGTTGTTAGTTTCCGGTTCTGATTGCTGTACATAATTTTTCTGTCACTGTTTTGCATTTTACATAATTTTTCTGTCACTGTCTTAAGTGTTTCAGTTTCGGCCATTTTTTAATTTTCCTTGGAAGCTCACACTTGTTTCCAAAATCAACCATCTCTAAGCCTGTAGGTAATGCTTCCAGCATCGTGCAATTGTTGCATTCTAACATGCTTAAATTTTCGATGCAAGTGATCGAATCAGGCAACCCCTGCAGTTCTTGTGGATGAAATATTAAGGAACATCAAATATTGTAAAGACCCCAAATTTGCATGCAAAGCTTCAAATTGAGAACAACCATTGAGATCGAGTGTTTGCAGATTAATGAGCCCAACAATAGAGTCAGGTAGCATTTTGATATCCGAAAACGAGAGATCCAAATGTCTTAGATTTTTCAACGACCCAATGCTTTCAAGAATTTTACTAACGCCAATGCATCAATGAAGCACCAGCGTCTGGAGATAGTAAAGCTTGTGGATGGATATAGAAAAAAAAAAAACAACGATTATACCCGTCACCCAATCCTACCCGACCCGCCAATTAATGGGTCGGGTAGGATCTTACCCGTTTAGTGGCGGGTAAAAAATTTCTTACCCGCCAGTCAGCGGGTAGGGTGGCGAAATAGACCATATCCTACCCACCCTACCCATTGTGCAGACCTAGGAAAGATCGAGTACAAAAGAGGATACTCTTACAATAATTATCTCGAATTTTTTTGATTGCACAATAACAAGTACATAAGAAATATATATCAAACAAACACTCAAATACCGTAAGAAATCGAAGGACTTATTACACAGCAGAGTAATTTCATTGTTACTCCTTAATAAGATGATACAAAATGGCAATACTAGATACAATATTCATATGTTGGGGACCTTGGTCATGTCCTCCACTTTACCCGCCAACCTTAATCTCAACTACATCTTGCCCACCGGCCTCAACCTCCAGATCGATCAGCTGCATAATGATGCTCACCGGTCACACCCTCAATCTCGTACGCACCGGCCTCACGGTCTTCAACCTCGTGCCCGCCAACATCAAGCTCAACCTCACGATATCCATCACTACTTGTACCCAATTTTTTTTCTTCTGACACTGACAATAACGAGAGTCATATGTTTTCAGTGATTAAAGTTGCATAAGTTGCATATAAAGTGTATTAAGAGAGCATAAAATAAAAATAAAATGTCAATTGCATAAAAACTTACGTGCTTTTTCAGGCAAGTCCTTAACAGCCAAGACCTCAGAAGAGATGAGAAGAACAACAGCAAAAACAAGTCCCAACAAAATGAATTTCCTGAAATTCGCACCCATTTCAAAGTTTCTGCGTACTAGTGCCCTGAAATTTTATCAAGGACACTGCCAAAATAGTAATTCACTAATTAAGCTCACTCAACAAGAGAAGAATGAGCAAAGTTGTGTGATATTAGGCTCAATTTATAGGGCAAAGTAGAAGAAAATTCAACTTCCAAGTGCTGCAAATGATGTCGCCAAGGGCAATCAGTGAACGTTCAATGGTTACGACCCCACCGAGGATTACGGAGTGTCGGATGGGAGTAATGTACGGTACGTAGTCCAAAAAAAGTATTGTCTTTTCTTATCGAGCTTATCTCAACATGTGCTTAAAAAATATTGAAACGCCACGCCTTCCGGTATATGTAGTGGCGTTTTTCTTGATGCAGATAAATTTCGACTTCCTTGCTAGAAAATCACCAACGGGTAAATGAGCATCTTTTGCCACTAAGTTGGAGTTTCGAAGGAACTATATTGTTGGGGCTGCACCCCATGCGTTTTTGGGGCTAGCTAAAAGGACAAATAGGGGTTATGAAATAGTAAAGTACATAATCCTTTATCTACTATTTTCAATAATGGCTAATTTGCCCCTTATTAGATTAGTGTTAGGGTGATTAACTAAATTAATCACAATTAGTGTGTGGACTAGGATTAGCCGTTACATTTTGTAGTAGAATAATAGGGGGAAAAGGGAGAGGCATAGAAGAGAAAGATTTCCATCGATTAGCTTATTACATAGGTAAAATATCTTTTATATACATATAAAGAGAGATCCTTAGGCTTCTAGTTGGGCCGCACACTCATGCACCGTAGGCCCTACAACACTCACCCTTGTGTGGTCCAATAGATTTCCGATTGTAGTGCTTCACGTATAGTGCTTCGAGCGTAGGTCTCCAAATGTCGTTCTCTTCTTGATGACTTGTGCAGAAATCAATCGCCTCATTAAGACTTTGACAAGAAAAAACCCAGTGGGATAAAACCTTGGTAAAACTCTTCACATGTAGTACTTCACATGTTGTCACGTATTTTACATGTACAGTCGAACCTCGATAAATGAATGCTCTCGGGACAACGAAAAAATATTCGTTTAGCGGTGTTGTTTATTTATCGATAAATGAATAAAATGTTCATTTATTGATAAACGAATATTTATTCATTTAGACAATATTTTCTCAATTAAGAAGTTAAATTGTATAGGAGAAAATGTACAAGTATACCAGAAAATGGCAATTAGAAAAAGAAATCCAAAGATTAATTGGTGTTATTTGTAATTTACGTTATAGAAATGTGATCTTTTGAACTATCCTAAGGGCAACTCCTATGGAGTAAAAATATATTCATATCTTTCTGATCATCCGCTTTTTATGGATAAAAAATGCCATTATGGACATAATTTAAGTCCATACCTTTCTGAACTCCATATGGTACTCCACTGATCTACGGAGTAGGTTGTGGAGTAGTCCATCCGGTCACTAGATGACCGGATATATCATCCGGACATTAAGTGTTCGGATACATCCTGTTTTTATATTCTTTTTTGTCATCCGGTCCCCTAGTGACCTGATGGAGTTATTTGCTTTATCAATACGGTCATCAAGTGAACGGATGAGTATTTTTTTATTAAGTTCATACTGCTTAAACTGCTTTATCAAGTCATCGAGTCGATGCATTATACAACTTATACACGTAGCCATATGGCTCAAGAAAGACAAAAATGGTGGAACTTATAAACTACAGAACTTAATAAGCATGTCGAGTTTTCTTTGAGTTTTTTTAAAATTAAAAAGGAAAGGTCATCCAGTCACTAAGTGACCGGATAAGAAAAAATTATGGTCCGAACACTGACAAGCTGGATGATGTATCCGGACCGTGAGTAGCCGGATGGAGAATCATTTTGGTCTTCCTATAGTGGGTTTCAACTCCACAAATTTCTGTGGTCCCATATATATAGGGAGAGTCATTAAGTTGTGGATGATTTTAGCTCCACATCATAGGAGTTGCCCTAATGAGAATGATGCAGTTATGGAGTCTCCAACAGATGAAGAAACTATTGAGTCAGTAATGAATAATGAGAATGATCCTGAAGCAGATGATATTAGCGTCATACCAAATGTGTCATCTTAATATGCTATTAAAGCGATGGTCACTTTAAAAAATTACTTGCTACAACATGATAGACACATTTTTTGTGTCTAAATTGTACTCAATGTCTCTATTGTTAGTGCTCGATTTTTTGTACTAATTTTGATGTTTTGTGTGCTTGTAGGTGTTTTTGGAGAAATACACTTGTGTGGAAAAAGTTGCTCAAAAAGTGATATTTAGACTCCCGGAGAAAAGTACTAAAGGCACCCTCAATTTGGATAAGGGGCACCTCAGTTGGGCACCTGCTATTTGCACCCCCAGTTTGGTTAGGGGACACCATCTTCAACATTTCAAAAATTCGTTTTGGCGGGAAAATTTTATTCTCAACTGTGTAACTTTCGATCGATTCTTGAAGGAGTTTTGGGTATACTAAAGGGATGAAACTTAATGGGTAGTTGTGATATGTCCTAAAAAAGCTAGTATGGGTGTTTGTTTCGATCAAATTTGTCTGGATAACTTGGTTTAATCCAAACAGGGAGTTGGAGGAAAAACATGAGCTTACACGAGTTGTGGTGAATCTAAACGTGTACTGCACGTGTTTGGAAGCCTTAATCAACACTTTGGAACGTGAAGAAGATTTATAAGGAATTTAATCCAGCTGCAGATGCGTAAAAATCAAAATCATTGATAAAAAAAGAAAGAAAATATCCCGAGTAAAAGAAGATTATTTGGGATTAATGGAGGAGATTCAACGCGGGTTTTTTCTTTAAATAGATTCCCTGGGAGTCCTAGAGAGGGTGTCGAGAGTCTGGGGGCTGAGGAGAGCCAGAGAAGAAGAAATTCGAGTTTTCCCAAACTCGGTTTCTGCTGTTGCTGCTGCTGCACCAAGAACACGAAGAACATAAGACCCACAACAAGCAGTCTTATTTTGCTACAGTTTCAGCGACTGTCATATGACAGTCTTATTTGTTACAGTGACAGTCTTATTTGTTACCGTCGCAGGACAGTCTTATTTGCCTGAGGGTCGTAGTTCTCTGGTTTGTAACAAATATAATTGTTACAAACCCGGTTTTGAATTATTTCTCCCTTTTCATCATTTGTAAACACCCTTTGAGCAATAATAATGATTTTTGAGCGTGTTTCCAATATGATGAGCGGCTAATTCTCCAATAACCAAGGCAATGAGGAAGCTATTTACGCATGAATAATTGGTAACTATTTTATTTTCTCTAATATTTAATTATAATTCACTCAATCACTGCTTTTGCAGAGTTTTAAATTGTTTGCGTAATTTTCCTAATCAGTTGTGATTCAATTAGATAGGTTATGCTTTGTTTAGATAATCTATGCTTAAGGGATACAATTGATGTTTGAGAATTTGCTTAATTATTAGTGAGTTAAGATATAAAGGACTTAAAAGATAATTAGAGTTTTGGATTATTTACCATCATTAATTCATGTGTAATAGTGGAATCAATGTCTTGGTTGTTTTCTCATACCTCTCGCCCACTTTGTTAATATTTTTGTATATAATTTTATTAAATCTTTAAATTTAATCTTCACAAGTCCGAGAGTTTGAACCTCATTACTACAACATCATTCAAAAATTAATATCATTTTGGCGCCGCCGACGCGGATTTGTGCTTAGGTAGAATTTTTAGGTTTTTTTTTATTTCATTTGTTCTTTTACGTTTCTTTGGGTGTGTCTTTGTATTACAGGTTTGAAATTGGATACTAAAGACTTGGAATCAAAGCTTAAAGCCAAAAGAGAAGGAAAAAGACAAAGCAAAAAAAAAAAGAGCGAAAGAAAAAAAAATTAAAAAAAGAGAGAATTTATTTTTTTTGTTTTTTTTAGAGACCTTATATTTTTTGTAATTATTATTTTTTATTTCTTTTCTTTTGCACTTTATTTGGACTTTGGACTTGGACAATTATTTTTTTTTAAACCCTAAGGAAGGGTATATTAAATATAAAACTGTTTGCAGGGAAGGACGACGATTACAATATCGTCTCGGCTCCTCGGGTTCGCACATGACATAGGAGTCGTGGCCCGAGTCGACTTCAGCGGTTCTGCGCCCGTCTGGTACGGGAGGTAAGCTTTCGAAACACCCGTGAATCCCCTGTCAGCGGGTTTATTGTATGCCTTAAGGTGAATATATGCTGAGGATTTGAATACGGTTGTTTTAATTTCCTAGTAAAGGGCAAGGCCTGGCCAAATTAAGATAAGGACTCGGATTTTATCACCGTTTCCTTCTTGCCCTCTTTAGGAAAACGAAACCAAACGCGAACCTAAGCTTAAAATTTTTACTAGAACGAGACCTATAGGGTAACGAGATTAATAGGAAAGTCGTTCGAAAAATATTGGTTACTCTTTTGAGCATACTTTGAAGTTCATGATGGTTTCTGCGAGTTGAATGCGCGACTGCGCCGCCTTATAATACCAGTGAGACCTTGGGTATCAAAGCTCCTCGCAGCTTCCCTCGTCTCAATTCAACTTACTTAAACTCGGATTGATTCCAGAGAGGTTTTCTCAGATTGTAACGAATTCCTTTTTGAAAGATTAGAAGCTGGTCTAGAATCAATCTAAGTGGAGCCATCATGCTTGTTGTTTGCTAGATTTTATAGGTTTGATTTGGTCGAGTCAGCCTTTGTTTGTGATTGTGTAGAATTCTCTTGCAATTAAGAATGTCGAACTGGTATGATAGAAGCCAATACAATGATTATCGACCTGAATTTGAATATGGACATCATCCTTTTTATGACCATGTTGGGAATAGTGGTTGGGAACGCCATCCTTTGGAAGGATATGGGTCATACCCTGGTGAGCCCAATTACTATCCACACATGCATCAGTCTTACGAGCAAGAAGATTATAGTACTAGTTCTTCGTCTCTATAGGATACAATCAAACTATTGAAAAGTAGTCTTTTTTATGATCCCTATGTTCCTATTCCTCCTTTAGAAGAGTCCCTCAGGAAGTTAGCTGAGTCGACGCGTAAGTTAGTTGAGATGAATAGTATAATTATAGACGAAAGAACTACAATAATGAGTGAACCTTCTTTAGAAGACCACCTCAAGCGGATAGCTGAGACGAACGAAAGAATTGCTCGAAATTACTTGAATTGCCAATATAGTGTATCCAATAATACCCTTGAGAATGAAGATAGTTATTTACATAATCAAGATAACAAGGTTAGAATTGGTAACACTACTTGTTTTGATGAGGTTCGATATTTTTCATGTTATTATGATGAGGATAGTGTTGATGGAGAATCATACTTATGTAGGAATAGTGATCAGGAAATGGATACTCCAATTGAGCTTTACAATGATAATAATATTTCTATTTCAAATCCAAATAATTTTAATAATTATTCACCTATTCAAAAGGACGAGGATTTGACTAGAGATACCCTCGTTTTAGACGATGTAGTATTTCCTGTTTACAAAGCCGATAATGATTTAGAGGAACGAGTTTATTCTGAGAATAATGTTTTAGAGTCTAGCGATTTAGAAACAATAATCTTAGACGAAGAAGATGAACTCGTAGATCTTTTAAATATGAGTAAGGATGCATCACCTGAGTATAACCTAACAGAAGCAATTGACCATTTTCAGGATTCCGATGATCTAGAAATTAGGGAAATTGTAGTTAGTCTACCTAGAGACACCCAAAACTCTAAGTTTGGGGGTGATTATCATTATCCATGTGCTTTACCTTTAACTCTTAGAAAGTTCCCTCGTGTAGGGCTTGACATTTGTGCCTCAACCATCGTACAAGATTATCTCCATACACGTTTTCCCGAACCTAATAATGTCCAGAAAGAAGTTCAGTCATTAGAAACCCATCCTATGGTTGATGTGGTTTGCCCAGGCTATGATACCCTTATTGAATTTGTTTTCCCACCAAATAGTTTTCTTCCAAATGTGGGAACGTTTATATTTCAAATGTGTCGAATATTTAGTTGTGAGACTAAACCTAAATGCTTTAGGAAATTAGAATCAACACATTGTCTTAAGAATGACTACTACCCTCACTGTGGTCAATTTTGTAAGTCAAACCTGATTGACTTTGAGGATCCTCAATTATTTAGGTTATTATTATGTGCTTCTAATTTTTTATTTGAGTTTTTACAGACTCTAGGACCTAATAATTCGGATCTTACTTTTGAGGAGTTGCAGCCTAAAGAAATATATTTAGACCCTTTTATAGAACCTGAACCTGAACCACAATTAGATGTAGTTGTCTTAATCTAGAAAATAGGTAAGGGCATGCTAGTCTTGTTTATTTTCTTGGTTTACTGCAGTTTCCTTTGGTCAACTCTATTTGGTTTTGAAGACCCACAGTTATTCCGGCTACTGTTATACGGTTCGAGTTGACTAATCCTTTCCTAAGTCTGGCTGAAGACTTTAAACTTAGCACTTCTTGGGAGGTAACCCATGCTCATGCAACATGGTAATATCTTTCCTTAACTCTTTTTCTTCAAGTGGTAACAGTTTATCCTTGTTCATGCTTTTAATTTTATCTTTAAAACATCGAGGACAACGTTAGATTTAAGTTTGGGGGTGGGGAAGAAATTTTTAGTTGCACTTTTGAAACTTCTAGCGTCATATGGTACCCGGTTAGCTAAGTTTACATACTGTTTCTCACCGAAAATATAGAAATTGGAATGCTAGGGATAACAACCTTTTGATACATTAGAGAAAAAGACATTGAGATCCTTGAAATTCAGGAGAGAACTTGTTCCTTTTAGAGGGTAACCGTGATGGACCTAACCATATATGATGGAAAGGTAAGTAGGTCAGGAAATGCCAGAAAGACACAGCAACCTCACAATGTAGTCTTAGTTACTGGATTGCGACTCTCTCTCAGTAGAAACTTATCATCATCAATAAGTGGAGCGACATCAAAATCTATGAAGAAAGTTGAAGACGTTTTAGGTTTAGAAGCAACAATAGAAAAGAATAATTCAAAAATAAAAGTTGAAGTTATAAGAGTAAATGATATAAGTTGTTAGAATCCATGATACCAAGACATCACAAGTTGCGAAGATCCAAGTTTTGAAAGTCCTTCTCTCATGGCCATGTAAATTGTTGTCTTGTAATTTTTGTTTCCAAAAATAAAATAAAAATAAATAAAAAAAATAAAAAAAAATGAAAAAAAAATGAAAAATGAAAAAAATCATCGTTACGTTTTGTTCAATAAGGCCAATGGGAAGTAGAAAGTTATAAGTCAAGCAAGAAATCGAAGAGAAGAGTTAATTGCCAAGGTTCTATGAGGTTCGATAGTTTATCATCAACAGTTGAAGACCGAAGAAGACGTTGTTTCTACTGAGCACTATGAGAGAGTCGAAGAAAGATACATTTGGTTGCTTTGTTAGTCCGCTTTCAATCTGGCATAAGATCTTTCTAGCACTGGTTTAACTCATCACACGTAATTAGTCCAGCTGTGTAGCAGATGTCCCTCTCATCTTTATCTCTCTCCTAATCTTATCCATATGTAAAGCAGCGGACGCATCTTACAATGTTTATCTAGCTGTGTAGCGGATATCTCTTTATCTAGCAGTGTTTCGGATGTGTCTCCCCTTTTCTTCAGTCAGCTTTAGAGCTGACACCTTTAATTTATCTGGCATTCTAGTTACTTGGAGATAGGTTGAGAATATGTATGTCCTCATAGATCTTTGGATACTTGTGACCAATGAGAAGTCATGGTTTTGTGGGTACACCTCTGGTAAACCCTCCCGAGATTAACTCGGTTCTATTTTTTGTTAGTTTTGCTCGAGGACTAGCAGATAATAAGTTTGGGGGTATTTGATAGACACATTTTTGTGTCTAAATTGTACTCAATGTCTCTATTGTTAGTGCTCTATTTTTGTACTAATTTGGCCAGGCCTTTCCCTTTACTAGGAAATGAAAACAACCGTATTCAAATCCTCAGCATATATTCACCTTAAGGCATACAATAAACCCGCTGACAGGGGATTCGCGGGTGTTTCGAAAGCTTACCTCCCGTACCAGACGGGCGCAGAACCGCTGAAGTCGACTCGGGCCACGACTCCTATGTCATGTGCGAACCCGAGGGGCCGAGACGATATTGTAATCGTCGTCCTTCCCTGCAAACAGTTTTATATTTAATGTACCCTTCCTTAGAGTTTTAAAAAAAAATTGTCCAAGTCCAAAGTCCAAATAAAGTGCAAAAGAAAAGAAATAAAAAATAATAATTACAAAAAATGGAAGGTCTCTAAAAAAAATAAAAAAATAAATTCTCTCTTTTTTAAAATTTTTTTTTTCTTTCGCTCTTTTTTTTTTTTGCTTTGTCTTTTTCCTTATCTTTTGGCTTTAAGCTTTGATTCCAAGTATTTAGTATCCAACTTCAAACCTGTAATATAAAGACACACCCAAAGAAACGTAAAAAGAACAAATGAAATAAAAAAAAACCTAAAAATTCTACCTAAGCACAAATCCGCGTCGGCGGCGCCAAAATGATATTAATTTTTGAATGATGTTGTAGTAATGAGGTTCAAACTCTCGGACTTGTGAAGATTAAATTTAAAGATTTAGTAAAATTATATACAAAAATATTAACAAAGTGGGCGAGGGGTATGAGAAAACAACCAAGACATTGATTCTACTATTACACATGAATTAATGATGGTAAATAATCCAAAACTCTAATTATCTTTTATATCCTTTATATCTTAACTCACTAATAATCAAGCAAATTCTCAAACATCAATTGTATCCCTTAAGCATAGATTATCTAAACAAAGCATAACCTATCTAATTGAATCACAACTGATTAGGAAAATTATGCAAACAATTTAAAACTCTGCAAAAGCAGTGATTGAGTGAATTATAATTAAATATTAGAGAAAATAAAATAGTTACCAATTATTCATGCGTAAATAGCTTCCTCATTGCCTTGGTTATGGGAGAATTAGCCGCTCATCATGTTGGAAACAAGCTCAAAAATCATTATTATTGCTCAAAGGGTGTTTACAAATGATGAAAAGGGAGAAATAATTCAAAACCGGGTTTGTAACAATTATATTGTTACAAACCAGAGAACTACGACTCTCGGCAAATAAGACTGTCCAGCGACAGTAACAAATAAGACTGTCACTGTAACAAATAAGACTGTCGTACAACAGTCGCTGAAACTGTAGCAAAATAAGACTGCTCTCTGTGGGTCTTATGTTCTTCGTGTTCTTGGTGCATCAGCAGCAACAACAGAAACCGAGTTTGGGAAAACTCGATTTTCTTCTTCTCTGGCTCTCCTCAGCCCCCCAGACTCTCGACACCCTCTCTAGGACTCCCAGGGAATCTATTTAAAGAAAAACACGCGTTGAATCCCCTCTATTAATCCCAAATAATCTTCTTTTACTCGGGATATTTTCTTTCTTTTTTTATCAATGATTTTGATTTTTACGCATCTGCAGCTGGATTAAATTCCTTATAAATCTTCTTCACGTTCCTAAGTTTTGATTAAGGCTTCCAAACACGTGCAATACACGTTTAGATTCACCACAACTCGTGTAAGCTCATGTTTTTCCTCCAACTCCCTGTTTGGATTAAACCAAGTTATCTAGAAAAATTTGATCGAAACAAACACCCATACTAGCTTTGTTAGGACATATCACAACTACCCATTAAGTTTCATCCCTTTAGTCTACCCAGAACTCCTTCAAGAACCGATCGAAACTTACACAGTTGAGAATAAAATTTTCCCGCCAAAACGAATTTTTGAAATGTTGAAGATGGTGTCCCCCTAACCAAACTGGGGGTGCGAATAGCAGGTGACCAACTGAGGTGCCCCTTATCCAAATTGAGGGTGCCTTTAGTACTTTTCTCCGGGAGTCCAAATAGTACTTTTTGAGCAACTTTTTTCACACAAGTGTATTTCTCCAAAAACACCTACAAGCACACAAAGCATCAAAATTAGTACAAAAATCGAGCACTAACAATAGAGACATTGAGTACAATTTAGACACAAAAAATGTGTCTATCACAACACGAGCAAAATGTTCCAGAAATTGTGCAAGCATTGCATAAAACTAAGGATACAGTGCATTTTGGTTTGAGTGGAAGAAAAAGACAATCAACCATAGATGATTTTTTTTTGAGTTCACTCCTACATATATTTTTATGTAAAATTTTCTGATTATGTATTTTGGTGTATTTATATATATATATTTTTTTTTATATATAATTCAGTGATTATTCGTTTATATTTCTATAAGGCCTTTAAGGATCCAATTTTTTTTATTCATTAATGCATTAAGCGAGGTTATTCATTTATCGAGGTTCAACTGTAGTTCATCACATGCAATACGATTTCAAAGATCGACGAGTCTAAGTTAATTGCCTCGCTAAAACTTCGTCAGGAAAACCGAGAGGGACAAAACCTGAACTAAAGAAAAAGAGTACAATATTAAGCAAACTTAGAACATAGTTGGACTCAAATATGTTTCCTCATTAAAACCTTGACGAAGGGAAAAGAGTACAACGTGATAGATGCAAGTAAAGGTGATCCGTTGCAGATGATCATTTTGCTCCGTTGAAGTTGACTAGTTGCTTCACAACTCTTATGGCATAAAATCCTTGTGGGAAAGAAAATAGCCTTAGATGGGAAATTACATTCCCGGTGTTTGTTTTTGTCTCATTAAAAACCTTGCCGAGTAACAAAACCCTATGGAAAAAAGCAACCTCGGTGAAGGAAAATAGTCCAACACACCATTAGATGCTCTCCTGATGTCAGACAATTTTCATTAATCTAATGCAGTCAAAAGGAGTTTATCACACTTTACTTTGGTGACCGAATGTTTATAAGACCATGTTGTTGATTCTGGAAGTTGCGTTGCATAAGAGAATATCGCGTTTCATTTCTTTGACTCAGATATTTTCAGTAATATCAACGCGATCTTTATGTCTTCAACGTTTAACATACTTGATGTTTTTAGTGTTGTCTCGCCAAAAACCTTCTCGAGTAACAAAACCCTTTGGGAAAAACTATTCTCGATCGAAGGGAAAAAGAGTACAACACAACTTCAATTTCGAAGTAAAATATGTCGACGTCATATCCTTGGATCCTCCCCCTGATGTCGGCATATCCTCTTGATTACTTTCAGAGTTTTTCCAGACAGTTCCTCATGTATTTTTCGAAACTGAATATCGGTAATGGCCTAGAACATAGTCCACCATATCTCCCCATGATTACTTTCGATGGAGAAGAGATTATTGTTTCTTCATAATCAACAACTTTTGAATTGCACTTTCATTAGCATTCTTTTTAATGTCTTTGCAGGGATAAAACAAATTTATGTCAGTGGTTACTTCTAAGTACCTGATTACATTCACTATTGCTAGAGCATTGCTCGGTCGAACTCGCATGCATTGCTATCTCAAGCATCTTTGTCAATGTTACTGATATAAACTATAAGTCTTGATTTCTAGTCTACTATAGCTAAGGTCTCGGACTAGGATAGAAAGTGTATTTGAGCTCAAGAACTCCATGGCAATCATCATACAAGACGAAGGACTACTCAAGGAACCGGTGGATATTCGTCGACTAAAAGGCATGTGGAGACTTGAACTTATCTATCCCTCAAAAGTATATTTATCTCCTATCTTGAGACAAAAGTCGTTTTGCTATATAGACTTAGATTATACACATTTTCTATTTCGAGCCGAGTTTATCTCGCTTATCTATTTCTTGAAATATGTGTTGGTAAGCTTTCGCTTTAGACAAGTTCATCTTTACCTAGTGACGAAAGTCATGATAAGTTTCAATCACTTTGAAAATTGCTTACTTTGACGAAAAATAGTTTGTGAATAACAACTATAGAATATCAACGTCCTCTAAGAATGTTTCAATGATTCAATTGAGAGTTTAGATAATATAACCATTGGAGGATATAAGCATTGTTGTGGAAACACATATATGTATAAGTTTTTATTCCTTGAACCGAAGTTTGCAAAATTTGTTGATCAAGAGAACCGGAATGGTGGCTTGAGCCAAGTCCGCGAACTGGCGGAAGTTCTCGACCCGAGAAATTCTGCTGGAGTTTGTGAACTCCGTCCGGGAACTTAAGTCCGCGAAATCGAGTAGGTTATATCTAAAAACGATGTTTGTGAACTTATTCTTATATAAACTAAGGAATGCAAATTGCAAACCGTGGCTATATAGTTCATGAATCGATTCGAGTGAATCAAATCGTTTTTGCTTCAATTGTGTCTTTTTTAGTTACATAAGATTTCCTTGCAATTGAAAAAATCTCTAACTAGTTCATTTGAGTCACTTGAACTAGTTATGATGAAGAAGAATATGGTTGATATGAAAGTGATCATATGGCTAACCATTTGGTTGACTATTGTTGAAGCAAAAAATGTACAAGTTTGGGTACGGTTACACAAGCCTAGAAACGTGCATTTCATTTGTGTGTAACAAGCTAGTTTTCAATCTAACGGTTGAAATATATTAGCTTGAATCTAATCAGGTTTTCATCTAACGGTGAATATTGAATGCTTTGTTACCAAGCTAATATTGATTGCAAACCCTGATTTGAAAGACTTTATAAGGGAGAACTCTAGCAACTGGGAAACCTAATTCCCACACCTTCTGTGTGATACTAGTTGTGCTAAGCTAGAGTCGATTTTCCTTTAACCTTTGGTTTCTTCTTGTAAACCAGGTTAACGACTTAAAGACTTCATTGGTATTGTGAAGCCAGACCGATACTACTTTCTTGTAGTTGTGTGATCTGATCTTGTTGTTTCTATCGTACGAGTACAATTGTAATAATTGGATTTGGATTGAGATTGATATCTCCGATAGGCAAGATATAAAAGAAATCACAAACACTTCGTCTCATCGTTTGTGATTCCGCAATATCTTTTTTTGCTGCGTCGATTAAGATTGTTGTGAGGTGATTGATAATACTAGGCTGTTCTTCGGGAATATAAGTCCGGTCTATCAATTGGTTCCTGTTCAACTTGATTTATCAAAAGACGGAACAAAACTCGTAGGTATATTCGTGGGAGACAAATTTATCTATTACCGTACACTTTTCTGTGTGATACAGATTTGTTTATTAAAGTCATCGACTTTGGGTCGTAACAACTCTTAGTTGTGGGTGAGATCAGCTATGGGAATCAAGTATGTAGCATCATGCTTGGATCAGTGACATATGAGCATAATTGTACCTTGGATCAATGTGAGATTGATTGGGGTTCAACTACAGTCCAGACCGAAGTTAATTTGGAGTAGGCTAATGTCTGTAGCGGCTTAATATACAGTGTGCATTCAAACTAGACTAGTCCCTGGGGTTTTCTGCATTTGCGGTTTCCTCGTTAACAAAATTCTGGTGTCTGTGTTATTTCTTTTCCGCATTATATTTTGTTATATAATTGAAATATCACAGGTTTTGCGTTGTTCAATCAATTAGAATATCCGACCTTTTGGTTGTTGATTTAAATTTATTGACACTTTGATATTGGTCTTTGGTACCATCCAAGTTATCTCTCTAGTATTTGATAAAGACTCGCAGATTTCTATTTGCTTGAGTATATATCAAATCGAGAGATTGAGATATAAACTCTTTGATATACTTTTTATCTGGATTGAGTCTGACTGTCTAGTTGATTCTCTAGAAAGTATATTGGAGTTTGTCCAGACATATTGCTAAGCGAAATATTGGGTGTGGTTGTTGTACCCCCACTTTTTCAATTGGTATCAGAGCAGGCAAACACTCTAAACCTGATAAGTTTGTGTTTGTTCGTTCCTTAAAAATTGTCCCATATGTGGGAAATTTCTTTGGAAAACTTGCTCTTGGCATCTGTAACGCACGCTAGAAGTCCTTAAAGATTGCTCAAGGATTATTATGGTTAAAACCTCCGGGTTCACATGATAATCTCATTTCATCTAAAAAGGAAAATTTAGATGATGAGAACCAATCTAAAGGAAAAAATAAAAAGAAGGAAAGATTGAGGAAACATTCGTCACGCTCAAGGATATGGACCCTCACTAGATTAACTCTTGATCTTTTTGAGGAATACTGTCGTAATGGATCAATTGATAAAAATCTATTTAGAGCGTTCGAAAGCGTTTTTAAACTCTTAGAAAAACTTAATTCTATTAAGTCTAAGAATACTTCCGAAAAAGGTTATGTACATGTTAAACCGTCGAATATTATTGTACAGCATAGGATTCGGAAGAATGTTCCTTCTAGCCAGATCAAACGAAGGATAGAAAGCTCTGACTTCCCTGATTATCATCATTACGTTGATTATATCACGGGGACTGTTCACATATATCAACCATAAATGTTGCATGAGAATTCCTCTGCACATTATGCCTCTTGGTAACAAGCCAGGCACTACCTCATTTGTATATATCTTGGAATGGGGCAAGAAATGTTTGAGTTGTATACAGTTTTGTTATTCTCTTATAGAATACCAAATAAAGCTTTCTACTGCATCCATCATCTCTCACAAAAGTGTGTTGTCACGGGATGCATAACCTTTGATGTGCAAACGGCTAAGAAAATCCCACTTTCCTTATGTGGGTCGCGGTTCACAAACTGGTCCAAGCCCATTTTTGGTCTTATAAAGAAGAAGTCCGCGCACCCTCTTCTTCATCACCCGTCCGTGTACGTAAACCTCTAGGGTTTTGTGTGTTTCCTCCATTGAAGCCTTCTTGGAGAAATCGAAAGAAAGGGTGTTCAAGATTCACTCCAAGTAAGTAAATTCCTCTTGTTCCTTTCAATTTCTTAGATCTCATGATGAATTCTAAGGGCTCAAAAAGAAGCTCCAAAAGCTCAAATACCTCTAGCATGGATTCTCCTTGTGACCAAAATTCTCTTAGGATTAGGTTTGTCGATGATTCTTGTGCTAGAATTTTTGAAAAGATTTCATCTAAAGGTTTTATCATAGAAAATAAATTGGATCTCTCTAGTGGGCATGAAGAGGATTTAGCTTGCTTCAAAAAATTCAAGCTTGGAAATATCTTTGATGGTCATGGTCAAGGATTTGATTCTCTCACAAGAATTTTCTATGCCAACATTCATGATGTTGATCTTAATAAGATGGAATTCAAATCCATGATAAATAGAAAAAGATTTCTTATTGATAGAGAATTAATTTCAAAGATTACCAACATTCCGTTGGGAAACGTGCGTCTTACTAGACCAAGTGATGAACGTCCATCATGTGATGAAATCTCTATTGGGCTTTGTATCAATAAAGTAGCTTGGAATCAAGGAAAGTTTCCTACTAATGATCTTAGTATTGTGTTGATGGAATTTGGAAAACTTGGTATCTCGAATCTTTGTCCCTCCACAATTGAGAATTCTTGGTGGAGCCATGAGTTTGCGGAATTGGTCTATTTCCTTGAATCGGGTGTTCAAAGTCTCGATATTTGTGGTTTTATCATCTTTCAAATGACTTCGATGACTTCACCCATGAATATGTTAGGTTACCCTTGCTTGATTGGTAAAATTTTCCGTGATCGTGGTTTTGATCCAATTGGCAACTCTCTCGGGGTTCCCAAACCAGTTCGTCCATGTACCTTCAGACGCATGAGGGAGAATGTGTGCAAAAGATAAAGAGATGCTTCACTTAGCGATTGTGACCCTACCACCTTGAGCCTTCTTCAAAAAATTCACAAGGGCGTGTGTAAGGTCGATTCAAGGGTGAAGTGCGTACAAGAACAATTGTCATTGGTTACAACTAAGTTTCCCGAGTTCAAGGAAGATTTGAAAACAATTCAAGCATCTTGGAGTATTTCCGATGAGGAAGACAATGAGTAAAAGATGATCTATTTTCCTAGTAAATCTTCAATTTTCTTGTTTTTGCTAGAAGAATAACTAGAGTTTGGAATAGCCATTATTGTGATTACACATAGATATGTCCAATGGTTTCATCTTCATGTTTTTAGATTTATTGGTTTAAATTCTAAATTTGTTTGGAAGATGATTTTTGCAGTATTAATATTTATGGTTTTTATATATTGCAATATTGTTATGGGATATATGTGTTTACGTCCGTGAACTATGATTGTCCCATACCTTGTCAAAAGTAAAGTCTTTCGTATGTCGATATGCATGTATTGATAAAAGAATGAATAGACTTTTGACAAATAAAAAGTTAAGCCTATTATGTCAATTATTGATGGAAGATAGGTTAAAATCTTTTGTTTGCAAGGATTATATCTATTGAATGTCGTTATCCGAATAGTGATGGAAAATAGAATGAATCCTTGTGTATTCCGCAGTATTGATCTTCCCTGATCCATATTTTATGTATTACTGTGAGGCTCCGTAAAGTGTCTTATGTTGAGAACTAAACGACCAAGTTGATTATATATGATTAGCTTAGTTGTTGTTCCGTGAGGTACTTTATGTCGAGCATATCCAACTAAATTAATCATCTTGTTTGTTTATTTAGTTGTTGCTCCGTAAGTTTTCTTATGATGAGCATGACCAATTAAATTGATTACTTTTGTAATTAGTTTGGTTGTGTATTTCGATTAGATTAATTATGGTTCTCTTGTGATTAATCTAATTGTATTTTTTTGAGTCTCCATAAGTTCACTTACGTTGAGCATTTTCGATTGAATTAATCGTGGGTTCTCTTGTGGTTAATTTAATTGAGTATTTTGGATTCAAATTCATACTTGTATGTGATTTGTTATGTCCAAAGAAATCCTTATTTTCATTCGAAATTAAGGTCGCTCTTGTTGTTCTTTCGGGAATGACATTTTATAGGGGAGAGTTCTTAATTGAACTTGTGCTTAATTGCCAAATCTTTGTGGGGAGTGCGGCTGTAGAATATTATAGGGGTTATCTTGTATCTTTATAAACTCCTTGATGAATGCATTTAGCTTCGGCTATATGATTGCATCTAAATAAGATGATATGTATTTCTTTCTTTTGGTAATGAAATGTCTCTTTCGGAATTTCATTAGGATCCCGTTCTTGTACCTTTTCCAATTTTATTGAAAAAAAGGGGAGACTTAATATGTAGTTGACACTACAAATACATATGGTTTTCGGATCATTATGTAAGGGGGAGTGGTTTCCATGTGAGATGGAGTATTGACTAAGGGGGAGTGATACATATCACCATAGTATTGTTGTTGAAGTTGTGATACAATTTAACTTTGACGCTGTGTAATGATACTATGACACTGTATAACAATGATTGAGAACTCTTGTTTTCTCGTTGTTATAGCTACGGATTTTCAACAACGGTGATGCTGAACTTACAACCTTTGGGATCATTGGAGTACTTGGAAGTGACGAAGATTTCAAGTAATGTTAAAGATTAGACATGTGGAAAAGGAGCTACAAAAGTTAAATTTTTTTTTTGTATTCCATATATATTGATAGTTTTGTCACTAAAATTGACAAAGGGGGAGACTGTTAGACAATTGCTCGGTCGAACTCGCATGCGTTGCTATCTCAAGCATGTTTGTCAATGTTAGTGATCAAAATTATAAGTCTTGATTTCTAGTCTACTATAGCTAAGGTCTCGGACTAGGATAGAAAGTGTAGTTGAGCTTAAGAGCTCCATGAAAATCATCATACAAGATGAAGGACTACTCAAGGAACCGGTGGATCTTCGTCGACTAAAAGGTATCTGGAGACTTGAACTTATCTATCACTCAAAAGTCTATTCTCCTATCTTGAGACATAAGTCATTTTGCTATATAGACTTAGATTATACACATTTGCTATTTCGAGACGAGTTTATCTCGCCTATCTATTTCTCGAAATATGTGTTGGCAAGCTTTCGTTTTAGCCAAGTTCATCTTTACCTAGTGACGAAAGTCATGAAAAGTTTCAATTACTTTGAAAATTGCTTACTTTGACTAAAAATAGTTTGTGAATAACAACTATAGAATATCAACGTCCTCTAAGAATATTTCAATGATTGAATTTAGAGTTTAGATAATATAATCATTGGAGAATATAAGCATTGTTGTGGAAACACATATATGTATAAGTCCTTGTTCCTTGAACAAAACTTTGCGAAATTTGTTGATCAAGAGAACCGGAATGGTGGCGTGAGCCAAGTCCGCGAACTGGCGGAATTTCTCGACCCGAGAAATTCTGCTGGAGTTTGTGAACACCGTCCGGGAACTTAAGTCCGTGAACCCAGTCCGCGAACTTGAGTAGGTTATATTTAAAAATGATGTTTGTGAAATTATTCTTATATAAACTAAGGAATGCAAATTGCAAACCGTAGCTATATAGTTCATGAACCGATTCGAGTGAATCAAATCGTTTTTGCTTCAATTGTGTCTTGTATAGTTACATAAGATTTCCTTGCAATTGAACAACTCTATAACTAGTTCATTTGAGTCACTTGAACTAGTTATGGTGAAGAAGAATATGGTTGATATGAAAGTGATCATATGGCTAACCATTTGGTTGACTATTGTTGAAGCAACAAATGTACAAGTTTGGGTACGGTTACACAAGCCTAGAAACGTGAATTTCATTTGTGTGTAACAAACTAGTTTTTGATCTAACGGTTGGAAGATATTAGCTTGAATCTAAACAGGTTTTTATCTAACGGTGAATATTGAATGCTTTGTTACCAAGCTAACATTGATTGCAAACCCTGATTTGAAAGAATATATAAGGGAGAACTCTAGCAACTGGGAAACATAATACCCACACCTTCTGTGTGATACTAGTTGTGCTAAGCTAGAGTCGATTCTCCTTTAACCTTTGGTTTCTTCTTCTAAACCAGGTTAACGACTTAAAAACTTCATTGGGATTGTGAAGCCAGACCGATACTACTTTCTTGTAGTTGTGTGATATGATCTTGTTGTTTCTATCGTACGAGTACAATTGTAAAAGAAATCACAAACAATTCGTCTCATCGTTTGTGATTCCGCAATATCTTTTTTCGCTGCGTCGATTAAGATTGTTGTGAGGTGATTGATAATACTAGGCTGTTCTTCGGGAATATAAGTCCGATTTATCAATTGGTTCCTGTTCAACTTGATTTATCAAAAGACGGAACAAAACTCGTAGGTATATTCGTGGGAGACGAATTTATCTATTACCGTAGACTTTTCTGTGTGATACAGATTTGTTTATTAAAGTCTCCGACTTTGGGTCGTAGCAACTCTTAGTTGTGGGTGAGATCATCTAAGGGAATCAAGTACTGTTTGTGGGTGAAAACCGTTTCTGCTGATTTTGTTAATTTTGGGTGTGTGGGTGAGAAACGAATCTAAACCCTAAACAATGTACTGTATGAGAGTACTTTTGATTCGAGAGATCAATCTGTACAATCTTGGCCTAAACCAATAAATGGTCGTTCCAGGCTTGCTTCGGTCACAAAGTGAAGGAGAAGGGTTGGTCTTAAGGAGGGAAGCGAAGAAAGTGTTGAGACCAAAATAGTTGATTCTGGAAGTGTGGGCGTTTTGCGACTTGTATCAGAAAGTTGAACTGGCTAGCTGAGTGAGAAAGCTATCAGATGATTTCTGGATGTGGTATTGTTCTCCCGACCAAAACTTGTCTTTTGGTGGAAATGGGTGAGTCCTATTTATACAAGTCGCAACAAAACGTACACTGGTCTGGTAGGAAGTGGAAGCGATTGAATGGTGGAAGAAAGCGGTAACGGGTAACGCCTGGAATTGATGTTTCCATAATGAAAGATACGTTTCACCATTATTTCTTGCCATTACTAACCGCCTCACTTTTATGACACTTTCTTGTAATGGGCGTATTACACGCCACACGCTGTAAACCGCCAGACCAATATCCTGATGAGTATCCCCCAGTTTATGACATGCTTTGATGCCTCGAGTGTTTTCATGGAAAACGTGTAGCGTTTTGCTACGTGTGAAAAGTTTAAAATTGAGAGGCTTGTCGTAAGTAAATAGCGCATGATGCTATTAGGATCGTCTTGTTTGGTCGCCTAGAACTTGCCACAAGCTCGCCGGATTGGTGGAGAACTTCGATGGCCGAGATCGCATGTCATGAAACAAGGGTAGTCGTTGATTGTGGCTCCTTGTGTTGGCGTTCGATGAGTTTAGTGGTGCGGCCAAAGGATTTGGCGTCGCGGACAAATTAGGGTTTGGCGGCACAAACCAAAGAATTGGCGTTGCGGCCAAAAGGTCTCCACAAGTCTTGCGGTTTGGTGGCGAACTTGGTCGGCTGAGATTTGCATATCAGGAGGAAAGATGGCCATTGATCATGGCCGCATCTTGTTTGCATAGCGGCATTGGCAACATGCTGGTGGTATGTCAGTAGCGTAGCCATGGCATAGCGGCACGCCAATGGCATAGCCGTGGTATGGTTCCATGATAGTAGCCGCGGCATAGCGGTATGCCAGTTCCGGCATAGCCAAAGCTAAAATTGGCGTTGTGGAAGAATTAGGTAGCAACTTTCCTAAATTAAGGTTTGGTGGTTCGAAACCCTAATTAGTGTGTGTAGTATGCGATGGCATGACACTTTTGGCATGCGCGTCTGACGTGCGCGTATGGCATTCGCACTTGGTATGCGCGTCTGGCATGCGCGTGCGGCATGCGCGTCTGGCATGCGCATATGGCATGCGCGTGCAGCATGTTGGCGCGTTTTGGGAAGTTGGTGCGTTTTGGGAAGTTGGCGCGTTTTGGGAAGTTGGCGCTTTTGGGAAGTCGACTTAGTATGGCGACCTCTTTTGAGGATGCGACAGGTTTGGAGCAACCTAATTGGTCAATGAAAGTAGGGGGCCGGCAAGCTAGGGCGCGAACACTCTTCTAGTGCGCATGGCGAGTTTAAAGCGACCAGATTGGTCGATGGAAAGAGGGCCGGCATGCTAGGGCGCGACCACACTTTTAGTGCGCTGTGGCGGATTTGTTTGCCTAATTTGGCTAAGTATAGTTTCGACCAACGGGGTCTAGTATACTGCGCGGGGCGCGAAACCCTAATTTTTCAAATTAGTCGGTTTTATGAGTTCTTTGTGAGTTACCACAATAATTGGCTGGATTTTGTATGCTGCCACTCAAAAATCCTTATCTACAGAATGCAGTGTGCTTTCCGTCTGAGAATTTTGTGCGATGGCCTTAACTTTGGTACTTGGAGGTTCATGCTACTCCGCTGCGAGTGAACATAAATCCGTTATGCTATACCGATTTAAGGGTTCTGCTGGGGAACATAGCACAGGAAAGTTCTCAGTGGGTCTTGTATTGGCGAGGTGCCGAAATTTACAGAGTGTTATGGATAAAAGTATATTGAGCGGCTCAATGAATATGTCGGTGAAGAGGTTAGTATTCGCAACACCGCTTCCTTGCAGATTGACGTCACATCAGATACAAGGTTTTACGATTTTAACCCTAAGCTAAAAACCGCCATCAACAAGTACGTAATATCCTGCTGGGATCAGAGACGTAGGAGCATAATTGTACCTTGGATCTGTGTGAGATTGATTTGGGTTCAACTACAGTCCAGGCCGAAGTTAATTTGGAGTAGTCTAGTGTTTGTAGTAATACAGTGTGTGTTCAAACTGGACTAGGTCCTGGGGTTTTTCTGCATTTGAGGTTTCCTCGTTAACAAACTTATGGTGTCTATGTTATTTCTTTTCCGCATTATATTTTGTTATATAATTGAAATATCACAGGTTGTGCGTTTTTCAATCAATTAGAATATCCGACCTTTTGGTTGTTGATTTAAATTGATTGACACTTGGATATTGGTCTTTGGTACCATCCAAGTTATCTCTCTAGTATTTGATAAAGACTCGCAGATTTCTATTTGCTTGAATATATATCAAATCGAGAGATTGAGATATAAACTCTTTGATATACTTTTTATCTAGATTGAGTCTGACTGTCTAATCGATTCTCTAGAAAGTATATTAGAGTTTGTCCATACAGATTGCTAAGTGAAATATTGGGTGTGGTTGTTGTACCCCCACCTTTTCAACTCTACCATTCCAATGACGTTGCATTGGCGCTGATCTATATCTAGCTAACAAGTTCACTGAGGATGTAACATTTGGCCGAGTACATTATGCTAAGTATAATAATGCGTCTATTATACTTTTAGATAAGGAAAGTTCATCTCCCGACACAACTTCGTCATCTTCCTTTAGACAAATTGGTCATTTATGTACATTTGAAACTTGACTAATCATGGGAGTGCTAGCAGGATGCATGTCCTTGTTAAATTGCCTGACAATGGACATATACAAATTGGTGGAATAATATACCACAAGCTCGGTCTTCTAGTTCAAAACATAGATAAGATCGAGATTTCCCCGGATTTTCATCTCGAATTCAGATTTTAAATAGCTTGTAAGATCTCTTATTCCATTAAGAGTACTTATCATGTCCATATCGTTGGCATGGCACAAAACCGTACTTGTTTTTCCCTTCCCAATCAAATATTCACTTAGACGGGTATACCACATCCTCTTGATTGTTTAAATCAATAAGTGAGTGTTCCAGTGTAACTGCAAACACACTCCGTGGTTTAGAGTCATTCGACTTGGGAAGCAAAATGCCATCATGCACTTTTGCAAATATCTTTCATCTCTTGATTCTTTCAGAGATACGTAACAACCACATACATATGCTGCATTTCAAGTCCTTTTGAAATTAATTACCAAGCTAACTAAGTAGAGGAACACTATAAAGTTCATTACAAGAGAACAATTCCATGGCTTTATGAGAAACCTCGCGCCACAAGGCGAGTCTTTAAACTTTAAGACTGCTTTCTTCTCATTATGCTTTGTGACAAATTAATCATATATGTCCCACGGGCTTTATACTAGGTTGGTTAGCACTACCACACCTAATACCCATATATTTGCCGAAGAACTAAGTTCTACCTGGATTGCGTAGGCTAAATATGCTATTTATTTTAAATTAATCAAAATAAAGCATCGTTCGATCTTATTGTGCTCTACTTCTGGAGCAACTATTTATGGATTATATCGTCATTGTGCATGCATGATCATTCCATTGACTCATGTGCATTCTCATAATCCGTCAGGATTTCATTGTTCTCTAGAATTATTTAAAACTTCGGAGCGTCCTCCAATATTGATTCATGGACATAGTCAGAGACAATCAAATGAGATGATTTCATTAATGATACAAATTAGGTTGTGCCTTACTCATCTACTTCCTTTCTAGGTGAGCATTGATCGAACCTGGTGGTCTCTCCATCTTCCTTTATCGAACCACGACCTCAACTACACTTCCACCAAGTGTAGTTGCAACACCTTAGTCTATGTGTACCCCATACTGGGGATTTCTAATCTTGCAGGAATATTTGCAGCTGGTATGTGTGATCTTGTCACTTTAGCGACATCAGTGTACATTCTGAAAATCAATTATTTTTTGTCACTTCACATTTACATTTGTGAAGTACAAGAATCAGTATGAGAGATAGTGGGAACACACCACGAAAATTCTTGTCGTTCACTTAGAAAATATGTTTTCTTATCTCCCCCTAACGACGGGAAGACTGTCTCATTAAAATGACAACCCGCAAATATAGCGGTAAGAGATCTCCTGCTAAAAGTTTTAAAAATGCGGATAATTGTTGGGAACTCATTTCCAACATAACTACTTAACAGTTTTGAAGTCCCATCATAGTACGATGTGGAATCGTAATGGCACATGTATAGTGCAACCAAAAATTCGTAAGAACACGAATGTCAGGCTTAAATCCAGTTACCAACTGTTACGCAAAAAAAGGTTTACTAATATTGGGGTCTAAAACAAATTAAGTAAAGATGCGCGTAATATTGCATATCCCCAAAGCAATAAAAGGTAAGTTAGTACGCATAACCTATTCCTGAGACACCATCTGTAACGTTTGATGGTAGCCTCTGAGAGACCATTGGGTATAAGATGCTCTACATTGATCCTATTAAACATGCAATATTCATTAAGACCTTTTGATGTAAATTATCTAGCATTAACAAGGGTGGTGAGCCTCTGCACTGTGTAATATGTGATTAGAGTTTTCAAACACAAATTTCTTGGTAACTATAACTAATCCAAAATGTCAAAACATTCACCAGATCCATAAGTCACTTTAATGGTCCGCATTCTACATGAATATTTTTCTAAACTTCACCTTGTTTTCTTTGTAATATGGATTGTTTACCATTTTGCATCTTAGGATGGTCTCAACCATGTTTTATTAAAGACTTTGTGAAATGAGTGATACGCTTTCTTACTTAAAAGCATAATGGGAGGAAGGGGAGTTGTGCATCTAGTACTTTAGAAAACACTTATCGAGAGATATGTCACTACTTCGCATTCTGTCAATCTTTTTCCCGTTGTCTCTTCCACTGAGACACAGTGATGTACATATGATTCCTTTCAAAATGAAACATCATGTTACAACCAAAGTGTCTTTATGGTTATGTCAAAGTCTATAGGAGTCAATTCTCAATATTTTATCGTCGGAATCAACATGGATTCAATAATCCAAATACTATAGTGATTTACATTTCACTAGATTGACTCATTAGTTTATCTAAGATATGTTTCCTTCCAAATACATTATATACTATAAAAGATGAGGTCGATTACGTTCTTATCACTGTGAGTTTACACATGATATCCACTTGCATGGGTTTCTTTGAAAATTTAACAAGGTGTTACTAACCCTTAGTACATATAGAGCTTAGGTGACTTTTAGTCTTTATTCCATCTTGGCAACAAATTTATGAGCAGTGGTTCGCTCGATAATCCAATCGTCGTAGTTACATTATAAGGAATTAGTTCAACAATTAGTGTATATTTCTTAAATTAGTGGAAGAAAAACAACTATCAGTTAGACATTTGGGTCTTGAGAGTTTTAATAAGTGGTGTGGCCTTATTACGAAACAAAAGTGAGATTCAACTCAAGTACTTTAGAGTGATATATATTACGTTTCACCCAATATATCTCAAGTGCTTTAGAGAATTTATGTCTCGTGTTTTCATTCCATAAGTACAGACATTGGATCTAGTTCAACTGAATAAGATAGTCAATTGGCCAGGCATAGTTCTTGTTGCCATTAAAGTTGATGTGAAAAGTGGTTGTTACTATGATACAAATTACATTGTATATACCAACAACAATGACCAGGTGCATTTTCAACACTTTTATTTATGATGGGAGCTAGAATTACATTTTAGATGATCCCATATTCGGTTGTTACTTGTGTGTTGGTGTTATTACTATCGAAGACAAAAGTACATCTTTGTCTCATGATATATGTCGTTTTCACATGCTTTATATGAGTCGGTACGTCTAACCCTCATTACTTCGGGGTTCTTTCCATTTTCAATTTTTTGCCACATTTAGCTTTTATTTGAGAAATTTCTTTATCTAAACAGGCCAAGAGAATCTCACTACACATGTCAACCACTTACTTTAGGTTGAATATATTATTAAAGATAGTTCTCTTGTTGTCATACTTCAACATATACTGGTTCGTTAGTATCATGGATGAAGTAGAGAAATGGAAATTTTCTGACTCATATCTTCTTTTGTGAGTTCTTCCACATAAATTGTAATACATGTGATTTTATTTGAACGTATCGTTTGAAACTACTGACAGATTAATAGTCCAGTAAGTGGAGTACATTCCACGAAACATTCAAATTTTGGGGAAAAAATATCAAGTACGCAATAATGGTGTTCAAGTACTTCTAAACCCCAAATAAATATATTTGAATCGAGTTGGTACAACCAACTGAACAGAAGACATCATTCAACTATATTTGAATCGAGTTGGTACAACCAATTGAACAAAAGACATCATTCAACTATAACCGATATCATGTTCAAGAGAACAAAATAACATTAAGACCAAAATTCTTAATGATCGAGATCAGCATTTATACTTTAAATTGACCGTTTATGAACTTATCTTAAGAAAAAAATAGAACTAGGCATGTTCTAAAAAATAAATAAATAAATAAGTCCAGCATGTATGCAATGTAAAAGAAAAACACATTACATTAATTACATACCTCATATATTGGTTCCCGCTTTATATACATAGAACCGGAACAGACTTGGTCGCGCACAACCCAGGAAGAATCTATAACGGAACAGAACTGGAAACTAAAACAGGTCGTAACAAGGACAGACCAAGATGGACTGGACTGGACCGGGGTAAGTTAAACTGAACCGAGTTGGACTAGACCGGGTCGGGTTGGACCGGACCGGATATTTTCTCACGCAGACAAAGAGACGATGTGAACAAATTTTTTTTCCATCTTTGCGTGATCAGACGCCAACAGATTCTCTCTCGCGGAATAGTACATGCACAGTCAAAAAATCAATCAAATGAGTCATAACTCCGATAATGCTTATTCATTACCCACTATAGAAGTACAAACGTTCCAGAAATTCACAGGAGAGAATCACGCGAAAGAGATTGTAACCACAAAATATGCAGACGCATGTAATGACAAATCATAAACGTAAAAGATGAACAATTTATGAAACGTAACAGATATCATTTTCCAATACAATACAGAGTTACAAACCTATTGCCCACAAGTCATACCAAAAATTCACAGAACAGTCAGGAACCATTTTATATTCTACTCTAACATGTACTTTGTAAGCCCCTCCAAATAGATCATGATTCACGAAACCACATCATCGAATTACACTAGTCAAAAGTAAGATGTGAACTAATATAAATTAATATTTGCAAAATTAAGATGGTAGCACATATTAGACAAAACCATGATATGACAAACCAGTCATTGACACACAAAACCGTACAGTACACCTTCATGATTTAATAATAAACAAATAAAGAAACAATGTTCGCATATCAAAGTAATACAAAAACAAAATCAGATCATACCCAAATAGATAGTGCAGTTCATCGAATTAACCACTTTTTTTTTGCTTCTCTGCAACGTTTCTGATTAACATAATAATAACAATCACAGACCCAAAAACCAGATTCCCAAAGTAGTATTCCCTGAGTTATGATTATTAAAAAAAAAATCGGCCAAAATCAACAGAGTAGAACTCGTGCTTGATAATGTTTTGTAGTAGAATAATAGGAGAAAAAGGGAGAGGCAGAGAAGAGAAAGATTTCCATTGATTAGCATATTACATAGGTAAAATATCCTTTATATACATGTAAAGAGAAACTCTTAGACTTCTACGGCCATATAACATTCCACTAATTTTATGAAAATCAAAACTTTTTTCTCATCAATTTTTTTTCTTTCTATTTTTCTTTTGGTTGATCAAGTAGGAGGATTTTGAAGATTTTTTTAAATTTTTTTTTGAAAATCAACCAAAAATGATAAAGCATATCCTTAAAATACTCATGATAACCTTATCTTTAAAGGATTTTGTTGATTCAATTTCCCAGTCGCAACCAAGACTTATTCGGCTGAGAAATGATGAACTCCCAGCCGAAAATACTGTATGCGGATGGGAAAACCTTGTTGTAAACCTACCACTGTTTTTTATATATTTTTATATCAGAACCATTTACGGCTGGGTCCCAGCCACACGCCTTAGATATGGCTGGGATGAACTAGCCCTAAGTTCTACATATAACAAGGAAAACATAGCCGTTGTTCAACCTCTGATTTTCTAAATTTTGTGATTATCAGAATAGCTTATAGCTGAGAAAACCCAGCCATTTGAGGTACTTACCTCTCGGAAAACCTAGCCGTAATTCTTTTCAGCTGGGAAAAACTACCCGTAACTTAGATTCACAGTTGGGAATATAAAAACTCCCATCCGTAAACAGCTTCATAAACTGTTTTTATCCGAAATTCCTCGAATCGGGTTTTTTAGCCAACCAAAAGGAAAAACAAATAGTGGGTTTTCTTAATTTTTTATTTTATTTTTTATAATCATTTTCATCATGATGAAATTATAATCATCATCTTCATCATGATTTATGAATGATCAGAGATGGAGAAGATAATAGTTTTAAGTTTTTCTTTTTGATGATCATCATCACCATGATGGAATTATGATCGTCATCTTCATCATGATTTGTGAACGAGAAGAGAAGGCGAAGGAGAAGATAATAGTTTTAGATTTTGTTATGATCATCATCTTCATCATGATTTGTGAACGAGAAGAGAAGGCGAAGGAGAAGATAATAGTTTTAGATTTTGTTATGATCATCATCTTCATCATGATGAAATTATGATCATCGTCTTCATCATGACTGATGAATGAGAAGAGAAGAGAATGAGAAGATAACTTATTTAAGTTTTTATTATTATTAACGGTATTCTTGACTTTTCAAACGTGTAAGGTCCTATCATATCCAAATTTTGGATAGTATAATCGTTTGAAGCCCCAAAATCCAAAAGTTGAAACCCCAGTAATAGATTCTTTTTAAGACATGGTATATATATTGTCTCCATGGGTTTATTTATCATTTTTAATATGCAAGTATGATAACTTTCTTTGGAGAAACTTACTGATGCAAAGAAAGTATAAGAATAGAGAAAGAAAAACAAGTCCAACAAATTCATGGTATCTTCTATTCACACTAAAGGTCTAAGTTGGGTAGCCCCATGTGATGTGAAAGCTTCAATTTAATGGCTGGAACCGCAGTGGAAGACAGGATAAATATCGGTCGAAAGGTCCCATAAGCAGTAATTTGGAAGTTGTGGAAGGAGCCGCTTTCATGTATAAAGGTCGGCAAAGGAGCTAATTTTGAAGATTAAACGATTATTCTCTGGGGCCCAACCAAAGATACATTTAGAGCTTAGAGCAACTGCAGTGGACGACTAAACCCAAATTTGGTGTCGAGTGGGCTGGCGTAATGGGACGGACCATCGATCAAAATTTGATCAAAGAGTAAAACTCGGACCAAATTTGGTCGGCGATTAAGACCAAATCCAAATATAGTCGGGCGTTTATATAATGTCCGCCTACCCGACGGGCGTTGGTATAATGTCCGTCTGTAGACGTGCGTTCGTAAAGTTAACGCCTGATGCAGGGCGTTGGTATAATGTCCGCCTGGATGGGGCGTTGGTATAATGTCCGCCTGAATGGGGCGTTGGTATAATCAACGCCTGGCATGGGGCGTTGGTATAATGTCCGCCTGGATGGGGCGTTGGTATAATCAACGCCGGACACCAAATTTGAATGGGGCGTTGATAAAGTCTTGAACCCAAATGTGAAAAGTTTACAAAACTTTGGTTGGGGCGTTGTCTTTATCAACGCCCCATTTTTTTTTTATTTTTTTTTGAACCCGGGCGAACATATAATCTCCGTCCCACACACCAGGCGTTGCTATAGTTCACGCCCCATACAGGCGTTGTCTTTATCAACGCCCCATAGCAGGCGTTATCTTTATCAACGCCCCATGCCAGGCGTAATCTTTATCTACGCTGGACGATGAAGCGGACTTTATATCAACGCGCGACCAAATTTACTCTTCACCCGCTACGTCACAGGACGGACTAAACCCAAATTTGATCTTTTTTTTTAGTCTTTGGTCTTTAGTTATGCTCGCACCACTGTGGACGCTCTTAGGGGACTTTCCAATTTTGTAAACTATCATTCAATTGGGAGGTGATTATCTTGACGTAATAATAAATACAATCGCTTTATGCTTCAAAAAACAATATATAAAAAAACATGCAAGCCTTCTTCCATCCCTAAGTGCAAAACCTAAATCTTAGTTTGCATATGAAAGTAAGCAAAGTGATAAAAAGATAAACCATCCTAGTTAAGACATGCTTTGTGATCCAGATTTCATTGGGTGACTGAAAATATACTATAATGACACAAAATCTGTCGAGTGACCCTCATATTATTTTCTAGGACTCAAAATCAATAAAAGTTACCATGTAACCAAAATCTGTTTCATGAACCAATCTAAATATTATCCTAAGAATTGGAATATAATACCAAATGTGTTTTATGACTCAAAATCTTTGTATCTAACATGTGCACCAAGACCATTTTAACGATTTTCTTGTAGAGATAAAATAGAAAGAAGATTTTGTCACTATTTTGTGGATCCCGCTCCTTGACATCATTTCTCGTATACATTCAAGGATTGCATGGTATAATGTTGAATGGAAAGTGTACAATGCATGTCCACTAAATAGTACAAAATTAATCACATCCCCCTTGAAACAGAATCGGGAAAAGTATGTTTGTACCTTCACGTCCTTAAAAGAAGGGGAACGCACGGTAAAAGAGTAGACAATTGGAGTTCCAGTTTCTTCGTATTATCCGCCACAATTAAGAAAGGTTTGTTGTCGTATTGAATCATGTTTTCATTTAATTTTACTCGAGCAACAATAGTAGCCAAATAAAGTGTATTTTATTTCATTCTTTTCGTGTAATTTGACCTAATAAGTGTATTATTGCTCTATACTAGTGTTTAATTTATCGAGGAACCGTTCAATCATTCTCGATTCTGTACAGAAGTTAATACTAGAATTGCTCTGTATAAATGATGATATATGCATAATATTGAAAGCTCAGCTGAGAGGCTTTGATGATTCCATATGCGTATTCTGAGAGGCTATACACTCAGTCAGAGATTATCATGACACGAACTTTCATGCCTAAATCCTAAAATATGAATTTTACATAGTCATCTGAAGTTAGGTCAGAAGTATGCAAAATTATGATTTTACGATTTTAGCCTTTGTCAAAAATCCACCATCAACAGTTGGTCAAGGTGGATTGGGATGTTTAGTGGCGCGAGACACCATCCAATGTTGTCTTGGGACGTTTGGTGGCACGGGACACCATCCAATGTTGATAGCTAGCATGGGGCACGAGCAAGTTGATATCTAGTGAAGTCATAGCGTGGGGGCACGACCAAGTTGATAGATAGTCAAATCGTAGCGTGGGACATGACCAAGTTGATAGCTATCCAAGTCGTGGCGTGGGGCACGACCAAGTTGATAGCTATCCAAGTCGTGGCGTGGGGCACGACCAAGTTGATAGCTAGCCAAGTCGGGGCGTGAAATGACCAAGTTGGCTTGGGACGTTTGTTGGTGAGGGACACCATCCAAGGTTGTCTTGGGACGTTTGGTGGCATGGGACACCATCCAATGTTGATAGTGTTAGAGCATTGCTCGGTCGAACTCGCATGCGTTGCTATCTCAAGCATGTTTGTCAATGTCAGTGATCAAAACTAAGTCTTGATTTCTAGCCTATATAGATAAAGGTCTCGTACTAGGATAGAAAGTGTAGTTGAGCTCAAGAACTCCATGGAAATCATCATATAAGACGAAGGACTACTGAAGGAACTGGTGGATCTTCATCGACTAAAAGGTATGTGGAGACTTGAACTTATCTGTCACTCAAAAGTCTATCTATTCTATCTCATACTCTTGAGACAAAAGTCGTTTTCATATATAGACTTTCATTATGCACATTTGCTATTCCGAGCCGAGTTTATCTCGCCTATCTATTTCTGGAAATATGTGTTGGTAAGCTTTTGTTTTAGATGATTTCATCTTTACCTAGTGACGAAAGTCATGTTATGTTTCAATCACTTTGAAAATTGCTCTGACGTAAAATGGTCTGTGAATAACGACTATATCCGTCCTCTGAGAATGTTTCAATTATTGAAATGAGAGTTTAGATTACATAACCATTGGTAGGATATAAGCATTATTGTGGAAACACATATATGTATAAGTCCTTATTCCTCGAACCAAAGTCTGCGAACTTTGTTGATCAAGAGAAATGGAAGTGGCGTGAGCCAAGTCTGCGAACTAAGTCCGCGAACCTGAGCAGGTTATATCTAAAACCGGTTGTTCTTGAACTCATGTTTATTTAAACGAAGGAATGCTTTTGAAAACCGTGGCTATAAAGTTCATGAACTGATTCGAGTGAATCAAACCGTTTTTGCTTCGATTGTGTCTTGTGTAGTTACATAAGATCTAAGCAATTGAACAACTCTCTAACTAGTTCATTTGAGTCATTTGAACTAGTTATGGTGAAGAAGAATATGGTTGATATGAAAGTAATCATATGGATAATCATTTGGTTAACTATTGTTTAACCAACAAATGTTAATGTTTGGGAACGGTTCGTAAACCCAAAAATGGACATTTCATTTGTGTGTAACAAGCTAAGTTTTCGATCCAACGGTTGAGAAATATTAGCTTGAATCTAATCAGGTTTTCATTTAACGGTGAATATTGAATGCTTTGTTACCAAGCTAACATTGATTGCAAACCCTGATTTGAAAACTATATAAGGGAGAACTCTAGCAACTGGGAAACCTAATCCCCACACCTTACGTGTGATACTAGTTGCATAGCTAGAGTCGATTCTCCTTTAACCTTTGGTTTCTTCTTCTAAACTAGGTTAACGACTTAAAGACTTCATTGGTATTGTGAAGCCAGACCGATACTACTTTTCTTGTAGTTGTGTGATCTGATCTTACATCTTCTATCGTTACGAGTACGATTGTAATAATTGACTCGAGATTTTATATCTCCGGTAGGCAAGATAGAAAAGTAATCACAAACACTTCGTCTCATCGTTTGTGATTCCACAATATCTTTTTTCGCTGCGTCGATTAAGATTATTGTGTGGTGATCAATAATACTAGGCTGTTCTTCGGGAATATATGACCGGTTTATTGATTGGTTCCTGTTCACCTTGATTTATAAAAAGAAGGAACAAAACTCGTAGGTATATTCATGGGAGACGGATTTATCTATTACCGTAGACTTTTCTGTGAGATACAGATTTGTTTATTAAAGTATTCGACTTCGGGTCGTAGCAACTCTTAGTTGTGGGTGAGATCAGCTAAGGGAATCAAGTACGTAGAATCCTGCTGGGATCAGAGGCGTAGGAGCATAATTGTACCTTGGATCAGTGTGAGATCGATTGGGGTTCAACTACAGTCCAGACTGAAGTTAATTTGGAGTAGGCTGGTGTCTGTAGCGGCTTAATACAATGTATGTTCAATCTGGACTAGGTCTCGGGGTTTTTATGCATTTGCGGTTTCCTCATTAACAAAATTCTGGTGTCTGTGTTATTTCTATTCCGCATTATATTTGTTTATATAATTGAAATATCACAGGTTGTGCGTTGTTCAATCAATTAGAATATCCGACCTTTTGGTTGTTGATTTAAATTGATTGACACTTGGATATTGGTCTTTGGTACCATCCAAGTTATCTCTCTTTGATAAAGACTCGCAGATTTCTATTTGCTTGAGTAAAGATCAAATCGAGAGATTGAGATATAAAACTCTTTGATATACTTTTATCTAGATTGAGTCTGATTGTCTAGTTGATTCTCTAGAAAGTATATTAGAATTTTTCCATACATATTGCTAATCGAATTGTTGGGTGTGGTTGTTGTACCCCAACTTTTTCAATTGGTGTCAGAGCAGGCAAACACGTTTAAGACCTTACAAGTCTGTGTTTGTAGCGATCTGACTCTATGGATAGAGGTGTTATCTCTATTAACGTACCACCAGTCTTCGATGACACTAATTACTTATGGTGGAAAATTTCTATGCGATATTTTCTTCAAGCGCGTGATTTTCAGTCATGGGTTTATGTTGTTAATGGCTATGATCCTCCCATTGTAGCAGTTGGAGATGTAAACGTTCCCAAACCTGTTGGTGAATACAGCCCTGCTGAGATACTTGCTGCAAAGCAAAACTCCGATGGTTTAAATGCGATCATACATGCCATTACCCCAAATCTTCAGCACGATGTGACTAATTTCACTAAGTTGCAAGAAGCTTGGGATATCTTGGAAACCGTATTCGAAGATAACTCCATTGAAAAGGAAGGTAGGCTTCAAAACCTTAATTCCGATTGGGATAACCTTCGTATGACAGATGAAGAAACATTTGATGAGTTTAATCACAAAGTGTCTGAAATTGTTAATGCATCCTTTGCATTGGGTAAGACTATTCCTGAAAAGGACATTGTAATGAAAATTCTCAGATCACTGCCATCAAGATACGATTCTAAGAAGCATGCCATCGTTGAGGGAAATAACCTTGATAATCTCTCCAGAAATACGCTGGTTGGGAAGCTTAAGATCTTTGATCATGAACATTCATCCAAAACTAAGGATGTTGCGTTCAAAGCACAAAAGGACACTAAATTACTTGATAAGAGTAAAAAAGTGTATATCTCTGAAGATGATCATTCTGAGACAGATTCATCAGATGAAGATCTTGAAAAGTCAGTCTCGATGATCACAAGACAGTTTAGGGATCTTCTGTTGAAGAGAAGTAAATGGTTCTCCAGAGATAAGCCTAAGACATCAGTTAAACCTCATAATTGTATTCCTCCTAAAAACAGGGAAACAGATGAGACTGGTGATGAGGATATGCCTCAGTGCTTTAAGTGTAAAGGATTTGGTCATTTTGCAAACGAGTGTCCAAATCGTATAAAATACACTGGGAACAAAGGTCTAGCTGCAATTCTTGATGAAATGTCTGACAACTATGATTCTAATGAAGACGAGAAATCAAGTGTTGCACTTCTTGGTGAAAATATTGATTTTGATAACTGTAGCAATACATACATCAATCTCAATATTCTTTCAGAAGATAATCCAACTAATCTGGAAGAAAAAATTGACCCATTTATTGGAAACTCTATTTGTAATGTTTCAGGTTCCACCATGTGCCTAGCTGCATGCACATCTCAGAAGCCTGATTTATATCCTAGTTTGACGTATTCGTATTGTTCTCTAAAGGGTCATGAAATTTCAAGGTGTTACAAGTACAAACAACAATTAAGGCACGTCAACAAACTTCAACGAAGAGCAAATCATTTAGCAAGGAAGCTTAAACTTGCTCAGAAGACCGCTGAGGTATGTAGGATCTTATCTTCGTCTAAGAAGTTAGTTTCTAAGGATAAACCAAGACCATTAGAAAAGAAAGTATGGACGAGTCGGTCTGATAGACAAAAGTCTGAGGATTCCTCTCAAGAGGAAAATGGTGGACAAATTATTGTTCACCGCAACACAACTTGATTGTGTTGTTTTGGAAATCTTGTCTCATGTGCCTGATTAAAAGAGACAATGATTTTGTACCTCTCAGGCTTTAGGAAAAGATTTATTTCTTCTTTTCTTAGTTTTTGTTCTTCCTGTCTATCAAAGGAGGGTTATTATTGACAATTCCACTCTTTATAGGGTTGTGAGTTGGACGTGTGCGAACCTGTTTAAAGGTTTCGAAACCCTACATTCCTTTTTCCTTCCTCAAAACCTTTTTTTATCTCAAGACTACTTGTTGATGAAGAAGAGAGGGAGATGGTGGACGTGCAGGAAGGAATAAAAAAGAAAGAGGGAATTAATTCCTTTTATACCAAATTTTATTTCCAAAACCTAATTCCATGAGGATTTCCTTTTCGGGCCCGACCCGTGAATCCTAAATTGTCTAAGGTTCCACCATCAAATCAGCGGTTCTACACCAATTTATGCTCGCCAGATGACGCTCTATTATGCCACTAGAGTTTTTTCTCAAACCATGGTTTTCTCATTCGGTCTAAATCCGGTAATGTCTTATCTTATGACTAAGTTCAATTACTTATTTTCGTCTGTACCTAGAAAATCACCATTTAATGCTGACTGAGGAACATGACTATTCCTCACTAAGCAGAGGACTTAAAGTAGATGGTGGATTTTCGACAATTGTAAAATTGTAAAACCCTAACTATGCATACTCCGGATCCGGCAATCGGATGAGTATTGAGACTCATGTCTCGCATGAAAGCTCATGCCATAAAACCTCTGACTGAGAAAGCTGTCTCTCAGAGTATATGTGGATGTGTAGTCTCTCAGCTGAAGCCACGTCACATCCCATTAATACTGAAAAATTTCAGTAATTGTTTATACTCCAGATCCGGAAACCGGATGAGTATTGAGACTCATGTCTCTCAATAAAGCATGAAAGCTCATGCCATAAAACCTCTGACTGAGAAGGCTGTCTCTCAAAGTATATGTAGATGTGTAGTCTCCCAGCTGAGGCCACGACACATCTCATGAATACAGAGCAATTTCAGTAATTATATATATATAGAATCGAAATATTGGACGGCTCCTAGACAGCATGCCTGCTAGTATAGAGCGACAACGTCTTCAGGATGCAATCGAGTTTTCCCTGACTATATAGGAGAAATATGATACTCCAGCAAGTTCATATTTCTCAATTCTCAGATAATTAATGCTCCTAGATAGGAAGCCCTGCCAGTATAGAGCGATCAGTTAATTATCTCTAATCGTCTGAATATCCAGCAATATTCTACGATTCTTCGTTATATTTCGTCACTTGAATTCGTTGTTCTTCCCAGCAGAATTCCATGGGTTAGTGATAAATATTCAACGAAACATGCATCTGAGCATCGAATAAGCCCTGACTAAAATGGTGCAAGTGTACTTAGCAATAATGCACAGACCAGTATTTGAATGCACAGACCAGTATGAATGAACGACGAACCTATGCAAAATATGAAGGAAAAATAATAATAACAAAATATTAGCAAAGGTGCCAGGGACTGGGCTCACCAGCCGGCCGGTCATGCCGTGACCAGTCCCACGCCCAATTTTATATTTTTATCATATTTTATTATTTTTTCCTGATCTCATGAAAATTCTCTCGTAAGAGCAAATCTCCTTCGATTCAAGGAAATTCTCTAATCTCATGATATTTCTTTATGTCAAGAAAATAATAAAATTAGGGAAAGGTGTCATGGAACCAAGCACCAACCGGCCGACCATGCCCTAGCCATGGCCGGTCCCGCATCTCACGTCCCCATTATTTTATTATTTCTCTCAAACCATGAAAATTCCCTGATTTCATGAATTTTCCCTAAACCATGAAAAATATTACAAAATTAAGAAAATTCGTGGGACCGGGCTCTAGCCGGCCGACCATGCCCTAGCCGGTCCCACACACCTCTTATTTTATTATTATTATTTGTTTTGTTTTCCTGATTCCATGAAAACTCCCTGATTTCAACAAAATACCTTGGTTTCAACAAATCTCTCTGATTTTATGAAAAATTCCCTAAAATCATGAAAATTACATAAAATTGGGAAGAGTACCTGGGACCGTGCCCATTGGCCGGCCGGCCATGCCTTGGCCATTGCCGGTCCCACACTCCATCATTCCCTATTTTATTATTATTTTATTTCTCTCATCTCATGGAAGTTCCTTAATTTCATAAAACTCTCCAGTTTCATGGAATTTCCCTCAATTTAGAGAAAATACATAAAATCATATAAAACTGGGAAAGTGTGGGACTGTGTTTGTCAGCCGGCCGGCCATGCCCTAGTCGTGGCCGGTCCCACACCTTGCAATTTCCTGTTTTATTTATTATTTTTCATCATCTCATGTATTTTTCCTAGTTTCAGCAAAACCCTGGATTCTGCATATTTTCTCAAAATGTCGCTCAAATGCGCATCGGAAAATATCGAAAATATGGACATCATGGTGACACGGGTGCATCCCCTTAACCGACCAAGGGTGACCCTGAGGTTTGCAAGTGGCCGGTCCCACATGTTTTAACTATTTTAACCTAATTTGCTCAGTTGCTCATATTAGGTTCAAACTCTTTTCAAACAATTAAGGGTTTGCTCAAACGACCATCTATTGGTCCCACGACCACCAAGAGCCGGTCTCCTGACCTCTTGGTCGGTCCCTCATCTTCTCATGGCTAGGTTTTGTTGTCTGTCGCTCACACGAGCATTATTTTAATAAATGATTAAACCAGCATTTAATCATTCTTTCACCAACTGGTCCTCAAGAGACTTTGGTATTTTGCTCATTCGAGCATCTGTGCGTTACATGGTGGAGTCATCATCCCATGTAGCCAGTCCCTGCTTCGTTCTGCGGTTGATTTTCAATAAATCATCATTTCATTAAAATTAGGGTTTTGAATCCAGAACTCTGCAAAACACATGATTCTGAGCGGATTCAAATACTAATAATTTTATGTTGATCCCGTGATCAACACTTTTATTTATTATACTCGACCCAGCAGTCAGTATCTTAAATTGATATTTTATTTGGTCCTGCTACCAACAATTCATCAAACGAGCAATATTCGCTCAAACCGGCAATATTTGCTCGAATTAGCAATATTTGCTCAGATTCAAGAATATTGATTCAACTATCAATATTCAACAATTCAGCAACACTGTTTGCTCGTCTTAGGTAATCAACATAATAATACCTCGTCTCAGCAGACTTATTTAAATTCATGAGTTTCAGAACATTTGCAAATCATGTTCAACTCAGCAATAGATGGACTCATCGTCCCATAAAGTCAGCAACTGACTCCACAATCACGAGATATCAATCGTGTCACATGGGGGGATATTAACTAAGGTTTTGGTCTAGCGGTCTACGACACGTGTGTTCACCCACGATGAGAATGTGAGCAAGTCGTGCAATCAGTTGGAAGAGTCAACAAAGTAGTGGGTGGAAAATTAACCAAGTCTCCGCACGCTGAGCAATTGGTTTTAACACGATTTCCCACTTCCCCACTCTCTAATTCCAGCAACTGTTACACTTCATGGGATCATGGTGTTTTCAACTCCGGCATTATAAAAGACCTCTGAATCATGAATGAAAGGACAAGATTCGAATACTCGAATATTCGTCAAAACAAGCAATTTCTCGGCAAGTTCATACAGACAATCCTTCGTCTACACGAACTCATCGTCTGAGCAATCACTCTCAATTGAGTAAAATTCAATCATTCAGAGCGTTCTTACGCTGAATTCACAACATACCTACAATCTCAGATCACCATTGATCTCCCACATATTTCTCAGCTTCCCTCCTACAGATCAACCCATCCTCTCTTGTGACTGAATTGACTCTGGAACGACCATTGTTCTTGGTTTAGTCCGGAGTCCTACAGATTGATCTCTCGAACTTAAAGCACTCCCTTCTTGCAGTGCATCTGTGTGAGGTTCAACATTTCGCTCGGTTTAAGGAGTCTCCACACGGACGTCTCCTCAATTCCGTAAAAAGCAGCAAATCGTTTTTCCCCGTCTACAGGACCATATAAAATTATTCTTATATAGAGCTTATTCTTACATAGAGATAATTTTCACAAAAATTAAGTCAAGTTGAAGCCATAATTTTTTATATAATATATGGAGTTTATTCCTTTATAGAATATTGTTATATAGAGGTTCTACTGTATTTATAAAACGAGGATTAAAGGCCGCAAAATGGTGGGAACAGAAATCTTTACCTGCTGTAATTTTAATTTGATGGAGTAAAATATCCAACGAGCATAATGCCCACATACATCTTTTTCTTGGATAGTTCAGTTGGTAAATTGAAATACTTACAGATATGGTCATAGCTGGGTACAAGTCTTGCAGATAAGGCTCATGTGGTTTTGGTTTGCATCTCAACAACTTTCTCTCTCACTTCATAGAAAAAAGATCTTTGTGGTGGCTTTAATTTCCCGCATCTACTCTACCAAAAACAGAACGCAAGGCCTATACCCATCATCTACCAAGTGAAATTATGTCGGAAATTAAATCAGTTGTTGCTGGCTTCTGCTGCAAGAGGGAAGTGATCAGAAGTAAGACTTCATATGGAAGGAAATACATCTACCCGTCTCCTAGTAGAGTGGTTATATAAGTCTAGTCACCGAGTAGTAACAAGAATTTGTTTGCCGGTTCATTGTTTCACACCGGAAAGACTGAGTACAAAAGATTCAAAAGAGGATATACTCTTACAATAATTATCTCGAAATTTTTCGATCGCACAGTAAGTACATAAGAGAATATAGTATGAAACAAACACTCAAATACCGTAAGAAATCGAAGGACTTAATACACAGCAGAGTGATTTCTTTGTTATTCCTTAATAGATACAACATTTATGGATTGGGACCTTGATCATTTCCTCCACTTTACCCGCCAACCTCAATCTCAACTACATCTTGCCCACCGGCCTCAACCTCAACCTCAGCTCCATCCTTGCCAAGCTCAACCTCTACCTCATTTCCGCCAACCTCAAGCTCAACCTCAAGTCCTCCACCACTACTCGTACCTAATATTTTTTCCTCTGACACTAATAACAATTTTGCATATAAAGGGTATTATTATTAGTTGAGCATAAAATAAAAATAAAAATTCAATTGCATAAAAACTTACGTGCTTTTTCAGGCAAGTCCTTCAAAGCCAAGACCTCGGAAGAGATGAGAAGAACAACAGCAAAAAGAAGTCCCAACAAAATGAATTTCCTGCTAATCGCACCCATTTCGAAGTGTCCGCGTAGTAATTTAATTCACTAAGCTCACTCAACAAGAGAAGAATGAGCTAAGCAGTGTGATTTTAGGCTCAATTTATAGAGCAAAGAAGAAGAATATTCAACTTCAACTGCTGCAATGATGTCGTCAAGGGCAACCAGAGAACCTTCAACAGTTACGACCCCAGTCCCCACTTAGCAGAATAATGTGTCTGGATCGGAGTAATGTACAGTACATGGTCCAAGTTGATATTGTCTTTTCTTATCGAGCTTATCTCAACATACCCAACTAATCAAGTCTATGCAGCAGCCACAGATTCAGTAATTTTTCATTTCAGTAAATTAAACTACAACAATATTGCAGCTCATCAGTTTTGCGGTTCTCTTAGGTTCCGCTACTTGAAACGCCACACCTTCTTATGTACAGTAATGGTGTTTTTCTTGATGCAGATAAATTTTGACTTACTAGCTAGAAAATCAACAACGACTAAATACGCATCTTTTGCCACTAAATTGGAGTTTGAAGCCATGGTATGTATATCCTCTCAATGGGTAGAAACTTGCTGATGCAAAGAAAGTACAACAGCAGAGAAAGAAAAACAAGCCCAACAAGCTCAACAGTATATTCTATCGACATTATGGTTTAGTTAGGAACGATTTTTTGGGATCATGGTTTTTTTTGGGACCATGATTTTATTTTGGGTAAAGGCATTAGAAGTAATTCTAGGTCACCCCATATCTAGTTATTTATTTAATACCTAATCTATCCTCTTAATTAATTTTAGGTTATGATTTAGTTAAAAACAATTAGTGAGACTAAATTCAAAGATGGGTTTATTATTAGTTGAGTAGAATTATTGAGAGAGTAGAGTTGGAGAAGATGAAGGAGAAAAACATGGAAAATAATTTTTTTTCCAATTCACTAAGTTTGAGTATTCAAATGATGAAAACTCATCTAATTCTTCATCTCCACCCTCTCCTAGAATATTTGTTAATCTTCAAAATGATCCGGATTTGAACTGGATTTTGAACAGTTCGGTTACTTTATATGAAGAACAAGTAACCGAACTCATGTGAAGCTGTAGTTCGGTTTCTCCGTGAGATGAATAAGTAACCGAACTCATCTGAAAGTGTAGTTCGGTTACTTGTTCCAAACACGCAGGTTACCGAACTCTCTAATAATTTCTAGGAGTTACATCGTTATGTTCGGTTGGTTCTCAACTAACCGAACTTTGGTGTACAAAGTTCGGTTGGTTCGCAAACTACATGCACTTTTGATCTAACCGAACTTTACGTAATATAAGAGTATATAAGTTTACAAAGTTCGGTTCTTTCGCAAACTTGAACCTAACAGCTAACCAACCGAACTCTGAGTTCGGTTTCTGCGATAAAATTGTGAAGTTACCGAACTTAACAAACAAAAAAAATGTGAAGTTCCAACGTCTATTGGCTAAGTTCGGTTACTTTGTAGTTTTAAATTTTTTTGCGAACAAACCGAACTCTATTGGCTAAGTTCGTTTATTTTGGAACTCAACATAGTGGCCACAACAACATTTCGGTTAGACTGGATTTGTTTTTTTTTTCGGTTCTAAGGGTGGAGTTCGGTTACTTTGTAATTTTAATTTTTTTTGCGAAACAACCGAACAGAGAGTTCGGTGACTTAGTTTTAAATCCAATTGAACCGAACTGTTCTTCGTGTTCTTCATTTTCAAGAAGTTCGGTTAGTAAACTAGTTTTTTTTGGAAAATCGACCTAACCGAACATGGCACTGTAACTCCTATTAAAACCCTATTTTGATGATTTCTATTCGATTGAAGCAATCAAAATCAAATTAAAGCGAAGGGTTTGTTGGAAAATACCTCCGGAGTGGTCCCATGTCAGAATCAGGTTGCGGCTGACGTCTTTTATACTCGATAAAATTATTATGTAACCGAACTTAATTGTGATTGCATTGATGTTGTTACATTTCTTAAATAGGCGGTGGTGGTGGTGGTGGGAGTTGGTGGTGGTGGTAATCGGTGGTTGGTGGTGGTGATAATCGGAGGTGGTGGTGGTGGTGGTAATCGGCGGTGGTGGGCGGTGGTGGTGGTGGTATCCGGTGGTTGGTGGTGGTGATAATCGGAGGTGGTGGTGGTGGTAATCGGCGGTGGTGGGCGGTGGTGGTGGGGGAGGTGGTGGTTATATATATATAGGTGGTTATTAGGTTGGTTCTAAATTAAATTAGGTTAAGGGTAGGTTAGTCATTTCAACGTTTTAAGACACCCCTTATCACTATAGAGAAGGGGGCCTAATAAAATCATGGTCACCTCAAAAAAACCATGGTCCCTAAAAAATCTTTCTTAGTTAGGTAGCTCCATGTGATGCGAAAGCTTCAACTGAATGGATGGGCCTGGAACCATAGTGGAACACAGGAAAAGAACCCTGTTTTAGGGCATACCAAAAAAATTTGAAACCTGTTTTGAGGCATACATTTACCTAAGTTCGGCTGAAAAGTTATCAGCCGAACCTAGGCAAAACCATAGGTTCGGCTGATAACTTAAGTATGTCTAAAAAAAAATTTGAGTATGCCCCAAAACATGTTTCAAAAATTTCGTGAGCATTTGGTCTGTAATCCGCGAATTTATCCTAGACCAACCGTATTTTTACAAATGAATGTCCGGACCGTTAGCTAATGAGTTTGACGTGGATGAAATTTTTGGGGATGAATTTTTGCGGACGTTTAGCTAATGGGTTGGACTGGAATGATGTCGCCAAGGGCAATCAGTGAACGCTGAATAGTTAAAGGCCCCACTGAGGATAATAATGTGTTGTCGGATCGGAGTAATGTACAGTACATGGTCCAAAAAGAAATAATTTGTCTTTTCTTATCGAGCTTATCTCAACATGTGCTTTTAAATCCAACTAAACACGTCTATGTAGCAGCCACGGATTCTGTAATTTTTCATTTCAGTAAATTAAACTATAGCAATATTGCAGCTCCTCGGTTTTGTGAACCTCTTATGTTTTCCGGCACCGTGAAACGCCACATCTTCTGGTATATGCAGTTGTGTTTTTCTTGATACAGATAAATTTTGACTTACTAGTTAGAAAAGCATGAATGGCCAAATGAGCATCTTTTGCCCCTAAATTGGAATTTTGAGGCCATGGTATGTAACTATGTATATCCTCTCAATGGGTAGAACCGTAGAAACTTACTGATGCAAAGAAAGTACAACAGAGCAGAGAAAGAAAAACAAGCCCAACAAACTCAACAGTATCCTATCGACACTATGGTCTAAGTTAGGTAGCTCCATGTGATGTGATTCTAGGGGTGAAGCATTTTACTCGTAATCCGCGGATTTAACCGGGACCAATCATATTTTTGCGGATGAATGTCTGGAACGTTCGCTAATGGGTTGGACGCGGATGCGATTTTTAAAATCCAACGGACTACGGATTGGACCCGGATGCAACCTTGAAAATCCGTTGGACATCCATATCCGTTGGATTAAGGGTATTTATATAGTTTTAGAAAATGTATAGATAGTTTTGGAATTTCTAAAGTGTTTGCTTGGAGTGTTGTCCATGACACTTCTATATTTATATACATATATCAAATGTGTAGATTCTATAACAAGTCATCTATATTCGCGGGAAAAAAAACTTTCTCTCTCCTCTTTTCATACTCACTCCACAGGCGATTTCCGGCGACCAACACACTTCTTCTCCGGCGATCTCCTACTGCTCAGATCTACTCCCCTTGAGGTAGATCTGAGCAGTACCCTCTTTTCCCTTGCGTTTGTTGTTTGATTTTCCTTGTTTTAGCTAGGATTTAGATGTTTTTTAGATTTAGTTTTTGGTTTCACCCATCCTTGCCGGCGACAAGTTCTCTCCGTCTTCATGGCGGTTGTCTTTGTGCTCTTAGAGCATCCTATCTCGACTTCAGTGGTCGTTTTATGTTGGGTTTACAAGATTTCAAGCACATCTCCGGCGATCTCCGGCCGTCGGAAACTTCATCGGAAAATTCAAGAATAAAAGTGAATCACTCCTTCTATGGAGTATCTCTTTCTCAAGAAGAAGAAAACTATCAAAAATGGTGGATTTACAATCCGCAAACCATTTCTCTACCGATTCAATCGGTTCTCTATTCATACTTGTTTCTAGTCTTTTACCAATTTTCTTTCTCTTTTCTTGTTAGAATAGTGGGTGTTGTACTAGTATGGTATGGTATTTCATTATGTTTCTTAAATCTTGATGTATTGAAACCCTTTGTAACCTAACTTTACTATCAACGAAGTTGAGTTATTTATCAAAAAAAAGAAAAATCTATATTGGCTTTATTTTTTCATTATAAATTTGAACTAACACAAATCCATTGGGTTATCCGCACCCAATCCACTCATCCGTGCATCCATTGGATGTTGGATTGGATGCCGATGTCAAATTTGAAACCCGTAGTGAATTGCATTGGATGCGGATGAGGTAAAAATCGGTCCATAACGGCCCATACTCACCCCTAGATGTGAAATCTTCAATTGAATAACTGGGCCTGAAACCATAGTGGAACACAGGTAAAATATCAGTCCAAAGGTCCCGAGAGCAGTAATTTGGAAGTTGTGGAAGGAGCGAAGTGGTCGTGCTTTCATGTATAAAGGTCCGTGGAGGAGCTATATTTGAAGATTAAGCAAAAAGATTATTCTCGGGGGCTCAAGCAAAGATGCATATTGGGGACTTTTCAGTTTTGTAAATTATCATTCAATTGGGAGGTGATTATTTTGACTTAATATTAAATGCATGTTGCGGTAGAATAATAGGGAAAAAGAAAGAGACAAAGAAAAAGAAGGATTCTATTGATAAAGGTTATATGGTTACATGGTTATAATATCCTTTATACGTAGGAAAGGGAAAACCAAAAGAATTCCATTTTGGACCAAAATCAAAAGAATTCCATTTTGGACCGCACATCCATGAGCATAGTCCCTTTCACACTCCCCCTTGTGCGGTTCAACAATGGAACTCCAGATGTAGCGCTTCACATATAGTGCTTCGAATGTAGCTCTTCAAATGTCATCCTCTCCTTGATAACTTGTGCCGAAATCAATTTCCTCATTAAAACTTTGACAAGGAAAAACCCAGTGGGACAAAACCTTGATACAACTATTCACATGTAGTACTTCACATATTGTCTCGTACTTTACATGTAGTTCATCACATGCAATACCATCTTCAAAGATCGGTGAGTCTAAGTTAATTGCCTCGTTAAAACTTCGTCACGAAAAACCCAGAGGGACAAAACCTGAACTAAATAAAAAGAGCACAATATTAATTAAACTTAGAGCGTAGTTGGATTCGTATACGTTGCCTCATTAAAACCTTGACAAGAAAAACTCACTGGGATAAAATCTTGACAAAGGGAAAAGAGTACAACGTGACAGATGCAAGTAAAGGTGATATGTCGCAGATAATCACTTTGCTCTGTTGAAGTTGACTAGTTGCCTCACAACTCTTAAGACAAAAAATCCTCGTGGGAAAGACAATAGCCTTAGATGGGAAATTACATTCCCAGTGTTTATTGTTGTCTCATTAAAAACCTTACCGAGTAACAAAATCATGTGGAAAAAAGTAACCTCGGTGAAGGAAAATAGTTCAACACACCATTAGATTCTCCCCCTAATGTCAGACAATTTTCATTAGTCTAATGTAGTCAAAAGGAGTTTATCACACCTTACTTTGGTGACTTAAATGTTTATAAGACCCTGTTGTTGATTCTGGAAGTTACGTTGCTTAACAGACTATCGCGTTTCATTTCTTTGATTCAGATATTTTCAGTAAAATCAACGCGATATTTATGCCTTCAACGTTCAACATACTTTATGTTTTTTTTAGTGTTCTCTCGCTAAAAACCTTGTCGAGTAACAAAACCTTTTGGGAAAAACTATTCTCGATCAAAGGGAAAAAGAGTACAACACGGCTTTAATTTCGAAGTAAAATATGTCGACATCATATCCTTGGATCCTCCCCATGATGTCGGCATCTCCCCTTGGTTTCTATCAGAGTTTTTCCAAACAGTTCCTTTAGTCATGTACCTTTCGAAACTAAATATCGGTAATGACTTACAAAATGGTCTACCATATCTCCTCCTGCTTACTTTCGTTGGAAAAGAGATCATTGTTCCTTCATAATCAACAACTTTTGGATTGCACTTTCATTAGCATTCCTTTTTATGTCTTTTCACGGATAAATTTTTTTATGTCAATGGTTACTTTTAAGTACATGATTACATTTTATACCATTCCAATGGCGTTGCGTTGGCGCTGAGCTATATCTAGCTAACAAGTTCCCTGAGGATGTAAAATTTAATCGAGTACATTATTATACTAAGTACAACAATGCTCTGTTGTGCTTAGATATGGGAATTTCATATCCCAACACATCTTCGTCATCTCCGTTTAAACGAAATGGTCACTTACTTACATTTGAACCTTGACTAATCATGGGAGTTCTATTAGGATGCATGTCTTTGTTAAATTGCCTGACGACTTTAGACATATGCAAACTGGTGGAATAATATACCACAAGCTCAGTATTCGGTTGAGCTTTCACCAGATTTTCATCTCAAATTTGGATTTGAAATAGCTTTTTAGGTCTATTATTGCATCAAGAGTACCCATTATGTATGTACCATCGACATAGATAGCTACAATTCCAAATCAATAAATTTCTTGTGAATACGCAAGGAAAATAACTTACTTGTCTATCCCCTCCAAATCAAATAGCTACTTAGACGGGTATACCACATCCGCCTGATTGCTTCAATCTATAAGTGAGCGTTATGTCTAACTGTAAACGCACTCTGTGGTTTAGAGTCATTTGATTTGGGAAACAAAAGGCTATCAAACACTTTTGTAAATATTTGCTATCTCTTGATTCTTTCAGAGATATGTAACAACCACATACATATGCTGCATTTCAAGTCCTTTTGAAATTACCAAACTAACTAAGTAGCGGAACACTATAATGTTCATTACAAGAGAACAATTACAGGGCTTTGTGAGAAACCTCGCGCCACAAGGCCAGTCTTTATACATTAAGACTGCTTTCTTCTCATTAAGCTTTGTGACAAATTAATCATGTATGTCCAATAGGTTTTACACTTGGTTGGTTAGCATTACCACACTAAATACCTGTATATTTGTCAAAGAACCAAGTTCTACCTGGATTGTATAGGCCAAATATGCTCTTCGTTGACATTAAGCAACTAGGAGTTTGGTTCGATCTCATCTTGCTCTATTTCCTTAAGAAATTGTATATGAAATTAATCATAAATATGCTCGCATGATCTTTCCATTGACTCATGCACATTCTCATAATCCACTTGGGATGTCATTGTTCTCTGGAATCATTAAACTTCGGAGCGTCCTCCAGTTTGATCCATGGACATATTCAGAGACAATCTTATGAGATGATTTTTGATGATATAAATAAGTTGTGCCTTACTCACCTACTTCCTTTCTAGGTGAGCATTGATCGAACCAAGTGGTCTCTCCAACTTCCTTTATGGAGCCACGGCCTCAACCAAACTTCCACTAAGTGTAGTTGCAACACCTTAGTCTATGGTGTATATCCCTTATTAAGGATTTGTAACCTTACAGGTAGGTTTGCAGCTGGTATGTGTGATCTCATCACTTTAACGACATCAAATGTACATTTTAAAAATCGATTATTCTTTGTTACTTCACATTTACATTTGTGGAGTACAAGAATCAATATGAGACACAATGGGAACACACCACGACAATTCCTGTCGTTCCCTTAGAAAATACTTTTTCTTATCTCCCCATAACGACGGGAAGACTGTCTCATTAAAGTGATAAACCGCAAATCTAGTGGTAAGAGATCTCCTGCAAAAAGTTTTAAAATGAGGATAATTGTTGGGAACTCATTTCCAACATAACTACTTAACAGTCTTGAAGACCCATCATAGTACGATGTGGAGTCATAATGGCATATATATAGTGCAATCAAAAATGCGTAAGAACACGAATGTCAGACTTATATCCAGTTACCAACTGGTACGCATAAAAGGTTGACTAATATTGGGTTCTAAAACGAATTAAGTAAAGATGCGTTAGTATTGCATATTCCCCAAGCATTTAAAGGTAGGTTTGTATGCATAACCATGCCTTAGGAACCACCTGTAACCTTTGGTGATAGCCTTTGCGAAACCATGGGGTATAGGATGCCCTTCATTGATCTGATTAAACATGCAATAACCATCAAGTCCTTTTGATGTACACTCGCTAGCATCTACAAGGGGTGGTGAGCCCTTACATGTAAAATATGTGATAGTAGTTTTCAAACGCAAATTTCTTGGGAACTATAACTAGTCCAAAATGTCAAAACATTCACCAGAGTCATAAGTCACTTTAATGGTCCGCATTCTGCATAAATATTTTTCTAAATTTTACCTCGTTTCCTTTGTAATATTGAATTACCATTTGCATCTTAGGATGGTATTGATCCCTTTTTACTGAAGACTTTGTAAAAATGAGTGATATGCTTTCTTCCCTAAAAGTCTAAAGGGGGGGGCATCTAGCACTATACAAAACACTTATTGAGAGATATGTCGTCACTTTGCATTCTGTCAAATTTTTTCTCATTGTCTCGTCCACTCAAACACAGTGATGTACGTATGATTTTTTTCAAAACGAAACATCATGTCACAAACAAAGTGCCTTTATGGTTATGTCAAAGCTTGTATGAGTCAATTCCCAACATTTCATTGTTGGAGTCAATGCACATTCAATAATCCAAACACTATAGTGATTTACATTTCACTAGATTTACTCATTAGTTTCTCTAAAATATGTTTCCTTCCACATGCATTTGATATATAAAATATGCAATCGATTACGTTCTCATCAGTGTGAGTTTCCAGATGATATCCACTTGCATGGGTCTCCTTGGAATTTAACAAGGTGATTAGATCTTGGTACATATAGAGCTTTTGTGACTTTTAATCTTTGTTCCATCTTGGAAACAAAATTTTGAGCAGTGCTTCGCTTAATGATCCAACCATCTTAGTCACATCATAAAGAATTAGGTCAAAAACTAGTTGTTTGAGAGGGAAAACGATTTCTGCTGATTTTGGTAATTTCGGGTGTGTGGGTGAGAAACGAATTTAAACCCTAAACAATGTACTACAAGGGATTACTTTAGATTCGAGAGATCAATATGTACAAATCCGTCCTAAACCAAGAAATGGCCGTTCCAGACTTGCTTCGGTCACAAAGTGAAGGAGAAGGGTTGGTTTTGGGGAGGGAAGCGAAGAAATGGTTGAGACCAGAATAGTTGATTCTGGAAGAGTAGTTGTTTTCTACGACTTGTATCAGAAAGTGGGAAGCTAACAAATGGAAACCTAGAAAATATTTTCTGAGTGTTGTATGCTCCTGACCTGAACTTGTTGTTCGGTGGAAATAGGTAATGCCTATTTATACAAGTCGAAGTGAAACGTACTCTGGTCTCATTAATAAATGGAAAACAGGTGAGTAAATGGAGGAGGTGGTAACCGGTAACACCTGGAATTGATGTTCCATAAAAGAAAGCGTTTCACCATTACTCCTTGTATTTACTAACCGCCTCATCCTTATGACACTTTCTTATAACGGGCGTAGTGTACGCCGCACGCTGTAAACCGCCAAACCAATACCAAATGAGCATCTCCCAGTTTGTGACATGTGTTGATGTCTCGAGTGTCTTCTTGGAAAACATGTAGCACATTGTTGTCGTCTGGAAAGTTGAGCTTGGGAGACTTTCCGGCTCGGTGGTAACCTTCGACGGTCGAGATTTTGCATCTTAAGAGGAAAGGTAGCCGTTGATTATTGCAACCCTTAGTTTGGTAGCTAGTGACATGAAAGCATGATCAATATGGCTTTAATATGGCCTAGTTTAGGCGCGGCCAAAAGTTAGGGTTTTGGCTTTGTTTAGGCGCGACCAAACTAGGGCCAAAGGTTTCCATGCGTTAGCTGGTAACCTTGGACGGCTAAGATTTGCACCTTAGATGAAAGAGTGGTCGTTGATTGTTGCAGGCCTACGTTTTGGTAGCCGCATAAGGAAGGCTGGAATGGTATGGCGCGGCAAGGTGGTTGGCATGCCATTGGCACATGTGGCACGGCATGCCTTGGCGCGGTTTGGCGTAGCCAAAACTAGGATTTTGGGACAAAGGTTACCATGCGTTGTTTGGCGACCTTGGACGGCTAGGATTTGCATCTAGGATTAAAGGGTGTCCGTTGATCGTCGCACACCTTAGTTTTGGTAGCCGCATAGGGAAGGCCGGCATGGTATGGCGCGACAGGTGGTTGGCATGCCATTGGCACATGTGGCATGGCATGCCTTGACGCGGTTTGGCGTGGCCAAAATAAGGGTTTTGGGCCAAAGGTTACCATGCGTTGTTTGGCGACCTTGGAAGGCTAGGATTTGCATCTAGGATTGAAGGGTGGTCGTTGATTGTCGCACGCCTTTGTTTTGGTAGCCGCATAGGGAAGGCCGGCATGGTATGGCGCGGCAAGGTGGTTGGCATGCCATTGGAACATGTGACATGGCATGCTTTGGCGCGGTTTGGCGTGGCCAAAACTAGGGTTTTGGGCCAAAGGTTACCATGTGTTCTTTGGCGACCTTGGACGGCTAGGATTTGCATCTAGGATTGAAGGGTGGCCGTTGACCGTCGCACGCCTTCGTTTTGGTAGGCGCATAGGGAAGGCCGGCATGGTATGGTGCGGCAAGGTGGTTGGCATGCCATTGGCACATGTGGCATGGCATGCCTTGACGCGGTTTGGCGTGGCCAAAACTAGGGTTTTGAGCCAACGGTTACCATGCGTTGTTTGGCGACCTTGGACGGCTAGGATTTGCATCTAGGATTGAAGGGTGGTCGTTGATTGTCGCACGCCTTTGTTTTGGTAGCCGCATAGGGAAGGCTGACATGGTATGGCGCGACAAGGTGGTTGGCATGCCATTGGCACATGTGGCATGGCATCCCTTGGCGCGGTTTGACGTGGCCAAAACTAGGGTTTTGGGTCAAAGGTTACCATGCGTTGTTTGGCGACCTTGGACGGATAGGATTTGCGTCTAGGATTTAAGGATGGTCATTGATCGTCGCACTCCTTCGTTTTGGTAGCCGCAAAGGAAAGGCCGGCATGGTATGGCGCGGCATGGTGGTTGGCATGCCATTGGCACATGTGGCATGGCGTGCCTTGGCGCGGTTTGGCGTGGCCAAAACTAGGGTTTTCGGCCAAATGTTACCATGCATTGTTTGGCGACCTTGAACGGCTAGGATTTGCATCTAGGATTGAAGGGTGGTCGTTGAACGTCGCACGCTTTCGTTTTGGTAGCGGCATAGGGAAGGCCGGCATGGTATGGCGCGGAAGGTGGTTGGCATGCCATTGGCACATGTGGCATGGCATGCGTTGGCGCGGTTTGGCGTGGGCAAAACTAGGGTTTTGGGCCAAAGGCTACCTTGCGTTGTTTGGCGACCTTGGACGACTAGGATTTGCATCTAGGATTGAAGGGTGGCCGTTGATCGTCGCACACCTTCGTTTTGGTAGCCGCATAGGGAAGGCCGGCATGGTATGGTGCGGCAAGGTGGTTGGCATGACATTGGCACATGTGGCATGGCATGCCTTGGCGCGGTTTGGCGTGGCCAAAACTAGGGTTTTGGGACAAAGGTTACCATGCGTTGTTTGGCGACCTTGGACGAATAGGATTTGCATCTAGGATTGAAGGGTGGTCGTTGATCGTCGCACGCCTTCGTTTTGGTAGCCGCATAGGGAAGGCCGGCATGGTGGGGCCAAGGAAAATGGCGCAAACGGCTTGGCATAGGGGGGCCAAGGGTTTGGCACAGACGGCTTGGCATGGTGGGGCCAAGGAAAGGTGCGGTTGACTTGGCATGGTGGGGCTAAGGCAAGGTGCGGTTGGATTGGCATGGTGGGGCCAAGAGTTTGGCATGCCATTGGCGCATGGTGCGGCTAGCATGGTTGGGGCCGAGGCAAGGTGCGGTTCGCTTGGCATGGTGGGGCCAAGGGTTTGGCATGCCATTGGCGCATGGTGCGGCTAGCATGGTTGGCATGCCTTGGCGCGGTAGACGTGGCTGACATGGTTTGCCATTGGCACAGTGGTGCGGCTGGCATGTTTGGCATCCCTTGACGCGGAGATGTGTCTGGCATGGTTTGCCATCCGCACAGTGGTGCGGCTGGCATGGTTGGCATGCGTTGGCGCGGAGATGTGGCTGGAATGGTTTGACATTGGCACAGTGGTGCGGCTGGCATGGTTGGCATGCCTTGGCGCGGAGATGTGGCTGGCATGGTTTGACATTGGCACAGTGGTGCGGCTGGCATGGTTGGCATGCCTTGGCGCGGAGATGTGGCTGACATGGTTTGCCATTGGCACAGTGGTGCGGCTGGCATGGTCGGCATGCCTTCGCGCGGAGATGTGGCTGGCATGGTTTTCCATTGACACAGTGGTGCGGCTGGCATGGTTGGCATGCCTTGGCGCGGTAGCATGAGAATTAGGGTTTGGCATAGATGATGTCAGTCTATGTTAAGTGTTTTGTCGCGGAACATGACCCATAAAAAAAAGGTACCCCGGTAAATCTTGCATAGGCATTGTTATTGATTCAATGACTGTGTTAATGGTCATAGTGACGTCATGTTAGTTGTACATTTTTACGATTTTAACCCTAAGCTAAAAACCACCATCAACATTAAGTCCCCTGTTTAGCTCGGAACAGGAGCATTGTCGCAAGGTAAGCATAAGATGGTGACGGGTAAGGACAAAAATCGAAATGACAAGTCGTGGAAAGATGGTCAGGAAGGTCCGACTAACCTTTTTCGAGAGGTAAGGAGAGTCCATGATCCTCGTGTTTGGCGGCCTTGCGTAGATTCTATTCGTGGTGTAGACCGTGAAGTGGTGAGATGAAGATCGTCGGCTTAGTCTGACTATGTATCACCTAGGCTGGGTTAGGGAACATCATGACGCTGGCTTGGCGAGTTGTTGGTGTTGGCGCGACAAGTCATGGCGCGGACGGCTTGACATGGTGGGGCCAAGGCAAGGCGCGGTTTGGTGAGGCAAAGCATGCGCGAACGTCTTGGAATGTGGTGTCCAGGGCATGGCGCGGTGGTCTTGGCATGGTGATTTATCTTTGCGGGTCCAGTTGCCTTTTTTCCTTACTTGACTCAAATAGGAAGTCCTTTCCTTATTCAAACTCCCAAGTATCACGCCTATAAAAGGAGGGTCGGCCTCTCCTTTAATTCACACCTATATTTTTTTTTTATTCTGGCCGTGCGGTAACAGTAAAGCGGACGAGCGAATTCCAGGTATGTCTCCCAACACTTCCTCTTTAACTTGCTTTTCTTGTGTTAGTGCAAACCCTAGCCGTAGGCGTACCTTTTCATGAACTTGTAGAAATATCGTCCTTCTGCGTTGGTATGAATTATAGACGTAGGTATGCTTTGCACGAACTTGTAGTAACATTTAGGTACCATAGTGATGTTGGCCGCCTCAATTACCGTGCAAAGTAGGCATGCATGAGTTGGTAATTGTTATTACCTTCCCGTGAAAACCTAGCCTCTAGGGTTTACTTCTTTTTTACTGGTGTGGTCGTGTGTATGGTTCCTGTGGTGGGGCGCGCCTCCTCGGCCGGGCGCAAATTTCCTGCTGCAGGGTACGGCCTTGGAATGAGGTGGTGATGCAGGGTATGTCAGTCCCCATTTCTTTTCCTATGCGCATTATGACTTTGAAACAAATTGGCTTGCGTCCAGGATGGATCTCCTGTGTCTGATAAAATAATTTCCATGCACTTTCCGTAATAATTTCTCTTCGTATTGTTCCATTGTAGTTATTTCGAAGGTGGAAGTAGCGTGAGAGAATTTTCGTTAAGATGTCATTTGAGAAAAGTTCTGCCGTATCGAAAGATGTTGCCAATTCCAAGCCAAACATAGATGATGAGTTCTTTACAACATCCGCCACGATTAGGAAAAATCATCCCAAGTATGTGTCGATTCTTCTGACTGGTCCGGAAAGTGAAGGAGAGGTCCGGTCGGTTCGTCCAGGAGGTGTAATAAGGTTTTGTATTCAGAGGAAAGAGTATCATGCTTCTCCTATTGACTTTAAAATCTCTGTGAGTCCGTTGCGTCCCTTTGAGAAATGGATGCGATTCATGATGAGCCAGGAATGTGTAAAAGCCAGTTTGACCAAAGCGCAGATCATTGATGCTGTCGCGGCTTCCGCAGTGCTTCAAATTAGGAAAGATATTCCAGGATTGGTTGCTTTTATTTTCAGATGGTGTCCAGACACTCACATGGCCATATGCAGGTGGGGTGAAAAGACTATCTCCTCAGAGAGCGTGGTCGTGTTGCTGAACCTTCCCGTAATAGGAAACCTCGATGTCAAATTGTCTGTAGATGAAGAAGAAATGTGCGCCGCTCTGGTTGCGAAATCAAAAGGATTCGTTCGGAAAGAAAACGAGACAGGGTGCTTCCATGGCTGGTGGGTGTCTCAGTGGTTTCCCGATGAGTTAGAGCCGAATCAGTAGAATAATACGCTTCATGTCGCGGCGTTCTTGGCTCTTTGGTTATCCAGAGATGTTTTCGATGGCGGCTCGGGTAAGAAGGAGATAAGACAGGAACTTATCAAGTTTGCCATAAATTTGGAAAAAGGTGTCGTTCTCCCTACTGGCGGCTTGTTTCTTGGTTCTCTGTACACACACTTGGATCAGTTGGTCGCGGATACGTTCGCTTCAAATGGTTACATGAAAGTGGATTCGTATATCATGCCGCCTTTCTCCAAGCGTGGATGTGGGAGCACTTCGAAAGGTATGCTCCAAAACCGTTGGTCGTACTTCCCGAGTCTTGGGGTGGCTCTAGAATACTGCGCTGGTCGAATAGGCGCCCAAAGAATGGTTCGAACCTGGTTGGATTCCTTGAAAACTCGCACAGGTCAATTTTCGTCCATGGGCTCCAGTGCATGCGTCCATAACTCAGATCAGTACCTTTGCTCGTGCTCCGAGCATGTCTTTGTCTTCTGATAAAGAGGATATGAGTGTTGGAGAGATGGTGTTCATGCGAAGCTGCACTCCCAGTCATGTGTCATCTTTCTTTCGAGGATCTTGCAAAGCAGTCTCTTACAATATCGATAGGGCGACTCGGCATATGTGTTTTGACCAAGGGGTCCCACTTGTTCGTCAGCCGGTTGTTCCAGAAGTCTCATTGCCAACTGTTCTCGATGTTATTGTTCTTGTGTCGGGTAAAAATCTCCCTTTCCTGCTTGCGGAACGAAATCCATCAACAACCTCCAAATATAACATATTTTGGCAGGATGAGTTTCTCGTTTTCCATGGATTCGTGAATGATGTGGTAGAAAACCGTCGCGGTAAGCCTTCTCCTGCGGTTTTACCGGAGCATCCACTGTTGAAGGATTCTTCTTCGCCCAAGAGAAAATCCGTTAGCCCGAATGCAGATAGTCCCAAAGTGAAGGAGCGAAGGTCTAAAAGTCGTGTAGATGGTGACCAGTCAGTTTCGACAGCCCTACCGACTTTCAGTTCGTCCAATATGCGGGTACGTATGATTTTCCTCTTGAATTTAGTTGGATCGTGTATATCCTTGTTTCTTTTTCGAGTATCCATCTTTGTATCTTGCCTAGGGTCTCAGCAGCGTGAACGCCTTTACCAAACTTGTAAGTAGTCAGAAAACATCGCTTCTAGAGACGGAGAGTGGCGGTGCTGAGCCTATCCATGGTGATGGGGAACCCGGGAAGGATGAAAGTTCAGAGTCCAGTGATGGCGAGAGTAGTTCTTCCAACAGCAGTGCTGAATCTTCCTCTAGTCGGTCTGAAAGCGAATCAGTGAGTCTCCTGCATGTGTTTTCTTCTTTACACTCTCCCTTTCTCTTTGGAAAAATATCTCATCCATGATATCATAGGGGGAAGCTGTTTCTGAAGATGGCCCTGAGATGGAGACTGGCGGAGATACAGATTTGTCTCCAACTGTGGCAGCCGCACCGGATGACCTTGAAATGAATGTTGATTGAGATGAAAACGTCTTTGTGACTCAGACAATGAAGAGTACTCCAGTGGCCGCAGGTGCAATTGTCGTTAGGAATCCCTTGCCTGTCGTTGATGCAGTCGCGGGTGCCATTTTTAATCCTCCGTGACGTGTGTGTAAACTTCGAGTTCAATGTTCCTTGGTTCGTTGAAGGTCTCTCTCAGGTTGAAAAGTTGCTGGCCGAAACAGTCGAAAGTCCTTCTGCGGATATAGTGAAGAAGCAGGAAGCGGAAGTCAAAAAGTTGTCCAGGAAGTTGAAGTTGAAGAGGGGCGGCTCTCCAAAGCACGAAGGAGGCTTTCGCCAAGCAGAGCAAGCCATTGTTGAAAAACTTTCCTTGAACGCATTTTTGTCTTCTGAACTTCTTATTTTAGGTTTTTTTTTGAAAGGCAAATGAAACGCCTAGTTTATGGTTTTGATTTCCAGAATTTTTGGGTTGGTAGAAAAATGTTACCCTGAGGGTTTTGAATTATTATTTATAATGGATCGTTTTAGAATAATGATGTTTTGGTTATGAACATAAGTGTCATGAGTACCCTAGGAGAGTCATGGAATTGTGAATGTTGTGCGATAGAAGAAAGCATGAAGCACGGAAAAATATGGCTATTGGTTTTTATTTCCCCTGGGAAGACTTGAGGTAGTATATCATGTATTTTTTCTAGCAAGACTTACTCGGTTTTTAGGACCTTCTGGTGAAAAAGAAATCTCCGGGATGTAAGACCGAGTTTTTTGGGAAACATCGCAGTGACTGTGGAAAATCCTCAGTCATTCATTATCGTGTCGCTGATCCCTAGTCGGATCGTTTGCTTCTAATCCCTCGGAAGTCCCCAGTCGTCCCTTGTCGTGTTAGGACTGGTAATCGAGTCGCCTGGTAGCTGAGTCGTCGATTCCTGAGCAGATCGTTTGATTCTACTGTCCTGACGTATGGGTCGAGGCATGAGATCGAGGATTGAAAACTGACGTCGTGACTGAAAGATCAATCTCCCTTTGTGGTCGCCAATTGTTGGAGGGTGAAAAATGGTTTCTGCTGATTTTGGTAATTTCGGGTGTGTGGGCGAGAAACGAATTTAAACCCTAAACAATGTACTGCAAGGGAGTACTTTAGATTCGAGAGATCAATCTATACAAATCCGGCTTAAACCAAGAAATGGCCGTTCCAGACTTGCTTCGGTCACAAAGTGAAGGAGAAGGGTTGGTTTTGGGGAGGGAAGCGAAGAAAGTGTTGAGACCAGAATAGTTGATTCTGGAAGAGTAGTTGTTTTCTACGACTTGTATCAGAAAGTGGGAAGCTAACCGATGGAAAGCTAGCAAATTTTTTCTGAGTGTTGTATGTTCCTGACCTGAACTTGTTGTTCGGTGGAAATAGGTAATTCCTATTTATACAAGTAGAAGTGAAACGTACTCTGGTCTCATTAAGAAATGGAAAACAGGTGAGTAAATGGGAGGAGGTGGTAAGCGGTAACACCTGGAATTAATGTTCCATAAAAGAAAGCGTTTCACCATTACTCCCTGTAGTTACTAACCGCCTCATCCTTATGACACTTTCTTATAACGGGCATAGTATACGCCGCACGATGTAAACCGCGAAACCAATACCCAATGAGCATCCCCCAGTTTGTGACATGCGTTGATGTCTCGAGTGTTTTCATGGAAAACATGTAGCACGTTGTTGTTGTCTCGATGGTGACCTTCGACGATCGAGATTTTGAATCTTAAGAGGAAAGGTAGCCGTTGATTATTGCAACCCTTCATTTGGTATCCAGTGACATGAAAGCATGATCAGTATGGCTTTAATATGGCCTAGTTTAGGTGCGGCCAAAATTTAGGGTTTTGGCTTTGTTTAGGCGCGACCAAACTAGGGCCAAAGGTTCCCATGAGTTAGCTGGTAACCTTGGACGGCTAAGATCTGCACCTTAGATGAAAGAGTGGTCGTTGATTGTTGCAGGCCTACGTTTTGGTAGCAGCATAGGGAAGGACGTAATGGTATGGCGCGGCAAGGTGGTTGGCATGCCATTGGCACATGTGGCATGGCATGCCTTGGCGCGGTTTGGCGTGGCCAAAACTAGGGTTTTGGGCCAAAGTTTACCATGCATTGTTTGGCGACCTTGGACGGCTAGGGTTTGCATCTAGGATTGAAGGGTGGTCATTGATCTTCGCACGCCTTCGTTTTAGTAGCCGCATAGGGAAGGCCGGCATGGTATGGCGCGGCAAGGTGGTTGGCATGCCATTGGCACATGTGGCATGACATGCCTTGTCGCGGTTTGGCGTGGCCAAAACTAGAGTTTTGGGCCAAAGGTTATCATGCGTTGTTTGGCGAACTTGGACGGCTAGGATTTGCATTTAGGATTGAAGGGTGGTCGTTGATCGTCGCACGCCTTTGTTTTGGTAGCCGCATAGGGAAGGCGGGCATGGTATGGCGCGACAAGTTGGTTGGCATGCCATTGGCACATGTGGCATGGCATGCCTTGGCGCGGTTTGGCGTGGCCAAAACTAGGGGTTTGGGCCAAAGGTTACCATGCGTTGTTTGGTGACCTTGGACGGCTAGGATTTGCATCTAGGATTGAAGGATGGTCGTTGATCGTCGCACGTCTTCCTTTTGGTAGCCGCAAAGAGAAGGCCGGCATCGTATGGCGTGGCAAGGTGGTTGGCATGCCATTGGCACATGTTGCATGTCATGCCTTGGCGCGGTTTGGCGTGGCCAAAACTAGGATTTTGGGCCAAAGGTTATGATGCTTTGTTTGGCGACCTTGGGATTTGCATCTAGGATTGAAGGGTGGCCGCTGATCGTCGCACGCCTTCGTTTTGGTAGCCGCATAGGGAAGGTCGGCATGGTATGGCGCGGCAAGGTGGTTGGCATGCCATTGGCACATGTGGCATGGCATGCTTGGCGCGGTTTGGCTTGGCCAAAACTAGGGTTTTGGGCCAAAGGGTACCATGCGTTGTTTGGCCACCTTGGACGACTAGGATTTGCATCTAGGATTGAAGGGTGTCCGTTGATCGTCGCACGCCTTCGTTTTGGTAACCGCATAGGGAAGGCCGACATGGTGGGGCCAAGGCAAATTGCGTGGACGGCTTGGCATAGTGGGGCCAAGGGTTTGGCACGGACGGCGTGGCATGGTGGGGCCAATGCAAGGTGCGGTTGGCTTGACATGGTGGGGCCAAGGCAAGGTGTGGTTGGCTTGGCATGGTGGGGCCAAGGGTTTGGCATGCCATTGGAGCATGATGCGGCTAGCATGGTTGGGGCCGAGGCAAGGTGCAGTTGGCTTGGCATGGTGGGGCCAAGGGTTTGGCATGCCATTGGCACATGGTGCGGCTAGCATGGTTGGCATGCCTTGGCGCGGTAGACGTGTCTGGCATGTTTGGCATGCCTTGACGCGGAGATGTGGCTGGCATGGTTTGCCATCGACACAGTGGTGCGGCTGGCATGGTTGACATGCCTTGGCGCGGAGATTTGGCTGGCATGGTTTGTCATTGGCACAGTGGTGTGGCTGGCATGGTTGGCATACCTTGGTGCGGAGATGTGGCTGGCATGGTTTTCCATTGGCACAGTGGTGTGGCTGGCATGGTCGGCATGCCTTGTCGCGGAGCTGGCATGGTTTGCCATTGGCACAGTGGTGCGGCTGGCATGGTCGGCATGCCTTGGCGCAGAGATGTGGCTGGCATGGTTTTCCATTGGCACAGTGGTGCGGCTGGCATGGTTGGCATGCCTTGGCGCGGTAGCATGAGAATTAGGGTTTTGCATAGATGATGTCAGTCGATGTTAAGGGTTCTGCCGTGGAACATGACCCATAAAAAAAAGGTACCCCGGTAATTCTTGCGTACGCATGCTGATTGATTCAATAAATGTGTTAATGGTCATAGTGACGTCATGTCAGTTGTACAGTTTTACGATTTTAACCCTAAGCTAAAAACCACCATCAACACTAGTGTATATTCCTTAAATTAGTGTGAGAAAAACCACAATTAGTTAGACATTGAGTCTTGAGAGATTTAATAAGTGGTGTGGCCTTATTGCATAACAAAAGTGAGATTCAACTCAAGTACTTTAGAGTGAATATATGTTATGTTTCAGTGAGGATGATATATTTTTCATCCAAATATATCTCAAGTGCATTAGAAAATTTATGTCTCGTGGGAATGATGTACTTTTCATTCCTCAAGCGCAGACATTGGATCTAGTTCAATTAAATATCAATTGACCATGCAAAGTTCTTTTTGTCATTAAAATTGATGTCTAAAGTATTACCTTCCTATGGAAAGTGGTTGATACCATGGTACCCGCATTACATTGCTTGTACCAATACATGTAAGAAGATTCATTCCCAACTCTTTGGTGAGAGCTAGAATTACATCTTAGGTTCGTCCCATGTTCAATTGATACCTGTACTTTGGTGTCATTACTACTGGAGAAAAAAAATACATCTTTGGCTCATGATATATATGTCCCTTTTCACATGCTTTATATGAGTAGGTACGTCTAACCCTCATTACTTCGGGTTTTTTTCATTTTCAATTTTGCTACATTTAGCTTAATTTGATAAATTTCTTTATCTCAATAGGCCAAGAGAATGTCAATACACATGTCAACCACTTACTTTAGGTTGAGTAGAAAAGGTAGTTCTCTTCTTGTCATATTTCAACATATATTGTTTTGTTAGTATCATCGATGAAGTAGAGAAATGGAAATTTTCTGACCAATATCACCTTTTTTGAGTTCTTCCACAAAACATTGGAATACATGGAATAGAGTTGGAACAACCAATTGAATAAAATACATCATTCAACTATAATCAATATCATATTCAAGATTGAAATTGACCTTTTATATAATATGGACTTATCTAAGACAAAAAAACCCAACAGATGTTCTATTAGTTACATACCTCAAGCATTGGTTCTCGCCGTACATAGACAGAACTGGATCATCGCAGGATATAGCGGGAACATGATAGACCGAACCGGATGTACTGGATCGAGCCGGGTAGACCGGACCGAACCGAATTGGAACGAACTGAATTGGGAATTGGACTAGAGATTTTTCTTTCTAAGCGAATCGACAACGAGTTCCTCTTCATCCTTGCAGGAAACTTTGGGGTTAAATCAATCGGTTATTCCCAGATCTCAATCAAAACATGGTCAAATAAATATTATAAAACATGATCATTATAATAATATAAGGCAAAACCCAAGATGAAATCACAAAACAGGGAAGATTTCCAAAAATGAGATCAGAAAACAGGGAAGAGAATGAAAAAAAAAAGAAATTATATGACAAAACAGATCCAACTTATCTGATTCGATTCCAGCGATTTCAACATTAGTTTTATGATAATTATATAATTGCATTGATGTAAATCATCCACGTAGAAAAAAAAAACTACCAAATCCAATCTAACTCTGCGGTATAGCATCATGCATGATAACGTGTTGCAGTAGAATAATAAGGAAAGAGAAAGATGTCAAGAAAGAGAAGGATTCTATTGATAAAGGTTATATGGTTACATGGTCATAATATCCTTTATATACATGGGAAAGTGAAAACCAAAAGACTTCTGTTTTGGACCGCACATCCATGGGCATAGGCCCTTTAACAATGCAAGCACGCACTCATTCTTAACATGGACGGATTGGTACCCAAATTAATTGGGGTATACCCAATTTTAAGTGAACTCTCTTGTAGGGCTAAGGGGTGTCCAAACGGGATAAATTTACCTAAATATGATCACCAAATTCTTTTTCTTCCCAATCTAAAAAATAATTTACTCCCTTTCCCAACCTAAAAACCACTACTTCTAATCTTCCATCCTTCTCTTTTCCTTTTCCATCATTTTATCTCAAGAAAAACTTATCGACTAAAATGTAGCCCCTTGTTTTTATCAAAATCAAATGAGTCTATTCTCCTTCCGAACCTAACGACCAATAATTTATCTTGTTGTTTGATTGGCAAAATAAGGTTAGAAAAATTGGAATTATTGATTTGCAATTATATAGTCGCCAGGATATATCTTCATTGACCTTGACGACTTTACAAGTTTTATTTTGGTCGTCATCTTCTTATGATAAATATCATGACGACTTTTCATCTCTGAAAATACATTCACAGAGTCGTCGCAGTATTCATCTTTATACTTTGCCGACAAGTGTTATAGTAATTAAGGTCGTCGTGTTTTGAAAACTTGAACCTTACCGACCAATAACTAGCATAAACAGTTTCTTTGTGTACATTTTAGCTATTAGTCGGCATGGTTGTAGAAACTACCTTGTCGACTTAGTGTTGGTCGTCTCTTTGTGCAATATCGACCATGACGATCAATGATAGCTAAAATCAAACATTTCTCACTGTGTGTAAGAATTTTAATCGTCGGTGTTTGAAAATTTTCGACCTTGACGACTAGAGAGTAGTCGACATGTTATGGAATTAATATCTTGCCGGCTAGGGAAAGTCGTTATCTTCTAGTTTGATCGATCATATCGACTTTTCATACCGTTGTTTCTGAAAGTGTTGATTTCTTCTGTAATTTGGAAAATGAGACCATTAAGCAATTGTGCAATCCCCTTTTTAGAAGTGTTTGGCTAGTGTGGTTTCATTCCCGTTACAAAAAAAATCTCAAAACCAAAATTTTTTTCTCAAAAATCTTCCGTCAAAATCCATGAGTTCAGTCCAACCAAAACTAGATTTCATAACTTTTAATTCAACTAATTAATATAACTAAATTAGTTAATTCAAACAAGTTTATTTGTGCTGATTAAACAAAGGCATTTTAGCAATTTTTGAAAATATGTGGCTGAGGGGTTTTGTGTTTTACTTCAAAATAACCCTATTTTATCTCATTAGGTATACCCCAATCTGGTCAGGATTCCTATGTGCAAAACTTAAATATACGTTTGCATCCCAAAGTATGCACACTGATAAAAAAGATAAGCCATCATAATGAAAACATGTTGTGTGATCCGGATTTTACTGGGCAACTGAAAATATATTGCTATCACACAAAATATGCCAAGTGACCCTCATATTTTTCTGGGACTCAAAATCAATAAAGATTACCAAGTAACCAAAATCTGTTTCGTGAGCCAATCTAAATATTATCTTAAGAATTGGAGTATTTAGATTGGCTCACGAAACAGATTTTGGTTATCTAATAATTTTTATTGATTTTGTCAATAAAATGTGTTTTTAACCCAAATTTTTGTATCTGACATGTGCACCAAGTTCATTTTAACAATCTTCTTGCAGAGAATAAACAATAGTTTTGGACATACCGAACAATTTTAAAACCGCATAGATACAACAAATGTGGGCCAGCCCCACTAGGAAAAAAAATGGGTCTCATTTTTGGGTGCTTTTGTGTCTATGTTTTAAGGGAGTTCAGAAGAGGTGGTACAAAATTTTTGGAGAATAAAATAGAAGGAAGATTTTGTCACTATTTTTTGGATCCCGCTCCTTGACATCATTTCTAGTATACGTCCAAGGATCGTATGGTATAAAGTGTACAATGCATATGCACTATCAAGTACAAAATCACATCCAACTTGTAGCAGAATCGATAAAAATATGTTTGCACCTTCACTTGAGAGAAGGGGCCTGCACGATAAAAGGGTAGGAAATTGGAATCCCCAGTTTCTTCATTTTATCTGCCGTCATAAAGAAATGCATTATTATCATATTTCAAAATATTTTATTATTGGATAAAGAGCATTACAAGAAACTAGTTGTCGTATGTATTTTACTATTGGATAAACTAGTTGCAAGAATATTTTGTTATTTTCATATGTATTATTACCATATTGAATCATGTTTTCCTTTATTTCATTAAAAAAATTATTTTTTCTTTTAATTTACTTGGGAAATAATAGGAGCCGGATAAAATGTATTTTATTTCATTCTTTTCGTGTAATATGGCTTAATAAGTGTAGAACTCTTTGTCTCGAAAGTAATGTTAGTTAATTTGATACCGAGTAATATTTTGCTTCCTATATTTTAATATGTGAAAAGAAAGATGTTTTTTTTAAGAAGTGAAGGGATCCTTCGACTTGGTGCTTATAGATGAGAAGAGAGAGAAGGAGAATGAATCGAGCTATCAACTAGGTGTCAACTCAGTTTGTTTTTATTTATCGAAGATGAAGAGCAGTTTGATTTCTCAGGAGGATTTTGATGGATGGAAAACGATTAAGAGCAAGAAGTTTGTGTGTTCAAGTAATTCTCGTTCCTTATTAAATAAAAATGGGGTTGTGTTATTGGATCGAGGCAAAGGGTTTTTCGTTTTCAAAGGGTTGTGGGAGTAAGTCAGGAAAGTTTCAAATCACTGAAAGTTAAGGGAGATATATTCTCTACCTTATGAATCAATCATAAGGTTTTGTTTGGTTTCAAAGGGGATTGTTATCAGACATTTTAAAAACATGGTCGAAATCACAAGTTTGGAAGTTTTCAGATCTGGATGAGTGGCTAACATTTACAAGAGAGAGAAATAATAATGATGAATACATGAAATTATCAGGTCCTAATTCAATGGGAAATATTGTGGAAATTTATTTTTCATCAGCAAACCATGGTGAGGGATGAAAGAAATTTACTTCAATTATCAATCAACTTTGTTTGGTGCAAGGCGTTTCTCATATTAAGTCTCAATCCCCACCTTCTCCTATTTTTGGACCAAACCTCCAGTTTGTATGGTCTAACACGAAACTACCCGAAGTGGAGTCGGGTTCCGTTCCTACTGAGAAAGAAACTTGGACCTTATGGTGGTATTATCAGCTGATTTTGAATTGGCTCCATGTGAACTTGTGGGGAAACATCTCAGTAGGATTTTAGAGAAAAATGAGGAATTCTTTCTTCAGTCATTATACAATTCAAAAAAATGTTCAAAGTTCAGAACACTGGGAGGGGAAATGGCTATTTTCAAAAGTTGTTTGGGTATTTAATGGTATTAGTTTTATCTTTCTGCTTTAGTCATTTAAGATTAATTTTCTTTCTGATGAGGATGTAATAAAGGTTCAATCTTGCTGGATTATGGTAAGAGGAGTTCCTTTCTTTTCTGGAAAACCAAAATACCTTTAAAAATGTTGGTGGAAAATGTGATAGTCTGTTGGAGGTATCAGAGGACACTAAAAACGACAATCACCTTTGTGTTATGAAGCTTAAGTTTCATGGTCCCGATGACTCGGTTTCTAAAGTTGTTGGAGTTAATTTTAAATTGCTCTTGTTCAAAGTTTTTTTTGAGAGAGCAGAGGAACAATCTCTTCTATCTGGAATGTCCTTCATCGGATAAACGATTGGAATCTTGATTCAGATGTCGACGATCGGGAAGAAGGGGTACTCCGGGAATTTCATAATAACGTTGTCATTTTTTGGAATTCTGCTAATTCACCTGAGGACTCAGTCATTGATAAAGGATGTCAAATTCACATGTGGTTTATGATAAATCCAAGTTGCATGCTAAACTTATTCAGTCACGGGGGTCAATCTGACTCGATTAGCTCAAGTTTTATTTATAAAGCTAAAACTAGACCCTTAGCAGAGAATGAGGTCATAATAGAAGGGAAAATCAGAGATTTCAACTTGAGCAATATCGGAATAGGCTCATCTTTAATTCCTTTGGGCCAGGTTGAATGCCTATAGGTTTTCTTAATGCATCCATGAGTGCTAAGATATCAGTTGATATTGGTTACTCATTGGATTCTCCTTGTGATTCTGTTAATTTAGATTTTGGTTCTTACATATGTGGTGGGATTCTTCCGGACGGTTGGTTGCACATATGATTCTTCTGCTAAAAGGGGAATATTATTTGACAGTCGGGGCTGCTGGGAACTTAATTGGTGAGTGCAACGGTATTCCTTGCTCTGCTCACCGTTGTGGAGAAAGGACAGATCCGATCTATAATTCAAGATGGCAACCAATCTGATGATCTCAATTCCCACTTCTTTTGTTTCTCTCAGTCGAGTGCCGGTAATTCTAGACCTAATCCCCTTTTTTCTCATACTAGGTATTTTTTTATGCAAACATCATCTGATCCTGAAAACGCTGCTATGATGATTTCTTACCTTGATTCTAAATGTCATGTTGCTTTTGAATTCATCAAAAAAATCGATATGTCTATGCAATTGGGTCTTCCACGGTCTGGTTCGAATGTATGGAGGTGGAGTCTCTCTGGCTCTTGAGAATTGATTGTTTGTTCTTGGTTTGATTTTATTTTTATTTGTTAATCATGTTAAGCATCATTTCTTGGAATGTTAAAGAGTTTGAAAAAAATATAAAAGAAGAGGGGTTGTGAAAAGATGGATTGGTGTGCACAATCCATACCTTATTAAGAACTGTAAGCCATAAGGAGAGCTCAGGGTTGTCCAAGACCGCTACATCAGACTCAAAGAAATCTAGAAGGACAACCCTAGGGAACAAGCAAAGACAACAACAGGTCCGCAACGAACCAACTTTCTGGAATCAATTCCGGAAATACCTAAGAGGCAAAACGAGACCGGGGGCAGAACCAGCTCTCGAGACAAAAGATCAAAATACGGAGACGGCAAAGGTAGAGGACAAGGAAAAGACGAGTACGTAGATAAATTGATTGATATCCCTATTTATGGCGCTAAATATACTTGAATTAAGAAGGGCTCTCTTTCCTCTAGAAGTAATTGATAGATTTATTATCACGGCTGAGTAGGATGATCACTTTCCGGGTATTATTCTAGAATATTTAGGATGACTTTTCTCTGATCATAAGCCTATCATTTTAACTTGTGATTTAAAGGATCGAGGAGCACCTGTAAGAGTATGTGGTTGTTGGAACCATGCTTCATTGATCTCCTAGAACATTGGTGGACCTCTTTGGCTAATGTTTTTTTTAGGTTTGTGACTACTCGTTTTCCCGTAGTCTACGTAATGTGAACAGCTCAGAGAATCAAATACTAAGTAGTATTGATGCCTCTGTTGAACTGATAGTGCTAAGTAATAAAGGGTACTCAAGATCACAATAACAACCAAGAATGCAAAGATTATATAAAAGCTGTTAAGTTATCATGAGACACAAGAGATTACGTGGTTCGACTTTCGTCTACGTCCACGGGGTAATGAGTGATGTTTTGTATTAAGTTATGGTAGTTACAAAGATCTTAAATGCTTCTCAAAGTAATAGGGAAAACTCAAGTTGAGGTGAATACTTAAGTTCTAAACATTAAAAATGTATAAGCTTAAGATTAGATCTTCTTTCCTAGATATTGAATGCCCTTAGTTTGTTGGTGAGGCTTGATATTTATAGCCCCTTCTGCTCCAAGTATATCTCTGCTTCCTCTGGGTCCATCGTTTGCTGATATACCTTTAGTACAGATGGTACCTTCGTTCGCCGCGTGCTCTCTCCAGTCGAACTCTGCCACCTCAGCTGACCCACGCTCCTTCGGGAACTCCCCAGCCTCAGTACAGATTCTACCTTCGTTCACCGCCAGCTTCTGCCAATCTGGTTTTGCCACATCATCTCTCTCCACGTGCCTTGATTGTGTAGATAAGAGATTTGTGCATTTAATGCTGATTAGATATGTCATCTACCTCTGTCCCTTCTCCAGCTGCTCTTACATAGACTAGGCTTTTACTTCTTTCATCTTAGCCGTCGAGACATCCTTTCTTGGGGAGAGATAAAGTAGATCTGCGAAGCCTCTGTCACTTGGATTCCTCTGTATAGTGAGGGCTACACAACTATCTTGTATGCAACCACTGATATCGTGACACGTGCTCCGCGGAATATTGGTATTCACAGTTTGCCCCTTTTCTTTCATATTCTCCCATTTGGTAGGATTGGAACAAAACTCCCGTAACGCCGCCATTTTTTCACTTACCGATTGGGTGGTCCCCGCACATCCTTTCATGCAATAACTTCCCCTTGAATTTCGGGACATCCAAATTTTTGGATTCTCCAGCCGCCTATAAGAAGAGAATAAAGAGGAGGTATTTTCATTCACTCCTTTTCTCCCTCTCGAACTGTCGCTCTCTGTCACTTTCACATAGATTTTCTTCCATCGTCGACTGTTGATATTTCCTTCTATAACTCGATCATCATATACATGTAAGTGATACTTTTATTCTTTTGATGTTGCTTTTCGCATTTCTCCATGCTTGGTTCTGTTTTCTCTTCTTTTATTTGTTGTAAGTTGTTGTTGTACTTGCATGTGAGAATTTCAATTCTCTTTTACTTGTTTGTGTTGTATGAAAACTTGGATTTGTTCCTATTTCGTATTTTGATGATGATTCTGCCATGGTTATTCCTCGCCCGAAATCTCACTCATGGTGATGAAAATCCTTTGATTTCGTCTTATGATGAGTTTAAACCACTTCCCTTGGTTGGTTTAGTAAAACCCATGCCCAAAGTATGCTTGTTTTGCCCCAAATTTGCTTTTGAGTCGACTGTGATTTTCAGTCCGCCATTGTTGATGAGCTATTCTTCTTGCTGGTGTTAGGAATTATGAGGCTTCCGAAGAAGCCTACGCGTAAGGGGAAAAGAACCTCTTCGTCTACTGACCCTCCTCCGCGGATGGACCATCCTGATGCTACGCCGTCTCCACCCCCTGAGGACTATGATATACCTGCTGACACTAAGGTACCTGCTGGTACTAAGATGGTTGTTGTCCCTGAGGTTGCTGCGGACTCAGAGGTAGAAGAAGTTGATGTTGAGGATCTTCCACCTCCTCCTCCTCATTATAAACTTCAAAGGATGACACTTCGTGACAAAGATAGCTACGCCCATTTGTCCTTGGCTGAGATCACCAAGTCTTTCCGCCTCCATAAGTTCGAGATCTCCTTTGTCAATGGCCCCGATGTGCTCACCGAATCCCTGATCCGGAGTTTTCCTTATGATGAGAATAACCTCCTGATCAGTGTTGTTCAGTTGGACGCAGGTATGCTCCTCCCTTTGTTCAGTACAAAGGATCCCTTCTACTATGACGTTTTGTCTACCAGGGATGAGCCGGTGAACAAAACTCAGGTCCGAGGAGTTATGAAATATACTGGTAACTACTGGCGTGCCCTTCGTGAGAGTTGGTACCGTAGTAAGAGAAAGATCACTTTGAAGTCTTATGACCCTTTTGCCGATGGAAGGTCTAAGCAGGAGGACTATACCCCCGGAAACTTCAATGCTACATACGCTGATGCTATCCAGAAGAGCAATCTTCATCCTTGGAGTGTAGTCCCTCGTCGTATCCATGTTACTTCTAAGCAAATCAGGGAAGGTAACAGCCTTCGTCTGTTGGAGGAGATCGATAATACTGGTTTGATTGTTATCCCTTATTCTGCTAGGCTACCTTTGCCAAAGTATGACCGTATCCGTCTTGACCATGATGATCGCTGGGCTCGTACTCCTCTTTGTGTGGTGGGTCTTTGGGCCTATGCTTTTACTTCCACAGATCCCCACGTCCCCCGTACAACTCTTTCCTTTCCTGAGAAGTATGATAGATATCAGCCTTGGGTTTTAAACCTCGCTACTTCTCATGAGGTAACCTTCGTTTCTGTTTGAAGTCTTTTGTTTTAATATCTTTGTTTGATATTCTGATGAATTTATTTTGTAGTCTGCCCCTGCTTCTTATACTGGAACTGCTTCAGGTTCTGTTGCTAGGACTGCTCCGGGATCTGTTGGTAATTCCGTAGCCACCAGGACTAGGAAGAGAAAGGATTCGGCTGAAGCGGCTACGCCAACACCTGTGGAGGTAAGTATTATTTCCATACCTTTGTGTTTGTAGATCCCTTAGTATCTTTCCCCTGATCCTTAGCTGGCGCATGTGTTTTTTCACAGTCCTCCAAGAGAAAGGGCAAGTTGAAGGAAGTTATTGACCTTGAGGCATCGGATGAAGATCCCAAGGCTGGTGAGGAGGTGTCGGATGATGAAGATATGGAGGATATTGAGGATACTGGCCTAAGCCCTCATTTGGATGATATTGAAGAAGATTTTTCCAAGGGTATCCTCAGTCCCATCCATGCTGGCTCAGTGGAGGGTGAGAACCTCGTGGCTGGGGGTGATGCTCCATTTTTTAACCCTGTTAGTGTTCAAGCTCCATCTTCTACTTTGTCTCCAAAGGTTCCTTCGTTTTCTGCCCCAGGTGGAGCATTGCATGTTGTCTCGGCTTCTACTGAGGTTGTTGTTGTAGTTTCCAAGAGTCTTCCTTCATCTCCTGCTACTTCGCTCCAATCAATTGGTTCGTTTGCTAAGGTTGTTACCCCGGTGGTGAGGGTCAGCAGTTCAGATTCTCAGTCGAAGAAGAAGGTTGTGATTTCACTGGGCAGTTTTTCCTTCGATGCTATGCCTACCCCGTTAGGGAGCGCTCAGCCTGATTCTACTGTCCTTGTTAGCAAAGTTGTTGGACCTCAGCCTTCGTCACCAGACTGGACTGTACTGGGAAATCTTCCTTCTGCTGGTGATATGGATTTAGGCGATGCCCAAGCTTTTCCTTCGGTTCCCAGCTCATCCACCATGCCGTATCTTCGTCATGGCGAGGGATCAGTTATCTTGCCCCATGTTCGCTCTCAAGAGATTGACGGAGTTGTTGCTGAGTCTAGCAAGGGTAAAATGCCTGGGAGCTTGAGCATTGGTAGTTCTGATGATGCCATTCTCGAATCTATTCTGCGGGACTCGAAGGATCCTTTTTCTGCTAAGGTTGATCGTCATCATCTGGATAGCTCCTTTGAAGTAGCCTCGCAGTTGGATGTGTTGTCTGCTCAATATCGTGCGGCTAAGGATTTATTCTTTGACCAGGATTTCCTTCGCTCCGCCATAGCTTTGGTGAAATTCGCAGGGGTAGCATCCAAGAGATGGAGGCTTTTATTGATACCTACACTGATTTCCTTCCCCGTCTCTCAGCGTTTTCAGTAAGTGATACCCTCCTTAACGCTTCACAATTCGTTTTGATTCTCCGTTTATTCTTATACTCCTTTGTTTGCAGCTTTGCAAACAGATAGATGTTAGCTTCACCCTGTTCAAGTTCTACAGGGCTAAGTGTACTTACTTGAGTGCTATGTTGGAGCGCGTTCGTCAAGAATATTCCCTTGCTGGCACACAACAACCTTCGTCCAACGATGCTGCTTCTCTTGCTAGGGTATCTTCATTAGAGGGTGATCTGAAGAAGACTCAAAGATCTTTGGAGGCTTGTTTGCTGGCACTCGATAGAGCTAACAATGCCGCTAAGGTTGCTGAGGAAGAGCGTAAAACTTCTGATTCTGCTCCGGCCGCTGAGTCCTCTAAAGACATAGGTTCGTTCCTTCTTTCCCTTAGCTTTGGTGTTGTTCCTTTTTAGTTGCATAGTCCTGAGACAACCTCCGCCTGCCAGCTGGTAGCTCTGGTGAGCTTAGATATCTTCGGGATCAAGTAGCCAAGTTATCCTCCGATGTTTGGTATTACAGAAGAAGTCTGATAGATTGATGAACGTAACTTTCCATAAATAGGCCCAACTTTCTCTTGAATCCACCCATAACTCGGATTTAGTGAAGCAGATGGATTTGCTTCGTAAAGAATGTGACGAATCCCTTAATTGGAAGGAGAGTCTCATTTTAAAGCAAAAGGAGGATATTTCCCTAGTTGAGAGACGCCTCTCAGCCCAAGAAATTATCCGCAAAAAGTTCCATGCGGACTTCGAAAATGCCTGTGCCTCTTTAGCTAAGGTTACTTCAGAGCGTATCGTCTTGTCTTCTGAGGTTTGTTCTCTTAAGAACAAACTCATTAATGCTGACTCCGCATCATCTTACATGTCTCATGCATCTTTGATCAAGAAGTTTGAAGAGTTAGAAAATGTTTACCGAGTTTTATCCTCAGAGAACGCTTCGCTCCGGATAGATGTTGATGACCTCCAGACTGAGCGTGATACCCTTGTGGAAGATCTTGAGGCCGCTGAGGTGGATCTTGCTGAGGCTCAGTGTAGTTTAGAAGAATACCTTAGCCACGTAGGAGGTAGCCTAGGTTCCTTATATTCCAGCAGCATCCTTTGTATTTCTTTTTGTTTCCCCTTAGTCCTTACACCCTTCGTATTCGCAGGTCTCTAGGAAAAGCTGGTGGGTGCAAACGCTAAGATCAACCGTCTTGAAGGCCAAATATCTTCAATGGAGATATCCCGCCAGTTTGATGCTGCTACTAAGTTCAAGGCTGGGGCTCTCCAGCAAGATAACGATCAGCTCACCGCTCAGATGACGGAGCTTCGTCAAAAGTCTGCTTCTGATTTGGTGGCTCAGTCTGCTCAGATGAAGCCACAGTTTGAGAAGTCGGCCATCGATTATATTAATGATGCCTTTGCACATGCCGATCTCCAAGATGAGGGTATGGTCTTTCCTCGTCTTCCTTATCCTTGATTCTGTCTATCTTAAATGAACTCTTTGTTGTATGTTTCCCCCAGATGAGGGGCCTTTGTGTCGTCTTTTCCTTGAAACAATGTTTCCTGACGGTTTGAATCTTTGCTATCTGCATCTTTTAAGACATGTTATTGATATTTTGGTAACATTATTATTGTACCTATATTATTGCATGAATATTTTGCTTGTAGACGTGTTGTGTCTAGATGTTTGCACGTTCAAGTTATCACTAGGTGCTAAGGTATGTTTAACCTTGGGTGGAACATTTATCGTCCTACCTAAGTATCCTTTGGCCAGAAGGTACCGTGGTGGCGAGGGCTCCTACGTGGGCAATAGTTTCCATGTAACCCTACGCGTTCAGCGCGAAGGCTGCTTTACTTCGACAAGGTATCTCTATAGGGGATATCTTACTTTTTCTTATTGCCTCATGAATGGAGTTATCACTCCGAGGATCCGAGTATTGACATATGCGCTTTGTCTTTCCTTGTCTCATTGTCAATCCTGACAGAGGGTGTTTATTCTAACCCAATTTGTACCCAATCAAAAATTGACTTTCTCTTAGCAAAAAGTTTCTTTCATTGATTAGTAAGGTTCATAATACTTTTGATAGGGATAGAACATAGTGGGATATTGCCCCTTCCCTTCTTCTCCTGAGTGATCACCATTCTCTTATGGGTAGTACTTTTTTAGGCACATTGCATTCCAAGGGTGATGTAGTACTTCACCATTGAGGGTCCTTAGGTAGTATGATTCTTTTCCAGCGATGTCGTGTATGATGTAGGGCCCGTCCCACGTCGGATCTAGCTTGCCCCACTCCTTTTTTCTTTTATATGGTGGTATTTGACGTAATACGTATTCCTCGACCACAAAGTTTCTAAGGATGACCCGTTTGTTGCATTCGCGAGCTAGCCTTCGTTGATAGTTTACCATCTTCTGCAAAGCCACTTCCCGGCTTTCTTCAAGATCATCGAGCTTTCCTAACATTAGGTCCGTTGTTAGGTTTTTCTCCCATGCCTCTGTTTTTGTTGTAGGAAGTTGTTAGATCATAGCTCGGTCAATCTCGCATGCGTTGCTACATCAAGCATGTTTGTCAATGTTAGTGATCAAAACTATAAAGTCTTGATTTCTAGCCTATTAGTTAAGTATCGAACTAGGATAGGAAAAGTGTAGTTGAGATCAAGGACTTCATGGTGATTCAACGACAACGACGAAGATCTACACCAAGGAACCGTGGAACTTCATCAACAAAAAGGTATGTGAAGACTTGAACTTATTTATCACTCGAAAGTCTATCTATTCTTCTCCTACTTCTTATGAGACAAAAGTCGTACGCTATATAAACTAGATCATATACACTTGATATTTCGAGCTGAGTATTCATTCCTTATCTTTTACTCGAAATCATGTGTTGGTGAAGCGTTTCGCTTTGATCAGGTTTATCTTCACCTAGTGACGAAAGTCATGAAAGTCTCAATCACTTTGGAAATTGCTATGACGAGAAAGGTCTGTTATTCTTCACGACTGAATATCTCCCTTTGAAAATGTTTCAATGATTGAAATGAGAGTTTAGATTATATAATCATGTATTCCTTAAACCGAAGTTTTCGAACTTTGTTGATCAAGAGAAATCGGTAGGATTGTGGAATTGGCTTGCCAAGTCCGCGAACTGACGGAAGTTCTCGACCGAGAATTTCTGCTGGGATTTCCAAAACTCGTTTGTGTGCTAAGTCCGCGAACTGGTGAAAGTTCTCGACCCTAGAATTTCTGCTGAGTTTGGAAAACTCAACCGATTAACTTAACTCCGCGAACTTGTTTATGAACTTAAGAGGTTATGATCCAAAGATGTGATCTGAACATAAAACATTAATTATTAAGGAATGCTTTATACAAATTGTGGCTATAATGTTCATGAGCCAATTATAATCGAATCGAATCATCTTTGTTTTAATTGTGTCTTATGTAGTTACACAAGGTCTCATAGCAATTCAACAACTCTTAACTAGTTCATTTGAGTCAATTGACCTAGTTATGGTGAAGAAGAACATGATTAATATGAGATGCTCATATGGTTGACCTTTTGGGTTATCATGTTGAACCAACATAAGTGTACTCGTTTGAGCATGGTTTTCTCAAACCCAGTAAACGTGTACCCAAGTGTGTGTGACAAGCTATGTCTTTCGATCTAACGGTTGAGAGATATTGGCTTGAATCTAAATCAGGTTTTCATCTAACGGTGGATAGAGTTTGCTTTGTACCTAAGGCAAAACCCTGATTTGAAGGTTATATATAGGAGACATCTAGCATTGAGAAAACCTAGTCCCCACACGTCTGTGTGCTACTAGTGCGCTCGCTAGAGTCGATCTCCATTAACTCTTGAGTTTCTTCTCTAAACTCGAGTTAACGACTTAAATACTTCATTGGGATTGTTAAGCCAGACCGATACTACTTTTATCGTAGTTGTGTGATCTGATCTTGCATCTTCTATCGTACGAGTACAATCGATTGATTGGGTTGAGATCGTGAGAGTTTTCCGATAAGCAAGATAAAGAAGTCACAAACATCTTCGTCTCACTGTTTGTGATTCCTCAACAATCCGCTTGTGTAGTCAGGAAGGATTATAGAGAGGTGACTGATTAATCTAGGCTATTCTTCGGGAATATATGTCTGGATTATCAATTGGTTCCTGTTACCTTGATTTTATATCTAGAGACGGAACAAAACCTACGGTTTATCTGTGGGAGACAGATTTATCCTTTCGATATACTTTTCTGTGTGAGACAGATTAGTTTATTATCAAGTCTGTGATTTTGGGTTGCAGCAACTCTTAGTTGTGGGTGAGATCAACTAAGGGAATCAAGTACGCAGTGTCCTGTTGGGATCAGAGGCGTAGGAGTACAACTGTACCTTCTATCAGTGGGAGATTGGTATGGGTTAAACTATAGATCAGTCTGAAGTTAGTTTGCAGTAGGCTAGTGTATGTAGCGGCTTAATACAGTGTGTATTCAATCTGGACTAGGTCCCATGTTTTTCTGCATTTGCGGTTTCCTCGTTAACAAAACTTCTGGTATCTGTGTTATTTCTTTTCCGCATTATATTTTATATAATATAAATAACACAGGTTGTGCGTTCGTGATCATCAATTGGAAATCCAACCTTTGGTTGTTGATTGATATTGATTGATCCTTGGACATTGGTCTTTGGTACCGTCCAAGTTATTCATTGTATTTGATAAAGACTCGCTATTGATTTTAGCTTGAGTAGAAATCAAATCAAGAGAGAGATATTAACTCCTTGAGATACTTTTATCTAGATTGAGTCTGACTGTCTAGTTGATTCTCTAGCAAAGTATTTCGAAGTTAGTCCATACATATTGCTAAGAGAAATATTGGGTGGTGTTGTTAGACCCCCGCCTTTTCAATTGGTATCAGAGCAGGAGAACACGTTAAAGACCTCATCAGTCTGTGTTTGTAGCGATCTGACTTTATGGACAAAAGTGCTATCTCTGTTAACGTACCACCAGTCCTCGATGACTCAAAATATCTATGGTGGAAAGTTTCTATGCGCACATTTCTTCAGTCGCGTGACTTCCAATCTTGGATATGTGTTGTGAATGGCTATGCGACTCCCGTTGTTATGGAAAGAGATGGTGTTGTACCAAAAGATTTATGTATGTACAATACTGCCGAGTTAGTTGCTGCAAGGCAAAACTCCGACGGGTTGAATGCCATCCTGCATGCTATTACTCCGAACCTTAGACATTATGTGGCTTCATGCACTACGTCTAAAGAATATTGGGATACTTTAGAAAGCGTATTCAAAGGTAGCCCTAGTGAAAAGGAAGCTAGGATTCAAAACCTTAATTCCGATTGGGAAGACCTTTATATGGCAGAAGAAGATTTGTTCGACGATTTTTATCACAAGCTGTCTGAAATTGTTAATGCATCATGTGCATTGGGTAGGACCATTCCTGAAAAGGAAATTGTGATGAAAATCCTCCCATCGCTGCCATCTAGACACGAATCTAAAAGACATGCCATCGTTGAAGGAAATAATCTTAATACTCTTTCGCGAAACACAATTGTCGGAAAAATTAGAATTTTTGATCGCGAATATATGGAACGAGATGATCATCAATTGATTAGCAACCATGCCACCTCTCCTGATCATAAGTCTTGTTATCCGAAATTGACGAAAGAGAAAAATGAGAATTGCTTTATTTCTACGTTGTCTCTGTTTATACAAAAACTTAAGAAAATTCTCAGACGTAGTAAAATAAAGTCTCAAAAGGAAACTCTGTTAGTCAATATAAAGGATAAGAATACCAAGAAGAGCCATACTAATGAAACTAGTCTTGTGTGTGTTCAAGTCTCTTCAAAAAATCCTGGAACTGAGGTAAGAGAGATAACTAAAGCATGGATGAATACTCTTGATTATTGTCCTGAGGAAATCTATGATTTCTCTCTCAGTCTTGTTGCTGAAAATTATTCTCATGTTTCTGTGGATCAGCAAACCTCTCCTGATTGTGTATTGAACTCCAGGAGTTTCTCGGATAAAATCCTACTAAATCACTCTGTTCGGTTGAGTTTATCTCAGGATCATCTTAGCACGTCAAATCAAAAACAGTCCCATCTGGCTAACCGTTGTATGACAAAAAAAAGAAAGGAAGTCCTCCCTTCATCAAAAAGGCGTTTTCAAAACGGTGCGGGATTGCAAAAGATCAACAGTCAAGTTTTTTAAAACTGTGATTACATTGGATAGGAAAGTTCTTCATAATTCTCCTTCTCAAATGGATAAGCAGAAACCTAGTACAATGAGTGGTTTCTCCCTCGGCAGGATTTATCCCAGTCCAAACTTGGATTGGAGGCCTTGTGTTCAGTAATCTTGTTGAAAAATGGTTCTTGCGTTTCTTCCTCTTACACAAGAATCGTGATATACAAGAGGACTGTGATATAATCTGTGTGTGCTTCTACCAGGTCGTGTTCATAAACGGCTCCATATGTTCAGGTAACTAACTTCTGTTAGGGTTTGGTAAAAAGGGTGTTTCTGGGATTTCTACTCCCTGGTTTCTTTTTAAGCACTACCTCTTCTACTTTCTCATTTCATCTTCTATACCATGTCCTCCTCTAGTCTTTCAAGTAAGGAAAGTGATGTATGGACGATTATGTTTCCTTCAAAGAAGATTTGTTTCAGCTCTTCTGATGATGAGACATGCTATGACAAACATGTCTCTTCTTCTGATGAGAACCCTACTGTCTCTCAGTTTGATAAGCTCTCTTTAACAATGAATCTCGTCTTGGAACAAGTTCGTGCTCTGAAAAATGAACTTGAAGTTTCTTCCAAAAGACTTGAAGAGAAAATGTATAGTCTGAAATCAAGGATTGACCTAATCGATTATGAGCTTGAAGAATATAGGGAATACGAGAAGAATATTCAAAGTAAGTGAAATGATTTACAAGAGGTTTACATACCTAGTATATCTTCTTTTTGTATTGTTGGAAGAATAAGTAGTGCTTTGAATAGCGATAAATGTGACTACACATAGTTATTTTGTTTCATCTTCTTATGTTTATTTTTTAGGTTTATTGCTTTAAATTCTAAAAATATTTGGAGGATGATGATTATTGCAGTATTTTCTTGGTTTGTTATATTGCAATATTCTTATGGGATATGTATTGTTTGCGTCCGTGAACTTCAAGGTCCCATATTGCGGTCAAAAGTAAAGTCGTCTATGAATTGGTATTCGTATTGATGAAAGGACGAATGCACTTTTGACATATACAAAAGTTATACCTATGCAATCATGAAATTTATGGAAAATAGGATTAAATCTTTTGTGTGATAAGGATAAAGTCTATTATGTTGTTATGCATATAATGATGCAAAAATAGAATAGATCCTTGTATGTTAACCATGGTATTGATATTCATTGTATGTCTTATGTTGAGCACCTTACAACTAAGTCGATTAACCTTGGCTTTGTTGGTTGTTCCGTAAGATGCTATATGTGGAGCATTATGAACTAAATTAATCATACTTGGTTATTTAGTTTGTACTCCATAAGTTTCTTTCTTATGTTGAGTATATGTGCGGTTAAAATGGTCATGTTCCATGATAATCTTAGTCGGGGTTCCATAATCTCTTATGTTGAACCAAAAATAATTAAATTGATTACTTCGGTGATTAGTTTGATTGTTTTCTTTTCGATTAGATTAATTATAGGTTCTCTTTTAATTAATCTAGTTGTGTTTTCACATATTCCACAAGCTCTTGTGTTGAGTTTATGAACGGCTACACTATCATGTTCTATTGGTTAATGTAGTCACGTATTCCGTAAGGTTTTCCTTATGTTGATTACTTGAATGGTTAAGTTAGTCACCTCCATATGATTAACTTAGTCGTAGCCTGTTGCTCCGTGAGTTTACTTATGTTGAGCACTTTCAATTAAATTGATCACTTTTGTGATTTTGATTTAATTGCGTATTCCAATTAGAATATTCATGGTTCTACTTGTGAGTATTTTGGTTGAGTTTTGGATATAAAAAATCATTCACATGGTTTTTGGTGTCCAAATAAAAATCCTTCTTTTCTTTCGAAATTAAGGTCGCTCTTGTTGTTCCTTTTGGAATGACATCAAATGGGGGAGAGATCTTTTGAACTTGTGCTTAATGGTAATATCTTGCGGGAGTGCGGCTGTGGAATTTTATAGGGGTTATCTTGCGTCTTAAAACTTCTTGATGAATGATGTTAGCTTCGGCTATAAGATTGCATCTAAATTAAGATGATATGTTGTCTTTCTATTGGTCATGAAATGTCTCTTGTGGAAATTTCATTATGAACCCGTTTTTGTACCTTTGCCAATTTTATTGACAAAAAGGGGGAGAACTATTGTAGGTCACACTACAAATACATATGGTTTTCAGATCATTGTGTAAGGGGAAGTGGTTTCCATGATCGAGATGGAGTATTGACTAAGGGGGAGTGATACATATCACCATAGTATTATTGTTAACGTCGTGATGCAATTGGACTTTTATGTTCATAATAATACTATGACACTGTATAATAATGATCGAGAATCTCGATTACTCTCATTGTTATAGCTACGGATCTTCAACAACGGTGATACTAAACTTACAACCTTTGGGATCATTGGAGTACTTGGAAGGACGAAGATTTCAAGGAACGTTGAAGATTGGACTATGGAATAGGAGCCACTAAAGTTTATCTTTTTTGTATTCCATATGTATTAATAGTTTTGTCACTAAAATTGACAAAGGGGGAGATTGTTAGAGCATAGCTCGGTCAACCTCGCATGCGTTGCTATATCAAGCATGTTTGTCAATGTTAGTGATCAAAACTATAAAGTCTTGATTTCTAGTCTATTAGCTAAGTCTCGGACTAGGATAGGAAAAGTGTAGTTTTGAGCTCAAGGACTTCATGGTGATTCAACGACAACGACGAAGATCTACACCAAGGAACCGTGGAACTTCATCAACAAAAAGGTATGTGAAGACTTGAACTTATCTATCACTCGAAAGTTTATCTATTTTTCTCATACTTCTTATGAGACAAAAGTCGTATGCTTTATATACTAGATCGTATACACTTGATATTCCGAGCTGAGTATTCATTGCTTATCTTTTACTCGAAATCAGGTGTTGGTAAAGCGTTTCGCTTTGATCAGGTTTATCTTCACCTAGTGACGAAAGTCATGAAAGTTTCAATCACTTTGGAAATTGCTCTGACAAGAAAGGTATGTTGTTCTTCACGACTGAATATCGCCCTCTGAGAATGTTTCAATGATTGAAATGAGAGTTTAGATTATATAGCGATGTATTCCTTGAACCGAAGTTTTCGAACTTTGTTGATCAAGAGAAATCGGTAAGATTGTGGAATTGGCTTGCCAAGTCCGCGAACTCAGTCTGCGGACTGACGGAAGTTCTCGACCGAGAATTTCTGCTGGGATTTCCAAAACTCGTTTGTGTGCTAAGTCCGCGAACCCAATCCGCGAACTGGCGGAAGTTTTCGACCCGAGAATTTCTGCTGAGTTTGGAAAACTCAACCGATTAATATAAGTCCGCGAACTTGTTTGTGAACTTAAGAGGTTATGATCTAAAGATGTGCTCGGAACATGAAACATTAATTATTAAGGAATGCTTTATGCAAACCGTGGCTATAATGTTCATGGGACGATTCTAATCGAATCGAATCATCTTTGTTTCAATTGTGTCTTGTGTAGTTACATAAGATCTCATAGCAATTGAACAACTCTTAACTAGTTTATTTGAGTCAATTGAACTAGTTATGGTGAAGAAGAATATGATTAATATGAGATTATCATATAGTTGACCTTTTGGGTTATTATGTTGAACCAACATACGTGTACTCGTTTGGGAATGGTTTTCTCAAACCAAGTAAACGTGTACCCAAGTGTGTGTGACAAGCTATGTCTTTCGATCTAACGGTTGAGAGATATTGGCTTGAATATAAATCAGGTTTTCATCTAATGGTGGAAGAGTTTGCTTTGTAGCTAAGGCAAAACCCTGATTTGAAGGATACATATAGGAGACATCTAGCATTGAGAAAACCTAATCCCCACACGTCTGTGTGCTACTAGTGCGCTCGCTAGAGTCGATCTCTATTAACTCTTGAGTTTATTCTCTAAACTATAGTTAACGACTTAAAGACTTCATTGGGATTGTGAAGCTAGATCGATACTACCTTTATTGTAGTTGTGTGATCTGATCTTGCATCTTCTATCGTACGAGTAAAATCAATTGGCTTGAGATCGTGAGAGTTCTCCGATAGGCAAGATAAAGAAGTCATAAACATCTTCGTCTCACTGTTTGTGATTCCTCGACAATCCGCTTGTGTAGTCAGGAAGGATTGTAGAAAGGTGATTGATTAATCTAGGTTGTTCTTCGGGAATATAAGTCCGGATTATCAATTGGTTCCTGTTACCTTGATTTTATATCTAAATACGGAACAAAACCTAGGGTTTATCTGTGGGAGACAAATTTATCTTTTCGATAGACTTTTCTGTGTGAGACAGATTCGTTTATTATAAATTCTGTGATTTTGGGTTGCAGCAACTCTTAGTTGTGGGTGAGATCAGCTGAGGGAATCAAGTACGCAGTGTCCTGCTGGGATCAGAGGCGTGGGAGTACAACTGTACCTTCTATCAGTGGGAGGTTAGTAGGGGTTCAACTATAGATCAGTCTAAAGTTAGTTTGCAGTAGGCTAGTGTCTGTAGCGTCTTAATACAGTGTGTATTCAATCTGGACTAGGTCCCAGGGTTTTTCTGCATTTGCGGTTTCCTCGTTAACAAAACTTCTGGTGTTTGTGTTATTTCTTTTCCGCATTATATTTTATATAATAGAAATAATACAGGTTGTGCGTTCGTGATCATCAATTGGAAATCCAACCTTTGGTTGTTGATTGATATTGATTGATCCTTGGACATTGGTCTTTGGTACCGTCCAATTTATTACTTCTATTTGATAAAGACTCGCTATTGATTTTAGCTTGAGTAGAAATCAAATCAAGAGAGATATATTAACTCCTTGAGATAGTTTTATCTAGATTGAGTCTGACTGTCTAGTTGATTCTCTAGAAAAGTATTTCGGAGTTAGTCTATACAGATTGCTAAGCAAAATATTGGGTGGTGTTGTTAGACCCCCGCTTTTTCAGAAGTATTATCTCCATTGGGATGACAGCTTAGGCTCCGTAGGTTAGCAGGAATGGAGTCTCTTTCGTGGCCGCCCTTCTTGTAGTTCGGTAGGCCCACAAGTCATTGTGCAGTTGCTAGCACCATCTTTTCTTGTATGCTCCTAGATTTTCTTCAAGTTCATCGTTATTATTTTGTTGGTCGCCTCCGCTTGTCCATTGCTCTTAGGGTATATAGGAGTGGAATTGTTTCTCTGAATGTTGAAAGTATCGAATAACATATCTATGTTCTTTCCTTGCAACTGCTTGCCATTGTCAAAGACTATGGTGGCGGGTATCCCGAACCTGCATATGATTTGTTCAAACAAGAATTTAAAGACATCCGTGTCCCTAATTCTTGTCAAAGCCTTTGCTTCCACCCACTTGGTGAAGTAATCCATAGCCACAATAAGGTATCTTCTCTTCAAGGTTCCCTCTATCAAGGGTTCGACAATATCAACCCCCCATTTGACAAATGGCCGAGGGATGATGACTGAGTTGAGATCCGTTGTTGGTGCTTTAATTTTCTCGGAAAATCCTTGGCATCTCTCACAACGCTTAGCCACGTTTTTTGAGTCTTCGCTCATGCTTATCCAATAATATCCTTGCATTTTGTCTTTGACTGCCAAGGACCTTCTTCCGCTGTGATTGCCGGCATCTCCGATGTGTATATCATGGAGTATCCTTCTTCCCTCAGTTTGTGAGAGGAACCGCATCAGGGGTCCAAGAAATGACCTTCTATACAGTATCCCATCACGTAGGTTGTACATTGCTGCTTTGGATTCGATCTTCCGAGATTCCTTGACATCTGCTGATAATGTACCTTTGTCAAGGTATTGGTGAATTGGAATCCTCAAATCATCTTCCACTTCGTCCTCGATGTCTTTGTTGTCTTCGTCCGACATAGGTTGATCTTTGTCAGATCCTTCAACTTCGTTATCTGGCTCTTCTTCGTCCTCTTTTCCTTTTTTAGCTTCTCTCATGGCTCGAGTTTGAACAGCCATAGCCTCCTCGACTCCTGAGATTGGTCCTTCTATAGAAGGCTCATATACCCTTCCAATTTGCACGGAGGTGGTATTTCTGTCCCTTAGCATTGATGATATGAATGCTAAGGCATCTGCGTGTCTGTTATCTTTTCGACAGACATGTCTGAATGTAACGTTGTTAATTTTCGACGCATGCTCATGTGCTAGATTTAGGTACGAAGATAGTACCGGATCCAAAGGTTGATATTTGAGCTCGATTTGTCTAATGACTAGCTGTGAGTCACTAGTAAAACGAACATCTGACAAGCCTAGCTCCCGTTCCAAGTGTAGACCATGTATGACCGCCTCGTATTCTGTGATGTTATCAGTGTATTGTTCGAATTCTAACCTGAATACATAAACGAGTCAGTCTCCGGTTGGGGTTGTTATTACAATCCCTATGCCTGTGCCTTCTCCATTGGAGGAGCCCTCTACGAATATCTCCCACCTTCGTGAATTCTGAGGTTCCAAGAGGTCTTTTGGTTCTTTCTTGCCTTCCTCCATTCCTGGGATGCCATCTATCTCCGCTTCGTCGTTGAGAGGTAGGTCCGCTAGGAAGTCTGCTAAGATTTGTGATTTCTCAGCCTTCTTAGTTTCGAAGATTATGTGGAACTGCTTGATCATGGCATTCCACTTTGCCACCCTTCCAATTTTCTCCGTGCTGTCAAGGATTTGACTTATTTGAGACTTTGTGAAGACTCGGATGGTATGTGCGTCGAAATATATCTTTAGTTTCTTTGTTGCCACTACTAAGGCATATATGAGCTGCTTCACCTTGGTATAATTACACTCCGCTGAACTGAGAATTTTGCTGATGTAGTATATAGGCTTCTCTCCTTGTCCTTGGTCCCGTACCAATACTGCGCTCACAGCGTAGCTTGTCGCTGCTAAGTACAAGGTGAGAATTTTACCTGGCTTCGGCTTCTGTAGGATAGGTACCGAAGTCAAATATTCCTTGATTTTTTGGAAGGCTTGCTCGCACTCCGTGGTCCATGTGAACCTTCTCCCCTTCCTTAGTGTATCAAAAAATGCTTTGCATTTGTCTGACGATCTTGCTATGAATCTTCCCATGAAATCTAAGATTCCGTTTAGTTTTTGTACTCATTTTAGTGTCTGTGGATATGGAATTTCCATTATTGCTCGGACCCTTTCGGGATACACTTCTATTCCTCGCTTAGTTACCAAGTATCCTAGGAATTTCCCTGAGGTTACTCCGAACGTGTATTTCTCCGAGTTTACGTTCATGTGAAAACTTCTCATGGCTTCGAATATTTCCCTTAGGTCTGATAGATGGTGTTTCGCTTCTTTTCTCTTGACAAGCATATCGTCCACGTAGACTTCCAGTATATTTCCTATCCATGGTTTAAATATTTTGTCTACCAATCGATGGTATGTTCCCCCGCGTTCTTTAGTCCAAAAGGCATCCTTGTATAGCAATACAAGCCTCGTTGGGTAAAGAACGCAGTATGCTCCTGGTCTTCTTCTGCAAGGAATATTTGGTTGTAACCTGAGTATCCATCCATAAAGGATAGCCTCTGGTGACCTTCAGTTGCATTGCCTAGTTGGTCAATGTTTGGCAGCGGGTAGATGTCTTTGGGGGCAGGCTTTGTTGAGATTTCTAAAGTCAATGCAAATGTTTACGCCTCCATTCTTCTTGGGTACAATCATCATATTGGATATCCACGTGGGATACTTGACTTCTCGTATGAATCTTGCGGTTAGTAGCTTTTGTAACTCCTTTTCCACCACTTCGTGGTAGATGTCTGCCACCTTACGGATGCACTGCTTGAATGGTGGTATTTCCGGTTTGAGCCGAAGGTGGTGGGAGACCAAATTCGGGTCAATTCCGGGTATGTCTTCCATTGACCACGCAAAGATATCTGCGTAGTCCCTTAATAGCCTTTGTAGTTGCATCTCCTCTTCCTCTTCAAGTAAAGTTCCGATGTTGACCATCTTTGGTTCCACCTCCGTTCCGATGTTGATTTTCTTTGGTTGTCCACCGGTGAGAAGGTTTGTTTCTGAGGACGTTGAGGAGTGCTTTTATGTAATTGTCATTTAGCAAAGACGTTTTCCCTTGGAGTGGCGGAGGTGCTTGTTTCCCGAACTGAGGTGTCTTCGGATACTGAGAAGGCTCCGTCATTTACTTCTTTAGTGCTTGAATTTTGTCTTTTTCTTTCGTGTTGTTGGGTGGCAGCTCTTTCTTCGTTGAGACTGACCTCTGCTAGATTGCACAGCCTTGCGTCTTGCTGGTCACCCTTGATTTCCATTTCACCCATGGGTGTAGGGAATCGAAGGTGCTGGTGATATGTCGAAGTTGTTCCTCATAATATATGGACCCATATCCTTCTCATGATCACATTGTAGGGCGAAGGTGCCTCCACCACACAGAACCTTGTATTTGTTACTAAGGGTCCCGCACGTACCTGCAAGATGATTTCTCCTTTAGGCCTAGAGACTGCTCCATTGAAACCGTATATTGTGCAAGTGGAAGAGTCCATCTGCTCCACTGTCAAACCCATGCATAGGTAGGGTTCGTAGAATAGTACATTTAATGAGCTTCCCCCGTCAACGAGTACCTTCGTGACGTTCCATCCATGTATTGGAAGAGTGATCACAAGTGGATCATTGTGCATCTCGACCTCCTGATTGTCTTTTGTTGAGAATGTTAATGGCGTGGCCATCCATTCTTCCCCAAGTGCTAGTAGGTGGTCCGCTTAGATTGAACACTTCGTGGGCTTCTAGATTTCTCCTGTTTCGAGATAACTCGAGGATGTCTTCGAGTAGCTCCTCCATACCTCCGCTGGAGAAGGTAATCATGTTGATGTATTTTTCGTCCTGAGGTAGTTCTACCCTTTTCTTGGGGGATACCTCAGTATCAGCTGGTTGTATCTGCACGTACTCCGTGAACTTGCCTTCGTCTATGAATCTCTGGATCGTGTTCCTTAGGTGATAGCATGTATCAGTTGTATGCCCGTAGTACTGGTGATACTCGCAGTATTCCTAAGCCTCCTTTGTTTTATCTGGTTTCTTTCCCCTAGTATTAAGGTAGGGAAAGCCTGGCTTCGCTCCTTCCTTGCTTAGGATGTGGGAGAATGTGGTTTTTAGCTTTGTGTAGATATTATCTACGTACTCGTCTCTTCCTTTTCCTCTACCTTTGCCGTCTCCGTATTTTGATCTTTTGTCTCGAGAGCTGATTCTGCCCCCAGTCTCGTTTTTCCTCTTAGGTATCTCCAGAATTGGTTCCAGAGAGTTGGTTCGTTGCGGACCTGTTGTTGCCTTTGCTTGTTCCCTGGGGTTGTCCTTCTGGATTTCTTTGAGTCTGATGTAGCGGTCTTGGACAACCCTGAGATCTCCTTCGGAATCAAGGGCTCATTTGTGAAGCTCCATGAAGATGGCTGAGGTTCTGTCAAGCCCATACTTATAGCAATTAATGTTAATTTCTGGATTGACTTTCCCTAATGCTTGGAATGTTTTTTGCCACCTGTCTGTGTATTGCATCAATGTCTACCGGGGTGCGATAGCTAATGCAAATAGCCTATCTAACCCTGCCTTTGTTGACTTGTTGTACATGTATGTCTCCAAGAACACCGTAGATAATTGCTCAAAGGAGTCAATTGAGTTTGCTGGTAAATTGTCATACCATGCCAATGCGGATCCCGTCAATCTTGCCGGGAAGTACCTGCAAAGTACTACCTCATCTCTTTCCCAATGGGAAAGGACACGAATGTAGTTCCGTAGTGGGCTGCGGGATCGGATGTACCGTTATATGCTTGAAATGTAGGCACAGGGCATTTCGGAGGAATGGGTTCCCTCAAAATACGAAAATAAAACAGAGATGTTGTCGCTTCTTGTAGTACCTCTTCTAGTCTTGCGCCTGCATGGCATCTGTTTTAGTCCTTGTATCTCCTTCCGCATTTTTTCCATTGGCTCCATAACCATGCTCATGTTGTGAGCATCTCTGGAAATTGTCTCGTCGTAGTAGGACTAGGAGGGCTTGTATTTTGGATCCGTCTCATTTGGATCACGACGTGTTCTTCTGGCTCCCCCTGCTGGGTTAGCCTTTGGTGGGTTGAGATCCACCCTTCGTATTCTTGAGATAACTCCGTTTTCACGCCTCTTTAGCGGAGGGTGATTTTGGGAACCTTCGATTTGCACGTCTAGCATGTCCTTTAGGTTCTGGTTTTTCTGAGCCATCACGTGTATTGCATTCTCATGCTCCTTGTTTCGTAGTAGCAAAGCTGCTACTTGTGCTGCTATTTGCTCTTCGTTGTGGATTTCACCACCTTGAGGAGTGTTGTCGACCGGATCCTCAGAGTTAGTCATTCCTTCTTCTATGACCGGTGTGTTTGGATCTATCTGGATTGGAGTTAGGTTTCCCAACCCTCATCCTGCATGAACTAAGGTTCTGGGTAACCCTGCGTTGGCCGCAGGTGGATGCGTGATATTGGGATGCTCCGGTAATGGCATGCCGTAAAGTGGTTGATCTTCCGAAGTTTTCCACATCCCTTCAGCAGGAATAGGTGGTTTGTTAGCAATCGTCCTTCGTGCTATTTCACTTTGCCCATCCTCTGCTTCCGTTCGTTGATTTGCTTGAGACGGCTTTTGAGATCTTCCTCTTGTGACTGCTGGTCGTGAGCTTGTTGGTACATCACTTGGTTTATGCATTCCTTCGGATTTTGCTACCCTGTAATCACAGGAAAAAAAACGACAAAAATCTGCTACTTGGGTGTCTTCGCCAAAAGTGGCAATTAATGCTCTGACACAGAAGACGGCTAAGTAGCTTTTTCAGAACAAGGACTGAAATGACGTTTGGAAAGAAGGGTATTAAATGTTTATGACACCCTTGGAAGAAACAACCTTAAACGTTAAAAACCAATAAAACAGGGGTGTCAGATCATCCCAAAAAAAAAACAGGGTTATTAAATGCTTTAGAAGACCTTTCTTCCTTAAACTTTTACTGGGATTCCTCTGCAGTCTGAGGTACTCAGATATAAAGGATGCTTTGTCGGAAAAGGTTGTTTTAGTACAAAACAAATTTTTTAGCGTTTTGTGGGTGGTTTTTTGTAAAAACTTTTATAGATCTGTGAGATTGCTGGTCTTATAGGTTATGAACTCAAAGAACTTGCGAAAACAACGGACGAACCCATCACTAGAAAGTGAGATTCGTCGCTGTTGAACTCAGATCTCTTCGTTTAAAGAAGATGCATTAGTAAAATAAATGACGGAATATAAAAACTCAAGTTGGTGAGCAAAACCTTTCTAGCGCCAAACTATGACTACTCGTTTTCCCGTAGTCTACGTAATGTTAACATCTGAGAGAATCAAATACTAAGTAGTATTGATGCCTCTGTTGAACTGATAGTGCTAAGTAATAAAGTGTACTCAAGATCACAATAACAACCAAGAATGCAAAGATAATAAAAAAGCTTCTAAGTTATCATGAGACACAAGAGATTACGTGGTTCGACTTTCGTCTACGTCCACGGGGTAATGAGTGATTGCTTTGTATTAAGTTATGGTGGTTACAAAGATCTTAAATGCTTCCCAAAGTAATAGAGAGAACTCAAGTTGAGGTGAATTCTTAAGTTCTAAACATTAAAAGGGTATAATCTTAAGACTAGATCTTCTCTCCTAGATATTGAATGCCCTTAGTTTGTTGGTGAGGCTTGATATTTATAGCTCCTTATGCTCCAAGTATATATTTGCTGCCTCTGGGTCCATCGTTTACTGATATACCTTTAGTACAGATGGTACCTTCGTTCGCCGCGTGCTCTCTCCAGTCGAACTCTTTCACCTCAGCTGACCCACGCTCCTTCGGGAACTCCCCATCCTCAGTACAGATTGTACCTTCGTTCACCGCCAGCTTCTACCAATCTGGTTCCGCCACATGATCTCTCTTCACGTGCCTTGATTATGCGTGTAGATAAGAGATTTGTTCATTTAATGTTGATTAGATATGTCATCTACCTCTGTCCCTTCGACAACTGCTCTTTCATAGACTAGGCTTTTACTTCTTTCATCTTAACCGTCGAGACATCCTTTCTTGGGGCGAGATAAAGTAGATCTACGAAAGTATCCTCTCTCACTTGTATTCCTCTATGTAGAGAGGGCTACACAAATATCTTGTATGCGACCACTGAGATCGTGACACGTGCTCCGCGGAATATTGGTATTCACAAGGTTCTTCGGATATTATCTTAGCTAAGAAGTTACCAGCTATCAAGAGATTGAGAAGGGATTTGAACAAAAATGTATTTGGGTAAGATAGACATAAAATGTGAGCAAAAATTACCTCCTAATTCAATGGTTAGACCAGAAAATAGATGATGAATAATTTACCGATTCAGAAGTTATTACTCATGATAATTTGATGCTTGAAAGTGAGAAATTGGATGATATGAAAAACCAATTTCGTAGGGATAAATCTAGAATTTAATGAAATGAGGAAGGTGACAGAAATACTACTTACTATCATAGCATTTCTAAGATTAGAAGAAGAAGAAATACCTTCAACATCCTAAAAATTGATTTTTTTTTGGGAGGAGGATAAGATCCTAATTAAAAATGGTATCTTGGATTATTTTAGGTCCAGATTCAAGTTCTCTAATACTTCTAACACTTCTATTGGGATATGAATTTCAAGTGCTTTTCTTATGAGGATTCTTATCTCTAGAAAAACCTGTTCCTGAAGATGAAATGCTATCATCCCTAAAGCTACTGGGTCAGATAGGGCCCCGGTGCCTGATGGTTTTCAAGTTGGTGTTATCTTAAAATGTTGGATATTTATGAAGGATGATATCATGCGATAGTGAAATATTTAGAGAACTCAGAGAATATTTATTGGTGCTTAAAGTCCACCTATCTTGCATAAGTCCTGAATAACAAAGTGGTCGAGGAGATTAAAGACTTGAAGCCTATCGGTTTGACTAACATTATTTACAAAGGAATATCAAAATAAAATAAAATAGCAGAACGTCTCTAGGTAATGCTCCCTAAATTTATCTCTAATTAGCAATCAACTTTTATTAAAAGTAGACAAATCCTAGATAGTATTCTGGTTTCTAACGAATCTCTCGATTAAACCTAAACTTGGTTCACCTGGGATTGTGTGTAAATAGATCTACAAAAGGCATTTGATAATGTTAATAGGTCTTTCTTTATGGAAGTTCTTCAAAAAATGGGTATTGTTCGTATAGAAAAAATGGATTTATGGGTGTATTGCTAAGGTTCCCTTTTTCGTGCTTATTAATGGCTATGCACTTGGTAAGTTAACTTCGGAGAAAGGGTTATGCTAAGGTGACCCCTTATCTCTGTTTCTCTTTGTCCCGATTGTTTCTAAAGTGTTGACTATAATGTTTTGCAAAAATAAAATGATTTGTTTGTTGGGGGAGTTTTTTATCTTCTTCATCTGCTAATGCCATCAAAGTTAATCATCTCTAATTTTCTTACAAGACGTTGATCTTCCTAGATGACAATATTGAGCAAGTTAGGAATTTGAAATATATCCTTCACTGGTTTCAATGTATCTCATGTCTTAAGACTAATTTTACTAAGTGTAACATGTTTGGTTTGACAATTTTTAGGATTTTGAAGGACTGGCTGATATAATAGGTTGTTCTTGTGATAGTTTTCATGCTCAGTACCTTGGTATGCCATTAGGAGATATGCCAATTTTGCTATAAAATGAGACAAAATTGTGAAACTTTGTAAGGATATATCATCCTCATGGAAGAGAAAAACTCTCCTTAGAGCTAGTAAAATTATTCTTATTAAAAAAAATGTTCTTCAAAGTATCCCGATCTATTATTTCTCTTTGTTCATGGCTCAGACTAAAATCATAACCTATATTGAAAAGGTTATTATAATTTTTTTATGAGTTGGATTTTTTAAATCTAAAAAATATCATTAGGTAGGATGGATAAATGTTTGTAAACCTCTAAAGGTTGGTTAATTGGTTATTAGAAGTTTAAAGCATTTAAACTGCCATCTTCTCCAAAAATGGTGGCGTGGACTTGGTAATGAACCCAAAGCGCTATGGTCTAAAGTGATTAAAGAAAAGCATGCAGTGTGGTTAATTTTGGTTGGAGACAAGCCTAAGAGGAAACACGGTGTTAGCCCGTGGAGGAATATCTACTAAAATGTTGAAGAATATTTTAGCAAGCTCTGTTAATTCAACATCGTAAATGTGATATAGTTTGTCTATGGGAAGATAAATGTGCATTCAAGGTCCCTTTTCTACCGCATGCCTTGATCTTTCTAGCACCAAAATACTTCTATTCTCGCATCTCATCGTGCTAGTGACAATGGATTTAATTGGGACATGGGTCTTAATCATAGAAGACGGCTTTACGATACATATATTTTTGAACTTTCAGTTATGTTACCTTGGTTGGAATCGTTTGTTTTGGTTGTCGATCAAGAGGATCAACTAGCTTGGTTAGGAGACAAGAAAGGGATCTTTACTGTCAAGGCGGCGTACGTTAATCTTTCTCAAGGTACTAACACTACTATTTATTTTCCGAAATCTAAACTATGGTCTAGGGCCTGGCCACCCTAAGTAATCTTCATCATAGACGTAGTGCTCTAAACTCTCCCAATTTATATTATCTTTGTGGCATTGGTGAAGAAATTGAAGATCGTTTACTCTTTCAATGTCCCTTAGCCTTGTGTGTTTGAAACAACTTCATTAGTCTGGCTGGTGGAGGATGTCATCATGGGATGGAAAAACTCTCCTCTCTTCACTCAAAGTCTTTGCTATGGAAAAGACTCTCTGCAGGCACTCCATGGGGTTTATGGAAAACTCGGAATGCTATTATGTTCGATACAAAAACTTTCAAGCTGAATGATTTTATTAGAAACATAAAACTTACTGCTTTCACTCAGTCTAAGAGTCCAGCTTGTTTTAAGGATATTAATACCTCTAATGTAATTATGTGGTGGACACATTACTTTTTAAACCCATAACTAAGTTTTTCTTTCCCTTTAGGATTTGTTGCTGGGATTTTCTCTTTCCTCCGTTGGGTTTCGGTTTGTTTTCCTAACCTTATTGGCTAGTTGGTTATGTATTTTTTCATCCCTTCAATTTTATTCGTTGAGCCCAGAAAGAAAGGCAGTGACTAAATGTAACCCTCATTTGGGTTAAATACAACCAAGATTCCAGTATTAGCATTTTTATTTTCTAAATTTTAAAATAGCTAAATACAATCCAAAATATCAAGTCAAAACTTTAATTTAAATATTATCATAAATAACCGAAAGATTTTATTTAGGTAGTATCGATTTTATATTCTTCATCCCTAAATCCGCTCCCTACATCAATTAGCATTCAATCCCTAACCATAACAATTGAGTATTTTTATGAAGATCCAACTTTAGGAAATCTAAATGATATTGGAGTTGAGCAACGTTGTTAGTAAATGAAGAGTAAGAACTACATCATCTTTTCATAATTATTTGAAACAAACAATACAAAATAAAGATCCTAATTTAATTTCGAGATCTATTTAATTATTATTGTTTTGAAAAAAAAAATCTGTTTACAGTTTGAATCAAGGTGTAGGATCCGTTGACATGATTATAATGACATAATCTTGACATATTATCGCCAATTTCTCTACCAAACCCAACGGGCAATGAATTCGAGGCTAATTTTTTGATGACATGTTCTTCTTATAAGTCTCAACTATAACACCCCGAGTTCCGGACCAGGGTCAAACCCGTATGGAGATCCGAACTCGAAGCGTTACGGGTCGGAAAGAGACTTATTCAAATAACTCTTCTAATTTACTTATTACAACAAACGTAATTTAACCTTTCTAACATGAGTATAAACATATAAATTCGTTAATCATCTTTAACAACATTTTCAACGAACATATTATTTCAAATTACATTTTAAATATTTACAAAAAAATAATTTACAAAAATTATTTTTTTAAACATTTCTAATAATATTCTTAACAAACAATTACACGTCAATCAATTACAAGATATATGCACACAATCAACAAATTAAATAATTTCTTAGTTTCCACTTCCACATTCCGTAATATCTGCAAGAAATGTCAATTGGGGTGAGATGACAGCTCAATAGAATGCATTCCCTTTCTCGAAACATGTGAAACATATGAATCAATCAAAGAAAAACATACAACAAGAGAATACAAAACAACTTCAATGGTTTACTTAGATATCCATTAAACAAACTCATTCCTTTATCTTTATGCACGAGTTTCCTCAGTTCATGCCCTGCCAATCCGCTTATCGAGGTCATTCCGATAAGTTGCACGAGTATCCTCGGTTCGTGCCCCGCCAATCTTCTTATCGGCGTCATTCCGACAAGTTGCACGAGTATCCTCGGTTCGTGCCCCGCCATAAAAAAAACATACCGATTCATGTTTAAAACCACAATACTAGCAAACATGACAAACAACATATATTTCTTTGAAGCATTTAAGCAAACACAATAACTGCAGAATTGTATATTACAGGTTTCACAATGATTCCTCGATCCGATCGTCTTCAAATTTCAGGTTAACATTTATAACATATTTATACATGACATATCCAAAATTTACAGAAAACCAACTGTTCAAATGTAAGTTATTGATTTTATACGATCATTTTAAAATCTGGGCAGATTACATCTTTTTACAAAACTATTCACATTAAATTCATTATAATTCGAAATTCAGCAAACTCAACACAAAATTAAAGATAAGATATAAATCTACAACTTTTATTAAGACCTCAAATCATTTTGATATCATCAATATTGCCGAATCACAGCCAAGAACAGACAAAGAGAAAATGCACAGAAATTTCAGAAATCAACATCAAATATCCTCAAAATTTAACTATAGATACCTAAGCATGTTATCTATCAATATTAAAAAACCGATCATCAGTTAGCTTCATATGTTTAAATAAATAAATTATTGAGACCTAATTATACAAATTCAAAATCAAGTATAACAAAAACATAAAGAGAAAGGGGATCTAGCATTCTACCCTTTATTGTTTATAACCTCCTCTTGATTCTCCTTATACTTCTTTTCTAAAAACTCTAACTCCATCTCCTTCTCTTTCTCCCTACCTTTTATTTGCTAACATCTAAAACTTTATTCTCTAATACATTTATCCTTATTTATAATAAACCTTATAATAATATTATTATTATTACTAAATCTCAAATTTATTATTTTACTTATTATTTCATTAAATCTTTAATTGTCTCTTCATTTTCCTTAAATTTATTTTCATTTTATTTATTTATTAAAACTGTAATTAGATAACTATTTCCACCCTAACCTTTTACTAAGTGACAGAAAAAGTTCAAGCAACCATATCGGCTAAGGAAAAATAAACTACTCATCAACAACCCAAATCACATGGTTAGCTAATTCACGTAAAATCCGACCCGACAAGACAAATAAAAATTGTGGGTATTACATTCTACCACCCTTAAATGAAATTTCGTCCCGAAATTTAGAAAATACGTATAACCTAAAAATTCACATAATTTAAGTAATAAAATAACAACACGACAATTCAAATCATGCGCACAATTAAAATTTAATGAATTTCGCAAAAGCAAGAATTACAACTAAAAAGATGAAACAAGCAATAGAATAATCAAATCAGACAAGCATGCATAGTTACACACGAAATGATTTATTTATGGTCCCATACAAGATCTAAAGCCTAGAGCTCTGATACCAACTTGTAACACCCAGAGTTCCGGACCAGGGTCAAACCCGTATGGAGATCCGAACTCGAAGGGTTACGGGTCGGAAAGAGACTTATTCAAATAACTCTTCTAATTTACTTATTACAACAAACGTAATTTAATCTTTCTAACATGAATTTAAACATATAAATTCTCTAATCATCTTTAACAACATTTTCAACGAACGTATTATTTCAAATTAAATTTTAAACATTTACAAGAAAATAATTTACAAAAATTATTTTTTAAACATTTCTAATAATATTATTAACAAACAATTACACGTCAATTAATTACAAGATGTATGCACACAATCAACAAAATAACTAATTTCTTAGTTTCCACTTCCACATTCCGTAATATCTGCAAGAAATGTCAATTGGGGTGAGATGACAGCTCAATAGAATGCATTCCCTTTCTCGAAACATGTGAAACATATGAATCAATCAAAGAAAAACATACAACAAGAGAATACAACACAACTTCAATGGTTTACTTAGATATCCATTAAACAAACTCATTCCTTTATCTTTATGCACGAGTTTCCTCAGTTCGTGCCCTGCCAATCCGCTTATCGGGGTCATTCCGATAAGTTGCACGAGTATCCTCGGTTTGTGCCCCGCCATAAAAAAAAACATACCGATTCATGTTTAAAACCACAATACTAGCAAACATGACAAACAACATATATTTCTTTGAAGCATTTAAGCAAATACAATAACTGCAGAATTGTATATTACAGGTTTCACAATGATTCCTCGATCCGATCATCTTCAAATTTTAGGTTAACATTTATAACATATTTATACATGACATATCCAAAATTTACAGAAAACCAACTGTTCAAATGTAAGTTATTGATTTTATACGATCATTTTAAAATCTGGGCAGATTACATCTTTTTACAAAACTATTCACATTAAATTCATAATAATTCGAAATTCAGCAAACTCAACGCATAATTAAAGATAAGATATAAATTTACAACTTTTATTAAGACCTCAAATCATTTTGATATCATCAAGATTGCCGAAACACAGCCAAGAACAGACAAAGAGAAAATGCACAGAAATTTCAGAAATCAACATCAAATATCCTCAAAATTTAACTATAGATACCTAAGCATGTTATCTATCAATATTAAAAGACCGATCATCAGTTAGCTTCATATGTTTAAATAAATAAATTATTGATATCTAATTATACAAATTCAAAATCAAGTATAACAAAAACATAAAGAGAAAGGGGATCTAACATTTTACCCTTTGTTGTTTATAACCTCCTCTTGATTCTCCTTATACTTCTTTTCTAAAAACTCTAACTCCATCTCCTTCTCTTTATCCCTACCTTTTATTTGCTAACATCTAAAAATTTATTCTCTAATACATTTATCCTTATTTATAATAAACCTTATAATAATATTATTATGAATACTAAATCTCAAATTTATTGTTTTACTTATTATTTGTTTAAATCTTTAATTGTCTCTTAATTTTCCTTAAATTTATTTTCTTTTTATTTATTTATCAAAACTGTAATTAGATAACTATTTCCACCCCAACCTTTTACTAAGTGACATGAAAAGTTCAAGCAACCATATAGGCTAAGGAAAAAGAAACTACTCATCAACAACCCAAATCACATGGTTAGCTAATTCATGTAAAATCCCACCCGAGAAGACAAATAAAAATTGTGGGTATTACATTCTACCACCCTTAAATGAAATTTCGTCCCGAAATTTAGAAAATACGTATAACCTAAAAATTCACATAATTTAAGTAATAAAATAACAACAGGACAATTCAAATCATGCGCACAATTAAAATTTAATGAATTTCGCAAAAGCAAGAATTACAACTAAAAAGATGAAACAAGCAATAGAATAATCAAATCAGACAAGCATGCATAGTTACACACGAAATGATTTATTTATGGTCTCATTCAAGATCTAAAGCCTAGAGCTCTGATACCAACTTGTAACACCCCGAGTTCCGGACCAGGGTTAAACCCGTATGGATATCCGAACTCGAAGTGTTACGGGTCGGAAAGAGACTTATTCAAATAACTCTTCTAATTTACTTATTACAACAAACGTAATTTAACCTTTCTAACATGAGTTTAAACATATAAATTCGCTAATCATCTTTAACAACATTATCAACGAACATATTATTTCAAATTACATTTTAAACATTTACAAAAAAGTAATTTACAAAAATTATTTTTTTAAACATTTCTAATAATATTCTTAACAAACAATTACACGTCAATCAATTACAAGATATATGCACACAATCAACAAAATAACTAATTTCTTAGTTTCCACTTCCACACTCCGTAATATCTGCAAAAAATGTCAATTGGGGTGAGATGACAGCTCAATAGAATGCATTCCCTTTCTCGAAACATGTGAAACATATGAATCAATCAAAGAAAAACATACAACAAGAGAATACAACACAACTTCAATGGTTTACTTAGATATCCATTAAACAAACTCATTCCTTTATCTTTATGCACGAGTTTCCTCAGTTCGTGCCCTGCCAATCCGCTTATTGGGATCATTCCGATAAGTTGCACGAGTATCCTCGGTTCGTGCCCCGCCAATCCGCTTATCGAGGTCATTCCGACAAGTTGCACGAGTATCCTTGGTTCGTGCCCCGCCATAAAAAAAACATACCGATTCATGTTTAAAACCACAATACTAGCAAACATGACAAACAACATATATTTCTTTGAAGCATTTAAGCAAACACAATAACTGCAGAATTGTATATTACAGGTTTCACAATGATTCCTCTATCCGATCGTCTTCAAATTTTAGGTTAACATTTATAACATATTTATACATGACATAACCAAAATTTACAGAAAACCAACGGTTCAAATGTAAGTTATTGATTTTATACGATCATTCTAAATTTGGGCAGATTACATCATTTTACAAAACTATTCACATTAAATTCATAATAATTCGAAATTCAGCAAACTCAACACACAATTAAAGATAAGATATAAATATACAACTTTTATTAAGACCTCAAATCATTTTGATATCATCAAGATTGCCGAAACACAGCCAAGAACAGACAAAGAGAAAATGCACAGAAATTTCAGAAATCAACATCAAATATCCTCAAAATTTAACTATAGATACCTAAGCATGTTATCTATCAATATTAAAAGACCGATCATCAATTAGCTTCATATGTTTAAATAAATAAATTACTGAGACCTAATTATACAAATTCAAAATCAAGTATAACAAAAACATAAAGAGAAAGGGGATCTAGCATTCTACCTTTTGTTGTTTATAACCTCCTCTTGATTCTCCTTATACTTCTTTTCTAAAAACTCTAACTCTATCTCCTTCTCTTTCTCCCTACCTTTTATTTGCTAACATCTAAAATTTTATTCTCTAATACATTTCTCCTTATTTATAATAAACCTTATAATAATATTATTATGAATACTAAATCTCAAATTTATTATTTTACTTATTATTTCTTTAAATCTTTAATTGTCTCTTCATTTTCCTTAAATTTATTTTCTTTTTATTTATTTATCAAAACTGTAATTAGATAACTATTTCCACCCTAACCTTTTACTAAGTGACATGAAAAGTTCAAGCAACCATATAGGCTAAGGAAAAAGAAACTACTCATCAACAACCCAAATCACATGGTTAGCTAATTCATGTAAAATCCGACCCGTGAAGACAAATAAAAATTGTGGGTATTACATCTACGCTCCCACCAAAAATGAGATCATTCCGAGATGTATAAGACCACCATCTACCATTTTGAATATCACCGTTGAAGATTAACGGTTGAAATTAAAATATGTGGATGGTGATGTTTCGTATTTCGAAATTCTCTCATTTTTGGTAGGAATGTAGAGTTTTATACGAGGAGCATGTCGACGGAATATTAGTTTTAAATTCATTGCCGGTTGGGTTTGGTAGAAAAAATGATAATCATGTCAATGGATTATGTCATTATAACCATGTCAACGAATCTTTCCCCTTCAATCATATGGAGGCAAGAAGCAAGATTAGATAGCTTTCCCGGTATGGCGGCGGTATTGGTTAGTAAAGGACCATACCAGTACTAAAATGACAGTAGGGTGACTAGGGTCCGACCATTATTTAGTTGCTTGTGAAGGATGAAAACTATACTTAAATCCATATAGAAGATGATGTTTAATTTCTCTTGGAATAATAGTCGACTATGACGTGGGTTGTATATAAGAAAATTATAAAAAGTAATGAGGTGCATTTAACAAATAACGTGAATTATGTGGTTGCATTTAGTTAGGGTAGTATTTAACTCAAATGAAAGTTGTATGTAATCATTGTCCTAAGAAAAGATAATTAATAGGGAGAAAGCCACATTTTAGAGGGAAATCTGACTTCAGTCTAGATTATTTGACTTTTAGTCAATATTGGGTGGATTTAAAATAAGCTTTCCCCTATAAATTTTCTTTTTACTTTAGAGTCTAATTTCAAAGATATAAGCCAATATATCAGCCGAAAAGACGTTTACAGTTGCCCACTCTTTCACGAGTAGAGAGAAAATTGAAAACTACATATGGGCTTTGCAATGTGTAAAGCGTTGTATCGGAAAAATGAGGTTCCATCAGTAGTTATGACCGATGCAGGTAGTGGCTTGACTAGTGCAATATGTGTTTACAATGGCATCACATCTCTTGTGTACATGGAACATCGGGAACAATGTATGTTCTAAATGTGCAAAGCATTTTAGAATTACTAGGGATATCAGTAATAAAGAAAATGGTGAAATGAAAGATACTATAGAAACAAACGAAGCCAAAGAAAATGATGATAACAAGAATTAAAAAAAGCCGAGAAGGAGGAAAACGTGAAGTTGTTTGATATGTTTATGGATGACTGGAAGTCCCTTTATTGGTCACTGACTGTTTGATGAGCACTACGAACGGGATAAAAAGTTTTATGGTGTATGGTCTCATAAATACAACATTTCAGTGAATTATGTGATCACGACTTGGTTGGATGAGTCAAAACAGAAATTTGTTTGAACATGAACAGATAAGATTAAACACTATTACAGAGGCCTGTGAATACTAAAGCACTATAACAGAGGCCGTGAATATTACTGTTTTAGGAGTAATTTGTGATGCTGTAGTTGTCAAGGGGACGGTTCGGGACAATACAATTATACAAAACTCTATTGCAGACCGGTTGCGAACCGGTGACAATATCTCACGTACATAAGCTTAATACTATGAGTTTACTCTGTAGCGGAACAAAATGTGTAGTCGAACCATTAAAACAATCCCCTTAAAGAAAATTCTCATGCCATCCGCAAGTTTCAAGGATAATATGGGTATCTAACCTGCAAAAATATTTTTTGATAATGGGAAAGTTTATTACCAAATTCACCCAATATTGACTAGAAGTCAAAAATTTTAGACGGAATCACCTTTCCCTCTAGTAAAAATAGCGGAAAATGGGTCATTTATCCAAATATTTTTAAATCACGGGATCAAATGGACGAGTAAAAAATAGTTTGGGTGAAATGGCAAAAAAAAAAATAGCAAGGATGAAACTGGATTCATCCTAGCTTAAATTTAAAAAATAACAAGGATGAAACTGGATACATCCTGTGTAAATTAAAAATAAGAAAAAATATTTGAAAATGTGCACGATGAAACTGGTTACATCATACCTATTTTTACATTTTTGTCCATTTAAACAGTATCAAATTCTAACTGTCCATTTCACCCAGGAATTGTTGATTTTAATCTTTTTAACCAATTTTGTGTAAAAGATAACTTTCCTATTAATTATCAAAGAAAAAACAAAAAAAAAACGAATGGTGAGAAAACTTTGGTCGTACTTAAATTTCTCTACTACTATATGCCTGCACACGCTATGCACGTCATTCACCTTTGGTCCCTTCCCTTGTGCTTGGTCCCTCTCACATGTGACTCGGTCTCTCTAGTTTTTTACTTTCTACTGATTTTTCTATACTTTTACCGTTTAATCCTGATCATCTAGTTTGACTCATTTTAATAAAGTTATAGGAGTATTATAATAAAACTGAGGGCAAATCTAGATTTCCAAGCTTCATTTACTTCAGATGAACGGTATCCAAGGAATGTTGGCTTTCCACATTTAGGACGATACTTACTTACTTGGGTTGACTGAACAAATCTTTTGTACGTAAATCTTTTGAGCTAATTAACCCGGCCAAAGCTTCTTGGAATTAGCGATTAATAAAGAGAATGTTTATTATTCAAGCTTGTTGTTTATTATAAAATACTTATACATATGGAACTTTTATTTTCTTGATACAAATATACTTCCCAAGTAAGATGGCGAAGTCGTTTGGTGAACCGGTGATGACTGATGACTGCTAATATCATATGCATATGCATATGAAGAGCATGTAGTGGCCAGTTAATTAGCTATACTGCCTGCTTTCTGCTGTGCGATATGTCCGCAAACCCCTCGAGCCAAACTGACCCATGTACCAGAGAGTTGTTAAGATGAGCAGTAACACCAGTAGCGACTTCATCACTGATTTCATATTTTGTAACTGTTTTGATGACACATAGATTGCTTTCCTTCACAAGAATTTCGAAGCTTAGCATGCAGGATGTAAACCCCATTTCCAAGTACCCTCCTTCAATCATTTGTATCTCCTTAAGACGCTTCTTGTTGTCGATAGTGACAAATTTCTCCTTGTACATCCGTGGAACATGTCCTGATCCATGCAGAAGTATGGTTTTGATTAGCACTCGATCTTTATAAGATTGTTTAATGTATTTATAAAGGTAACTCCAAAGTGAAAATTTACTTACCAGGAAGGAACACAACACGCAGTATACTACCGACGTTACGACCATCACCTTCCACGACATCTTTGCTTTCCAGAATACCTGAAAGTATTTGCACAACTAACTTACAGAAAGTAGGAGAGCTATATATTGCCCAAACCTCATCTGCGGAGGCATCAACCTCGATCTCATTTACAAACTCATACCTCATTTTCCTTAATCTATATATTTCCTAGAAACTGACCTTATTTTTTAGTAGTGAAGAATGAGAAAACTGGTGCGACTTTAGGCTACATTTATAGAACAGATCTGCAGAAGAAGAACATTGCAGCACTCCACCGATGCCCGCCTTTGCGATGTTCAAGCTAAGACCCTACCATGCACAGTAATGCATTAGGCGTGTTGCGACTTGTGTTCAATGTGCGTTTTGTCAAAGTGATCTTATCAATTATTATTTCACCATTGCGTACGTACACTACTAAGTCTTTACAGCAGCCAGATATTTAGTCCCTTATCATTTTAGTAAAGATATAGAATTGTCATCAGTTGTGTAATTCTCTTAGGTTTTCGGCCACTTGAAATGCCACACCATCCGGTAGAACGTAGAATATTATACTATACGTATAGAAGATCATACGGTTTAATCGAGTACAACTTTGATTGGTACACCGTACACCCATCAAAAACAAGAAGATTGGTATAAGTACTGTACAGCTTGCATATCCTCTGAGGCCCCTTCCTATGGGTGTGGCAAACATGAATGTTTGCCATTTAAGCATCCACTATGGAGCTGGTTAATTGGCAAATTTGCCACTTAGCCAGGCCAGGTTAAATTTCAACCGAGCGGTGTAATTATTAATTGTTTAGTCGTTTTTTTTTTCTTCTATCCTACTTTTTAATTATTATAACAGATTTCAGAGGATCCCATAAAATATTATATAATCCCTAAAATTTAAAGACCCCATCAAATATAAATAACTAATTTTTTATTGACTAGGGACCCACAAAACACAATATAATATCCTACTTTAATAAAATTTGTCAGTTTTATCATAGTGGGGAAACTAGTTTGCCATGCCACATACAACTTTTATACCCCTTCCCATAAGAACCGGCCTGAGATACTTAACTCTTGTTATCTAAATCTTTTAGCACAACTGGCCCCTTCTACAACAAACTTGTACACGTAGAAGTCTTGTAAAGAGGATTGTATACGTTGGAGTCTGAATAGAAACATTTCAGTCCTGGGTCAAGCAAAAAAACAGTTTTGACATTCACAGCAAATGACTCCAGTAGAAATACAAAATGTCAATTTTACCTTACATATATGCATCCACAAGGTATGAAAATTACTCACAATCCAAAATTAAGTAAGGTCTGAAGACACCACCTCCAAAATCAAGTGCGGTCCGAAAACCCACATGCATGTGTTCGTGTAGGCTCTGTCTTTTGGTCACGTTAGAGCCAAAATGAATAATTTTTTTTGGGAACCAGCACGTTTTTTTTGTTTTTTTGTTTTTCTTTTTTGGTAGGAAGGGAACCAGCACGTTTTATTTTCAATTTTTTGTTTATTATTTACGTTATGAAGTTTATATATTGGGTTTGGTTCGGCTAGGTTTTCTATTTTTCAAACCTAGCTTTAATATATAATCATAGTATAAAAAAGACCAATCGAACCTAATAGTCCTATATGGGCTATCAGCCAAATTTTGTGGAAATGAACCTCGCTCTTGCGATTGCAGCATCATAGCCCTATATGGGCTATCAGCTACCAACAATCTCAATCAATAGTATAAAAAGTGTTGTCTTTATCTTATGATGATAAGGCAAAGAACGGATGAGATTGGACGATTAAATCAAAAAGCGGATGAGATTAACTGTGGCTTATATTTATATATGATAAGCCAATAGGATGGATGGAATTAGTCGGATGTCTTCGGACGGCTTAGATTATGCTTTGGACCTTCCTTTATAACTTAACCCAACCGTTTTATAATGTAAGATTTCCAAGTTAACCCATCGATATTTTGAGTTTCCTTATTTAACTGGTTTATATCACTTTCTCTGTTCATCATCATTACTACGTAGAAAAGAAGGTGGCAACAACAAGTGTTTCTTCATCAACATAACAAAAAAGATCTCGCACTTTCCTAACCAAACTATTTTTTAATGTGAATCGGATTCCTAAGTTAATTCATGTATTATTGTTTCCTAATGTGCATCAGATTCCTAAATTAACCCAACGCCAAAAAATATTTACAAACAACACGTTCCTCTTTTTCAAATCAACAATTTTGGTCTTTGAACAGTATCAAATTCTATGTCATAAAGCCAATTAAAGATATATTTGATATATCATCATTGTTCATGAACATAACCACGCTTCAATTTTATAGAAGCTACAACACGGTCACAATGTACAACCCATGAGATGAGAGGGTGAAAGAATTGAGAAGACTGAAGTACACAGGAAATTTATTGGATGATCCAGAATACCCGGTACTAGTTATCTTATAGTCCACTGGGGAAAACCAATTATCCGGAGGTCCAAAAAAGTTAAATTTACTTCTCTGCCCATCAATATTCACGTGTGACAAACTTAAAGTTAAACCTTCTCCGTTTTCTTTTCAGTTGCCGAAACATATAAATTGAAATTGAAAATCAAAACCACCGAAATAGATTTAGGGCATCGAAATGTAGGGTTAACTTCGAATAAAAAACCAAATCATCAACAAAAATGGTTAACACAAAAACTATTAAAAAAATAGTAAAACAAGTAATTGAAGAACGAAGTATACCTTCATCAATAGCAAACAAGAAGAAGATTGCTCCTTCAACAATATCAAACAGGCAGACAGTCGATGTTACTCCTCTACGAATAACAAAGGGGAAGAAAGCAAAAACCCCTAAAAAAAGGTACGACTTGTAATTTTACTTCTTTGATATGAAGCTATGACTGTTGAATTAGAAAATATTCATTTTTCTGGTTCCACTACAGGGGTTTCTAGTTTGATTTAATCGATTTTTTCTGACATTTTAGGTCATGTAGATGCAACAATCATGGCATGGACTCCCATCTTACAAGGAATTCTGACAATTTAAAATTCTTCTCGAGTTTATCTATGAACTCCCATCTCACCAGTATATAGATGATAGCATAACGATTTGCTATAACCTTCCACCTCAAGTAATCATCCCGCATCAGCATATTTAGAATTTGAATCACCACGGGCTTTACTTGAAATCTTGCAGACTTGTTTGTAATAGCTACCTCTCCAAGCTGGAGCATACTGACTTCAGTGATGTGACATTTAGTTGAAATAGAAGTTGAATTTCTAGTACGTGGCGAGCATTTCTGTAAGTTACAGATCACCACCTACCACAACTGGCTGTGAAGAAATCTAATACTACAAGCAACCCTTGTATTATAGAACTCTCTTTTTATAAGTTGCAAAGCCTGAAGCAAGGTATGTCACTCTCCAACTTTCATCACCAACACAACATGAACCTAAATTGAATAGGATTACCTACAACTGGATCTTTAATATTCGGTCCTGCTCGTTCCATTCACTATAGACATCAACCTGCCAAGAAGCTATACCGAAGATTTCACAACCAATAACCCGTATAAGCGTATTTGTGCTTCCCATAATTCTTTCGCAAAACTCCACACCTCTATGATGCCTCTTATCTGGTAACCACAAAGAAAACACTCGATTATCACAAGGAAGGTGCTTCCGAGCAATAACCAAGGTGAAAAAACTGACCACAACCAGTAGATTCCTATTCTTCTCGATTTCCACCTCCCATAAAATAACCTTTGTCCTTCTATTAGCCTCTTTCGGTTGGCGCACCAGACTCCACGGCTGACAGCAACACATAGGACCAAGTCTATCATATGCAAGTTCGTAGAAATCAATCAAACCCGAATCCCAAGTTAGTTGTACAATCTTGTCTTTCACACCGTTGGCCATAACACTAAATGAAAGAACCCAAATAATTATCTTCGAAAGTATCTGTGTTATATCATCCGTTTGTTTGAATACACACAGATCTTCAAGTATTCACCATATTGAATAGTCATATAATCAAATGGACCATATCTCAGCTGAGAAACTAGTGAACCTTTATCACTACTGAAGCTGCGTCTTCCTGTATGATGCATTTTATTAAAAAGTTCACGTGCCTTCTCAATAGTAGACATCTCTGCTATTCTGGTAATGCATATGATACAATATTGATTTCCTCTTTGAGGTATCTGTACAAATACTATAGTTGTTCCAACGACACCACAACTAGTAATAACCATAGTACTTTCCCGGTGAAAATTCGCTCCTGTGTAATTATAAAGATTCTGAAATATGATCGAATATGAAGCATCCAAATCTTTCAAATGAGAATTCCACAATGCGGGTTCACCCTTTTTACCTCGAGCAAACACAAAATATGACCGCCACCATGACTCGTGATACTATATCTGTATGACAATTCCGCAAACAGATTCCTGTCATAAAAATTATCACATTCTTCAACCAATACAAACGTAATTGAATTTATAAGCCTTGAATCTAATTGGTACCCATGTTGAAGAATAAGCTCATAAAAAGAATCCCCATTGTATTCATCCTTCAAAATTTTCCACAAAATAAAAAACACACAAGAAGAAAGGGTATCTAGAAATGATTTTGAACTACACTTAACATAACAGGAATACCTTCGAATCACTTCCAACAAACTAAAAATAAGTATACCAAAACTGAGATGAGAATTACTTGTAGTGTGATACGAATACCTATTGATAGCTTCAAACAACTTCCCTCGATCAAATAGCGTTCTAGCGAGAACCGGGCTATCGCAGAAATATTTTCCACTTCTCGCAGACGTATAACATAATCCACCAACCTTCACACTTATGCAGTTTAGTAGATTCTGACTTGAATTTGAAGTTGATGTAACAAAACATTCCTGAACCTCTTCCATATGAACTGTAAAACTGATATTTCCAACCAGCGATTGATCAAATATGTTTTGTGCAACCCAATATTTAGTTTCCCTAGCCAGCATAAATTCAGTCCAGAGAAAAATACTTTGCGGTAACATTGTATCCAACAATATTCTAGTATCACCACAGTAACCTTCCAAAATTAACCAATTAAGAACAATTACATAAAAAAATGCATACAAATAGAGTCTATCATTATTTCTAACACCATAATTAGCTAGCAGACGAACAATTGAATCACTAGAAAACCCATCTGATTGATACCCACTGTCATAAGCAAGCTTTAGAACAATTTCCCTATACAATCTATCCAAAAATTGAAAACCCACGCAATAAGGAAACCCCAATATAGGATCAAACTTCAATTTGTCTTTTCCAAGATCAAATAAGATTCGATCAAAATCAAGACAACAATCTAAACATTCTACACTAGACAGTTTCTTCAAAACATTCAACTCCCGCGAATTCTCAATTCTATTATTATTCTGACTGAATGTATTGAAATTATTTACCTCATGAGATGCAACTCTATTACTTTGAAAACCCACCACAAAATTAGCTTCAGGATTGAAGGGTTTACCTTCTTGGTAATGCAGAAACATCAAATTCTCCTTATGGCCGTCACTAGAAGAAGGAATGAATTCGAATTTGTGAGACGCGGGTTTAGCTCCAACTGCAGAAGAGAAGTGAGTTTTAGATGTAGCTTGGAAATTATCTTCATCTGGTACTGGGGAAATTGGAGATTTTTGAGTGAACTCACCCGTTGATCTTGAAAAAAGGGAATTTACTTCCAACTTATCATCAATTTGTTCCTCAAATAAAAACGAAGTAATATTCAACTCGAAATCGAGAGATTCCTCTTCGACACCCATGGAAATGGATTTGATCATTCGAAATTCAACATCACAGAGAACCTGATTAGTGGAAGATTGAGAATCAGAACTACAATTTAGGTCGCTGACTTGATTTGTATATGTGAAATCTTCTTCTTATTCCAACGAGGTTGATGATTTTTGGCTGGAATCGGTGACCAACTCCGAGTTAATTGAGTCTCCTGCCAGTTCTTCGCTGTGAATTATATCCTCCATCTTCGTTTTTTCTTCACTCTCAGCAGCTTCGACTGAAGTTTCCTTCGATGTCGGTACCTGGTTTGGTTTTCTAGTGTGAAGAATTGACTCTATCTTCCTCTCTGCCTGATTGATGAGATCCAACAAATTCAGGAGATTCTGGTTCCGATTTAGTGAACTATCTCCCAGTTGAATTAAGTAATCCAATCGAAGATTAATTACTTCACTCCTTGCACTCATTATAGCCCCCAAATCATCCATGATCAATCCAAGGAAAGACCGTCTCTGATACCACTTGTAGTGATCTACACTAAAAATGGATAATAAGGCCTAATTCTACGGGATCTACACTGCAGAGATTAGAGATAAAACCTCAAATGAGGGAAGAACAAACACTCAAAAAATTATATTTGATAATGAAAGAAAATACAGACTCTCTGCTATATAGGGTAATAGATGGCACATGTGACCGACACATACTAACATTACAAACTATACCCAGGGTGCCCTTATACATGGGTGCCCTATAGACATGGGACATGACATGGGACTCAAAAGATTGTCATTTTCCTCATCAGTGATACATCTATCAATACAATTTAAAAAATTCTCATTAAGAATAGGATTGGTGGTGGTAGATATAGTCTTGAAATGAGAAACAAGAAGGTCTTCAAGAGTCTCTTTATCCTCAGACCAAATGCCATTAGAAAGTTTTAGAGAGCTGATATGATTAAAATTCCTTCTCTTATTAACATTTTGTGTGGTAATAAGAGGTATTTCAATCATAACTTTTAATGAAATCAACTCTGGATTTTTGAGCATACAAGGATTCCTGAGCTTTTTGGGCCAGCTCAAGATTCTGTTCTACTTCCTTAATGGCCTCATTATTCTTAATAGAGTAAGGATTACTATTCAGATTCTTGAGTTTATCAGTTAAGGTGTTGACTTTATGATCAATATTGCCAAAATGGGAAATATTCCATTTCTTTAACTCATATTTAACATTTCTAAGGAAATTTACCATTTTGAAAGCATGTGACCCTCTTAGTTTTGTTTTGTAAGCATCTTTGATCACTTGTTGACATGTTGGATCCTTAAACCAACATTTAAAATACCTATATGGATTTTTACCTTGTTTCTCACTGCAGTTAGTGACCAAAAGCATTGGTAAATGGTCATAACCTATTGCATCAATATGAAACAATTTGGAGTTGTTATAGTGATGCAGCCGATGACCATTCACCATAGCCCTATCCGGTATAGCTTTGACATTATAAATCCCAGTTTGTCTATTGGACAAAGTAAACTGTGAGCCTATATAACCTAAGTCATTAAGATCAGATCTATAAATGACTTGAATTGTATAATAGGGAACTTAGAAATAGTTGGTCTAGTATTGGAAGATATCTCATGCGAAAACATGGTTATGTTCAGGTAGTAGTGGTACCAATACTATTAATGTAGTTCGATTGATCTACTATCTCATTATGGTAAGTAGAACCATAGAAGAAAGTAGAAAGAAACTCATATTAACTGGGGTCAGAAGAAATAATTGCATTGACTAACTTATCAGTGGAATGAACAATATTTAAAGTGAAGCCACTCTTCCACAAAAGAGCAAGACCACCTGAGAGATCCAATAAAAGACATATCCAATTGTTGGGATAGTTGAATCTGTTTAAGTATTGTCTCATTTTAGTGGAGTCATTTTTGGTTTCACATAAAAAGATAACATCAGGATTCTGGTTTCTAATTTGATTTCATAAACTATTTTTGGTCTCAGGGTTGCCGAAGCCCTGGCAATTCCACGAAAAAATTCTCATAATTGAGATTAAATAACAAAGGCCAGAAAAGGTATGGAATCTAGGGTGGCCAGGAAAGTTAAGTCTACTGAGGTAGAAACTACAGTAATAAGGATAGACAACAACAATAGTTTGAAAGAGCAGAGACATAAAGTAGAAATTGAAACTGATTGTAACCCTATTAAAAGGAAAAATGATGTTCACAAGTATCATATTATAATGGTAATGGTTCTGCAAACTATTGGGAGTGATAAAAAGATTCTTAAACACAAAGATTCTAATTGTAAGAACTAATTGGTTGATATAACAAAAAGCAATCTCAATTATTGAAAAAATATAAATTAGGGTTTCGATAAAAAAAACCTGGAGAAAATTTGCAGTATTTCCATAGTGATTCCGAGCAAACGTTCCATTGGGTACAAATCATGTGATATCAAATGCCATTGAGTGTTTATCATCTTCTTGATTGTGTTGGTATTTCATCCTTCTCACATCAGGGAGATCACCAAAATTGTTTGATTCATCAGCTCCGTTTGTAACTGTTTGGAAAGTAAGGTTGTTGTGAGTGTTGGAAGGATCGAGATTGAAGGGTACGGAGTTGTTAATTGAATCTTCATCTCTGGTTCTCTTGTTCTTTCTCACTTCAGTGTCTTCCAATTCTCGATCTAAATTCTCTGTCTCTTGTGGATGAGGAACGACATTATATGGTATAGGGTTATTAGTTACACCCATGGATGTTTCCACCTCATTTTCCATCATATCGGCACCTGAACTAGTTATATAGGCATCCAGAAATTTCCTTCCTTCCTCTGTTATACTCCAAGAAGCGTATTCATTATTTTTCATAACTTCAACTTACTATTTTAACGCAAGTCTTTTGCAGTTAGCATCAACATGATCAACAACCCAATAGTCTTTGCAGATCTTGTAAGGCTGCATTTCGAAGTGGTAAATTACCCAATGCCTTACACCATTTGGTTTAACAATCCACCCACCTATTCTTAATGGTTCTTTGAGCTTAATTTCAATATAGGCAGTGTTAGTTACACTTCCTCTAGGTAGCCTTTTCCTTCCCTCTGGTTCTACTTTTTATCCAATATCTTTGCGGATATCTTTGAAGAGATTCTCATTCAGGATGACATCTCATGCGTTTCTTAGCTTAACAATCCAAGTGTGATGCTCAAATTTGTGGTCTTTGATAGGTATATTAGGATTATACTTAATCAGGGACAACAAATGTCCCATGATATCCCAAGTTTTAAAACGAACCCCATCGCAACAATCTTTTTGCTGGAATCTAAACAGAAAGAGATCCGTTCGTTTTGTAATGATCTGATACCTTCTGTAGCTTCTCCAACGGTCATTGATTTCATTTTTGATATCTTTATGATCTAGTGGTTTTTTTGAACATGATTTTCCCAGTAAACTGAAAGTAAATTCTTCAGCTTCTTTAGAAGATTCCTGGACAGAGGCAATTATTCTTCTTATTGGTCTTGGACCAGTTGTACCAATAGTAGTTGATTGAATACTTGTGTTTAGGTTTTCCATTTGATTGTTAATTTGAGCAGACAAATTTTCACAGAGAGTTTTATGAGAATGGGATTTACCTATACTTATCAAAATAAGATAATTAAGGTTTGCTTTTGAATCTGGGTACCTTATCGGATTGTAAAAATCTTGAAAGTAATGAGTATATTTTAGTTTCCATGTTTGTTGAGATTGAGCCATGATATACAGATTAACTGAAATGACTATATATGAATTTGAAATATTCAGAAACTTTCTCTCTGTTGACGCTGTAATCGCGACATGGAGTGGTAAACAATTCCAGCGAGTTGATTTTCTGGGTAATTCGAGTGAAAATTAAGGATCTAAGGATAGACATGATGAGTGATGACCTAGTGTGTTGAAATGGTATCACTGATAATGGAGAGCTTGTAGATAGAATACCAGTTTCCAAACAACCATTGAAAATTTTGAAATGGAGATGATAACACTGTAATATATACCGATGTTACCTTTGAGAAAACACTACTATAATAAACAACAAGTATCTGTACCTTGATATAATCACTACTGATTACCACCACCGGAAACTACTTATGAATCGACTACGAAAACATGTAAAACATATTTAGAATAACATACATTGTATTAGGATTAAGAGAAAAGATTTTTTGAAAAGATCAAAAGAGGTTGAAAGTGATTTCTAATAAAGACTATACTTCAAAACCTTCTACAAGCAATTTTGAAGCATTCTAAAGCATGAGGAAGAGTAATTCATAGAAAAAAACTAAAACTGGTTCATTCAAACACGAGATTGCCATGGTTGCATCAGAACCATTCTCGTTGGAAGCAACAGGATGATGAGGAGCATAGTCGTAAGTCACATATGACAAGTAATTAAATTGTAGCACTAATTAAATTGAGAGTACATCTTACAAGAGAGTATATTCGACAAGTTTTCTCCGTTAGAAGCAGCACGTCACCGTTCAACTAAGATACGGGTGGGAAAGACTAAGGCTTAAACTTGCTTATGACCTTAAACTGAATATGTGTGTGCATTGATCAAGCTTTTGAGGTTGAAAATTAAGAATTCAGTAAAAGAAATGTTCATAATACTTTCTTCACGTTTTAGTGGAGAAGATTGTGATGGTCAAGAGGGGGAATGTTTTTTAGGCTCTTTTAGCATTTGTACATACGACTCTCAAATGATTAGTTCTTGAACTTGTACTTGAATTTTCTTGATTAATTCTTGAATTTTTACACACTCAAATGATTAATTCATTTTTAGCTATTTTTAGCATTTGTACTTGAACTTTTTTTTTCTGAAAGTAAATTAATTACTTTTCTTGTTTTGGTGATCGGATAATTCTTGATCCTATTCTCTGTTTAGAAAAATTATTCGGATTCCATCAATTTCTATTGAAACGAAGAATTAAGTAAAAAAAAAAAACAATCACTAACAGAATCTTGGTTTTCTCTTTCAAATCTTGAAAACTAATGAATGGGGATGACGAAAGTTGTAAAAGAAAAAGAGGAAAACATGGCACCATTAGATATGTGCCGACTGTTCCATTCAATTTGCACAATGGAAGAGGTTGAGTCCCGACCCTAGACCGGGGTAATACCTAGTTTTTCGTATGCCAAGAACACTACAAGGTTCAGCTAGGAAATAAAAACTCAGCCAAACTTCATACATTTCGGCGAGAAAAAAGACTCACCCCAAGTTTAATCGGAAAAAGGGTCTTTCGTCCAAATATTTTTAAATCACAGTTCAAATAGACGAGTAAAAAATAGTTTGGGTGAAATGGCCAAAAAAAAATAGCAAGGATGAAACTGGATACATCCTGTGTAAATTAAAAATAAGAAAAAATATTTGAAAATGGGCACGATGAAACTGGTTACATCCTGCCTATTTTTATATTTTTAGCCATTTAAACAGTATCAAAATCTAACTGTCCATTTCATCCAGGAATTGTTAATTTTGATCTTTTTAACCAATTTTGTGAAGTTTAATATGTTCTTCGTATGCCAAGAATAACATATTCCATACGCCCACCTAAGCCCATAAGGCTAGTATTTTATGTTCTAGGTTATTCTTACAATTAGACTTAAGCCTAGTGTGACACACCTTCCCTTGGAGTCTCTGGAGATTAGGGGTAACCAATGGGTAAAATTTTTGGATTTGGTGTTATCTACATCTGGTCCATCTGATTGGCGGGTGCTAAATTCACCCACGTGTCTAATATCCTGGGTGGCCGAGTGGATCCAGGATTTGTATTAAATTTATTTAAGTAAGATGAAAACAAAATTAATAAAAAATTTATTTGATTAAGTAATGATTTACAACATCATAAATCATCCTTAAATAAATATCCTTACATGTTTTTGCTAAAACCCTCTCCATGATCCACTAGTATCATGTAAAACTAAATGGGGATCCTCCCAAAATGACGATCTCATCACACTCTTATTTTCACACTATTTCATACTTTTCTAAAAACCAAACGGTAGCGTATTTGGATCTAATATTTCTGGAAATATGTTCGTCTTACAAAGCTCTACCTACCCACAAAAAAAGAGCACATTCTGAAACGTATAACTCCGCCATCTACTATTTTGAAAATCGATGGATTTTCAACCTTTGAAATTAAGACTGATATATCGTGAGGTTTTTTTTATCTCCGAGTATGCTCATTTTCTGTAGGTATGTAGGACTTTGTAAGATGAGCATATCCCCAAAACATTAGCTTAAAATAAGCTGTCGTTTAAATTTTATCAAGAAAAATGTCTCTCAAAATATGAGAAAGTGTGAAAATAAGAGTGTGAGGGGACTCTCTTTCTAAGAGTAAGAAGTAGATATACTACTAAGTATAAATTACTAAATATAATTTCATACTTTGTATATTTCCAAAAAAACCCTTAACCTAGCGGGTGCGAGTGTCCCATGAATTTATAAACATACCGCATGCAATCAAATATTTGATGGATTCTGAAGAATGGATCCATGTCATAAGTGAGTTGGGTGTCCACCTGCAATTGGTTAGGATTGGCGGGGTGATCTACCTATGCTCAGCCCTACTAGAGACCAACGAAAATAATGGCATCCACATGGCCAAATTTGCCAAGCCATATAAAATATATAACGTAATTTAGAACTTGCCTTATGACCTTAACTTTTCACTATGACATACAATCGGCTTGTGTCCAAATTTTTTGACATGAACGCAAAGCTTACTGACCCAAAATCTAATTCATAACTCAGAATTTGAAGTGACATAAGATTCGTTACTGAACCAAAATTTACCGGTTGATTCAAATTTGTATGGTGATCCAAAATCTGGATCATGACCTCTAATCAACCATTTTGATCCCATGTAATCTAAAAAGAAAATGAGATAGAAAAATTCTTGTTGTGACCCAAAAGTGTGACCATCTGAATTTTTAGGTTTTATATCCACCCAAAAAAATCGGCACGAATAGCAAAAAAATTGCCACGACTAAAAATATGATTTTTAACTCATGCGAAAGCTACTTAAAAACGCTTGCAACTTAGGAAACACCCAGCAAGGTAAATCATCGACATTGTCCCCGCTTAGCCACTGTGCTCATCCGGCAGTGTGGGGCTTTTCACGAGCATATTTGCGGTTATCCGACAACAGTTTTTCGGGAGATCACGTAGATTACTTCCGTCTGTGCACGCTTAACTACATAGTTCTTTTCTATTCTTGAGTCAATTGTGCTGAAAAGGCCTCAGTATAATATAGATAACACTGCCTCCTACGAGACTAGTATCTTGCATAACCGCCCAGCATACTCCACCTGAGAACAAGCGACTCATCCTTATTTGTATCCCAACTATCACTGATATTGCTCCCACTTTCCCACTCTGGTTACCCAGTAGTGTGGATAGAACGAAAAAACCAACATGTTCTTCCAAAAAAGTCTACAAGAGACTTATACAAAACGAAGTAAAAAAAACACAATCAACTATCAAAATCACAGTTACACAAATACTTACTTGGATCTACGTGGAATGCGTAAGATTACATGCTTCAAGAAGTATTAACGTCAAAATCCTTTGATGTGGAGCACCACTAAAACGAATACGAACAACTTCAAAATATGCCATCCTTCCCAACGCTTTAACTTGCTTCATACCAAAAATTGAAAAATCAAACCTTTCACACTCGAATGCTTGATAAAATTAATCAATGCATCTTCAAATATTTGATAACTTCAAATTCTTCGTACCTAAACTTTGAAAACATCAAATCCTTCTAACCGAAAAATTCCGCTACTCGCAAAAAACCGAACTTCCTCACTTCTAACTTTGATCCTCTCCACGCTCACTGCACAACTTTTTGCTTGTTAAGGAAATCCAACTTGATTTAACCCACAAGACACTAGATCTTCGGATCGACATAGAATAAAAGATAAATATTGAAAACACATACGAAGCAATAAGTAATGAACACAAGATTAAACGTGGTTCAACAATATGCCTACATTCACTAAATAGCCACAACTTTTTCTTTATTATGTAACCATTAAATAGAGAATTACACATTAAATGATTGATTAATCAATATGATCCAACATTGTGTTGATCATAAACCCTAAAATAAGTCTCATGAACAGACTCTCCATAAATTATCAAAATATGTATAATTAATCAAGATAATATTTATCTCACATAAAGAGATGATCTCCATCTAAACGATGTCTCTTCCAACACCAATGATGTATCTTCCACCATCAACGACACGGTGATCTTCTATTCACTAAGTGAAGCCTTCCACATATACATTGTAGTTGCAGGAAATCCTACACTACACCCCTCACAAGATTTCATTAATATTCAACTCATTTTAGATTAATAATCTTAATTTTATTGATGAATCTTTGAACAATCTTACAAGAAAAGATAAAGGAATCAAGATTAACCACTGCTCTAGATTTTCTCTCTCCTATTTACTTACTTCTCTCTCAAAAAAGATCTCTCTCCTTTCCTTTACAACTGAGCGGCTATTTATAGGGAATTACATAGTGGATGACAGCTACTCTATCCTTTATTTTCGGATATGACTTGCGACATTCTCGCATCCTTACAAATGTTAATCTCGCAAATTCTCTAGTTTTCGCAGGACCATCACATTTTTCTCATGATTTAGCTGACGTCATTTATTATTACGTTTCTGAAGTTGTTTTGCGACACTGCTGTGTTGTGTTGTTAATAATTTCGCTGAGGCATTATTGCTGCGAGATTCTGATCCTACATCTTGCCTCTTCTCATATCTTCTCTGCGAAGTAGAGAATGATGTGAGAAATGCCGCAGCTGTCCATCTCTTCATATTCTGCATTTATCACACTATCCTTTCTTCCATCTATTTCTTGACACGTCTTCTGTAACCGTTGTTTTTTAACCGCTCACGTCTTTTCACATTAATGGTGTTTATTTCTTCGAGTAAAAAAATCTTCCATATATATTCTTCTTACTCTTCTTTCCATTTTCTTTTTACTTTCTCTTGTATTTTTATTCTCTCATCTCTGCAACTCTATTGTTCTTCCATAAATTCTTCCATTGCAACTTTTTCTTCTTTCTTCTTCTTTTAATCTTTTCAATTTCTTATTCATCTTTATACTGTTCCCTCTGTAGATCTTCACTGTTCGTAACTTTTTTCCTTTTTAATTTTTACGAATTAATCTTCCTGCTGGTGTTTTCCATGGATTCATCGAGGTTAGTTTTCTTTTTTCTTTCTTATGGGTTTTGCTGAAATTGATCTTGCTTACTGCCTTATTTGATGATGCTGCTTATGTGATTCCCATACTGTTGTTATTTCAGCAAAAACGCCTCTAACACCAAATTTACGGTTCAGAACCCTAATATTCCCAAATCGCAGCATAAGATTGTTGTAAACAAAAGAAAGTATGCGAATCAGAAGGTAGTAAGAAACATTATTCTTTTCTAATAACAATATTGTTGCTTCTGTTTCTTATCTGGATTGTGATTCGCATGGTGATAAGGATGCCAACAAACCTCTCAAGAAATCTCGCCACCTTAAAACCGTTGAAACCTCCATTCCATTCCACTTACTTATCTCTTCAAAATCTCCCACGACATCTTCGCAAGTTAAACCGTTATCTCCAATTCGCGAAAAGGTTGCCTCAGATTTCATTTCTTCAATTGACCTTTCAATGATTGAAACCCCCATTTTTAATCCTTCTGTGAATGAAACTTCTTCTCCTCCTATTGATAATGTTTCTCAACCTTCTTCATTGTCAGTTCTCTACCTGAGCCTCTTCTTTTTTCGAAAGAAACCGTGGAAGGAATAGATATTGCTTTCAAAGTTTTGTCTGAGGTCCTGGATGATGGCAAGAAGTCTCCCATTGATCCTGTCAAGTCTGGTATTTGCGAAATTCTGAGTAAGTGTTTTGGCTCTGATAGAGATGCTTCGCAAACAGCTTTTGAAAAAGAGTGTAATGCTCTTCGTATCGAAAATCAAAAGCTCCAGAATGTTTCGCTGGCAAGAAGAATGATGAACTTAGAGGTATGATTTCCTTATTTGTGTCTTCAATTTGCCTTTCTAATGATTTTATCCTTTCCATATTTAATTATCCTTGAAATCCCTCTTTCGCATGTTAAGCCTTAAACCAGAAATGAATAATAGAGAGATATCAATTTGAATCTGCTGTTGAAGAAGCCCGTGTTGATAAAGAGATTTTGATGGATCAATTTAACCAATTAGATAACCTCTATTCATACTCTGTTGATCATATAAATAATCTTACCAATGAAAATACCCAATTAGTTCGGAGGCAAGATTTATTAAGTAATGAAATATCTCGCCTCTCTTATTCTTTAACTAAAGCTAATCTAGTGATGGAATCTTTATCAGATGAGAATAAAACTCTATCTCAAGAGAAGCGAATTTGTTTAAACAAGATGCCGATATCTTCGCAACAACTTAGCATTCTTTAGAAAATATGTGATGACCAAGAACAATCTCTTCGCTCTTTGAGAAATGAACTTAAAGAAGTAACAAAGTCATCTATCGCTGAAAGAGATACACTCATTCAAGGTAGAATAGCTTTAAGTGTAAAGGCGAACAACTTAAAGAACAATATTCCAAATTAGAAGAATCTTATTCTTCTCTTGCGAAGAAAAATGCCTTTCTTATTTCTAAAGAGAAAAATCTTCAGTCTCGACTTAAAGGTTTAGTTGGAGATAAATTTGATGATGCGATGGACCGTTGGGAGAATAGTTGTCTGACCTTGATTCAACACCTTATTTCGCAAAAGGAAGGTAGTCATAATAGTTTGACTGCCTTAACTATCTTTTCTTTGTCATATCTTTTAGTTCTTCATCTTACTGAAATTTTGTATTCTACTTTTCGCAGAGTCTGAGAAAAATCTTCATTCCTCCATTTCTGTTTTGGAGGCTAAATATGCCAAAATTCGCAAAGAAAATGCACTACTCGTCTCTGTCCTTACTGGTTCTCGCGACCGAGCAGAAAGAAGACTTGATTATCTTGCTTACTTTAAGGATATTCAAGATAGGAATCATCAGAGAGACTTCTTCGTCAAGTTCATCTCGGGTGAAGTCCTTGTAAATGATATTTTATTGTCCAAATCTCTTCCTCCTACATCAATCGAACCTTTGGAAGTAGATGATGATGAAATTCCTCGTCCTGCTGACAGTGATTATGATTATGAAAGTGGTGGAGAGAATAGTCTTTTGGAAGATGGAGAAGAGATCCCTTCTAAGGAAGCAACTGCTGGTGCTAATCAAGATGAAAACGAAAAAAAATCTCTTCTAAAGAAGTAATTGCTGGCGATAATCAAGGTGGCGGCGAAAAAGAAGTCCCTCTCAAAGGAATTATTGTTGGTGAAGATCGAATCGAAATGAAGAAGAGGTTGGCGATAATGAGAACATTGGCGAAGAGCGTCCATTATCTCCTTCTACTGGAATTAATACTGAAGCATGAGCTTCTTATCTAGTTCTATCTTCTTGAATTGTTTCACTTTATTATTTCTTGCGAATAATATTCTTCAACCAACTTTGGAATTAATTTTCTCTTTTAGTATTTTGCTGGCGAGAAGATAATGCCTCTTGTTTACTGATTCCCATACTTGCCTCTCATTATCTTTCTTGCGAGAAATGATCTGTTATGATACTTATAAATATTTTTTTAGTCATGTGGTCTTATTTTGCCTTCCTAATTAAAGGTCTTATTATGCCACCTCTTGTCATTGCGACAAAATCGCAGGACGTCCTTGCACTTTCATGCAAAAACCCATTGATCTTGCCTTAACTTTTTCTTTTGTATTATTGCCTCTTCAGGAATGTTGCGACAATATGATAGGCCTAAATATTCTTGCGAAAATAAAGCCCCATTACATTGCCGTCTTGCGACGAAATCGCAGGACGTCTTCGCACTTTCATGCGAAAACCCATTGATCTCGTCTTATCTTTTTCTCTAGTATTATTGCCTCTTCAGGATTGTTGCACAAATATGACAAGCCTTAATACCCTTGCGAGTAAAAAGCCTCATGACATTTGCGTCTTAAGACACTTATCAGCTCCCTAATGGAGGGTGCCGCCCTTATCTCCCCCTGGTTGCCCCTTCAAGGAGGCGTACTTCTACCATACAAGGTTAGCTCCTCCCATCCAGTCTTAACAACAACCAGTTGTTTTCGCAGCCTCTTATCCCTTTTACCTATAGGGTTTATGGTTACGAGACTGCACCCTAAGTGGGGTTTTCTTCGGGCCGAGTGCAGTATAAGCCAAGACTTGTCAAGAATGGCAAGGTACGCTCCAGACGCCCCTGGCACTCTTGACTCAACCGTGTACCTCGGCGCCTTGATCAGATTCTGCACTCCTTGGGAGAGTCCTTATTACCTTAGTCGCCCAACCTAAGTCATATGCTTAAGCTGAGAATCCAAGGTGCCTCTCCCGGATGGGCTTTATTGACCCCAAATCTCCATGACTCAGGTTCCGGTGGCGGTGTAGCCTTTCCCTGAGCCATGCAACAGGTACCCCCTTATATGACGTACTTTAGGTCTTACATTTGCCTCTTGCGAAATTTTATTCGCGAACTAGGGTGTACGCCATAAAGGTTCGCCCCTTTCTTTTATGTCATTGTTCTATGATTATCTCTGCGAAAGTTTCGCACATCATGATCTTGTTTTGATATGAATAATCTCGCAACTATTCTTTCAGAATCCATAACTTCTCAAAGCTTCTTACGGATAATATCTTTTTAAGTACAATTGTTCCATGGTCTGTCAAGTCTATGACCAACATCTCTACCTTCTGGATCCATTAATTTATAAGCCTGTTCCAACTATCTCCTTAATGATGTAAGGTCCATCCCATTTTTTCGCTAACTTTCCACCATTTTCTCGCTGATATATTGGTGTCTCTCGCAGAACTAAATCTCCTGGTTGGAATTCGCGTACTTTGACACGTTTATTATATTCTCGGGCTAATCTTCGCTGATAATTCTCCATATGTTGTAAAGCTCTTTCTCTTTTTTCTTCTAATTCATCAAGTTTGCTTAAGATCAAACCCGCACTAAGATTTTTCTCCCAAGCTTCTCTCTTTGTTGTCGGAATAACAACTTCTGTTGGTAACACCGCTTCAACTCCGTATGTTAAACAAAAAGGTGACATTCCAGTAGCTTCTCTTCTAGTTGTATTATAAGCCCATACTGCATTATGTACTTGTTCGCACCATGCTCTATGATGTCCTTCTAATTTCTTCTTTAATATATCTGCAATTGTTTTGTTTGTTGCCTCTGCCTGCCCATTAGCTTGTGGATACAAAGGAGTAGACTTTCCACATTTTATCTTAAATGCATTAAGTAACATTTCTATGTTCTGTCCTTCAAACTGTTTCCCATTATCAGATACCAACTGCGCAGGAATTCCGAATCTGCAAATGATATTTTCGAATATGAATGTAAAGATATCTTTGTCGCGAATATTGTACTGCCTTCACTTCTGTCCATTTTGTGAAATAATCTGTTGCGACTATTAAGTATCTTTTTGTCCAGATCCTGGTAAAAATGGCCCCACAATATCTAAGCCCCACTTTCCAAAAGGCCACACACTGGTTGAAGATGACAATGGTGCTCCAGGTGCATGTATTTTCTTTCCATGCCGCTGACAATCTTCGCAACGTCTTGATATTTGTTTTGCATCTTCGTGCATGTATGGCCAGTAATAGCCTTGCATTTTTGCTCTATGTGCCAAAGATCTTCCCCCGCTATGATTGCCAGCATCCCCACTATGTAACATTTTTAGCACCTTTTCTCCTTCTTCTCGTGTCAAACATCTGAGTGATGGTCCATTAAAGGATTTTCGGTATAGCAGCCCATCTCTTAATTCATAATTTGTTGCGGATTTTTAACTTGTGTGCTATTTCTTGGTGTTTCTCCTTTCGCCAAATATGCATGAAGTTCTGTTCTCCAATCTGCGATATTGTTCGTTTGTTCTTCTTCTCCACTGTCTATTATCATCACGTCCACTTCTTTTTCTTCTTTATTAATTGATGGTGACATAAGTGTCTGTATTTTTATGCATCTCGCAGTTGGATCTGTCATCATGCTTGAGATGAAAGAAAAAGCGTCTGCGAGTCTGTTATCCTTTCTTGAAATGTGCCTCCATTTTATTTTTGGGATTTTCGCTGACAATTCTTCAACCAGCTTCTTGTATTTCTTCAAGGATGGTTCATTTGTAGTGTACTCTCCCTTTATTTGGCGAATAACTAGCTACGAATCACTAGTGATCCTGGCATTTTCTAGTTTCATTTTTATTTCGAACTTTAAGGCATGTATCACGGCTTCATATTCCGTTTCGTTATTAGTGGATGCGAATTCCAATCTGAATGAAAAAGCCATCTTCGCTCCTTTTGGCGAAATTAAAACAATTCCAACTCCATTGCCTTCTCCATTTGATGATCCATCTACCAATATCTCCCATCTATTTGGTTCTGTTAATAAGTCTTTTGGATCTTCGTGTTCTTCTTCTATATCCATCATTTCTTCTACCGCTTCATCTTCTTCTAAAGAAAATTCTGCTAAGAAATCTGCAACAACTTGTGATTTTGGTGAAGACAAAATTTCATATTTAATATCAAAGTGGCCTACTTTTGTTAATACCTTTATTTTGTGCGCTTGAAAATATATGCGGAGCTTAAATGATGCATAAACTAATGCTACGATTAGCTTCTCAATCTTTGAGTAATTCTTCTCGGCAGTATTAAAAGTTTTGTTAATGTAATAGATGGGTTTCTCCACTCCTGCGTCTATTCGCAATAACACGACACTTACTGCATGCGACGTCGTCGCAAGATAGATTAATAACTCTTCTCCTGATTCTGCTTTTTGTAAAATAGATGTATTCATAAGATGTTCTTTAACCCCTTGAAAAGCTTTTTTTCATTCATCAGTACATTTGAATTTCGCACCCTTCTTGAGTATATCGAAAAAACACTTGCATTTGTCTGATGATCGCGAAATGAATCTCCCTAGAGAAGCTAAAAGTCCATTCAACTTCTGTACATCTTTTATTGTTGCTGGTGTTGGCATGTCACGAATTGCTTGCACTTTTTCTGGATCAACCTGTATTCCTTCCTTTGATACAATGTAGCCTAAATTTTTTCCCGATGCAACTCCAATGGTACACTTCTCAGGATTCAGTTTAATGTCATACTTCCGCATTTGTTCAAAAATCTCCCTCAGGTCCTGTACATGATCTTTGGCTTCTTTACTCTTTACTAACATGTCGTCCACGTATACTTCTAATGTTTTGTGTATCCATTTTGCGAACACCTTCTCTACCATTCTTTGGTATGTTGCTCCCGCATTTCTCAAACCAAATGGAATTTTCGTGTAACAATATAAACCTCTAGGGGCGAAAAAAGCAGTATGCTCTTGATCTTCTTCAGCGAGAGGGATCTGGTTATATCCTTTGTACCCATCTAAAGACGATACCCTATCATTTCCCGCTGATGATTTCACCGTTGAAACCTCTGTTCCATTCCACTTACTTATCTCTTCAAAATCTCCTGTGACATCTTCGCAAGTTAAACCATTATCTCCAATTCGCGAAATAATGCCTCAGCGAAATTATTAACAACACAACACAGCAGTGTCGCAGAACAACTTCAGAAACGAAATAATAAACGACGTTAACTAAATCATGAGAAAAATGTGATGGTCCTACGAAAATTAGAGAGTTTGCGAGATTAACATTTGTAAGGATGCGAGAATGTCGCAAGTCATATCCGAAAATAAAGGACAGAGTAGCTGTCATCCACTATGTAATTCCCTATAAATAGCCGCTCAGTTGTAAAGGAAAGGAGAGAGATCTTTTTTGAGAGAGAAGTAAGTAAATAGGAGAGAGAAAATCTAGAGCAGTGGTTATTCTTGATTCCTTTATCTTTTCTTGTAAGATTGTTCAAAGATTCATAAATAAAATTAAGATTATTAATCTAAAATGAGTTGAATATTAATGAAATCTTGTGAGGGGTGTAGTGTAGGATTTCCTGTAACTACATACATAACGAATAATTATTCAAGAACTATTCTCCCTCAAACCATAACAACAGCGGTATATCTCTCAATATCATAGAGTGGTTTCTCTCCTCTCTAAACTCCACCCCAAGAGGTGGAATGAAATTCCTCAAAACCTTAAAGAACTACATTGTGTATTCTTAACTCTCTATAGAAAACCACTGAATTCCATATTTTTCTATCACCATATAAGTCTCCTTATATAATTGTCACAAAACTTGGGTCCCAATTAAACTTACCCACTAAGTAAACTTAACCTTTCAGTAAATTATATCCCAAGTAAACTTAGCTTCTAAGTATTTAGATATACATGGGAAACCCTAAACTTAGCCAATAAGAAAAGTATCTTAAATCTGGAATATTCCGGAACTTTCCGGGACCCATGATAAATACACCGACAATATTATAATAGAAATACAGTTGTATGATTGACGTATTACAACATGGTTTTATTGTTTGTTTTATCAAGTTGCAAAATGATTCAACTTGTAATCATTTATAGCTAGTTTAGGGTTTATTATAACAAAAGTGATACCCCTTGAACACAAGTAGCATAATTGTGGTTATTGATTGTAGTGATATATCCTAGTAATCACAAGTGAAACGTGACTTTTGTTAACTATAAACGCAATGTATTTTAATTGCATTGATTATGCTAATTTCATGAATCTTAGTGCGTTTGGGGGAATTAAACATGATTAGAGCGCTTCACACATTAGGTTATGTTCTCCAGAATCGAGTTCGTATTTGCGTCGTTTTATGCAAGTTTGATGATTTGAGAAAATTTGTGGGATATTCTTGTGATCAAGGTGTTCTAGGGCTTCTGATAGAAAACGACTAAAATATCAATTTATAATTAGTAATACAAAAACATGTTTGTGAATGAAAATAAAATCCTTGACCAATATTTCTTATTTCTGATTTTTAACTTGTTTAATTTGCTTGTTTATTTTCTTTTTAGCTTTTAGTTTAGTTTTAGTTTCATAAAATCACAAAACCCCATTGGTTCATATAGGAAATCGAAAAATATAACAATCTCAGGCCTCTCTGTGGGAACAATATTTTCTTACCCTTGCTTCATAATATAACTTGAGTAGTGAGAAAGTAATATTAAAAATTTTGACGTGTAGACGACCACATTAATTATAGAACATGTATTTCTATTCAGAAGGGTGTAGGAGCTCATCTTGTCGCGAGACACCTGACCATCTTCTATTTATTCAATAAATAATCTCCCTTCCATAAAATAAACTAATAATAATAAGGTGTCGGAGCCCAACTTGTTTCTAGGCTATCAACCAATTTCCTGCAAACTCTTTTATCATTAACAATATTCAGTTATTATTAATTAAGAAAAAATAACAATAAAAATATTATTAATAATACAATCAAATCATTTGGAAAAAAAAGAAAAACTTAATATATAATTATACAATGAACACTAGGTATATATATTTCTCTAAAGAAACCACTTATTGTAATAAAGCACATATAAATACCTTGATTTAAACATGATGAACAAGAAGCATGCGTCATGTTAGATAACACCATATCAACAACAGTAGAGAAATCTTGATCATCTAGTGTTTAGATATATGAAGTATCGACTTACATTGCGTGGGTATAACTTTTAATGGGCTAGCCCTCCGTGATGTAACCTTAATCTTTTCATCCATATCTTGAGTCTCTGGAATAATAGCTTTCCCAAGTGACCAATCAAAAGATTGAACAAGTGACCCTAAGACAAGGTGAAGCATAATAGGACCTAGAGGGAGCCCTGGACAAATTCGCCGACCAGCTCCAAATGGTAAATACTCAAAATTTTGTCCATGATACTCAATGTTAGAGTTTAGGAACCTCTCTGGATTGAAGGATAAAGGATCCTCCCAAGTAGTAGGATCCCTTCCAATACCCCAAATATTAACCCATACCTGGGTTCCCTTAGGTATCAAATAACCCGTTACCTCAATATCTTTTATCACGTTGCGTGGTATTGATAAGGGAGCGGGAGGGTGTAACCTTAGTGTCTCTTGGATTACGGCATGTAGATATGGCAAGTTTTCCATATCACTTTCTTCCATCCTTCTTTCATGGCCTACAACTTGAGCAATCTCAGCTTTCAAATTATTCATGATTTCTATGTTACGAACAAGCTCTGACATCGCCCACTCCGTTGTCATGTTTGTTGCATCCGGAACCGTTATAAATAACTCCTGCATCAATAGTTCAATATAAATATTTAAATAAAATTCATTTTTCGAAAGACAGTGGGTAGGGCCATGAGGAGATTTTGAAGGGCTATTGGTAATATGTGATATATTTTACCGTGATTTCATATAGAGAATATTATAGACACTCGCACGATAAACATTACAAAGAAAGCGGCTTCAAATGCTAAGATAGTATAAACCATTGAAAATGTAGAATTAGACTCTAGAAACGTAAATCCAACCTTCTTGAAATGTTAAATTGACTTTAGAGTATCTCGAATGGTGTTCGAATATGCATCTTACTTGGTGACAAAATATCAACATATTTTATTGGTATGACCCACAAAAACTTTTGTATGAATTAGATCCTCTTCAATGGTGTTTGTATATGTATCTTAGGAGAAAATAAATATAAATTAGATTTTACTGTTGTGATCCATAAATAATATTTTTACAAAATTGTTAAAAATGTAAAAACCTCAAACTCATGATGTGGGTTTGGATGCGAGTAATCAAAAATAGATACCCTCATCTATATTTTCATTATTAACTATTCTTAATTTTCTTTTATCAAACTACCATTATAAAGAATTGTTTTGGTTAAGTATCCATAGGCCTGGAAAAGGTGTATCAGGCCTAACGGCTTCCAAGTTGTGGTAATCCACACTTATTCGAAGTCATGTTTCAAGGTTTCTTGGATAAAAAACTTGTAAAAAAAGTGAAACAGACAATCTGATTAGCACTCAACCCAAATTGAAATATCGCTAAAATTTTCAGGAAACTCAGTTTTGAATTGTACAGAGCGGAAATCCAATTGGTGTTTTGAGAAAACGTAAATAAATTTTTTCCGAAAATCAATCTTAAATTAAGTTACTGTATCATGTTATCGTTTTTAAAAATATATGGAGAACGTAAAAAACGAACAGTAATATAAGATAATTATTCATACTAAATAAGTTTAGTTAAAGATTCATCGAAAGATAAAAATGTGGGTCGACAAGAATTTTCGCACAAATGGGCTATGTAAAATATAAATTCGATTAAATATCAGGTCAAGTACGAGAAAATGGGATAAATGCATAAATACTTTTTAATGTTTAATGTGTTTTGCATATACTAATCGATCATCCAAAATACTGCATAAATATGTAATTTTAAATTCCATTTTAATTAATAACTCATATATTAAATATGATTTTGACAACAACTGATTTCATCAATAACATTCTCGATCATTGTTGATTTATTCACATCGTCACTTAGTTATTATGGTAGATTTTGATTGTAACAGAGTACAAAATGACGATTGTTATTTTTTACTTGATTATAGTTTTCTAAATTTAACTCACGAATTTGTTCGGAATTCCGAAAAATAGCGAATAAGTCATGTAGTCTAGAAAAAAACGCATTTCTAGGTCGAGATTGCAATGAACGATGATATTACCCAAAAAATACACGATTCACAAATAATCGTGGCTAATTCTATAAAAAACTTCGAACTTGCTAATAATCAGTTGCTAATTTTATAAAAAAAACAACCTTAATACAGACAAGCTACAATATAATGAACCTAGTTGGGATTTCAGCAGTTAGGTCTATACTAAATTGTAGCCCAAAAAAATTAAACGGTTTTGACATATATTGTACAAGATCCAACAACTATATTAGCGTGGGCTTTATTACGGGTATTCATAACAAAACAACATATAGAAGTCGGAAGAAGTATAACGGAATCGAAACAAAAAAACAACACACTGAGACCGCACTCTTAGGTAAACTTTAATGTCATTTTAATTGGTGCTGAACGTTGTTCATATTGTCTATTTTGGATGGCCTATCCATTAAACTTGAACTTACATGGTTTATTTTAAATGTTGAGATGTTATGAAATTCCTCCACCATAAAACTTACTCTAACATTGTTATAAACGTTTTCTACTGGCTTTTCTTCAATAAGAAATTTTACCGTGCGTCTTTTAGAATCCTTTTTACATTATAACGCCGATTAGTTGTAATGAATTATAGTTAGTGTTAGGTAATTAGGTCGTGTATTTTTGATCATCATGACATGAAAAAGTTTGATTTTTATAAAAAATTTCTAATCGATCGAAAACATCAATTTATTGATTTTTATGAAAAAAGCCTTAAATGATTTGTACATCAAGTTTTTAAAGCATTCAATTCCATGTTTATTTGATGTTTTCATGATCCATATTTAGATCCATTTTTTAAGTCTAACCGGAATCGGTGGATATGTCATCAACCGATTTTTGTTGAAGGTCGTCATTTCGATGAACATTGAAAGTAATCGGTGGATATCACAAGGAAATCAACTGATGCACTCGATATTCTTCATTTGTATGGTCGATTGACCACAATCGGTTAATACAATCCTCCTCAAGTGCCGATTGTATAAAAAAAAAACTCGAAAATGATGATTTTTTACATAAAAATACGTCCACAATCGATGGATATAGTTTCCCATGTGCCGATTGTAAAAAAATAATTGTAAACTTTTCTTATAGAACTGGTTTACGTATATGTCTTAATCCAGCGATTGTAAATCTGGGCATTTTTTTTTGACTTTTTCGTTTGTAAATTCTTCGTCCGATGTCGGAAGGACCTCATTCTTTTTGCCTTGAACTCATATTTTCATTCTCTATGATATATAGATAAAAACTTATAGGTTTGGAAAAGTTCTAATTGGTCTTGGATCTATGGATTCCATCTTTGCATACAATACTCTTAAGTCAAGAAAAATTGAGCATTTCCTTTAACCATAATCGTACTATATGAATGTCCACATCGACCGATTTTGGGTTTGATGATTTTCAACCACGAAGAACATCAGGAACAATCGGTCGACGTGGTCAAGCACATCGACCGGTTATTACATAAATCGATCGGTGTATACATGATCATTGACCGATTATAGTTAAACACGGAAACCAAGATTCTTTGTGATTTTTAATTTTGAACGGATAAACCAGCCACAAGTATAATTAGGAGTAATGGGTTTCAATTGGCGATGTTTAGTTTGGATTTTTTTTAAAAAAAATATGGATGGTCAAACTTCCTTTAGATCGATAAATAAGTTAGAATCGACAGATGAAGCTAGGTTTTAATGTTACTTTAAAGCAGGTTTTTTATATGTTTTTTTTTCTTTTTAATGGAAAGAGTGATAAATTAACTAAGCAATATAGTACAGAAGATCTACAATTTCATTTTGAGGTAGGATCCATGGACACTCTTAGATGGACAAGGTCAGACAAGATTTGTGTCATTTTCTCCGTAAAACTCAAACAACAATGAATTTAAGTTTAATATTTTGATGATATGTTCTTCTTATAAGACTCTACATTCCTACAAAAAAAATGGACGCAATTCGAGATAGCAAACCTCACCATCTACCGATCTTAATTTCAACCGTTAACTTTGAACGGATAATATTCAAAGGGGTAGATGGTCGTTTTATACATCTCGAATTGGGTTTTGCAGAGTCTTAATATTCATTTTGTGCAGTTCAGTTGGTGTTGCTGCTGCTGTAGTTGGGAGAGAAAATGGTGACAGTAAGTTGAGAAGAAGAGCCAGAGAATGAATTTAGATCCTGTGAATGTTGGGTTTGAGTCTGTGGATGATTTTATGGGAATTGGCTAGAGTTTGATGTGGATGCTAAATGGTGTGTGGATTGAGCTTGTATGAATGTGTGAATGTATGCTTTACAGGGATTGCCTCTGAAATGAAGTTGAGAACAAAGAAATGAAGATGATGTTGTTGTTTGTAATGGTGGGTGGAGGATGCAGTTATATTGTGCATATGAATTAGTTGTCTGCAGTCATAAGCTTTAGGTGTTGACGCTGCCGCAGAATAGGAAATAGTGCAGTTATGCCGTGAAGCTGAAATTGTTGGCATGAGATGGATCATGGTTTGCTCGAGAATCACAATTGCAGCAGAAGAAAAGGAGATGGATTTGGCAGAATGGAGCAAGGAGGAAGCATAGATTATGCTGAAATTATGGAGTTAAGGTTTACAAGTGATGCTACCATTGAGTTGACGATGGAGACCAAGATGGAATGCAAGCAGTGGTGGTTGTTATATGAGGATAGATTCTGCAGCCGCAGGTTAAGCCGTTGTTGTTGCTATTGATATAGGGAATGGAGATTGTTGCTGGTTCAGGTGGAATGATTTAGCTCAAAAAACTACAGGGTATTAGTGAGCTGCGGCTGGAGTTGAAGCGAGTTTGGTTGTGCAGCTGCAATGAGAACAAGATGGAAGAAGTGTTGTGAAGGGAATGGATGAATGCAGATGTTGCTGGTAGCGAAGATGTAGAGTTCATTGCATGTTCAGATGTGGGTTGTGACTGAATGCTAGGATGGAGAAACAGGAAAAAAGCTGGTGGTGCTTGTGAGGTTCGAGCCGTAATGTTTATAGTATGTGGCGGAGCAGTTGTGGTTGGCATGAAGACTGTTGCTACCAGGGAATGTGTAAGCTGGTGATGCCGGCTTAACTGTATTGTTAATGGCCTAACTGAACAGCTGGGAATGATGAATTGGTGATGAGTGCAAGGGTTTTTATGCAGTTGAAACTACAGGCGAGCGTAAGGTTCGAAATGTGAGAAGCTACAACTTTGAGGTTCACATTGTGTTGTTGCAAAAGCTGGTTATGGAGATTGTGGAGTTGTTGGTTTGCAATCAGAGTGCATTGAGCTGCAGGTTTGAGTATGCTGTAATGATGCAGAATGAATGACTTTGAATAGATGAATTAAGAAGGCTGTATGAATGATTAAATGTTGTGTGTATTGATTGGTTGCAAGAACTGTGCAGGGAAGAAGAATATGGCCTGAATTTGGCCTGGAGATTGTTCTAAAAACAGAGGAAACTCTGCTGGATTTTCTACCTCAGCGAGTCAACTCGGTGATCCGATTCGATTCATGACTTAGGTGGACTTGGACCTGAGCTGTGGCTGCTAATGGGATGTGGAAGTGGTAAGGCCTTGGCCGATATTTAGAAGTCTGGTGCCGATTCACACACCAACAGGAGCTATATAAGCCTGTGCACATCTCTGGAAAAAAAACCATATCTTTTATCTACTTCTATTTTGGTTCTAGGGTTACAACATGATAGGTTTTATCTTCCTCCTTGTTATGAACTCCATGAATATGAGTACCTAGTTTTTATCATTGGTTAAGGAATAAGTTGGATTTCCAAACATGGGTTGTGTTCAATAAAGTAGTTTTGTCTCCATACTTTGTCATTTATGATTCATCGTTAATATTGTTATATGATTTGAATGCTTGTTTGGTCGAGTCTAGAATCGATTGAGTTGGTTTTCATCTGTATTGCTAGATTAGAGTTTATTATACGCTAAAGTGATAAATTTCTGATTGCAAGTAGAATATTGTGAATATTGCTTGTAGTGATGCTTCCTAGTAGTCACATGTGAATCATAACCTTTGTTAAATTGGATAAGTGCTTTTACACGTTCGATTGCTTTGATTGGCCTGATTTCATAGAACTTAATGCATTTAGGGAATTAAACTTAATTAGTGCTTTTACACGTTAGGTTGTTCTTTTAGATAGAACTCATACTCGCATCTTTTAATGTGTTTGTTGATGACAAGAGTAAATTAGCGGGATATTATTGCTATCAAGGTATCCTAGGGCCTTTGATAAAAGTTGAGATTAAATATCAATTCTAATTATTGTTTCAAATACATGTTTGTGAATGAAACCCAATCCTTGACCAATATCATAATCTTATTGATTTTGCTTTATTTATTTGTTTTTCTTTTATTTTATTTAGTATATAAAAATCAGAAAACCCCCCATTGTTATTTATAGGAAAACCGAAACAACTTGACAACCTAAGACCTCTCTGTGGGAACGATCCTTTCTTACCCTTGTTATATTATATATTTTGAGTTGTGAGAAAGTGTAATTTATTTTTGACGCATACGACAGCGATCAAGCCTCAAGAAGATAATGATGTCCGCGCGTCATGTCGAGAAATATCCGGGCGAATTACTCTATCACACGATGGTGCATGTCTATCGTGCTAAGTTGGAGAATCTGCGGTTTTGGTCATCCTCTGGACTACGTGAAGCTGTTGAACGCTCATCTACAACAACATCTACCCTGCTAGAAAGAACCAAGTTTGCCAGTAAATAAGAGCCTCATGATGTTCGTTACTCAACATATATCTTGCCAACATGCAATACAACCTTCATCCTTCCGCAAGCAGTTTCGCTGAAGCAGTAAGAGGAAAGCCACCGAGATACAACATCATGCGCGTCCAAAATTGCCAACTTCAACTCTAGTACCACATGCACGACTGCCACAATGATGAAACAACGTCCAAGATATTCCATATGTGGATCGACGGTAACTACATCAATGAGAGACGCTTTCAGAATTTGTCTCCTGTGGAAGAAGTAGTTGTGTTACCAAAGGAGATTGCACCTGGGACTTAAGATGGTGCCAAGTTTGTGCAAGTTGCCACCACGCCTCTCCCTGCCAGTCTTTTCTGATAACAGCTGCTGCCAAGAACCCTCGTCGATTGATACCATCCAGAGCTTCACCATATCAACAACCAATACGTACAAAAGACCCATCGGGCATACAAGATGGAGCCACGTAGACCACGCTTTGGGACTGAGGCTCAGCATGAAATTCCTTCGCCGTCAGTCAAGAACTTCTTCAACACAAGAGAGATGGTCAATCAAGAAGCATGTAATTCGCAAGGGGAAACCAAACTGAAGAAGAGGTCGCTTCAACACTCTCTCCAACAGAAGCCACTTCAATACTCTCCGGGACCTGCTCGCTCCAGAAGCTGCTTCAACGCTCTCCAGGTTCTGCTCGCTCCAGAAGCTGCTTCAACGCTCTCCGGGACCTGCTCGCTCCAGAAGCTTCTTCAACACTCTTTGTAGGACCCACATTCACATTTGAGCACACAAGGTTCATTTTTGAGCAAAGCAAGCACGCGGTGGGTCCCACGTTCGAGCGAAGCAGGCAGCAAGGTCGGTGTTTGGTCAAGGCATAAAGGCCGATGTTTGGTCAAGATAACAGGGTCGGTGTTTGGTCAAAGTAGCAAGGATGACACTCGAGCAAGCACATCAACCGTGCGGGAAAAGCAGGCACATGATAGGACCGACGTTTGAAACATGTACACGGTGGACCCGTGTTTGATCGAAGCATGCACAACTTCCCATGTTCGAAGCAAACATGCTCACATCGGGTCCCACGTTCGACCGAAGCAGGCACGCAGTGGACCCACGTTAAACCGAAGCAGGCACAACAAGCCCACGTTCGATCAAGCAGGCGCATGATGAGTCCCACGGTTGAGCGAAGTAGGCGGTCCCACATGCCTATCAAACAGGTGCAACATGGTGACGTTTGGTCGAAGCATATACATAGTGGGGTCCACATTCGTCCAGGGTTACATGCACGGCTTTCTATGGGAAGAGGATCATACAAGTTCTATTCCCTTCTTGGCTCAAATACCCGAAGGAGGAAACCGGTCTCACCAAGGTCGTGGTCACACCTGGCGTACTCACACGGACAATTTCCAACATGGCCGGCCAGAGTCCCTCCAGGTAAACTTCCTTTGTCTTTTCTTTTTACGTTGTATACGTCACCATCTCATGCCTACCCCACAATAATGCCACCATTATGTGCTAGGAAGGGGACTTAATGTTGATGATGGATTTTAGTTCAGGGCTAAAATTGTAAAAGAAAATTTAATACGCTGACATCTTGCAGAAGATAAAGCTATTTGATAAGTGATGAATACTTCTTCGCTTTATTGATTCACCTAGAATGGAGCATGTGGCAACAATCCCAATATTCTGTGAATTAAATACATAAATTCACCTAGAACGGAGCATGTGGCAATAATCCCAATATTCTGTGAATTTATAGTATTATTAATTAATGCATGATTAGCCTTGTATTTCCTGTGTTGTTCCCGCAGGACTCTCATTATTGGTGCGGCATGACGACTGAGTGTTGCTCTCAGCAGAGTAACACGAATCTCCAAGTGTCAATAATGAGGCATGCATGAAATACCCGTACACGATACATCTCTCGGTGTGTTATATTATCCCGATTGAGCATATTTAATTCCCTAAGGGAAATCTGGACTGTCCATGTCAGTCTCAGAAACGATCACGACCACGCAGGTTAGCCACATGATTTAACCAGCCTAGACGATCCCCAGCAGGAGCAGGCTACCACCTTGATGACCACCAGCGGACCAATTTATGCCCTGACCGATCGAATACATGGCATGCCCTCCAAATAACCACCAAACGCCAGCCCGTAGTTGGACGTCCAGACTGGTATGGAGCGGCTCGGAAGAAGCTCGCACGAGCAAGGGCCGCCAATGTCGGTCTCAAAATAGTCACGGCCGTCCAACTTCACCGGCACGATTGGACGGCGTAGATTATCCCATGACCGGTCGGACAAGCGTTGTCATGCACACCGGCGGGCCCCCTTTATACCTACCTGATCGGCCATCTCCTAGCCTAGCCATAGAGTAGCGTGTGTTTGCCCAAAGTATGGTCGGCGTGATGCTTAAGGGTCGTAGGAAATTCCACTAAAGTGTCTTAAATTGATCACAACCATCCAACTTCACCAGCATGTTTGGATGGCTTAGATCAAGCCTATGACCGTGGGACAGGTACCATCATGCTCACCGCCGGCCCAACGTGGACCTTGTATGATCGGTTTCCCCAAAGGAGAAACATGACTTGCTAAACCGATTGGCCAAAGTCATGTGCGCGCGACCCATATAAAACCCTAATTAGGGTTTACGGCATGTTACATGTATCGTTAATCAATCACGAGCGTCCATCTTCGCAAGATTGGGTGGAGGGTGTAGATATAGACTTAAAAGGTTTCAAGCATGTCAACATGATCATTGTGGGCCCATCTACACGTATGACTGATCGGCTTAGACCACCATGGTCGAACATCCCGAAACGCGCGCCCAAAGTAGGCATGTCGCGCGGTTTCTAATTCCTTTGAGGCAACGGATTTCTGTCGAAAACCGATATCAACCACTCACCTTTTCTGGTCAAACTGAGTTGCCTAGATCGCATGGACATGTACACCGGCAGGCCGTCTACACGCATGCCTGGTCGGCCCCGCCAAAACTTGTGCCCAAGCTCGGATTCGGTCAAGCATAGGAGTGATGCTTGCACACCTCCTCAAACCCTAGAAATCCTTCGAACGGTCGCAGATGAGGGTCTTATGCCATCTCGTCCGTCCAACTTTGCTAGCTTGTTCGGATAGCCTAGGTTCAGAGCTAGACGACCAATGAAGCATCCCTGTGATCACCGTCCTCCACTCTTCCACATGGAGTGATCGGCCATGAGATGGCTCGCCTATGCGGCCTCCAAACGATCACTCGAAGATGGCTGTACGTGATGATGTTTTAAGACGCTTAAATCCGCGACTTATTCGGTTAAGCCTTAAAACAGCGATGCTTCATACGTATTGATTATATTCGATGCATTACATGCATAGAATACACACGATATTTTATAAATATCGATTTCCTAAATAACTTAGTTATTTAACCTAGCACCGTATGCTACTTCCTATGGATCCCACGATCCACACATTCAAGACATCAAGCATGTCACAAACTGGGGGATACTTATTGGGGTATTGGTTTGGCGGTTTACAGCGTGCAGCGTGCAACGCGCCAACACAAGAACGTGTCAGGAGGCATGGACGGTTAGCGATGATGGGAGAAGTGGGCAGAGACTGATCGTATGACACTAAAACGACCCCACCATTCCATCACTCCACTACCTCCACTTCCCACGAGAGACGAGGGTTGCGCTCAATGACTTGTATAAATAGGTTCTCCTCCCTATTTCCAAGACAGACAGAAATCAAGTGTTGATACAACGTATTCAAACACCCAGAGCCGATTGCTTACATTATTGCAAGCCAGCTCGATATTCTGATACAAGTCATAAACAGCCAACACCTTCACAATCTCAACACCTTCTTCGCTTCCTTCCCTAAGATCAACCCCATCTCCTTCACTTGGTGACCGAAGCAAGTCTGGAACGGCCATTTCTTGGTTTAGGACATAATTGCATAGATTGATCTCTCGAATCAGAAAGCACTCCCGTGCAGTGCATTTGTTTAGGGTTTAGATTTGTTTCTCATCCACACACACCCAAATTTACCAAAAACCACAGAAACAGTTTTCACCCATAAACACTACTCCACTACATGTACGAGTACATGTAATATGGCTTCAGACTTATAATAGTTTTTCCGGTTTGTAAGACTGATAACAATGTCTTATATTTGAATCTACAGTAGTTATATATTTCTCTAAATCAATTCGAAACATTCCCGAATAACATCAATGATACATATCACAGTTCCAGGTTATTTTCGAATGATAAACTTGAATCATGATTTGGCTCCAAACAATAAATTATTCTCCACCGAAATTCGATCAGGTATGAACAAACGTTCATTAAGCTTAGTCATTAATTATATTTTGAGAAATTCGTAAACTAAATAATTTGTTCTCGACTCGGAATTATTGTCCATGCAAGCTAGTCTAATTAGTTACGCGAAAATTATCTCAAAGATAGGAAGGTGAATATAATAACTTGAGAAATAGGTGGTTTAGTCTGCACTTACCTTTTGTTTGACGAAGTTCTCCAAAATCTTCGGTTGATCTTCGCCTTCAAACGGTAAAACGCAATGATGACTGCCATGATTTCCTCTCTCAACTACACTTCTATATCCGAGACTTAACTAAATGTAGACTAGAAATCCAGATATAGGTTCGACAACTAAATTTGATAACAAGCTTGAGATAGCAACACTTGTGAGTTCGACCGAGCAATGCTCTAAGAATCTCCCCCTTTGTCAATTTTAGTGACAAAAATATCAATACATATGGATAAAAAAAAAATCTTTGAAAACTCCTTGAATCTATCATGGTTGATTTCTTCGGTTTTTTCAACTCCTTGAATTCTTCGCGACTTGAAGTTGCAATGATTACGAACGTGTTCAATTTTGCGTCGGCATTGTTGAAGATATGTTGTGATAACAGCTTTGAAAACAAATATTCTTAATTGTCGTTATACAAAAACATAGTATTATTATCTTCTCCAAATCTCAATTGTATCCCAACTTTGAAGTATTTATACGGTGATATGTTTCTCACCCCTTAATTAATAATTACATCTTTTGCATAATAGATGAAACCTATAAATTATTGATTCACTCCCCCTTACATAATGATCCGTAAACCATACGTATGTAGTGAGAAACTACTAAATAATTCTCCCCCTTTTTGTCAATAAAATTGGCAAAGGTACGAAAATCGTGGGATCATAATGAATACAATCAAAAGATACTTCAGGAGCAATGTGTTTACATATCAACTTTATTTTGATGATTTCACAAGGTAAGACATTACTTAGCGCTCATCTAGGACATTTAAGATACAATCCATTAAATTCCACAGTCATACTCCCCACAAATATATATATATATATAGCAATTAAGCGCAAGTTCATTTAAGAACTCTTCCCCATTTGATGTCATTCCCAAGAAAATAACATGAGTGACCTTACTTTATGAAAAAGAAGGATTTTGTCGTACATTAACCGTCACATGGATTTGTATCCTGAATATCAACTTAAATTGATCTCAACGCCAGTTACGAAAAAAGAGACAACTTTAGTCGGTGTAACTCAACATAAGAAAACCTTACAGAGTGTGTCAAGCAGTAATAACATAAAAGTGTGATCACAAGTATATCGATACTGCGAGAAAAATTCTCAAAGAGTTTGATCTATTTTCAGTTTATAAAAAACATAATAGATTTAACTTCTGAGCATTATATGAAATATCAGCTCGATTCACGAAAAATGTAAAGGCACATATAATTCATAAGACTTTTGCAATAATTAAACCAATAATGATTGCATACTGCAAGTTAATCTTCCAAAAAACTCTAGAATTTAAATCAATAAATCTAAAAACATGTAAGAAGAAAAAACGTTGGAAGTAGCTTGTGTAAACACAATTTTTGTATACCAAACCCTAGTTATCCTTATCAAAAGAAAGAATAAATTCTCACAAGAAGTTTCCTAGAAAATAAGAGAAACAAAAGAAAAGTAACAAAAGGTTTATTCATATTCTTCATTATCGGAATAACCCATAGAAACTTGAATCTTATCTATTTCGTCCTTGATGACGGGAAAATTTGTAGCAATCTCACATAATTGTTTTTGCATACCTTTTACGTTGGAGTTGATATTGCCAATATCCTTGTGCATTCGTTGAAGAAGACTCAAGGTTGTTGGATCACAAGAAACGTCAAGAGTTGAAATAGATGCCCTTTTCTTTTGTTCTCATTCGGTCTCATATGTTTGAATGTACTTTCACGAACTAAAATAGGAGTTCCAGTAGAGTTATCAATCGAATCAATATAGAATTTTCCACAAATGCATTCAGCAAGACAAGGAAACCCTAATTTCTTGTTGGATAAGGTCATTTTTACCATTTGATGAATAATCCATCCACATATGTCAAGACCTTGAGTACCCATTTCAAGAAAATAAATCAACTCAGCAAAGTCATGACTACAACGAGCATCTTCTACCATGGAGGGACAAATGTTTGGAATTCCAAACTTTCTAAAGGCCTTAAAATCCATGCTAATCTCTTTGGTAGGTGTTGATGGTGGATTTTAGTTCAGCGCTAAAGTTGTAAAACCAGTATTTTATGTGCTGACATCCTGCAAAGGGTAAAGCCATTTGATAAGCGATGAACGCAGAAAACCTCTCGCTTTATTTATTTGAAGCAATTCGATAAACACACAAAATTCACCTAGAATGGTGCATGTAGCAACAATCCCAAATATTATCTGAATTTATAGCATCATTAATTAATGCACGATTTGCCTAGTATTTCCTATGTTGTTCCTTTCCGAACTCTCATTACTAGCATGACATGACGACTGAGTGTTCACTCTCAGCAGAGTAGCATGAATCTTCGTGCCAATATTGAGACATGCATGAAATACCCAATAGGCTACACCACTCTCTGACAGAGAGAGTCTCGCAACAACGCGCTTTAGTTAGCCCGATCGAGCATGCTTAATTTCCTTATGGGAAATCTAGACTGTCCAAATCAGTCTCAGAAACGAGTGGTCACGCAATTTAACAAGCCTAGCCAAATCCTAGCAAGAATAGGCGATTGTCGTGATGACTACCGGCGTGCCCACTTATGCCCTAGCCGGTCAGACATCACACGAACATCTCCTAGCAACGTCAAACGCCAACCCTAAGTAGGGTGGCCGTGCTGCTTTGTAGAGATTCAATCAAGCTTAGACTGTTCAAGGCAATCTTAAAGTCATCACGACCATCCAACTTCACCAGCCTGGTTGGACGGCTTAGATCGTCCCGCGGATGATCAGTGAAGCGCTAATGCACACATTGGCGGGCCCACTCTGTCCCTAACTGATCGGCTTGCTCATGACATGGCCATAGAGCCATGAACGTTTGACCAAAACACGATGGGCGTGAGGCTCTTCAAGGGTCACGGAAATCCCACTAGCGTCTTAAATTGATCTCAACCATCCAACTTAGCCAACATATTTGGATGGCTTAGATCGCGCCTAGGGTCATCAGAGAGGTGCACATATGTTCGTCATCAGCCCAACGTGGGCCCCACACGATCGACGTCTCCAAAGGAGAAGCATAGCTTGCAAAACCGATTGGCCAAAGTCATGCGTGCGTGACCGTTTTAAAACCCTAATTAGGTTTGCGGCGCTGCATAATTGTCGCAGTTCGATCGCGTCCATCCATCTTCGCCATCCTAAACGGAGGGTGTAGATATAGACTTAAGAGGTACCAAGAGTATCAACGTGGTCTCTATGGGCCCACTTATGCGTGTGACTGATCGGCCTAGGCCAACCATGATCGAGCGCCTCGAAACGCACGCCCAAAGAAGGCATGTCACGCGGTTCCCAAATCCTTTACGGAAAAGGGTTTCTATCGCAAATCGATCACGGCCACTCATCTTTGCCAGTCGACTTGAGTGGCCTAGATCAAGCCTTCATGGGGCAGAGAGGTATAGACGTGCACAACAACAGACTGCCTTCATGCATGACCGATCGGTCCCACCAAAACCGGCGCCCAAGCTTGAATTCGGTCAAGCCAAAGAGGGATGCTTGCGAACCTCCTAAAACCCTAAAATTCCATCAACTGTCGCAAATAAGTGCCGTAAACCATCTCGTCCGTCCAACTTTGCTATCTTGGTCGGACAGCCTAGGTTAAAGGCTAGATGTCCAATGAAGCATCTCGATGATCACCGTCCGCCACTCTTCCACAGGGAGTGATCGACCAGGGGATGGCTCGCCCATGCAGCCTCCAAACGATCACTCGAAGATGGTTGGACGTGATGCTATTTTAAGACGCTTGATCCGCGACTTATTCAGTTAAGCTTTAAAACAGCGATGCTTTATACGTAAATGCATTACATGCATCGAGCATACACGATATTTCATGAATACCAATTTCTTAAATAACTTAGTTATTTAACTTAGCACCGTATGCTACTTCCTGCGGCGGGTCCCACGATCCACTCATTCGAGACATCAATCATGTCACAAACTGGGGGATGCTTACTGGAGTATTGGTCTGGCGGTTTACAGCGTGCGGCGTGCAATGCGCCCATTTACAAGAACGTGTCAGGAGGCATGGACGGTTAAAGTGATGAAGGAAGTGGGACAAGACGTGATCGTGTAACCACCTACACGATCCCACTACTCCATCACTCAACTTCCTCCACTTCCTACGAGATGAGGGTTTGCGCTCAATGACTTGTATAAATAGGTCCTTCTCCTATTTTCAAACGACACAGACGGAGAAAAATCAAGTATTGTCATAGTATTCAGAAAACACCCAGAACTGATAGCTTACATTGTGCAAGCCAGTTCATCATTCTGATACGAGTCGTAAACAACCAACACCTTCACAATCTCAACACCTTCTTCGCTTCCCTCCCTAAGATTAACCCCATCTCCTTCACTTTGTGACCGAAGCAAGTCTGGAATGACCATTTCTTGGTTTAGGCCAGAATTGTATAGATTGATATCTCGAATCAAAAGCACTCCCGTGCAATGCATTTGTTTAGGGTTTAGAATCGTTTCTCATCCACACACACCCAAATTTACCAAAACCAGCAGAAACAGTTTTCACCCATAAACAGTATGAAACTTCCCATCTTTCCAACCAAGAATTTTTCCGCAAAGTTTGAGAGAGATAGTTTCACAAGATGGTTTTTCTCCCTTTGAGTTATGAATACGAAGATTACCCATAGGAAGTGAAAACACTGGGGTTCCAAAATACACCACCAACTTTTTCGTAGGCAATCTGTATGGACAAACTCAACACAACTCCGAGAGTTAAAACTCAATCAAGGAAAGTGTCTAGAGTTCTACCTCTCTCTCTCTTTTTGTTAGAAAGTTACAATAACTGAATCCGTGAACCTAACTACAAAGAGAGTTCTTTGATTGTACCAAAGACCAATATCCAAGGATCAATCAAGTCTTATCCAACAAACAAGGTTGGACTTAGATATTGTGATTCATCAACGCACGACCTGTGATATTTCAATTATAAAGATAAACAATATAATGCGGAAAAAGAAATAATACAGGCACCGGAAATTTTGTTAACGAAGAAACCGTAAATGCAGAAAAATCCAGGGACCTAGTCCAGATTGAACACCAAACTATATTAAGCCGCTACAAACACTAGCCTACTACCAATTAACTTCGGTCTGGAATGTAGTTGAGCCCGAACTCAGTCTTCCAATAATTCAGGTACAATCACGCTTACGCCTATTGAATCCCAGCAGGACTCCGCGCAATTGATTCCCTTAGACGGTCTCACACCAACTAAGAAACTTTATTAGCTCACTTAATCTATCCGTACAAACACATAAGGAGTTATATAAAGTACTAAAAGCAGACGATTTGGTACCGGAATCAGTAAAAAGAGACGAAAAACAATCAACTATGTGAGCATTCATACCATCATCGTCATGAAACCAATTTCCATTAGAATCTTTAAGCATGCTAATTTTTTTTATATTCCTTCGAACCAAGGTAGTAGTATGAAAGAATCTTTTATGAATATTACCTTATTTAAGGCATTGGTTTCTAGATTTTTGTTTTGATAAAAGCTCTTCTAAATGCAAAATTTAAGATATTCACATAAATGATAGAAAATTCTACCTTTATTATGCAAAGAATGGTCTAGATAAAAAACATTTGAAGCTCGGGCCAGGTCATATTTCACATTGGTGATTTGAGTCTGTAAATGACCAAAGGTTTACTTACTCTATTTTTTAGAAGCTTTTTCAGTTTGATGTAAATTACGATGAAAAGAATGATCAACAAGCATAAAAGGTTTATAATGGAAATTATCCTTGATAGCAAATTCAAATATTTTATCATCAGTCCAAATAACTTCCATGCGATAAGGCCTAGGTTTAAATCTAGTCTTAGGAGAAAGATCAAGCAAAATAGTAAAATGGTCAGAATTAAAGTAAGATACATTGTGTACCTGATCCTTGGGAAATTGATGAGCATTAGATAGCATACGTCTAATATTTCTTTGATTACAGTGCCAACGTGCCTATTTTTCAAGGTATGCTTGGGACCATCATCTCCAAGATCCATAAGACCACAATAATTCATTAGATTAGTCAACTCAGCAAGTTTATCTTCAAAAGGAGTGCAACCACTTTTCCTTTCATGAACATGAGAGATATAATTCAAGTCCCCCAGAACAATCCAATAAACATGACCGAGATCAACTTTAGTCTTTTAAAAATGCGTGGAGTCTAACAACCACACCCAGCAATTCGTTTGGAAATATGAGAGGACTTACTCCAATATATAGTTTCTAGAGAATCAACTAGACTGTCAAACTCTATCTAGAGAAAAGTATATCAAATAGTTTATATCTCTAACTCTTAATTCAATATGCAATCAGCAAATAGAAATCTGCGAGCCCAATTGAATATAAGAGGAGTAATTTGAACGGTACCAAAGACCAATGTTCAAGTGTCAATCAATTTAAATCAACAACCAAAGGTTGTATTATCTAATTGATTGATCTTAACGCACAACCCGTGATATTTCAATTATATAAAAAAATATAATGCGGAAAAGAAATAACACAGACACCAGAATTTTGTTAACAAGGAAAACAACAAATGCAGAAAAACCCCGGGACCTAGTCCAGTTTGAACACCACACTGTATTAAGCCGCTACAGACACTAGCCTATTACCAATGAACTTTGGACTGGACTGTAGTTGAACCCTAATCAATATCACACTGATTCAAGGTACAGTTGCATTCCTTACGTCTCTGATACCAGCAGGATACTACACACTTGATTCCCTTAGATGATCTCACCACAACCAAGAGTTTCTACGACCCAAAGTCGAAGACTTGATAAACAAATCTATCTCACACAGAAAAGTCTATATATTGAATAAATATGTCTCCCACAGAAATACCCAAGAGTTTTTGTTCCGTCTTTTGATAAATCAAGGTGAACAGGAACCAGTTGATAACCCGAACTTATATTCCCGAAGAACAACCTAGTATTTTTAATCACCTAACAATAATCTAAATCGTATGATGGCGAAACTAGATATTGTGGAATCACAAACGATGAGACGAAGGTGTTTGTGATTACTTTTTATCTTGCCTATCGGAGATTAAATCTCGAGCAAATATTAGAGAAGATAGTACTTAAACGATAGAATTGGGAAAGGTCAGAACACGCAACTACAAAGAAAATAGTTGGGTCTGGCTTCACAATACAAATGAAGTCTTTGAAGTTGTTAACCTACAGGGTCTCGAAGAAACCTAGGGTTAAAGGAGAACCGAATCTAGTTTATGCAACTAGTAACACACATGAGGTGTGGGGATTAGGTTTCCCAGTTGCTAGAGTTATCCTTTATATAGTTTTCAAATCAGGGTTTGGAATCCAAGTTACCTTGGTAACAAAGCATTCAATATTCACCATTAGATGAAAAACCTAATTCAACCAAGCTAATATCTTTCAACCGTTAGATCGAACTTAGCTTGTTACACACAAATGAAATGTACCCTCATTTAGGTTTATGTAACCGTACCCAAATGTGTACACCATGTTGGCTCGACAATAGCTAACCGAAGTTAGCCATATGATTACTCTCATATCAACCTTATTCATCTTAACCACAACTAGTTTAGATGACTCAAACGAAACTAGTTAAAGAGTCGTTCAATTGCTTTATTCTCATAGATGTATACAAGAAAACAACTAAAGCAAAATCGGTTTGATTCACTCAAATCAAAACATGAACATTCTAGACACGGTTTGCAAAGATTGCATTCCTTATTTTATAAATGTTTAAGTTCATGTACACAACCGATTTTAGAAAGTAACCAACTCAACTCAAATATGTATATAGAAAACTATATCGTAATACGACTTATGTCTCCATATAGGAGCTAGAGTAGAAATAGACTTTCCAAGTGATAGATAAGTTTCAGTCTCCACATACCTTTTGTCGATGAAGTTCCACAAGCTTCTCTTAGTAGTTCTTCTTCTTTAAATGATGAACGTCGTGAAGTCTAAGCTCAACTACACAATCTATGTCCTAGTCCAAGACAACTATAAATAGGCTAGAAATCAAGACTTATAGTTTTTTTCATTAATATTGAAAAACATGCTTGAGATAGCAACGCATGCGAGTTCGACCGAGCAGTGCTCTAACAATCTCCCCATTTATCAATTATAGTGACAAAACTATCAATACATATGGATTACAAAATGAATAAAACTTTGTAGCTTCTCATCCAAATGCTTGATCTCCTTGGCATCTTCAACATGACTTGAAATATTCGTCACTTCCAAGTACTCCATGATTCTAAATGTGTTCAACTCAGCATCATAGTTGTTGAAGATCCGTAGCGATAACAATGAGAAAACAAATGCTCTCGATCATTGTTATACAATGTCGTAATATTATCACACAACATCAAAGTTCAATTGTATCACAACTTTGACAACAATACTATGGTGATATGTATCACTCCCCCTTAGTCAATACTTCATCTCGACATGAAAACCACCCCCCTTACATAATGATCTGTAAACCATATTTATTTGTAGTATGAAACTACACATTAATTCTCCCCCTTTTTGTCAATATAAATTGGCAAAGGTACGAAAACTAGTGGGATCCTCATGAAATTTTCATAGAGATACTTCATGACCAAAAGATAATAACATACCAACTTATTTAGATGTAATCATAAATCCGAAGCTAAATGCATTCATCAAGGAGTTTATAAAGATACAAGATAACCCCTATAATATTCCATAGACGCACTACCCACAAAGATTTGGCAATAAAGCACAAGTTAAAAAAGAACTCTCCCCCATAAAATGTCATTCCCGAAAGAACAACAAAGGCGACCTTGCTTTTAAAATAAAATAAGGATTTCTTTGGACATAACCAAATCACATGAAAACATGGATTTGAATCCAAAAATCTCAATTGAATCAACCATAAAAATGATCAATTCAATTGGCCATGATCGACATAAGAGAACTTACGGAGCAACACAGTATATGCACAAAAATGTCGATCGGAGATCGACCAAATAATGCGGAATACACAAGGATTCATTCTATTTTTCATCACTATTTGCACAATGACATATAATAGACTTAATCCTTGTAAACAAAAGTGCATCCTTTCTTCCACCAAAATTTGCATAATGACATAAAGGGCTTTAACTTTTGTTTGTCAAAAGTTCATTCTATCTTTTATCAATACATTCATACGGACATAATAGAGATAACTTTTGAACAAGTATGGGAAAGTCACAGGTTCACGGACTTAAACAACATATCCCATAACAATTTGGAATATATAAAATCATAAAGACTAAAATTACAAAAATCATCTTCAAAAAAAAACTTAGAATTTAGATAAACAAATCTAAAAACATTGAAGATGAACACTTGGAAATAGCTATGTGTACTCACAATAATGGCTATTCCAAACCCTAATAATAGATAAGTTTATATAGCTATACGACTTACTCTCATTAGAAGATATCATAGAATAGACTTCTGAGTAATAGATAAGTTTTAGTCTCCACATACTTTTTGTTGATGAAGTTCCTCCAAACTCCTCAGTAGATCTTCTTCTTCTTCAATTGGTGAACGTCGTGAAGTTTAAATCTCAACTACACATTCTATCCTAATCTGAGACATAGCTATAAGTAGACTAGAAATCAAGTATATAGTTTTGATCAACTAAACTTGACAAACAAGCTTGGGATAGCAACGCATGCGAGTTTAACCAAGCAGTTCTCTAACACCTTTAGCTCCTCCAAAACACGCTCGCAACAGGTGGATTGGGGACTTCCATAAACTACTTAGAGTGTCCAAGGATCTTGGATTCGAGATGTGACAAATTCATGTAAAGCACAACGAGATTCAGAAGTTGTTTGGATATTTACTTCAGATGAATTCCAAAGCAAACACAATCAACCTGAAAAACCTTCTAGTGAAACACTAATAGAATCAATATAGTTGAGTTGGCTAAGCACTTTCTAAGCTTGAAAATCCAAAAGACAAGGTTTCAAAATAACAAAAATATCAGGTTTATGAGTCTCGATAAGATTTCTTCTAACATTAACAAAAAAGTCCTAGATGCTCCTCGATTCCAAACTATAATTTTCATTCCTGTCATGAGAAAAGAGGGTTTAGAAGCAACAAACGTTTCCCTAAGTGACTCACTGAGAGTGGTTAGGGTGGTATGAATTGACCCATGTTCACCAAAGGGGTAAATGTCGTTCTGAAAATACGTTGATTTATCACATCCAAATCCCATTTCGCCAATAAGTCTACCCAAACCTCCAGGTACCGCTTGGGTCTTTTACTAGGGCATGCGTCTCCACCATTGGTGGAAGGTTAACTTCGAGAACCTTCTCTTCTGACATGTCCTTTAACCGGTCAAGTCTTAGTCCGCAAAATATAGCAGATAAACTATGACATCTTGAATATGCATAATCATGATGAAGCTAACAAATATTATAATGGAAAACGATCCTCCAACTTCCTACTCCAAGCATTCTCCCTTCTAATTTGTCATCTACTATCACTGACGGTGAACACAGAACCACTTCTAAATGTCTTTACATGCAGATGGAACGGATACTCAAAACAAATTTGGATGATGAAAGACCTTATGGAACGCAGAGCTCAAGAAAAACTTTTAACCAAATAGTGGACAACTTAACAATGTTGATAGTTCAGAAAAGAGATCATGGAAACCAATGGCACCAACTCATGGAAGAGATAGAAGAACTTCACCAAAAATATCTACGTTTAATTCTCGATCTCATTCACAACCACAAGCCACCACCAGGTTTCGAGATTCTGATGCAAAAACATCGACAAAATTTTGACCCCAAAAGGCATCTACCTTTCAACTTGCTCTTAACTCCACAGATTCGTTCACGGAGTGCTGGAAGACTTTTGAAGCTGATCTAAAACCTTTTTATTTAAAATAAAAGAGGCTAACACTAAAATAAGGGGTAATCAGACTCAGTGTAGTTAAAATCATTCATCAAAGCCGATTACTCATCATATGATCGATAAGATTTATGATTCCAATCCCTTTACGATTATTAACGATTAAGGCGGTTGATTTTGCCGAGTTAGACCGATTTTTAAGCAAAATGAGTTGGCGATTTTTCCGAGTTGACCTTGCATAAACCAAAATCAGAAGAAAAAAATAATTAAAAAAATTAAACCCCTCAGGTAGGACTTATCAACTGTAAAAACCACTAAATTCATGATTGTTTGTGGGTGAAAACAGAAACAGTCTCGAGAGCTTAGTCCTAACCACAACACCAATTCCGAAAAGAAGAGAAAGAGAAAATAGAAAAATAAAGAAAAGTGTCTCCTTCTATTGTATTTCCTTTCCTTATTTATAGATATTCCCAAAACTTTTCTTTTTCATGACATCATGTCACATGTCTCCGAAACCTCTTTATTTACCCTAATTGTCATTCCCCCTATTATGATATCTAATCTTCCCTTTAATTCCTTCCTTATCTTATTCAATCTATGGACTCCTCCATAGGGCTTGAGATTCAGTCCACAAGTCCCCATTTTACTTATTGGGGTTGACCTATTTTAGGGACCTCTTGGCCCTACTAAAGGGTAGTTATTTTCATTTTTTTTTTTTTTTTTTGAAAAGGAAAAGGGAAAAAATATTTACAGAATACACAAGGGATCATGAGAATCCCAAAAACCCAATGGAAACAAATCTTAATGGACCTATTACATAGAAACTATAATGTCCCATTGAAACAGAATTTGGTTTACTGTAAAATCCTTGAAGATATTTTTCGAAGAGCTCTACAGGAAAATATTCTGAATTATTAACATCTTGATATAATCAAAAGATTTAGCTCTTACTCCATGAATTCTTGAGTTTTTCTCTTTCTAGATCTCCCAAAAAATGGCATATGAGGTAATCTTCCATACAATTGCTTTCCTCTTACTGACTTTAAAAAGTTTCCAGCTATCTTGCAAAGCTTTGAAGACCTCCGGCATAATCCACCAGTAATGTAGAAAGTAATAAATCCCATATTGTTTTTCCCATCTGCAGTGAATGAAAAGATGGTTTAGGTCTTCATCCTCTTCATTACAAAGAACACACGTAGTTGATTGAATATATACTCCTCTTCTGCTTAGCATAAACCTTGTGGGTAAAGACTTATGCAGAGAAGCCCATGTCATGAAAACTACTTTAGGTGGGATAAGCTTGTTCTCCAGAAGACCTGTAAAATTGTAAGAATCTGTATTATCTATAATCTTCTCATACATTGCCCTGGTTGTGAAATCACCTCCCAAATTATCTTTGACACCTTATGTTAAAATGGTATTCCTCAAACCATGTATTAATTCCAGGAAATCAATCCTCTCAACTGGATCGAGAGCTCTAGAGTAATGCATAATCATATTATCACCTAGGATATCAGTAACCATCACATTCTTCTGAGTGCTTAACTTAAACAGCCTTGGATATTTATCTTTTAAATCCCTCTTCTCTACCCACCAATCATGCCAAAACTGAATCTTCCGTCGTATCATACTTGAATATTAACAACCTCCAATAAATCATGTTTATCCTTCGAAATTACCTGCCACATACTCTTGCCAACATCTTCATTAGTATTAATTGGAAGTAAACATATAGCATCCGATTTGGACTTTTCAACCATGATTTTCCTCTACTAGGCATCTTTTTCTTTAGCATACCTTCACTTCCATTTAGATAAAAATAACCTGTTAACATGCCTCAAACTTCTTATGCCTAGCCCTCCAAGCTTATTCGGCTTACAAACTTTTCATCCTACCCAACTCATCTTTTTCCGCTTTCATATTCCCCCATATGAATTTTCTCAATATACTGTTTAACTTCTTTTCTACTGTAACTGGTAACTCCATAAATGACATGAAATAAGTATCTAAACTCTCCAAAGAACTTCGTATCAAAGCAATCCTCCCTGCTTTGTTTAAAAATTTTCGTTTCCACGGAGCCAACTTCTTGTTCATCCTTTCAATAACTACATCACATATCACGATATTTCTTTTGTTAACTCCAATTGGCATCCCAAATATGTAATTGGGAGAGCCTCAACTTTACATCCCAACTCAGCAACTAAATTGTTAATTACAGTATCTGCCCCGATGCTTATCATCCAACTCTTTTCCAAATTTAACTTAAGACCAGTGAAAACTTCGAAAACCATCAATAACACATGAAATCTGCTAACCTCACTCCTAGCAGCGTTCATCAGGATTATAGCGTCGTCTAAAAACTGGAGATAAGAAACAATAGTATCATTTTCAACCACTTGAAAACCACCTATCCTCTGTTTGTCTACAATATCATTCAATATAATAGACAACACTTCCACCACTAAAAGAAACAAAACGACGACAAAGGATCACCCTATCTGATTCCTTTTGAAGGTTTAATCATATCAGATGCAACCCCATTTATCAGCACAGAGAATTGAGCTTCAGTAACATACCACCTTATCCATTTTATCCATCTATCTCCAAATCCATTCTTCCGGAATATAGAAAAAAGAGAATTACAATTCACGTTATCGAATTCCTTCTCCATATCTATCTTACACAAAACTCCTGATTTCTTTTGTTTGAATATGCTATTAATGCATTCGTTAGCTATCAAAATCCCATATAGAATCTGCTTACCGTGGATGAAAGCACCTTGAGCATTAGATAGTATATAAGGCATAACAACCTTCATTCTTTCTGCCAATAGTTTGGAAACTATCTTGTAGAGGATGCTTATCAAGCTCAAAGGCTTGAAATCCTTTGGAGTAGCCGAGTCTTCCTTTTTGGGTATGAGCCTTATGAAATCCATATAGCCTCCAGTTGGCTTTTCCAGTAGAGTGAAAATAATTTATAGCTATCATTAATTCCCTTTTCACAATATTCCAACAATATTTATAAAACTCAAGTGTAAAGCCATCAGGCCCTGGTGCCTTGTTGACTCCACACTTCTTTATTGTTGCATGCACCTCCTCCTCAAACTCCCTTTCAAGACAAGTACATTGATGTGTATTAATTTTCTTGAAGTTTAAATTCTCAAAGCTTGGAGAAATATTGTCTGAAGCCGTGAAAAGTTCCGAGTAATACCGTTGAATTTCTTGCTTTATCACATCTTGGTTAAAAACATATGATCCTCCAATTACCACTTTAGAAATAATGTTTCCTTTCCTTTTAGAATTAGTTATCCTATTAAAGTACCTTGTATTTTTATCACCATTCTTAGAACCTTTAACTTTTGCTCTTTGATAGGTCATCCTTGCCCTTGTAAGTTTCAGATGATTAAGCCTTAACAAATCTTCAGTTCTTTCAGTCATTTGCAAGTCTGTAAGAGAAGTATTTTCTTCGTATAGATTCAGCATCTTGATGTTTTTCTTGTTAATTCCTCTTCCTTTCTCCTATCATCGCCAAATGTAATGTTACTATAAGATTTAAGAAAAAACTTAAGGTTTTGAAGTTTTCTAAAGAAAATATAGCTCGGTGAGCCTGTATACTGCATAGAATTCCACAACAACTCCACATTATTGTAGATATCCTGATGATTTATCCAGTGATGCTCTACTTTTAAGTAAGACTTGTACCTGAGTTCTTGGGTTAAATCCAGCAGCAATGGATTGTGATCCGAAATAGTTCTGACCAACACTGTCTGAATAGCAGCACTAAATGTAGTGTCGAAACAAGAAAAATATAAGAATCTGTCCAATCTGCAAAGCAAATGATTGTCGTGCATATTACTCCAGGTAAAAGCACCCCCATTAAGCGGAATATCAATCATTCCTGATCAACTATAAAAACATTGAGAAACTGCATATTTCTAGTGTCACCTCCCACTATGTTTCTCTCATCATCTGATCTAACAGCATCCAAATCACCCACCACACACCAAGCAGCATCATACAAGTTTCGAGCTTCTGCTAAATCCTTCTAGAAATCCTCCCGAATATTATAGTCACAAGTGAAAATGAAAATTCGTTTGGAAATTTGAGAGGACTTACTCCAATACACTTTCTAGAGAATCAACTAGACAGTCAGACTCAATATAGATTAAAGTATATCAAAGAGTTTAATATCTCTAACTTTTAATTCAATCCGCAATCAGCAAATAGAAATCTGCGAGCCTGATTGAATATAAGAGGAATTACTTGAACGGTAACAAAGACCAATGTTCAAGTGTCAATAAAAAATCAACAACCAAAGGATGGATATTCTAATTGATTGATCTTAACGCACAATCTGTGATATTTCAATTATATAACAAAATATAACGAGGAAAAGAAATAATAAAAACACCAGAATTTTGTTAACGAGGAAACCGAAAATGCAGAAAACCCCCGGGACCTAGTCCAGATTGAGCACCACACTGTATTAAGCCGCTACAGACACTAGCCTACTGCCAATTAACTTCAGACTGGAATGTAGTTGAACCCTAATAAATCTCACACTAATTCAAGGTACAGTTGCGCTCCTTACGTCTCTGATCCCAGCAGGATACTACGCACTTGATTCCCTTAGCTGATCTCACCCAAAACTAAGAGTTGCTACGACCCAAAGTTGAAGACTTGATAGACAAATCTGTCCCACACAGAAAATTCTATAGGATTGAATAAATCTGTCCCCACAGAAATACCCAAGAGTTTTTGTTCTGTCTTTTGATAAATCAAGGTGAACATGAACCAATTGATAAACCATACTTATATTCCCAAAGGACAGTCTAGTATTATCAATCACCTCACAATAAACTTAATCGACTAGCGAAACAAGTTATTGTGGAATCACAAACGATGAGACGAAGTTTGTTTGTGATTACTTTTCTATCTTGCCTGTCGGAGATATAAAATCTCGGGCCAATTATTTCAATTGCACCCAACACGATAGAAACAGCAAGATCAGATCACACAACTACAAAGATAATAGTTGGGACTGGCTTCGCAATCCCAATGAAGTCTTCAAGTCATTAACCTACAGGGTCTCAAGGAGAAACCTAAGGTTAAAGGATAATCGAATCTAGTTATGCAACTAGTAACACACAGGAGGTGTGGGGATTAGTTTTCCCAGTTGCTAGAGTTCTCCTTTATATAGTTTTCAAATCAGGGTTTGGAATCCAAGTTACCTTGGTAACAAAGCATTCAATATTCACCGTCAGATGAAAAACCTGATTCAACCAAGCTAATATCTTTCAACCGTTAGATCGAACTTATCTTGTTACACACAAATGAAATGTACCCTCATTTAGGTTTATGTAGCCGTACCTAAACGTGCACACCATGTTGGTTCACTAATAGTTAACCGAGGTTAGCCGTATGATTACTCTCATATCAACCTTATTCATCTCAACCATAACTAGTTCAAATGACTCAAATGAAACTAGTTAAAGAGTTGTTAAATTGTTTAGAAAACACAATTGAAATCAAATCGGTTTTATTCACTTGAATCAATCATGAACATTATAGCCACGGTTTGCAAAGATTGCATTCCTTATGATTTAAATGTTTGAGTTCATGGACTTGAACGATTTGACAAAGTAACCAGCTTAAGTATGTGTACGTGTATGCATACTTAAACTACCAGATTTGAGTTTGTAAAGTTTCCAAACTCAGCAGAAATTTTCGGTTCAAAAACTTCCGCCAGTATGCGTACGAGTACGCATACTTAAGGTGACTAGTTAAGAGTTTTTCCAAAACCAAACTCAGCAGAAATTCTCGGTTCGAGAACTTCCGCCGGTATGCGTACGAGTACGCATACTTAACCTGTCTCCTTCACCAATTCCGTATACACACGTATGCACACTCTTGGCTTCCGGTTTATGGACTTATACACTAATGTGTGAACACACTATATATGCTTATATCCAAAGATGGTTACATCATGAACTCTTTATTTCAATCATTGAAACATTCTTCTATAATGTCAATAGTCGTTTTCACACACTATTAGCATCAAAGCAATTTTCAAGATATTGAAATAATCATTATTGAAACCTTCCAAGTCTTACACCAAATGATTATATCACACAAACTATGTAAGATGTTACTCGGCAATTTTCTCATGATATAAGATGAACTTGGTCGAAGTGAAAGCTTACCTGCACATATTTCGAGAAATATGTAAGCGAGATATACTCAGCTCGAAATCTCAAATGTGTATAGAGAAAACTATATCGTAACACGACTTATGTCTCAATATAGGAGATAGTAGAAATAGACTTTCCAAGTGATAGATAAGTTCAAGTCTCCACATACCTTTTGTCGAAGAAGTTCCACAAGCTCCCCTTAGTAGTTCTTCGTCTTCAAGAGATGAACGTCGAGAGATTTAAGCTCAACTACACTATCTATGTCCTAGTCCGAGACATCTACAAATAGGCTAGAAATCGACACTTATAGTTTTGAACACTAACATTGACAAACATGATTGAGATAGCAACGCATGTGAGTTTGACCGAGCAATTCTCTAACAACAACGCATGCAGAAAAACCCCGGGACCTAGTCCAGATTGAACACCATATTGTATTACGCCGCTACAGATACTAGCCTACTACCAATTTACTTCAGACTGGACTGTAGTTGAACCCTAATCAATCTCACACTGATTCAAGGTACATTTACGCTCCTTACGTCTCTGATCCCAACAGGATATTACGCACTTGATTCCCTTAGTTGATCTCACCCGCAACTAAGAGTTGCTACGACCCAAAGTCGAAGACTTGATAGACAAATCTGTCTCACATAGAAAAGTCTATAGGATTGAATAAATCTGTCCCCATGGAAATACCCAAGAGTTTTTGTTCCGTCTTTTGATAAATCAAGGTGAACATGAACCAATTGATAAACTTGACTTATATTCCCGAAGAACAGCCTAGTATTATCAATCACCTCACAATAAACTTAATCTAATAGCGAAACAAGTTATTGTGGAATCACAAACGATGAGACGAAGTTTGTTTGTGATTACTTTTCTATCTTGCCTATTGGAGATATAAAATCTCGAGCCAATTATTTCAATTGCACTCAACACGATAGAAACAACAAGATCATATCACACAACTACAAAGATAATAGTTGGGTCTGGCTTCACAATCCTAATGAAGTCTTTAACCTACAGGGTCTCTAGAAGAAACCTAAGGTTACAGGATAATCGACTCTAGTTATTCAACTAATAACACACAGGAGGTGTGGGGATTAGTCCCAGTTGCTAGAGTTCTCATTTATATAGTTTTCAAATCAGGGTTTGGAATCCAAGTTACCTTGGTAACAAAGCATTCAATATCCACCGTTAGATGAAAAACCTGATTCAACCAAGCTAATATCTTTCAACCGTTAGATCGAACTTAGCTTGTTACACACAAATGAAATGTACCCTCATTTAGGTTTATGTAGCCGTACCTAAACGTGTACACCATGTTGGTTCACTAATAGTTAACCGAGGTTAGCCATATGATTACTCTCATATCAACCTTTTTCATCTCAACCATAACTAGTTCAAATAACTCAAATGAAACTAGTTAAAGAGTTGTTCAATTGTTTAGAAAACACAATTGAAATCAAATCGGTTTGATTCACTTGAATCAATCATGAACATTATATCCACGGTTTACAAAGATTGCATTCCTTATGATTTAAATCTTTAAGTTCATGGACTTGACCGATTTGACAAAGTAACCAGCTTAAGTATGCGTACGGGTATGCGTACTTAAGCAACCGGATTTGAGTTTGTAAAGTTTCCCAACTCAACAGGAATTTTCAGTTCAAAAACTTCCGCCAGTATGCATATGGGTACGCATACTTAAGGTGACTAGTTAAGAGTTTTGCCAAAACCAAACTCAGCAGAAATTCTCGGTTCGAGAACTTCCGCCAGTATGCGTACGGGTATGCATACTTAACCTGTCTCCTTCACCAATTCTGTATACACACATATGCACACTCTTGGCTTCCAGTTTATGGACTTATACACTAATGTGCGAACACACTATATATGCTTATATCCAAAGATGGTTACATCATCAACTTTTTATTTCAATCATTGAAACGTTCTTCTATAATGTAAATAGCCGTTTTCACACACTATTAGCATCAAAGCAATTTTCAAGATATTGAAATAATCATTATTGAAACCTTCCAAGTCTTACACCAAATGATTGTATCACACAAACCATGTAAGATGTTACTCGGCAATTTTCTCATGATATAAGATGAACTTGGTCGAAGTGAAGCTTACCAACACATATTTCGAGAAATATGTAAGCGATATATACTCAGCTCGAAATCTCAAATGTGTGTAGAGAAAACTATATCGTAACACGACTTATGTCTCAATATAGGAGATAGTAGAAATATACTTTCCAAGTGATAGATAAGTTCAAGTCTCCACATACCTTTTGTCGAAGAAGTTCCACAAGCTCCCCTTAGTAGTTCTTCGTCTTCAAGAGATGAACGTCGAGAGATTTAAGCTCAACTACACTATCTATGTCCTAGTCCGAGACATCTACAAATAGGCTAGAAATCGACACTTATAGTTTTGACCACTAACATTGACAAACATGATTGAGATAGCAACGCATGTGAGTTTGACCGAGCAATTCTCTAACAACAAGGCAAATACACATTCGAGATCATAAAAGAAAAACCTGTAGTTTTGCATATGAGAAGAATCGAGATAGAGTTGTACCCTTTCCTGACATCTAGTAATTCAAAAACGGAAGTATCCCAAATGGTTATAAGACCACCATTATTTTTATTAACTCCTTTAGAAGTTAAGAAATCCCAACCATAATCTGAATCAAACCAAAGTTGTCTTACAAACCATGTAGACATATTAACAATTTTTGTTCCTTGAATTGTGCAAATAACACATTTGTGAAGAGCGATCAAATCTCTGACTGCAATTTTCTTATCGAAAGCATTCAGTCCCCTTATGTTCCAATCAATAAATTTAGTTCCCATCAGATACCAACTTTTCTCGTGAAGAAATTTCCTCGCCTTCATCCTCCGCTTCCTCAGACTTACTTGACTCATCACAACTGTCTGTAACATTCTTTCCAGCAGCAATAGCTTTATATCTGTCTCTATATTTGACTATAATTTCTTGAATCACTGCTTTAGCTTCAATCTCATCTCTTGTAGTAAGGCCAACCATTTTACAACATAATTCAAACACATGTTTAAAAGTAGAGAAAATAACTTCATTTGAAGCTATGTTAGCATTCTTGATTTCACTCAATTTAATAATGATTTGATCCTCCATCACCGAAAATAAATTTCCAGCATCTGGCGTTTTAATTATAGCAATATCCAACATATTCTCACAAGGAGGAACCAAAACTTTATCAGGTGTGTGTTCTGCATCCAAAACATCCAAAAAAACTTTCTCAACTAAAGTAACAGACTCTCCACCTACACGTCTATCACCTTCAGAAAAAATAGTTTCATGGAATACTAAATCAGTTGTGTTAATAACAATACTGGGAACTTCACCTACACTTCCAACAAAATTCTGCACACCAACTACCTCAGCTGCCAAGATAGAGTCAATAAACTCCAGTTTAAATAATGTGATATTTGCATCTCCACTTCCTCCATCATCTAAATGCTGAAATTTATTGAATGTTGGTGTATTAAAACTATTTTGAGAAATAGGTACTACACCTGCTCCTCCCAAATTATTAATTCTAGAATTAACTACATATGTCTCCTTAAGTTGAATTAGATCTCGTTTTCCAGCATCTATCAACAATCGAGACCCAGATAGATCATGTTCACCCTCCTGAACAACTCTTCCTGAATGTGAACCTTGATCAAGAATCAAAAATGCCACCGTGTTTTTTGGCTTGTAAGCCAAGACACATCTTGTCTCTGCTACTCGATTTTCCTGTCTCAACTCACCAGTGACCGATTTCGAAACTTGAACCGATTGAGACCCAAGAATTGCTGGAGTATATGTTTTTGAATTTGAAAATTTATGTTTATATTCAAACTCGTTTAACAGCCTACTGTACTCCTCTAATGTAGCCTTATTCTTAGAGGTAAAATTGAACTCCCATTCAATTTATACGACCCATTTTAGGTTACCATCTTCAACTAAGAGAAATGTCGAGATTGACGAGAAGTTTCCTTTGACTGGTATTCTGAAAAATTTCAAGTTTTCCTTTTTCAGAGAGTTAGGATCAACTTCAGTGAGTCCACCCAATGAATCCCCAATTGATCAGAATACACTGTAACTCCAGGAACGCTGTGGAATGCCTCTAATTTTTAATATTTTCCAACTTTTGACATTGCTTGAATTGGAATGATAAAATCTTGTTTAATGATAGGATTATCCACACCCCTGATAGATACAATTTTATCAGAAAATGTGGAAAACTGAGATAATGTAACCACTGCATTATCAACAATGATCTTCTTGGACTCCAAAGATCAAGCCACTAATCCTTGGCTAAATCTAAGTAGGCAGATCGCTCAACAATGATCTTCCAACTTTATCATCCCCCTATGGTTCTTATCATGCATCTTCTTAATTGGTAGACGGTGCTGGAAATTATTTATGGATGGTGTTGACTGAGTTACCCTCCTAGTTAAATTATTCTCCTTCAAAATCTTGAGAATTTCTATACAAAGAACAGACCAGTAGTATCCTCCATCACCACGCGGTACACATAGAGCATATGATCTAGGTTCATCTCCCTTTCGAACCCTAGATATTATGAAATAACTTCCTGCATCATTCTCCCTTACTTCACACAAATAAGAAGCTTCACCCTCCCTTCTCGAACGCTTCCTTCTTTTACATTGATAATCCATTGCCTCCTGTAAAACATCTACTAACCAAAACGCCGAATCTATTGAGAAGTGAATCCACGACTGAAAACCTCTCATTTCTCTTTCCTCCAATCTGATTCCTCTTGTTTACCATAGTTTCCATTGAAGCCAGGAAAATTTTTCTGTCAAGATAGAGCATATTTTGCTCTTTATCTCTCCATTGGAAATACGTATTTTTTCTGTCAAGATATTGACAATGATCAATACCTAGATTCAATAGAACAATGTTATACACTTAATTACATGATAGTGTTAAAATTTTAATTTTAATTAGGTATAGTATGACTCATGAGTATAGTAGTATATAGTTTCGAGTATTAGGCCGAACTTTGACGATTTTCAAGTCCGAACTCATTGTTCCTCGCTCTAAGGTCCCCAACCAAGTAGGACCGAGAAGCGATTTCGGCTACTTTGGTGGTTGGAGGGGCTAAAAATCACGATTTCTCGTCTGGGGACCGGGGCACAGTGAAACTGACTTTGCGGATGAGGCACGCAGTTAAAATAGCCCAAAAGAAGTCAACCATAAGCAGCACTAAAATGAACTTATTCAAGAGTGATGAGTTCATGGCACCACCACCATGTTCCCCTTGCCACATCGTTTTTAGTGGCGTACTTGTACATGCAAATATTCCTCGTAGTGTGAAAAGAAACTCTCAACAACTGTTGGAAGAAGAATTTCGGGAAGTATTAAAAATGGAATTATAAGGAAAGACAGCTTTCTGACAGAACATAAACAACCCATTTGTTACATTACATAAATCCAAAACAGAAGAAACTTTCATGTTTCTTCACTTTTTCCTCTCGAAATTAAACATCCATATTTTTGCTTGATTACTCGATAAAGAGATTGAATTATCTTTTAGAATTCATGGGTTTTTCTTAAAATTTGTTATAAGATCTGTGTGAATTTTGTTTTTCAAAGATTGACATTTTCTTTAGATTCTAAAAATGGCAACAGAGACTGAAACTCCTCAGCTACCTACTTCAATGATCACATCTGATAGCAGAGGAAAACATCGAGTTGTTGCTGAATTGAAACGCCTTGAGCAAGAAACTAGATTCCTAGAGGTCAGTGAGTTCTTCCCTAATTCCCTATCTTTTTGTTTTTTGTTTATTTTATTTTTGTAAATGTTAGGGTTATAATTTAGATTCTTATTAGGGTCCATAGTTGAAATTTTGGGTAGAAGAATCAAGAATGGGGTTCTATTTATGTGAGGCTGAGAGAATTTGATGTCCACTTCTGGGCAGTTTTTTTGTGTAGATGTTTGTTCATGTGGTCCATTGGTGGATTCCTAATTGTGAAGAGTTTCTGTAGATAATTGATGGGCAAGAGTACCCTCATTTTAGGTCACAAGTATGAATTGCTTAAACTGAGCCTTTGCGACGCTTAATTGGCAATAGGAATTAGCATGCCGAGGAGTTTTGAAATCAGGTTGTGCATCAATACCCTATGACTGATTTTACCACTCTCTGTGAAAGAGGCATTTGCGTAATTATATGGCTGGTTGTTGTTGGCTTATGAGTCTTACTAGTTCATTTTGAATGAAAGGAGACTTAAGTTTTGTCCTGCATATTCGTTTCTTTTATTTTACCTTCAAGCATTGTATCATCCATCACTGAATCAGAGTCTGTTGCTTGCGAGTCTGTAGAAGCTAAGAAACCAAGTTAGAAACTAGAATAATGTTATCTTCGTGTTAACTGGCGTACTTCAAGACTTTAGGTCTGCTGTGCTTAGGATAATGGATCATTCTGGGTGGTAACATTTCTTTTTGTGAATTTGAATTGTAATTCCAGAAAGAGCTTGAAGAACTCGAAAGAACAAATAAAGTTTCCGACGTGTTACCAGAGTAAGTGTCATAATTCAATTAAGGGTGTTTGACAACAGTTATCTGTTTTACTGCATTTGTCATTTTAATACCACATTGTGTGTGTTTGATATGAACCAGATTGCTGCGCAACGTAGGAACTAGACCTGATGCACTACTCCCAGTGTATGAATTTTTCGCCCTTTATAGCGTTTCATGCTTAGTATAGTATGTCTACATTCTCTGTCTTGCTAATAAAAGGTTCTTTATGTGACAGAACAAAAAGCCCCATAGATCCAACCTGGGATAGGTGGTTTGAAGGACCTCGGAAACAACAAGGTTGCATATGCTGTTTTTTCAGATGAATTCATTGCTACATTCTTCTCACAAATTCTTTTACACAGTAAGATTGTTAGTACCATACGATGAGCCAGTATGATTTCATAGAGTCTGGTCCTTTCATTTGTGAATATAACGTACCGCGCCAGTCTTGTGACTGGCTGACTCACTGCCCTTCTCAAAACTAAACTGTTATATTCTGTCTTGAGGTTATTATTGCAAAGATTAGAAGAAAGAATTATATGATATACTTCTTCCGACTTCGTAACTGTATGTGGAAAACAAGAAACAATCTCGTCTCATAAATGTTCTGAAGAACCTTCAGATCTGAAGATATGTCATTGCTCTCTAGCTTGTTTACCTGCTGTTCTCGGCCGGAAACTCCAACTATACATTATGGGGTGCCTTTTTCACCCATGTAAGTGCACAGAGAAACCCAGGATGCTGGATTGCTCAGATATATTGCTTATCAACTGATTCTTCTGTTGTTTCGTGAGGATTATGAAAAATAAATTGTGGTTTTGGAGTTTTTTCATATGATATTATCACCTGTGTGCCTCTGCTTCCAAACAAGAGGAGCAACCAACATCCAAACTGCAAAAACAACATGGTGTGACAACTGATTAGTGCATATTGTCTAGTTTGTCTAATTTTTCATATAGGATTATTCTGTTTCTAAAAAAGAACAACAAGCAGTTGAGTAGATTCATAGTCCACCAGGAAACCAACCAAGACCCAAAAGTATGGCTACCATTTTGACTTACTGTAAACACAAGCTGCGAGCCATTCGTTCACGATCCTGACCCATGCACTTGTCCAGCCTACATCTATTGTCCACCTGCAAGGGAAGTGAAAATATTTACTCAGGTGAAAGTTTATCGCAACTCCTGCATATGTCATGATTCCTGATATGTCTTTCTAAGATGAGTACTTTTCCTGTCTGAAGTTCAAAATGAAATGCGAATTCAGAAAAATGTCCTTTCACTAGTGTGCATAATACAGCTAGAAAGGAAACATATGTCTTGTTTTACTCAGGGATTATAGTCTTGATTCTACATAGATATGTAATCTTACTTTTGCATGGTGTGATGGGAATTCCAACCAATCAATAGCATGGAGAAGTACATAGCTCCAACGGAAAACACAAAATGGAAAAATCCATATCCGTACGGAACGTCATTTTCATCTTGTTTCTCATCCTTCCTGAACTGCAGAAGTTGTTGTCATGTGTTTGCAGTATAGAGGAATTTCATTAGTGTGCCGAAATTATTGAATAAGGGACATACCTGAAAGGATTTGGAATCTATCCCGGTTGAAAATGTCGCTATAACCATTGCAATTACCGCAATAACGAAGCTCTGCCAAAAGGGTCCTCATTAGAAATCGATTAGCATGTACAAAATAATCTTATAAGCGTGCAATTGAGTAAAAGCTTTTGAGAGAGCCGTAAGAGAGTTATACAGCTTCCTGTTTGAAATAAACACACCCAAATTTGTTTTCAATAATCACTGAGAAGGAAAACTTGGAAGTAGCAGACTAAAGCATTACAATGATGGATAGCCAGTCTGCCTTTGCTGCAGCTTCTGTCTTTCTGTTGCACCTATCGGTTGCTGGTTCACTGCAAACAAAAGGATAAGAATGTTTGAGTAACACGAACGTGGAAGCTGCCTTTATTGGAGTTGGAGGAATCAACCCAGATTTTAACCATAGTTTGCAGTGAGCCTTGGAAATAATAGGAGGGATCTGAGTAGTTAAGCCCCTTTTCACCATCTTATAAATATCCAGACTACTAGTGCAAGATTTTACCTTCTGATGGCGCACCAACAGATGAATACCACATAAAGACCCATCAATCCTGGAGTCAAGAATCCACCATTAATCTGTTCAAAAGAAAAGAATATCAATTGTCAACATTCATGAAACTAAAAAGGGTAATGCAAGCACCAATGCACCATAATTGGGCAGCTCCCTGTGATTGGCACCTACGTGCAAGATGTAGGAGCCTATCAAGAAGAGCAACATTATTATGTTTCACCCTTTTAATTTTCTATCCATCCTTCTCAACTACATCAATGACAAACATGACGGCAAACTGTACTTACTTTTGGATGGACAGAAACACAAGTCATGAGTTGGAGAAGAACTAATGTCCAGGTGATGAAGAAGATGTTGATAAAACAGTCCGGCTGAGGTGCATACCATACATACATCAAAATGATCCCGCACAGGCAAGAAATATATGAGGTAAATGAAATCAACGCTACTTGGATTCGGCTGCAGTGCAAATCTTCAAGTCGATTAGCTCCAGGTATAAGAGTAAAAGTTTTTGGTGCTTTTTGCCAAAATTGTTCAAGAAGAAGGATCTTACCATTTCTTTGCATACTTTTCTGATTGACAACAATCGTTCAACCATGTAATGAAACTGATTACACTTATCAGCTGAATCAAAAGAAACACCCTGAAAATAAATTAGAAAGGAAATGAATTAGAAACTCAACAATAATAGATGAAGAAGCTACATTATGAACTAAGTAAGAATCAGTATGTACCCTGCACCGAAATGTGCTATATCCCCTGCAGTGCCAAAGGTACATAGAGTTAAAATCCTCAACATGAAAAAGCGGCTAATTGAAGGGAAATTATAAAAAACTAGAGGTTTGGAAACTGACTAACCATAGAGTTGAATAAGGGTACTTGGGAGAAAGAAAGGGAGAACAAGCAAACCAATGCAGAGGAAGATTTTAGCAGACCACCATCCAGAGTGCCATGAATCTCTTCGAACATGTAACTTTGATGTTCCAGCCGTTGTTAGAAACATAATGAAATAGAATGTCTAGCGCATTTAAGTTAAGACAAACAAAAGCAATCTTGTGTGTTTTGTTATGGACATTGATTCAGGCACTGGAAATCTACTCGGTAGGGCGGACCAAACAAATGCAATCCAAAGTTTGTAACTGCAGCAACAATGATATACCAAGCAGTCAAATTAAAAGGATACGAAGCAACCGAGGCTCACCCGTAGCACTCCTTCAGTTCCCAAACAATATTTACCTCCTTTGCATCCTTTGAATCCTACAAAACATGAAATTAATGAATTCCAACGCGAAAGAAATTTCAACGTATGCTGTCAAACTCTCTGTTGCCGCTTACAATCTGCTATAGCCTATATGTAATAAGTTTGCTGATAACACATGAAACCAAAAAGGAAAAAATAATGAATGAATTGCGTACTTTCCATCTCTGTTAGTGCACCGTGACCATAGTCCCGAACGCCCCAAGCCAACAAATTGATGATAAGAAATATAAAACCGTAAACGTATCTAGCCATCCATGGATTGGCCCCGATACAGAATTGATTAAACCATGAATCCTCTGTAAACTTGATGCATCTTTCGGTACAACAAACCATATTTCTTCTGTTTTCCCTTTAGTACCTCACAACAGTCATAAATAGGCCAGGGAGGAACAAGAAACCAACAATTTTACATTTCATTCATGAGCATCATCGACCTGCCAAAGAAGATACAAGTACATGACCAATTTAAGAAAAGGATGTGATTGACTAGAAACACATGAATATCTGTATAAAATGATTCAGTTAGCAGGACTGGGTGACTCGGACTAGGTTGAACTTAGATACTGAAATCTGTACGTAAATTGGGAACATAAATATGACTTTCCTCAGCTTAATTGAGTTTGATTTACTCAGTGGAAATGATACTGAGAACACGAAGTTAGAGCTGCATATAATGCGCTATATCCCACTCCATTGCATTTTTGTCAGACCCCATGTACATTTTCTTACCTAGTGCCTATCCGACACCATGATCACTAGAGTTATTGGTGTTTCCTCTTTTTCTGATGTCTCTGGAGTGCTTTCCTTAGATGCATCCAGTTACTAAGTAGCTCTCTGTGAATTATTTCTTTCTATTCAGCTTTCCTTTACAAGAAATCATATGCGTGCTCTTGATAATCACTACAAGTACTAGTAATAAAAGGGTTGATCTTAAATTGAGTACCGGTTTTACAGAGGGTTCAAAAACCCCTAATTCAATGTTGAAGCCATAATTATCAATTTCGTACCGACAAAATTATGTTTAGTCGACACAAAAAAAATAAAAAAAATAAAATGGAAAAATGCCACACAACTATTAATGGTGTTCATTCTTCCAATATGTCAGCTCAAGTATAAAGCGCAGCTAGATTAAATATGCAAGAAAAATGTACTATGTCAAGAAAAAAAAATCAAGATATATAGATCAATACAACCAACTACTGAATTCAGAGGGAAACAAACCTGCTATATGAAAATATAGTTCTTATAAGCTTCATCAACTAGGTAGCTCTGGATCTAAGCAATGGAACAAAACTTGGTGTTGAAGTTAGTTTTCTTTATTTTCTTGAAGATCTTTTGGCTCTATGTTTGTTAATGGAAGAAGAAGATGTGAGAAGAATTGAGAGAAAGAGATATTTAGTTTGAGTGTGTTGGTGTATTCCTATTCCTTTTTCCTTTTGTTTTTCCAGTTTCTTCCTTGCTTTATATTTACCTGTTTGATTATGTTTTCTTTTTTAGTTGCACTTTTTTGTGCTTTTTCAGGTTGTTGGTGGTTTTCACGTTTCCTTTTTCCCGCCGTTAGTTAGCTTTCGGTTTCTACACTAATAATGACAAAAACAAAAGGAAGGAAGAGTTTTACAAGCATTTGCTCTAAAAAGTAAGCATGCTGTAGGTAGATAATTATGATTTATGCATACGAAGACAAGACATAAACTTAACGGAATCCAGCAATCAAACAACTTAAAAGAGGGTCCCTGGGACACTCCCTCGGCAAAAAGCATGAATCGATTATCAAAATCAACTTTTGTAGACATTGCTAATTGCTTTAGACTAACAAACCTTTGGTAAGTATGACCGGTCCAAACAGTTAAATGGAGCTGCAGTTGCGCATTACTGAAGTTGTAGCCTGGCAGATGGAGCTGCACAATCCGATGATGTAGCGCCAACATGGCTGAGACAAGAAAGGTTACTTAGCACATGCAACAACTATGCGATAGTGTTGTATATCCTTATTCAGAGTTGGCCCAGCTCAAGGAAGAAATAAAGGATGAGTTGCAAGTCATGGGATGACTTTAGCATCGTTCCAAGCATTAGCCAAGGCTTGGACAATATATATGCAACAATGGCGGGACCAAACGCGCCATTGGTGATTATTGCTCGCCAAAAGAGATGCAAGTGATGGATATGAAGCATGAAGTTGAACAAAGCAAGTCAAGACTCAGTTGGCATGATATTTGGGTTGGCATCCAAATAAGCTAAGTGCATGATCGGAATGAATAAAGCGCAACCATTACCGGACACTTGGCGTAAGCCAAGAGTGAGTGAAGCACAATCATTGTCAAACATTGGCACGGGCCAGAGTTCAGTGCAACATAATGATTGTCGGATTTGCGTTCAAGCTGTCAGTTGCGAGTGTGTGTGCATCACACGCATGCCAAAGTGAAAGAGCAAGTTAGAGACGGTTATAAAGTGGCTTTATAACCGAGTTTGGCATAGCCTAACCGTTTGAGACAAGTGTGGTGCCGTTCTACACGCCAACACTAAAGTTAGCAGTTAAAAAGTAAGTCAGGCGGTTAGGGAACTGCTTATGGACAAATGGTTGTCCATAGGGCGTCCAACAGAGTTCATACGGATTGGCCTTGGTTCTTGGCATTATTAATAGCCAGAGAACCTTTGCAGATGGGAGTTGTTCAATAGTTCAAGTGTTGAGGAACCACATTGCAGTAGAGAGTGAATTCTGTGTTAGGCTTAGAGAATAAGCTTGTAAGTCCATTGGTTGGACAAGTTTTGTATCTTCCCCTTAAGCTAATAAAAGAGAGTTCGTTGGCTTATGCGTTTTTCCATAGCATTTTGTTGATTCGATAATACTCCCCAATTATGTGAACTATAAACATGGCAGGAACCTCTTTGTAGTATGGGCTACATTGCTGGTAGAGAAATCTAAGTTAAGTCTTTTGTTGCATAACTGAGTGAAGTTGGCTGTTTGCATAGGTGCCAACATATAAGGCTGAAAATACGAGTGGGTGGTAAGAGATCATCGAACCACTGTATTGACGCGTTACAGTTGCGCAAAAATTTGGCAGGGACATTTGCAGGTGTGACAGGTCGGGTATCAGAGCACATATTGCTCTGTTTTGACTTTGTTTTGGAAGATTTTCTCTGTTTTTCTCGAGTTTAGTTGCAGTGACTTTACGAAGATTAAAGTCCCAGAACCTAAGGCGTTTTCTGGTGCAAGAGTTGCGAAGGAATTGGAGAATTTCATGTGGGACATGGACCGATACTTCAAGGATGCCAGAACCCCGGAAGAACAAAAGGTTACTCTCTTTAGCATGTACCAGGAGGGTGATGCGAAGTTGTGGTCGAGAACTAGAATTGATGATGACCTTACTGCTGGTCGTCCAAGCATCATGACATGGGATGTCATGAAATAAGAATTGTAGGGTCAATTCTTACCAAGCAATGTGGTTTGGCTAGCCAAAGAGAACTTGTGTAAGTTGCGACATACCGGTACACCACGGGAATACGTGAAAGAGTTTTCTTCTATGATGCTAGATATTCGCAACATGTCTGAGGAAGATAAGTTGTTTAATTTTACATATGGTTTGCAACAAGGGGCTCAGGCCGAAGTAAGAAGGCAGGGTGCCAAAGACCTACCTTCGGTCATTACAATCATGGAAAGCCTTGTAATTTTAGGTCAGTTAATACCTCAACTAATGCTAATAGGAAGGGCAAGGATAAGAAAGGACGAAAGAAGAAGGATGATGGAAGTAGGAAAATTTCCGAGGCTAAAGAAAAAGAACTATCAAAGGGATGATAGTCAGGCCGTGAAGAAAAAAACGGTGGTTGTTTCCTATGCAAGGGTCCTCACCTTGCGCGTGATTGTCCTAAGAGAGAAAAAATTGTCCGCAATAGTCATTGAGGGCGGTGGCGAGAAAGAAGAAACTGATGGAGTGGAGCATGTTAATCCTATTGAACTATCCAACATAGTAGCATAAAAGGAAGCAACACAGCATGGGCTGAGTGACACTGGCCTAGTTTATGTGAAAGTTGACATTCACAATCATCGACTCTGGGGAATGGCAGATACAGGTGCTTCGCACACTGTTATGATCTTGTCGATGGAAAAGTACTTGGGTTTGGAAGTATATCAGGATGATCACTGCATGAAGAAAGTGAATGATATAGCTAAGCCAATCAAGGGGATGGCTGTGAATGTTGAAGTGGGAGAATGGCGTGGCCAAGTCAGTGTAATGGTGATGCATCTCAATGAGTTTGAGATGATCCTTGGTAACAACTTTTTCAAGCAAGAGCGGCAACAATGATGCCTCACCTTGGCGGGATTTTCATACAAAGTCCAAGTGAACCTTGTTTCTTGAAAGGTGTAAGGAAAGTTAGTCCGGTTGATATGAAGTGTGACAAAGGAAAGGCAAGTGAGTTTGCCCCTGTCCGCTCGTTCGAAGAAAGCTTAGCTGAGATTCATGCGGAATTTGGATATCCTATGGATCTTAGTATCCCTTGTTTGCCGTGACTGATGGAAGTATGAAGCAGGGGACTTGCATAGCTATTTGCAAGTGCATGAACCTGCAAGGTTGCTGAAGTATGGAGACTTTGGCATGTGTTGTTAGTTGTTTCTGTTTGAAGTTTAAGTTGGGTGTTGCTGATCTTATGGTCTTAGAAGATATCACACTTTTGATGGTTTATTTGCTTTGGTCAGTTGTTTGCTTTCAGTCAGGACGAGTGTTGGCCAATGGTGTAAATGGGAAGTGAAAAAGCGGGGGTCTACCACCCAATATTTCGCTTAGAAATCTGTATGGACTAACTCCGAAATACTTTACTACAGAATCAACTAGACAATCAGACTCAATCTAGATAAAAGTATCTCAAGGAGTTATTATCTCTCTCTTGTTTTGATTTACTCGAGCTAACAGAAATCAGCGAGTCTTTAATCAAACACAGGGAATAACTTAGACGGTACCAAAGACCAATATCCAGGTGTTAATCAATGAAATCAACAACAACAAGGTCGGATCTCTAATTGATTAAAGTTCAACGCACAACCTGTATTATTTCAAATTATAAAGATAAAAAAATATAATGCGAAAATTGAAATAACACAAACACCAGAAGTTTTGTTAACGAGGAAACCGTAAATGCAGAAAAACCCCGGGACCTAGTCCAAATTGAATACACACTGTATTAAGCCGCTACAGACACTAGCATAATCCAAGCTAACTTCAGACTGGACTATAGTTGAACCCCAATCAGTCTCCCACTAATTCAAGGTACAGTTGTACTCCTACGCCTCTGATCCCAGCAGGATACTGCGCACTTGATTCCCTTAGCTGATCTCACCCACAACCAAGAGTTGCTGCAACCCAAAATGGCAGACTTGATAATAAACAAATCTGTTTCCCACAGAAAAGTCTATCAAAGGATAAATCTGTCTCCCACAGAAGAACCCTAGGTTTTTGTTCCGTCTTATGATATGAAATCAAGGTGAACAGGAACCAATTGATAATCCGGTCTTATATTCCTGAAGAACAGCCTAGATTAATCAATCACCTCACAACAGTCTTACTTGTATAAACAAGAGGACGTCGAGGAATCACAAACAGTGAGACGAAGATGTTTGTGACTTCTTTATCTTGCCTATCGGATAACTCTCACGATCTTAAGCCAATCAATAAGATTGTACTTGTATGATAGAAGATGCAAGATCAAATCACAAAACTACGATAAAAGTAGTATCGTCCTGGCTTCACAATCCCAATGAAGTCTTTAAGTCGTTAACCTGGTTTTAGAGAAGAAAACCAAAGGTTAAAGGAGAATCGACTCTAGAGAGCGCACTAGTATCACACAGACGTGTGGGGATTAGTTTTCCCCAATGCTAGATGTCTCCTTTATATAGTCTTCAAATCAGGGTTTTGCCTTAGATACAAAGCAATCAATATTCACTGTTAGATGAAAATATGATTTAGATTCAAGCTAATATTTCTCAACCGTTAGATCGAAAACTTAGGTTGTCACACACACTTGAGATATACGTTTACTGGGTTTGTGAAAACCGTGCCCAAACGTGTACGTGTATGTTGGTTTAACATAGTAACCAAAAGGTTAACCAAATGAGCATTTCATATTAACCTTGTTCTTCTTCACCATAACTAGTTCAATTGACTCAAATGAACTAGTTAGAGAGTTGTTCAATTGCTATGAGATCTTATGTAACTACATAAGACACAATTTAAACAAAGATGATTCGATTCGATTGAATCGACTCATGAACTTTATAGCCACGGTTTGCATACTGCATTCCTTAGTAATTTAAGTTTCATGTTCAGAGCACATCTTTAGATCATAGCCCACTCAAGTACGCAAACAAGTTCGCGGACTTAAGGCAACCGGCAGAGTTTACCAAACTCAGCAGAAAATCTCGGCAAAGAGACTTCCGCCAGTTCGCGGACTAGGTTCGCGGACTAAACACGCAAACGAGTTTTTGGAAAATCCCAGCAGAAATTCTCGGTAAGAGAACTACCGTCAGTTCGCGGACTGAGTTCGCAAACTGAGTTCGCGGACTTGGCAAAGCCCATTCCTCCGGATTCTCTCAATCAACAAAGTTCGCAAACTTCGGATTAAGGAATAGGATTTATGCACATATGTGTTACCACACAATGTTTATATCCATCATTGGTTATATTGACCTAAACTCTCATTCCAACCATTGAAATATTCTTAGAGGACGTTATATAGTTGTTACACTATTTCTCGTTAAAGCGATTTTCAAAATGATTGAAACATTATGACTTTCGTCATTAGGTGAAGATAAACCCGATCAAAGCTCTACCAACACATGATTTCGAGATATAGATAGGCGAGATATACTCGGCTCGAAATATCAAATGTGTATGATCCAGTCTATACAGCATATGACTTTTGTCTCATAAGAAGTAGGAGATAGAAGAGATAGACTTTTGAGTGATAGATAAGTTCAAGTCTCCACATACCTTTTTGTTGATGAAGTTCCAAGGTTACTTGAGTAGATCTTTGTCGTTGTATGATGAATCTCCATGAAGGCCTTGAGCTCAAATTCATTTTTCTATCCTAGTCCGAGACTTAGCTATGTAGACTAGAAATGAAGACTCATAGTTTTGATCACTAATATTGATAAACATGCTTGATATAGAAACGCATGCGAGGTCGACCGAGCTATGCTCTAACAATCTCCCCCTTTGTCAATTTTAGTGACAAAACTATTAATACATATGGAATACAAAAAAGATAAACTTTAGTGGCTCATATTCCATAGTCTAATCTTCAACGTTCCCTGAAATCTTCGTCCTTCCAAGTACTCCAATGATACCAAAGGTTGTAAGTTTAGCATCACCGTTGTTGAAGATCCGTAGCTATAACAATGAGAGAAATCGAGATTCTCGATCATCATTATACATTGACATAGTATTATTATGTAACATCAAAGTCCAATTGCATCACGACTTTAACAATAATACTACGGTGATATGTATCACTCCCCCTTAGTCAATACTCCATCTCACATGGAAACCACTCTCCCTTACACAATGATCCGAAAACCATATGTATATGTAGTAGAACTACACATTTAATTCTCCCCCTTTTTGTCAATAAAATTGGCAAAGGTACAAGAACGGGATCCTAATGAAATTTCCGAGAAGAGACGTTTCATAGACTAAAAGAAAAAATACATACCAACTTAATTTAGATGCAATCATAAAGCCGAAACTAAATGCATTCATGAAGGAGTTTTAAGATACAAGATAACCCCTATAAAATTCCACAGCCGCACACCCCGCAAGGTATTACAATTAAGCACAAGTTCAAAAGAACTCTCCCCCATTTGATGTCATTCCCGAAAGAACAACAAGAGAGACCTTAATTTCGAAAGAAAAGAAGGATTTTTAATTGGACACCAAAAACCATATGAATGATTTTCTATATCCAAAACTCAATCAAAATAATCACAAGAAAACCTATGACTAATTTAATTGGAATACGCAACTAAATCAAAACCACAAAAGTGATCAATTTAATTGATTGTGCTCAACATAAGTAGACTTACGGAGCTACGACTAAGGTAATCATATGGAGATGACTAACTTAATCGTTCACATACTCAACATAAGGAAAACCTTACGTAATATACGACTACATTAACCAATAAAACATGATTAGTATAGTCGTTCATATACTCAACACAAGGACTTGTGGAATATATGAATACTCAACTAGACTAATTACAAGAGAGACTATAATTAATCTAATTGGAAAACACAACCAAACTAATAACAGAAGTAATCAATTTAACTGTCAAATGTTTTGCTCGACAAAAGAAGACTTTCGGAGCAAATAACTAAATAACCAACCAAGATGATTAATTTAGTTCAAAGATGCTTGACATAAAGTACCTTACGGAACAACCAACAAAGTTAATCACAAAATAATCAACTTAGTTGTATCATTCTCGACATAAGACACATTATGGAGCCTCACGGTAATAAAAAAAGAATGGATCAATGAAGATCAATACCATGGAATACATACAAGGATCTATTATATCTTTCCATCACTATATGCATAATGACATAATAGACTTTATCCTTGTCACACAAAATATTTTACCCTATTTTCCATCAAATACATGACTGCATAAGCATAACTTTTTTAATTTTCAAAAGTCCATTCGTCCTTTTATCAATACTAATATAATTTATGAACGACTTTACTTTTGACAAAATATGGGACCTTCAAGTTCACGGACGCAAACAATTCATATCCCATAAAAATATTGCAATACTTCAAAATCAAACAGATTAATACTGCAATAACATCATCCTACAAATATTTTTAAATTTAAAACCAATAAACCTAAAAAATAACAGAAGAAGATGAAAACAAAAATAGTTATGTGTAGTCACAATCATCGCTATTGAAAGCACTATACTTCCAAATAATCCAAAAAGAAGACATACTAGGCAACAATCCCTTTGAGAAATTCTTTATCATTCCCGAACTCCTTGTTATCGACATCCATCGGGACATAAGGTTCACGGAGATAAGTGTCAATACCCACGAGCTGTCTTGGCTGAAGAGGTCGAATTAGGGTCCTCTGAATTTCCAAAGATTTAGACACGAAAGTCTTTATTTCACAAATCTCCCTTCTTACTTAAACTTCTGAGAGTTAGAAGGAACAACCGTGGGTTTTCTTGTATTCCTTCTTTTTCTTTTCAGGGACTTAGAAACAAGAGATTTATCTTTTTCCTTGATTGATGGCTTCACAATCATGTTGACATCCTTTCCATCTGATGACATGGTGCTTTGAGAACAGTTATGAACAACTGGACTTGTGTGATGGAATCACTTAACTCAACAAGTAGTCTTATAAAGGATGTCGAAAGGAAAAAGGAATGTAGGGTTCGAAACCTATTGACATGTTCGCATACAACCAACTCTAAAACCCTATAAAGAGTAGAATTGTCGAAAATAACCCTTTCTTTTATTTGATAGACAAAAAATAACAAATCTAAGAAAAGAAGGAAAAACTTTTCTGAAGCCTGGTTCAACACTCAATCTTGTCTCTTTTCGACCAGGCACATGAGACAAGATTTTCCTAACAACACAATCAAGTTGTGTTGCGATGAACAATGATTTGTCCATCTTTTTCCTCATGGGAGGAATCCTCTGATCTCTGTCTATCAAAACGATTTGACCATATTTTCTTTTCAAATGGCCTTATTCTATCCATGGAAACCAACTTCTTAGACGAAGATAAGATCCTACATACCTCGGCGGTCTTCTGAGCAAGTTTCAGCTTCCTTGCTAATCGATCTGCTCTTCGTTGAAGTTTGCTTGCGTGCCTTATTTGGTGCTTGTATTTGTAACACCTTGATAGTTCATGTCCCTTCATCGAACAAAACGAGCACGTCAATCTTGGATAGCATTCAGGCATCTGAGATGTGCAAACAGCTAGACATACAGTTGATCCTGAAACATCACTGATAGGGTTTCCAGTTACCGGATTCAGCGAATCTTCCAGCTTGATTGGGTTTCCTTCTTCTCTGAACCCATTGAGGTTGATATATGTATTGCTACAAGTATCAAAATCAATGTTTTCACAAAGAAGCCCTACACTTGATTTTCTATCTTCATCAGAATCATAGGTTTCAGACATTTCATCAAGTGTTACAGCTAGACCTTTGTTCCCAGTGTATTTTCTACGATTTGGGAATTCGTTAGCAAAATGGCCAAAACCTTTACACTTAAAGCACTGAGGCATGTCCTCGTCATCAGCCTCGTCAGCGTCCCTGTTTTTAGGAGGTACGCGACCGTGATGTTTGTATGATGACTTAGGTTTGTCTCTTGAAAACCATTTACTTCTCTTCATCAGAAGATATCTAAACTGTCTTGTGATGAAGGAGACTGATTTGTCAAGATCTTCATCCGAAAAATCATCCTCAGACTGATCATCCTCAGAGAAATGAACACTTTTACCTTTGACAAGTAATTTAGTGTTCTTCTGTGCTTTAAAGGCAACATCCTTAGCGACTTTGGATGTATGCTCATGGTCAAAGACCTTTAGCTTTCCAACCAAGGTGTTTATGGAAATATTATCGTCGAGGTTATTCCCCTCAACGATGGCATGCTTCTTAGAATCGTATCTAGATGGCAACGATCTGAGAATTTTCATCACAATATCCTTTTCAAGAATAGTCTTACCTAATGCAAAAGATGCATTAACAATTTCAGACACTTTGTGATTAAACTCATTAAATGACTCTTCATCTGCCATACAAAGGTTTTCCCAATTGGAATTAAGGTTTTGAATCCTAGCTTCTTTTTCACTAGAGTTACCTTCAAATACGCTTTCTAAGATATCCCAAGCATCTTTAGACCTAGTGCAATAAGACATATGGTGTTGAAGACTTGGGGAAATGGCATGTATGATAGCATTTAACCCTTCAGAATTCTGCTTTGGAGCAAGAATCTCGGCAGCATTATATTCACCAATATTCTTGGGAACATTTACGTCTCCATCTGCAACAACAGGCGCATCATAGCCATTAACAACATATACCCATGATTGAAAATCACGCGACTGGATGAAGGCTCGCATAGAAAATTCCACCATAAGTAATTAGAGCCATCTAAGACTGGTGATACGTTAGTAGAAATAACACCTCTGTCCATAGAGTCAGATCGCTACAAACACAGACTGATGAGGTCTTAGTGCATTTGCCTGCTCTGATACCAATTGAAAAAGCGGGGGTCTAACAACACCACCCAATATTTCGCTTAGTAATCTGTATGGACTAACTATGAAATACTTTGCTAGAGAATCAACTAGACAATCAGACTCAAGCTAGATAAAAGTATCTCAAGGAGTTATTATCTCTCTCTTATTTTGATTTACTCGAGCTAATAGAAATCGGCGAGTCTTTAATCAAACACAAGGAATAACTTGTACGGTACCAAAGTCCAATATCCAAGTGTTAATCAATGAAATCAGCAAAAACAAGGTCGGATCTCTAATTGATTAAACTTCAATGCACAACCTGTATTATTTCAAATTATAAAGATAAAACAATATAATGTGGAAATTTAAATAACACAAACACCAAAAGTTTTGTTAATGAGGAAACCACAAATGCAGAAAAACCCCGGGACCTAGTCCATATTGAATACACACTGTATTAAGCCGCTACAGACACTAACCTACTCCAAGCAAACTTCGGACTGGACTATAGTTGAACCCCAATCAGTCTCCCACTAATTCAAGGTACAGTTGTACTCCTACGCCTCTGATCCCAGCAGGATACTGCGCACTTGATTCCCTTAGCTGATCTCACCCACAACCAAGAGTTGTTGCAACCCAAAATCGCAGACTTGATAATAAAAAAATCCGTCTCACACAGAAAAGTCTATCAAAGGATAAATTTGTCTCCCACAGAAGAACCCTAGGTTTTTGTTCCGTCTTATGATATGAAATCAAGGTGAACAGGAACCAACTGATAATCCGGTCTTATATTCCCGAAGAACATCCTAGATTAATAAATCAGCTCACAACAGTCTTACTTGTATAAACAAGAGGACGTCGAGGAATCACAAACAGTGAGACGAAAATGTTTGTAACTTCTTTATCTTGCCTATCAGAGAACTCTCACGATCTCAAGCCAATCAATAAGACTGTATTCGTACGATAGAAGATGCAAGATCAGATCACACAACTACGATAAAAGTAGTATCAGTCTGGCTTCACAATCCCAATGAAGTCTTTAAGTCGTTAACCTGGTTTTAGAGAAGCAAACCAAAGGTTAGAGGAGAATTGACTCTAGAGAGCGCACTAGTATCACACAGACGTGTGGGGATTAGTTTTCCCCAATGCTAGATGTCTCCTTTATATAGTCTTCAAATCAGGGTTTTGCCTTAGATACAAAGTAATCAATATTCAGCGTTAGATGAAAATATGATTTAGATTCAAGCTAATATTTCTCAACCGTTAGATCGAAAACTTAGGTTGTCACACACACTTGAGATATACGTTTATTGGGTTTGTGAAAACCGTGCCCAAACGTGTATGTGTATGTTGGTTTAACATAGTAACCCAAAAGGTTAACCATATGAGCATTTCATATTAACCTTGTTCTTCTTCACCATAACTAGTTCAACTGACTCAAATGAACTAGTTAAAGAGTTGTTCAATTACTATGAGATCTTATGTAACTACACAAGTCACAATTGAAACAAAGATGATTCGATTCGATTGAATCGGCTCATGAACTTTATAGCCACGGTTTGCATACTGCATTCCTTAGTAATTTAAGTTTCATGTTCAGAGTACATCTTTAGATCATAACCCACTCAAGTACACAAACAAGTTCGTGGAATTAAGGAAACCGACAGAGTCTTCCATACTCAGCAGAAAATCTCGGCAATGAGACTTCCGCCAGTTCACGGACTAGGTTCTCGGACTAAACAAGAAAACGAGTTTTTGGAAAATCCCAGCAGAAATTCTCGGTAAGAGAACTTCCGTCAGTTCGCGGACTGAGTTCGCAAACTGAGTTCGCGGACTTAGCAAAGCCAATTCCTCCGATTTCTCTCAATCAACAAAGTTCGCAAACTTCGGATTAAGGAATAGGACTTATGCACATATGTGTTACCACACAATGCTTATATCCATCATTGGTTATATTGACCTAAACTCTCATTTCAACCATTGAAACATTCTTAAAGGACGTTATATAGTTGTTACACTATTTCTCGTCAAAGCGATTTTCAAAGTTATTGAAACATTATGACTTTCTTCATTAGGTGAAGATAAACCCGATCAAATCGAAACGCTTTACCAACACATGATTTCGAGATATAGATAGGCGAGATATACTCGGCTCGAAATATCAAATGTGTATGATCCAGTCTATATAGCATACGACTTTTGTTTCATAAGAAGTAGGACATATAAGAGATAGACTTTTGAGTGATAGATAAGTTCAAGTCTCCACATACCTTTTTGTTGATGAAGTTCCACGGTTCCTTGAGTAGATCTTCTTCGTTGTATGATGTATCGCCATGAAGTCCTTGAGCTCAACTACACTTTTCTATCCTAGTCCAAGACTTAGATATGTAGACTAGAAATCAAGACTCATAGTTTTGATCACTAACATTGACAAACATGCTTGATATAGCAACGCATGCGAGGTCGACCGAGCTATGCTCTAATAGGAAGGAGTCCCTATGTTTCTTATGTAAGGCTAGTGTAATGAATGAAGGTGGTGTTTAAGCAAAAACCTTGTCTATTTTTGCTTAATGTAAAGCTAGTTCATTGGGGAAGCACTACAAGTATACTTAGCCAAAATATACAATAATAAACGTTGAAAGCAAGGCCAAGCAAGAATTGAAGTTGGTGGCATAGACGAGTTTGCTGTTGTGAGAGTTACATAGAAGTGCGACAGTATTTGGCAGCGATAGCATGGAGTAACGCGACAAGAATGAAGATGTAAGTCCATCCAGCATATGGGTTAAGAGTAACTCATAGTTAGGAAGAATATGATGTTGTTTTTCCTTTACATTAAAGCGTAGCAATTTGAGAGAACAAGTGAGTCCCTGTTAGTTTCAAAGGCGCGTGAAGAGAAACCTGGTCTAAAGAGACGGTGGGATGTCCCGGGTATCCTAAGTAATGGCTAATGTCATGCATTTCAGTTGAATTTGCACAAGAGTGTTGCAAGGTGATTGAAGAACACTTAGTCTACAGTAAGGCATGTTGAATTGCAAGAGTGCAATGTCGGTCGTATTAAAGGCAGTAAACTAAGTTATGCATATCAGGGTGATATGTTGGATGTTTGGCGTGTACACTTAGGCACGGAATGGCTTGAAGGAAAATTTGCGTGCTGATTCTAGAGGCATGCAACAGATTGCAAATATCATTTGGGTGTAAAGATGTGAATGAAGTGGAGATTGACGCATAATCGACGATGCGACAGTGAAGCTGGAATTCATAGGCTTAATCTCAAGCAAAACAAACTAAGTGGCGGCATAAAGTACTAGGAAGAGAACTTTTGGCAAGGTGTAAGTCCAAACAAAGTTGCTAATTTCTGAGAGTGGCTTAGATGTGTACAAGGACAAGGGAAGTTCAGTAGAGGCTGAACTGATGTTGCGTTCAACGAGGATGTTGACTAGATTGGGTGGGGGAGGTATATGACCAGTCCAAACAGTTAAGCGCAACAGTTGCGCATTACTGAAGTTGTAGCCTTGCAGATGGAGCTGCAAAATCCGACGAAGTAGCGCCAACATGGCTGAGACAAGAAAGGCTACTTAGCATATGCAAAAACTATGCGACAGTGTTGCATATCCTTATTCAGAGTTGTCCCATCTCAAGTAAGGAATAAAGGATGGGTTGCAAGTCAAGGGATGACTTTGGCATCGTTCCAATCATTGGCCAAGGCTTGGATAATGCATATGAAATAATGGAGGGGCCAAACGCGCATTGGTGATTATTGCTCGCCAGAAGAGATGCAAGAGATGCATATGAAGCGTGAAGTTGAACTAAGCAAGTCAAGACTCAGCTAGCATGATATTTGGGTGTTGGCATCCAAATAAGCTAAGTGCATCATCGGAATGAATAAAGCGCAACCATTGCCAGATACTTGGCAGAAGTGCAAGTTGAATGAAGCACAACCACCGTCGGATACTTGGCTTAGTCTAAGAGTGAGTGAAGCACAATCATTGTCGAACATTGGCACGATCCAGGGTTCATTGCAACATAATGATTGTCGGATTTGCGTTCAAGCTGTCAGTTGCGAGTGAGTGTGCATCACACTTATGCCAAACTGAAAGAGCAAGTTAGAGACGGTTATAAAGTGGCTTTATAACCGAGTTTGGCATAGAGTAACCGTTTGAGACAAGTGTGCGTCATTCTACACGCCATCACTAAAGTTAGCAGTTAAAAAGTAAGTCAGGCGGTTAGGGGAACTGCCTATGGACAGATGGTTGTTCATAGGGCGTGTGACAGAGTTGCATACGAATTGGCCATGGTTCTTGGCATTATAAATATCCATAGAACCCTTGCAGATGGGAGTTGTTCAATAGTTCAAGTGTTGCGGAACCAAATTGCAGTAGAGAGTGAATTCTGTGTTAGGCTTAGAGAATAAGCTTGTAAGTCCATTGGTTGGACGAGTTTTGTATCTTCCCCTTAAGCTAATAAAATAGAGTTTGTTGGCTTATGCGTTTTTCCTTAGTATCTTGTTGATTCGATAATACTACCCAATTTTGTGAAGCATAACATGGCAGGAACCTCTTTGTAGTATGGGCTACATTGCTGGTAGAGAAAATCTAAGTTAAGTCTTTTGTTGCATAACTCAGTGAAGTTGGTTGTTTGCATATGTGCAAACTTATAAGGTTGAAAATACAAGTGGGTGATAAGAGATCACTGAACCACTGTATTGTCGGGTTACAGTTGCGCAAAAATTTGTCAGGGACTTTGCAGGTGTGACAGTAAGCATATATAAAGCGATGGTATTTATTAAAGCTTCTCTTAAATATAGCCATACATTTATTAAGCATAACCAATTTGAAATAAGTGCTTAAGCTAACCAAACAAATCTTTATAATCATTTCACATACCCCACAAAATTATACATGATTATTATATATAGCCCAAAATAATCATTAAATTTCTAAATCAACAATGAAATTCTACGGCGCCGGTTACTAGTACCAAACAAATATTGACCCTTGTTCACATGGGATCTGGTAAGGCCTCATGAAATTCAGTAACCCATGTAACTTGTAACAGTTACATCTTTTAGTTCATGCAGCTTCGACATTATACAAACACTTGAAACCATAAGCATCTCTGCCATTTGGTTATGCAATCCTACAGCCAGGCCAACTGGTGATCAGTAGTAACATTTACTTCGGGGTAAAGAAGCATTAAACCGATGCAAAATAATAATAATGATACAACCACATCGTTTTTTCTTTTTTCTTTAAAAAAAAAAAAAGAAAGATAAAAACTTAATATAATTACCACAAAAGTATTAGGTACGTCTTTTCTAAAGAAATGACTTATTGTATAGTAGCATACATATTAATACGAAGAGTACAAATACAAGAATGACCGAAAACATGATGAACAAAGAGCATCATGTTAGACAACAACAAATTAGTTACGGTAGTGCATGCAGTTTTGATCATCTAGTGTTCATATATAAATGATATCGACTAGTATTGCATGGGTATAACTTTCAAAGGGTTAGCTCTCCTCACGGTAAGCCTAATCTTTTCATCCATGTCTAGAGTCTCTCGAGTAATACCTTTCTCAAGTGACCAATCGAAAGATTGAACAAGTGACCCCAACACAAGGTGAAGCATTATATGACCTAAAGGGAGCCCCGGACAAATTCGCCGACCAGCTCCAAATGGTATATACTCAAAATTTTGTCCTCGATACTCAATGTTAGAGTTCAGGAATCGCTCCGGCGTGAAGATAAAGGATCCTCCCAAGTAGTAGGATCCCTTCCAATTCCCCAAGTATTGACCCATACTTGAGTTCCCTTCGGTATCAAATACCCCATTACCTCAATATCGTTTATTACGCTACGTGGTATTAGTAAGGCAGCCGGTGCGTGTAACCTTAGTGTCTCCTGGATTACCGCATGGAGATATGGCAAATTTTCCATGTCAGTTTCCTCCATCCTTTTCATGGCCTACAACTTGTGCAATCTCAGCTTGTAGCTTATTCATAGTTTCTGGTTTACGAAGAAGCTCTGACATTGCCCACTCCGTTGTTATGTTTGTTGCGTCCGGTGCCGCTATAAATAACTCCTGCATCAGTAGTTCATACCTCATAATCTAATTAAAATTTTATACAAATCTAAAATTGCGGATTGGCACTAATTAAATAAGTTTTATAAAAATAATTCAAGTCTTGCTCCAATCTATGAGGAGATGGTTTAGGATATTCAACTCTTCTTGAAATCATGAACAGTACAAGTTTAGTAACACTGATTTTGTAGCTTGTACTGTTAACCTTTTCTGGACACGATTTAGATATGGTGATATGTTTAGGTACTTTTTTATGTCACGGGATGCAATATATGTACAGCGTTTTGCATGGGACAAACTGAGAAACCCATGCATACAGGATTTCCCATTTACTTTAGGAAGAAAGGATGATTTTTCGCAAAGAACTAGCACAATCAGAATAAAAGATGAATATGGGAGCTCACCAGCAGAAATGTTTCGAGATATAACTCAGATATTTTTGAAGGTTCATCTTTCCCGTTGCCTTCAAAATCCAGCAACACCTCAAGTAAATCTTTTTCCTGAAAGTGTTGTGGATTCACTCCCCTTTGGCGACGCTCCTCTATAAAGGTCCGGATAATTTTCCTTGCAATTTTTTCTTTATATTCGGTCTTCCTTTTAAACCTTGCAGGTCGAACGGACGTACAATAGGGAAAAAATCTGAAACATTAGGTAATGCCATAACTTCAATGATATCAGCAGTTGTGTTAAAAAAAACATTTGTAACAATAAATTCTGGATGCGCGAGATCGTCTTGGAAACGACGAGATCACCAACCATGTTGAAAATAGCAGCATAGACATATTTTGCGACTTCGATGCTCTTCCCAGGGTTATGTTTTGCTTCATCAGATACCCACTTATCAACTGATCCAAACATTTTCGACGTAGATGTGTGGTATCATTTAAGCGCTTTTTGGTGAAAAGTTCAGTTGCATACAGTCGTCTCATCATCTTCCACTGAGGGCCGTAGTCGCTAAGTCCGATGGTGCCATTGTGTGACCATCGTCTCTTATCATCGTCTCGTTTCGGTGGCGGTCGCAAAAATGTTGATCATGGTTTTTAAAAGCTCCTGGCGGCCTGAGCAGAAGCTATAACAAGAGTGTTTACTGACCCTAACTTTAGCCAGATTAAAGGACCATACTTGCGCTGTAGGAGAATTATGTTGTTGGGGTGGTGATGGACCGATTTGGAGGATGTTGCCAATTATTGGCCAACCTCGTGGTCCGGGAGGTAAACGCCTAGTTGATTTGGATTGACGGATTCGGTTGTGAAGGAAGAAGAGGAAAAGAACAGCAGCTCCAGCTGCAAGGCTAAAGGGTGCAAAAAGAGACCTTCCTAAATTGGAATTATGAGTTTCCATTGATTACTGTATATCTATTATGAGCTTAGGTTGAGAATCTTGAGATAGCTTAGCTGAAGTTGCCCCTCCCTTGGATTACATATATATAAGTCTCGATCTGGAGTCTGAACATGAGGGTAAACCGGTAAAGTGCTCGTCCAGAAGTACTGGTCACACACGGAACAAGTCCACTCTCTGTAGCCTGTACAGGAATCAAGATACAGAAACTAAAAGAAAAACAATGATTTTACCTACTGCGTAGAATGGGTGAAATATCCCGGGAGGAAAATCAAAAGCAGATTTTTAACGACTATATCAAGGATCTTTTATCCTTACCATCTACTACTGTATATGAATTTGATGTTTAAGTCATCCCAAATGATACATGAAAATCAAATCTGGTTCTAAATATAAAAGGTCAAAGATTGGAAAGATCAATAGCAGGAGTGTATAGCACATTGATAATTGGGGCAACACAAACCACGATCTGATAAGTTAATTGTTTTACTTTGAGGGGACCACATGACGATCACACTAAAGTCTGAGGGTTCAAATTATGAATTCACCTTCAAATGTCTACTCTTCAAAACTAATGTGGAAATTTAAGATATTGACCATAAAGTTCCTACCGAACAAAATTAGTTTTGCGCTTTATCTTTGGAACACTTGAATGCTTTCGATTTGTCTATACATATTTCACAAAAATACAGATGAATGGTTGTAAACCGAGGAGGAAACCTATTAGCTTACTGGTTTTAGTCTTCCCAATGAATTTGAAAATGAAGATAGATTGCTTAGTTATGTCTGACTCTCGCACATGTATAGCACATTCATGCCTCCAGCTAGTGGTTTCAGAAAAATTGGTTGACCAATACTTATACGGAGGTGTTTGCATCTGCAATTAAGGAGGTTCGCAGTTTAAGAAGTGGAGGACAGTTGAATACTAGAGGTGACTTGTTTGTGTGTCCAGATAAATATATATATAATAAGGATGATGGATCTAATTTTATAGGGATAATTAGTGTTTATTACTCTCGTTATGACCAACATTAGGTTTTGGTCTAACATTTGTCCAACGTTAGGGCTTGGTTCCTTGACCAGACGTTGACTGGTGTTGACTTTGTTAAGTGATAACGTGTCTAATTTTTTAATTTTTAAATGTGTAAATACTAATTCAGTTGTGACTTTAGTAACAATGACCTGTCAAGTCCCTAACGTTCTATAACAGCAGCAGTTCATTCTTCTCCTTCTATAGAAACCCATCAAACCCTAACCATCAATTCATCTCAATTTCTTCATTCGCTTGCTAATAAAAGTAAATTCAACACAAATCCATTTCAACTCCGTCTTCAAAGATTCTTTTTCCCAACTCTATCTTTGTCTCAATTCAAATATCAGACCCCATAAGAAAAAGCCTAACTTCTAACATGTTTCAAGTTATCACGAGCATCACCAATTAACAAGTCGAACTATTCTTCTGATCAACAACTACAGATTCGTCTTCCAATTTTTGTTCAAAACCCCATCGCTTGAGTTGGAATTTCGATTGGGATTTAGGGTTTCGATTGCTTCAGAATAGAATTGATTCAACATGGGTTTAATTATGGGTTTGAGTAGGAATTTTGGTTGGGATTTTATTACGGTTTCAATTGGATTTGATGAAAGAAAAAGAAGTGATTAGTTCTTACTGCAGATTTACAATCTAATTTGGGTTTCAAAAGGGTACAGTGGACATTCACAAAGAGACTAGAACAAAAGTTAAGTTGCTGAATTTGCATATTTTAGATTTAAACATAATTTCTTCATGATTTCATCTGTTTAAGTTGTTTTTTTTTCTTAATTTCATCTATTTTAGATTTACAATTTGTCCGTTTCTGTCAGTCTAATTTCATTGTGTTGTTGGTATTGACATCGGTGAACAGATGAGAAGAGATTGAAGAATATAACTCTAACAAGAATAAGAATATATAGGAATATTGGGCATGATTCAGAAATGGGTTTGTGTTATATTCAAGAAAATTTGCGTGCTGATGCTAGAGGCATGCAACAGATTGCAAATAGCATTTGGGTGCAAAGATGTGAATGAAGTGGAGATTGAAGCATAATCGACGATGCGACAGTGAAGCTGGAATTCATAGGCTTAATCGCAACGCAAACAAACTAAGTGGCGGCGTAAAGTACTAGGCAGAGAAGCTTTGGCAAGGTTATAAGGCCAAACAAAGTTGCTGATTTCTGAGAGCGGCTCAGATGTGTACAAGGACAAGGGAAGTTTAGTATAGGTTGAACTGATGTTGCATTCAACGAGGACGTTGAATAGATTGGGCGGGGGAGGTCTATGACCGATCCAAACAGTTAAGCGCGACAATTGCGCATTACTGAAGTTGTATCCTGGCGGATGAAGCTGCACAATCCGACGACGTAGCGCCAACATGGCTGAGACAAGAAAGGCTACTTAGCACATGCAACAACTATGTGATAGTGTTGCATATCCTTATTCAGAGTTGTCCCATCTCAAGGAAGGAATAAAGGATGGGTTGCAAGTCAAGGGATGACTTTGGCATCGTTCCAATCATTGGCCAAGGCTTGGACAATGCATATGCAACAATGGCGGGGCCAAACGCGCCATTGGTGATTATTGCTCGCCAAAAGAGATGCAAGTGATGCATATGAAGTGTGAAGTTGAACTAAGCAAGTCAAGACTCAGCTAGCATGATATTTGGGTGTTGGCATCCAAATAAGCTAAGTGCATCATCGGAATGAATAAAGCGCAACCATTGCCAGATACTTGGCAGAAGTGCAAGTTGAATGAAGCACAACCACCGTCGGACACTTGGATTAGGCCAAGAGTGAGTGAAGCAAAATCATTGTCGAACATTGGCACGGTCCAGGGTTCATTGCAACATAATGATTGTCGGATTTGCGTTCAAGATGTCAGTTGCGAGTGAGTGTGCATCACACTTATGCCAAATTGAAAGAGAAAGTTAGAGACGGTTATAAAGTGGCTTTATAACCGAGTTTGGCATAGCCTAACCGTTTGAGACAAGTGTGCGTCATTCTACACGCCAGCACTAAAGTTAGCAGTTAAAAAGTAAGATAGGCGGTTAGGGGAACTTCCTATGGACAGATGGTTGTTCATAGGGCGTGTAACAGAGTTGCATACGAATTGGCCATGGTTCTTGGCATTATAAATATCCATAGAACCCTTGCAGATGGGAGTTGTTCAATAGTTCAAGTGTTGAGGAACCACGTTGCAGTAGAGAGTGAATTCTGTGTTAGTCTTAGAGAATAAGCTTGTAAGTCCATTTTGGACGAGTTTTGTATCTTCCCCTTAAGCTAATAAAATAGAGTTTGTTGGCTTATGCGTTTTTCCTTAGTATCTTGTTGATTCGATAATACTACCCAATTTTGTGAAGCATAACATGGCAGGAACCTCTTTGTAGTATGGGCTACATTGCTGGTAGAGAAAATCTAAGTTAAGTCTTTTGTTGCATAACTCAGTGAAGTTGGTTGTTTGCATATGTGCAAACTTATAAGGTTGAAAATACAAGTGGGTGATAAGAGATCACTGAACCACTGTATTGTCGGGTTACAGTTGCGCAAAAATTTGTCAGGGACTTTGCAGGTGTGACAGTAAGCATATATAAAGCGATGGTATTTATTTAAGCTTCTCTTAAATATAGCCACACATTTATTAAGCATAACCAATTTGAAATAAGTGCTTAAGCTAACCAAACAGATTTTTATAATCATTTCACATACCCCACAAAATTATACATGATTATTATATATAAAGCTAACCAAACAAATCTTTATAATCATTTCACATACCCCACAAAATTATACATGATTATTATATATAGCCCAAAATAATCATTAAATTTCTAAATCAACAATGAAATTCTACGGCGCCGGTTACTAGTACCAAACAAATATTGACCCTTGTTCACATGGGATCTGGTAAGGCCTCATGAAATTCAGTAACCCATGTAACTTGTAACAGTTACATCTTTTAGTTCATGCAGCTTCGACATTATACAAACACTTGAAACCATAAGCATCTCTGCCATTTGGTTATGCAATCCTACAGCCAGGCCAACTGGTGATCAGTAGTAACATTTACTTCGGGGTAAAGAAGCATTAAACCGATGCAAAATAATAATAATGATACAACCACATCGTTTTTTCTTTTTTCTTTTAAAAAAAAAAAAGAAAGATAAAAACTTAATATAATTACCACAAAAGTATTAGGTACGTCTTTTCTAAAGAAATGACTTATTGTATAGTAGCATACATATTAATACGAAGAGTACAAATACAAGAATGACCGAAAACATGATGAACAAAGAGCATCATGTTAGACAACAACAAATTAGTTACGGTAGTGCATGCAGTTTTGATCATCTAGTGTTCATATATAAATGATATCGACTAGTATTGCATGGGTATAACTTTCAAAGGGTTAGCTCTCCTCACGGTAAGCCTAATCTTTTCATCCATGTCTAGAGTCTCTCGAGTAATACCTTTCTCAAGTGACCAATCGAAAGATTGAACAAGTGACCCCAACACAAGGTGAAGCATTATATGACCTAAAGGGAGCCCCGGACAAATTCGCCGACCAGCTCCAAATGGTATATACTCAAAATTTTGTCCTCGATACTCAATGTTAGAGTTCAGGAATCGCTCCGGCGTGAAGGATAAAGGATCCTCCCAAGTAGTAGGATCCCTTCCAATTCCCCAAGTATTGACCCATACTTGAGTTCCCTTCGGTATCAAATACCCCATTACCTCAATATCGTTTATTACGCTACGTGGTATTAGTAAGGCAGCCGGTGCGTGTAACCTTAGTGTCTCCTGGATTACCGCATGGAGATATGGCAAATTTTCCATGTCAGTTTCCTCCATCCTTCTTTCATGGCCTACAACTTGTGCAATCTCAGCTTGTAGCTTATTCATAGTTTCTGGTTTACGAAGAAGCTCTGACATTGCCCACTCCGTTGTTATGTTTGTTGCGTCCGGTGCCGCTATAAATAACTCCTGCATCAGTAGTTCATACCTCATAATCTAATTAAAATATTTATACAAATCTAAAATTGCGGATTGGCACTAATTAAATAAGTTTTATAAAAATAATTCAAGTCTTGCTCCAATCTATGAGGAGATGGTTTAGGATATTCAACTCTTCTTGAAATCATGAACAGTACAAGTTTAGTAACACTGATTTTGTAGCTTGTACTGTTAACCTTTTCTGGACACGATTTTAGTATATGGTGATATGTTTAGGTACTTTTTTATGTCACGGGATGCAATATATGTACAGCGTTTTGCATGGGACAAACTGAGAAACCCATGCATACAGGATATTTCCCATTTACTTTAGGAAGAAAGGATGATTTTTCGCAAAGAACTAGCACAATCAGAATAAAAGATGAATATGGGAGCTCACCAGCAGAAATGTTTCGAGATATAACTCAGATATTTTTGAAGGTTCATCTTTCCCGTTGCCTTCAAAATCCAGCAACACCTCAAGTAAATCTTTTTCCTGAAAGTGTTGTGGATTCACTCCCCTTTGGCGACGCTCCTCTATAAAGGTCCGGATAATTTTCCTTGCAATTTTTTCTTTATATTCGGTCTTCCTTTTTAAACCTTGCAGGTCGAACGGACGTACAATAGGGAAAAAATCTGAAACATTAGGTAATGCCATAACTTCAATGATATCAGCAGTTGTGTTAAAAAAAACATTTGTAACAATAAATTCTGGATGCGCGAGATCGTCTTTGGAAACGACGAGATCACCAACCATGTTGAAAATAGCAGCATAGACATATTTTGCGACTTCGATGCTCTTCCCAGGGTTATGTTTTGCTTCATCAGATACCCACTTTATCAACTGATCCAAACATTTTCGACGTAGATGTGTGGTATCATTTAAGCGCTTTTTGGTGAAAAGTTCAGTTGCATACAGTCGTCTCATCATCTTCCACTGAGGGCCGTAGTCGCTAAGTCCGATGGTGCCATTGTGTGACCCATCGTCTCTTATCATCGTCTCGTTTCGGTGGCGGTCGCAAAAATGTTGATCATGGTTTTTAAACATCTCCTTGGCGGCCTGAGCAGAAGCTATAACAAGAGTGTTTACTGACCCTAACTTTAGCCAGATTAAAGGACCATACTTGCGCTGTAGGAGAATTATGTTTTTGTGTGGTGATGGACCGATTTGGAGGATGTTGCCAATTATTGGCCAACCTCGTGGTCCGGGAGGTAAACGCCTAGTTGATTTGGATTGACGGATTCGGTTGTGAAGGAAGAAGAGGAAAAGAACAGCAGCTCCAGCTGCAAGGCTAAAGGGTGCAAAAAGAGACCTTCCTAAATTGGAATTATGAGTTTCCATTGATTACTGTATATCTATTATGAGCTTAGGTTGAGAATCTTGAGATAGCTTAGCTGAAGTTGCCCTCCCTTGGATTACATATATATATAGTCTCGATCTGGAGTCTGAACATGAGGGTAAACCGGTAAAGTGCTCGTCCAGAAGTACTGGTCACACACGGAACAAGTCCACTCTCTGTAGCCTGTACAGGAATCAAGATACAGAAACTAAAAGAAAAACAATGATTTTACCTACTGCGTAGAATCGGGTGAAATATCCCGGGAGGAAAATCAAAAGCAGATTTTTAACGACTATATCAAGGATCTTTTATCCTTACCATCTACTACTGTATATGAATTTGATGTTTAAGTCATCCCAAATGATACATGAAAATCAAATCTGGTTCTAATATATAAAAGGTCAAAGATTGGAAATATCAATAGCAGGAGTGTATAGCACATTGATAATTGGGCAACACAAACCACGATCTGATAAGTTAATTGTTTTACTTTGAGGGGACCACATGACGATCACACTAAAGTCTGAGGGTTCAAATTATGAATTCACCTTCAAATGTCTACTCTTCAAAACTAATGTGGAAATTTAAGATATTGACCATAAAGTTCCTACCGAACAAAATTAGTTTTGCGCTTTATCTTTGGAACACTTGAATGCTTTCGATTTGTCTATACATATTTCACAAAAATACAGATCAATGGTTGTAAACCGAGGAGGAAACCTATTAGCTTACTGGTTTTAGTCTTCCCAATGAATTTGAAAATGAAGATAGATTGCTTAGTTATGTCTGACTCTCGCACATGTATAGCACATTCATGCCTCCAGCTAGTGGTTTCAGAAAAATTGGTTGACCAATACTTATACGGAGGTGTTTGCATCTGCAATTAAGGAGGTTCGCAGTTTAAGAAGTGGAGGACAGTTGAATACTAGAGGTGACTTGTTTGTGTGTCCAGATAAATATATATATAATAAGGATGATGGATCTAATTTTATAGGGATAATTAGTGTTTAGTATTCTCGTTATGACCAACATTAGGTTTTGGTCTAATATTTGTCCAACGTTAGGGCTTGGTTCCTTGACCATACGTTGACTGGTGTTGACTTTGTTAAGTGATAACGTGTCTAATTTTTTAATTTTTAAATGTGTAAATACTAATTCAGTTGTGACTTTAGTAACAATGACCTGTCAAGTCCCTAACGTTCTATAACAGCAGCAGTTCATTCTTCTCCTTCTATAGAAACCCATCAAACCCTAACCATCAATTCATCTCAATTTCTTCATTCGCTTGCTAATAAAAGTAAATTCAACACAAATCCATTTCAACTCCGTCTTCAAAGATTCTTTTTCCCAACTCTATCTTTGTCTCAATTCAAATATCAGACCCCATAAGAAAAAGCCTAACTTCTAACCTGTTTCAAGTTATCACGAGCATCACCAATTAACAAGTCGAACTATTCTTCTGATCAACAACTACAGATTCGTCTTCCAATTTTTGTTCAAAACCCCATCGCTTGAGTTGGAATTTCGATTGGGATTTAGGGTTTTGATTGCTTCAGAATAGAATTGATTCAACATGGGTTTAATTATGGGTTTGAGTAGGAATTTTGGTTGGGATTTTATTAGGGTTTCAATTGGTTTTTATGAAAGAAAAAGTGATTAGTTCTTACTGCAGATTTACAATCTAATTTGGGTTTCAAAAGGGTACAGTGGACATTCACAGAGAGACTAGAACAAAAGTTAAGTTGCTAAATTTGCATATTATAGATTTAAACATAATTTCTTCATGATTTCATTTGTTTAAGTTGTTTTTTTTCTTAATTTCATCTATTTTAGATTTACAATTTGTCCGTTTCTGTCAGTCTAATTTCATTGTGTTGTTGGTATTGACATCGGTGAACAGATGAGAAGAGATTGAAGAATATAACTCTAACAAGAATAAGAATATATAGGAAGATTGGGCATGATTCAGAAATGGGTTTGTGTTATATTCAAGAAAATTTGCATGCTGATGCTAGAGGCATGCAACAGATTGCAAATAGCATTTGGGTGCAAAGATGTGAATGAAGTGGATATTGAAGCATAATCGACGATACGACAGTGAAGCTGGAATTCATAAGATTAATCGCAAGGCAAACAAACTAAGTGGCGGCGTAAAGTACTAGGCAGAGAAGCTTTGGCAAGGTTTAAGGCCAAACAAAGTTGCTGATTTCTGAGAGCGGCTCAGATGTGTACAAGGACAAGGGAAGTTTAGTATAGGTTGAACTGATGTTGCATTCAACGAGGACGTTGAATAGATTGGGCGGGGGAGGTCTATGACCAATCCAAACAGTTAAGCGCAGCAGTTGCGCATTACTGAAGTTGTAGCCTGGCAGATGAAGCTGCACAATCCGACGATGTATCCCAACATGGCTGAGACAAGAAAGGCTACTTAGAACATAAAACAACTATGTGATAGTGTTGCATATCCTTATTCATAGTTTTCCAATCTCAAGGAAGGAATAAAGTATGGGTTTCAAGTCAAGGGATGACTTTGGCATCGTTCCAATCATTGGCCAAGGCTTGGACAATGCATATGCAACGATGGCGGGGCCAAACGCGCCATTGGTGATTATTGCTCGCCAAAAGAGATGCAAGTGATGCATATGAAGCGTGAAGTTGAACTAAGCAAGTCAAGACTCAGCTAGCATGATATTTGGGTGTTGGCATCCAAATAAGCTAAGTGCATGATCGGAATGAATAAAGCGCAACCATTGCCAGATACTTGGCAGAATTGCAAGTTGAATGAAGCACAACCACCGTCGGACACTTGGCTTAATCCAAGAGTGAGTGAAGCACAATCATTGTCGAACATTGGCACGGTCCAGGGTTCATTGCAACATAATGATTGTCGGATTTGCGTTCAAGATGTCAGTCGCGAGTGAGTGTGCATCACACTTATGCCAAACTGATAGAGCAAGTTAGAGACGGTTATAAAGTGGCTTTATAACCGAGTTTGGCATAGCCTAACCGTTTGAGACAAGTGTGCGTCATTTTACACGCCAGCACTAAAGTTAGCAGTTAAAAAGTAAGTCAGGCGGTTAGGGGAACTTCCTATCGACAGATGGTTGTTCATAGGGCGTGTAACAGAGTTTCATACGAATTGGCCATGGTTCTTGGAATTATAAATATCCATAGAACCCTTGAAGATGGGATTTGTTCAATAGTTCAAGTGTTGAGGAACCACATTGCAGTAGAGAGTGAATTTTGTGTTAGGCTTAGAGAATAAGCTTGTAAGTCCATCGGTTGGACGAGTTTTGTATCTTCCCCTTAAGCTAATAAAATAGAGTTTGTTGGCTTATGCGTTTTTCCTTAGTATCTTGTTGATTCGATAATACTAGCCAATTTTGTGAAGCATAACATGGCAAGAACCTCTTTGTAGTATGGGCTACATTGCTGGTAGAGAAAATCTAAGTTAAGTCTTTTGTTTCATAACTCAGTGAAGTTGGTTGTTTGCATATGTGTAAACTTATAAGGCTGAAAATACAAGTGGGTGATAAGAGATCACTGAACCACTGTATTTTCGGGTTACAGTTGCGCAAAAATTTGTCAGGGACTTTGCAGGTGTGAAAGTAAGCATATATAAAGCGATGGTATTTATTTAAGCTTCTCTTAAATATAGACACACATTTATTAAGCATAACCAATTTGAAATAAGTGCTTAAGCTAACCAAACAGATTTTTATAATCATTTCACATACCCCACAAAATTATACATGATTATTATATATAGCCCAAAATAATCATTAAATTCCTAAATCAACAATTAAATTCTACGGCGCCGGTTACTAGTACCAAACAATTTACCTTTGTTCACATGGGATTTGGTAAGGCCTCATGAAATTTAGTAACCCATGTAACTTGTAACAGTAACCCCCCCCCCCCCCCCCCCCCCTCCACCAGAATTTTGGATCTTGAGTTGCAACAAAAGGAATCTCGGTTTCAACCATCTTGTCTTCCTCTATGTCATACATCATTGTTCAAAGTATTACTATCAAGCGGATTTCTGGTTTTGATCGATGATAGTGGGATTAGGCAAAATGGTAACCTAAAAAAATTCTTGTCTTCTGATGGTGATGGTGATGGTAATGGTGTAAACAGTTAAATAAATCGGAACAGCTATGATGTGGTCGAGCCACATCATACAAGTAAATGACCCATCTTCTTTTTTTTGCCACGTTTGGAATCTATTTAGTTTTATGCTTTTCAGGGAGTTTTAGAGGGGGCTAGTTTTTAGGGAAACGAAGTTTTATGCTTTTTTAAATGAAAAAGTAGGAAACTTTTTAGTTACCAATTTTTTATTACATGTAAATAAATAAAATGGGGCTACATACTTATTTGATGTGGCATGTGTTAGAGCATTGTTCGGTCGAACTCTCAAGCGTTGCTATCTCAAGCTTGTTTTTCAAGTTTAGGTGATCAAAACTATACATATTGATTTCTAGTCTACTTATAGCTATGTCTCGGATTAGGATAGAATGTGTAGTTGAGCTTTAGACTTCACGACGTTCATCGATTGAAGACGCAGATCTACTGAGGAGAGCTTGGAGGAACTTCATCAACAAAAGGTATGTGGAGACTAAAACATATCTATCACTCAGTTGTCTATTCTATTCTATCTCATATTGAGACTAAGTCGTATAGATATATAGACTTTTACATTACACACGTTTGATATTTCGAACTGAGTTTAACTCGCTTATATCTTTCTCGAAATATGTGTTGGAAAGCTTTTTGCTTTAGCTACATTCATCATTATTCTTGACGAGTTTAGTTGGAAACAATTTATTTGTTGGAAGTCAAAAGATGATCATGTGAAAATTGCCTTAAAACATCTTACATGAATTGTGTGAGACAGTCGTTTGATGTAGACTCATAATGTTTCGTATTGATCATTCGATCACTTGAAAATTACTTATAAGCTAATAGTTTGTGTGAGACAGCTACGGTCGTCTTCTAAGGATGTTTCAATAATTGAAATGGGAGGTTAGAATAATTAACCATTGTCTGGATATTGAACAATATGCATACCAGTATGCAAACTGTTGTAGTATGATTCAGGTCCAGAAACCAAGTTTGCATACCAGTATGCAAATGGTTTTAACTGTTAAAGTCTGGGAACCAAGTATGCATACCACTATGCGAACGGTTGTACCTGAGTTTGGTCTGGAACGATAGTATGCATACCAGTTTGCGAACTGTCAGACAGGACCAAAGTCCGAAACTTAAGTTTGCGTACCCGTTTGCAAACTGAGTTGGTTTAAGTTCTAAAATCGGTTAAGTATGATTCCATACTCATGAAAAAATACATTTATATATTAAGGAATACAATTTTTGCAAACCAAGGCTAAATGTTCATGAATTGATTCTCATGAATCAAACCCGATTTTGTTTCAATTGTGTCTTGTATAGTTCTATGAGAATATAAATAATTGAACAACTCTATGAGTAACACAATTAGATTCATTTAATTATCATTTGATCTAGAAGTGTTAGATGAATGTGGTTAATACAAAAGTGTTCATATGGCTAACTTCGGTTAACTGTTATTGAGCCAACTCAATATACACGTTTAGGTACGGTTACCCATGTCTAAATGAATCATTTGTGTGTAACAAGCTAAGACCATCTAATGGTGAAAAGATATTGCTTTGGTTTTAAATTAGGTTTTCATCTAACATTGAATATCGATTGCTTTGTTTTAAAGCTATCAAACCCTGATTTGAAGACTATACAAGGGAGACCTCTAGCAACTGGAAAACTTAATCTCCACACATCCTTTGTGATACTAGTTGCGACTAAAGTCGATTCTCCTTTAACCTAGGTTTTCCTAAAACCATTATAGGTTAAGGACTTAAAGACTTCATTGGGATTCAGAAGCTAGACCCAATTATTTTCTATGTAGTTGCATGTTCTGATCTTACTTGTTCTATCTTATTGAGTAATATCTTCTCTAAGATTGGCTAGAGATTTATCTCCGATAGGTAAGATATAAAAAGTAATCATAATTCTCTTCGTCGCATTCTTTGTGATTCCACAATAACTTGTTCTACTATCATATAGTTAAGTTATTGTGAGGTGATTGATATTACTAGGTTGTTCTTCGGGAATATAAGAACGGATTATCAATTGGTTCCTATTCACCTTGATTTAACAAAGACGAAACAAAACTTCATAGGTATTTCTGTGGGAGACAAATTTTTCTATCAGAATAGACTTTTCTGTGGGTGACAGATTTGTTTATAAGTCTTCGACTTTGGGTCGTAGCAACTCTTAGTTGTGGGTGAGATCAGATAAGGGAATCAAGTGCCCAGAGTCCTACTGGGATTCAGAGGCGTAAGGAACGTGAATGTATCTTAATCGGTGTGAGACTTGGTTAGGGCTCAACTACATTCCAGTCCGAAGTTAACTTGTAGTAGGCTAGTGTCTGTAGCGACTTAATACAGTGTGATGTTCAAAGCTGGACTAGGTCCCGGGTTTTTCTACATTTGCGGTTTCCTCGTTAAAAAAACTTATGGTGTCTGTGTTATTTCTATTCTGCATTATATTTGTTTATATAATTGAAATATCACAGGTTGTTAGTTCAATCAATTGGTAAATCCAACTTTTGGTTGTTGATTGAAATTGATTGACACTTGAACATTGGTCTTTGGTACCATTCAAGTTGTTTCTCATAATAATCAGGCTCACAGATTCCTATCTGTTTGATTTGCTGATTACACTGAAAAACAGAAATATAACTCTTGGATATATTTCCTTGATTGAGTCTGACTGTCTAGTTGATTCTCTTGGAATTATATTGGAGTTAGTCCATACAGATTGTAGAACGAAATATTGGGTGTAGTTGTTAGACCCCCGCTTTTCAATTGGTATCAGAGCAGGAAAACATGCTAAGACCTCATAAGTCTGTGTTTTTAGCAATCTGACTCTGTGGACGGAAGTGCCATCTCTATAAAAGTACCGCCAGTCTTCGATGGCTCGAACTACTTATGGTGGAAAATTATTACGCGTGCCTTTCTTCAAGCACGTGATTTTCAATCATGGGTTTATGTTGTTAATGGCTATAATCCTCCAATGGTTACAGTAGACGGTGTAACTGTTGCAAAGGATATTGGTAGGTATGAGCCTGACGAGATTCTCGCTGCACAGCAAAATTCTGACGGCTTAAATGCTATCATACATGCCATTACCCTAGATCTTCAGCACCATGTGACTACGTGCACTCGGTCTTAAGATGTTTGGTATATATATCTTAGAAATCGTATTTGAAGAGAATACCTCTGAAAAAGAATCTAGGCTTCAAAACCTAAATTCTGATTGGGAAAAACTTTGTATGGCTTATGAAGATTCATTTGATGATTTTAATCACAAAGTGTCTGAAATTTTTAATGCATCCTTTACATTGGGTAAGACTATTCCTGAAAAGGACATTGTGATGAAAATTCTCATATCTTTACCAGCTAGATACGATTCTAAGAAACATGCCATCGTTGAAGGAAATAACCTTGATACACTTTCCAGAAATACTCTTGTTGGGAAGTTAAAGATCTTTGATCATGAGCATACATCCAAATCTGGGAAGGATATTTCTTTAAAAGCACAAAAGAACACTAAATTACTTGACAAAAGTAAAAGTGTTGGCAACTGTGTAGTTGATCCTATTGAGACTAATTCATCTGATGAAGATCTTGACAATTCAGTCTCACTGATCACAAGATAGTTTAGAGATCTTCTTTTGAAGAGAAGTAAACAGTTCATCAGAAATAAACCCATGTCATCAGTCAAACCTCATGACCGTGCCCCTCCAAAAAACAGAGATACCGTCAATACTGCTGATGAGGATATGCCACCGTGCGTCAAGTGTAAAGGTTTTGGTCATTTTTCTAATGAGTGTCTAAATCGTAGAAAATACACTGGGAATAAAGGTCTTGCTGCAACTCTATCTCACATGTTTCAGGTACCTCAATTTGTTTAACATCATGCTCATCTATGGTATCTGAACCGTCCTCTACATTTACATGTTCTTATTGTACTTTTAAGGGTCATGAAATCTCTAATTGTTTCAAGTACAAACATAAATAAGATATGTCAACAAACTTCAAAGGAGAGCAAATCGATTAGCAAACAAGCTCAATTTTGTTCAGAAGTCGAATTCATCTTAGGTATGTAAATTCAAATCATCTCCAAAGAAGTTAATTTCTAAAGAAAAAGATAGACCTCTATAGAAAAGAACAAGGTCTAAACAATCTTGTATGGTGGACAGGTTATTGTTCACCCCAACACAACTTAATTGTGTTGAAGGTGCATCTTTTCTCACGAACATGATTTCAACCAGACAAGAGTTGAGCATAAATCGGGGTTTAGGAAAAGAAAATTTTTGTTTATTTTTTTTCTTTTTGTTTTCTGGAATTCTGTTGATCTTTTCATATCTTAAAATTGGTATTGGAAAGGTTTTCCCTGTTTGATCATTGAAAGAGGGTTAAAATCGACAATTCTACTTTTTTTAGGGTTGAGAGTTGTGTGTACGTGAATCCTTATTACTCTGTATAAAGTTTCTGTAACCCAACATTCCTTTTTTCCTTCCCTGAAAACTCTTTTTATCACAAGATTACTTGTAGAGCTTGAATTGTGTATTTCTCTCACAATTCTATATTTGAATGGAGACTCCAAGCATCATATCTTCTGATGGAAAAGATGTTAATATCATTGTTAAGCCATCAATCATGAAGGAAAAAGATATATCTTCTTCCTCTACAAGTTTGAAGAGAAAATTTAAAAATATGAAGAAACCAAGGGTTATCCCCTCAAATCTTCAGAAGTTTTCTGGTGTTCTTGAAGAGTTGAAGGAAAGAAGGAAGGAGATTCAACAAATAAAGGTTATTGTTCTAAGAACTCTTGAAATTCATAAGGCCCTGGTTCGGCATCAGTCTAGAAGGTTTGTTGGAATTGAATCCTTTCTTCATGAACCTTACGTTCCAATGTCTGTTGACGACAAAGAGTTCGGGGACGATAAAGAATTTTTCAACAATCTTAATGTCTAGGAAACGTCTTATGAGAATTTATTCTTGTGTTTTAAGAAGGATAACTAGGGTTTTGAATAGCAAGTATTGTGATTACACATAGCTATTGCCAACGATTTTCATCTTGCAATGTTTTAGATTTACTTATTTAAATTTGAAGTTATTTGGAAGATGATTTTGCAGTATTAATCTTTATTGGTTATATATATAGCAATGGATATGTGTGCTTACGTCAGTGAACTATGATTATCTCATATGTCAAAAGTTAAGTCTATTATGTCTTTAAGCAAATATTGATAAAAGATAGAATGAACTTTTGAATATTCCGCAGTATTGATCTTTCCCTGATCCACTTCTATGTGAAAGTACTTTATGGCTCCGTAAGTTTTCTTATGATGAGTTTTTCCGATTAAATTAATCATTAAGGTTTTCTTGTGGTTAATTTATTCGAGTTTTATAGATACAAATTCATGTTTCATGTGATTTGTTAATGTCCAAAGAAATCCTTATTTTCTTGTAAAAGTAAGGTCTCTCTTGTTGTTCTTTCGGGAATGACATTTTATGGAGGAGAGTTCTTAATTGAACTTCTTCTTAATTTCCAAATCTTTGTGTGGAGTGCGGCTGTGGAATATTGAAGGAGTTATCTTGTATCTTTATAAACTCCTTGATGAATACACTAAGTTTCGACTATGTGAAATCATCGAAACCAAGTTGATATGTTCTCTTTTAGTCTTGAATAATCTCTTTGAGAATTTCATTATGATCCCGCTAGTATTCATACCTTTGCTAATTTGTATTGGCAAAAAGAGGTTGAATTAATGTGTAGTTCACATTACAAATACATATGGTTTACAGTTCATTATGCAAGGGGGAGTGGTTTTCATCGTGAGATGAAGTATTGACTAAAGGGGAGTGATACATTTCATCGTAGTATTATTGTCAAAGTTGTGATACAATTGAACTTTGATATTGTGTAATAATACTATGACATTGTATAACAATAATTGAGAATATCTGTTTTCTTATTGTTATGGTTACGGATCTTCAACAACAATGACGCTGAGTTGAACACGTTCAGAATCACTGGAGTACTTGGAGTGACGAAGAATTCAAGGAATGTTGAAGAATCAAGGAAATCAAGCATGTTGGATGAGAAGCTACAAAGTTTATTTATTTTGTAATCCATATGTATTGATTGTTTTGTCACTAAAATTGACAAAGGGGGATATCGTTAGAGCACTGCTCGTTCGAACTCGCAAGCGTTGCTATCTCAAGATTGTTTGTCATGTTTAGGTGATCAAAACTATAAGTCTTGATTTCTAGTCTACTTATAGTTATGTCTCGAATTAGGATAGAATGTGTAGTTGGGCTTTAGACTTCATATCGTTCATCGATTGAAGACGAAGATCTACTAAGGAGAGCTTGGAGGAACTTCATCAACAAAAGGTATGTGGAGACTAAAACTTATCTATCACTCAAAAGTCTATTCTCGAAATATTTGTTGGAAATATTTTTGCTTTAGCTACGTTCATCGATATTCTTGATAACTACGCCAAATATGCAGATTAGTAACCCAGATTAGTAACGGGCATGTAGACATTGCTAATTCGCAGCCAATAATTCAGTTACTAATTTTTAGTAACAGCCTGTTGCCGTCACTAATCTTGAAACGGCCCGAGCCCAGTTACAAATAGTAATTGCATAAATCAAATCATGCGAGTCGTGTGTGTGATAGGTAACAACAGTTAATAGATAGACTTTGTCTATTTCTATCGATTTCCATCACCTTTGGTCAAACTATTTGATTGTAAAAGGAAATCATATATATGATTAATCTGTGGGAGGAAGATTGGTTCAAAGTTTTCAATTAAATTGAAGCACCTATGAAAAAGCGGGGGTCTAACAACACCACCCAATATTTCGCTTAGCAATCTGTATGGACAAACTCCAATATACTTTTCATGAGAATCAACTAGACAGTTAGACTCAACCAATAAAGATATATATCAAAGAGTTTATATCTCAATCTCTCGATTTGATATTTACTCAAGCAAATGGAAATCTGCGAGTCTTTATCAAAGAGAGATAACTTGGACGGTACCAAAGACCAATGTCCAAGGATCAATCAATATCAATCAACAACCAAAGGTTGGATTACCAATCGATCATCTTTAACGCACAACCTGTATTATTTCAATTATATAAAAAATATAATGCGGAAAAGAAATAACACAGACACTAGATGTTTTGTTAACGAGGAAACCGCAAATGCATAAAAACCCCGGGACCTAGTCCAGATTGAATACACATTGTATTAAGCCGCTAAAGACACTAGCCTACTCCAAGCTAACTTCGGACTGGACTATAGTTGAACCCCAATCAGTCTCGCACCGATCCAAGTTACAGTTGTACTCCTACGCCTCTGATCCCAGCATAATACTGCGCACTTGATTCCCTTAGCTGATCTCACCCACAATCAAGAGTTGCTGCAACCCAAAATCACAGACTTGATAATAAACAAATCTGTCTCACACAGAAAAGTCTATTAAAGGATAAATCTGTCTCCCACAGATAAACCCTAGGTTTTGTTCCGTCTTAAGATATGAAATCAAGGTGAACAAGAACCAATTGATAATCCTGTCTTATATTCCTGGAGAACAGCCTAGATTAATCAATCACCTCTCTACAATCCTCCCTGACTACACAGGTGGTTTGTCGAGGAATCACAAACAGTGAGACGAAGATGTTTGTGACTTCTTTATCTTTCCTATCGGAGAACTCTCACGATCTCAAGCCAATCAAATATTGTACTCGTACGATAAAATATGCAAGATCAGATCACACAACTATGATAAAAGTAGTATCGGTCTGGCTTCACAATCCCAATGAAGTCTTTAAGTCGTTAACCTGGTTTTAGAGAAGAAAACCAAAAGTTAAAGGAGAATCGACTATAGCGAGTGCACTAGTATCATACAGGCGTGTGGGGATTAGTTTTGCACAATGCTAGATGTCTCCTTTATATAGCCCTCCAATCAGGATTTTTCCTTAGTTACAAAGCAATCCATATTCACCGTTAGATGAAAACCTGATTTAGATTCATGCTAATATTTCTCAACCGTTAGATCGAAAGCTTAGCTTGTCACACACACTTGGGTAGACGTTTACTGGGTTTGTGAAAACAATGCCCAAACGTGTACATGTATGTTGGTTCAACATGGTAACCCAAAAGGTTAACCATATGAGCATTTCATATTAGCCTTGTTCTTCTTCACCATAACTAGTTCAATTGACTCAAATGAACTAGTTAAAGAGTTGTTTACTTTCTATGAGATCTTATGTAACTACACAAGACACAATTTAAACAAAGATGATTCGATTCGATTGAATCGGCTCATGAACTTTATAGCCACGGTATGCATAAAGCATTCCTTAGTAATTTAAGTTCATGTTCAGAGCACATCTTTAGATCATAACCACTTAAGCTCACAAACAAGTTCGCGGAATTAAGGCAACCGGTGGAGTTTTCCAAAATCAGCAGAAAATCTCGGCAAAGAGACTTTCCCCAGTTCGCGGACTGAGTTCGCGGACTTACAAGCAAACGAGTTTTTGGAAAATCCTAGAAGAAATTCTCGGTACAAGAACTTCCGTCAGTTCGCGGACTTGGCAAAGCCAATTCCTCCGGTTTCTCTCAATCAACAAAGTTCGAAAACTTCGGATTAAGGAATACATGGTTATGTAATCTAAACTCTCATTTCAATCATTGAGACATTCTCAGAGGACGTTATGTAGCCGTTATTCACAGACCGTTTCGCATCAGAGCAATTCTCAAAGTAATTGAAACTTTTCATGACTTTCGTCACTAGGTGAAGATAAACTTGATCAAAGCGAAACGCTTTACCAATACATGATTTCGAGATATAGATAGGTGAGATATACTCGGCTCAAAATATCAAATGTGTATGATCCAGTCTATACAGCATACGACTTTTGTCTCATAAGAAGTAGGATATAGAAGATATAGACTTTTGAGTGATAGATAAGTTCAAGTCTCCACATACCTTTGTGTTGATGAAGTTCCACGGTTCCTTGAGTAGATCTCAGCAGTTGTATGATGAATCTACATGAAGTCCTTGATCTCAACTACACTTTTCTATCCTAGTCCGAGACTTAGCTATGTAGGCTAGAAATCAAGACTCATAGTTTTGATCACTAACATTGACAAACATGCTTGAGATAGCAACGCATGCGAGGTCGACCGAGCTACGCGCTAACAATCTTCCCCTTTGTCAATTTTAGTGACAAAACTATTAATACATATGGAATACAAAAAGGATAAACTTTAGTGGCTCCTATTCCATAGTTTAATCTTCAACGTTCCCTGAAATATTCGTCCTTCCAAGTACTCCAATGATCCCAAAGGTTGTAAGTTTAGCATCACCGTTGTTGAAGATCCGTAGCTATAACAATGAGAGAAATCGAGATTCTCGATCATTATTATAAAGTGTCATAGTATTATTATGTAACATCAAAGTCCAATTGTATCACGACTTTAACAATAATACTATGGTGATATGTACCACTCCCCCTTAGTCAATACTCCATCTCGATCATGGAAACCACTCCCCTTTACACAATTATCCAAAAACCATATGTATTTGTAGTGTGAACTACAATATTTCTCCCCCTTTTTGTCAATAAAATTGGCAAAGGTACAAGAACGGGATCATAATGAAATTTCCACAAGAGACGTTTCATAGACTATAAGAAAAATACATACCAACTTAATTTAGATGCAATCATAAAGCCGAAGCTAAATGCATTCATCAAGGAGTTTTAAGATACAAGATAACCCCTATAAAATTCCACAGCCGCACACCCTGCAAGATATTACCATTAAGCACAAGTTCAAAAGAACTCCCCCATTTGATGTCATTCCCGAAAGAACAACAAGAGCGACCTTAATTTCAAAAGAAAAGAAGGATTTTTAAATTGGACACCAAAAACCATAGAAATGATTTTTTATGTCCAAAACTTAACCAAATTAATCACAAAAAAATCCATGATTAATTTAATTGGAATACGCAACTAAATCAAACCACAAAAGTGATCAATTTAATTGAAGGTGCTCAACATAAGTAAACTTTGGAGCTACGACTAAGGTAATCATACGGAGACGACTAACTTAATCGTTCACATACTCAACATAAGGAAAAACCTTACGAAATATACGACCACATCAACCAATAGATTATGATTAGTATAGCCGTTCATATACTCAACACAAGAACTTGTGGAATATATTATAACTCAACTAGACTAATTACAAGAGAACTTATAATTAATCTAATTGGAATACAAACAACCAAACTAATCACAAAAGTAATCAATTTAATTGTCAAAGGATTTGCTCGACAAAAGAAGACTTTCGGAGCAAATAACTAAATAACCAACCAAGATGATTAATTTAGTTCATAATGCTCAACATATAGCATCTTATGGAACAACCAACAAAGCCAATAAGAATAATCGACTTAGTTGTATCGTGCTCAACATAAGACACACAATGGAGCCTTCACGGTAAAACATAACAAAATGGATCAATGAAGATCAATACCGTGGATAACATACAAGGATCTATTCTATTTTCCATCATAACGACATAATAGACTTTATCCTTGTCAAACAAAAGATTTTATCATATTTTCCATCAAATACATGACTGCATAGGCATAACTTTTGTAATTGTCAAAAGTCCATTCGTCCTTTCATTAATACGTATACCAATTCATGAACGACTTTACTTTTGACAGCATATGGGACCTTCAAGTTCACGGACGCAAACAATACATATCCCATAATCAAATTGCAATATCACAAAATCATAACGATCAATAATTCAATAACATCATCCTCCAATATTTTTAGAATTTAAAAACCAATAAACCTAAAAAATAACATAAGAAGATGAAAACAAAAATAGCTATGTGTAGTCACAATCATCGCTATTGAAAGCACTAGTTATTCTTCCAACTAATCCAAAAAGAAGACATACTAGGAATAAAAAACTTAGTTTTCCTTGATGATTTCATACCTCTGAAATGGTCCATCAAAGTATGAGTCACTGATATCCTTGATCCTGTTAACCGTAGAGACACCATGTTCAAAACTTAGAACGTTGACTTTCCGATCAATGGTGCGAGCATAATGACGAGCCTTTGCACAATCAAGGATAACTTTCTTCTGATTTCTCATCAAGATATTCTGAGTACCAAGGATTTTCTCATGTCCATCAATAAGTTGGTTTATCTGCAATTGAAGGCTAGCCAGTTCAATCTTAACTTCATTCTGAGTACGAATCAGATCCTTGACAGATTCACCAATCCAAGTGTTATACTTTTTTCTTTCAAGCATCTTCTTCCGTATAAACTCTTGACCAGAATCACATCATTTAAGATCATCCTCAACCATAGGGTTAACTTCATCTTTGGGAACAGATTCCATGGAGTTCCTTTCAGAAGGATAAAGAACCACATATAAGACTTATATATGTAGTCCATGGGAACAGATTCCATGGAGTACCCTAGCTGGAAACCCTAAAGTTTCTTGAGGAGACATGGACATTCGTGGGCCAGCCAAAGAACAAATGGTCCAAAATAGGAAAACTGCATACCATGTTGCTTTTAAAGATTCTCTATCTCCAAACTGCATACCATGTTGTTATTAGGTAGCAGAGGGAGACATAGTATCACCATAGGTTCTGAGAGAATAACAGTCATTTCCTCCAGGATATCTGAATTTAGCATTTGTTGTCCTTCCGTGGCAGTTTCCAGAAACGAGAGAACGTTTCACAGTCTTTCTTGGAATCACAGGTGAGGAAACTTTCTGATAACAAAGTCTAGGACCTCTAGAAATAGGTTCTAGGGGATTTTCCGAAATTGGACTCTACACACTAGACTTAGATTTATCAGATTTGTTCTTATAAGCACAGGACATACTTTCATTGGTAGCACGAGAATTTACAAATGTCCTTAATGATTTCTAGGAGAGAGATCATTTTTATAAGATGCATGGTTTCCTATGAAAAGGACCTTAGTTGTAGCAGTCGTCCGACTATTTACTCCATTGACAGTAGAAAGAAGCAATTTGTGAAGTTCAGAAACACGTTTCTTTCTGGCAAAGAAATGGATAGCATAATGATTTCCTTTTCCACAGAAGGCACAGATTCGTGGAGGAGAAGCAACAACTGGTACTTGTTTAAACTTCATAGCCACCAGAGAAGATTGTAAGTTATGAAAACTTTTCTTAACACAACCTTCATCTGGAGAAAATTTCATTCTGTACAGTAACTCATGAGAATTAGTTTGTGCAAAAGAATTTCTTCTTAAGGCAGAGTTTTCCTTTTCCAAGGATTTACACTGTCCATGGGCTAGAGCAAGTGATGCTTCAAGTTTCTCTTTCTCAACACGAAGTCTGTCTAGATCAGATGAATGCGTCTTGATCAATCAATTTTCTCTAATTGAGCCTTCTTTAACCAGCTTTTCAAGATCACAAATCTTTTCACGCTGTAGATTGTTTTCTTGAAGAAGTTTCTCAATTTTCTTAGAGAACGACCCTATAATGTTGTTGAGTACTTGTTCACGATCAATAGACCTCTCGAATTCATCAATGAGATGTACATGATCCTTGAGATCAACAAACTCTGTAGAATTTTTTGTAATTTTGGTGAGCTCCAATTCAGCTTTAGCCATGATGTCCAATGTCTTATTGGAGGAAGAGTGGCTGACACAAGATGAGACAGTCTTCCTACCTCGGGATTGGGAAGAATCAACTAATGAGTGATCCTTTGAGGTATTTCCGAGACACTTGACAAAGTTGAAAGCTTTAGGAGGCATTTTGGTATGCGTATGAGATTCTGTCCATAGACTCAGATTGCCATAAATACAGACTTATAAGGCCTTTAATGTGTTTGCCTGCTATGATACCAATTGAAAAAGCGGGGGTCTAACAACAACACCCAATATTTCGCTTAGCAATCTGTATGAACAAACTCCAATGTACTTTTTATGAGAATCAACTAGACTCAATCAATAAAAATATATATCAAAGAGTTGATATCTCAATCTCTCGATTTGATCTTTACTCAAGCAAATGGAAATCTGCGAGTCTTTATCAAAGAGAAATAACTTGGACGGTACCAAAGACCAATGTCCAAGGATCAATCAATATCAATCAACAACCAAAGGTTGGATTTCCAATCGATGATCTTTAACGCACAACATGTATTATTTCAATTATATAAAAAATATAATGTGGAAAAGAAATAACATAGACACCAGAAGTTTTGTTAACGAGGAAACCGCAAATGCAGAAAAACCTCGGGACCTAGTCCAGATTGAATACACACTGTATTAAGCCGCTACAGACACTAGCCTACTTCAAGCTAACTTCGGACTGGACTGTAGTTGAACCCCAATCAGTCTCCCAACGATCCAAGGTACAGTTGTACTCCTACGCCTCTGATCCCAGCAGGATATTGTGCACTTGATTCCCTTAGCTGATCTCACCCACAACCAAGAGTTGCTGCAACCCAAAATCGCAGACTTGATAAATAAACAAATCTGTCTCACACAGAAAAGTCTATCAAAGGATAAATATGTCTCCCATAGATAAACCCTAGGTTTTGTTCCGTCTTAAGATATGAAATCAATGTGAATAGGAACCAATTGATAATCCGGTCTTATATTCCCGAAGAACAGCCTAGATTAATCAATCACCTCTCTACAATCCTCCCTGATTACACAGGCGTTTTGTTGAGGAATCACAAACAGTGAGACGAAGATGTTTGTGACTTCTTTATCTTTCCTATCGGATAACTCTCACGATCTCAAGTCAATCAAATATTGTACTCGTACGATAGAATATGCAAGATCAGATCACACAACTATGATAAAAGTAGTATCGGTCTGGCTTCACAATCCCAATGAAGTCTTTAAGTCGTTAACCTGGTTTTAGAGAAGAAAATCAAAGGTTAATCATATGAGCATTTCATATTAACCTTATTCTTCTTCACCATAACTAGTTCAATTGACTCAAATGAAATAGTTAAAGAGTTGTTCAATTGCTATGAGATCTTATGAAACTACACAAGACACAATTGAAATAAAGATGATCCGATTCGATTGAATCGGCTCATGAACTTTATAGCTACGGTTTGCATAAAACGTTCCTTAGTAATTTAAGTTTCATGTTCAGAGTACATCTTTAGATCATAACCACTTAAGCTCATAAACAAGTTCGCGGACTTAAGGCAACCGGTGGAGTTTTCCAAACTCAGCAGAAAATCTAGGCAAAGAGACTTTCGCCAGTTCGCGGACTAGGTTCACGGACTGAGTTCGCGGACTTACACGCAAACGAGTTTTTGGAAAATCCCAGCAGAAATTCTTGCTACAAGAACTTCCGTCAGTTCGGGGACTGAGTTCGCTGACTGGGTTCGCGGACTTGGGAAAGCCAATTCCTCCGGTTTCTCTCAATCAACAAAGTTCAAAAACTTCGGATTAAGGAATACATGGTTATGTAATCTAAACTCTCATTTCAATCATTGAGACATTCTCAGAGGACGTTATATAGCCTTTATTCACATACCGTTTCGAGTCAGAGCAATTTTCAAAGTAATTGAAACTTTTCATGACTTTCGTCACTAGGTGAAGATAAACTTGATCAAAGCGAAATGCTTTACCAACACATGATTTCGAGATATAGATAGGAGAGATATACTCGGCTCGAAATATCAAATATGTATGATCCAGTCTATATAGCATACGACTTTTGTCTCATAAGAAGTAGGAGATAGAAGAGATAGACTTTTGAGTGATAGATAAGTTCAAGTCTCCACATACCTTTTTGTTTATGAAGTTCCACGGTTCCTTGAGTAGATCTTCTTCGTTGTATGATGTATCGCCATGAAGTCCTTGAGCTCAACTACACTTTTCTATCCTAGTCCAAGACTTAGATATGTAGACTAGAAATCAAGACTCATAGTTTTGATCACTAACATTGACAAACATGCTTGATATAGCAACGCATGCGAGGTCGACCGAGCTATGCTCTAATAGGAAGGAGTCCCTATGTTTCTTATGTAAGGCTAGTGTAATGAATGAAGGTGGTGTTTAAGCAAAAACCTTGTCTATTTTTGCTTAATGTAAAGCTAGTTCATTGGGGAAGCACTACAAGTATACTTAGCCAAAGTATACAATAATAAACGTTGAAAGCAAGGCCAAGCAAGAATTGAAGTTGGTGGCATAGACGAGTTTGCTGTTGTGAGAGTTACATAGAAGTGCGACAGTATTTGGCAGCGATAGCATGGAGTAACGCGACAAGAATGAAGATGTAAGTCCATCCAGCATATGGGTTAAGAGTAACTCATAGTTAGGAAGAATATGATGTTGTTTTTCCTTTACATTAAAGCGTAGCAATTTGAGAGAACAAGTGAGTCCCTGTTAGTTTCAAAGGCGCGTGAAGAGAAACCTGGTCTAAAGAGACGGTGGGATGTCCCGGGTATCCTAAGTAATGGCTAATGTCATGCATTTCAGTTGAATTTGCACAAGAGTGTTGCAAGGTGATTGAAGAACACTTAGTCTACAGTAAGGCATGTTGAATTGCAAGAGTGCAATGTCGGTCGTATTAAAGGCAGTAAACTAAGTTATGCATATCAGGGTGATATGTTGGATGTTTGGCGTGTACACTTAGGCACGGAATGGCTTGAAGGAAAATTTGCGTGCTGATTCTAGAGGCATGCAACAGATTGCAAATATCATTTGGGTGTAAAGATGTGAATGAAGTGGAGATTGACGCATAATCGACGATGCGACAGTGAAGCTGGAATTCATAGGCTTAATCTCAAGCAAAACAAACTAAGTGGCGGCATAAAGTACTAGGAAGAGAACTTTTGGCAAGGTGTAAGTCCAAACAAAGTTGCTAATTTCTGAGAGTGGCTTAGATGTGTACAAGGACAAGGGAAGTTCAGTAGAGGCTGAACTGATGTTGCGTTCAACGAGGATGTTGAATAGATTGGGTGGGGGAGGTATATGACCAGTCCAAACAGTTAAGCGCAACAGTTGCGCATTACTGAAGTTGTAGCCTTGCAGATGGAGCTGCAAAATCCGACGAAGTAGCGCCAACATGGCTGAGACAAGAAAGGCTACTTAGCATATGCAAAAACTATGCGACAGTGTTGCATATCCTTATTCAGAGTTGTCCCATCTCAAGTAAGGAATAAAGGATGGGTTGCAAGTCAAGGGATGACTTTGGCATCGTTCCAATCATTGGCCAAGGCTTGGATAATGCATATGAAATAATGGAGGGGCCAAACGCGCATTGGTGATTATTGCTCGCCAGAAGAAATGCAAGAGATGCATATGAAGCGTGAAGTTGAACTAAGCAAGTCAAGACTCAGCTAGCATGATATTTGGGTGTTGGCATCCAAATAAGCTAAGTGCATGATCGGAATGAATAAAGCGCAACCATTGCCAGATACTTGGCAGAAGTGCAAGTTGAATGAAGCACAACCACCGTCGGATACTTGGCTTAGTCTAAGAGTGAGTGAAGCACAATCATTGTCGAACATTGGCACGATCCAGGGTTCATTGCAACATAATGATTGTCGGATTTGCGTTCAAGCTGTCAGTTGCGAGTGAGTGTGCATCACACTTATGCCAAACTGAAAGAGCAAGTTAGAGACGGTTATAAAGTGGCTTTATAACCGAGTTTGGCATAGAGTAACCGTTTGAGACAAGTGTGCGTCATTCTACACGCCATCACTAAAGTTAGCAGTTAAAAAGTAAGTCAGGCGGTTAGGGGAACTGCCTATGGACAGATGGTTGTTCATAGGGCGTGTGACAGAGTTGCATACGAATTGGCCATGGTTCTTGGCATTATAAATATCCATAGAACCCTTGCAGATGGGAGTTGTTCAATAGTTCAAGTGTTGAGGAACCAAATTGCAGTAGAGAGTGAATTTTGTGTTAGGCTTAGAGAATAAGCTTGTAAGTCCATTGGTTGGACGAGTTTTGTATCTTCCCCTTAAGCTAATAAAATAGAGTTTGTTGGCTTATGCGTTTTTCCTTAGTATCTTGTTGATTCGATAATACTACCCAATTTTGTGAAGCATAACATGGCAGGAACCTCTTTGTAGTATGGGCTACATTGCTGGTAGAGAAAATCTAAGTTAAGTCTTTTGTTGCATAACTCAATGAAGTTGGTTGTTTGCATATGTGCAAACTTATAAGGCTGAAAATACAAGTGGGTGATAAGAGATCACTGAACCACTGTATTGTCGGGTTACAGTTGCGCAAAAATTTGTCAGGGACTTTGCAGGTGTGACAGTAAGCATATATAAAGCGATGGTATTTATTAAAGCTTCTCTTAAATATAGCCATACATTTATTAAGCATAACCAATTTGAAATAAGTGCTTAAGCTAACCAAACAAATCTTTATAATCATTTCACATACCCCACAAAATTATACATGATTATTATATATAGCCCAAAATAATCATTAAATTTCTAAATCAACAATGAAATTCTACGGCGCCGGTTACTAGTACCAAACAAAAATTGACCCTTGTTCACATGGGATCTGGTAAGGCCTCATGAAATTCAGTAACCCATGTAACTTGTAACAGTTATCTCTTTGTGATTGATTCTTGGAAATTTGTCTTTGGTACCGTCCAAGTTATCTCTTTGTGATTAGATTTATGGATTGGTTTCCGTAAATGTTCTAATCGCAAGAGAGAGACAGAGATATTACTCTAGATATTATTCCTTGATTGAGTTTAACTCTCGGAGTTGTATTATGTTTGTCCATATAGATTGCCTAAGAAAAAAGTGGTGGTGTATTTTGGTACCCCGCGTTTTCAACTTAGACTCTTTTATAAAAAAAAAAAAACTTAGTTCTTGAAGGGAAGACAAGTAATCAAGTAAATAGCTAAAGCAATAGTCAATTAAATGATGAAAAATTCCACCATCCCATAGAATAAACAATAGGAATTTGCTGCAATATGTTGTGATAATGAAAACTTAAGAAAATACCCATATAGTTCTTGATATCCTAAGTCCTAGAGAATTCATTGAAAAGGATTATTGCATGTTGTGAGAATTCCATATGGTCATGAACTTGGTCTAGAATACTGTATCCAATAACAACGAAGAAAACCAAGGTGGTGGTGGATAAAAAAAAGTTTCTGAAGGTGTGCCACCAAATTATGATGATATCAGTTAAGTCCCTGAATTGGGATTGTAAAATTTCCTAGTCTTGATTATTTAGCACCGGGTTCAGTGAAAATCCATTGCAAGTAATCATTTAAGTGACCTAAATCTCATCTTGGATGTATGAAGTCCATCCATTGTCAATTGGTCTAAACCCCTGGCTAAATGAAGTTCATCTAGCATCAATTGGCTTGAGAATCCCTCAATATAACTAAACTGAATCTTCTTTTGAGTAGTGCTCATGTGTTTTCATCTTAGAGTCTTCTTTTGATAGAAATATAGAAACAATTAGTTTGAATAGAAACCTCCGGATAAACCCAAATTATCCTCATAAACAATACTAAAACTCCATAAGAAGTGTTAGCTTCATGCATTATGACCAAACCACATGATAGAATTAAATCTAAACGAAAAAAATAATAAACCATAGCGCCTAACAGATAACCCAAATGAACCTTCTAACTGACACTCAAAGCACAACCAAAGGGCATAAACTAAAAGTTAACCCAAAAACAAACATTTCACTACCAAAACAAGAAACCGCAAGAGAACAACTAAAGCAAGAACATTTAGTGGGGATTCAGATAATTTTTTTTCTTCCAAACACAGGACACATGTTCAAAGAGATAAGGAGGTTAGCTGAGAGACTCTACCAGATTAGAGAAACGCCCTGGTGAATGACAGGCTAACATGGCAGAAAACTGAAACCAAACAACCACACACAAACAAAGTGAAGATATAATACTTAAGATTAGAAGAAATTATCCTGAAAAGGAATTAATAGAAGGCAATAGAAAGAGTTGAGAAAGGTATTGATTTGGACAACTCACGAACTTATTGATAGGAAAAGTTTCTGAACTCCGAGACGACAATTTGTTTATAACTATTTTGGACAGTTCACGAACTGACTGAGCCTCTGGGAGTTATCGAACTCCATGATTTCTTGATGGTTCACGGGCAACTTAGGCATTGTTGTGAGGTAACCTTTGGTGTATAGAGTTTATATCGATAAATACACAGGTGCACAATCTTCTTTGTAATTCGAGGCAAACTTATCACATGCTTGCATGATCAATCTACAGTGAGAACTAGCATACTTGGTGTCGAATTAATTTGTAAAGAAGGAAACTCGTTTACGAACTCAGTTTTGATTGTAAGCTACTTAGCCTTGTTCATCACTATAAATAGAGGACTCTCGGTAAACTAGAATCTCAATCCTGTCACTTATATGTACTAGTTGCGTCTAGAGTCATCCTGCTAAAGATCTAGGTTTCTTCGTGAAAATCTATTAGTTTGCGACTTGTAAAGTCTTCACTAACGGATTCATGGAGTCCGACCAGACTATCTGTTACATGATAGTTCTTGATATCCTGAATTTTATATGGATCATCATAATTGTTGTCTATTTTAAGGTCTATGTCTTCTGCTATACGACCAACCAAGAATTATCGATCATGAGATAAGATTGATATATTTTATAAAGTTCTCTTCGACTCACTTTGTGATTTCACAAGTTTCATTTATGTTCTAGATTGATTTTGTGAGGTAAAATCGATTAGGAATCTCTATAACCTTTTAAAGAAAATATAATAGTAAGGTAACCTTTTATTTTGATGTTGAATGGTGATAAGCACGAAAGTGCTACATTTTATGCCCATATTTATATTAGTTAGGACTCGATATTTTGGCTAATAATATTGTTTTAAGGCTTTTGCAGGAATTACAAACAAATCCAATCACCTGAGAAATAAGTGGTTAAATAAACAACAAATGACATTTTCGACTAAAATGGGTAAATGTGGCTGGCCTGGTATTCCTATGTATCAGCACCACTGCGCGGCACCAAACATAAACGGAGCCTTATGAACTTTCAAGGAAAAAAGAGTACATGATTAAGTTCAAGATTCCTATAGACGTGGGCAGAATTAAAATTCAGTTGGCTAGTTTCACTGGCTTGGCACTCACGAGTTCACAACGGGGAGACAATTCTTAATCTCAATTAATGCATGGTGAAGCGAGTCGATGTCAGCACACTAATGCCAACTAAGATTGGTCAAGAGTGACTTTATTATTGTTAGCATAAGAATGGAAGAATATCACCTCCATGACCACGTGCAAATGAAGAAAAAGGAAATATTAATATATCTTGCCCTTACATAAGTACTCTTTCTATATTTATATAAAGAATCTGAAGGAATATTTGAAGCCAAATGACGTCATTTTGCAAATACAGTTAAGATGGGACTCAGCACATGCAAGAAAATATCATGCTTTCTCAATGAAATTCATATACTATGGAAAGTGGAGATTCGGTGATACTTTACAATGTCTCGTCATATTATGACACGCGACACAACATCATTGGGTGAATTTATATTTTCATGACATGTGGCAGACTTCTATTGGGAGGTGATGTGGCGACGAAGAAGAAAAACGTGAATTCATTTGTGAGCTATATTTATGTGTTGTTTCAAAATATACCAGGGGGTGCCCGGCCACAGAGCGGGAAGAGAAACAGGAGAAGAATTTTGGAGTTTTTCTTCTCCATTTTTACTTAGCTATTTGATTTTAATCTTTTTATGTTTTTTTGTGAAAGCCATGGCTAGATAAAGCTATGTTAGGGTCCAGGTAGAACCCAATTTTATTATGAAAACTCTATATTTATATGCTTAATAATGATTTGATTGATTAGTAGTTTTTCTTCATTTGGATTGGTATTCTATTGTTGATGTGATTTTCTAGATTATTTATGCTTTTGAATTGATATTGCGTGCTTCGGTTAAATCCCTTGACGTGGTATGCAAGGATAGATAGGTAATGCTTTAGAATCACTACTCATGAAGTGAAGACAACTATAGAGTAGAAACAGTATTTGAAAAAGCATGGAATATACTTTTAAAGATTAGTAGAGTTTGCATAATTAATTGGTGGAAACCGAAAATCTTAATAACCCACACTCGTTTTGTTTATCTTTAAATTATTTATCATTTCATTTTGTTCCGAATTTCTAAAAATCGTTAAAACATTATCTTGTTGATTGTTGAAATTTTGGTATTAGTTGGTAGAGTATTTCACACTCCCTGTGAGAACGAACCACATTTGCTATCTATATTACTATTTACCTGTGCGCTTGCGGATATAACTGGGTTTCATTTAATCATTAATTTTGGTTATCTAAAATCTACATCAAGTTTTTGGCGCCGCTGCCGGGGAGTGGTAGCAAAATGCTCGCTAGTTGATATCATTGTATATAGCTTATTTTTAATTTTTGTAAATAATTTATTTTTATTGTTCTTTTAGTTCTTTTTACGCAGTTTGTTTGATTTATTTTTAGGTACTTTAGTCTGAAGTGTGGGAGAAAAGAAAGTATGCACTCGCAAGATATTTGCAAGAGCCACTTGGGAGATCCATTAGAGGTTTTCTTAGCTCATTTTGGGTATGATTTTGATAACGATAGTGTTATCTGTGAAGTCAATGCCTTGTTAGACTCCACACCGCTGTTAGACACTAATAAATGGAAATCCAAACTAGAACCTCTAGTTTTGTTTGAGTCTCGACTAGTTCCATCAGTCGAAAAAGTTTCAACCATGACCTTTAAGCCATTAAGTTCAGAATTTTGTTGTCTTGATCATATTAATAATGAAACCGTTTTAGATGATAACGGGTCTATGAGTCATGATATTATTGCTCCATTTGAGCCAACATATGTTCGTGTGCCCTATTTTGCTCAACTGGAACCAATATCAGCCATAAAAGTTATTTCCGCTGATTTAGAACCTGATTTTGGGCGTGCACATCAACTAGAAGCTATTGAAAATTTTATACCTCTTTGTGTGAATGATTTACATATCCTGACAATGGATGGATTGATTACTAAGGATTGTTATTTATGGGGAATGGATTCACATATATCTTTGGATGATTATAGTTTTTGCAAGTGCATATTTTCAGCTGACTGGATTGGTTGGGTTGATCCCCAACTTTTCAGACTCTATATATATGATTGGCAGCTTAATTGGGGTATCAACCTCATTTTGTTTGAGATTATGTGCTATTGAAAGCAGGGAAACAATACATTTCGCTAAGTGGGAGTCAACCCATCAGATTTGTTCCCTTTTCTCTATCTTTTATTTTTATTTGTTTATTTTTTTTGCAATTTATAATTTCCACCTTGATTTCTACGTGGGATGACTCAATTACATTGAGGACAATGTAATATTTAAGTGTGGGGGAGTGGAACTTTGGTTAGGATTTAAAAAAAAAAATACGACCAGCTGTGTAGCGGGTCTAAAAAAAATGATCAGCTGTGTAGCGGGTCTTTAAAAAAATATATTATTATCGTTATGGTTTTTATGGTCATGACCAGCTGTGTAGCGGGTCTTTTATATGGTATTTTTTATGATCAGCTGTGTAGCGGGTCTCTCTCTCTTTATCTTATTATTTGACCAGCTGTGTAGCGGGTCTAAAAGAAAACAAAAAAAAATGATATGACCAGCTGTGTAGCGGGTCTCTATATTCATATGACTAGCTGTGTAGCGGGTCAAATCTTTGTTTTGCTCGAGGACTAGCAAAATATAAGTGTGGGGGTGTTGATAATCACGAAACTGCTACACTTTATGCCCATATTTATATTAGTTATGACTCGATATTTTGGCTAATAATATTGTTTTAAGGCTTTTGCAGGAATTACAAACAAATCCAATCACCTGAGAAATAAGTGGTTAAATAAACAACAAATGACATTTGCGACTAAAATGGGTAAATGTGGCTTGCCTGGTATTCCTATGTATCAGCACCACTGCGCGGCACCAAACATAAACGGAGCCTTATGAACTTGCAAGGAAAAAGTAGTACATGATTAAGTTCACGATTCCTATAGACGTGGGAAGAATTAAAATTCAGTTGGCTAGTGTCACTGGCTTGGCACTCACGAGTTCAAAGCAGACAATTCTTAATCTCAATTAATGCATGGTGAAGCGAGTCGATGTCAGCACACTAATGCCACCTAAGATTGGTCAAGAGTGACTTTATTATTGTTAGCATAATAATGGAAAAATATCACCTCCATGGCCACGTGCAAATGAAGAAAAGGGAAAGATTAATATATCTTGTCCTTACATAAGTTCTCTTGATATATTTATATAAAGAATCTGAAGGAATATTTGAAGCCAAATGACGTCATTTTGCAAATACAGTTAAGGTGGGACCCAGCACATGCAATAAAATATCATGTTTTCTAAATGAAATTCATATACTATAGAAAGTGGAGATTCGGTGATACTTTACAATGTCTCGTCATATTATGACACGCGGCACAACATCATTGGGTGAATTTATATTTTCATGACATGTGGCAGACTTCTATTGGGAGGTGATGCGGCGACGAAGAAGAAAAACGTGAATTCATTTGTGAGCTATATTTATGTGTTGTTTCAAAGTATACCAGGGGGTGCCCGGCCATAGAGCGGGAAGAGAAACATGAGAAGGATTTTGGAGTTTTTCTTCTCCATTTTTACTTAGCTATTTGATTTTAATCTTTTTATGGTTTTTTGTGAAAGCCATGGCTAGCTAAAGCTATGTTAGGGTCTAGGTAGAACCCAATTTTATTATGAAAACTTTATATTTATATGCTTAATAATGATTTGATTGATTAGTAGTTTTTCTTCATTTGGCTTGGTATTCTATTGTTGATGTGATTTTCTAGATTATTTATGCTTTTGAATTGATACTGCGTGCTTCAGTTAAATCCCTTGACGTGGTATGCAAGGATAGATAGGTAATGCTTTAGAATCACTACTCATGAAGCGAAGACAACTATAGCGGAGAAACAGTATTTGAAAAAGCATGGAATATACTTTTAAAGATTAGTAGAGTTTGCATAATTAGTTGGTGGAAACCGAAAATCCTAATAACCGACACTCGTTTTGTTTATCTTTAAATTATTTATCATTTCATTTCGTTCCGAATTTCTAAAAATCCTTAAAACATTATCTTGTTGATTATTTAACTTTTGGTATTAGTTGGTAGAGTATTTCACACTCGCTGTGGGAACGAACCGCATTTGCTATCTATATTACTATTGACCTGTGCGCTTGCGGATATAACTGGGTTTCATTTAATCATTAATTTTGGTTATCTAAAATCTACATCAAGTTTTTGGCACCGCTGCCGGGGAGTGGTAGCAAAATACTCGCAAGTTGATATCATTGTATATAGCTTATTTTTAATTTTTGTAGATAATTTATTTTTATTGTTCTTTTAGTTCTTTTTACGCAGTTTGTTTGATTTTTTTTTTAGGTACTTTAGTCTGAAGTGCGGGCGAAAAGAAAGTATGCACTCGCAAGATATTTGCAAGAGCCACTTGGGAAATCCGTTAGAGGTTTGCTTAGCTCATTTTGGGTATGGTTTTGATGACGATAGTGTTATTTGTGAAGTCAATGCCTTGTTGGACTCCACACAGCTATTATACACTAATAAATGGAAATCCAAACTAGAACCTCTAGTTTTGTTCGATTCTCGACTAGTTCCATCAGTCGAAAAAGTTTCGACCATGACCTTTAAGTCATTAAGTTCAGAATTTTTTTGTCTTGATGATATTAATAATGAAACCGTTTTAGATGATAACGGGTCTATGAGTCATGATATTATTGCTCCATTTGAGCCAACATATGTTCGTGTGCCCTATTTTGCACAAACGGAACCAATATCAGCCATAAAAGTTATTTCCGCTGATTTAGAACCTGATTTAGGGCGTGCACCTCAATTAGAAGCAATCGAAAATTTTATACCTCTTTGTGTGAATGATTTACATATCCTGACAATGGATGGATTGATTACTAAGGATTGTTATTTATGGGGAATGGATTCACATATATCTTTGGCTGATTATAGTTTTTGCAGGTGCATATTTTCAGTTGACCGGATTGGTTGGGTTGATCCCCAACTTTTCAGACTCTATATATATGAGTGGCAGATTACTTGGGGTATCAACCTCATTTTGTTTGAGATTATGTGCTATTGAAAGCAGGGAAACAATACATTTCGCTTCGTGGGAGTCAACCCATCAGATTTGTTCCCTTTTCTCTATCTTTTATTTTTATTTGTTTATTTTTTTTTGCAATTTATAATTTCCCCTCTTGATTTCTACGTTGAATGACTCAATTACATTGAGGACAATGTAATATTTAAGTGTGGAGGAGTGGCACTTTGGTTAGGATTTAAAAAAAAAAATACGACCAGCTGTGTAGCGGGTCTAAAAAAAATGATCAGCTGTGTAGCGGGTCTTAAAAAATATATATTATTATCATTATGGTTTTTAGGGTCATGACCAGCTGTGTTGCGGGTCTTTTGTAAGGCATTTTCTATGATCACCTGTGTAGCGGATCTCTCTCTCTTTATCTTATTATTTGACCAGCTGTGTAGCGGGTCTAAAAGAAAACAAAAAAAAATGATATGACCAGCTGTGTAGCGGGTCTCTATATTCATATGACCATCTGTGTAGCGGATCAAATCTTTGTTTTGCTCGAGGACTAGAAAAATATAAGTGTGGGGTGTTGATAAGCACGAAACTGCTACATTTTATGCCCTTATTTATATTAGTTAGGACTCGATATTTTGGCTAATAATATTGTTTTAAGGCTTTTGCAGGAATTACAAACAAATCCAATCACCTGAGAAATAAGTGGTTAAATAAACAACAAATGACATTTTCGACTAAAATGGGTAAATGTGGCTGGCCTGGTATTCCTATGTATCAGCACCACTGCGCGGCACCAAACATAAACGGAGCCTTATGAACTTGCAAGGAAAAAGGAGTACATGATTAAGTTCACGATTCCTATAGACGTGGGAAGAATTAAAATTCAGTTGGCTAGTGTCACTGGCTTGGCACTCACGAGTTCACAACGGGTAGACAATTCTTAATCTCAATTAATGCATGGTGAAGCGAGTCGATGTCAGCACACTAATGCCACTTAAGATTGGTCAAGAGTGACTTTATTATTGTTAGCATAAGAATGAAAAAATATCACCTCCATTACCACGTGAAAATGAAGAAAAAGGAAAGATTAATATATCTTTTCCTTACATAAGTTCTCTTGCTATATTTATATAAAGAATCTGAAGGAATATTTGAAGCCAAATGACGTCATTTTGCAAATACAGTTAAGGTGGGACCCAGCACATGCAAGAAAATATCATGTTTTCTAAATGAAATTCATATACTATGGAAAGTGGAGATTCGGTGATACTTTACAATGTCTCGTCATATTATGACACGCGGCACAACATCATTGGGTGAATTTATATTTTCATGACATATGGCAGACTTCTATTGGGAGGTGATGCGGCGACGAAGAAGAAAAACGTGAATTCATTTGTGAGCTATATTTATGTGTTGTTTCAAAATATACCAGGGGGTGCCCGACCACAGAGCGGGAAGAGAAACAGGATAAGGATTTTGGATTCTTTCTTCTCCATTTTTGTTTAGCTATTTGATTTTAATCTTTTTATGGTTTTTTGTGAAAGCCACGGCTAGTTAAAGCTATGTTAGGGTCTAGGTAGATCCCAATTTTATTATGAAAACTCTATATTTATATGCTTAATAATGATTTGATTGATTAGTAGTTTTTCTTCATTTGGCTTGGTATTCTATTGTTGATGTGATTTTCTAGATTATTTATGCTTTTGAATTGATACTGCGTGCTTCGGTTAAATCCCTTGACGTGGTATGCAAGGATAGATAGGTAATGCTTTAGAATCACTACTCATGAAGCGAAGACAACTATAGCGGAGAAACAGTATTTGAAAAAGTATGGAATATACTTTTAAAGATTAGTAGAGTTTGCATAATTAGTTGGTGGAAACCGACAATCCTAATAACCTGCACTCGTTTTGTTTATCTTTAAATTATTTATCATTTCATTTTGTTCCGAATTTCTAAAAATCCTTAAAACATTATCTTGTGGATTATTTAATTTTTGGTATTAGTTGGTAGAGTATTTCACACTCCCTGTGGGAACGAACCGCATTTGCTATCTATATTACTATTGACCTGTGCGCTTGCGGATATAATTGGGTTTCATTTAATCATTAATTTTGGTTATCTAAAATCTACATCAAGTTTTTGGCGCCGCTGCCGGGGAGTGGTAGCAAAATACTCGCTAGTTGATATCATTGTATATAGCTTATTTTTAATTTTTGTAAATAATTTATTTTTATTGTTCTTTTAGTTCTTTTTACGCAGTTTGTTTGATTTTTTTTTAGGTACTTTAGTCTGAAGTGCGGGCGAAAAGAAAGTATGCACTCGCAAGATATTTGCAAGAGCCACTTGGGAGATCCATTAGAGGTTTGCTTAGCTCATTTTGGGTATGATTTTGATGATGATAGTGTTATTTGTGAAGTCAATTCCTTGTTAGACTCCACACAGCTGTTATACACTAATAAATGGAAATCCAAACTAGAACCTCTAGTTTTGTTCGAGTCTCGACTAGTTCCATCAGTCGAAAAAGTTTCGACCATGACCTTTAAGCCATTAAGTTCAGAATTATTTTGTCTTGATAATATTAATAATGAAACTGTTTTAGATGATAACGGGTCTATGAGTCATGATATTATTGCTCCATTTGAGCCAACATATGTTCGTGTGCCCTATTTTGCTCAAATGGAACCAATATCAGCCATAAAAGTTATTTCCGCTGATTTGAAACCTGATTTTGGGCGTGCACCTCTACTGGAAGCTATTGAAAAAATTTATACCTCTTTGTCTGAATGATTTACATATCCTGACAATGGATGGATTGATTACTAAGGATTGTTATTTATGGGGAATGGATTCTCATATATCTTTGGATGATTATAGTTTTTGCATGTGCATATTTTCAGCTGACCGGATTGGTTGGGTTGATCTCCAACTTTTCAGACTCTATATATATGATTGGCAGCTTACTTTGGGGTATCAACCTCATTTTGTTTGAGATTATGTGCTATTGAAAGCAGGGAAACAATACATTTCGCTTCGTGGGAGTCAACCCGTCAGATTTGTTCCCTTTTCTCTATCTTTTATTTTTATTTGTTTATTTTTTTTTTGCAATTTATAATTTCCCACCTTGATTTCTACATTGGATGACTCAATTACATTGAGGACAATGTAATATTTAAGTGTGGGGGAGTGGCACCTTGGTTAGGATTTTAAAAAAAAAAATACGACCAGCTGTGTAGAGGGTCTAAAAAAATGATCAGTTGTGTAGCGGGTCTTAAAAAAATATATTATTATCGTTATGGTTTTTAGGGTCATGACTAGCTGTGTAGCGGGTCTTTTGTATGGTATTTTCTATGATCATCTATGTAGCGGGTATCTCTCTCTTTATCTTATTATTTGACCAACTGTGTAGCGGGTCTAAAAGAAAACAAAAAAAAAATGATATGACCAGTTGTGTAGCAGGTCTCTATATTCATATGACCAGTTGTGTAGCGGGTTAAATCTTTGTTTTTCTCGAGGACTAGCAAAATATAAGTGTGGGGGTGTTGATAAGCACGAAAGTGCTACATTTTATGTCCATATTTATATTAGTTAGGACTCGATATTTTGGCTAATAATATTGTTTTAAGGCTTTTGCAGGAATTACAAACAAATCCAATCACCTGAGAAATAAGTGGTTAAATAAACAACAAATGACATTTGCGACTAAAATGGGTAAATGTGGCTGGCCTGGTATTCTTATGTATCAGCACCACTGCGCGGCACCAAACATAGACGGAGCCTTATGAACTTGCAAGGAAAAAGGAGTACATGATTAAGTTCACGATTCCTATAGACGTGTGCAGAATTAAAATTCAGTTGGCTAGTGTCACTGGCTTGGCACTCACGAGTTCACAACGGGCATACAATTCTTAATCTCAATTAATGCATGGTGAAGCGAGTCGATGTCAACACACTAATGCCACCTAAGATTAGTCAAGAGTGACTTTATTATTGTTAGCATAAGATGGAAGAATATCACCTCCATGACCACGTGCAAATGAAGAAAAAGGAAAGATTAATATATCTTGTCCTTACATAAGTTCTCTTGATATCTTTATATAAAGAATCTGAAGGAATATTTGAAGCCAAATGACGTCATTTTGCAAATACAATTAAGGTGGGACCCAACACATGCAAGAAAATATCATGTTTTCTAAATGAAATTCATATACTATGGAAAGTGGAGATTCGGTGATACTTTACAATGTCTCGTCATATTATGACACGCGGCACAACATCATTGGGTGAATTTATATTTTCATGACATGTGGCAGACTTCTATTGGGAGGTGATGTGGCGACGAAGAAGAAAAACGTGAATTCATTTGTGAGCTATATTTATGTGTTGTTTCAAAATATACCAGGGGTGCCCGGCCACAGAGCGGGAAGAGAAACATGAGAAGGATTTTGGAGTTTTTCTTCTCCATTTTTACTTAGCTATTTGATTTTAATCTTTTTATGGTTTTTTGTGAAAGCCATGGCTAGCTAAAGCTATGTTAGGGTCTAGGTAGAACCCAATTTTATTATGAAAACTCTATATTTATATGCTTAATAATGATTTGATTGATTAGTAGTTTTTCTTCATTTGGCTTGGTATTCTATTGTTGATGTGATTTTCTAGATTATTTATGCTTTTGAATTGATACTGCGTGCTTCGGTTAAATCCCTTACGTGGTATGTAAGGATAGATAGGTAATGCTTTAGAATCACTACTCATGAAGCGAAGACAACTATAGCGGAGAAACAATATTTGAAAAAGCATGGAATATACTTTTAAAGATTAGTAGAGTTTGCATAATTAGTTGGTGGAAACCGAAAACCTAATAACCCACACTCGTTTTGTTTATCTTTAAATTATTTATCATTTCATTTTGTTCCGAATTTCTAAAAATCCTTAAAACATTATCCTGTTGATTATTTAATTTTTGGTATTAGTTGGTAGAGTATTTCACACTCCCTTTGGGAACGAACCGCATTTGCTATCTATATTACTATTGACCTGTGCGCTTGCGGATATAATTGGGTTTCATTTAATCATTAATTTTGGTTATCTAAAATCTACATCAAATGGGTGAGCAATTTGTGTGGTCATTAAGGGTAGATCTGTCTGATTCATACATATGTATATTATGGAATCGACCTAATTAACTACGATTTTTGCTCTCTTCATATCCGTTTTCGCTCTCCACTAACAAAAATCAAATGGAAACATGGCTAAGAAGTCTGAAGAGACTATTATCATGGTTAAGAACCTGGTAATCCTTTCGAGCTCGGGTTAGGATACATTTACTCATCTAACAGTGGATCAAGTTTTGATCAATTTGAATATCCCCTAATAGCATGTTTGGATAAAAGAAAGAGAAATGCTTCTGATTCTCCAGAATTCAGAAGTCAGGGGCAAAATGTTTTTGCTTCACAAAATAAATGTTAATTTTTCTTTTTCCGAAAATCATTCTAAAATTGTGTATCCAAACTAACTTCTGACTTTTCTATTTTCGAAAGTTAAAAATCAGCTTCTGGAGTGACATCCAAACTCGCGGTGAATTTATATCTTTAAGTTGTTCCATGCGATAGAACCACTTTTTTCATTAAAAAGACATCTGACAAGGGTACACTAGCCATTTAATCATATTTATTTATAATTGTTCGGTTATTACCGTTAGAAAACTGTTTATGTGTAACTACATTCTCTCAACAAGCTTGCACACCTTGAAAACTGGAGATCTTTCGGTGGTTGATATACTCCACCCAAAATTCTCTCTTTTTCTTCTAACATTCAAGAACAACAAAAACAAAAATTTACACAACAAAATTTTGGTTCCATTCTTTGAAGAAAGAAAATAATTAAAAATCCATTTGTGCACATTTTCACCTTGTTTATTGAATGAAATAACAGAAGAGGCTTTGTGCAAAACAAACAAAAAAAGACAATGGCGAATCGCTTAAAAGAAGATGAGAAAAATGAAAGGTTAATCCGTGGTCTTCTCAAACTTCCTGCAAATCGTAGGTGTATCAATTGTAATAGTCTGGTAAGTTTGCCTTTTCATTCTCAAACTTTAACCATGTTTAATATTTTCAGTTTTGCTGCTATTCCAACGATGATAATGGATTAGTATGATATGGATCATGGTTTTGTTCAAAAGGAAAAAAATAAAGAATTCTGAATTAATATGAAAGAGTTTTCTCAGGAAATTATTCCCCTCATAATGAAAAATGCTAAAAGTCACGATTATTTTAGACTTTAACTTAAAAAAAATTCATCACATACCATGTTAATAATGTCAAATACGTTGATATAAACAAACACCAAATTGCTACCATTTCGTCAAATACAAAGGAATAACGAGGGAACCAAGGGGCCATATGTCCACCTTTGTAATAATGATAATGTCCATTTGGAACCCTTTTCATGGTCGCTTTGATCTCTTTGGGATACGATAAGTTTCCCTTTGGTTAAAGCGATACGATACTAACATTTTTGTTTGCAAAGCAGGGACCTCAATATGTGTGTACAAATTTTTGGACATTTGTTTGTACAACATGTAGCGGGATGCAGTAAGTGTTTTTAATGTTGGAATTACTCATTTTTGTCTGTCAACTGCGAAGCATGCATATAAATGTACAAGATTTTCTTACAAACAAATATACTGCTTGCTTATACAGTCGGGAGTTCACCCACCGTGTTAAATCAGTATCCATGGCTAAATTTAATTCAGAGGAAGTCAATGCTCTTATGGGAGGTGGAAATGAGGTATATCATCTAAATTGCTGATTATTCATGTCTTGAAATTGTCTCCATAAAATTCAAGATTGCTAATAGGGGGACTGATTTTGCTTGGGGGTGTACCAAATGCTAATAAAGACAAAACATCATTAACCTTGGGGTTGGTACACCCCCAAGCTACCCCATTAGAAGCCTTGATTAAATTGTCACGTCTGATTATTCATTTATTTTCTACTCGTGTCACTATGGCAGCGCGCCAAGCAAATTTATTTCAAAGAGTGGGACCCACATCGGCATTCTCAGCCGGAGAACAGGTATCGCCCTACACCTGGAATCTTACTTTGGATTGTAACTTTGATCTGGACTTTAAATGTTATGGATCATCGTCTATAACTTTCCATTTGCTATATGATAAACTGATAAAATTTTGATTCCAGTAACATCCGGAGGCTTCGTGAATTTATCAAGCATGTTTACGTGGATAGAAAATATAGTGGTGAAAAGAGTATTGTAATGGCTCCAAAGAAAAGACTGGTATGTTTTCTTAAGGATAGAAATGGACTTGATGATTAACACTGACCAGTGCAAATTTCTTGACCACTTACTACTTTTTCTTTCTGCCACATTTAGGACACTAAATTAGATTCTTTGGACATTAGGGATGCGTTAAAGAGTGGATCTAGGACACCCGCATATGAGAACACATTTGGACGTCATTTTATGAGATCTGGTTCTGCTGGACAAAATGATGAAAGAACCAAATACGGATATAACCATGTTGGTGAAAGAAGAGATTCAGGATACTTGCGAGAAATCCGGTCAAGTCCGAGGAGAAATGTCACTAGATTTGAGGTTGTAGACGACAGGGTTCGAGAAGATAGATTTGGAAATAGAAGGAGAGCTGAAATAGGCAAGCCCCCAAATGACTCCAGGGAAAGAAACTCTCACAAAAGCCTTGATATGTCCAACCTTCCTGCGGTACGTTCAGTCAGAGATATTCTGGGAGAAGATGTTCCACCTTTACGTGTCGATGAAAGTCCAAAAGCAAACAGCGGCCATAAGAATCCTGGCTCTTCAGTGTTGCAGGTGAGACTGTGTTGCTTTATGGCACTGTTCGTTATGCTATACTCTAATTTCCTTGTAACTTTCTAAGATGCAACATACTTATGCTTCAGAGAGTTCTAAATGCAGAAGACTCCTGCAACTACAAATGGTGTTGGACCCAACAATGTGAAACCAGTCGAGCAAAAAATTGAGAGTTTAGGGAGCTTAATCGACTTTGATGTTGATCCTAAACCTCCGGATGCAGCTGCACAACCTACAAATGCGCAACATGGCCAGACTACCGCAACATCAGTTCCAAATCCGTCTGTCAATGCTGATAATTGGGGTGCTTCTTTAGACTTTTGCAATCAACCTGCACAAGATTCTTCAAAAGAAAGCACACTTGATAGTATATTCTCTCAAGTATCAGCTCCCACAGCTGCACCTGTGCAGAACATAATGCATTCTGCTGGTTCAGGATTCAATCCATTAGTTGGCTGGAACCCAAACAATCAGGTAAAATATATGAATCTGTTTGCGTAGTTGCCAAATGTTTCACGACTTCTTATTTACATTTTACTTTCGCGTGCTTTTCTGCAGTCACCGAATGTTTCACTTTCACAAAACGCACAAGGAACTCTTGCCAACGGTAATGGAAATCCATCTCATGGTGCTTTACAGTCCCATCAACATTCTCAGCTATCTGATATGTCTCACCAAGGGCTTCCGTATAATCAAACCGCACAACAATCTCAACCATCTACTGATAGAAGGGAACTTCCATTGGTACGTTCGTCTACAACGTAACATATTTTTCAATAAAATGACCTTTCGAATTCTCATATATATTTTAAGGCAAGAAAAATTGATATGTTGCAGGATCTTTTTGCTGCAACATATTCACCGGTTTCTGTACAGCCTCATGTTTGGCAAACAGGCTCGTCCGGTAACCTGCCATTTGGAATGCAACATTCTACAGCAGCAGCGCATTTTCCCCAGCAATCAAAATCTGTGAATCCATTTGATTTGAACACTGAGCCAACAACCTTGGTCCATGCACCATCGGTATAATAATATATCAAACTCCAAATTTGCTTAAGCTGATTTTTCTTTTTTGTTAATTGAATTAAGTGTTGATATAATTTTATTTTATAGTTTCCAACTGTGGCACTACAAGGAGCATTACCACAAATTGAGGATACTCCAGGGCTACTGCGTACCTCTAGTCTTGGACCTCCTGCACATAATTGGATGGTTCCTCAAACTTCACCTTATGGAGGATATGACCATGTTCCAAGTAGATACTCTCACCCTACAAATTCAAATTATCATGGAGGAAACCCATTTGGGTAGATACAAGAACTTGTGGTTGTTTTCATGACCATATAGTATATAAAACTCAATTTATTGTACCTTGCGCATTTGTTCATTTTTTTGCCGGTTCATTTACTTGTATACCTATATTTGGGATTAGTGTTCTATTTTTATTTTATTTTCTTTAAAAAAAAGGGTTGGAATCAGTGGTTTGACGTTTATATTGGCCAAAAAGATGTAGAATATGAAAAAGGAATTGGTTTGGTCTTGTGATTAGATTATCTCAACTTGAAAGTTACTTGGGCATACTTAATCATTTTTTGGAAGTTGAAAAAGAAGGTTTCCTTATTTCCCACCCCCGCTTTCCCTGTTTTCCATCCCTTCACAAAATTTAAAATTAAATTACTTTTTAATTCTTATTTTTCCTATGTCCCACTCTTTTTTTTTTTTTTTTTTTGTAAATAAGGCATTGCATTGAAAAACTAGGACTCTGGGAGAGTCACGGTTACAAAAGAAATAGAGCCATCTAATATGAGGTTTATGAAGCTCCCAATATTAGATTGATCTACTAAGAGTTGATTTTTACTACAAACTGGTGGGATCTGTTCCCATTCTAAATAGTTTGTTAAATTCCTAGCAAATTTGGTTATACTATCAGCCACTTGATTTCCTGATCTAGGCACAAAGACAAAACCCAAAAAGTTACTGCAAAGATTAGCTAATCTATGAGCTTCTAGCATATACGCTTTGGCTCTCCAAGAAACGTCTGCATTCTGACCATTAATGTAGTTAAAAAGGCTTTCGCAATCCCCCTCAATACTGAAGTTTTGTATCTGCTTCTCGTTAGACCAAACTGCGGTTTGTCATACTCCTATAACTTCTGCTTCTTGTGGGTTGAGACCTGCTGCAAGTCCTGCTTTCCCTCCTTCACAGTCTCCTATTTCATTTCTCAAAATAAAAGCATAAGTAGAAATTAAAGATTCAGAATTCCAAGTAGCATCAACATTAAATTTCAAGCTTCTTGTACTAGGTGTTTTGCATTTAAAGTTGGGTTTCTTTTTCTGTGTGTGCTTTAAGGGTTTTCTTTTTTTGGTGGACCAGAACTCAACATATCTAAGTATTTCTAAGTTTAAGGTAGAACTGTCTTTACTTTTAGCTTCAAAGATTCTATCACATCTCTCCTTCCAGATGAACCACATTTTTGTGAGTAAAATTTCCAAGGGAATATCTTTCCTTGGATTTGTCAACCAGATTTTACAAAGATCTAAAATTGAAGCAGATGGATCTAAATTCAAAGAAACAGTATTAGGAGCAGAATTCCAGATAGAAGTTGCATAAGGACAATGAAAGAGGAGATGTTCAGTGGTTTCAATATCTTTAACTTTACCATATAATTTAGAATTAATAGGAAGGGCATCCTGAAAGCATTTCCAAAGAAAGAGTTTGATTCTCTCAGAGACATTAAGACTCCAGAGAGATTTCCAAAAGGATTCAGGAAGAGATAAACTAGTAATGTCTACACCATTTTCATTTAATTTTCATACATTGACTTAACAGTAAAGTCCCCTGATTTAGTTAAAGTCCATCTTAATTGGTCTTTCTTGAGGGTATGATAAGAGTTTCTAAAGAGATGTATCTGCATAATTTCATTAGCAATGTTACTAGGGAAAACAGAAAAGATAAGAGTAGCATTCCAAGAGGCATTTTCCGAAGTAATCAGGTCAGAAACTTTGACAAGATGAGTATTACTAGAATTTTTAAGATGTGATAAAGTGTTTTTTAAGCCAGGATCCAATTATCTTCCCAGATATTGATATCATGGCCATTACCCACTTCCCAAATATTGTACTTATAAACTAATTCTAGACCTTGCTAAATGCATTTCCAAGTCCAAGAACTTCTAGAGTTCACTTTATTCCTAAAGGGAGATTTATTCCTAAAGTATTTTGGTCCTATAGTTTTAAACCATAAGGCATTAGGTTCTTTTAGTAACCTCCAAGCTACTTTTGCTATCATTGCAAGATTAAATTTTCTTGCATCTTTAAAGCCAAGCCCACCTTTAAGAATAGGTTTGCAGAGATTTGGCCAAGCTTTGGGATAGAAGCCTTTTCCTCCAGCCTCTTTTCCCCACCAAAAATCTCTTTGTAAGGAATTTATTTTACTAGTTATCTTTTTTGGTAGAACAAAACATACGATTAAGTAAGTTGGAATACTAGAAAGCACTGCTATATTAAGGACAGATCTACTAGGTTGCCCAAGAACTAGATTTTTCCATCCTCTGGATTTAGATTCCCATTCTTTCTAGAATAGGTGTGAAGGTTTTTATTTTAGATTTCTCCATAAACAGAGGAGCTCCTAAGTATGGGTCTTTAAGATTGATATGTTTTATTTTTAAGAGCTTGTAGATCATCCTTTGATGTTTTGGTCCAACTTTCCTACTAAAGAAGACTCCTGATTTTTCGAAGTTAATAACTTGACCTGAGGCTTTACTAAAAGTTGTTATTATATCTAAAAGATTTCTACATTCCACCAGATCATCTTTGATAAAGAGAAGACAATCATCAGCGAAAAACATATGAGATATAGGCTCACTTTTAGGAGGAGTTATTTTAACTCCATGCAGAACTTTGTTTTGTTCCTGTTTAAGCAGAAGTCTAGAGAATATTTTCATGCATATAAGGGGATAATGGGTCACCCTGTCTTAATCCTCTAGTATGTTTAAAAAATTCTCCAGGGATTCCATTTAAGAGTACAACAATAGAAGAAGTTGAGATACACAGTTCTATTAATTTACACACCTCTTCATTGAAACCAAATTTTTTCAAAGCCTTTCAAAGGAAACTCTAATTAACCCTATCAAAGGCTTTAGACATATCGATTTTGATACCTAGGCCTCCTGTTTTAACTTTTTTCTTTTTAAAAGAGTGAATAATCTCATGAGCAACAATAAAATTGTCTGAGATTTTCCTAGAGGATAGAAAGGAAGATTGAAAGGGTGATATGATTTTTTCTAGAGTGGGTTTGATTCTATTTGCCAATAATTTGGCTATGACTTTGTAAATAGTGTTACATAGTCCTATAGGTCTGAACTGACTAGGTTTTTTAGAATTTTTAATTTTAGGGATCAAGAAGAGATGAGTTATATTTAAGTCAGGGTGCATGGATTTTTCTCTAAAGAAGTTTTTAATTGTTTCTGTAACTTGGGTACCTACTAGATGCCATTTATGATGAAGAAGCTAACTGGAAAACCATCAGGACCTGGGGATTTATTAGGTTTTATGTTTTTAAGGACCAATAAGATCTCCTCATTAGAATGAATAGCTAGAATTCTATCATTGTCTGAGATGGAGACAGCAGCATTAATATCAGAAAAAATAGGGTCTGAAAGCTCAACTTCAGTTGAAGGTTCACAAAAGATAGATTGAAAATGAGAAGTTAAAATATTGTGAATTTCCTTCCTATCCTTAAAAGTTTGATTTTGATCATTAGTGATACTTTGTATAGTGTTCCATTTCCTCCTTCTCAAGGTAATTGTGTGGAAATATTTTGTATTTCTTTCCCCTAAATTGATTATGTTATCCCTTGATTGTTGTTTAGTTATGGCCTCTTGGGTGTCATACAGGATTTATAGTTCTTTTAACTTATCTTGAATTTTCTTTTGTTGATGAAGAGTGACTCTCTGGGATTGAAGTCTTTCAATGTCTTTGAGGAGTTTATTTATTTTTTTAAAAGGTAGACCAAAAATGTTTTTTTTCCAGTCAGTAAGATTTGTTCCTAGTTGTTTTAGATTATGAACAAGACTAGTTGACGCATCTAAATCAGAATGTTCACTCCAAGAACCATGAATTACCTGAAGACAAGATAAGTATTTTAACCATGTATCATAAAATTAAAAAACACATTCAGCTTTTTAGAAATTAGAGTCTAAAGTAAGAAGGATAGGGCAATGATCTGAACCTACTGTTGGTAAATGAGTAAAGGAAGCATTAGGAAATTGGTCATGCCATTCAGCATTGATCTCTGCCCTATATAGCCTTTCTTTAATATTTTGGTTTCCTTCCTATGATTATCCTAAGTATAGTCATTACCTGTATAACCCAGGTCATATAAGCCTGATCTTTCTAGAATGTTTGCATAGTATTCACTATTTGTTTTATTGAAAGGTAGCCCACCTAATTTTTCAGATTGATTAAAGGTCATGTTAAAATATCCAATTACTATCCATGGCATTGTTATTTGAGTGACTTGTTTGCTAATTTCTTCTAATAAATCCCAAGCTATATTCCTATCAGCTGGGTAAGGGCTACCATAAAAACATGTAAGAATCCATTGTTTATTTATAAGGAAGATTTGACAATAATGTTTATCATATTAATGTTCCATTGTACTATTTCGAAATGAAATCCATCTATCCAATCTACAACTAGGCCTCTTGCAGTTCCAATGGGGTCAACAATATGATAATTTGGGTAAGAATAAACTAATCTTTTAACTAGAGGCCTTTGATTTTTTGTATCAGACAGGGAAAGGATTTCTGGTTTTTCTTTAAGGAGTAAATTAGATAGATGATTTTGAGTTAATGGGTTTATACAGCCTTGTACATTCCAGGCAAGGACTTTCATGATGCAAGACAGATATAGGACCAAGGTTATCAAAAAGCAATGCAAAAAGTTCGAAGCAAACAATTTCAAAGCAAATCAAGCAATAACAGGCAATTAAGGATGCATAGAAGTCACAGTAGTTAGGGCTAAGCAAGAATATCAGGAAATAAGGGTAATAATCGTGTAAACAGAAATTAAAAAGGAAATACATGTGTCTCATCCGTCTGCAATGAAGGGACTAGATCTGGGAAAGGGATTGGATGATAAGTACTTGTCCTTGCTTTATTTGTCTTCTTCATTCTCATTAATCTCTTTATATCATGAAAAAAAAATCCAATGACTATCACGTTATAAACCCTAAGTTAGATTTAAATTAAATTTATAAATATTATTATAGTTTACTTTTATGAATTAATCGGTGATTAATCGAAGAAACATCATCATAAGGGATTCCATTATTGATTTTAGGGTAAAATATGTCAACTCCGGTTTAATCAGATATCTAAAAAAAATTATGTTAGTTCTATTGAATCCATTTATTGAACAAGGTTATTAATTAAGGTAAATTTAATCACCAATTTCCAAACTATTGCACCACCCTTCTGTCATAATAATAATGGAAGATCAACCAAATTATTATGCATGTTCGGGTAGTCTAAAACTGAAGTAATCTCTGTACAATTTTGGTACTCAATGGTCGCAATTTAGAATCGACGAAAAATGCATTCAAAGGGGGTATTGTTGCGATGCCAACTCCTAGTATTTGGGTTCTTTACGTAATTAGTGTTTAGTTTCCTAGTTTTACAAGTTTCTTTAGTTAGTTGCTTGCTTATTAAGTCTATTAAGCTATAAATAGCTCTAGTTTAAGCTTGTACGGGACAATTATCATCAATATTAAGAAGTTGTTTCGTTAATTCTCAAAGGCAGAGGCTGCTCGCCCCAGATCAAAGGGCTTTATCCTTGTTTTTGAGTTCTTTTGCAGTTTAAAATCCAGCGTAAAGGTTTAAGACCCTAATACCTGGATCAGAGCAGGTTTAGAACAAACCCTAAATTTATCAACAAAAAAAATTCTAATGGGTCAGAATTATACTGAGAATCTGAAACTAGTAAACGATGGCCTTACTAATATGTCTAAAAGCATTGATACACTAGTTACTGCTTTGGCAAAATAACACCTTGAGGAAGAAGAGAAGAACAAGACCAAAGTTGTTGAAAAACGTCAACAACGGGAAGAAGAACGGGTTGCTCGTCAGCAACAAATAACTGCGAACAACACAACTTTAACAAATGTTATAACCAGTAGCATGACTACGGCTTTAACGACAGCTCTCAACGCTCAGCTCACACGAACTACAATAGATATCAACACCCAATTAACAGCTTCACTTCGTGCTGTTTTTGCTGAATATCTGCCTCAATTGAACACTAATAATGGCAGTGGAAATGATCATCATACACCACCTCCACCTAATGCCATAGCCAATGCAATAAATCTAAAATTTCCTACTTTTGATGGAGAGGATCCTGATGGATGGATTTTTAATGCTGATCAATACTTCAGTGTACATCAAGCTGATGATTCCTTGAAAATAACTATTGGTGCTTCTAGTTTGAAAGGTGATGCTAATGTGTGGTATAGATGGAAGCAAACTAAGACCACAATTGTGACCTGGTTAGAATTTTGTGCTCATATTCGTGCATGTTTTGCGCCTGAAAAATTTGTTGATGCTCGTCTGGCTATTAGTACCATTAATCAGGTAGGCACGGTAAGAGAACACATACCTGCTTTTGAGAAGTTATTAAATTTTATAGACTTTCCGGAGGATTACTTGATCAGTTGATTTATTCGATCTATCAAACCTCACATTGGTACGGTAGTAAAACTGCTTGCACCTTAAACTTTGAATGACGCCTTTACAAAGGCAATTCATCAGGAAGAGGCTTATGCATCTGTTAATAAGGTTCCTGCCCGAAAACCTTATCGTCCTCCTCCACTTCGAGATGCAACACCTTCTACTCATGCTCCAATCAAGAATATTACACTCCCTACTGGTTATAAGAAGTTATCATGGGAAGAGATGAAAGAAAAACGTGAACAGGGTCTTTGTTTTAATTGTGATGAGCCATTTAAGTCTGGACATGTTTGTCCTAATAAGCCTGGTTACTTACTATTAGAGATGGATCCTAATTCTTCTGAGGGTGTCTCTGAAATTGAGCATATCATCGAAGATCAACAAGTTAGTGACGATATTGCTGCTCAGGAATCGACCCCAACTATTCCTCTTAACTCAGTTTTGGGTTCTACGTTTCCAAATACTATGCGTATCGATGGTTATGCTAAGGCTCGACCTCTCACACTTTTTATAGATTCAGGGTCTACATATAACTTCTTGCATCCCAAAATAGCCAAGCAATATGGCTTTGTAGTGTCTTCTTCTGATCCTGTTTTACGTGTGACTGTGGGTAATGGTGGTCATCTACACACTAAAGGTTCTTGCACTGTTCATATCCAATTACAAGGTACAAGTTTTCAGATTGAATTTTACGTGTTGGACATTAGTGGTTGTGATGCAATATTGGGAATTCAATGGATACGCACGTTGGGAGAAATTATTTGGGATTTTGAAAAATTGACCATGCAGTTTAGCATTAATGGCACAACCTTCATATTACATGGTAACCAATCATCAGTTGTAATGATTATGGATGTTTCTCCCATGCAGCGTTTATTATCTACAGAAAACTATGGAATTCTCTTGGAACTAGTTGCATTCAATATTTCTGCCGCTAAGCATTCAGTGTTGTTGCCTGAAATTCAACAACTACTTTCAAATTTCAGTGATATCTTTTCTACCCCAATAGCACTGCCTCCAGAAAGATTACAAGATCATAAAATTTCATTATTGTCTGAATCTGGACCTGTGAATGCACGCCCTTATAGATACCCATATTTTCAAAAAGATGAAATTGAGAAGATTGTGCGAGAGCTGCAACAAGATGGGTTCATAAGGCCTTGTTCTAGTCCTTTTTCTTCACCTATTCTTTTGGTTCGAAAGAAGGACGGCTCATAGCGTATGTGCGTCGACTACTGTGCTCTTAACAAGATAACCATAATAGATCGTTACCCAATTCCGGTAGTGGATGAATTATTGGATGAATTACATGGTAAGAAAGTCTTTACCAAGTTAGATTTATGATATGGGTATCACCAGATTCGTGTACATGAAGCTGACATTCCAAAGACAGCTTTCCGTACACATGATGGCCACTACGAGTTTTTGGTCATGCCTTTTGGATTATCAAATGCTCCAGAAACATTCCAGAGTTTAATGAATCATATATTCCGGCCTTACTTACGCAAGTTTGTACTGGTTTTCTTCGATGATATTCTGATCTACAGTGAGAATTTTGATGATCATCTTAAACATCTAGAACTGGTATTTGATATACTACGAAATAACAAATTGTTTGTTAAGGAATCCAAATGTACTTTTGCACAAAAGTCTGTTGGTTACCTTGGTCATTTGATTTCATCTGATGGAGTTTCCATTGAACCAGAGAAGATAGAATGCATTCTTTCTTGGAAGATTCCTTCAACAGTCAAAGAACTTAGAGGCTTTCTAGGCTTGGCTGGCTATTATCGAAAGTTCGTGAAAGATTTTGGCAAAATCAGTACTCCTTTAACTCGGCTTCTTAAAAAGGATGCATTCAAATGGACTGAAGAAGCAATTGTTGCTTTCAGATTGCTTCAACAGGCTTTAACTTCCACGCCTGTTTTGATACTTCCGGATTTCTCCAAGGAGTTCTATTTGGAGTGTGATGCGTCTGATGGTGGCATTGGTGATGTGTTAATGCAATATGCGAGACCTATATCTTTTTATAGTAAACCTTTATCTGGTAAGAATCTTAACTTATCTGTTTATGACAAGGAAACGCTTGCCATTGTATCTGTAGTAAATAAATGGAGACGCTTGGTCGACATTTTAAGATTTATACAGACCACATAAGTTTGAAGTATTTCTTGGAGCAACATCTTTCTTCAATTGAGTAGCAGAAGTGGGTTTCCAAATTACTAGGTTATGATTATCAAATCATATATCGCAAAGGATCAACAAACACAGTTGCAGATGCTTTGTCTCGACTTATTAATCCCCAATTATTGGCAATAAGTGCACCAATCTTCTCTGGTGTTACTGACATTGTTGCAGAATGTCATACTGACCTGAAACTTCGTGCGTTAATTGATCAGTTACAGCAAGATCCTACCAGTAAACGTCACTACTCATATGTTAATGGAGTGTTGCGCTATAAGGGGAGAATTGTGGTGGTTTCATCTTCAGAATGGTGTCGCAAACTTATGCATGACTTTCATTCTTCTCCATTGGGTGGTCATTCGGGTTATTTATGCACTTTCAATAGAATACAACAAAACTTTCATTGGTCTGGTATGAAGCTTTCCATCAAGGAATTTATTTCACAATGTGAGATTTTCCAACGCAATAAGACTGAAGATGTATCTCCTCCTGGCCTTTTAAGTCCACTGCCAATTCCTTTAGATGTTTGGATCGATATCTCTATGGATTTCATAGACGGATTTCCACTCTCTAATGGTAAGAGTTCTATCTTAGTAATAGTTGATCGGCTGACAAAATATGCGCATTTTGTTGCACTATCTCATCCGTATTCGGCTAGTACAACAGTTGATCTGTTTGTACGAGAGGTTGTACGACTTCATGGAATGCCAAAGACTATTACAAGTGACAGAGATCCTGTATTCATGAGTAATTTCTGGGAAGCCTACTTTACAATACAAGAAACACAACTGTGCAAGAATTCAGCTTATCATCTGCAAAGTGATGGTCAAACAGAAGTAACAAATCGTACACTAGAATGTTATCTTCGATGCTTTGCAGGAATGAAACCAAAAGATTTGTCCAAATGGTTAGCATGGGCCGAATGGTGGTATAACACCAGCTACCACTCTGCCATTAAAATGAATCCATATGAGGCTCTTTACAGCCGTCCTCCACCAGCAATATTGGCTTATTTACCCGGATAAACCCATGTGCATGATGTGGATTTGAACTTACGTGTCAGATATCATACACTTAGAGCAACCACAGTCATGAAACGGACCAAATACCAAAAGCCAGACTAAAAACCAAAAATTTTTGGTATTTTGGGTGACCCAAGCGCAGTGGGATAACACCAAATTTGGTGAAGCGTAACTTACACTAACGCCCGATGCCAGACGTAACTTATACTCACGTCTGTTGATGAAGCGGATTTTTATTATGCGTTTGAATGAAACGGAGGTATAATGCCCGCTTGATTGAGGCGCAAGTATAACTAACGCCGGATATGGGACGGCGATGGAAAGTGCGTCTACTGGGACGGAGATGAAAAGTGCGTATCACTCGTACGGAGATATAAAGTGCGTATGTTTCGGGCGTTAATGGATTATGCGTATGTTTCGGGCGTTAATGGATTATGCGTCTGGGTGAGACGTTTATAGAAGAAGCGTCTGAGTGGAACGTTTGTAATACCTGCGTCTATGTGGGACGTTTGTAATACGTTCGTGTGAGAGGGACGGTTGTAATACGAGCGTCTGAGTGGGACGTCTGTAATACATGCGTCTGAATCAAGCGTTTGTAATACGTGCGTCTGAGTGAGGCGTGCACGGAAAATCCGTCTGGATATAGACGTGATTATCTCTTCTTCTCCTCCTCCTTTTACATAAACAGTTTTTATAGAAGAAAAAAAAAAGACGAAAACAGACGAAAAATCTAGGGCAAAACCTAAATCGAATGTGACGGAAATTTGATTGGGTGCGGGGAAACGAGTTCTTGCGAAAGAAACGAGTAATCTTATTCGTTAATTGGGTGCGGGGAAATTTGATTGAAGATTAAAGGTATGATTTGTTTTTGGGTAATTTGTTTTTGGTTGGATTGAAGATTAAAGGTATGATTAATTAGGCTGTTTTTGGGTGGAATGAGTGGATTGCATGTTGATTTCATTAAGCATAACCGTGTTTGTTTGATTTCATTAACCATATAACATGAGGTTACTGTTACTGTTCTTTGTTTGATTATGTTTGATTATGTATAGAATGATTTGAGTGATAGAATATGAATAATTTGTTTGTTTGATTATGTATGAATAATTTTACTGATAGAATACAAAGGGGAGATACAAAATGTTGTTGTTGATCTTCACTGATAGAATAATTTTACTGATAGACTAAGTTCACTGAAATCCATTAAACATGAATTGTTGTTGCTCACAAAGGGGAGATACAAAATGTTAAACAGTTGTATTATAAAGACGGTGTCTAGATTTTTTCTGTAAATTTTTTTGATCTTCTATACTGTAAGTAAATAAAATATAATCTTGGGGTTTATTTACTGTAAATTTTTTGGATTTTCTATACTGTAAATTTTGATCTTCTATAATATAGAATAGAACTTTTTATGGATGCTGTAAACTCAGAAAAAACAATTACTAACTTTTTATGAATGTTAACTTGTATTAATGTAATGAATCGTTCTTATATTTTTCGAAAACTTATCAACGGGAAAACACCACCGGTGAACTTTGAAGTAAACGGGCATGCATATGATATGGGATATTATCTCGGTGATGGCATTTATCCACAGATTGCTACTATTGTGATGGCCATTAAACAACCAGATTCACCGAAAAAATATAAATTTTCATCGATGCAAGAGGGAGCACGGAAAGATGTAGAGCGTGGATTTGGTGTACTGCAACAACAATTTGCCATTGTCAAACAACCTGCACGAATGTGGAACCCGGATGTGCTTGCCTATATAATGAAAACGGTTATTATTTTACATAATATGATAGTGGAGGATGAGCGTCTTCCCGGTGATTGGCCACATGAATATGACTCACGTAGCAGGTCGGCACCGGTGAATATATCGAGGGTAGGTACTGAGGAACTTTCCAGAATGAGAGCTGCACATCGGCGTCATGCTATACACAATAAAGAAACACATTTTCGCTTGCGTCAAGATTTAATCGAACACATATGGTCAAATTTTGGAGATAATTATTAAGTTGGGATGGAAATATGTTGTATCGTATTTCTTCATCGGAAAATATGTTGTAACGTTGCTTACTAATGTACTATTTATCATATAAAAATTAAAATTCACTAAAATTGACTAAAACTCACTAATTTTTTTATTAATGATAAATATTAAGGTTCAACTAATTCGGTCATGCTTTAAGATTGGTTTCTTTTGGCGTTGTAGTATTTCCATCTTTCGAAGTTCGAAGTACTCTCTTGTTACAGTGTCCAATGTAGAGACATCCTTCAACATTATGGCCAAGTCATCGTCCGCTTCTTTCTTTAAATCGAGTTTTTCTTGCCTAGCTTGTTTCGCCGCAAACTTTGCCGCAGACTTAGCTTGTATCGCCGCAAACTTTGCCGCAGACTTAGCTTGTATTGCTTCAAACTCAGATTGTCTCTGTCCCATCTTCATTAGTGATTGTGCTTTGTAATGTTCATTGAAACTTTGCTGCTCCTTAATTATATCCTCTAGCATTTCCTCCTGGGCATTGGATTTTGCTCTCCCTGTTTTCTTTAGTTGTTTCGATGCTTTCTTCCCCAACTGACGCTTACGTGTGTTCTCTATATCTCCAATATCTAGATCATCACTGGACTCGCCTGGAATTGTTTCCTCAATATCAGCGTTTTCCTCACCACTCTGAGAATCTTCCATTTCTTGGCCTGAATCAAACACAAACGTCGACCGTCCTGAATATTTGATACTATCTTTTAGAATTTCGTAGCACTCTTCGTGCTTAAATTTTTTGTTACCATTACTTTCTTTGAATCGCTTTCTTATCTCTTCAACCTGTTATTATTTTCAATACTCATCAGTTCCAATTACATGTATATATTATTAAGGGTGCAAAAATTGACGATTACTTACCCTCGAGACTTCATTCCATCCGCTATGATATTCACCATCAACTTCCAACACTTTTGCAGAATAAAGTGAAACCTGTCTACTGATTCCCTGAAATCGACTCTGGATAGAAGTCCAAGTACGTTTTGGTTTACAAGGCAGGGCTTCTTCCAACTTATCTTTGATCCGACTCCATAATACTCTTTCTGGTTGATCGGTTCCGGTAGCAGAATCTTGAGATATGGCTAAATGGATTCTACATATCATTGTATCTTCTTCTGTTGTAAAATTGGGACCTCGTGGTGCCATATTTCTATATTTCTTGAAATAGAAATTATAAATGATAAGATTATGCAGAAATAAGTTTGTCAAATGCTATATATAGATATACGAAAGAGCCGTTGCAATCTATCAAACGGTCGGAAAATCAGAAAACCAAAATCAGAATTCCAAAATATAACCGTTGGCGCACGTAATACATGCGCCTGGTAACGGACGCTCGTAATACATGCGCTCCGAACAAACGCTCATAATACGAGCGTCCGTCCCAGACGCTCGTATAACATGCGCCCACTCCAGACGGTCCTAATATATGCGCCCATCCCAGACGCTTCTAAAACATGCGCCCACTCCATACGGTCGTAATATATGCGCCTCACTCATACGCCCATAAAACATGCGTCTCACTCATACGCCCATAAAACATGCGTCTCACACAGACGTTAATAATACGTCCGTCTCCCGCATACGGTCATAATACATGCGCCCGGAGCAGGCGCTTTTAGTAACTGCGTCCAAACCAGGCGTTTTTAATAACTGCGTCTGCTATGGGGCGTAGGTTTTATCTACGTATGGCCCGGCGGTGTTTATAATAACGCCTAACTCAAACGCTCTATATACATCCGCCCCATTATCATACGTTATTTATAAGTACGCCCGATGTGGAGCGTCCACTATACTTCCGTCTGAAATCATACGCCCACTATACTTCCGTCCCACTATAATCATTTTAGTCTCGGTTGGCGACCACATTTGGTCGCAAACCCTAATTAACTGGACTAAATATGGTTTTAGTCAGTACCACTGCGGCTGAATTTGGGACCAAATTTGGGTATAGTCCCCAAATTTGGTCATGACTGTGGTTGCTCTTAAGATGTTAAAGTCTCACTTGTCTGATGCACAAGATCGAATGAAGAAATATGTTGATTCTCATAGAACTGAACGAGAGTTTTCAGTTGATGATTTTGTTTATCTACGTCTTCAGCCTTATAGACAGATAACAGTTTCTAATCAATCTTTTTCGAAGCTATCACCTCGTTTTTATGGCCCTTTTAAAGTTCTTGAGAAAATTGGAACGGTGGCATATAAACTGGACTTGCCTCTCACTAGCAGAATACATCCGGTATTCCATGTCTCACAGTTAAAACTGAAAATAGGTCCTACTAATGTTGTTGAAGCTACATTGCCTACTGTTATTGACTATGATAAATGGGAGCCAAAAGAAATTTTAGACAGACAAATGTATAAGAAAGGAAACCGAGCTGCTACAAAGTGGTTGATCAAATGGAATGGTCACTCCAAAGACGATGCAACTTGGGAAGATGCTTATGATCTCATTGCGCGTTTTCCAGAATTAGAGGCTTGGAGACAAGCCTTGTCTCAGGCAGGGTGGGATGCTGCGATGCCAACTCCTAGTATTTGGGTTCTTTACGTAATTAGTGTTTAGTTTCCTAGTTTTACAGGTTTCCTTAGTTAGTTGCTTGATTATCAAGTCTATTAATATATAAATAGCTCTAGTTTAAGCTTGTACAGGACAATTATCATCAATATTAAGAAGTTGTTTCGTTAATTCTCAAAGGCAGGGGCTGCTCGCCCCATATCAAAGGGCTTTATCCTTGTTTTTGAGTTCTTTTGCATTTTAAAATCCAGTGTAAAGGTTTAAGACCCTAACAAGTACCGTGGTCTATCCACTTAACTTGCTTTGCATAAAGAAAACAATGTTATCCACATGTGCATATTTCAATTTGTAACTTTTAAAAAACTGGTGATGGATTATTATTATAGAGATGGAGCAGTAGAGGTAACGGCCGGCGGTGGAGATGTAGATGGAGTGATGGAGACATTATCTAGGTTTTTTTCATTTTTTGTAGGGATATATTATTTGGTGTAAATAGAAAGTCAAAGATGGTATTTAAGATATATGAAAAAATTTATGGATTGTACTTAGGATAATTGGGGATAGGAATTAATATAAATTAGAAATAGGAAAAATAGGGATAGGAAATAGGGAAAACCAAAAATAAAATCAAGTAAAACAAAATCGGAAAGAAATGTCCAGTGGGAAAGAAGAATTCCATTGAAGATGATTTTCTTTTTCCTTCTGAATTAAATCTTCTTGGTGCACGCTCTTACATTTTTATCTTCTTGATGGATGAAGTTACAAGGGATACCCGAGGGGATATCTCTTGATATATGCTCTCTGTCGGTGACGTGGTGCTAATTGACTAGAGTAGGGTTGGAGTTGATAGGAATTTGGAGCTTTCGTGGCGGACTCTAGAGGGCTTTAAAATGATATGTGTGTTTAGTGATGCTAGATCGGAGGGTATGGGGAGTTCACTTTGGTGGGACAAGTAACGCCTGAAAATGATACCTTTCGATATTTAGGGTCAACGTTGCAAAATGACGATAATATTGATGAGGATGTTAGTCATAGGAATCAAGCGGGATGAGTAAAATAACGACAAATTAACATCCGGCAACCTATGCGATAGAAAAGTTCCACAAAAGCTCAAAGTCAATTTTTATAGGATGGAAATCAGGCCTGATATGTTGTATGGTGCGGAATATTGGGCTAGGTATCAAAAGACAACATATTAAGAAAATTAGTGTAGCAGAAATGCGTATGTTGCACTGGAGTTATGGAAACACGAGACGTGAAAAAATTTAAAATGATGATTTATGTGATAGAGTAGCGTTGATAAAGAAAAATCTAATTTAACATACTCTTTGGGCATCTCCGACGGAGACCCCCTGAGGCACCAGTGCGCATTAGAATTTTAAATCGCGTCGCAGACGCGATTTAATCAGTATTGTAAATTGCGTCGCAAACACAAAGAAAAGTAGATTTCGGCCAAATTGGACATGGGAGGAAGAAGTGAAAATATACTTACAGAAATGTAGAATATCAAAGGCGTTAGACAAGAGAACGTAGAAATCCATGATCCACATAACGAAACCACAACATAAGAAAGATGTTTTCTAATTTGAGTTTTATTTCTATCCTGCCACAATATGAATAATATGATTGGGGCGCTAAAGGTTTAGCTGTTTTTTTCGTCGTAGTATCAATCTTCTCGAGGATATCTTATAATGAATACTTTTCATGTATGTGTCAAATGACATTTCTATTGGAGATGTTCTTGTTAGAGCACTGCTCGGTCGAACTCGCAACCGTTGCTATCTCAAGCTTGTTTGTCAAGTTTAGTTGCAAAAACTATAAGTCTTGATTTCTAGTCTACTTATAGCTATATCTCGGATTATGCTCGAATGTGCAATTGAGCTTTAGACTTCATGGCGTTCATCGATTGAAGACAAAGAACTACTAAAGGGAACTTGTGGAACTTCATCAACAAAAGGTATGTGGAGACTTGAACCCATCTATCACTCAGAAGTCTATTTCTATTCTATCTCTTATTGAGAAAAAAGTCGTATAGCTATATATACTTTACTTTATACACATTTGATATTTCAAGCTGAATTTAACTCGCTTACATATTTCTCGAAATATGTGTTGGTAAGCTTTCGTTTTAACCAAGTTCGTCTTTTATTATTGACGAAAGTCAAAAGATGATCATGTGAAAATCGCCTGGTGACATCTTACACGATTTGTGTGAGATAGTTATTTGATGTAGACTCAGAATGTTTCGTATTGATCAATTGATCACTTGAAAATTGCTTTGAAGCTAATAGTTTTTGTAAGACAGTTATTCCCGTCTTCTAAGAATGTTTCAATGATTAAAATGGAATTTAGAACAACTAACCATCTATTGGATATAGCAAAGCATGCGCACGTGTATGCTAACTGTTGTAGATATATTCCAAATCCGGGAATTTAGTATGCATACCCATATTCGTACCGATTCAATAGTTGAAGTTCGGGAACCATAGTATGCATACCCATATGCGTACTTATTTCAACTGATGTTGGTCGTGAACGACAGTATGCGTATTCGTTTGCATACTGACGAACAGACCAGGTCCGGTAAATCTAGGTGTGCGTACCCGTTCACATACCTGAGTGGGTTAAGTTCTAAAATCGTTTTATTCGTGAATAAATACATTTATATAATCAGGAATGCAATCTTTACAACCCGTGGCTATAATGTTCATGAATTGATTCGAGTGAATCAAAATCGATTTTGCTTCAATTGTGTCTTGTATACTTCTATGAAAATATAAACAATTGAAAAACTCTATAACTAGTTTCATTTGAGTCATTTGAACTAGTTGTGAACAAGGTTGATATGAAAATGTTTGTATGGCTAACTTCGGTTAACTATTGTTGAGCCAACTAAGTGTACCTGTTTAGGTACGGTTACCCATATCTATATGAAGGTACATTTCAATTATGCGTAACAAGCTAAGACAATCTAACGGTTGAAAGATATTAGCTTGAATCTAATCAGGTTTTCATCTAACAGTGAATATTGAATTCTTTTCTACCAAGGTAACATTGATTGCAAACCCTGATTTAAAGACTATATACGGGAGAACTCTAGCAACTAGGAAACCTAATCCCCATACCTCTTGTGTGATACTATTTGCGATTAGAGTCGATTTTCCTTTAACCTAGGTTTTTCTAAAACCATTATAGGTGAACGAATTAAAAACTTCATTGGGATTCTGAAGCCAGACTCAACTATTTTCTCTGTAGTTGCATGTTCTGATCTTACTTTGTTATATCATATTTAGTACTATCTTCTCTAAGATTTTCTCGAGATTTAATCTCCGATAGGTAAGATAAAAAGTAGTCACAAACATCTTCGTCTCATCGTTTGTGATTCCACAATAACTTGCTCCGCTTCCATACGATTAGGATCATTGTGAGGTGATTGATATTACTATGTTGTTCTTCGGGAATTTAAGTATTGTGTATCAATTGGTTCTTGTTCACCTTGATTTATCAAAAGACGGAATAAAAACTCGTAGGTAATTCTATGGGAGACAGATTTATCTATTAAATAGACTTTTCTGTGTGAGACAGATTTCTTTATCAAGTCTCTACTTTGGGTCGTAGCAACTGTTAGTTGTGGGTGAGATCAGCTAAGGGAAACAAGTGCGCAGAGTTCTGATGGGATTCAGAGGTGTAAGGAATGCGATTGTACCTTAATCAGTGTGAGATTGGTTAGGGCTCAATTACATTCCAGTCTGAAGTTAACTTGTAGTAGGCTAGAGTTTGTAGCGGCTTAATACAATGGTGTTCAAATCTGGACTAGGTCCCGAGGTTTTTCTGCATTTGCGGTTTCCTCGTTAACAAAATTTCTGGTGTCTGTGTTATTTCTTTTACGCATTATATTTTCTATATAGTCGAAATATCATGGGTTTTTCGTAGTTCAATCAATTAGATAATCTAACCTTTGGTTGTTGATATAAATTAATTGAACTTGAACATTGGTCTTTGGAATTGTTCAAGTTGTTTCTCATATTAATCAGGCTCGCGGATTTATATCTGTTTGATTTACTGATTACATTGAGAATTAGAGATATAACTCTTGGATGTATTGAGTATGACTCTTTGATTGAGTCTGACTGTCTAGTTGATTCTCTTGGAAATATATTGGAGTTAGTCCATACAGATTGCCAAAACGAAATATTGGGTGTGGTTGTTAGACCCCCGATTTTTCAATTGGTATCGGAGCAGGAAAACACGATAAACCTAATAAGTTTGTGTTTGATTTTTCCTAAATAATTTCCCATATGGGAAATCTCTTTGGGAACCTTGTTCTGGGCATCTGTGACGCACACCAGAAATCTTCAAAGATTGTTCAGAGTTTTTCTTCTCTAGACTGCTGGTCTCTCAAGATAATCTCTCATCATCTAAGACGTTAGAAATCCTAGATGATGGAAAACAATCTAAAGGAAAAATTAAAGATTCCTTTAAAAATGTTCGTTGCTGGAAATATGTGAATAAAATCTCAAGGGAACCTCACTAGACTTCTTATTAATATTTTTGAGGAATACTATCGTGATGGATCAGTTGACAAAGATCTATTTATGGATTTTGAAAACGTTTTTAAATCTCTCGAACGACTTGTCTTGATTAAGGAAAAGGTTTGTGTTGGTAAAAATTCTAATTCTGTCATTCGTGACACACATTCGATTTTTGGCAACAACTCGGTCAAAATCGATAAAGATATTTTAACAGGTGGTGCTGCAAGTTCCATCCATTGGAAAAATCCTTCCTTTAATCATAAGAAAAATGAGTCAAACTTTTCAAATAACCCTAAGTATCATCATTACTATGATTATACTTTTGGTACATTTCACAAATATCGACCGGAGAAGGTGCATGAGGATTCCTCTGCTCATCTTGCCTCTTGGTAACAAGATTGGCGTCACTTCATTTGTATATAACTCAGAGTGGGGCAAGTGACGGTCTAATTTGTTTTGTGTTTTTGTATTATGGGTTAGTTTTATTTTTGAAATTTATTTTTCCTTAAAGAAAAACTCGTTCAACAGAATTTTTCTGTCCGCCTGAGGTTAAATTAAGTGAGATAATTCCACAATTATCCTTTTACTGCACTATGTTGATTTTTCACAGTGTGTGAACCATGATGGTTGAACGTTGTAAAAAATCCCACTTTCCTTCTGTGGGTCACGGTTCATGAACGGGTCCAAGCCCATCAATGGGTATATAAGAGTTGTCGTATGCGTACCCTTCTTCTTCCTTCCCTTGTCCGCGTACGTGAACTAAGTCTTTTCTAGGGTTCGCGTTTCAACTCCATTAAAAATCATTCTTGGAGGTCCAAGGGAGGAAAAGGGTTGTCTTCACCCTCAAGAAGCATTTCAAGTAAGTTTTTTCTTCTTTTTGATCTCTCATTTTTTAGATCTCATGGGAAATTTCAAGGTTTCAAAGAAGGTTTCAAAAAACTTGGATTCATCTTCTTCTAGCATGATTATACCTAACAAGCAAGATTCTATTAGAATTAGATTTATCAATGATTCTAGTAGTAAGATATTTGAAAGGATTTTTTCTAATGGTTTCATTCTAGAAAAGAAATTGGATATGTTTAGTGGTCATAAAGAAGATTTGGTTTGTTTTGAAAATTTTAATCTTGGAAACATCTTTAATGGTCTTGGTTAAGGTTTTGACACTCTCACGAGAATCTTCAATGCTAACATCCATGATGTTGATCTTGATGACATGGAATTTGTTAGAGCATAGCTCGGTCAACCTCGCATGTGTTGCTATATCAAGCATGTTTATCAATGTTAGTGATCAAAACTATGAGTCTTGATTTCTAGCCTATTAGCTAAGTCTCGGACTAGGATAGGAAAAGTGTAGCTGAGCTCAAGGACTTCATGGCGATTCATCATACAACGACGAAGATCTACACAAGGAACTGTGGAACTTCATCAACAAAAAGGTATGTGGAGACTTGAACTTATCTATCACTCAAAAGTCTATCTATTTTATCTCCTACTTCTTATGAGACAAAAAGTCGTATGCTATATAGACTAGATCATACACATTTGACATTTCGAGCTGAGTATTCATTACTTATCTTTTTCTCAAAATCGTGTTTTGGTAAAGCGTTTCGCTTTCATCAAGTTTATCTTCACCTAGTGAAAAAACGGGGGTCTAACAACACCACCCAATATTTCGTTTGGCAATCTAAATAGACAAACTCCAATATACTTTCTAGAGAATCAACTAGACAGTCAGACTCAATGTAGAGTAAAGTATATCAAAGACTTTAGTATCTCTATCTCAACACAATCAAAGTTAAACAGAAACAAATCTGTAAACCTGATTTTAGTGTAAAGCTCTTGAAACAAAGTTTTTTGTTTTAATCACAACCTATTAAATATCCATCGTGTATAAACCTCTTTAAGCAACAATCACTAAAGGAATATTTCAACACAGTGTCCACTTGAAACAGGGTTAGTCCAGACTGGTCTAACAATGTGAAAATAACAAAATCAATTGTTCAAGATCAATCAAGTCTTATCCGACAAACAAGGTCGGATTTAACAACTATGATTGATTAACGTACAACCTTTATTATTTCAATTATATAAATAAAATATAATGCGGAAAAGAAATAACACAGACACCAGATTTTGTTAATGAGGAAACCGCAAATGCAGAAAAACCCCGGGACCTAGTCCAGAATAAACACACACTGATTATAAGATGTTACACCAAATTCCTACTACCTATTCGGACTAGATGTAATACCTTCTTCAGCACTTATAGAACTCCTAGTAGAATACCGATTCTCTTTAGGAACTCTTCACACAAATCTTCTAGCAGAACCCAAAGTTCTCTTTAGAAGATACACCACAACGATCGATACGATTTGATATTTTGTTTGCACAAAACACCAGTTTGATTTCTCTTTAGATGTGAATCAAGGTTTTGGAAATCTTGTGTTTATTTTGATAAAAACAATTACTAGGTAAAAGTAATATCAAAACAAACTTGTAGATTAGGATTTTTAATTTATAATCAGTATGCGTACACACAAGGAGTCCGTGAACCTAATTTCCGTAAGTAAACTTGGGCGATTCCAAAGATCAATTTCCAAGTTAAGAAAACCCTAATAAATCTACCACAAGAACAACTAGAATAAATCTAGAGATATCTTGTTTAAAACTTCTCAAGGATTTTTAGAGATGCCTCAAAAGAAGTTTTTCTTTCTAATCTCGGATTTCGACTAACAAGTGTTGGTATACGATCGGAAACTGAAATCTTACAAAATCTAGGATTTATGATCAACAACTCTTGAATGGTTATATATCAGAAGAGAAAACCTTAGAAAATACAAGAGGTGAAAAACCTATATTACAAGTTGTATGATCAATCACGAATATTAAATCCAACTTGGCTTTGTGATCCCTAATACAAAGACTTTTATCTCACTCTCGTTCACGAAGAACGGAAGACGTGGAAAACAACCTGTAGAGCTTACGCCAATTTTCCAAAGGGATGAAAACGTGTAAACTCGCGAACTCATTATTTACAATGAACAATAGCTTGGAAGCTAAGCAAAGCTATTTTCCTTTTACAAGACTCTCCTAAATATGGGAGTCTTACCTAAGTTCAAAACTCTTGCCAAAATAATTAAATAAATAACTTATTTAGCAAAAATTATATTTATGTGAACAAATCACATTTTAACTTAGGCAGTAATCACAAACACTTTAATATGGTAATCAAAAGTGTTTGGACCAATAGCTAACTTGCCTAGATAAGGAACCATCACCAACTTGACCAAAAATCCCTTGGAAAAAATACGATTTAGTCCAAAAATCAGTCCAAATGTACGATTTAGTCCAGCTCGAGTCAACTAGTTACATATTAGTCCAAATATATGGAAGCTACACTAATAACCCTTATTATTTAAAATTTAGTCCAAATATTTGCATTTTAGTCCAAAATTACTCATGATGATGTCATCAATTTTAAATAATATATATATAATTAAAAAACAATTTATCTTTCGAACCGCTCGTCCAAAATTCACAAACTTTACATATTCGGAAAGCTCTTTTCGAGATCTACAAAAAGAGTACCCATATGACTATATAATTTTCATTTTTACATTTTTTTTATTCACACTAGTGTACAACTATGTACACATCGGCAAAATTACAGAAAATCCAACATTCATGATAGCCAGACTGTCACTCTAGTCCGCACAGACTGACAAAAATATCAACCACGCTAAACTCTAGTTGCATAATGGCTGGATTTGCGTAGGATGGTTTAGCAGTTAACCTGCATCCAAGACAAAACAATAAAACATATGAGAAACACAGCTTGAAAAAGAAGTGATAAATTTTTACCAACAACCAAGCAATGAAAGCGATCAAACGTAAAAAGTTAGTCAGTTATTAACTTAAAGAGAAACAACCCATTGTGTTTAACTGCACAAACTTAATATGACTTCAAAGGATCTCAGTACAATGATTTATTATACTTTATCGAAAAAGAGATTATTAAATGAGCGTATTTCCACTTTCCACGGATCAATCACTAATGTTAATGAATAACTAATAAAAGAAAAGACTTCCACTGTCATATAATATATGTATAAGGAGTTGAGCTTTACACAGCTAGGTATGGGTGATCACTGGTTAATTAATCGTCTTTGATAGGAGATCACACAGTCTGGGGGTAGCTTAAAGGTAAATAGGAAAAAATCTGGTCAAAATAAAAACGTGGAGAAGAAGATAAAAGTAAAAAGGAAACATGAGCTATTAAATCTGATTACAATGAAGATTAAAAAAAATAAAATGCATATCCACAGAAAGGTGAAAATACTGCTAGTTTTATACTGAAAAAGCTTTTCCTTAGAGTCAATATTTGTAAACCCATGATGTTGAAACATGGATCAATTAAACAAGTGAAACTCCAATACTTGTACAGAATATGCAATATATCATTGAGATAGGGCAATGGTGTACAACTATGTACACATCTTCAAAAGACCATAAGACTTGACATCTCATACTCACGAACATGCAATATATTAATGAGGATGGACAAGTTTACATTCACGTACACATCTATAAAAAAATCCAGAAAATCCATCAGCAAAACAGGTCATAAATACATGAGATATGACAACGGTGTACAACTATGTACAGATCTAAAAAAACCTAGAAAATTCATCGTACATGCTCATAAAACATGTCATATATCAATGAGACGGAACACTGGTGTACAACTGTAAAAACCTAGAAAATCCAACAATCATACTTATAAAACAGGTAATACTCCATGAGACATGACAATGGTGTACAACTATGTACATATCCAAACAATCCAACATTTATACCCATATAGCAGGCAATATATTCGTGAAAAAAGACAAGGTGCACCAGTTTGTACACACATAACTTGAATCATGTACCTTAAGCACCAGTATTACCAACATAAACACAACTACACGCATATAGCTGCAAACTATCAGGTATATGAAGCAAAATTGTGAAATAATGAGCTAAAACAAATTCATACCAGCAAATATGAACCAAAGTTTCCCTTCCTAACAAAACGTAACATGTTGCAAACCAAATTGAAACATATTAGAGTTCAATATAACTTCCACAACACATAAAATACAATATCAACGAAATAAAAAGAACCATATATAACTTTGATACTTACAGTAATTATTCATTGAATGATGAAAAGATACGAGCAGCTTCAAAAAAACCTTTCCATTATATACAACAGGTCCATTGGAACAATCTCTCCCTTGAGATCTCTAACCTTCCTCCACAACTACAAAAATCCACACACACAAAATCAGTATGTGTACAACTATGTGTACATTAATAGTCTGCATGTGTATATATTTATGTACACGTTAACAATCAGTACGTGTACAACTATGTGCACATTAATAATCAACCTATATACACATTAACAGTTAACATGTGTACAACTATGTACATCGTAAACATGTTGTACACCCGAAACATGATTTCGACAATCTTAAAATCAAAAATAACTTCAAAATAATCGATACAGAGCATACTAGTGTACAAATATGTACAACTCTATAGATACCTAACAAATTGTAGCATCGATATCCACGTGACAGACCATCCATTCATCACAGAGCACATTAGTGTACTATCATGTATACCTCTACAAAACTCTAACTAACCCAACATCCACATCCGCAAAACAAACCGTAAAATCATGATAAATCACAATGGTGTATAATTGTGTACACCTCTACAAAAATACAAATAATCCAATGTTCATACTCAAAAAAACAGGTCATATATCATTGAGATAGCACAATGGTGTACAACTATGTACACGTTTACAAAAGTCCAACATCCATACCTACAAAACGTGTTATATAATATTGAGATAACATTATGGTGTTCATTGTTCCCTTTCTTAAGCTCCCTAGAAAATTTCCTAAATACATAGCAAGCATGCTATTAAAATCATCTCATGATATCCTTAGAGTTTCATCAAAAAATAATTTTTATATTTTTGAGAGAGCACAATGTTGTACAATTATGTACACACCTTCAAAACTAACATCCATACTCAATAAACAGATCATATATTATTGAGATAGCGTAATTATGTGGACACCTAAAAACTTCAACTAGTACAGCACCCATACCCACGAAAAAGATCATAAATATTATTGAGATTGTAAAATGATGTACACACCAACGAAAATCCAACATGTATACCTACAAAAAATGTCATAAAATCATGGGAGAACACAATGGTGTACAACAATGTACACGCTTACAAAAATCCAGCACATATACTCACAAAACATGCATATATTATTGAGATAGACAGTGGTGTACAACTATGTACACATCTATAAGAAACAAAATGTGCATAAACTAGTAAAGCAAGTGTTTAAAGTATTTGTCATATTATTAACCCAGAAATAAGTATTATATACATCTATAGAATGTGCTATCATATTTATGGTTAGAATGCGGAAACAAGCAAGGAAAATTGGATCAAATGATAGCTCACCAAGTTGTTCTTATTATATGGTAGAATGCAAAAGAAAACAAGGAAAATTGGATAAAATGGTAACTCACCAAGTTGTTCTTATTATAACGTTCGTACAAGTGGGGATAGAAGCAAAAATTGTGAAGTTCCATCTCCTCGTGCAAATTTTTTTTTCTCAAGCTTAAGAAGCATAGTTATAATAAACCATTTTTATATAGTTGTAGTTTTCTGATTATTATCCTATGCTAGAAAACAATTTTACTGTTAAGTAAATACTGAAATTTTAGAGTACCTTGTTTACAGAAACTCAACCACTTCTTTAACCTAACCGGAAGAAACGTGAATAATCATTTAAACTAACCGGAAAAAAAGTAACAATGATCATGAAAATCAACAAGTGTACAACTATGTACACATTAAAAATCAATACGTATATAATTATGTATACATTAATAATTGAAGAAATAAAAAAAATAGTAAGAATGATATTATTAGGTAGGCAAAAAAAAAAACGTCACAGTGTGTTGATATCAAACGAATCTCCTCAAGTAATATTGGATTGCAAAAAAGAAACATCTTTGTCAATTGAGAAGGTGCCTGGTTATGCAACCAATGCAGAATTTATGGGAACATGGCTCAAACTGAGCATTTACCTTGGAGGCATAATACATGCAACACTCAGAGTCGTCTTTATCATCTCGACCACCATCTTCCCAACCTAATACACGTGCTTGCATACACCACTCATAGTCGTCTACCTTGGTTACTTCCACCAAAACAACCAGACACTATAATCTCCCAACATATAAATACTTGATTAAGACGTCAATTGTCTAAAGTTTTATAACGCAATTCCACCTAGATAATCTATGTACTAAGACTGGGATGGAGTCCCCTCTGTTGGTTCCCAGTTCCAAGATTCAATTTGTCAAAATGAAATGCTTTTTAAATCTAAAAAAACATATCATTCTCGATCAATTAATCATTTTTTAACTTATCAATGGTTAGCTGGAAACTATCCTATTAACTCTCCGCATAAATACTACCAATTAACTTTTCAACCTCAAAAGATCTCCAATAAGGAATGGAATAAATTAACATGCACCAATCTAATTCGAACCATCGTTAACAGTAAGATACTATCCTTCAAACTCATAATGGAAAACATAGCTAATAAGTAGAAATTATATAATAACAAAAATGTATGACTTACCAATGGTAGGAATTGGTGATACAATATCTCCAAACTTGAATAATCTTACCGGCAGCATCAAAGACGGACCGCCAAAATACGCATCTCTTTCATAACAAATAATCAAGAACTATTAAAGTGACTCCTTCAAATCTGTATGCAAGAGAATTAAGACTCAATGCATGAATTATAGACCTTCAACAATCAAAACCAAAGGATTCTCCACAAAAATTCAATATACCTCGAATAGATCTCATACAAATTAAGAATTTCCAGAAAAATGTTATTAATTTAATGAATCCAGGAACTTAACATAAAATTAACCACAAATGCAAAATCGACTAATCAAAATAGCATTTGATAACCAATCAAAACAAAAATGAATACCTAAAAATATCGCAAAAAAAGTTGAAATAAGATTTCTGACGAAATGTTAAAAACAAATTATTGATTTAAAATCTAATTGAATTTGAATAAGCTTCAAATAAAAATTTACCAGATATGTTTGTTGTGAGATCATTTTCGAGTAGTTCTTGGGGATTAAGAGAGAGGGGAAAGGTAGAGAAGCTTAAAATGATCTAAACCCGATCATGAATCGAATTCGAGATGATCTAAACGTCAATTTCTACTAGTTGGATAACCCAAAGCCCTTAAGAGAGAGAGAGTCGAGGTATGTTTGTTTAGGCAGATGAATAGTAATTGAAGAGAGAACCAACTTTTGAAGCGGGAGACTGTATAGAGAGATCGCAACATAAAGTATGTTTTGCGCCAAACTAGTTCTTTCATCTTTGCTTTAGCGTGTCCTGCTAATCACCAAGTCGGAGTACCGTTGATTAAAAGGACTAACTACCCAATCGTCATCTTAGATTGAATAAATAATAACCAGGCTTCCCGTTGAGAGAATTATGATGAGAGAGCTAGTGAACACCTGCTTGCAAAGTTTGTATTTCAAGCGGCTGCGTGTCTCACATCCCGCAGTCAACAAAAACGAAACCACTTTCACTATAGCCGTGGACGTGGCCTAAAAGCCCTTCAATATAGTTGTTCTCTCACTGCAACTCAATCCCGATTGACGCGATCCCCGCCACCATTGATGAAGATGAAGACATAGAAGCGATTCTGGCTACCATTGACGCAGACTTAAATGCCATTCGGACTGCCATTGATGCGGTCATATCTTATCCCTTGACGCAGATGCAGACGTAGACGTTATCACCGCTACCACTCAAGCAGACTTCAACACCTTCGTGATTGCCATTGACAGAGTCATAACTTATTCCTTGCGCAACAACGATCTCCTCGGGTTTTAAATACGTTAAATGCTCGGGAAAAAAAAGGAAAATATGTGCGGATTTTGTTGATTTTTTCCTTTTTATTTTTCTATAAATTTTTCCCTTCTATTTATGTATAAAATATGTGGGTTTTTTTCTCTTGTATTTATTAATTTGGGAAAAAGAGTACTAATATTGTAGGTATTTGACTTCCAAATTGAATTTGGATTTCCATAGAATTCCAAACACGATAAATTAAGAAACTTTTAAACCAATTATACGTTGCCAAGTATCCTAGCAGAAACCCTCTTTTCACAAAAAAAATGACCTATTTCGACCAATAAGAAGCGAGATTTTTTCACCGTTCAACGTGGGAGCTAATTAAGTCTTTAGAAGATTTAGTTTAGAAGCTTGTTTAATTTAAAAAAGGGAAACTAATCCAGGTTGCATAAGAAATAGAACTAAATATACAAGAATTTAAGCCAAGTGAATCCTTACGGTAACTAGAATCTCGTTACCAAAATTCATCAACAGTGACCGATCATCTAGCGGTAACAAAAAATCTCGTAACTCTATATGGGAGACAAATCGGTCTGAAGAGATGCCAAACCACCAAACTTGATCCAAATCTTCTCTGGTTATTACATAATATAAGCTCCTCCGGCTCGGAATACAAATGGCGGAGCTTTAATATACACTGGAAAATGTTCAAACAATATCCATCACAAGAACTAATTACCGATTACAATCAAACTGGTTTATCTCGGACTATGCGTACACGTTTGTATTCTTATGCCGAGCTGAAATAGATAAGAAAACACTCCAACAAGTTGGTTCAATTTCATTTAATAGCAAGATTTTTCCCGGTTCGCATTGACGCAATATAAGTAATTTTCCATTATCTATACAAGCACAAGCTTCCGAACACAACTCCCCTCATAAATCACTGTTTTAGAAAGCATTGCCCTGACATCTTCACTCTTTTTCCCTGCGGCATTGATCTGACATCTCCACTTCTCTGTCCCCCCTCTTCATTAACACCCCACTTTCTCTTTCCTTCCTTGCTTCAGTATCCATTCAAAAAGCCAATTGTCATGAACTCCATTAATATGACAGGGGAAAAAAAAGAAAAAACAGTCTCCATTGTTCACAACAACAAGATGAATAGAAGTAGCAGTTCTACTTAAAACGCGTTTAGGTGAAATACTGAAACAAATTTTTATTTTTGTGGATTAAGTGCGCATAGTATAGATATTATACATGATTGTAAAGTGATTGATACATCTTTTAATACTTGGCTTCAATATCATCATGTTTACTCTGCAGTCAGGGAACAAAATATCAAAAACCCATAAACACGTTGATAGAATCAAGCACCAACACGTTCAACTTTAAAGCCTATATCGCAACTCCCTCTTTTCACTCTTCAACAATCTCATGATAGGTTGTAAAACAACAACATAATTTTTGTAAGTCCTCAATGAGAAGAAATTAGCAATTGACCAAAATCAGTATTACTCATCCTATTTCTTAGTGGACTATTTGTTTCAGAAACTCATATATAAACCACTAATTGGACATGTATTTTCCACTGAGCTTCTTCTTTAAAAATAACATCTCTACTTATCACCAACTTTCTTATTTCTGAATTTAATTATAGCCTTTGTTTGCATGCCATAACTAATAAAGATACACTTTTCACTCTTGTCATCAAGTTTTTTACGAATTTTTTATGGTATATGTGCATATGCCATGCAACCAAATACCTTGAGATGTCGTACACTTGGTTTCCTTCCACTCCATGCTTCCTCTGGAGTTTTATCAAGCACACTTCTAGTTGGACATATGTTCAACAAGTAAATTGCACAATGTACATCTTCATCCCAATAATCTTTTAGTAAATTCTTGGCCTTTCTCATGGTATGTACCATCTCCATAATAGTACGATTTTTCTTTTCAGCTACACAATTTTGTTGTGGTTTGTATCTTGCAATCTTTTGATTTTGAATGCGATTTTCTTTCATAAAAGAATCAACTAAAGTATATTTTGTACCCCTATCTGTACGTAATGTGTTAATATTGTTACCACATTTTCTTTCCGCATATGCTTTGAAACCCTTAAATGATAGAAAGGCATCATTCTTCTGTTTCAAAAAATACATCCATCCTTTTCTACTATAATCATCAATAAAGGTAATAACATACTTATTTCCACCACGAGAATCTACTTCAATGGGTCCACATAAATCAATATGAACCAACTCTAATAATTTCTCTTTTCTTCCTGCTTTGCTTATGGGAAAAGGATCTTTGTGTTGTTTTCCAAAAATACAGTCATCACACTTTGATTCTTAGAACTCAATGGTTTGCAATCCTGAAACCATCTCTTTTCTTGCAAGAACTTGCAAACTATTGAAGTTTACATGCCCCATTCTTATGTTCCATAACCAAGTGTTATTATCAACGGAATAATTAAAACATCTTTCTCCTTGATGCTGAATTACAGGCTAACAAAAGAGTTTCTTGATCATCTTCTTATTCATCTGCCATGTTTACTTTATTGTTGTAGTTACTAGTTTTATTATTATACCCTCCATCTTTAACATTATAGACGTCGGCCTTGTTATTGTAGACACCACCTTTATTGTAATAATCATTCTTCTGCATTGGTTAAGTGCATTCTCTTTTAAAGTGACCAAATTGAAGCAGCGGATTCTTGATCTGTCAACATGTTTTCTTCCTCTAGTATCTTGAAATCTACTTGAGATAGCTTCATTATTACAGTTTGTCTGACTTTGTAAAGATTCTTCAACTGGTTTCACATCTGTCTTTTCTAATATTCTTTGTTCATAAGCTTGTAGTGCGCTCAACACATCATCAATACTCAAATCATAAACAGAAATTGGGTTATTTAGCCAAAATGATACTTTTCCTGGGTCAAATGGACGGGTAAACATTTCATCTGGGTCAAATGGATGGGAGAATCTTTTAATTGAAACATACAGAATAACCCCTTTGTAACTGCCTATAAGATATCGAATTCTTTTTCTCTTCAAAAAAACAACGTTGTTCATCTTTTCACTACTTCCTCCACCGTCTCATCACCTTCAACACTAGCAGAAATCGTCCTCATCCACCGTATCCTGACCATCATCACTACCAAAAGTTGGTTTCATTAACCGTCTCCTCGCCGTCAACACTGTCATAAAATTGGTTTCATCCATCGTCTGCAAACAACGTCAACACTACATCATAAGAGGTTTTTAGCATACTCTGAGAATTAGGGTTTCAATCGATCAGTTCAGTGTATTTGAAGAAGTAGGGTTTCAATCGATCCACTGAATATCTCCTAGAACTCGTAAATTTTCAAACCTTAACTTTGTATTGTTGTTATTTACAGAATTGCATGATTAACTTGTTGAATTGGTTGTTTTATTTTCATTCAAGTGGATTAATTTGTTGAATTGGTTGTTTTATTTTCATTTCAATTAGTATGTTTTAGATGAAATTGGTTTCCATATGGTTATTTGTTTTAACAAATGTTTATGTGTTTATCTTGATTGGTACTGGAAATGGGTTCATCATGTACTCAATTAGGATGGATATGATTTCATCTAGTATTAAACTGGGATGAACTTGTTTTCATCCTATTTTAATTGATTGAATTTGGTTAGATGAAACTGGTTCCATCTAGATTTAAGCTATGTAAAATCTAGTTTCACCCTTACCAAAAAATTGTTGTTTTTTTTTCTCTTCAGAATATGAAGAATGAAACTGATGAGTGCTAAAAAGTGCATATTTCTATATATTTTTCTTGGCATTTAACTCATTTTTTGTGCATTAATTCTACATTTTATCCCATATTCTGTATTTTCATTGTTTTCAAGAATAAATATTTTTATTAATTAATTTTGTATTTTTAGGTTCTAAATAAAGTTTGGATGGAATTACGGAGCGAAAAGAGCAGAAAAGTGGTGGAAGCCGATAGGATTCACGCAAGGAAGCCGCGAGGAATGTTGTGCACAAAACCAAAAGGCTAGAAATGGGCTTAACAAGGAAGAATTGTTCTTAAAGAAGATATGGGCTTGGCATACCCAAGGCACAAAACCCTTACCCAAACCCATTTCCAATATCCATACCCGTCTCCTTCGTCAGCCGTCAGATTGGATCACATCTGAATCCAATGGTCGCAGCATCGCCAGTACATCAAAGTCTGAAGCTCCTGTCTAACACTACAACACCTAACTCCATCTTGAGCCGTCAGTTTCGTTGTATCAGGCATCCGATGGTCGATACCAGCCTCTTCACTTGTAGCCGTTAGATCAATCTATCATTTTCGCATCCCACGGCTCAGCTTCGCGAATCATCGAGACTTGATGCAACCGCTCAACACCCAAACACCTATACCCGCAGAACCAAACACACCCCTATCCCTAATTCCATCGACTCCACCTCCATCTTCTCCACTCTGTCTGCAACAGCCTCACCTTCACCACCAACTCTGCCAACTCCACTGCCTCAACCACCACAATCAACCACCAAAAGCCATCATGGCTATCCCTCACCGAAACCCATCATTCCCCTAAACTTCTAGCCATCTATTCTCTCGATTTCTTCCCTGATTTCTCTCTGAAACCCTAGGTAAGAAATCAATAGAATAGGTCGAGTTAGAAACGTAATTGGATGGCATGGAGAGGAGAAGGAGAGTCAGACAAGAAATGGGTCGACCTTCTTGAGTGATTTGTCACGTCAAATTAGGTAAAGTCGAACCCTAATTTCAACTGTGTAATTTGGGGATTTGGGGATTTTCTCTGTAAACCCTAATTGATTAATTTGGGTATAAATAGAAGGTGTGGGTATGTGTTGTGGATATGCCTGGGCTAGCCAGTGCTTCACCCAAGAGGACTGGAATAGCCAGTGCCTCAAGGGTTAGTTCTTAATTTAAATTATTTTGTAAATTTCAATTGTATTTGTTCACCATGTCTAGTATGTTCTAATTTACTTGCTAGGGCTTAGATGAAACTCTTGATTGCATGCTAGGATAGTTAGTATACATGTTATTGTTCTTGTGATGTTTAAACTGAAGTAGGACTGATAATTAGTCATTTGAGCCAATTCACCTGTGATCAGTTGTGCTGTAAGAAGACATCTGATGCTAGGGGTGAAGTTGTGACTGTGGTTAAGAAATCAGTCCATTTGAAGGACTGTATTGAATTGCATTAGGAATGATAGTTAACTAGTTGAGCCAAAATACCTGTGATCAGCTGTGCTGTAAGAAGATAGCTGATGCTAGGGGTAAGTTAGCAAGGTTAGTTAGTAAATCACTCATTGTAGTCTTCCCTGAAAGAACAAGACATAGCTTGCATAAGAACTTCCTTAGTTTAGGATCAAGATGTGGAATCAAATGCCTTAGTATCCTCCTAGTCTACCATCTGTAGCTGTAATCATCTTCACTGCCTTTGGCTCACTGCCACTGTCACTCTTTGCTTCATTAGTTCACTGCTTAGAGAATTAGCTTAGGAAACTTCAACTCACACCCTAGTCCCTGTGGATTCGACCCGTATTTGCACAATCTACAATCGACACCGTGCACTTGCGGTTAACAAGTAGGCTTCCTCTTTGCTCTTATTTTCTTACATCCTTAAAAGCCTACCAGAAACCAGTTTCACCCTGGCCAAAAATCTGTTGTTTTTTTTTGGAGATTTTGTGTTTCCCCCTAAAAAAAGATGTATATTTTGCATTACTCCTTTTAAATCACTAATTTTTGAAACCCCCTATCTGTTATCACCACCGTGACTATCCAATTAAGTAACCACGTGCAGTTCACGTGTGTGTTACATAAAACACTAAATATTACTCCCTCCGTCCCACTCCTAAGTGACCTATTTGATTTTTAATTTTGTCCCACTGTTAAGTGACCTATTGCAAATAAATGAGACAAATTTCCAAAAATAACCTTCTCACAAAATCTCACGCATTTTTCCACGCGTCTCTCTCTCTCGGTCTCCATTTCTCCTTACTCTCACTCTCCATTTCATCGGTTGTATCTCCACCACCACCATCACCATGAAACAAAATCTTTTTTCTACCACGATGACCGCCATCACCTTTCTCATCTTCATCTTCTCATCTTCATCTTCTCATCTTCAGTTTTATTTGAATCTGATAAAAAGATTACTCAACCTATTCTGTGTGGGTTTCTGATTTTATGAATATATCTTCCAAAGATTGAAGCTGAATCTGATATATCTGCAGTTTTGGTGAAGGTTTGAAGAGATACTATGACCAAAACAGCAAACTAGTGACCTAAATCGATTACAAGCTCAAAGGAATGATCTTAACTCCAAAGGTGCGTTTTTTACGATCTTGGGTTGTTGTTTTTTTTCCCTTTTTGTTTGGTGGTCTGATGATTTTGCGAACCTTTATTTGATTCGAAAAGGGTCGATATAATCGAAGTTTAAAAAGAAGAAGAAAAGAGAAAACTATCTGGATTACGAATCTGGATACAATAGAAATCGAAGATTATGCAGAGAAAGATGGAGAAGAAATGGTTTAACAGAGTGATGGAAAAGAAAGGTGAAAAAGGGTATTTGGATTTGCTAATAGATGCAGCAGCAAGGTGACTCAGATTCATCTTGATGAGGTAACATTTTTGACATCTAATGTTGTTTCTAACTAGTTGCATCTGTGTGTCTTTATTCTGTAAATACAATTTGTATTTTCTCTTTTATGAAATACTCTCTCCGAAGAAAAACTTGTACTGTATTTTCTCTTCACTGACTAGGAAGAAAATCTCCACCATGAAACCTCTTCCCTAATTGAGGTGAAGCTAAATTTTCTTCTGCTCTTTTTCTGAATTTATTTCATCTTCTCTCAGTTGATATCAGATCTGAATAGTCTTGTCGGTTTTACTTCACAGAGGTTGTTGTTGTTGCTGCTTGAAAGAAATCCATGATATAGCAAACCCTATATCTGGATTAGTGATTGGGTGACTACCCTTTTGGATAATTATTTGGCTCATCCGTCTCGTCATCTTCAATCTCAGAAATGTAATTTTTTTAGGGTAAATTTAAGCTCTTGATTTTTTTGTAATAGTTTTGATTTAAGTATTGTTTTTCCTGAATTGGTTTCCGGTTTACTTCAACTGATTCCTAATTGAAGCTCTTGATTTTTAAGTTTATAGATCCTCTGTATTCACTAATGATTTTAATTGGGTTTTCATTTGTTTCCTGATTGAAGCTCTTGATTCTTAAGTTTGCTGAAAATATTGCTCAAAAGAGGGACAACACTTTTGTCAGGATTTCTGCACCTTCTGAATTGGAGGAATGTGATGAAAGGAGTCTTGATTAATGCATTTACGGTTCGTGCACTATGTGATACTTTCTCTCCCGCGCGTGGAGCAGGTAATAAACCCGTTAGCACCCTCCCTAGTCATATAGTCATTGATGTTGAATTTCTGGACCTGAAAATCTGTCAACTTGATGTGAGCTTCATATTTTTATACTTAGGCACTCCACCAACTAGTCATGATTCTCCCTTGTTTAAGCTGTTCCGAACTTTCTTCAAATTTCAGGGTGGTGATCCCATTTCGATATGGCCTGGCGATGGAGCAACACAATCTCTTGAAACACAGCGGACACTCCGCTGTCTCTCCCGCATGCTCAATGATGAAATACTCACCGATGTCACTATTAACACGTTGGGTGGCACACTAAGAACACACAAGGAAATTTTATCTGCATCTTCTCCGGTATTTCAGAGTATGTTCTTACATGATCTAAAAGAGAAAGAGTCTTCCATGGTTGATATAGAGGACATATCTGTAGAATCTTGTACAGCCTTGCTCAGTTACTTTTACGGGACCATAAAACAAGATGACTTTTGGAGGCATCGATTGGCACTACTTGGAGCTGCACACAAGTACGACATTATGGACCTTAAAGATGCCTGTGAGGAGAGTCTGTTAGAGGATATTAATTCAGGAAATGTCCTTGAAAAGCTCCTAATCCAAGAGATGGAGGAGATGGAGTTCAGTATGACTTCAAAGCTTTTAATATCCTCTTAGACGTGGTATGTTCTGTGATTTCTTGACTCTTAGACACTAGTTAGTTATGTTTACATGTAGACATGTAGTTGCATTGGTGATAAGAGATAAACAAATCACAGATTCTTTTCTTTAATTTTTTAATCCTGTTGTGTATTATTGTGACTTTATTGATTGGTTAGCCTGAAGTCAAATCTCACATACATCACTTGATGTTTTGTTTGATAGGGCAAGGAAATTTCAGGGTACCATGAGAAGGCTACATATGTTACAGATGTCGGGTTCCTGGTATGTCCAAAAATCTGAATAATATGCATGTTTGTTTTTCTTTTCTGTTTTGATAATTCCACATGAAAAATTTGACTGAACCATTCTACTCCAAGTCTCCAATACAATGTATGCTAGCAGCTGGAAGGCTTGTTGCAGAAACTACATAATGATATTGTTGCCATGTATTTCGCCAGCAATACTCTCATCCTTGCAGAAATGTCTTAAACATGAAAGGTAATTAGTTGCATCCTTCACCAAATTCTTATCCACTTCGATTTGAGTAGGAAGTTCACCAATGCGTGCAAGTTTCTTTTTCCTTATATGCTGCAATTTATAATTGTTTCCTCCACGAAGCTTTAGAACCTCTACCATGCATAGTTGCAACGAGAGGAATACGTCATTCAGAGTTTGTGCCGATAATTCATTAAATGCTTTATCCACAGCCGATAAAAGTTCGCCAACAGTAGTGGGCGCCTCTTTGTGCTGTAATGATTGTATAGACCTGAAAAACCCAAGATCGAGAACGTTCATGTCGGGACTTTGTGAAGGTTGGAATCTCAATCTAATATCAAAACCTTCTTTTGCCGCTTCTTTTAAAAATTCTTCATCATCCACTTTAACATGTGGTTTTTCATTATCTTGTTGGATGTATATAGTTTCCCCATTGTAGTTTGGCCACTTTTCCCGAATGGATGGTAACAATTTGTTAATCAAACAAGCTCTTGTAATGTCTTTGTTCACAGATTCAATTGGTTTATCTTCAAGTGTTCCAGCCGGACGATTCTTGCTCGTTCGTTTTGCTGCCTCCTTTGTTACAAAAGGAAATATACCTATCTTTCCATTAAAAACTTCATTTCCGAACTCATCAAATCTAGGACGAGCTATTGCTGCCAAAAACATTACCTTTTTAATGAATCTTTTACTTTGGCATGTACGATATGGTTCGGTTTCTTCCGGATGAAGGTAGTAATTCTCTGTTGCTTTTGTCATAAAAAACCACTTCTCATCTATGTGTATAACATCATACATGGGCTTGGTCATCATATTATCCTTGTAAGGGATAAGCTCAAGCATTCCCAAACAGAATTCTAACCGTGCTTTCTTCGTGTCCACTGTGAAGGCTGGTTTTATTGCGTTCGTGTGTTTTTTAATCGCTCCTTTCTTGACGTATCTATGGACAGTTGACTTGGGCATGTTCAAAGCTTCGGCAATGGATCTTATGGTGGTGCGTCTTCGCAATGGTATTTCCATTATCTTGTTGAAATCAACCTTCTTGGGTTTAGGACGAACTCTGGTTGGTTTTCGTGAAGACACGTCAAAAGGTAATTTCTTTGCTTCACAATCTTTTTCTCGTTTCCATATACGTTTTACTGTAGATTCTGATGTTGAAAATAGTTGTGCTGCCATTGGGACTGAGCGTTTTTGCGGTTGTCCCTTCTTACTCTCCTTCAATAAGAAATGGAAAATATCTAGACGTTGTTCATTTGTGAGATTCTTTTTATTTCTGGTTGGAACATCTGATTCTCCTACATGTGTGATTGTTTCTGGAAAACAAGGGTTTAAATCCATCTCTTCGTTGTTCATACTGAACTCCATCTCCTCCAGCTCTTCGTTGTTCATCAGGTACTCCTCCATTTCTTCGTTGTTTGTGATGAAATCAATCTCATCCAGCTCCTCGTTGTTCATCATGTACTCCTCCAGTTCTTCGTTGTTCGTAATGAACTCTATTTCCTCCAGCTCCTTGATTATCATCATCACCTTAATTAATTCAAAAGGTATTGCCAATTAGTTCAGTTAGAGGTCATTAGTTTATGAATGCAACCTTGGACAAGTAGTCTGATGTTTGACCATAGAAATCTTTGATGTAAAATAAGGGTGTAGTTGGTCTAAACCTTTACGATTATCTCTCGAAAACTTCGGAAGCTGCTTACAGTTGAAGATTAAACGATAATGTAGTTGATTTAAACCTTTAGGATTATATCTCAAAGTAACCACAATAAATATCTGAGCAATCACACATGACAGTTGCTTTTAGTCTAAAATCCACAACAATTGGCTTGGCTCCATGGTTACAATGTAATCAATGTATTGTAGTCTGTAATCGATTGTCATAATAGTTCTAATACACTTGCAGTTTCTATAACTATTGGATAAGATGATTTCAAAATGAGGTAAAGATTTAGAGATTTACCTTAGAAGTTCTGTTTATTTTGAATCTCAAATTGATTTCCTGCTGTACAGTACTCCTGCTTTGAGAATTTGATTTGATATTTTTCAGATTTGAAATTTACTCCAGGTGGAGATTTGATGAACTTTTCTTGTTGATTTTTCAGATGGAGTACATGCATACATATGAATCACCTGAAGTTTATGAGTGAAGAGAGATCTCAGATTGAATCTCCTGAGTGAAGAGAGATCTCAATTTGATTTTGGAACCTTGTTTTCGAAAGTTCAGTATACTTTTGATTTTGTAAAAACTAAATTGATCAAAGTGATTTTTAGAATTTTTCAAACTCAAACGAATGAGAACGAAAACCCGACCAAACGGATATGGTGGGTTTCTGTTTTCTGTACGAAATTTGATGTTGTGATTGAAAAGTTGGAGATTGGAGGGAAGGGGTATTAGAATATTTTTTAAGGACAAATATGTAAAATACAATTGGAAATCTCTCTCTCTCCTATTTGCCTTAAAAATTGTACAAATTTCAAATAGGTCACTTAGGAGTGGGACGGAGGGAGTAACTTAGACGGAAATACCTCTTCCCCTGTCACATCGTAACCGTATCCACCTCATCCTTCCCGATGACCCCACCATCACCATCTGGTCCATCACTAGATTCACTACCACCAGAATCATTTACAGGTTTTTTTAACAACCAGAGAGGATACACCTCCATCAAAACCCACATATTCACTCCATCTTTAATTTTCGCAATTGGTCGTCGTATTCAATCAAGAAAAAACGCATCAAGGATAAAGATTACTTGCCAGTGTAAGGGTTTGAAATTGGGTCTTTTATCATCACGCTATAATTAAAAACTAAAATTACAGTACAAATTTGACCAAGAAATAGTGTTGTTTGCATTAATTTCAACACAAGAATCTAGTTCTGGTGACGAAGAATAGAAAATTGGGGATTTTCTTCAACAGATCCAAACCCACACATCCGTCGTCAGTTCGACGGTGATAAGCTCACTTTTTAATCTTCTTTTCGTTTTAATCTTACTTTTATTGTGATTATGTGCAACCCATAAAATTTCTCCACTATAGGGATTTTGAATATCGAAGTCTTGGATCTGGGTGGGAGTTTTTTCCCCTACAAGGTTCGATCTCTCAATTTCACGGAGAAGGCGTTGATGAATCGACGGAGAAAACAGGGATAAAGAAGAAGAAGGGATCCTTTTGTTTTTTAAGGTATAAAGTGCACCACGTGTCCAGGGTCCACGGATAATATCTGATTTATAAAACGGTCCGCGAGTTATAATCCTAGAGGTGTCACCATCCTTCCACAAAAAACTCATCAAAACAAAAGTAACACAAAAACCTATCAAAACAAAAGTAACACAAAAATTCCAAATTTAAATGTTGGTTTCATCAAATTTTATTTCGGTTTCATCAAATTTTATGATGAAACCAAAATAAAATTTGATGAAACCAACATTTAAATTTGGGGTTTTTGTATCAATTTTTAAAAGTTTGGGGGTTTTGAATCAATTTTGTTTACGGTGGAGTTTTAATGGATCCCAACATTTGGGTGGGCTTTTTGTACCACAAGTTTGGTCACCTTGGGTTTTTATGACTAGTTTTGTTTATAAAAAAGAAAATACAACACACAGTTGTATTGCACGCATTAAACTAACTGGGTGGTCACGGCAGTTATGACTGATAGGGGGTCCAATTAGTGATTTAAAAGGGGGTATTGCAAAATAGGTATCTTTATTGAGGGGGAAATACAAAATCCCCCTTTTCTTTTCTTCAGAATATGAAGAATGAAAACAGTTTCACCCTGGCTAAAAATCTTACTTTTTCCAGAATATGAAGGATGAAACCAATTTTACCATGACAAAAAATCCGTTGATAGTAAAACTTATTTGTGGCGTGTTTGGAAAAATATACTCGAGTGAGTTTTATGGCATATGATACATATATAACATCCGTATAGCTAAAAATGTGATCCATATAGCATCACCTAGATAGCTAAATGCGTACATATAGCATCTCTACAGCTAGGTTATGCATATATCAATAAGCCTAGCAAGTAGCAACTTTTCTTGGACTTGTCATGTGACCGAGTTTCCATGTCCTTGGAATGTAATGAATTCTTATAGTGTATATTGATGCAGGAGCATAACCCCATCTTATGTGCTTATTTGCTTCTGCATTATGTAGTCGAGTAATGCGATTCTTATAGCGTCTCCTAAGCTGACATGAAGAAACTGGTTTTCACACAACGATAACATAGGATGTAGCTAGTTTTCATCCAGTCATATCATAAGATGTAACTGGTTTTCATCTAGCTTTAATATATGATGTAGGTGGTTTCTATAAAGCTTTAAAAAAGGTGGTAACTAGTTTCTATATAAATTGTTGCAGGTTGCAAAAGCAAGAAGAATGCTGAAGTAAGATCCAAGAATTGGCATCATGTGAACGTGGATGGTGAATCAAGCATAAGGAGTATGCATGATGTTAATGTGGTTGTAAAAATAGATGAAAGAAGTTGGAGAAAAAAGAAACTAAATGAAGTTTATACCATATGAACTTGCTTGAAGTTGAACGACAAATAAAACCGTTGACGTCATTAGGTTGTTTAGCAAATAGGTTACTACAAATCCTATTGATGTAATTTAAACTTAAGTTTTTGTTGGCAAAACTTTCTTTGCATACAATAATGAATGCACATATTATAATTTCAAAATAATTAAATATGCAACGTTATTACTTAAACTAGCCTATACTTCGAGTTGTCAGTAATTTCACATAATCTTGTCTTAGATTATGCAGGATGAAACCAGGTACATTTGCAGAATATACATGATGATACTGGTTTCATCTTAGCAAAAATGTTTTTGTGACTTTGTGCAAGATGGAAATGTTTTTTTTTCTTCAGAATATGAAGGATGAAACCAGTTTCACCCTGGACAAAAAGTTTATTTTCCAGAATATGCAGGATGAAAATGTTTCATCCAAATCTAATCTTCGTTATACTCTGTATTTGTTCAAGTTTTGACCATAAAAAATTGAAAAGAATCTACGTACAATTAAACAACCAACAAAAGTCATTAAGATACACCTTTTTGAATATGTCAAAACAAATACTAGTTGCAGTACTGAAATACAAATGAATGTACCCATAAACATTAAGGTTTGATGAAGCCATACAACAATAGCGTGATCGTAAGGAAACTGATACATATGCCAATGCTTACAACTTCGGTACAACTTTTCAACAATAACAACATTCAAAACATATTTTCATTTCACGTTCAATCATCACCTTCACCTCAACCTTTGCCAGACAACCCTCGCGCACAGCCACTGAACCATGGACCATTTCTGCGAACCTTTTTGTGCCCATTAATCCATGCCATCTCCAGCTTCCACATCGAGTCCTGAATCTCACAGGCCTGACCACAATCCATAACAGCAAGGCACATATTAAAATTTCATCGAACTATCAATTCCTTCACCTGACTGTCTACGTAAAAACTCGACCAAAACCCCACGTTCTCGAGCCATACTGTTGCGAATACGCATTCAGTTCACATCCCTTATCAGCTGTAGACTTGAACCATCTTGTATTCCTCCGAATTGATTTGCAATCCACCAGTCACTACCATTTAGCTATAAAATTCAGTGGTAGCAATGTGTTTATCTTCCTTGTTCGCTGACCACTGTATACTCTAGATGCACATAAATTCCATCTCTTTTTCCTATACACGGTCTCCGAAAGCCACAACATCACATATCAACTTCCATCTGATTTTTGGCTCAACTTCTTGTTCTAACATCAACTCAGAATTCCACTTTGCACATATGCCAGAAGCCCAGAACTCAAGTCTCTTCTCAAACATCTCACATAAGTGCACTGCAAAAATCAGCTTTAAATCGAACTCAACTCAGCTACAACAACATCTTATTCTCATCCCCAAATTCAACGTTGTACAACCACCAAAATTCATCATCTCAGCAACACAAATCTGTAGACAACACCAACTCATCTACAATTGCCTGAGTTACTTGCAACTTACAATCACACACATAATCCATTCATTCAGTGTGAACTACCGGAACAACCAAAAGCCAACACAACTCAGGGTCAGATTCAATCCCTTTCATGCTTCAACCAATTCTTATAATTCTACATCTCCATACTCGGAACAAAACCAAATCTGGTTGCAACCCAATCTCTTAATCTTTTTCAGCATCAGATCCGCACATTCAGTCTTTCCCTGCAACCACCAGAACTCATTATCTCAAACGTCCACTTCAATATACATTTGTACATGTTGCTCAGTTCCTCAAGCCATTAACAATATCAGCTCATCATCTTCATAACCTTCCCCTGTATTTTCAAATCCTTCAAACCAAAAACTACCCATTTCAGATCCATTTCAGCAACACCAACTCCGTGATTGTCATGATTCAAATTTAAGAACTTATGAGTTGTTCGTTTCAAAATCCATTCGTAAAATCATAGACTAGAAAATCAATAACTAAACAGTAGAACAAAATTTACTGTAATAGAAGAAAGATTGGAGAATAATCGAATTGTACGCAAATCTAACTCGAACATCGAACAGATAAACAAATTGAAGCTTGTTTTCTTTAGAGCTAAAACTCAAAACCAAAGCTCGTCTGTTAAAAAGAAACAAAGACTTTGATTCTAAAAAAGATCTTTAGGGATATTTTGGTCAGTTATAATTATATTTTTCTAATATTCTTGGGCAGATTATACATAGTGGATAATTGAACAATATTTTTTTGATTCATGTCCATATAAATAGTATCAAAACCTACCAGTCGGTTTCACATAGGAATTGTTGGTTTCGATCTTTTTAACCAGTTGTGAATCATAAATTACGTTACATTTTTCAATGGCAGTTACCTTTGACTCGAACTTTTCTGATAAACTGCGTAATATTTTTCTATAATAGCGGTATCTTCAATCGTATCTCCATTGTCTTTCATATCATTGACAAGACTCAATATTTTTGAGAAGAAATCTGTTATCAACTCAGTTGAATCCATCTGTAACAGCTTATATTTTCTTTTAAGGATTTGTAGTCTCACCTTCTTTACTTTGCCAGAACCTTTGTAATAGCTTGTTAAAGAGTCCCAATCCCTCTTAACTTCTTTAATATACACAACACTATACATGATGGACTCGTGAATACCTTGATGAAGAATATACTTAGCTTTAGAATTTTTTTTTCGAGTTAAAACAGTTCTTTGTGCTTCTGTAAGTGCAACTCCTTCAGCTGGTTCTTCGTATCATGTGTTAAAAACATCCCAAACTTCTTGATATGTAAAAATATTTTCCATCTGTATTTTCCAATGTTCAAAATTCTTCCCATCAAAAACTGGAACCTTGATTGAACTCAAGTTTGTCGTCATCTTTTTCTTCTTTGATTAAACCATTGACCTAAGATCAGATTGCTCTGATACCAGATGTACATATCTGATATACAAAGACTTATGAAAGGATCATAACAAAAGAGAATGCTTAAACTTTAGTTTAATTAATAATTCTGATGTACATTACTTCATGGCTTCATAGCCTATTTATATTGTTCCATGACACACAGAGTTCTAAAACAAGAAGAACTAAAACATACCTAAACAAACTCAAACTTGTAAATAAGCAATATTTTAGAACAAACTTAACCTGAAACACACGACATACCTAAACAGAACAACTTCTAAAAACTTAAAGACTTGACAGACAAGTAACTGTGTACGGCATCACACCATAGTCTTGGTTAGACTTGATTTCCAACAAAACCTTTAGAAGTGTGGTGGTGGTGCTGACGGTCGAAGACAAAACTGAAGGTGGTGGTAGCAGTAGCGACGGTGGTAGTGGCTTCGACGGCCTGGGATCAGTGATTCAGTGCTGCAACTCGTTGAAGATGATAAAATTGCTCAAAGAAAAAGAGGTTCGATGGAGGAGAACATCAGAGACTGGGAAGAAATTAGGAAAAATAGAAATGGAAAAGAATACCCCTGATTTGACACATATTTATGATAAAGCGTACAGATGTACAAAAGTACCGTATGGTTATCTTGTCTACATATGTATAAAAATATCGTATGGTTATCTTGTCCTTTTTGTGCTAAAGGTTGCACGGAAAATTAAAATCATTTTAACAAATCGTTAGACTTAAAAAAGAAGAAGAAAAAAAAAATGGTCATAAAAGTGACCTACGAACCATCCGGGTGGTCGGCCCAATTAATTGGGTAACGCCGTCACAGCGTTCTACAGCTAAGGAGACGCCTTGACGGAGTTACGAGCAACGGTAAAGGTGCGAATACACAGTTATGATCAATAACGGCTACTTTAGTTTCTCTCTCCTCCTCCTCCCCCTCTCCTTCTTCTCCGAATTTTCTCCCGCTCTTTCGATGGCTAGTGAATAATCATCCTAATGTCTCTCTTCCTTAGCTAGGAGAGGAGGATGAGACGTAAGGGAGAATGAATCTACCATCCAGCTGATAAGCATAAGATTCATGTTTCATTTCGACGATTTGGTTTTTCAAGTTTTTTTGCTGGTTTTTCCTTCTTTTTTTTTTTTTTTTTTTTTTTTTTGTTTATTTTTCATTCACCTCATATTTTCATCTTTAATCATTCATTCATCATTTTGCACTCAAATCAGCCAACCCATTCTTAATTTAAACATAAGAAACAGCATTTGCATGTCAATTCTGTATTTAGTTAGTAACATCATTTCCATTCTCCTGCTCTTATGTTATTGCCTTTAATATGTTTGCTTATTTGCCTAACCCTCCTGCTTACTCTTATTCTAATTTGATCATAGCCTCTATTTAATTCTTCTACTCTCCTCTGCCGTTAAAGAAAGTCCAATTGCGAGGACTCACATAACCAAGAAACTGGAATCACAAGCGTTGCTGCCTCTGTAGCCGATACAGAATCATCCGTCTCAGATTTTATTGAAGAATCTGAAACTAGGCAGGCTTCTGCTGCTATTGGAAATAGTGATGAAACTGATTCTGATAAGCCCACTGGTGGAAAGTCTTCAACCTCCAAAGCAGGCGGTTTGGAAGTACACAGAAATGAAGACTTTGAGACATGGCAGAGAATAATTTGACTGGATGCTGTTAGGACCAATGGAGAATGGATCGTTTACTCTCCAACCCAGGCTTCTATGTCCAAGGACAGGGCACACAGTCTAGCAGGAGCAGTGGGGTCGAAGGACTATCAGCACCTGGAACCCTGTGCAGTGCCTAGTTGCAATACTTGAAGCCTAAGCACTCTTTGATGACAGAGATTGCGTATTGTCAGGGAATGAAGGACCTTTTGTCGTCTATAGCTGCCATTGTAGAAGATGATTATGAGCATTTTGGTGGTTTGTGGGATTCATGAAGAAAGCCAGGCACAACTTCAAGCTTGACGAAGTTGGAATCAGAAGGCATTTAAACACTGTTGTGAAGATTATTAAGTTCAAAGACTCCCATCTCTAGTAGTGAAGATGCAGGCTGAAGACTGCTTCTTTGTCTACAGGATGGTGGTAGACGACAGCTTACATTTGAGCAAACATTATGTCTGTGGGAGGTGATGTAGAAACCCATTTCTGAATCGAACTTCTAAGCTCCATCTCTGACTCAGACTACTTAAAACCCTAAAATCAATATATACTGATTGACCCTACAATCCCTAGAGAGATAAAGTGCATCAAGACCCCCAGAAGGATGAAAGGGAGACAGGTTTTAGGCTTCAACTACGAAAAGGAGGAAATATGAGGAGGAACCCATGATTGATTGCATCTTAAACCGTGTAGTTGATAACTTGTGCTTTCGTCGGAGAGAACTAGGACGGAACTTGGAGTTGCAGTATTGAGTTGATAATTGTTACAGAAAATTCGCACAACACAATAAACCGGCCCTGGCGACGAGTTGATACAGGTAATAGCGTGCAAGTTTACGAATTATCCATTAAGTTATTGAAATTGTTAAGAATGTATGCAGCATTTGTGTGTTACTTTAACATTGTATGTTTTTATTTGCTTACCTCAAGCTTGGATTCATACAGAGTATTTACAATTAGCTTGTTTACACAAAACAAGCAATTATTCATTAAGTTGATTACCGAGACTTATCTTTGCATACATAAAATGGGCAGTAACTTTCAAACTTATGTAATTTACCTGAGACTTATCTTCTCGAATTCTTGTGTGAGCTCCTTAAGCATGTACTTGGTGTCTTACTAATATAGTTTTTGGTTAAATCCGGTTTAGGGAAACAAGTCTTGGACTTGAAATGGAACAAGAAGATGATTTCCTGGCCTAATTTTTCCTGTTGTAAGTTTATCGCTTTATCTTCTTACGAGACTTTTTAAGTTTTCCTGAAATGATTCTTGTGAGATGCATTACAAAAACTGTTTTCCTTCCTGTTCTCTAATTTGATACGCTTTGTTCTTTTTAAAAAGCTTCTGCAGTCTCTAGGTTACAAGTTACAAGTTACAAATTCATCTACTTGTGTTTATATAATTATTACTAAATGATGTGGTTTTGGGGTTTATAGACAACAAGGAACTTCTCTTTCGGCTGTTTCAGGTTGTCTCCAGGATAACTGTTGGACTGATGCCGCCACCTCTGCTCCGGATAAAACGCCTGGTTCAGTGCTTCCGGGCAGTGGTGTGCCTGGTGGCCAGGTTGGATCTCATTCAAGGGTGTATCCACCTGGAACTCATTCACTGGATTATCATTCAAGGGGGTTTTCAGGATCTGAAAGTATGGGTGCGAGCCACAGAATGGTTCCAAAAAAGGAGATTTTGTTTGGGATGTTATGCCGTCTTAACGAAGTTGGCAGTTTGATAGGGAAGGGTGGATCGATAATACGATCTCTACAAAGTGGCATTGGTGCTTCCATCGAGATTGCGGATGCAGAACCTGATTCAGATGAGAGAGTTGTCCTTATATCTGCAAGAGAGGCATGTTATTCAGATTCGTTTATGTTTAACTATACTACTTGTTTATTCAGTGGTGTGTTATCAAATGCATATAACTGAGACCCTTATGCACAAAACTTACCCAGTCAGATATGTATAGCTCTAGTTTCTTCATACCTTTACCTGCACCAGTCTTTTAATAAAACGGTAACTAGATTTGTTAAAGTCATTAACCGTCTCTTAACTTTTAATAAGGACATCCTTTAACTGGATGACTAGATTCACTATTCCCATCCCACTGAATGTTTGTTTTTCTTATTGCACGCTTAATAAACATTATGAATGACTATTTTCTTTCTTCAAGTCTTTTAAATTGATACTATCTATTTATTGCAGAATTCAGAACAGAGACATTCTTCTACACAGGATGCTGTTATTTGGGTGCAGTCTAGAATTGCAGAGATTGGATTTGAAGCTGCTGCTGCAATTATTGCGAGACTTTTGGTACCCTCACAACAGATATGCTGTCTGTTGGGTAAAGGTGGTAGTATTATTATTGAAATGAGAAGGCTCACAGGTGCCTGCCAGTATATGTATTTTTACAAAGGAGCAGGTTCCAAAATGTGACGGCCAAAACGATGAAATTATGAAGGTATAATTTCTCTTTAATACATATGAACTTTTCAGTCTCTACTTTTTCGATGTATATTTTTGATATAACCCTATATGATTGTTTTTTTTTCAATTGGATACTGATGTATTTAAAAATTGTTTTAGAAGACAACATAATAGATCCCTCGTTATTTGGGATTTTGCATTAGGATGGCATCTTTATTTGTAATTTTACTGGTAAGCTTGATCTGTTTGATACATGTCAGGGGCATGCTGACTCGGCCTACCTTTAAATTTCTATCCAGATCCTAGATCACTACTTTGAATGCTCTTATAGGGATCTGGCACTGTTGGCAGGTTATCTGGAGCTTGCAATCTGTTCAAGATGCTTTATTTCAAATTACTAGTAGGCTTCAGGAGACTAACAGAGGCAGTGGGGTTGAGGGACTCTATGACCACCTGGAACTCTGTAGAGTCTTTCATGCAGCGTGCCCAGTTGCAATATTATGATGACGAGATTGGTTGTGAGGGACATAAAATCATTGGCTCACCTAACAATCCTCTTCTAACACACCTAACAATATAGAGGGAAACTTGGAGCTTTCCCAGTAGTCATTGGCTCCTAACCTTCTAGGAAATGTATCCAGTTCTTAGTTGTCAGTATATATTATTTTAGTGCTGTTGTTTCAGGATATAGTGTGTGATTTTGGGTTGCTGAATCTGTTCAGGCGAAGTAAAATAGTGCTTTGGATAGGAAACAACAGAAATGTTCTCTTAACCGATCAATGAGTGTAACCAAAGTAAAAAATTGCTATCACTAGGGGGATGCTGTTTAGAGAGAGTAAAAAATTGTAGTCGGTGCAGTATTAGAATGATTTCTGTTTCATTTTTTCCATTTCTTTTTCATTTTTGAGTTGTTAGAGTTATAGAGAAGAATGTGAAGGAAAAAAGGGAAAACCCATTTTATCACTACAAAAATGGATGGATATGAAGAAGAAGGTGAGAATCATGGCGAAGAACAAAATGTTGAGGGTTCACGACCGTTTAGAGAAGACGATTTGGGGTATATGTTGAATGATCCAAACTTTTGTGGAGAGGAAAACCTAGACGACGCTTTCATGGAAGAAAATAGAGAATCCCCTGATATTGAAACACAGGTATTGTGTTAAGAAACTCAAATACTCGATTTTCATGCGTTTGTGTGCTTTTGTAAACAAGAAAAACCGATTATTGCATGCATTGAATGCCATGAACTACCCAGATTCGGTAGATAATTTCTCGAATAAACTTACGAATATAACACACTGAGTACCAAATATGTATATTCGGTAGTTCCAAGATACTAGTTTACTGCCGAATATGAGAAAAAACCCCAAACTGGTTTTCCAAAAAAATCTACATTCGGTAGTTATATAGAGTTATTTACCCCCGAATGGCCCCAAAAACGAATTCCTCAAAAATTTTCAAAATTCAGTATTCTTATCCTTTACAATCGGTAATAGTTTAACATTATTTGACTGCCGAATATAACAGTGGCCTCAAAATAAAATTTCCGAAAACTTGAAAATCGGATGTTTATCGATTAAAGTTATCTCCCGGTTATTTATATTCGGTTGTTTTACTATATATTTTAGCTTCCGATTATATCATTTTTTGCACTCAGTAAACTGTGTACATTCATTTGCATAAATCGGGTGTTTTGGATAAACGATAGGATTCCGATATAGTATATTCGGCAGTTTGACTTATTTAATAACCTCCCATTATTGTATAATAATTTGTTGCTTTCATATGCAGGCCATTGAAGAGTTTGTTGATGATTTCTATTTGAGGCCCGACACTTCCCTATACTATGCAAACGATTTGGTATACTCATTACTACTTTCTTTTTTTCAAAATTTATATGTTAAATGGTTATGCTTATTAGATTTGTTTTGTTTTATGCACGTTTAGACATTTGGAAGTAAGAAGGAGGCAAAGGAATGGCTTATGAACAAGGCAAAAGATAACATGTGCGTGGTAGTTCAAAATAATCATGTTAGTGACACTCGATTTGAAATGATTTGCGAGCGAGGTGGGACGCGAAAGAGTCACGAGGGAAAGAATAGTAAGTACATACGGAAGACGAATAGGAAATACCGAAGCAATACCAAGAAGATAGGATGCCCATTTAATATTGTCTTCTATAAGCCCGATGGTATTAAAGGTAAAGAGTATAAAATGTATAAAGTTGATAACGGTTGTCACAACCATGATGATCCGTTGGATTTAATTGGACATGTAATGGTTGCCAAGTTAAAACCACATCAAATGCAGACGGTGAGGTCTATGCGGATCCAAAAAGCGAGTGCGATCTTAAGTAAAATAAAGGCGGACGACCCCGACAACTTGTCTTCTTTGTCTACAATGAAGTCGGCCCTAGCTACGATCAAAAGGACTGAATGGGATGGTAGAACGGTCATGCAACAATCGGAGTGGTTAGCGGAGTTACACGGCTACACCTTGAGAAGGGAAAAAAAGGATGGTATAGTGGTTCGTATTTTCTTGGCACATACCGAAATGATCCAATTGGCTCAATGCTTTCATCAAATTTTGTTGATAGATGTTACTTATAAGACAAACAAGTATAACATGCCGTTGTTGAACATTGCTTGCCATACTTCGGACAAAAATTACGATTGCATGGGGTTTAATGGATCATGAGAACAATGTGAGTTTCATTTGGATGTTGGAGACGTTGAGGTCCATTTATAACGGTGATAATTTTCCAAGGGTTATTGTAACGGATAACGATCAAGCCTTAATGCATGCAATAGCGGTAGTGTTTCCGGAAGCCCAAAACTTGCAATGTACGTGGAACATTCAATGCAATCTCAAAACCAATTGCCATCATCATTTCCAAGCTAAAAGACCAAGGAAGGGTACCAAGAGGTCAAAAGAAGAGGATGAGCGCATTAGTAAATTAACCGTGGAAGAATGTAAGGAGGAGGATAGGCTATTTGAAGAAAAGTGGAAGGAGGATGGAATTATTTGGAAAATGTTCATGAAAGCATGGGACAAAATCGTTTGGTCGATGACCGAGGAAATTTACGAATGTAACTTGAAGAAATTTGAGGATGAATACGGCACGGACTACCCAAAACCGGTTGAGTATTGTAAAAAACAATGGTTAACGATTAAGGAGAGGTTTGTGTTTGCATGGACATATGAATATCGTAACTTCAAGAACGAGGCGACAAGCATTGCGGAGGGGTCTCATGGTCGACTAAAGAAAATACTAATTGGTAGTCAAAATGGAGTTGTGTCGATCCAAGAAGCAATGATGAGTGCTAAAAAGTGCATATTTCTATATATTTTTCTTGGCATTTAACTCATCTTTTGTGCATTAATTCTACATTTTATCCCATATTCTGTATTTTCTTTGTTTTCAAGAATAAATATTTTTATTAATTAATTTTGCATTTTTAGGTAATAAATAAAGTTTGGATGAATAGCGGAGCGAAAAGAGCAAAGGAACGGCAAAGACTCCCGCTAGGAGGAAGCGAAGAATGATGTTTGTAAGAGCCGGATCAATTAGAAGTGGGCTTGAAGAGGAAGAATTGTTCTTAAAGAAGATATGGGCTTGGCATACCCAAGTCCCTAAAACCCTCACCCAAATCCATTTCCTATATCCATACCCGTCTCGGATTTCAGCCGTCAGATTTATTCTCAGAAACATCCTACGGTCGCTCCCTTGCTATGCATCAAAGTTTGATATATCTGCTTCACACTACAGTACCTAACTCCATCAAATGCCGTTCGTTTCATTGTATCTCTTCATCCGACGGTCGCTCCTCGCCTGCCTCCGAATCGCCGTCAGATCTACCTACCATCTTCTCATCCTACGGCCCGGATCGCATAACATCTTCACTCGCTGAAACTGCCTAACACCCTAACATCTGAGCCATATACCCCTACCAAACACCCCATTCTCCTTCTTCCATCGACCTCTCCCCCTCCATGCCTGTTGCAGACCACCACCACCTTCTCCACCTGCTCTGCCTTCACCACCACCACTCCCTACGCCACCAAACCATCCCTAAACCTAAACCCATCATTGCCATCACGTCATATTTCTTTATCAACCACTAATTTCTCCAATTTCTCACCTTTCTTCTCACTGAAACCCTAGGTGAGAAATTGGGGATATAAGTGATGTTAAAGCAGAAATTGAAGCAAGAGATGAACCAGGAGAAGAAATTGGAGAGTGGGTCGACGAGTTGGAGTGAATATCTCATCTAAATTAGGTAAATCAATTTTACCTAATTTCTGTTTTTGGGGAAAAGGGTGTTAACCCTAATTTTGGATTTTTGTATAAATAGGGGTCTTTGGGTGTTGTAATGGGTTATGCATGGGCTAGCCAGAGCTTCACCCAAGAGGACTGGACTAGCCAGTTCCTCAACTGTCCTGTTTTTAGTTCAACTGTTTTGTGATATTTTCAATTGTTTTGCACTGTCAATTATGTTCATGATGTTTTAATTCCATTTGCTAGGGATTTGATGAAACCTTAGTGCACTATTGAATGATGAATTGCTAAGAAGGCCTGTTTTGTTTGAGTAATGGGAAGAAGTTGGTGCTCTGATATGCCTGTGATTGATTGTGCTGTCAAAAGACAGTCAATGCTAGGGGCAAATCAGTGAGCAAGCTGATTCTCTTCCCATTCTAGTTGGATGCTTAAGTTTTTAAACCTAGAATTTCATTGTTTAGCTAGGACACAAGGTGGATTCTAAGCCTTAGCTTAGCCACAGCTGCAAACTCCTCCCTTCCCTTGGCTAACAGCCTTGGTTTATTTGGCTTTGTTTCCTGTTAACTGCCACTGTTACCTTTGCTTCATTGTCTTTATTCTACTTCACTGTCACATTTACTTCACTGCCTTGCACTTAGAGAACTAGCTTAGTAAAACATAAAGCTTCAACTATACACCCTAGTCCCTGTGGAGATGACCTGTTCTTGCACATACACACTACAATGACAACTGTGCACTTGCAGTTTAACATGTATGCCTTTCTGTCTCCCCTTATCCTTTGTCTTATTTTCTCACATCTTTAAATGCCTACCAAGCAATCCATGAATTCACCAATCGTGATCTCGTAAAGATTAGGAAATGTATGCAATTTAGTGTACACCAATTCCCGATGGCCCAAAAATCAGAATTTGGGAAAAACTGATACTTTTCAAATTTTGAACTTGAAATAATCGGAAGTTAACTCAGTTACCAGAACTTCCGAATATGGGGTGTCTAACCTTCTATATTGGCCCTTGGAACCACCTAGAGCCATGGGATGGTTTGTTTTGAACTTGTAATATTCGGAGGATAATTTTTTTTGTAAAGTTTCGAATGAACGATGGCCCAAAAATCAGAATTTGGGAAAAACTGATACTTTTCAAATTTTGAACTTGAAATAATCGGAAGTTAACTCAGTTACCAGAACTTCCGAATATGGGGTGTCTAACCTTCTATATTGGCCCTTGGAACCACCTAGAGCCATGGGATGGTTTGTTTTGAACTTGTAATATTCGGAGGATAATTTTTTTTGTAAAGTTCTGAATGCCCGATGGCCCAAAAATCAGAATTTGGGAAAAACTGATACTTTTCAAATTTTGAACTTGAAATAATCGGAAGTTAACTCAGTTACCAGAACTTCCGAATATGGGGTGTCTAACCTTCTATATTGGCCTTGGAACCACCTAGAGCCATGTGATGGTTTGTTTTGAACTTGTAATATTCTGAGTATAATTTTTTTTGTAAAGTTCCGAATGAACGATGGCCCAAAAATCAGAATTTGGAAAAACTGATACTTTTCAAATTTTGAACTTGAAATAATCGGAAGTTAACTCAGTTACCAGAACTTCCGAATATGGGGTGTCTAACCTTCTATATTGGCCCTTGGAACCACCTAGAGCCATGGGATGGTTTGTTTTTTATACGTAATGACATAACATCAAACGGTAATTACCTAAGATTTATAGGAATAATATAAAATGAACAAAAATATAAGAACACGCATCAGTCTATCATAACCAGCTGGTTTGTCTTTGGTGATACAATTATAACTTGAACCCGCCGCAGTAGTGTTGGATTTGATTTCACGGATAACCAAAGGATGTGATACCTTGTTATACCAACTCATATAGTCTGGAGAATTTTCATCACCTCGGGTGGTTCGTCTATCAGTGTCGATAATGAAGTCATTCCTCTTATCCCAGTTATCAAGAACAGTAGGTGGGCCTGTGTGAACAATCGTGAGATTATCACCACTAGAAGAGCACAACTCCAACTCCAATTTGTAGTAATCCCCCATTTTCTCCACAGGTTGCTGTTGTATATACCCGTGTTGTCGCATCACCCTAGAGGGGTTATACATCACATATCCTGTGGGGTGCCACAACGGTCCAAAATAAAGGGACAAGTCCTACCGAACATTTATATGCCCACTGGCTCGATCTTCCTTGTATGGATCAAAGCATACGTCTGAGGCCTTCAATTGGTCCAAAATCTCCCTCATGCGAATCAACTGCTGCTCTTTTGTCCTAGAACGGTTGTCTTCAAGTATATACTTTGTTCCTCTAGGAGTACCTTTGCACCACCCCGGGTTCTCTCCGGCCAACTTCAGGATAGGGAAGTGGTCATAGATCCATGCCTATATACATAAGAAACCAAGTTTTAGTAAATAGATTGTGTATATTCGGTAGTAATTTCCAAACTTTATTTCCGATTGTATATAATCGGAAAACAAAGTAAGTACCTAACCACCGAATACCAAACATTCGGAAATAGAGATGGATCATTTCCTACCGAATATGCGTCATTTGGAGTTCAGTAACCTATAGCTTTTCTGGCCTGTATATTCGGTTCTAATATCAAAAGAATATTTCCGATTGTATATAATCGGAAAACAAAGTAAGTACCTAACCACCGAATACCAAACATTCGGAAATAGAGATGGATCATGTCCTACCGAATATGCGTCATTTGAAGTTCAGTAACCTATAGTTTTTCTGGCCTGTATATTCGGTTCTAATATCAAAAGAATATTTCCGATTGTATATAATCGGAAAACAAAGTAAGTACCTAACCACCGAATAACCAACATTCGGGAAAAGAGATGGATAATTTCCTACCGAATATGCGTCATTTGGAGTTCAGTAACCTATAGCTTTTTTGGCCTGTATATTCGGTTCTAATATCAAAAGAATATTTCCGATTGTATATAATCGGAAAACAAAGTAAGTACCTAACCACCGAATAACCAACATTCGGGAAAAGAGATGGATAATTTCCTAACGAATATGCGTCATTTGGAGTTCAGTAACCTATAGCTTTTCTGGCCTGTATATTCGGTTCTAATATCAAAAGAATATTTCCGATTGTATATAATCGGAAAACAAAGTAAGTACCTAACCACCGAATAACCAACATTCGGGAAAAGAGATGGATAATTTCCTATCGAATATGCGTCATTTGGAGTTATGGATATGCATCATATGTATTGTCTACTGAATAACTATAGAGTGAGTTATAGAGTTAAAGAAAAAACCTGCAATAGAGCCACGTTCCCGGCAACTTGGCAGGTTCCTAGCCTCGAAGCCTTTCTCAACTCTTCTATCAAGAATGCTAGGCATGTCGTGCCCCAAGAATAGTCACCGACTTCATGGAGAGGATCCAAAAGTTGTATAAGGTTGGCGTCGATCCGGTTGCCAGAAGTATTGGGGAAGATGACACATCCCAATACACAAAGGAGATATGCGGTGGCAGCGTGGTTCACTTGCTCATCAGTTAACGTTCCATTCTTTTCCTTCTCCAAGGTGCCTCGAAACATAGTCATCAAAGCTGTAATGTTGATCTGTCTTGTTCTGTAACTTGCATGCCTCCTAAACTCTGATGTTGTTGTCTCTTCATCCCAACCTAAGCACTTTTTAGTTAGAGCATAAAGTTGTGCCCAACTTAACTGCTTTGTGTAGTTAAACTTCACAGCTGTGCCTTGGTCGGGAAGGTTAAGAATCTGCACAACATCATCCGAAGTAATCGTCATCTCCCCAAACGGCATATGGAAAGTATCGGTCTCAGGATACATTCTCTCCACGAACGCCGATATGGCCACACGATCATGTTCCAACAATGAATTCTCGACGGCATTAGCTAACCCCGAGTTGGCAACAATTGACTTGAACCTTTCACATTCACCGGATAAAGGCCACGCAAGCATTTTTGTTGGTGCGGCGGTAGGTTTGAGTAGACGGACCGCATCTTGATGATCCTATTAAAGTACATAAAAAAATCATTAATACAAATATTACGATATAACACATAGACAATACATTAATAAAAAATAGTAATTTTATTACCTCGGTTTCGTATATTTCTCTAGCCCATGAGTCTTTGTATCCAAATAACAATTTTCCTCCATCCGCCGGTAGCCCAAGGATTGTGCCTGCTAGAATACCCTTCTTCTTCAAGTGCTGAGGGACAAGATGTGATGCTTTCTTAGCAATATCCTTCTTTACACCATCTTTTCCTTTTTTGGCTTTTTGGGTACCACTTGGTTGTCCTTCTTCTTCTACTCTTGGCACTGGATCAACTGGTTCAATTTCATGGTGGGGTGTAACTTGTGGAGCAGTTGGTTCTGCACTTTGTTGAGCGGCTTGTTCAACACTTGGTTGCACCCCTTGTTCACTGCCTTGTTGTTCTACACTTTGTTCAGCACTTGGTTGCACTTCTTGTTGACTGCTTTGTTCTTGTAAGCTTTGTTGAGCACTTGAATTATTTTTGGCGTTCCTTTCCCTCCTAGCACTAGCTGTCACTTTCTTCCTCCTTTCTCGACTTAGACTAAACAACAAAGAAAGGAACAATATTTACAAACTATACAATCGGAAGACAAAGTATCGAAATACAACCCAAATGTACACATTCGGGAGTAAAAAGACACATACTGTTCCCGAATACAAAACAATCGAAATATAACTAAACATGTTTACAACCGAATATGCATCAATTGGAGTTCAGAAGCTCTAAATTTTTCATCCTACACAATCGGAAGCAAAAGTACAAAACTATAACCCGAATAAACAAATTCGGAAGTAAGAAGACACATATTTTTACCGAATGAAAAACAATCGGAATATAACTAAACATGTTTACAACCGAATATTCATCAACTGGAGTTCAGAAATTCTAAAATTTTATCCTACACAATCGGATGTATAAAACATTATATTGTCTTCCGAATAAATACTGGCCCCAAAATGGGATTTTTCCTATATCAGAAATTTTGAGATTTTTTCAATATATATATTCGGTAGTGAGTGTACTTCCGAATACTGTGTGTCTACTTAAATATATTCGGAAGCCAAAAAATTCACCAGTTTGTATCCAGGAAGATATGCCAACAATATTCGGCAGATAACCAACAAATATATCTCCCGAATACTGTCGATGTTCTTGAGAAACGAAGAACACGACTACATTCGGAAGTAAATAAGCATGATTATCGCCCGAATCTGGATAAAAAAACGAAAACCCTAGAAATTTTTTTTCTCGATTCGTCGAATTAAAGCGAAATAAACACCAAAAATGATAGATTCTTACCTAATTGGGGCCATTTGAAGTTGACGAAGTGTTTGACTATCGGAATCGCCACCACCAACTACATTGCCGAGTACTTGTTCTTCGCGTTCTTCTTGCTAAAATCCCAATCTTTGGAACGATACCCCTAGCAACATTTTTGGTTCTAGGTCTGTGGGTTTCATTTTCCTTATCCATTGTTTTATAAACGAATCGACGATGTTCTGATTTTACGATTCGCGACGATGTTTAGGTCGAACGAAGGAAAGTTTTTTTTCTTCCACAATCGGAAGATATGAAACTGGAAGAAGAAGAGTTGAAATGAGTAGAATTATTTTTTTTATTTGGTTTTTATACGGTTTTATCAGAAGGGCATTTATGTAACTTCAATATCATATAGGGTACCCCTTAACTAGAGTCTTTGGATGGGTATAAATTGATGGCCCCTAAATCCTTTTGAGTAGCCCCTAAAAACGCGAGGATAAAGAAGTACTACTGTTATAGTTGTCATCAAGCAAAAAAAAAAACCACGACCAAATTTAGACCTGGTAAAAGTCCACTCGAAGAATCAGTACCTGCAAACTGCAATGTTCATGTTTTAATGATCCCTCTGTGCCATTCCCAACATACACAAATGACAAGATCGTTGTGCAAAACAAAATAATCCCAACCATCTGTCTCTTGAGAAATATCACAACTCAACTTCAACAAATACTCCCATTATCCACTTCTAGTTTCTCATTTTAAAGTATCAATTCAATTCGCTTCTCCCTCCGACCAGTCAGTTGCTTCCTTTCCCATTTCTTCACCTTCATTTCAAATGTCCACCTTTAGGTGAAATTTGAAACCAGCATGGAACTCTTATATTAGCAAGAACTTGTATCTTCCGCATTATTTGGTAATGCTGATGCATCAGATGCAGCATCTTTGCTCTGCTTTTGCTTCTTCTGCTTTTTGCTTTGAGGTTGTTTATTTGTAGCTCGATCTGCTTGAGATACAATCTTAGAGACTGTAAATCCTGGCACTTCAAAGTGGTTTGATCTTTGTGGGATAACTGAATTACGCACTGTAACATCAATGCCATCATAAGTCCAAACACCTACACGGGCTTCCCCTTTTAGTCCCACGGCAAACCAACCACCGCCAGAAGCTGAGATGTCTATGGAGCTTACATCCCAACTGTTTCCTGACACATGCAATTTACTTTGGACCCAGTTTCCAAGTTCCTCGACTCTTTCCTCATTGATAGGTGGCTACAAAAGATAGATGAATAACAAAGCTCAGACTCAACAAACCTTAAATATTGATTATTTTTCTGTTCACGAGAAACTTTTTGATATTTCAAAGACAAAACAATCCCTGTAAATGACAAAACTTTTTGATATTTCAAAGAAACTTTCTGTTCACGAGAAACTTTTTGATATTTCAAAGACAAAACAATACCTGTAACTGACGACCAAAATGGTGTTAGAGCATAGACTCGACATTCTCTGTTCTTCCCATATGCAAAGGAAGGTAAGGAGAAGCCCAGACTGTAACGTAAACTGTATCGACAGATGTTTCCTCTATATCCAGTCTCATCAGGCCAGCAATATGAACAGTATAACCAGCCTGTCAATTTTTCATGATAATATCAGCGTCTAAGATCAAGATATCAAAAGAACCAAGTAACTAGGTTTGGTCTGACCATTATCAAACGATCTAGCCTATGCAACAGTTTACACTGACTTTTATCATCTCAGCCACTTTTACCAGATCTGCCAATATATACAAATAACACTCACAAGAGTTGAAACCCATAAGATACCTTTCCTAATTCTTGTCAGGCTATCACTAACAGAAAGAAACTGGGGGTGCTGAAAAAGAATCATAAACTACACAAAGAATTTGAAAAGTAATAAATTTTATCCCCCACGATATATCCTCAACATGCTTTTTTTCCGAACTCCAATCTAACATAATACCCAAAACATTAAAACAGATATGACAGGAAAATGGTCCTATTCGAGAAGATCATGGTGGGACAACAAACTATCAGCTAATTTCAAGACTCTCGAAGTTAACATATCTATATGGCCTACATAATTCCAGTCACTTAGATTCAAACTGATGCAGTTCTAGAAAGATTGATGATTCTGTTTCACAGTTGCTGCTGAGCAGTAACAAAACAAGCTGTAGACCTTCTGAGATATCACTAACTAAATTACCAGATTCATACGAATCTTTCAAGACAACAAACTACTACCATTTTAGTAAACTAATGTTGGGATTTAAAAGTCTAATGCAGTAGATGTACTAAGTATCATAATCTTTAAGCAAAATTGCAGAATTCACATCAAACTCAACACCTCGAATTGATATTATAATCTACTAACCTTGATTCTATAAGTTCTTGGTTTCAAATCCTTGCTTATTTGACCCAATTTCTGTTCTTCCCTCGTCAACCTTGTTGTAAGCTGGTGAGGATGTAAAAGTCCTGGAGTATCAAACAATTTCGCTTGACCAGGAAGAATACCTTCGACCCTAATTATCCCCAGAGTAGTCCCAGGCACAGGAGCTTCAGTTAACTCATTAACTTGCCCTCCACTAGCATGTTTACCTATCGAATTAATCAGCGTTGATTTCCCTGCATTCTGAGCTCCAACTGCCCAAACATTTCCTCTAGCACCAGCCAGCTTACAAACATCATCCACAAGATGTTTCAAACCCCAACCTCTAACTGCACTAACCAAATGAACACTAGTAACCTTATTAGCTCCTCCTTCATGTGCACGCCTACGAACCCAATGCTCCAACCTCGTAGGCGATAAAGATGGTGGAAGTAGATCAATCTTCGTCACCACAAGAACAACTCTAGGTACATTCCCTGATTTCCCTTGTTTCCAATCTACTGAATTCTCACCAATAGTATCCGAAACCAATCTTGCAACTTTCCTAGGAAATGACCCGTCGAAATCATCAGTATCAACAACCATTAAAACAACTGACCGAGCCCCACTTGTCGACACCAATTTCCTACCAATTGTATTATCGAAATCAAAATCCGGTAACAAATTCTCCACTGTAACATCTTTCACTCTCCCGTAATATCGTAATGAATGACATCTAGCACAAACAACCAGTTTTGAACCAAATTTAGTAGCTTTTTGGGAGTTGTTCAGGCTCATTATTAACTTCATTGAGACTGCCCCTTTTGATAGAATCTGAGATCTCGGTTTCATCAAATATGGGTTGTCTATCTAACTTCATTTTATAATCAGGCTTCTTCTCTGAAGGTTTCATGAAGTAACCTGGTAATTTTGGGTCTAACCCTTGCATATGAACACCACAACCAGGACAAATTACATGATTTTGAGATGTTTTCTCATCGAAATTTCCTTCCCTTATGAATTTTAAACATGTTTGCGATTCAGAAGAGAAAAATCTTGGGCGATTCGAAGGAAATTGGTGTGGATATTGGTTATAATGGGTTGAATTGAAATTGCAAAGTAAGTGAGAGTTTAAAGATTGAAAATTGCTTACCTGTGAAGAAGAAGAGATGAAGGCGAGGTGAAACCATTGTTTGAATTTGCAAGGTGAGAAATTTCGACCTAACATTTCTGGGTTTTGATTTTTATCTTTCGGTGGTGATGAAAAGGGTTTAGGGTTTTAGGATTTACTGAATTTATGAAACTTCATATCTAAATCCAGTAGATTGGAAACAAGGGAAATCAGGGAATGTACCTAGAGTTGTTCTTGTGGTGACGAAGATTAATCTACTTCCACCATCTTTATCGCCTACAAGGTTGGAGCATTGGGTTCGTACGCGTGCACATGAAGGAGGAGCTAATAAGGTTACTAGTGTTCATTTGGTTAGTGCGGTTAGAGGTTGGGGTTTGAAACATCTTGTGGATGATGTTTGTAAGCTGACTGGTGCTAGAGGAAACATTTGGGTAGTTGGAGCTCAGAATGCAGGGAAATCAACGCTGATTAATTCGATAGGTAAACATGCTAGTGGAGGGCAAGTTAATGAGTTAACTGAAGCTCCTGTGCCTGGGACTACTCTGGGGATAATTAGGGTCGAAGGTATTCTTCCTGGTCAAGCGAAATTGTTTGATACTCCAGGACTTTTACATCCTCACCAGCTTACAACAAGGTTGACGAGGGAAGAACAGAAATTGGTGCAAATAAGCAAGGATTTGAAACCAAGAACTTACAGAATCAAGGTTAGTAGATTATAATATCAATTCGAGGTGTTGAGTTTGATGTGAATTCTGCAATTTTGCTTAAAGATTATGATACTTAGTACATCTACTGCATTAGACTTTTAGATCCAACATTAGTTTACGGAAATGGTAGTTTTGTTTGTCTTGAAAGATTCGTATGAATCTAGTAATCTAGTTAGTGATATCTAGAAAGATTCGTATGGTAGAGGGCATTGCCCAACTGCCGCACGATACCTTTCCGGGATTTACCACGGGATTTGTGGGTGTCAACGTAGCATTGTCCCCCATTTCATATGGATCACTATGTGGTTCAGAGTCTTCAGACCTCCCTATCTTGCATCAAAGATTTTTTTTTCGTTTTAGAGTTTTAGTTTGACTTAAGCTCACACGGGTCCCACCATGAACGCTAGCACTTGGTGCTGGAGGATGTGACCGATCGACTGCAAAGAAGAAGAAAAAAATAGTGCACAAACCCAGAAGCCAACACAGACGTATTCAAAGATGAAATTTTAGAAATACGTGACTTGTTCTTTAATTCAGGTTCACTAATCGTATCACATGGATCAAGCTACGTGTCATTCCATCCGGATGCTTTTCTCAAAACAGTGATGCACACAAAATCCAAACCGCACGTTCATATATTATCAGCGGTTGATGAAATAGATGACCAAGTTTTACAACAGCAACCAGCTTTGCATATCTCTAACGCAAAATTTATTAAATTCTTAGATGACCAAGTTCATATGCTTTTAATATATTTTCTTTCAACGCAGAAATATGTTGCAACGCAGGCGCGCTTTAAAATATTTGGAACAGCAATAAAAATGCCCAAGGAACTTTTAAATGCATATTAGAAAACTGCATTTTGAGAAGCGGGAATCCCGTGCAAAACTACATTTTGGTAATGGTAGTCTCCATACCCCGAGCTCCTTGATCTCGTCCCCACTCTGCATTTAATCCATTCCCCATTCAAAGTCAACCAGTTCTCAACCTTTATCACCATCAATACGAACCCACATTTGTATTTTATCTTATCCTCTCTTATCTTTAACAGTAAACCTCTCTTATCTTCTTATCGTCTTTTATCTTCAACAGTAAACCTAGGTTTATCTTTAGGGGAGCTGCCGAAATAATAACTGCACACGACGTCAAACTTGAGATTGGACTGTTAAGATAGAGGTATATATACACATATAGCTTTTAGTGGAATTAGAAAAAAGAATGACGGGACGGGGAACAAGAATGACCCATCGTAGTAATAATTCAAAAAGAACAACATGATTCTCAAGAGGCAGTGTGCTGGGAAGTGAACATCCCAAGACAGGCCAGCCATTTTAAACAAGGACTGAATAATTAAGCAAAGACATTAGCCATTAGCTAAATGGACAACATAAAATGAAAAAGCTTCAAAGCCATTAACTAAGGCCTAAGACTCTGATTAAGCCACTGTCTACGCGTTAAAGCTAATCTAATGAAACAATAACAAAAGGAAACGACATGAATATTGAGGTTTTGTTTCTTACTAATCCTCTCATTATTAAGCCTGTTTTAATCCTTCAAAAACAGAGCTGAAAATAAAACAACCTACTCCTTTGTGGAGCCTTGTTGACAAACACAATATTACAAGCTCGCAAACATCATGACAGGCAACTAACAGTTCCCAAGTTCGTTTGTTGTCCTCGGAATAGTTGTATAGCATCCTTACTCTTCTATACTACCACTTGATTAACACAAAAGAAGCTTATTTTCCAACGACCATTCCTACACTGCAAAAGCTTGTTTCTCTGCAGAATCAACCCAACCAACCCAACTCAATAAACAAGGTACCTTGTTGTAAACCTGTAATCTTTTACCACCATCGCTACCACTAAGAAGCATATATATACGAGGGATAAGGGGAGAGAAAATGCAAGTGAAGGTTTAATGGAAAGGGGGAGAGGGTTTCTGATAACATGGCAGAGCAGAGAAAACCAGAGAAGAAAATAATCTCATAACAAATGAAAGAAGAGATAAACGTTGACAATAATTGGTACATGGTGTAAAGTATAAATACACCTGTCCACACAAGTAACTCACACACTCACATAAAAAACAAGAGATGAAATAAGAAAATGACACTCATCTTACACTCTCTGTCAATACTCCCCCTCAAGCTGAAGGACACACCTGAAGCTTGGACCTTAACATTTGAAATCTAGGACAATGTAGACTTTTAGTAAAGATGTCAGCAATTTGATCTAGTGAGGATACATAGAAAACATCAAGTGCTTTGGACTGAACAAGCTCCCTGACAAAGTGGTAGTCAATGTGCACATGTTTCATCTTTGTGTGCTGAACTGGATTAGATTCAATGGAGATTGAGCTGATGTTGTCACAACCAAGCCTGGGAACAGAAGGTATAGGAAAATATAAATCTTGAAGTATGTAGCAAATCCAAATCAGTTCAGATGCACTATGTGCTAGTGTTCTGTACTCTGCCTCTGTTGAAGATCTTGCAACTGTAGTTTGCTTCTTTGAAGACCAGGAGATAGGATTTTGACCAAGAAAGATGCAGTAACCCCCTGTTGATCTTCTATCATCTATGCAGCCAGCCTAATCAGCATCAGAAAAACCAAGAAGAAAGATGAACCCTTGTTGAATGTGAGACCATAATTGATTGTGCCTTTAAGGTATCTCAAAATCCTCTTTGTAGTTGTAAAATGAGTTGTTCTTGGATGCTGCATGAATTGACAAACCACATTAACTGCATAGGAAATCTCAGGTTTGGTCCAACTGAGATAGTGTAATGCACCCACTAAAGATCTGTAGGTTGTTGGATTAGAAAGCAAATCACCATCATTTTTGCGCAGTTTGACATTGGCTGCAATTGGAGTAGAACATGGCTTTGCACCCACCATGTCAGTTTTCTTTAGTAAGCCAAGAACATACTTGGATTGAGATAGAAATATAGTATTTGTAGTTCTTTTGACCTCTAAGCCTAGAAAATAGTGCAGGGGACCAAGGTCTTTAATGGAAATTGAGACTGTAGAGCAGCAATGATGGACTGTAGTTTAGAAGCATTGTTACCAGTCAAGAGAATATCATCCACATAGATTAAGGAAATGATGATGAGCTTTCCTTCTCTAAGCGCAAAAAGTGAAGTATCTGCATTGGAGGCAAAAAATTTGAGCTGAATAAGAGCTTTAGAAAGCTTGTCATACCAGGCCCTTGGACCTTGCTTCAGACCATAAATTGACTTGTGTAGCAGACAAACACCATTTGGATTCTTTGCATCTTTGAAACCTGGAGGTTGAGCCATGTATACCTCCTCCTGCAAATTTCCATGTAGAAAAGCATCGCTGACATCCAATTGATTTATAGTCCATCCAAACTGCACTGCAATTGCTAACACAATTCTGATAGTGGCTGGTTTAGCAACTGGTGAGAAAGTTTCTTCAAAATCAATTCATGGATGTTGATTGAAGCCCTTAGCTACTAGCCTAGCTTTGTGTTTATCAATAGTGCCAGCAGGGTTATATTTGATTCTGAAAACCCATTTACAACCCACAATGTTAATACCAGGTTTAGGATCAACAATGCTCCAAGTACCAGCATCTTGAAGAGCTTGATGTTCATTTACAAGAGCAACTTTCCACTGAGGTATAAGATTAGCTTTGCTAAAACAAGTAGGAACTGGAGCAACAATATTAGTTAACAGTGCAGTTGGTAATAAATGCTTAGTGGCGGTCATAGCTTTAGGCTTGTAAATCCCATGCTTACCCCTGGTAGTCATGACATGATCATTAATAATGGGAGATATTGGTTGCACAGCAGAAGGAGTAGAATGTGAATCTGTATCAACTTCAGTTGAGCTAGCAACAGGAGGTATAGATGACACAGACTCAAAAGATAAGGACTTTGCTGATGAAACATGAGTTGAGGAATTGAGTAAAGATGTGTAAGGAAAGGATGATTCATCAAAAATTACATGTCTGGAGATGTATACTCTACCAGAAATAGGGTCTAAACATCTGTAGCCCTTATGATATAAGTTGTAACCAAGAAACACACAGTGTTTACTTTTGGGCTGAAGTTTGTTAGATGTGTATGGTTTTAGCCAAGGGAAGCATGCACATCCAAAGACTTTTAGAAAATTATAATCTGGTTTTTTTTTTAAATAAGACTTCAAAAGGAGTTAAAAAGTTTAAGGACCTAGTAGGCAACCTATTTATCAAATAATTTGCAGTTTGAAAGGCCTCTATCCGAAACTTATCAGGAAGACTAGCCTGAATGAGCAAAGTTCTACCAACATCAAGAATGTGCTTGTGTTTAATCTCAGCAACACCATTTTGCTCAGGTGTGTGTGGGCAAGAAAATTCATGTGAAATTCCTTTAGTGAGAAGAAAGGTTTTAAGAGCAGCGACAATAAATTCACCTCCTCCATCAGTTCTAATTGTGATAACATTGAAAGAAAGAAGTTTCTCTATTTGAGTAACCCATTGAATGAAAGTAGGAGCAAAATCAGATTTATTTGCTAATGGAAATATCCAACAATACTTAGTGCATTCATCAACAATATTAGCATAATAAGTGGAACTTGAAAATGACTCAATATGACAGGGACCCCAAAGATCCATATGCAACAGTTAAAGAGGTGTAGTTGCAAAGGATTCAGAAACAGAAAATGAAAGTTTAATACTTCTTCCTAACTCGCAGTTATTACAAAATATAGGTTTATTAGAGACTCTAGAAAGATTAAGCTGCTTGTAGATTCTTTGCTGAGTTTGAAAAGATGGATGGCCAAATCTTTGATGGAGAAGTTGACTGGTGGCTGATAGAGCTTTAAGAGGAGTGTTCTTGAAAGTGATGGGATATAAACCATTTTTATGCGGCCCTTGGAAAAGAATCTTCCCCAAGGTTAGATCCTTGACATAGAAACCAGAAGAATCAAAAGTTAAGGAACAGTGATTATCACTAGCGAATCTATGAACTGAAAGTAGGTTGTGAGAGGATTTAGGTACTAGCAGAATATCCTTAAGAAGAAAAGAATGATCATGCACATTTTTTTAAGAACTACCAGAGTGGGATATAGCCATACCTTCACCGTTAGCTATGGAAATCAGTTCAGAACCCTCATATGGAGAGCAATTGGTAATAGCAGAGGCTTCAGAAGATATGTGGTTGTTTGCTCCACTGTCAGCATACCATTGTTCTTGAGAATCATCAAAAATGTCAGCATCTGCCAACATAGCTTGCAAGTTTGCAGGTGGTGATCTCCCTTGATAGGAAAACTGAAGTCTATAATTGCAATCCACTGAAGTGTGACCATACTTATTACAGATTTGACATGGAGATGGTTGTGTTGCTGCTCTGTCATAAGTAGGTCTGGGAAAGTAATGTGGATTGGGAGCTCGTCCACCACGGCCACGACCAGGAAATCTACCAGCAGTACCACCATGATAAGAAGGATTACCACCATAATTGATATTGTCAGGAAAAGGTGGTCTATAACCTTGAAAAGGTCTCATAGTAGTTGCAAAAGATTTGGCCTCAGACTCTTGCTTAGTTGATGCAGTAATAACGGCCTCCTCACTCTGCAACAGATTGTGTAGCTCTGCACTAGTTACTGGTGGAGTTCTCATGTGGATTGAAGTACAGAAGGCGGAATATGCAGACAGAGATAATAGCAACAACAAGTTCATTATCATTCATGGGAGAGCCAGCAGCAACAAGCTGATTCTGAATGTCTCTTACTTCCATTAGATAGTTGGTTATATTGGAGCCAACAACTTTCAAATTCTGCAATTTGGTTCTTAATTGAATAACATGTGTAGTAGAGGTATGTGCAAATCTTTGTTCAATACCGTCCCATAACCCTTTGGATGTGTCAGATCCAGCTACATCGCCTACGATAGTATCAGAAATTCTGGATTGAATCCACAAAATCAGAGTTGAATCTTCTGATTGCCACTCAGTATATAAAGGATTCACAACATTGTTGTTTGCCTTTGCTCTAGAAGTAAATTTCTCAAGACAAACACTACTACCATCAATATATTTCATCACATTAAATCGACGAAATAATGGAAGAATTAAAGCTTTCCAGATAACATAGTTATCATCCTTGAGTTTAAGAGGTATAATATGAGCTATTTTGTTTAAAGGCAGAAGAGAAATACGAGATTGGTCCATTGAGGTAGACATGATAAAGATAAAAATTGATGAATTGAATTGAACAGAGCGAACAATTGATGAGAAAAACAGAAGTTAAAAGAGCAATAGATGCAAGTATTGCAGGATTGAAACTGGATAAACAGAATTTGAGCTGGATCGAAAAATAAATTCTAGAGAGTTTTAGATCTAAAATTGCTAACACACTGATAGAAGAAAAGAAAAATTACCTTGATGATGAACTAAGGTGAGAATCACAGGTTCAGGAAACGTAGATCGAAACTTGAAAGCAAGTTTTGATCATCTGATACCATGATAACATGGCAGAGCAGAGAAAACCAGAGAAGAAAATAATCTCATAACAAATGAAAGAAGAGATAAACATTGACAATAATTGGTACAGGATGTAAAGTATAAATACACCTGTCCACACAAGTAACTCACACACTCATATAAAAAACAAGAGATAAAATAATAAAATGACACTCATATTACACTCTCTGCCAATAGTTTCCACCACTGCCACCAGTAACTGCACCACGACCTCATATACAATGCATGGTGCCCCACCAATCCCTTAGTTGTGAGAGAGTGATAGGTAAAGTCTGTTTTGGCTGGAGAGTGGAAAAGGGAGAGAGGGTATGTGAAAATGCTACTCAAATAGGTCTCACTCACCATCAATGTCAAATTGAAATCTTATCTCTTCTTCATACCTCATGCTGCAACAATTTAGTGTGTTGTCTCCATATGACTTCCCACTCACCATCAAATTCAAATTGAAATCTTATATCTTCCTCATACATCATGCTGCACCAATCTGATGCCTTGTCTCCACATATGACATCCCGCAGCAGAAGGTGCGTCTTTGCAGCAGACTGTGCAACAAGATCAATTGACGAGATTACATTTCTTCATCTTTATACCAACTTATAAATTCTATAAGCTAGGTTACATCTGGTGAAAGAATTGGATTACCAAGGGAGCACGCTAGGGAGCACATGTTCTGTACTAAAATGGATCAAGCTAACTTCACAACATTCTTCTTGGTTTTCACCATTTTTTATACAAGAACTTGCATAACTAGATATCAAAAAAATTGTAACTTGCTTTCAAATGTAAACCTGGCCCGCAAAAAATATTAAAGAAATTACCAATCACAATAACTAAGATTACAGAGTTATAAGAACATTGATTACCTTATTAGTGCTCATCCCAGCAGGTTGGGGAGACTGATTAAGACGGTCCTCCAACTTTGGGGGTAGAACATGCTACCCAGATGAGGTGAGTATTTGCAAATAATTTAACTTTCCCTCAGAGATTAACACTAGGTTGTATGCTTAAGAAAGTTAAAGCAATATGCAGTCCGTGCTTCCCCACCAATCCCTTAAGCTTTTCTATCTACCTGTAAGTGGCTTGTGTAAATTCTACGGTGGTTGATGGTTCTGCTACCTGTAAAAGGATTTGTAAGAGATTTGTTAGCTTTTGGATATTTTGATGATGTTTGATGATCATGGAGACATATGAGCATAGTGATCAGTTGCTCATATAGAGCTCCTAGTATTTGGAACAGGATTAACTCTCAAACTCTCTGAATTTTTATTGATGTTCTTGTTCAAGTTCTACAAGTACACATCCACTGCCTATTTATAGGCTTAATTTACCGACAGAGTACATTTCCTAGAATATTCTAGAGAATACTTAAACTAATACAGTTGCCGCCCATCTAGGACTTTCTTACATAAACTATTTTACCACCCTTCACTTAGTTCACATTGCAGAACTCTTTAGCCTACTATAGAGTTTTCCAACTTTGAACCTCGTTCATACTTCTCAAGCTCATACTAGAAAACTTGACACACTTAGACATTACAAATTAACTAATTCCAACAAGATTATGTGTTAAAATTAAAGGATATTTAAACAAAATAAATAATCTTTATAAAACACTTATGAGCTATTCAATTAAAGTATCAAGGCCTCAATTGCTTTTAGATGTTCTCTACAATGAGAGAAAACAAAGGCAAATACATAGTCTTGGAGGTCCTTTTCTTCTTCCAATAATACTAATCAATAATTTTTTGTAATTCCCTTTTCCCCACTTCAAAATCACTTAGTGACACTTTCTGCACACATACCCTACCCATATCCGTTATTTCTACCCTACCCGCCAATGATTTAACCGTATCCTACCCTACCCGCCATTGAACGGGGAGGGTGACGGTTAGAGATTTTATTACCCACTATTAAATGGGTAGGGTGACGGGTGAAACCCGAAATTATCCTACCCTACCCGCCTACCCGCTAATATACTCAAATTACTGAGTAACCCTCGCATTGTTTTCATCTCCTGCCTATTTTTTTTCGTAATTTTGAAACATATCAGGGGTAAAATGTGAGGTTGGTTTTTTCGCTTCCGTATCTCTTTTCTTTTCCAAATCACAAATCGAAGAAAAGTCGAAACCCTTTCTCCCTGTTCTCAAATCAAACTCTGCTCCAAATCTAGCAGGAGAATCACTCAATTGAAATTTTCAACGAAACCCTTTCTTCTATCAATACCATCTTCATCTGAACTCGTCTTAAAACTCAGCTCCATCTCCACCTAACGAGTAAAATGAGGTTTGATTTTGTTGTGAACTTGTGAGAATTTTGATTGATTTATCTACTAATTTCATAATCTGCATGTTTGATTTTCGAAAGGGAAAACATACTATTCTGAATCATTAACTCATTCTCATGATTTTACTCGTCGTTCTGCTTCATACTTCTCCTCTCTGCACTAGAACCCTAGATTGAAAAATCCAGTTCTTCATTATTACAAATAAAAGTTAGGAATCGAAGACGAACATGACTCTCACATCAAATATGGAAAATCACTGTCACAAATCATTCATCTAAATAACCTCGAAATCAAAACTCATGTATCAGTAGAAATCTAAAGTAACCATATCCAACGAAGTATCTTCTTTACCTCCAAACACAAGAATTTCAGGATTTCAGCTAAATTTAATCTTGAGGTTTGTCAATTTTGGGTGCAGTATGTAGGGCTGTTCATGGTCGGTTTTGGTTCGGTTTCTAGCCAAACCAAAACCGAAACCAATACTATTGGTTTCTAAAAATCTAAACCAAACCAATCCATTAACCATTGGTTCGGTTTTCAAATGGTTCCAGTTGGTTTCGGTTTTTCCCAGTGGTTTTTGGTTAACCAATAATTATGTCAAACCAAAAAAAAAATACACAAATTTACAGATAAAAAAATCGTAGTTGCCGATAGTATTGGTTTACACAAATATACAGACAAAAAAAAAATCAAGAATAGTTAAAGCTTACTCTAATTCTAGAGATCAAAAGAAGATATATAATATATCTTAATTTAGTTATTGACAAATAAAAAATAAGGAAGACGGGAAGAAAAAAGTCGAGTAGCAGCAACTGTAGTTGGGGGTGGAGAAGGGAGGTGGCTGAGAGAAGGAGAAAGAGGCAGAGTATCATAATGAAATATTAGATTTAGGGTTTCTATTTATCCTCTAAATCAATGGGTAGAATCTAATACTTTTAAATCGACGGTAGAAACTAAGTTTAAAAATTAATCGGTTCCCCAATGGTTTTTGGTTCGGTTTTCAGGTCAAACCAAAACCAAACCAGTAATGTCGGTTTTTCAACTTTTTTTACCAAACCAATCCAAATCTAAATGGTTTGGCTCGGTTTCTTGCTTATTGGTCTGGTTCGGTCGGTTTCCAACGGTTAACCGACACCATGTTCAGCCCTAGCAGTATGAGAGGTAAGGATTGATTTTAAAAATTCCTTCAGCCCTAATTCAATTGGTATTTGATCAATGATTTCATTTTTTTCAATTCATACCTTGGGTAAGTCGTAATTACTGATTGCATGTTTGAATAAGGTGTAAATGAATTATGGGTTTCTTATTTGTAAATGAATTATGGGTTTACATTGTTGAGCTTTATATATTGTTGGATCTTAAGTGCATCTAACTAGTCAGGTCTTCATAATTGTCCTTAGTTTTGCTGATGTTGATTGACATGTATCTGGAAGTGTAAATTGAGTTGGGAAATGTTGTTACTGATGTTGTTTTTTGTGTGAATATGAAGGTTGAAACAGTTGTTGTGACACGAGCTGACGGAAGATTGGAATTAGGTAGAATTGGAGCACTTTTAACCAAGCTTTGCAATATGGTTGAGATTGCAGAAGAGATGCCAACAAGACCTCCAGTGAATCTAAGGGCTAGTATGTTGCATCTCCGCCACCTCCACCTCCACCTCCACAATCTTCTCAACCAGAGGTGAGCGGAAGTAAGAAACGGAAGAGGACATCTTGGATATGGAGGCATTTTGTGACAAGTTTTAACGCAGATGGGATTGAATGGGCGAAGTGTAACTATTGTGAAGGTGGTTAGTATAAGGTTGGTGGTAAGGACTATGTCCCTTGCTCCTGAAAAGTATGACTGGCTAATGCGCGATTCCTAGTTCAGTTTCTACAGGTATTTTACGTTTCTTTTTCAGTCATTTTAGAACTGACTCCCTTCAGTTGAGTTTGGTGCTTATATTTGTGGTGAAAGTAAACTTGTTGTGAAAATAACTTTCCAGTTGTAGACTTGTTGTTGCTCATCGTTCTCATTTCGTTGAGTGAAAATAGGAATACTTGTTTAAGGGTCTGAGTAATAACAATAAGTTCAAACCTTATAAAATCTCGTGGTTAAAACTGATTCTCCCTTGCTGAATCTAAACACCAGAAATCCACGGTTAGTGGTTTCTACTTTCTGTGGCCTCGAGGTACTGTCAGGTTCATGAAGTAGTCAGTACCTTTTCTCCACCCAAAGAGGAGTTACTGGTAATATGAGAAATGGTAACACGATCATAGTAGAAGGATCTTGCACCAATCATTATAGAATTGGTCAGCCAGCCCCAATAGAGGTCATTGAGGTTGTTTAAACAATCTTACGTTTGTGTTCAACTGTTTGTAGTAATATACAGTATGTACTAATGTCTTTTGAACCTCGTTCTCTTTTTATGTACTAATATCAACTGCATTGTTGATATGTTACGACTCTTAATTAATCTTTGTTAATCAGCTTTGACATGCAGCGTATAAGGAGACTTTGATGTTGATTGGATTTATTTGTTGTTATGCAGCTTTATTTGGTGATCTTAGTACGTACTCCAACTCCATCATTGTAGATGATGATTGCAGAAGAAGGTCATATGAAGAGCTTTTGATGATGATACTCTTATATGAAGAACAAGGTTACATGATTTTGAAAAAAAAATAGAACTTTTGATCTTGAGACTACAAATGGCTTTTTGCCTAACAAGATGCTTTTGTTTGTTCATTTTTCCCTTGTTAGATTGGCAGTACCATTAGATAGGCTGGCTCTTATTTGTTGTGTTGTTACAAGATTTTTTTTTGTTTTTTAGGAAGTATTTTTTGTATACACAATATTAACCAGAATATAGGAAACTAAAAAAAAATAAAAAAAATAAAAAGAAAAACAGATATACCCGCCATCCTATCCTACCCGACCCGCTAATTAATGGGTCGGATAGGATCTTACCCGTTTAATGGCGGATAGGATGGCGGGTAAAAAATTTCTTACCCGCCAGTAAGCGGGTAGGGTGGCGAAATAGGCAATATCCTATCCACCCTACCCGTTGTGCAGCCCTATGCACATCTATGGTTCGAGCTAATCCTCATCAACAAACTTAATAGATAGCTGATGATATTTCTAAACCACTAAGGCACTAACAATGAAAAGTAATAATGAAGTGAAATCAAGCATGGTTCTTCCTTGACCTCTTGCCTATAGAGTTCATGTTGATCCCTTGGATAACAGAACAACCTCTAAAAATACTGAGTGCCAAAATCACCCTGTAAATAAACTAAAAGCGAAACAAAGATTAATACTATAAAGGTATTCATCTAAAACACTGAAACAGGTGTCTATTTATGTGGTTTACGCGCTCATAGAATGGGTATTATACTTGAGTGTAAAGTGATCCTTATATTTTCTGCAGAATGGCACCACATGCTTTCTTTATCTGGAATTAGCAAGACCATCATCAATACTACTAAATCAACAAAAACCCAAGCTTTGCGATATGGTATTTGAATCATTAATGCTGGAATGCATTTGTTTGATATCTGTAAAATGACACCATAAACAGTTCAGTGAAGAAATCTGTATGATGAAATCACTTGTAAATAAACTAGAATTGAATGCACATCAGTACAACTTACTAAGTATGAAGATAGTGACTCTCAGTAGATAGGGTCTGAGCTTTTCCATCACACTTACACAATTTCATGGAATTTTATAGCCAAAATCCAAAGAGAAATCAAAAAACTTCATGATGAAAGCACACAAAAGTCAAGAGTATCCTTGCAATATGATGAATTATAAGCCTTGAATATGACTTTGGATTATTAATTCTGCTGGTGTAAAATACCGAGTATGATAATGTTGATATAATTTCTGTAATAACAATAAAAAAAGACATCCATTAATTGGACAAGAAGTCTAAACAGATCCAGGAGTGCAAATGTATACACATCAAGGTTTCAGTATTGTACTTGTAGCTTTACCATCATAAGAGTCAACACCCCACAGGCCATGGTCAACCTAAAACAAGCATATTCATCTTATCAGACATTGAACTCACCCGGATACGAAGAAGAAACAAATTTCAGTCAGTTCAAATGTCAAATATTCATCCTAATTATAACAAAAAGGATGCCCACCTTCTAGATTTTGTACAATCAACCTTTCCTAGCAATTTCCCTTGCAACACCCTGCATACATGTTGTAAAGATCAAGTCAGTAAGATTTGAATCTATTACTGACTCTTTTTGACTCAAACTAGATAGAAAATATCATCAATGAGAACCTATCTCGCATAACCAGGACACTAGATTTTGTTGTGTTGACAAGTAACTAATATACTCTGGTAAACACCCAAGGAACTTTCCAAGCCTACACCATGTGACTGTTGATGGTATTTTTCAATGTTGTTGTAGTAAGATGATTCCTTCCCTCAGACTTGTTGAGAATTTGTTTTAAAACTAAATAACGAAAATAAGGAAAATATATACAAATATGGTGACAGGATGAAGAGAGTCTGGGACTCAGGATTCCACTGTTTTTCATGTTCATGGGGTTCAGAAATTAATTGTAGACACTTATAGCTCAAAACAAAGGAAACATCAACTCTATTATTTCCAAAGTAGATTTCATAAAATATTACACGTAGGTCATAAGCATGGTGCATCAAAATTACCTAGAACTAAGTATGCTCCATCAAACAAAGTCACGAGTAATTAATAAAAATCATAATTCATTAAAATCAATGTAAATAGTAAATAAACAATTAATTAAGTTACCCAATGGCGAAATCCAGCTTCGTTCGTCGTCCCAGAGATGGGTTCTAGCTCCTCATGGTGAAAACACGCTCAAAGAAATTTTTTATTGCTCAAAAAGGTGTTCGCAAGGAGAAAAGGTACAAAGCAGTGTGTTTGTAACAGTTATAATTGTTACATAACCCACTGTTAAAGAGAAAGACTTAATAGACTGTTGCGAATTCGAAATAGTTGTTACAAAAACTGTTACAAAGGTAATGAGTTTGAAACTATAGGTAACCGTTTCTGCAACTGCTTTTAACTGTTGTTCTGTGTTCTTCTTCTTCTTCAATGGCAGCAGCAGAGACAAGCTCTGCAACTCCCGATTCTCTGCTCTATTCTAACCCTAACACTCCATCCTTCTCTATGACTCCAGAAACACATATATATATCCAAACGGCCTCCCAAATATCAACGATATCTTCTCTCTTTAATGCTGCCAAGTACGAGAATTATTTTTTACCTCCTTTGCGTATTTGTTGATGTCGACATACTGAAAACACCTTCAGTGCTTATCCTTGTTGACGTTAATCATGCAGCAGCCACGAGCACCTATAGAATCTCAATATATTTTCTTCCCTGTATTCTTCCAAGTCAACAAAATTCCCGGTACATTTTCTTCTTTGTTCAACACTTCCACGCGTCTATGAGTTTGGATAATTGAGAGAATAAAATATCATCCCATGCAATACGTATCTTCCAATTAAAAGAACGAATATTCGGTTCCCTGTTTGGCGAGATAACGAAGGAAACTTCCTTTTTCTTCACTATATACGGCTTCTGGTGGTTCACAAACGCCAAACATGTTGAATACGTACTTCAGAGGGACTTGAACTCTCTAGCCACACGAAAATAATCCATATATATAACCGAGAATCCCAAGAATCACACGACTGCCATGTTATGCTCGAATGGATTATCCAGCCAATTTTAGCTAATTCTAAATCCCATACCATCCTTGTCTTGCTGAATTGAGCCGACCCAACAAAAATTAGTTGTTGAATCTTTTGAAATCACGTCTGAAACGTGAACCCTAATTCTTCCAGTAGCCTGTGAGATTTCCCGCCAAAATATAATTCAAATGGAGAAGATGACCTCCCCCTAACCAAACTGGGGGTGCAAATATCAGTTGGCGTCTCTGGGGTGTAAATAGTAATTGAGGTGCCCCTTAGTAATTGAGGTGTCCCTTAACCAAAGTGAAAGTCCGCATAAAAAATGTCCTCCGGGGATGTTCCGCATAATTTTTCGAGCCGAACTTTCCAACAAAGTTTATTTCCCAGAAATACCTACAAACACATAAAACACCATAATAAGTACAAAATCGAGTGTCAATAATATATAGTATTGAGATCAAATTAGATACAATAATGTGTTTATCAAATACCCCCAAACTTATTATTTGCTAGTCCTCGAACAAATTTATTCTAGAAAATAAAATTCAAACTCACTAGGTGGCCCCAGTGACCGAGTTATAGTCTCGGGAGGGTTTACCAGAGGTGTACCCACAAAACCTTTATTCCAGACCCAAGCTATCTACGCAGAACCTTGGAAAGCACTAAAGAATCTCCTTGGTTGGCATATACTCTCATTGACTGTAGGAGGAAGTACCCTGATGCGAAATTCCAATTGTTGTACACGAGTTTGCACTCAAGCATACTAAAATTCATATAAGTGACATAGCTCTACTCAGATAATTGCACTATGGACATCAATATCCGGAATCAAACAAATCACATGAATAGATTAAGAATATGGAAATAGAGATAGATGGTTGCGAATGGACGTCAATGCGAAGATGAATCATATGACCTATTGGATTGAGATACTGGTCTTGACTAATATCAACACAGCTGGCATATACAAGGGAACCTGCGGGTCGATAATCCTAACTCTAGGTCAACACAACTGGCATATACAAGGGTACCAGTGGTCGACTTTCCGGTTGGTCTGATGGTCTGGTCTCAATTATTTTATTTTATTTTTATTATTTTTTTTTCAACTTTTTTCATATTTTTTTTCAAATAGTAACTCAACCACTCTATTTCAACCTGGCAGACATCAACATAAAAATTGTGCAAAAAATAAAAACAGAAGTAATAAGATGATTCCGAGATACGGTGAAACTATCATGTTATTTCTAACACCTGAGCTCTGTGCTTTTATGAATAAACTTTTTAGATGTTTCCATCTAATCAGATTGGTTCCTCAACTCCTACAACCAAGATGCTTCCATCCACTTAGATTGGTTAGTGCTATCCTTAACAGGCATAAATTTCTAGGCTCTGGAGTTCATTTAATTATACTGCAACTAAAAAGTTTCTCCCATACCCCCAAACTTAAATCTAACATTGTCCTCAATGTTCTAAAGATAAAATTAAAAGCATGAACAAGGAGAAATTGTTACCATTTGAAGAAAAGGAGTTAAGGAAAGATATTACCGTGTTGCATGAGCATGGGTTACCTCCCAAGAAGTGCTTAGTTTAAAGTCTTCAGCCAGACTAAGAAAGGATTAGTCACCTCGAAGAATCATATAACAGCAACCAGAATAATTGCTGGTCATCTGGAGAAAAAAGTGACAACCACAAGAAGAGGAAATTGGAACATACCAATAAAATACCGAACATACCCTTATCTAATCTTTTGTTCAAGACAACTACATCTAGTTGTGGTTCAGGTTCAGGTTCTATAAACGGATCTAGATAAAAAGTTTTCATCGGCTGGATTTCCTCAAAAGAAGGATCCTGAAAATCAGGTTGTAAAGTCTGGAAGTACTCAACTAAGAACTTAGAAGCACATAGCAATAACCTGAATAATTGGGGATCCTAGAAGTCAATCAGATTTGACTCACACAGTTGACCACAGTGGTGGTCATTCTTAAGCAAATGTGTCGACCCTAATCTCCTAAAATAATTAGGTTTAGTCTCAAAACTTAATAATTGACACATCTGAAACTTATACGTTCCCACAATTGAAGAAGTTTTTGGTGGGAAAACAAAGTCAATCGAGGTATCTTAGCCTGGGTTAACCATATCGGCCAGAGGATGGGTTTCTAACAACTGAGCTTCTTTATGGACATTATTAGGTTCTGGCGAGCTAGTATGAAGGTAATCTGGAATAATGGTTGAGGCACATATATCAATTCCCAAGTGAGGGACCTTTCTAAGAGTTAAAGCACATGGAGAATGATAATCACCCCCAAACTTAGAGTTTTCAGTGTCTCTAGAAAGACTAGTCACAACTTCCCTAATTTCTAGGTCACCAGATTCCTGGAAATGGTCAATTGATTCTTCTAAGTCAGGTTCATCCTCACTTATCTCTAAGAGTTCCCTTTCTTTGTCTAAGAATACTGTTTCTAAATCCTTAGACTCTAAAATAGTATTATCAGAATAAAATCGTTCCTCTAAACCATTATCGGCCTTATAATCTAAAGTAAATACTACATCGTCTAAAACGATGGTATCTCTAGTCAAATCCTCATCCTTTTGAATGGGTGAATAATTATTAAAATTATTTGGATCTGAACCAGAAATAACATTATTTTCATAAAGCTCAATCGGAGCAAATTCCTGATCACTATGCCTACATATTTGAAATTCTTCATCAACAATATCCTCATCATAATCATCATTGTAATAACATGAAAATGATTGAACCTCATCTAAAGTATTGCTTCCAATTCTAACCTCGTCATCTTGATTATGTAAATAGAAATTTTCCTCATTTTCAAGGGTGATTTTTGAAGCTATGTATTGGCAATTCAGTGTAATTCGAGCAATTTTTTCTTCCGTCTCTAACTCAAGCCTACGTGTTGACTCAGTTAACTTACATGTTGAATCAACTAACTTCATGAGGTTATCTTCTAAAGAAGGTTCACTCATTGTTACAGTTCTTTCATCCATAGCTAAGTCATTTGTGTCCGCTAACTTATGTTCTGACTCAAGTAATTTACGTGTTGACTCAAGTATCTTACGTGCCTCTTCCAGAGGAAAAGTACAAGAATTTTGCTCGTATGGCCGGTATGCATGTGAATAGTAATTGGGCTCATCATGGTATGACCCATACCCTTGAAAAGGTGGATGTTCTGAACCACTATTCACACTATGGTCATAAAAAGAATAATGTCCATTTTGATCAGTCGGATAATCATTGTATTGGCTATTGTAATACCAGTTCGACATACTTTTGTGTACGTGCAAATGCAAGGTCGACTAAAACTAGGTAAGCTCAAGTTACCTTTAGCAAAATATACCTACAGTCAAGGAATGGTCAAAGGTACAAGGCTAAGGCTTGTGGTGTTTCGGATGATAAAGCCCAGAGGGTTCACCGTACTAAACCACGTGTTTTCCTAAAAATAAATGTCTGAGATGCAATTGGTGTGTGCACGTGCTTTTAACACAAAAGAAACCCACTGACAGGGGATTCGTGGGTAGAAAGAGTCTTACCTCTCGTACCATACGGGCGATGAACCGTTGAAGTAGACTCAGGCCACCGACTCCTGTGTCAGTGTACGAACCCGAGGGGTCGAGACAGTATCATAACTTTCATCCTTCCTTGTGCAGTTTATATTTAAACTAACCTTTCCTTAGGGTTTTAAAAACAAAGTCCAAGTCCAATATCCCAAAAATAAAGTTCAGAAAGTCCAAAAATAAAAGATTACAAAAAATAAAACCCTATTTACAATTTCTAAAAAAAATAAAATAAAATAACTATATACAAAATATTCTTCACTCCTTTTGGACTCCTATTTTCTTTCCTTCTTTGGCGATGCTTTCCTTTTATAGCACTTTTTCTTTCCTTGTAGCTTCGCTCCAAATCTGAAAAAAAAAATCGAAAAATACCAAAACGCGTAAAAAAGAACCAAAAAAAAATAAATAATAAAAATAAACCTAAAACAAATCTAAATACAAGTCCCCGGCAGCGGCGCCAAAAATTGATGGTATTTTTCAATGTTGTTGTAGTAAGATGATTCGTTCACTCAGACTTGTTGAGAATTTGTTTTAAAACTAAATAACGAAAATAAGAAAAATATATACAAATATGGTGACATGATGAAAAGAGTCAGGGACTCAGGATTCTTCTGTTTTTCATGTTCATGGGGTTCAGAAATTAATTGTAGACACTTATAGCTCAAAACAAAGGAAACATCAACTCTATTATTGGCCAAAGTAGATTTCATAAAATATTACACGTAGGTCATAAGCATGGCGCATCAAAATTACCTAGAACTAAGCATGCTACATCAAACAAAGTCACAAGTAGTTAATAGAAATCATAATTCATTAAAAATCAATGCAAATAGTAAATAAACAATTAATTAAGTTACCCAATGGCGAAATCCAGCTTCGTCCGTCGTCCCAGAGATGGGTTCTAGCTCCTCATGGTGAAAACACACTCAAAGGAATTTTTCATTGCTCAAAAAGGTGTTCGCAAGGAGAAAAGGTACAAAGCAGTGTGTTTGTAACAGTTATAATTTTTACAGAACCCACTGTTACAGAGAAACACTTAACAGACTGTTGCGAATTTGAAATAGTTGTTACAAAAACTGTTACAAAGGTAATGAATTTCAAACTATAGGTAACCGTTTCTGCAACTTCTTTTAACTGATGTTCTGTGTTCTTCTTCTTCTTCAATGGTAGCAACAGAGACAAGCTCTGCAACTCCCGATTCTCTGCTCTATTCTAACCCCTAACAATCCATCCTTCTCTATAACTCCAGAAACACATATATATATCCAAATGGCCTCCCAAATATCAACGATATATTCTCTCTTTAATGCTTCCAAGTACGAGAATTATTTTTTACCTCCTTTGCGTATCTGTTGATGTCGACCTATTGAAAACACCTTCAGTCCTTATCCTTGTTGACGTTAATCATGCATCAGCCACGAGCACCTATAGAATCACAATATATTTTCTTCCCTGTATTCTTCCAAGTCAACAAAATTCCTGGTACATTTTATTCTTTGTTCGACACTTCCACACGTCTATGAGTTTCGATAATTCAGAGAATAAAATATCATCCCATGCAATACGTATCTTCCAATTAAAAGAACGAATATCCGGTGCCCTGTTTGGCGAGATAATGAAGGAAACTTCCTTTTTCTTCACTGTATACGGCTCTTGGTGGTTCACACACGCCAAACATGTTGAATATGTACTTCAGAGGGACTTGAACTCTCCAGCCACACGAAAATACTCCATATATATAACCGAGAATCCCAAGAATCCCACGACTGCCCTGTTTTGCTCGAATGGGTTATCCAGCCAATTTTAGCTGATTCCAAAGCCCATACTCTCCCTGTCTTGCTGAATTGAGCCGACCCAACAAAAATTAGTTTTTGAATCTTCTGAAATCACGTCCGAAACGTGAACCCTAATTCTGCCAATAGCCTGTGAGATATCCTGTCAAAATATAATTCAAATGGAGAAGATGACCTCCCTCTAACCAAACCGGGGGTGCGAATATCAGTTGGTGCCTCTGGGGTGTAAATAGTAATTGAGGTGCCCCTTAGTAATTGAGGTACCCCTTAACCAAAGTTAGAGTCTGCATAACAAATGTCCTATATGGATGTTCCGCATAATTTTTCGAGCCGAACTTTCCAACAAAGTTTATTTCCCAAAAATACCTACAAACACATAAAACACCATAATAAGTACAAAATCGAGTGCCAACAATATATAGTATTGAGATTAAATTAGACACAATAATGTGTCTATCAACTGTCTTCTCCCCAAGTTGGCAAAATAGAATGAACGACCAACATGAGCATACCTATTATAACGAATAGAAATAGATGTAAATCTCAGAACTATGATAGAAAAATTGAAAGCAGAATGCAATAGTAAAACACATATACCTAGAAGCTGGAAGCTCACGCATAAAAATGTCGAGAACCTGAAGGGCTTCCTGCGGTGCACCGGTTGTTTTCCCTGCAAAAACATTCCCGGGAGATGGAGATCGGCTCTAACAGCATATTTGACAGCAACTTTGAACACCCTTTCTTTCCTGCATTAGAAAACAAGAAAATCTAGTGGTATTTCATCCTACCACATTTATTCACCTCCTTTTTGCTAAGAATAGAGCTCTCCTTTACCTCAGGAGAAGAAAATGTCACCAGATTCACCACCAGCCATCTCAACAGTACCTGAAATCTTAAACCGCTTCAAATGAAAAATCCACTTCCATAATAGAAGTAAACCCACTTTCAATCAACTGTCCAACATTAAAAGTATAAAACTGAATTAACATATAAACAAAAACACCCAAATCGAACGAAACCGATAATTAACCCCAAAGTCAAACGAATAACATACTTAAAACCCAAGATTTGACAGGAATAGATTATTGACACGAAGAAGAAATTAAGTTCTATATAAAACCTAACAACGATTGTAATTTCTAAGGAGAACCAAATTCATTCAATTTCGAAGGTATGTTGGTCTTTGAGTGGAAGAAAACTCCTCCGCGCTGATTCAAGGAGATTCAAAACTCAAGATTTCCCCAATTTAAAATTCTTACGGAGAACACCCATCTAACCAAAACAACGGTGAAAAGAGACAAAAGGCGAGGGATGAGAAGGTGAGAGATTTGGATTTCCTTTTCTGTGTGAGAGAAGCAAGAGGTGAGAGATTCTTTCGGACCAAATGAGACGGAAAAATTAGGGCAACACGTAAATATACATGGCGACCGAAATTAGGGCGCGAATTTTGGATTTCAGCACAATTTTTTGCGCACACTAGAGAGTTTACGCGACAACTTTTATTTCAACCCAAATTATGGTGGAAAATTTTCATCTGTTGGATTGAGTGGTAATCTGTATGCTTTGTAATATTGTACTTAAACTCGTTGGATTAGATTTTCTTAGTTTTTTATTGGCTGACTGAACAACATAAGGATCATAGTCCTTCTGTGTCTTGTTGGTTGTATGAAAATTTACTTATCAACGAAAATTTTGGATTATTATCCTGTCAAAGTTTGATGTCCTTCTATTTCATTTTAATTTTTAGCGATTCAATCTAGCTCTTCGAAATTTTTTATGTATATTCGGTCAGATTCATACATCGAGGTTTATCAAAAATTGTTTGATGCAATCAATGAAGAAGTTATCTACCTCAAATTCTTATGTCGAGGAACAAACGATGTAAGCTATCAAATATTTATAGTCTCTTGGTTGATTCAGCCATCTAGTATGGAAATCAGCTAACATGATTACTAGATATAGACTCCAGGTTCTCATTTAGATGAGTTTGAGATGTAAAATATCATATATTTATGGTCTCCTGGTGAATTCAGTCATCTGGTAAGGAAATCAACTTACAAGATTACTAGATATGGACTCCGGGTTCTCATTCGGAAGAGCTTGAGATGTAAAATATCATATATTTGTGGTCCCTAAGTGGATCAGCTATCTTGTATGGAAATCAGCTTACAATATTACTAGATGTAGACTTCAGGTTCTCATTCATATAAGCTTGAGATGTAAAATATCATATATTTTATGGTCCCTCAGTGGATTCATCCATTTGGTAAATCAGCTTACCAGATTACTAGATATTGACTCCGGGTTCTCATTCATATGAGTTTGAGATGTAAAATTTCATATGTTTATAGTCCCTCATTGGATTTAGCCATCTGATAAGGAAATCAACTTATAAGATTACTAGATATAGACTCCAGATTCTCATTTATATGAGCTTGAGATGTAAAATATCATATATTTATGGTCTTTTGCTGGATTCAACCATCTAGTAAGGAAATCAACTTTAAATATTACTATATATAAACTCTGGGATGTCATTCGGATAAGCTTGAGATGTAAAATATCATATTTTTATGATCTTTTGGTGGATTCAGCTATTTGGTAAAGAAATCAGCTTAGATTACTAGATATTAGACTTCACTTTCTCATTCAGATGAGCTTGATATGTAAAAATATAGATATTTATGGTCTCTTGGTGGATTCAGCCACCTGGCAAGAAAATCAACTTACAAGATTACTAGATATTATATTCCAGTTTCTCATTCAGGTGAGCTTCAGATGTAAAATATTAGATATTTATGGTCTCATGGTGGATTTAGCCACCCGACAAGGAATTCAACTTACAAGATTACTAGATATAGACTCTAGGTTCTCATTCGGATGAGCTTGAGATATAAAATATCAGATAGTTATGGTCCCTAAGTGGATTCCGCCATCTGGTATGGAAATCATCTTACAATATTACTAGATATCTCTAGGTTCTCATTCAAATGAATTTGAGATGAAAATATCAAATATTCATGGTCCCTTAGTGGATTCAGTCATCTGGTATGGAAATCAGCTTACAAGATTCCTAGATATAAACTTCAGGTTCTCATTGCAGATGAGCTTGAGGTGTAAATATCAGATATTTATAGTCCTGCAGGGGATTCAGCTATCTGGTATGGAAATAAGTTTACAAGATTACTAGATACAGACCCCGGGTCCTTATCTGATTAACTGGAGACGCAAAAAAAATATCAAATCTTGTGGGTTTCTCAGTGGGTTTAACTATTCAGGAGACTGTGAAGATAACCACACTACCCTTACCGAAATTAGTGTTGTAAATATTCCAGAGACTATTAAAATGACCTGATTATCCTTGGTGGAGAAATACAACAACTATTCATGACATTGTGAAAATGATCAGATTACCCTTGCACGAATAAGTAGAACAAACATTCTATAGATGTTAAATAACCAGATTACCCTTACCATAAAAAATGCAGCAAATATGCATGAGACAATGAAAATTACCAGGCTACCCTTACCGGAGTAAGTGCAACAAATATCTCGGAGACTGTGAAAATGACCAGACTATCCTTACCAGAATAAGTGCAACAAATATCTCGGAGACTGTGAAAATGACCAGACTATCCTTACCAGAATAAGTGCAGTAAACTAGACGTCTCGATCTACTATAGGTTCATATTCCGATGAACTGTTCAAATTACCCTTTTCGAAAAATATACAACAGTTTTTCGAGGACTGCAAAAATGACCAAATTAGCCTTACCGGAGAAAGTGCAACAATTTTTACGGTGACTATAAAAATGACTAAATTATCCTTGCCGAAAAAAGTGCAACAACTTTTACAGTTATTGCGAAAAATTAAAAAATTTAGACATCAGAATGAAAACCTTATACTTGAAGTTCATTTCTCATTACAATTCATATTTTATATATTCTTCGGATTTATATCTTATTGAAGGTCAACTTTCCATTTCCCGAGATTGATTTTTCATTCTTGTGATTCGTTTCATTTTCGTTCATATATATATATATTATAATTAAACATGATACACACGTCGGAATAAACATAATTAGAATTTTCTTCCCAAATTTATACTTACCTACATAACGATGTTACATGATTCTCTAAGTTATAAAATGCCACATAATCGTAATGCAAGGGCAACCTTCAATGACCTATGTATTGAAAACGTGGTCAGACTGTCAGAGATTACACATTAGACCTTTAGAAACCAACCAAATCGGTATGGTATGAAAAAAAAATTCTAGCTCTGATGCTAACAGAAGGGTTCTATATAAGTTATAACAATTGAAGAGAGAGAAAACCAGCTCTTCCTTCCCTGCCTCTCCCTCAACGTTTCCTCTTATTTTTTTCGGAAATCAACTTGCTTATTATGTCCATAATCCATCAACCTCAGATTTTACACCCTAATTGCGTATCATTTTCTACCTTTCTCTCTCACTGGAAACCTTTTCAGTTTTACATCTGCATAAACAAAACCCTAACTAAAGATGAGAAACTCTAAATTCGTCGCCGAAGAAGAAGAGTTAAGTTTCTTAACTTCATCTCAGTGAATCTAGGCACTTAGGTTTCCATTTTGGCTTTCGATTGATAATGAGTTATTTTATTTGTTAAGATGAAAACTCCAAAAAAAAAAGTTCATCTCCGTCTAATTTCATATAATTTCTTCTACATTTATCAACAAGAAGAACTGAGTTCAACTAGTTTCATGTCGATTTAAGGTTGTGTTTTCTGAAATCATCAACTTTACAAGACCTAGTTGATTTGTCTCAACCATTTGTAGAAAATAGAAATTTGATATCGGTCTTGCGGGACGAATGAATGAAGAAGTTATCAGTGCTTATTTTGCACAAGGATTTGTTCCCATTTCTTTAATTTTCTTCGGGTTTATAGCCATATTTCCATACTTGTTTTCCGTTTTAAGATCTTAGAAATTCACACCACGTGTCTCTCTGAGATCTAGTATTTAGATGTTAGATGGAAGTTTTCATGCAATTACTACATGAGTTAGTTTCCTTGGTACTATCTATTAAGTATTAATTTGAGTTTTACATGGTTCTTCCATAGGAGCTGAAGCTAGAGGTCACAATTACTCTCATATTAGGTTTTTGGGTTTGTTGGCTCATTAAAATAAAGCCATGAAATGTTGGCCTCATAGGTTAAACAACTTCAATTCTGTTTTACCTCATAGGTCTGTTTTAATAATTAATTAATTTCTGATTTTGATTATGTTGATTATTGATTTTCAGCCGATTAAGACATCTGGAATCGGACCTAACAGAATCTTAAGTCATGGAAAAATGTTGTCTTAGTGTCTTTGCTCAGTAGTGGGAAAGGACCAAATATTAATTCTGGTCATTGCTTACCAATTACATTAGAGTTACTAAGACCAAAAATGTCAAAACGTTGACACTCATTCTTTAGAGCAGTCACTAAGCTAAATATACTTATGATAAAGGACCAGAATAGACCTCATCTTCAATAATGCCCGAACCTACTCACCATTAATGTTTCATCTTATCCCTTCTTTGTTGTGCACACCAACTTGCAGCAATCAATCACTGCGTTGTCTCCTTTGAAATTTTGTAACTCATTACTTCGTTGTGCCCACAACTATTGGTGTAACAACAACCTATGCTATACCGAGCTCTCCCAAAGGTAAACCCAGGTTTACTGTTAAAGATAAGAGCGAATAAGAGAGAATTAAAGATTTGGGTTCAACGCGTACTGGTCGTGATACAGGTTTCATACAAGGAAAGATTGAAAATACTCACTCACTGCCTGACTTAGTGCCGATGGTGGAGTGTTGTGGTAGGCGGGTATGGTTGTGTTGTTGGTGGCGAAAATAAAGCTTCGGCATTTACCCGGACATTTCAACCAAGAATCTCCCTGAGATAAAGTTGTGCCAGTGCCTCAATCTCAACCAAGACGGACCAAAAAACGGAATTGACTACATTGTGTAGGTGTAACTACCATTGAATATCAGAATTGACAGGACTGATGTCCAAGTATCAATACCGGGTGTCTTAATATAGTAATGTGATATGTGTACGACTCAAAATGTATGCCCGAGGTCGAAATATCAATGTCGGATTCTTAAATTTATGATTAGAATTAAGCTTCGCCCCATCTCTGGTTGATCAGAATGTATGCCTAATGTCAAAACATCAATATTGGATGTCTTAATCTAGAAATATGATGTATTTGACTTAAAATGTATTCTTGAGGTATATATATTAATGTCTGATCATTAAATCTAGCAATGCGATTCAAAATCCGCTTCATCATCTAGCAATATGACTCAAAATGTATACCTAGGGTCTAATGTCTATAAGTCATCTTAATATTAGATGATACGATTGAGATGACGATTTCTTGGACGTAAGATTTGAGTAATGTAGTTCAATATTATTATTGATCACCAAATCCAGCAATTGGGTTTAAACTACCCATGTGATTAGTTGAACTCGGATTCTCTATTTACCGTTGTAACCAAATGCTGCTTCATGACCGATGTGACAAGTCGAAGTTCAAACCAAAAACTCAAAATTCGCCCATGTGAATCAAAATTTGTTCCATCACATATTTGATTTGAGATCTATAACGGGTTTTAAGCCTACGAACACATATTTGATTTGAGATCTATAACGGGGTTTTAAGCCTACGAACGTAAACTTAGGTTTCTATTGGTAGATTTAGAGTTCATTGTATACTTTGAGTCCAAAATTACATGACAAATAACGCCAAAATTATTGTCATTTTGTTCATTCTGTCTCATAAATAAATTATAAAATTAATGCGTGTTAGTTTATTTTTACAATATGAAAAATACTTATAAAGGATATTTTAGGAGAAAAAAACTTGTGAGGCAATGTGCTTGATAACACATTTTCAAGGAAAATATGTCCAAAATCGACTAAACACAAATCCTTCTGGAAAATGTATAATTTTAAACCATGAATCAGAAGGACGAAAATTGAATCAGAGAAAGCTATTGATTTTTAAGAGGACACAAACCCCAAGAATGTTATGAATGAGAAATAAATCAGGAAACAAGAAATTAATAGAAAAGTCATTTCGACCTTCAACTAGACACAAATTCGAATAATATATAAGAACTAGAACAACTTTTCGGTTTCGCTATCATTCTCATCCTCACGTAGCTCTCTTTGTGTTAAAAAGTTGATAACAACTCTTGGCCACATTTTCGAAGTTATTAGCATTCATATACATTTTTCGTATATAACTGCTCATTCTCATATACTATGTTTATATCGCGCCCACGTCGATAATAATTCTCATATTTTAAAAAGATGTCAAAAAAATAATTCTCATATTTTAAAAAGATGTCAAAAAAATAAAAACCGTGTGAAAAATAGATACTTCAAAATTAAACATCAAGAAATATATGATAGTTAGTTAATTAGGTTTTACGTTAGTTAATTCGGTTTTAGGGCAACTTATTCTTCATTGTAAAACTCATGCATATATACAAAATTAGTCTTTTGACATTATAAATACTAATTATTTATTCGGTGCATGTACCGAATTAAGCCATTTATTTTAAAATTAAATATTTAATATAATCATTATTCATTACTCCTTTCGTTTCAAAACGACAGGCTTGGCTTCTTTTTTGGGGCATGTCAAAAAGATAGGTTTACTGCTTTTCCCATATTTGATTTCATATCTTCATCTCTTAACAAATTTGGGGACCATTTCTTTCTCTTGTTTTTCTATTTACCTATTACCTTCATCTGAGTGGGAATCCGAGATTTATATCGGATAATATGGTAACCTGAGTTCCATGCTAGATGGAAAAATCCACTAAAGAACCATCAAATATTTTACCTCTCATATTCATCTGAATGAAAACCGGTCTGGGGTCTGTATTTGGTAATCTTGTGTGCAGACTTCCAAACTTGATGCCAAAATCCACGGAGGAACAACCAAATATGATATTTTACATATCAACTTCATCTGAATGAGAACCCGGGGTCTATATCTGGTAATCTAGTGAGCTGAGTTCCATGCTAGATGGCAAAATCCACCGAGGAACCATCAAATCTGATATTTTACATCTCATCTTTATCTGAATGGGAACCTGCGGTCTATATGTAATCTTGTAAGTTGAGTTTCATACTAGATGGAAAAATCCATTGAGGAACCATCAAATATGTGAATGTGAACCTAGGATCTATATCAGGTAATCCCGTAAGCTGGGTTCCATGATATATGGAAAAATCCATTGAGGAACTATCAAATATGCTATTTTACCTCTTATATTCATCTAAACGGTAACCTGTGATCTATATCTTGTAATCTTGTAAGCTGACTTCCATGCTAGATTGCAAACTCAACGAGGAACCATCAAATCTGATATTTTACCTATCAACTTCATCTAAATAGGAACATGGGACTATATCTAAGAATCTTGTAAGCTATTTTTCTTTCGAGATCGCTCAATCTACTAAAGGACCATGAAATATGATATTTTACATTCTAAGCTCGTCTGAATGAGATCTTGGGTCTGTATCTAATAATCTTGTAAGCTGACTTCCATCCGAGATGACTCAATACACTAAGGGACCATGAAATCTGATATTTTGCATTCTAAGCTCCCCAAACGAGATCTTCGATCTATATCTAGTAATTTTGTAAGCTGACTTCCATCCGAGATGGCTAAATTTGATATTACGTAATCGAAGGTCAACTTCCGATTTTTCAAGATTAATTTTGTAATCTTTTGATTCGTTTTCTTCATTCGAATTCTTTATAATTATTATATATTATGGTGTAGTATATCCATTAAAATAAATATAAATTACTAGATTTTTATGCTCGAATGGTGTTCTAATAAGTGATAAAATGCAACACCTAAGTTAAAACATGGAGAGTCTGCGGATGAATTTGTTTGTGCCACGTGGTTAGAAGATGACCGGTAGATATTTAGAACCAATTGAATCGGTGTCGAAGCGAATAGTCGTCCAGCTCTACTGCACTGCAATTAGATCTGTCTATATAAAGTTAATGAGAGAGAAATTTATAAGTAAAGATGTCTCTCCTTCTCCTCTCAGCCTCTCCCTTCTCTTTTCGACTGAAACCTCACACTAACTTTTCGACTGAAACCTAACCCACCAAAGAATTCGACTGAAACCCTAACACAATCGAAGTAGAGTTATTGCTCTTGATCTAGAGTTTTTCAAATCTCTTTTGAATTTCATGAAATTATTATTGTTTTCTCTGAATAATTTCATGAAATTGATTGAAGATGAAGAACAAATGTGGAATCCCTAACTTCATCACCAAATCTTGAGTTTTCGGAGTCAACAAAAAATCAACAGAACTCATCAAAACCTAGAAGGGGTTTTATTTTCCATCTCCTGCATATTCAGATAAGTGATTCTAGTAACTTAGATTTATAATTCAGCGGCTTTTTTAAATCGATTATGAGTTTATTTGTTTTTTGAGATAATAATTATAATTTGTTTTTCTGTGTAATGTCATCAGGTCTTTTGAGAAAAATGGGAATATGAGAAACCCTAAATTCATCAGCAAGTACAGATGATTCTGGTTTCTAGTTTCAAATAAAAAATGGGTTGATCGTTTTACTTAGTGAAGCTAATTCTTCAACTTTGTTTTCCTCTCTCGCTATCTGTTGGGACCCTACACTAACACTATCTCTTCGTACAGCACCCTTATCTTTCCTCTCAAACCCTAGCCTTACACATCTATTGCTGCTTCAAATTTTTTTTTTTTTTTTGGGTTCTCGAAGAGAAAAGCCCTGTAAATCCTTTAGTTCTCAATAACCCTGGGATTTATTACACGTTATTTTTGTGCTTGTCTTTGTCCAGTTTTTTTGTTTTGTTTTTGTTTTGATATTCTTGTTTTAGTTGTTCTGAAATTAGGAGGATCTTTTGCTTTCTCGGTCTCTACCCCCTTGATCTTACTGCTCCTCGCACCCTTAGATTACACAGCTCTTACTACTGAGAAAAGCCCCTGATATGTGTTAAGATTTGTAAATCCATTGGTTCTCAGTAGTTCTGGGGTTTATTATCTGTGTTATGTTTGGTTCTGTTTTCGATTTTTTGGTCTTGATAGTTTGGTTGTTTTGTGCAGAGCAGTGATCGAAATGCGCATGAATAGTTAACTGCTTTTGGTCTTGATAGTTCGTTTGTTTTGTCCAGAGTAGTGATCTAAATGCGCATGAATAGTTAGTTAACTGCTGAACCCGATGATCTAATTTCTTTAGTACTACGAATGAATTACTGTATATCTAATTACTGTATGTGGTTACTGCTTTCTTTAGTACTACGAATGAATTGCTGTATGTCTAATTTCTCTGTGTGTGTTTTTATAGGGTTCTGAATATGGTGAGAAGGAAGTGGTGGAGGGGAATGAGGAAAAGAGTATGACAAATATTGATTTTGATTCTAGTTTGTAGTGGTTGTGATTCTGTTGTTTTTTGTGGATTGATGGTACGTATTGTTGGAGTTGTTGGCTAACTGGTTGTGCAATCATTGGTGTTGAACACGAAGAAGAATGTGGACAAAAGCAAGTGAAGGTAGTTGCATCATTTTCTTCTTGACCTATGTATGTGTTGTATTCATTAATCTCAGTAACTGTATGAAACAAAAGATGTAACTTCTACTTATTCATACGAATTTTCAGTGTTTATCATAATTATTCATATTACTTACTCCAATGGCTTCTTCTAGGTCGTAGCTGGGTATACGTCGCAATCTCATTTGAAGATGCAAGTCATTATCTCCTTTAATGTAGATTAGAGATCACTTATCAATTACACCCGTCATGCATCTCTTGGGAAAATTGGGTTCCGGTGTTGCTTAAATTTGTTAAATTTTGTTTTGAAGATGGTGTAAATAAATAACTGCATAAGCTTGTGGAGGTGGAACATTGAATGAATGCATAAGCTTGGGAAAGTGCAGATGACCCTGTCTATTGGGAAGTTTTGATTGGGTGGCTTCATTTCATAATCCATATACACCAAATACGAATTCCAGTCAGCATTACCAATTACATTATTACCAAGAAAATGTCTCTCTAAGCTACACATACTTCTGGTAATAGACCATCTCATCTTCAGTAGCACCCAAACCTGCTCACCATTAATGTTTCTGAAATCTTATCTCTTCTTTGCTATGCACACTTTGCACACCAACTTCCAGCAATCAATCAGTGCTTTGTCTCCTCTGAACCTCGTAACTCATTACGGCAGCTGTCGGGTTTAACAACAACCTATATTGAGCTATCTCAACGTAGCAGATAAAAGAGAACTAAAGATGTGGGTATTGATGGCGATAAAGGTTGCGAAAGGCTGGTTTCAAATGGGAATGGACTAATAGAGTAAATGGAGAGGGGGAGGAGATACTGGAGGTCAGGGACCTCAGGGTACCCGATGGTTTGAGAAGCATCAAGGAATTCAACTGTTTGCGAAGCTGCCCGGACATAGCACGGGCACAAAATCTAGTTTCTTTGTAATTCCTTACCAACTTTGTTTGCGTCATTATTTTGGTGAGTCCACGCTCCCGCTAACAGACTCCTCGTATCACAGTGCAACATTTCCACTTTCAGCAGCACATTTCTGGATTATATTTGTCACTTTCAAACCGGCTTGGTGTTTGAGAGCACAAATAGTTTTAGTTTGCAGAATGGGGTGCAAGCGATTTGTAGTAGCTTCTTATGTTGCACGCCTTTTACACATATCACACTAACAGGACATTTTGTCTTCCTGCTTTGTTACCGACCACCAATTCCCTGTACTACTTTATTTGGTCGATAGTAATTAACGGATCCTAAATTTTGTCTGAACTTGGGCATTAATAATACTCCATAATGGTAATTTTCTATGTACTTAAATGAGCCTTTTATTGAAGCCATTTTCAAGACAAATTGCAGCTCTTTTTTTGGTTTTGAAGTAGTTAACACCGACGAGATCGTCGTACTTGAATTTATCGGAACTAGCGAGTTCAGGTTACGGAGTTGACGGGGCATCATGAAGACGGGGTATCTCTTGGCGGGGGGATCTTGAACAACAATTAATTTCACAGCACTCCTCAAAAATGAACAATATTTCCAAGGCGATCATTGACAATATACACAGCAAATCCAAAAAAGGCGAACTAGTTGGCGCAATCCCTTTATAAGCTTTTATTGTGCACCTTTACCTTGACTCGAGTTCTATGGCAGTTATCCCTCTCAACTATATTTTTCCTGGCGTTTTTAGGGGCCACCCCAAAGGATTTAGGGGCCATCAATTTATACCCAGCCAAAGACTCTAGTTAAGGGATACCCTATATGATATTGAAGTTACATAAATGCTCTTATGGTAAAATTGTATAAAAACCAAATCAAAAACAATTCTACTCATTTCAACTCTTCTTCTTCCAGTTTCCTATTATCTTCCGATTGTGGAAGAAAAAAAAAAATTCCGCTCCAAAGTCAAATGGCCCCAATTAGGTAAGAATCTATCATTTTTGGGGTTTATTTCGCTTTAATTCGACGAATCGAGAAAAAATAATTCTAGGGTTTTCGGTTATTTATCCATATTCGGGCGATATTCATGCTCCTTTACTTCCGAATGTAGTCGTGTTCTTCATTTCTCAAGAACATCGACAGTATTCGGGAGAATTATTTGATGGTTATCGGCCGAATATTGTTGGTCATATCTTCCTGGATACAAACTGGTAATAATCGGTAGTTTAATGAATTTTTTGTCTTTCGAATATATTTAAGTAGATACACAGTATTCGGAAGTACACTCACTACCGAATATATATATATATATATATTGAAAAAATCTCAAAATTTCTGATATAGGAAAAATCCCATTTTGGGGCCAGTATTTATTCGGAAGACAATATAATGTTATATACTTCCGATTATTTCAATTTCAAAATTTGAAAAGTATCAGTTTTTCCCAAATTCTGATTTTTGGGCCATCGTACATTCGGGACTTTACAAAAAAATTATCCTCCGAATATTACAAGTTCAAAACAAACCACGCCATGGCTCTAGGTGGTTCCAAGGGCCAATATATAAGGTTAGACAGCCCATATTCGGAAGTTTGGGTAACTGTTTAACTTCCGATTATTTCAATTTCAAAATTTAAAAAGTATCAGTTTTTCCCAAATTCTGATTTTTGGGCCATCGTACATTCGGGACTTTACAAAAAAATTATCCTCCGAATATTACAAGTTCAAAACAAACCACGCCATGGCTCTAGGTGGTTCCAAGGGCCAATATATAAGGTTAGACAGCCCATATTCGGAAGTTTGGGTAACTGTTTAACTTCCGATTATTTCAATTTCAAAATTTGAAAAGTATCAGTTTTTCCCAAATTCTGATTTTTGGGCCATCGTACATTCGGGACTTTACAAAAAAATTATCCTACGAATATTACAAGTTCAAAACAAACCACGCCATGGCTCTAGGTGGTTCCAAGGGCCAATATATAAGGTTAGACAACCCATATTCGGAAGTTTGGGTAACTAATTTAACTTCCGATTATTTCAATTTCAAAATTTGAAAAGTATCAGTTTTTCCCAAATTCTGATTTTTGGGCCATCGTACATTCGGGACTTTACAAAAAAATTATCCTCTGAATATTACAAGTTCAAAACAAACCACGCCATGGCTCTAGGTGGTTCCAAGGGCCAATATATAAGGTTAGAAAACCCATATTCGGAAGTTTGGGTAACTAATTTAACTTCCGATTATTTCAATTTCAAAATTTAAAAAGTATCAGTTTTTCCCAAATTCTGATTTTTGGGCCATCGTACATTCGGGACTTTACAAAAAAATTATCCTCCGAATATTACAAGTTCAAAACAAACCACGCCATGGCTCTAGGTGGTTCCAAGGGCCAATATATAAGGTTAGACAGCCCATATTCGGAAGTTTGGGTAACTAATTTAACTTCCGATTATTTCAATTTCAAAATTTGAAAAGTATTAGTTTCTCCCAAATTCTGATTTTTGGGCCATCGTACATTCGGGACTTTACAAATAAAATTATCCTCCGAATAATATAGTCGTGTTTAGAAATACCAACTTAATCGGTAGATAAGAATTTAAGTTTGCCACCGAATGTCTTATTCGGAGGGAATACGTGTATCGTTAAAAACCGATTGTAGTGCACCAATGATACGAAACCTCAACGTCCATATTTTCAGAAACCTCAACGGCCATATTTTCAAAAATTAGATCCGTTGGAACTCTAATCTATATAAGGAGGGTAACCCCTCTCAGTTATTATTGAGTAACAAATCTGAATGAAAAACCTTTTCAATGGCAAGTCCATCATCAATCGAAAACATACTTCGAAGATGCAAGCGAACAACTACATCAATTGCAGCAAGGGAAGAAGAAATACAAAAAAGGAACAAACAACCCAAAAAAATTAAACCATCGTTAGTGGCAACGGAGGAGGAGGAAGAGGAAATCAAGGCTAAGAAGCGAGGTCAAGAACAATTCCATCATAGGGAAAGATTAAAACAAGTTGAGGAAGAGACCGAATGGATAAAAAATTATTACATTGTGAAAGATCTACCCAAAGAACAGCAGGACGATCGTATATTTTGGATTAACGTTTCATTGGGTCCTTTTGTTGGTAAGTACAAGAAGCCACGCCACAATTATGAACCATCCCATGTTTCTTCAAGGGTGCACCATGTTATAAAATTGTGCACCGAGTACAACCGTATTCTTGCTAGGCACAGAGACGACAGGTTTGCGGCACAAGATGCTTATTCCAAGTGGAGAGGAGAGTCGTTTCTACATTTCGAAGCCGCGTTGATTGTTGCATCTCGGACTGGGAAAAAAGAATAACATGTGATGTTTGAGTGCTGTAAATTCAAAATTTTAATATTAATCGGCGGTTTGATAAAATATGGAATTCCCGAATATGATTAATCGTATTGAAGTGTTATAATACTGTTGTTCCGATTACATAGTTTCAAAAAAAATTATAATCGTGCCTCGAAAAAAAACGATCAAACATCGTCATCATCCGAGGGGATCAATTCGAGTAACTCAGCGGGAAAGTTGTTGTCCATAACACGATCCCAATCAACCATGTTGGACTCATATTGTTTCACCCAATCCTTGTGATGGTTTTCAACTAGTGATTGTAGTAGTAGTGGTAAAACGGTTCTTTTCAGACTTGTGAAGGTAACAAAATTTCTAGATTTAAATAAAATTTAGGAAAATAGCAAACTGACGTAAAATTTTATGGAGAAATAGGGGTTGAGATTCCACCAATCAACAATACTTATGTGATCTAATATTTTTTTACTATGCAATTTAAATAATTGGGTTGATTCTAAATATTGCCTAAAGCAGATTTTCCAAAATATCAAATGTTAATCACAAGTATAATACATCAAGAGTCTAAAACTAAGCATGCATTATCAAGGGAAAACACAGTTGATTAATAAAAACCATTTAAATCATTTTTATCAATGCAATTAATCATATAAAAATATTGCATAAATTAATAAAATAGAGATTACCACATAATTATTGTGAGAATGGCTTCCTCTGTCACCCCTGGGATTGGGTTTAGCTCCTCATCCCAAAAACACACTCACAAGATAAATTCATGGCTAAAATAGGTGTTTTTATTGATGATTATATGATGAAATAGGAATTAGCAACGCTGTAAAAGTGTTACAGCGTCACTGTTACAAAGGGGTAAGTGCTGAAAATTAAACGATACTTTTCTGTTGCTGTAAAACAACGACACAGTTTCTCGTTTTAAGACTGATGAAGAACGACTGCCTTAGCAGGTCTGTTCTTCGTCTTCTTCTTCCTCCTCGAACAGCAGCAGCAGCAGCAACAATAACTCTCTGTAATCGCTTCTCCTCGGCTCTCCTGGACTCTAAACTCTCTCCTCAGGGTTTCTAACCTTTCTTTGATGTAAACCAACTCTTATATAGTCTTTTAATCCCCAAAAATCTCTACTGAATCCGACTTTTTCTTTTCTTTTTTCTTCTCTGCGCTGTTGAGAGAATATCTCTCTCTGATCTCCCTGTACGCGTTTATGATCTATTCTGTTGCCCCAAAACTCTCCCAAGACTTTAACATGACCAAGTAGAGTTTTCTTTAGCGTAAAACTCTCCCAGAATCTCCTCAAAAAATCTTTGAAACGTAAACAGAACCATGCGTGTCCTATTTGGACTCTGATTTCTTCTCCCGGCTATTCCAGCCCAATCTGATCGATAAAAACACATGTACCATCTCTGTTTAGTCCATTCACATCCATCCCAACTGATTTTAGGGGTTGAATCTCTTTAGAAACCGTCCATTAATCGAATCCAACTCTGCCAGTAAACATGCATGAAGTTTCCCGCCAAAACATTAATTTGAAAACGTGAAGAAATGTGATCTCCCCATCCAGTTCTGGTGTCCCTTTAGCAGCTGCCTGGAAATGGGTCACCCCTTAGTAATTAGGTTACCCCTTATCCAAAATCAAGGGTCCGTATAGCAAGTGTCCTCTGGGGCATTTTCCGCACTTTTTTCGGGGTTCCTCCGGGGTATTTCTGGGATACTTCCGGTACACTTCTGAGGCGCTTCCGGTACGTTATCAACGGAGGTCCAAATGCCACATTTTTAGCCAAATTCGCCGCAAGAGATTATTTTCCAAAAACACCTACAAATACATAAAATAACCAAATAAGTACAATATCGAGTACTAACAATATATACAAATGAGCTATATTAGACACATAAATGCGTCTATCAAATACCCCCAAACTTATTATTTGCTAGTCCCGAGCAAATCAAAACTACAAAATAAAATCCTAACTCACTGTCGCAGGCATCGTCGATTGCATTTAGCGTATGCAATAAGCCTTTAAACCCCTAGGTGGCCCTAGTGGCCGAGTTATAGTCTCGGGAGGGCTTACCAGAGATATACCCACAAAACCTGTACTCCAGACCTTAGCTATCTACGCAGAACCTTGGAAGGCACTAAAGAATCTCCTTGGTTGGCATACTTATTGACTACAGGAAGAAGTACCCTGATGCGAAATTCCAATTGTGTACACGAGTTTGCACTCAAGCATACTAAAATTCATATAAAGTGACAGAGCTCTACTCAGATAGTTGCACTATGGACATCATATTCGGAGTCAAACTAATCACATGGAAGATCAAGAATGGATATAGAAAAATAGATGGTTTTGATGTTTACTAAGTGAACGGCGTTTCCCATATCTGTCTGAAGGCCTCCGCCAAAATGAACCTATCCTAATGGATTGAGATACTAGTCTGACTAATATCAAACACTGGCATATACAAGGGTACCAGTGGTCGATAACCTAACTCTAGGTCAACACAACTGGCATATACAAGGGTACCAGTGGTCGACTTTATTGAATTTATTCCTTTTGGTCAAATGGTCTGGTCTCAATTTCTTTCTTTCTTTTTTCTTTTTTTTTTTTTTTTTTTTTTTTTTTTTCATCTTTTTTTTTTTTTTTCATCTTTTTTTTTTTCATCTCTTTTTCTTTTCAACTTTTTTTTTTTTTTTTTTTTCATGGTATCTCAATCACTCTAATTCACCCTAGCATTGGTAACAACTTGAATCGTGGGCCCCACCTATCACTTAGAGAAACATAGTTTAAAAACAAAATAAAATAAAAATAGAAGTGAAAAGGACTCAACGAGATATGGTGAAACTATCATGTTATTTCTAACACTGAGCTCTGTGCTTTTATGAATAGACTCTTTAGATGTTTCCATCTAATCAGATTGGTTCCTCAAACTCCTACAATCAAAATGCTTCCATCCACTTAGATTAGTTAGTGCAATCCTCAATAGGCATAAATTTCTAGGCTCTGGAGTTTATTTATTGCAACTAAAGCTAACAAAAAGTGTTTCTTCCCCACCCCCAAACTTAAATCTTACATTGTCCTCAATGTTCTAAGGATGAAAATAAAAGCATGAACAAGGAGAAACTATTACCACTGGAGGGAAAAGAAATAAGGAAGGATATTACCGTATCACATGAACGCGGGAGCCTCCCAGTAAATGCTAAATTTATAGTCATTAGCTAGACATCAAATACCTCAAAAAGAATTTTCACCTTCCAAAGTCGTATACCAATAGTCGAAATAATTGTGGGTCCATAAGACCAAATAGAACTGCCACAAATAGGAGACAAATGCTCAAGATCAGAAAAATGAGCAGATAGAGCACAACCTGATCTAAAGTTTCTCGCAAGACAACTGGATTTATCTGAGGTGCCCACTTGGGCTTCATATGAGTGTCTCGGCAAACAGATTCATCCGAAAAACGGGTCTCTAACATTTGGATTTTCTCCTGGACATTATCAGGCGGATCAGGTTGTGGAGTCTGAATACACTCAAGCGATACCTCAGATGCACTAGGCTTGAGTCCCAAGTTAGGGACTTCTATTGGGGATAATTGACAATCTCTACCCCCAAACTTAGAATTTTGGGTGCCTCTACAATGACTAGTCACAATGTTCCTAATTTCTAGACCATCGGGTTCTTGAAAAAGGTCAATTGCTTTCTCTAAGTCATAATCAGGTGGTTCATCCTCAGCTTGCTTCATATCTTCTATGGTCCACTCTAAGGCTTCCTTATTTTCTTGAAGCACGGTCTCTGGACTACTTTCCTGATCACTATCCAAATCGGAGGCTATAATCACAGGGAAAGACTCGGGTGGGCCTAAAAATGTATAATTAGACTCCAACTCAGGAGGCTCTTTTAAATAAGGTATTAAGATAGACTCAGAAGCTAGTAATGGTTCGAACCTATCTTTCCATATATCAATATCTAACATAGGAACAGAATCCAACAGAGCATTTACTTGTTCAATGTTACTATCATCGTCGAAATCCAGGCTAAAATGGGATAAACAACTCTCCAATGTATTTTCCGGTACGATGTTTGGTAATGACTCCTGAACTAAGGTTCCTATCATGTTCACCTCTTCAATACATGTGCTATCTAGCTCAGAATGTAGCTTGTTTACATTAAAAATATTCAGCTCAATAGTCATATTACCAAAAGATAGATTCATAATACCATTTCGACAGTTTATGATCGCATTAGACGTAGCTAAGAATGGGCGACCTAAAATCACAGGTATTTGGTTCTCTGGGTCGGGGACAGGTTGGGTATCTAGGACCACGAAATCCACTGGATAAATAAACTTGTCGACCTCAATAAGAACATCCTCGATCACACCACGAGGGATTTTAACGGACCTATCAGCTAACTGGAGTGTTATCTGGGTAGGTTTCATCTCACCAAGTCCTAGCTTAAGGTACACATGGTATGGCAGTAAGTTCACACTGGCTCCTAAGTCAAGCAACGCTTTCTCAACACGGTACTTACCTATTGTACAAGAAATGGTAGGGGACCCTGGGTCTTTATACTTAGGAGTAGTGGTATTCTGAATAATAGAACTCACATGACTAGCTATGAAGGCTTTCTTCTGGACACTGAGCTTACGCTTTCGCGTACACAAGTCCTTAAGGAACTTGGCATAAGAGGGAATCTGCCTAATTGCATCTAATAATGGAAGGTTGATATTAACCTGCTTAAAAACCTCCAATATATCATTAAAGTTGGACTCCCTCTTAGTCGGAACTAGCAGCTGGGGAAACGGGGCTCTGGGAACAAAGTGAGGCTCAACAGGACCCTCATTGGTCTCTTTGGAGACTCTATCAGTCTCCTCATTTTCTGGCTCAGCAGGGTGAACTACAGCATGTTCACTATCAGGCATGGCGACCTTGTTGTCAACTTTCTTTCCACTTCTTAGGGTTGTGACAGCATTCACATGATTGTACGATTTCTCTCCTGGGTTAGGATCAGTATGACTAGGGAACCTTCCATCTCTCTCACTTATAAACTTAGCTATTTGTCCTACTTGAAGTTCTAACTTGGCAAGACTCTGGGAAGTATTCTTCAATTCCTGCCTAGTTTCTTGTTGAAAGCTCATGTGGTTCTTTGATAGCATGTCATGGTTACTTACTAACATAGTGATAGCTTCCTCTAAGGTAGAGATCTTTTTCTCGGAAGTGTTCTGAAACTGGGTTTGACCTGAAGAGTTCTTAAAACCAAAACCTGGGGGAGGCTGAGAATTGCTAGACTGGCCTTGATCTGGCCCTTAGACCAAGAGAAATTAGGATGGTTTCTCCAACCAGGGTTGTAGGTTTCTGAGTATGGTCAAACTTCTGACGGTTCTCAAACCTAGAGTTGTTATAGACAGCATGGGCTTGTCTTCACTAACTGACCTTCCCAAAATGAATTATCGGGCTCTATTCCACAACTAGAGACTTGAGAGGCTCTATTAGGTTCAACAAGGGACCTATTTTTAGACTGACCCATTTCTAAAGCTTCTAACCTTCTGGATAAAGCAGCAAACTTAGCATCTGACGCAAAACTCGTATCTACCATATTGGTGCTACTTCTATTGACCAAGAGTCTTTTAGGGGGTTCAACACAAGATTCCCACTGTTGGGATTTTTCAGCGATAGCTCCTAAGAAGGTAAAAGCATCATCAGCATTTTTACTAGTGAACTCACCAGCGCACATAGACTCAACCATGGCTTTGGTCGAATAGTCTAAACCATCATAAATAATCTGTACAAGTTTCATATTATCAAATCCATGGAGAGGACACTGAGATAGGAGATCATTGAATCGCTCTAAAAACCTATAAAGAGACTCTCCCTCTTGTTGCACACTAGCACTAATTTTCTGCCTAACAGCTGCAGTTTTATGCTTAGGGTAGAATTTCATATAGAAAGCAGCAATAAGTTCCTGCCATGTTTCAATAGATTCAGATGGTAGGTTGTTTAGCCAGGTCTTGGCTTTATCTCTCAAGGAAAATGGAAACATCTTAAGTTTCAAGACTTCATCAGTAAGGTCTTTTATTCTAATTGTCCCACAGATTTCCTCAAAGTCCCTAGTATGAAAATAAGGGTTCTCATCATCTTTTCCTAAGAATATAGGATTGTAAGAATGGCTTCCTCTGTCACCCCTGGGATTGGGTTTAGCTCCTCATCCCAAAAACACACTCACAAGATAAATTCATGGCTAAAATAGGTGTTTTTATTGATGATTATATGATGAAATAGGAATTAGCAACGCTGTAAAAGTGTTACAGCGTCACTGTTACAAAGGGGTAAGTGCTGAAAATTAAACGATACTTTTCTGTTGCTGTAAAACAACGACACAGTTTCTCGTTTTAAGACTGATGAAGAACGACTGCCTTAGCAGGTCTGTTCTTCGTCTTCTTCTTCCTCCTCGAACAGCAGCGCAGCAACAATAACTCTCTGTAATCGCTTCTCCTCGGCTCTCCTGGACTCTAAAACTCTCTCCTCAGGGTTTTCTAACCTTTCTTTGATGTAAACCAACTCTTATATAGTCTTTTAATCCCCAAAAATCTCTACTGAATCCGACTTTTCTTTTCTTTTTTTTCTTCTCTGCGCTGTTGAGAGAATATCTCTCTCTGATCTCCCTGTACGCGTTTATGATCTATTCTGTTGCCCCAAAACTCTCCCAAGACTTTAACATGACCAAGTAGAGTTTTCTTTAGCGTAAAACTCTCCAGAATCTCCTCAAAAAAATCTTTGAAACGTAACAGAACCATGCGTGTCCTTTGGACTCTGATTTCTTCCCGGCTATTCCAGCCCAATCTGATCGATAAAAACACATGTACCATCTCTGTTTAGTCCATTCACATCCATCCCAACTGATTTTAGGGGTTGAATCTCTTTAGAAACCGTCCATTAATCGAATCCAACTCTGCCAGTAAACATGCATGAAGTTTCCTGCCAAAACATTAATTTGAAAACGTGAAGAAATGTGATCTCCCCCTATCCAGTTCTGGTGTCCCTTTAGCAGCTGCCTGGAAATGGGTCACCCCTTATTAATTAGATTACCCCTTATCCAAAATCAAGGGTCCGTATAACAAGTGTCCTCTGGGGCATTTTCCGCACTTTTTTCGGGGTTCCTCCGGGGTATTTCTGGGATACTTCCGGTACACTTCTGAGGCTCTTCCGGTACGTTATCAACGGAGGTCCAAATGCCACATTTTTAGCCAAATTCGCCGCAAGAGATTATTTTCCAAAAACACCTACAAATACATAAAATAACCAAATAAGTACCATATCGAGTACTAACAATATATACAAATGAGCTATATTAGACACATAAATGCGTCTATCACCTTGCAATGGTTCATCGGGAAGTAATCGTGCCACTTACTCAACGGAGGTAACAGACAATCTTTCTTTAATCTTAAACCGATAAAATGCATTTCATTCACAAATACCATTACGATTCTTCTATCTTTAACCGACTCGTCGCAAGCCGTTCTTGTGGGTGCAAACGTCATGCTAATTCCATACATAGGAGGAACGAAGAAATGTACCACGCAATTCAAAACGTCCGCTAGGAGATATCCAAATTTAGGCATTGTCATCCAATACTTGGATCCGATTGTCTTCAATCCCTTTCGACACTTCACACGCGCAACTAAGTCTTTGAACTCTTGTTCTTTGTCGTATCTATCTCCTCGCCTCATCATCTCCATATAAAAACCATTGTTCTTCACTAGTTGTACCGCCATCTTATTTCTTAAATATTGGCATTGGGTGACATCTTCGATATCCGCCTCTCTAAAGTAACCCATTTGTTCCGTAGCAACGTGAAACCCACAATTTCCATCCCCATCAACCTCATCGGTCGACAAAACAAATGGAATGATAAGTGGAGGGAGTTGTTCCAAATACTCTTTGTATATTGTATATGTGGATCGATTTGGTCTTCCATTAAGATCTCTAGGGCAACGAAGAGTACCTTTGTCCTTTTTATATAAGAATTTCCATTGGTTGGGTTTGTTGCGAGGCGTTCATTTGCTCAACAACTTCTTCGACAACATTGGGTTGACTTACTTGAGAAGGCTGTAGAGATCTTTGGCCTTACTTGTCGGGTGGTTGGTCCACTTTGATCATTTCTTGGACGACCTCTTTTCTTAGGTTCCGGCTCATCTTCAAATTCGGCTTCCGAACACTCGTGCCTAGACAATATTCTTTTATTAGACAAATACTCCTTCAACTCTTTTCTTTGGATGGTCCTCGACACTTCGGTGTTCGGCCTACCGGTGTTCTTTTGCTTAATAGGTTCATCAACCTCCCTTAAACAAGGGTGAAGGGCTTCCTCCAAATTATGCATCAATATTTGCTTTTTGGTGCCGTTTGATGTAGCGTAACGCTCGGCTATTCGTGCATACAATTCCGACTCGAAGAAAGACGGACCATCAACTACCGGGGTGTTCGGAGTGAAATTTAATTGCTTCCAAAATGGGTGAATATCATCGATGTCAATCACTTCAACATACCTACCCAACTTATGACGACATGGGAGTCCAATACCTATCATATCCTTGCAAACACAAACCGTATTCTCGTCATCATAAGTTTTATATAACTTCAATTGTTTCATCATGCGATTTATTGCCCATCTTGAAACTTTATGAACAACTCCCCTTAGAAGCAATTTTTCCTTAATATGTTCCATCGGGAATTGGTGTACACTAAATTGCATACATTTCCTAATCTTTACGAGATCACGATTGGTGAATTCATGGATTTTCTTGGATCGACACAACTCCATTTTGACTACCAATTAGTATTTTCTTTAGTCGACCATGAGACCCCTCCGCAATGCTTGTCGCCTCGTTCTTGAAGTTACGATATTCATATGTCCATGCAAACACAAACCTCTCCTTAATCGTTAACCATTGTGTTTTACAATACTCAACCGGTTTTGGGTAGTCCGTGCGTATTCATCCTCAAATTTCTTCAAGTTACATTCGTAAATTTCCTCGGTCATCGACCAAACGATTTTGTCCCATGCTTTCATGAACATTTTCCAAATTATTCCATCCTCCTTCCACTTTTCTTCAAATAGCCTATCCTCTTCCTTACGTTCTTCCAAGGTTAATTTACTAATGCGCTCATCCTCTTCCTTTGACCTCTTGGTACCCTTCCTTGGTCTTTTAGCTTGGAAATGATGATGGCAATTGGTTTTGAGATTGCATTGAATGTGCCACGTACATTGCAAGTTTTGGGCTTCCGGAAACACTACCGCTATTGCATGCATTAAGGCTTGATCGTTATCCGTTACAATAACCCTTGGAAAATTATCACCGTTATAAATGGACCTCAACGTCTCCAACATCCAAATGAAACTCACATTGTTCTCATGATCCATTAAACCCCATGCAATCGTAAACGTGTTTTGTCCGAAGTATGGCAAGCAATGTTCAACAACGGCATGTTATACTTGTTTGTCTTATAAGTAGCATCTATCAACAAAATTTGATGAAAGCATTGAGCCAATTGGATCATTTCGGGATGTGCCAAGAAAATACGAACCACTATACCATCCTTTTCTTCCCTTCTCAAGGTGTAGCCGTGTAACTCCGCTAACCACTCCGATTGTTGCATGACCGTTCTACCATCCCAATCAGTCCTTTTGATCGTAGCTAGGGCCGACTTAATTGTAGACAAAGAAGACAAGTTGTCGGGATCGTCCGCCTTTATTTTACTTAAGATCGCACTCGCTTTTTGGATCCGCATAGACCTCACCGTCTGCATTTGATGTGGTTTTAACTTGGCAACCATTACATGTCCAATTAAATCCAACGGATCATCATGGTTGTGACAACCGTTATCAACTTTATACATTTTATACTCTTTACCTTTAATACCATCGGGCTTATAGAAGACAATCTTAAATGGGCATCCTATCTTCTTGGTATTGCTTCGGTATTTCCTATTCGCTTCCGTATGTACTTACTATTCTTTCCCTCGTGACTCTTTCGCGTCCCACCTCGCTCACAAATCATTTCAAATCGAGTGTCACTAACATGATTATTTTGAACTACCACGCACATGTTATCTTTTGCCTTGTTCATAAGCCATTCCTTTGCCTCCTTCTTACTTCCAAATGTCTAAACGTGCATAAAACAAAACAAACCTAATAAGCATAACCATTTAACATATAAATTTTGAAAAAAAGAAAAAAGTAGTAATGAGTATACCAAATCGTTTGCATAGTATAGGGAAGTGTCGGGCCTCAAATAGAAGTCATCAACAAACTCTTCAACGGCCTGCATATGAAAGCAACAAATTATTATACAATAATCGGAGGTTATTAAATAAGTCAAACTTCCGAATATTCTATATTCGGAATCCTATCGGTTACCCAAAACACCCGATCTATGCAAATGAATGTACACAGTTTACTGAGTGAAAAAAATGATATATTCGGAGGTAATTAAATAAGTCAAACTTCCGAATACTTTATATTCGGAATCCTATCGGTTACCCAAAACACCCGATTTATGCAAATGAATGTACACAGTTTACTGAGTGCAAAATATGATATAATCGGAAGCTAAAATATATAGTAAACCAGCCGAATATAAATAACCGGGAGATAACTTTAATCGATAAACATCCGATTTTCAAGTTTTCGGAAATTTTATTTTGAGGCCACTGTTATATTCGGCAGTCAAATAATGTTAAACTATTACCGATTGTAAAGGATAAGAATACTGAGTTTTGAAATTTTCTGAGGAATTCGTTTTTGGGGCCATTCGGAGGTAAATAACTCTACATAACTACCGAATGCAGATATTGTTGGAAAACCAGTTTGGGGTTTTTCTCATATTCGGAAGTAAACTAGTATCTTGTAACTACCGAATATACATATTTGGTACTCAGTGTGTTATATTCGTAAGTTTAATCTAGAAATTATCTACCGAATCTGGGTAGTTCATGGCATTCAATGCATGCAATAATCGGTTTTTCTTGTTTACAAAAGCACACAAACCATGCAAATCGAGTATTTGAGTTTCTTAACACAATACCTGTGTTTTACATGCATCGTTAGCTTCAATATCATGCGATTCTCCATTTTCTTCCATGAAAGGGTCGTCTATGTTTTCCTCTCCACAAAAGTTTGGATCATTCAACATATACCCCAAATCGTCTTCTCTAAACGGTCGTGAACCCTCAACATTTTGTTCTTCGTCATGATTCTCACCTTCTTCTTCGTATCCATTCATTTTTGTAGTGATAAAATGGGTTTTCTCTTTTTTTCCTTCACCTTCTTCTCTATAACTCTAACAACTCAAAAATTAAAAAGAAATGGAAAAAATGAAACACAAATCATTCTAATACTGCACCGACTACAATCGGAAGTATGGGAAATATTTTGGCTTCCGATTGCATTCGGAGGGTAACAATGTTATCATATCCTCCGAATATATAAGGGTAATTTCGCCATTACGAATTACGCGAGATAAGGGCTGGCTACATTTTCCCTTTGGGTGACCTTTTTTGTTTTATTGTTGGCCCCTAAATCCTTTTAAGTGGCCCCTAAAAACGCCAGGATATTTTTCAGTCCTTGTCCCCTGGTCTACCTTTCTTCATTTATGCCCATCTCTATCCTACCAAGAATTTGTTACTTTGGTCAATCTTTGGTATCGCTGGCAGAGTATGTAGATCATTCAAACCAACTTAATGAAACCAACCACTTTTTGAATTCTTACCCTGCGCCAAAAGTTAACTAATCCTTTGTAAAGAAAATGGGCTCATAAACTAATTGAGAAGACATGAGTCTTTATCACATTTTTACGTCACAGACTAAACACAACTTTGACTATATTCGTGCTCCAAACTTTCAATGAGGGTTGGGTAATTAATCGGTAATTGATTGTACTAAGCTAGCTAATTATTTTTACAAAAACCTCCTTTAGTGGCAGTAGAGCTGGCAAACGGGCGGGATGGGTCTGGCTTGTGACCAACCCGCGGGTTACGGGTTAATACCAGCCTGAGCTCGCGGGTTGAAATTCTTCACGGGTGGTCATTTATCCTACCCGCGCCCGTCCCGGGTAAAGCTCGCGGGTTCACGGGTGCTCACGGGTGAACTGGTTTTTGTTGAGTTAACTCGCCAGAAACCGATTTTTGGGCTATTTCCGGCCATATTCAGCCCATCTAAAGTTCCTTTCCTACAACCTAAGTACCTAACATTCATCCAATTCATTTTTATATCAATTCAAAAACTCAAAATTACAAAACTAAACTAATTTTGCCTTTAAAGAAACACAGATACTACTATACTAGTCATTAGTAGTTTAGTACTTAAGTACTTTAGTTACAACTTACAGTTCATGAATCATGATGATATTTCCAAGTTTCCAACAATGAAAATAAACATAGTTTCCAACAATGAAAATAAACCTCCGAGACTGTACCATATTAATAACCACTTCCTGCACAAAATATATATTGTGTGGTTAATCAAAAAAGTGTGAACTGTCAAAAAAAACATCTCCAATCTCTTTTCTATGCAAATTGGAGACATTGGTAAGTGATAAATAACTGTCTGTCCAAAAAACATTCTCTTTGAGTTGCTCCAACTATTCAATATGAATCTGTAATTTCAAGAAAAAATAAACCAAGCAAAAAAAAGATTCAAGTCAAAAACATGGAATTTGCATAATTACCCGCTTTATATTGAAGAAGTACGCATACTAACTAGACGCATAAGAACTTACTTCCTCCACATCCTCCACTGCCCCATCCTCCACTGCGTCAGGTTCAAATCCTAATACATCTTCTTCAACAATCACATTGTCCTCATCCATATCTTCTTTTCCTACATGGATAAAAACAACCAATGTTATAGATAAGAATTAGACATTCAATAAATACAATATTACTGATTTTCTTACCAATTCCATATTCCCAATCACGAGTTGTTATTAACGCCTCAGCATTTTCAGGTAATAAGGAACTGCGAAATCGATCAATCACCCTTCCTCCAATGCTAAATGCAGACTCCGATGCGACGGTTGAAATAGGAATTGACAAAATATCCCCTGCCATTCTTGAAAGTACTGGATATTGTTGTTCATGGTTCTTCCAATAGTTTAGGATGTCGAGTGAATTTAGACAACCTCTGTACGTCTCGCCAAGATATTCATCTAACTTTGACAAGTCAGTTAATACATTACCACCACGTTCCTGTGTTGCAACATATTCCTGCATGAAACAACCTAGAAGTGGGTGAACTATGAATATACGAGTCTTAAAAGTCTTAGAAACAAGCTAACACCATCACATATTATATCCACAGTTGAAAACAAGCTAACGCCATCACATATTACATCCACAGTTGAAAACAAGCTAAATCCAACAATGTAAAGCACTCATGTGACTGCACAGCAAAACAGCTTCATCGTCATAATGTGGCATTAAACTTACATCCTAAGGGATTTCACTGATTAGTAAAACCTACTCATGACCACAAACATGATACATCTTAGTTTAGAGCAGGAGGCAATATCTCTATATTGAGACATTCTATAAAGTGTGGAACACTTCCAATGGGTGGAGTTCCTGACACGAGAACCTAAACGTTCAGCTAATAGCTTGTCGATTCTTAGTATATAATCTAAAGGAAAATCATCTAACAAAGTATGTAATCAAGTTTAATCATCTAACACACGATCAGATGGTGATTGTGTACAGAAAGAATGAAAATTACCATAAAAGATAAAGAAGTCAAATTTTATTTGATTTAAATTTACAAAATGTACTTACAGATTTAGGGGACAACCACTTATCCAAACTGCTCAAACCAAAATTTAAAGATTTCACTAGAACTCCAATCTACAAAACAAAAAGGATGCAAGTACAGCAGTAACAGCACTGGTTTAAATGTAGAAAAATGCTGGTAATATGAATGATACTTCGAAAAAGATAAACAAAGAAAGACCTTTTGTATATGATTTCAATCACATCAAGCATGTTAAATCTCAACCAAAATTCAAACTAAACTCATTCAATTTGAAGCTCATACAATTAATATCTCAAATTCACAAGCAAACTCTAAACTGCTCATTCAATTCCAACCCATTACCCATAGTACCATTACTATCATTTCAATTTCACAAGCAAAACTGTTGAATACGAATACAACAAATAAATCATGGAAGTATGGAACTGAACAACATGAGTACATGACCAAATCAAACAGATCTTGTATATATAATCATCAGATTCATCACCAATTACAATCATACAATAAACTAAAACATGTGAAATTCAAAAAAATCTTAATCAAATCAAATTCAAAATCAAACAGAATAACAGATCTACTAAGAACAAGTCAAACTGAAGACTGGACTCAAATCGAATGAAAAAAAAACATCTTACATATTATTAATCGAACAGAAAATCAATTCACTCTTCACGAACCCAGAAAATCAATTCGTTGTTGTATTCCTCCGATCTTCACGAGCCCAGAAAATCAATCCGCTCTTGTATTTCTCTTCAAGACTTCAAACAATTTGTTATTCAAGCAGGCTAATCAAAAAGAGGAAGTTTAATTATTCAAACAAATAAGAAAATCTGATTACCTGTCTTTGATCTTTAGATGAATCTAATAATTTTTCTGTCACTTCTGTGAATCTGTGAAGTTTACTCAGGAGAGTAGGAGACTCAGCAGCGCTGCAGCAGGGTCAGGGAAGAAGAAAAAAAGAGGAAGAAAGAAGAGGAAGGCGAGCTATGGTTTTTTCCTTTTATATGAAGAGGAACGAACATGTTACATGACACGTAACAGATAACTGTGTCATTGTGTGACACGCAGCAGCCTAAGTGGCAGTGGGTGCGGACCGAGTCGGGTTACCCGCGGGTTGCACGGGACGGGACGGGTTAACCCGTTTCTTCATAAGCCACTAATTATACAACCCGCGCCCGTCTTGTGTAGTTACGATCCGGGACGGGCACGAGTTTTCACGGGACGGGACGGGCCAACCCGCGGGTTTTGGCTCGGATTGCCAGCTCTAAGTGGCAGCTTGGTGGTGGTAGTGATGGGGGTGTGCCGTAGAATGGCCGTGGATATCATATCTTACTAATATAAAGAAAAGAGGGATTTTTAGTAAAGTCTTCTTTTTGGTTGATCACAAAAAATCAAAATAGTTTGGTGTCACCCTGACATTATTAATATGACTTTAAATATTAACCACCACTATGCATTTGTATTCAAGGGTAAAAATGTACATTGGATCAATGTTTGTATATTCACAAGAATGTGTATTTATTAAAAAATACACATCGAATCTTAAAAATAGATTAAAAAATACACATCGAATTTTTACAAAATTAATATATTTGGAAAGCTCTTTGAATTATCTACAGAATGAGTATAAACAAGAATATTAAATTTTTATTCTAAGAATTTTTTTTCATTATTATCATAAATCCCTCTTTTCTTTATATTAGTAAGACTAGGGCTTAACCCGTGCCGTAACAGCACGTGCACCAACTAAATTTGAATGCTCTGCACCATATAATTCATGTAACCAACAAATTACACAATCATGAAAAGAAATTGACAAACGACGGAACGAACTGCGGGGGATCGATTTCAATACCCCGAGCTAAGAGGATCATGAATGAATTAAAGCATACAAATACTGGCAATAAAGAGAAGCCGGGTAAGGTCTCTTATTCGTTTATGGTATTCAAGCGAAGCCAAGCCGAGCTAAGGGAATGAAGGAAGGCTTGCCTACATTTCAACCCTCGATTTGCGTTTGAAACTGAATTGTAAGGTTCCACTTAGGCGTCAAATGGATATCACATGGTTTCACACTTACGCACTTTTGTTTAAGGTTCTTATTAACGGTAAAGGAAAAAGAAAAACATTTCCATTCCATTCTTACAATTCTTTCAATATCTTTGGAGCAAGACAAATGGGTATCTGAAGAAAAGGTTTTGCTACAAAATTGATCTTTCTTTGTATATACCCATTTCTATTTGCTTACAAAGAACCTAATCTCCAACTCAACTGCACCTCTGTAAGATCCAAAAGACATCCTTTAGATCAGCAACACATAACTCTAGCATCTTCGAGTTGTGTTCCATAGATGCACACTTAGCAGAATCGTAAATCTGGAAAGAAAAACAACAGAAACAGCAGCCATCAATGGCAGGAACATAAGACATTCATAATCAAATAAACTTAAACACCAAAACACAAACCTACAAATTTTATACTCACTCCCATTAGACACGAAAAATTAAAATTTATATTCATTCATATTAGACCTGACAATCAGATTATTATTCACTCTATTACACTCTGTAGGTTCTTTCCACATCAAGTGCAGGATCCCCCACTTGTCGATATGCAAGAAGGTCCATATAGATGATTGGCTTCAAGTGGCTCTCGAATATATGTGCAAGTAAAGCTTCGCTAGCTAATTGGCATACAAATCGACAAAGAACCATTTCCTGTAAAAGAAAACCTTACACTATTCATGTATACAATAAAATCTGAAGAAAACGATAACCCACGAAAGTACAAAAATACAATTCAAACCAAGTAGGATATTAAGGCCAGGGATGTCAGAAGTGCCCTTTTTAAGTATATTTTTTTTCTTAAAATATTGGTATCTTTTACTTACCTGTGGAAGTTGAACAATCCAAAATCTTTAATACCAAAATGTGTGTGTGTGTTCGTGCACGTGATACATGTTCATGTGCACCATCTAGCAACGATGTGTGGATGTACACGCGATTTAGATTCTCAATAAAGTGAGCAAATCAGATACATGTATACTAAGCAGGAAGAGGAGCAACATACCAAGTTAGCGTTAGATATGTGTATGTATATTTTCCTCGCCAACTTTCCTGATATCCTTGAGTACGGAGGAGTATGTAATGAGATAATATTGAAAACCTTTTGAGCTCATCTCTTTCATCAACTTTGCAGCAGCTTCAAAAATCTTAGCACAATTGAGACAGCCTTGCAAGACCTGCATCGTAAGACATAACATCGGGCTTAATTAAGAAACCAAGGAAAAGTAAATTCATACCCAAATATGAAATAAAAAATCAAGAGTACTACTGCATATCGCTATATTAGGCCACCTGGTTTTCCCAAAATGTATATTTCAAAACGCTAAAGGGGTTTTCTGACAGACATAATACAGCATCACATGTCGTTCTATCATCCCTCTTAGCATATATTAGTTTGAGACAGTTTTCTAGTTTGATTGACAAAAAATGTAAAGTTGTTATTCATGAGATTTTTCTTTTGAGGTTAGAGACTGTTTCATCTAAATCAACACTCATTGAATCAATTCTGAATTTCATCTGAATTGTTGAAACCGATCTGGTACTGTAGACCTAATACGTAGAGGGAACCTTAAAATATAACAGAGATTATCAAGTAGGTTACCGTTCTCTGCAAAATAAATTTAAGTAGAAAGAGGAATAAGTAACTACTAACCAAAGATAAAGGAAATTGGCTTCTTTCCTATTGTCGCATTATTCAGAAAGAACATTTAAAATGGCAGATCAATAACATCTTCCCATAAATCAACAAAAGTAAGGTTATAAAACCATTACAAAAACCACGGACCTATATGCTGGAGCGAAGAAGATAGAGAGAAATTATCGGCCACCCCTAGAGTATCTTAACAGTCCATTAGACAATTACAAAAAATCACATACCTAGAAAAACTACCTTTTCATAAATAGGATAATAATATTCCTAACATTTGTTCATCAATAAGCCTCAATAAAAAAAATTTGCTTCTAAAAATTAAAATCAAATAATTTCATATAGGATAATTACCCGCTACAGATTCTAGTTGAACATCTTGTCATCCTGGATGCTCTTCCAAAAAATTGTTCACATCATAAACTTAGTTTAAGTAGTAAAAAGCATCACCGTTGGGTTGGGATCCTAATCCAAGAATTAAAAGATTACATACTAACAGTTAGACTTACTTTTTTGGCATGGATGGTTAGCCAGAAATTAGATTCGGAGGAACGAAGAGTGACTTCTGATAAAGAATTTATTTTTCTGTTAGGTAATACTATAGTAACAGCCAAGAGTTTCATCGAAGAAGGAATACTGCACACATATTATTCACTTTCAAATCCAAGCAAATAGATCTTTTTGAACTGCACAACATGCAAAAATTGACAAACCATAAATTCATTTCCTAATGGTATCAACTAAACAAAATGCATTAGAGTACTAAATTCAAACCCATGAAAAAAAAAACAGATGTACCTTAATTAAAGATGAAAATAATTTTCAATCCAGAATGCCAACCTTTCATGGACGTAAAGGTCCAATCTTTTGATACTCTATATATAATTCATCGCAATAAATTAGAACAGGAAGAAATCAGAGATGGAACGGGAGCAGGGGAAAATAATAGTGTAAAATCAGAGTATAAAACTAACAATCCCAAACTTGTATTGTCAGCCTAAAATGAGTGTTGTCAAGAAAGAACCCAACAAACTTGGTTCCTCCTCCGGTGGAAATTCCCAGTACAGAAGAATACCGCCTCATGAACAATAGACGATTAAGATAATACCTGGGTTTTTGGTGAGTTAAAATCAGAGAATATTAAGGGGTAAATGCAATGAATGGGAGTTTAGACAGAAGACACTTTCGATCAAGAGGGGTTTTGTAGTACTACAGATTAGGGTAACAATAATAAGCTTTAATGCAGATGAAACTGAAGGAAAGTGGAGAGGTAAGGCACACATGCAGGAAAGCAAGAAATTTATAACACAAAGGAAGATGGAAGGCTGAAAGTACCGCGCAGTTCATTTGGTAACTGCAGATTTGAAAAGGCAATATAATATAAATAACCTTAAACAGCTCACCATGAAACATTGATGCGTGAGGAAGCAATCAGGTCTAAATTGATAGTAAAGTCAAAATTAAGAGCACCATGGCATGAACTCAAAAACCAATTCCTAGCTCGAAAATGGACCTTATTCTAAACCAAATCCGAATTATGCCAAATTTCACACACATAATGAATCAAAATTCTAATTAATCAAAAATTCACACAGATAACGAACCAAGTTCTGATCTTGAGGGAATCAGAGAATAAAATGAATACTTGATCCTTCTAAGCCCTAGGTAGTTCTTTCTGTTTAACAATTATTTTTTATTCCGGACAAATTAATCAAAATTTAACACTATTCTGGACTAAAATTAATCAAATAACGAACCCAAATTCGATTTTTCAGGGAATCATACCTGTAATTTGGTTTTTGTTCCAAAAAAATTGCGACTGATCTTCCTTGGGAACCAAAGCAGATTTCAAAATCATGTAAAACATCCCCAAGACTAACATGATGATCAAAATAATCATGAAAAACGAACGTTCGGCTTCCATGTTTAACGATTACAGGGAGAAGACTAAGTGATCGAACAAAGGGTTTCAGCAGCTGCGAAACGAATTCCTACTGGGTCTTAGACACTGAGAGAACGATGGGAGGATTCCATCATTACACGACCTAGAAGCTACACCACACGTGCGGTTGACGGGTTTGGTCTAGACAATCATAGCCCTAAATTTATCTTTTTGAGGATAAATCTGAACCACCACTACCACAGCCAAACTTAGCCAAAAGTAAGATTATCATATTTAGTGTTGTTAAAAAGTCCAATTCAATCATATGCATCGCACATATGGCCTTACCAGTGATAATAGAGAGAAGGGTAGGAAGAGATATTCCTTATCTTTCATTTAACAGACCCCTGGTTACTCTTAATCTTGCAAGCCAAAGAAAAATTAGCCCCACACAGGAATGGGGTAAGCAAAATAAAGTCATTAATATATTGACCTCAAGAATATGTGGGTTCGCATTGATTGTGATAAAGGTTGAGTAGAGGGAAAGGTTGACTTCGAACGGGGAATGGGATTAAATGGAGAGAGGGATGGGATAATGGAGGTCACTAGGTCAGGGTGTAAAATAATTCTCACAAAAAGAAGCAGCTTTGCATGTTAAAAGGAAAACGAAGAAAAGCTTTGCAATCCACTTGCAGAACCTTGCAATCCGTTTGCACCCTGAAACATCTAATGTGGGTATCCCTTTATATTCTCCCATATTTCTCTTCACAATCAGAATAGAAGCCTTGCCTAATCCCATTTCTCCCGTGTCATCTTCTCTTTCCCCTTTATCAAATAGAAACCATTTAGGAAGGTAGGCTTTGTTAGGCAGACGTCATATAAAGCTTGGGTTAAATATTTGAACTCGAGTAGCAAGAACTATTGTCAACGATCTGAGAGTACGTTTTTTTTTGTTTATTTACTCACTGTTGCGGTGAGCACTAATAAGGTACTCACTCTTCTTTATAACTCTGTAATCATAGTTATTGTGTATATTGCTTGGTAATTTTTTAAATTTTCTTGCAGGCCAGCTCCACAATTGAGAGCAAGGTACTATTTACTGGATACCTAGAGCTGCAAATTCTTGTACAGAAATGGCAGAAACCATGAATAATGTTGCAAAATGAAGAATGTTGCGTACTATGTTCCATTCTAGTACAGATTGGTTCTACTTGCACAAAAAATTGATGATACAATTTGGAATCATGCAAGCTCATTCACTGCATCATTTTTTTATGCAAGTCCTGAATTATGAAATACAAAGTGGAAATAAAGTCATTTTACTAGTAGAATTATGAATTATGAATCCTGTACTAGAGAAAGTAATAGTAGTATGTAAAGCGCTTCTAAACGGACCGCCGAAACCATATCAAAACAGCCGGATTCAGTTTTGTTGGTAGGTCCCGGTGACCCCCGCGGAGGATAGCAGTGGGCCGTAGCATTTGTGAGAGTTTTTTTTTTCCCTCGGGTCGTTTAACCAAAACTCCCACTACTACATTGCTTTTAACAAATTGCAGGAATAATGAAACCACATTTTAGAGACGGAGGGAATGGTATTGATTGCAAAACCGACAACACCGAGTCACCAACAACAGACAATTTTCGAAAAGGTGGGGTAGAAAGCATTTTGGCTCCCATTCAAATACTCCCCTACAAAAACAGACTTTAAGTTTCTCTTTCCTTTCCCATTTACTTGTCCACGGAGAGGGAGGACTTGACGAATGGAATGTTAGTTGTGTCTGTGTCGACCTACTGATGACGATGGTGACATTTACCTACTAGAGAGGTTAGTGCACTAAATTTCAAAACGGTTAACATTTTTGTGTAGTTGCGGCAACGAATGACGTCGTAGCTCCTGCAGAGGTAATCACAATCAAAGCACTAATAACGTATTCCAAGTTGGATACGAAATTGTAACTTTCCTTTTATCGCTACTAAGGCAAAACGGTTAAGATATTTTTAATATTGTTTGCCGCTACGCAGAGTTTACGGTGATCGACCTAGAAATTTCCTTTCAAAGTTGAACAAACTCATCTCTTCGCATAGGTCACCACTAATGGCTTTTGGAAGCGTCTGTTGGTGATGAAACGACATAACCAACAGGCATGAATATCACTATAACTAGTGAAGATGTTCTCCCATTCTTGACAATCAATTCAACTTGTTTTCTCTCTTTCTAAAGCATCGTCAAAAACATCTCTCGTGTGTTCTTGGTTGGGTCAAGGGGTGCAAACCTTGAATCCAATTTCTCTGTTGTAGGGGTTTCATTGTATCCTGAAGGCATTATTTCACATACCTGTTGCAATCGCCAATTGATATTGGGGAGAAATTTTTTGATGGGGACGTTTTCTGATGGGGATATGGGGGACAAATAAGGTGCTGACATGTGTAATTCTTTTGACATATCATATTTTCAAAAATACCAAACATAAAATTTAAGCAATTAAGATAGAGAAGATTTTCTCCAAAAATACATGTTTTTTATATTTTTGGCAACAAAATTTGTTGTAATCAATTAATAGGAAATACATGTGTCAGCATCTTATTTGTTCCTCGTGCCCCCATCAAAAAACGCCCCCATCAAAAAATTTCTCGATATTGGAAGGGTAGAAATAATCGTCTAAAAGAAATCTATTCGAGCCTTGAAAGTCAGGAGTACAGCAATTTCTTTTCTGTTTATTTCATCCTATATTTGAACCCATTTTCCAACAAGAACAAAAATGAAGACAAAGAATTTCTTGTGGTTAGTAGAACTGACCAATCATTTGTTGGCCTGATGGTAAGTATGCTTGTCATTGTTTATACTATTTTTCCTTGACGCAGTGTTTGCTACTGCTACAGCCTCCGGCTCCACCGGGTGTGCTGCTGGTGTAGCCTACGTTCCGCTTCATATGCTCCATAACTCTTTGTCTTAGCGTTCTCATTAATCGGTCGTGCCAGCTGTAAGGATTATACTGGAGTATTGGTACTTCATCTTGTATTTTTTGTTTTTAGTAAATCTAATTTTCTTCATAGGTGATTCAGGCTTGTTTTTAGTAAATCTGACCAATATGGTGGCTGCCGCAAAGGGGTAGTCATGCAGGATTTTGGTCTGGTGTAACTCTTTTAGTTCGTGGCAAATTAAGTCCACTTAAATGTTATTATGCAAAATTGGTTTCAAGTGCATGCTGTAACCTTTATAGAGTGCCAAAATTTTAGATAATAAAAATTCTTAGTGTGGACAGCACAATGGTTTGATAAGTTTACCGTAGAATCCAACTTCAAAATGAATTTTCCTCTTTTTTTCTTTAAAGATCTGATGTTTGTTGCTGTAGAATCTAATGTTTGACAGCATTAGCACTTCTTGTCGTTCTTGTGGTGCTGAATATGAGCTACCTAATGTCAAAAATAAAGTAAAATTGGTAATGCATCACTAAGTCCAACAAAGTTCTCTGCCATATTTCAAAATTTGGTAATAACAATTAACATCACCTTCATGGATAGATCATTACATATACACGTCATACCAGTTTCCTCTGCAAATATGAAAGGAGAGCATTAAAATTTGTTTTGCCATACACGTAATTACTCGCCTGCCAAAACAGGAGAGGTCGCAGGCGAGTAATCAAAATGGCAAAGAGGGTGTCGGAAAATGCTACTCAAGTAGGACTCAATGTCCAATCGAAATCTTATCTCTTATTCATACATCCGGGTGCGGGTGCAACAATTTAATGCCTTCTCTACATTACTTTCCGTAGATGATGGCGTGTTTCCGAAGCAGATTGGTCACAAGATCAATTTAAGGAGATGATATTTTCTTCATGTTCTGCCAACTTATAAACTAGAATTGAACTAAGAGTTATACTCTGAAAGTATTCCACGGAAATGCTGATAAAGATGTCTATTTTTGTGACACTATACTTAAAAGTGATCCATACATCATCTTCTGGTACTTGGCTGCTCTCTCAAAAAATAATGGCTTCAGTTTCATCATGTTTGGTCTCCAATCAAGGAACAAAAATAAGAAAAAACAACAAACCCATTGTTGACAGAATCAATGACCCGCACTTAACATATACTACTAGCCTTGAATAAGCATGAAGGACAGAGTCGATCAGTATGGAACCATAAACTTATTACTAGCCTTTTCCAGATCTTGCATAGCCGCTCAATCAGAAAAACACAAGGAGATATATATCCATCTAGTTTTAACACACCGGTGGGAAGATAGGGTTTCTATATCGGTAATACTTTAATATTTTTTCTTCTAGTAATATGTTCAGAGAGACAGAGAGTTGGTGGTTCCTTCTGAAGATTCAGTCTACAGTAACAGTAATACCCTCAAAATGGTGATATTTCTAGTTTTCTACCCCTTAAAAGGAGCTCCTATAGACGGCAATAAACAGTATAAGAGTAGTATCACAAGAAAAAGCTTGCAATCCGTTTATGCCCTCGAACACCTAATGTGAGTATTCATGTCCAATGCTTACTTTCATCCCCACTTGGTAGATAATTTTTACACACAACACCTATGAAGCTATGTGAACAGCTGAACACAACAATATAAAAGATAATCTTTGTACATAACAGTGGATTTACACATTTTCTATTGGAGACTATACGTCTGACCGAATTTACATCAGGTTATGCCGACTGCAAAGAGCATCGGCAGGTGGTGAAGCTCAAAATAACTTGAGATCTTGGCTAGTTATTTCTTCTTTTTAACATCAACGGCTGGTCATTTCACTTTCCATATTGTCATCTTAGAAGATGAGGTCGTGGGTGAGTAACTGCACCACGACCTCTTACTCATCTTGTCATCTTAGAATCGCTCAACATAGCTCCCCTTGGAAGCAGTAAAATTGAATTGAATTAAGAAGATCAACGTTTAGTAAATTAGGTCATACTTGCATAATTCATTCATTCCATGATATCATAAATCGTTGGGGAGTCAGTGATTAATCATTACTAATAAATGGGAACAAAAGTGCTGCACTTTTTGGCGCTAGCTGAGCCGCCGGGGTTGATGGTTTATGTTACCGAAATTGTAACATGCTGCTCCGTTTATCGACAGCGTTGACCTAACACAAGTCAACTCGCTCTCTCTTCAACTTTAAAACAGTGAAAGCCTGCACTGCAGTAGTGGACCACTGACTTTTACGTATTTGACCTAAACTCTATTCTTCTATCGCTCTCTTCAATATCCACCTGCTAGTCTGTCACTTTACTGCAAAGCAAGCGCCAACTCACCTAGATACAGTTAGGCATGATGAAGAGATCAAAACAACTTAATTTCCAAGCCAATAAAATTCTCAACAGTCATTACACTGTGTATATGTCAGTTTCCCGGTCTCCTTTGTGAACCATGGTAGACAACGTATGCCAACTATAAGATGAGGCAAAATAGTTTCATATTCGAAAACTTCAACCCAAGTACAGAGCTACGACTAGATAGACTGGAAATTACTAAATAAGGGTTTTGAGTTCACTACTGTTGCTTCCGGGAGCTTTATCGTCGTTCAGTTTTATATACAGTAAAGCCGGAAGGACCCTAGTTAGCGATTCGTGGTACGAGAAATGTTCGGAACGGGATACGTACGTGTATTATACTATACGGATTTATAAAATTCGAATTCGGTCAATAATCCGGTCAACGGTTCGTAATACGGGAGTAATACGGAACGGCATACGTGCGTGTATCATTCGTTTTATATATATGAGTTCGGCACTGAAAATTCGGCATATATTGGCTATAAAAAATACAATTTAGTACATAGATGGTGAGTTATTTTACTAATCATACTCATTGTGTATATCATATTTCCAAAATGAACAGCAAACATCGCTTGGATCAGTGGTTGCACGTCTTCATGCTAGTCAGAAGTCTGATGTTCGATCCCCATGCTGTAAAGTAATTTTTGGACTCACAACTTTGAGTTGGGCGGACTAGCCCCAAAATGGGCTTGGATGTTGGATATTAATGGGCCGACTTAACCGCACGAATTCTAGTTCGCAACGTATCAACCGGAAGTCCAAAACACGCGAACCTTGTTCGGACTTTGAGTAGGACGGCCGAATTATTCGTTCCCGTGCAGTTCGCAAAAATTCGCGAAGGACATGAAAACACCCTTGTCCCTTCAATTTTCATCTGACAAGAGCTGTATCGCTGTTATATGTCACCTCCATAAATTTCTAGAGAAGTGTTTGGTAAGTCATATTGACACCTCACGGAACCTTAGTCCCCTTGTCCACCGCATTGTCTATGAACCCGACGTACTAGTAATAATTACCTGCTATTAGAAAATATTGTGCACCTAACATATTTTCCTCAGCTCCACTTCTCTTCAGTTTCTGAATACTGTTGAAGTAGTCAGTCCAATAAAATAGTGGAAGTCGAGTCTTTAGTGTAATGTCTTATTGTTCAGGACAGTTTGTTATGTTTGATTCATTCTTTGTTACCAGTAACACCACTAGTTAGACGTGGTTGTTTGATCCTATTTTACTGCACTTGTGAGGCTATTTATAGCTGTCATTATTTCTCTTTCAATAACAAGAAATACATAAAGGTTTCTTATACATTCTTGTCCCTTCAATTTTCATCTGACAAGAGCTGTATAGCTGTTATATGTCACCTCCATAAATTTCTAGAGAAGTGTTTGGTAAGCCATATTGACACCTCACGGAACCTTAGTCCCCTTGTCCACCGCATTGTCTATGAACCCGACGTAGTAGTAATAATTACCTGCTATTAGAAAATATTGTGCACCTAACACATTTGCCTCAGCTCCACTTCTCTTCAGCTTCTGGATACTGTTGAAGTAGTCAGTCCAATAAAGTAGTGGAAGTCGAGTCTTTAGTGTAATGTCCTATTGTTCAGGACCGTTTTTTATGTTTGATTCATTCTTTGTTACCAGTAACACCACTAGTTATACGTGGTTGTTTGATCCTATTTTACTGCACTTGTGAGGCTATTTATAGCTGTCATTATTTCTCTTTCAATAACAAGAAATACATAAAGGTTTCTTATACATTCTTGTCTCTAGATTTGGTATCAGAGCCAGCTAGAACTAGTTTGTCAAAAGGAGTGTGAAAGATTTGTGTGTTTGAGTGATTTGAGTCAAGCATGGCCACAAAAAGCAGTTTTGTGCAACCTTCAATTCCAAAGTTTGATGGTTTCTATGAACACTGGTCAATGCTGATGGATAATTTCCGCAGATCAAAGGAGTATTGGAGTATAGTGGAAGAAGGAATTCCATCTGTTGATTCAAAATCTACAGAAGCTAAGATGAATGAGCATAATGATGCGAAGTTGAAATATCTGAAGGCTAAGAATTATCTTTTCCAGGCCATTGATCGATCAGTTTTGCAGACTATTCTAGATATTGGATCAACCAAAAGTATTTGGAATTCCATGAAGAAGAAGCACCAAGGAACTGAGCGTGTACAACGTGCACAATTGCAAGCTCTCAAAAGGGATTTTGAAGTGTTGCAGATGAAGGCAGGTGAATCTGTGAATGGATATTTTTCACGTACCCTAACCATTGTCAACAAGATGAGGCAGCACAAGGGCAAGGTAAGTGATGAAGATGTTGTTGAGAAAATTCTTAGATCGATGACACCTAATTTTACATATGTGGTTTGTTCAATTGAAGAGTCAAAATATCTCAGCACTCCATCAATTGATGAACTACAAAGCAATTTATTGGTGCATGAGCAACGAATGACTGCACATGTTGATGAGGAGCAGGCATTGAAAGTGACATATGGAGAGTCTTCAAGAGGAAGAGGACGTGGTAATTTTCGAGGTCGAGGCAGAGGCAATGGCAGACCTAATTATGAAAAATCAACAATTGAGTGTTTTGGGTGTCATAAGCTTGGGCATTTACAGTATGAATTCCAAAATAAACTGGAAGAGAAGGCACACTATGCAGAAGCAGAAGAAGAGATGTTGCTCATGACTTATACATATGAAGGGAAGACAAGTCAGGATGAAGTGTTCATGTGGTACCTTGATTCAGGATGCAGCAATCATATGAGTGGCAAGAAGGAGATGTTTTCTAGTCTCGATGAAGGTTTCAGAGAAACAGTGAAACTAGGAGACAATTCAAAGATGAAGGTGATGGGGAAAGGAACTGTTATGATGGTGGTGAATGGCATTACAAAGATTGTCACTAGTGTGTTTTATGTTCCAGATTTAACAAATAACATGTTGAGCATTGGGCAGCTAGCTGACAAGGGCTTGAAGATTGTTATAGAACAAGGAAAGTGCACACTCTATCACGCTCAAAGAGGTTTAGTTGCATATATTTCCATGTCTTCAAATAGGATGTTCAAATTGTTTGCAACCATAAAGAAGAAGGAGGAGATGTGTTTTTCTGTTGGTAATGATGTGGCTCAGTTGTGGCATCGTAGATATGGGCACTTGAATCGCAGAGGACTAAGATGACTCCAGCAACAAGGAATGGTAACCGGTTTACCTTCACTTGGATCTATGGCAAAAGTGTGTGAAGTGTGTCTTCTCGGCAAGCAACACAGACTTCCCTTTCCAAAGGAAACTACATGAAGAGCTACACAAGTCCTTCAACTTGTACATGCTGACATATGTGGAGCTATCAGGCCTATGTCCAACGGTGGAAAGAGGTACATAATCACTTTTGTTGATGATTTTAGCCGTAAAACATGTATTTACTTTCTTGTGCAAAAATCAAAAGCTTTTGATGTATTTAAATTGTTTAAGAATCGTGTTGAGAAAGAATAGGGCATGTGTATCAAAGTCCTTCGTACTGATCGTGATGGGGAATTCACCTTGAGAGAATTCAATGAATTTTGCAGCAATAATGGCATACAAAGGCAGCTGATAGCCTCATATACCCCACAACAAAACGGAGTTGCAGAAAGAAAGAACCGAACTATCATGAACATGGTTCGTAGTTTGCTCGTTGAGAAGCATGTTCCAAAATCATTTTGGGCTGAAGTTGTGAATTGGGCTATTCATGTAATGAATAGAAGTCCAACAATGGTAGTGAAGAACAAAACCCCAGAGGAAGCTTGGAGTGGTATTAAACCTTCAGTTCATTATTTTCGTGTATTTGGCTTTATTTCTTATGCGCATGTGCCTGACAGTAGACGCATCAAGCTAGATAATAAAAGCATTAAGTGCATATTACTTGGAGTTAGTGAAGATTCAAAGGCATACCGGCTACTTGAACCCGTCTCTCAAAAGATTATAGTGAGTCGTGATGTTATCTTTGAAGAGGATGAAAGCTGGCAATGGGACAAAGAACATGAACAAGGTGTTGTTGCTGATCTAGAATGGGAAGATGATGATACAATGGTTGCAACTGATGAGGCTGCACCAACTGCCGCAGCACCAATTAACACAGATGTTCATGTGCCAACTGAAGAAGTTGATCAAGCTGAAACTGACACACCAAGAAGTAATGTCTCAGGCATTAATGAAGATTCCCCATCTCCAGCTTCTCATAGAAGAATTAGAAGACCACCAGCATGGATGAGAGACTACACTAGCGGAGAAGGTCTCTCAGAAGAAGAACAAGATGATGATGCAATTTTCTTTGCAATGATGGCTGCCTCAATAGATCCAGTGTATTTTGAAGATGCTGTCAAAAGTGCTTCGTGGAGAGCTGCAATGGATGCTGAAATTTCTGCCACAGAAAGAAACAACACTTGGGAATTAACTACTTTACCAGCTGATGCAAAGAAGGTGGGAGTGAAATGGGTCTACAAGACAAAACTAAATGAACATGGAGAAGTGGAGAAGCTTAAAGCTCGCCTGGTAGCAAAAGGGTATACTCAGAAGTATGGAGTGGATTACACTGAAGTCTTTGCACCTGTGGCTCGATTGGAGATGGTTCGTATGGTGATCTCTCTTGATGCGCAGAAGGAATGGAATATCTTTCAGTTGGATGTTAAGTCGGCCTTTCTTCATGGAGAGCTCAGTGAAGAGGTGTTTGTTGCACAACCACCAGACTATGTGATGAAGGGAGAAGAAGATAAGGCTTACAAGCTTAAGAAAGCTCTATATGAACTCAAGCAAGCTCCACGAGCTTGGTACAGTCGCATAGAAGCTTATTTTGGCAGAGAAGGACTTCTGAGATTTCCTTATGAACATACACTCTTTGTCAAGGTAGGAGATGAAGGTAAAATACTCATTGTCTGTATCTATGTTGATGACCTGATATTTACTGGTAATGATGTAATGCAATTTGACAAGTTCAAGAGCTCTATGATGCACGAGTTCGACATGACAGACCTTGGAAAAATGAATTATTTTCTTGGCATAGAAGTGATGCAGAAGAATGAAGGCATATTCATATGTCAGAAGAAGTATATTGAAGAGATACTTGAAAAGTTTGGGATGGCTGCTTGCAATGCAGTTCATAATCTAATTGTTCCTGATTCTCATCTCATCAAGGATGAAAATGGTGTTAAGGTGGATAGCAGTCAATACAAGCAGCTGATTGGAAGTCTAATGTATCTTACAGCAACACGTCCTGATATTATGTTTGTTGTAAGTCAACTTACTCGATACATGGACTGTCCTACTGAGCTTCATCATGCAGCAAAAAGAGTGTTGCGATATCTGAAAGGGACATATGATTATGGTATTCTCTATAGGAAGGGAGGAGATGTAAAAATTTAAAGCTACACAGACAGTGACTATGGTGGTGACTTAGATGATCGCAAGAGTACTTCAGGGTATGTGTTTCAGCTGGGTTCTGGTGTTGTATCATGGCTATCAAAGAAGCAAACAATTGTTAGTTTGTCAACAACTGAGGCAGAATTTGTTGCAGCAGCTTCAACTGCAACTCAGGCAATCTGGTTGCGAAGGATTCTATAGTATCTTCATCAGTCACAAAATGGTGAGTGCACTATCATACTCTGTGATAATAGTTCCAGCATTGCTCTCTCTAGAAATCCAGTATTACATGGTCATAGCAAACATATTGATGTCAGATTTCATTTTCTTCGTGATCTCACTAAAGAAGGAGTTGTTAAGCTAGTTTATTGTCCCAGTCAAGATCAAGTTGCTGATATCATGACAAAGCCATTGAAACTGAATGTTTTTGCGAGGCTTAGAGGTTTGCTTGGAATGCGTTCTGCATCAGTTCTAAACTGAACTCCAATGTTCAGTTTAAGGGAGGATATGTTGAAGTAGTCAATCCAATAAAGTAGTGGTAGTCGAGTCTTTAGTGTAGTGTCCTAGTATTCAGGACAATTTGTTATGTTTGATTCATTATTTGTTACCAGTAACACCACTAGTTAGACGTGGTTGTTTGATCCTATTTTACTGCAATTGTAAGGCTATTTATAGTTGTCATTATTTCTCTTTCAATAACAAGAAATACAAAAATATTTCTTATACATTCTTGTCTCTAGAGTTCCCTCTCTTCGGTATTCGTCTGCCACCGAATCGCAAAGGACTCACCTACACACAATTAGACATGATGAGAAGTTTAAAACAACTTAAATTTAAAATCAATAGAATTTTTTTTTTACTTACTATACCGTTTGTAGATGTCAACTTTCGTCTGTCATTTGTGCCCAATTTCATACTACAAACAAACCCAAACCCCAAAACAAAGAGACACTTCTTATTGACACCTCACGGAACCCAAACAAAGAGACACTTCATCTGATAAGAGCTTTATTGTTGTTCAGTTTTATATACAGTAAATTAGATTGATTATTAAGAAGGTACCTGATTCTTGCAACGATCATCTGCTCTTGATAATTTTCTTTAAGTTTGTGACCAACAAAAAGCATTTAACCCCCTTTCTCTCCCTCTTCACTGATCATCTTAACGCACCTGGCACATCTTCCTTTTAAATACTCATCTACCAAAACAGACTTTAAATTGCTCTTTCCTTTTTCATTTACTTGTCCATGGAGAGAGGACTTGTTGAATCTGTGGACCTACAGATGGCGATGGTGACATTTACCGACATATGAGCAAAAAAAAATAAAACAAAGACACACAATAACAGGTACACACACCGGAGAGGTTGGTTAGTGTATTAAAATTTTCAAAACATTAAACACTTAACTGTTACAGGCCTATGGTCCATGGATGTGCGGTCCATCTAGTTACGTAGAGTTTACTTTTACATATATATATATAAAGGATATTGTATGCATGTAACCCTATTATCCTGATCAATAGAAACCTCTCTTTGTCTCTTTACTTTCTCCATATTTTCCACTGCAACACATTATCATGCACGACTCTACCAACTGGTGTAATTTTTTTTTTTTTTGTTCAAGATTAGTTATGGATTATTCCTTGAAGATTAGCGTGGTTCTGATCCTATTTGTTTATCATCATGGATGCGTAACCAGGTATTTCTTTTGAACAAAGAAATTTCGTTTCATAGTATATATTAGAGTTTCACGAAAGCATGATTATCAAACATAGAGATTTCGCCGTTAGATTTTCATGAAAATTTAGTATGTTCAACCCAAATAGTCTTTATTTACTCTGTTAAAATTTTAATCAAATCGGAATATGATGCAATCTCCAAATTCCGATTTTAGTAAAACTATCTTCGTTCAGAAAACCCTAATTATAACAACGTCGAAAAACCTAGGTTTATTATAAATTGGAAAATTTGTTGGTTGATCCTAGGCCCGTATAGTTATTTATAGTAGGGTCCAACCGGAATTTTCTTTTATCTGGAGGTCCAAAATTAATTGAAAACATTGAAATGACCATAATACCCTCTACTACCAAACATGTGCGTGTCTACACCCTTATTATATTGAGTACATATCTTCTGCACTGCTTACAAATTTGAGTACATATCTTATATACTACACTGCTTATAAATTCGAGTACATATCTTCTGCACTGCTTACAAATTTGAATATGTATCTTCTACACTACACTGCTTATAAATTCGAGTACATATCTGCTACACTGCTTACAAATTTGAGTACATATCTTCTATACTACACTACTTACAAATTCAACAATATATTTGTTGCTTATAAATTCGAGTACATATCTGTTGCACTGCTTACACCTTATTATATCGAGTACATATCTGCTACACTGCTTATAAATTCGAGTACATGTCTGCTGCACTGCTTACATAAATTGAGAACATATCTGCTATATTGCTTACAGAATTTGAGTACATATCAGTTTAACCTCACACTCCGGCGATCCAATGTCACTGTATTTTAACCTTCAACATTAGTTTCACTGCATTCAAATGGGCGTTCATACTGATATCAACACCTGCAACAATTCAATGAATTCATAAGTCAATATTCGATGTATGTACTTCTAGATGATAACTTTAAGTGAATACAACAAAATCAAAGCAGTTGTTTCAGTACTCCATATATGTACCGGTGATAAACAAAGAAAAAAGCTATACAAAACTAGCACATATTTCAGTATTTCTCATACGTACTCATGGATCAAACAAAAAAAATGGCAAAATTCTGAATAAAACAGAATCAGAAGAAATTCTATCAGTACGTCATATACTTACTGCGTATTCATGAACTAAAAATCGACCAAGTGGTGTTGACCAAGTGGTAGACCTGCCCTTTCACCACAGAATTGGAAGGTGGCGGAGGTTGAGGTTGCTGATGAGATCCCATCGACCAATCTAACGGTGGAGGTGCAGGTCCATTAATTGGTTCACACTCAATTGGCAACCAATCAGTCCATAGTCCATACCATCCATAGGCACATTCGGCCTTGGCGGAACTTGGTCCATGTACTGTTGAGAATTTGTGCAAGTGTGCAAGTGGTAATATTGGAAATCAAAAAGTCGAGTTGAGTGTGTATATAACAAAATTTGGCTATCACAGTTTTTTCTTGCGCCTTGCCTCTCTATCTGTCTAAAAATTTCAGATTTAGATTTTTTTTTTCTTTTTTGTTTTTAATTTCTTCGAATAATTACCTTGAAGAAGAAGATTATTTTGTATCTCAAAGATCAGATCTTTACTTTTTAGTAAGAGAAAGAGAGGTTAAGGGGGTGAGAATTTAGTGATTCTGAAAAAAATAAAATTAGGGTTTCTTTTTCCACCTGTGTGTTATAATACCGCCAAGTTTTGTATACAAAAATTCTACTTGATTTTTGTGTTTGTGATTAAAAAGGGTTTCTTTGTTTGGGTTTTTGGATTACTGGGTCTGCAAAATTAGTTTGTTCTAGTGAAAAAAGATTAGTGTTTAGTTGTGTTCTAATGGAGAAGAAGAAGGTGTCTGTTCCTCTAGTTTGTCATGGACATTCGCGTCCAGTTGTTGATTTGTCTTATAGTCCTGTTACTCCGGATGGTTATTTTCTCATCAGTGCAAGCAAGGGTATGTGATTCCAAAACACCCTTTTTTTTCACTTTCATTCAGTTCGCAGATTTACATCAATGGTTTGGAATTAGTTTATCTTAAATAATTTGTTAATTGGGTGTTGAATATTTATTTGTTTCTGGGAATTATGTGGAAAGTAAGAAATTGTGGGTGTAATTTTTTTTTAGTTTCTGATATTGGAATCTTGGGGCTTGACCCCAATGCTATGAATTTATAAGCTTCTTGATCGTATCCTAACGTATTATAGAAGAAAAGAATATTGTAGGCAAAGAACTAATGAAACTTGGCAATGATTTCTTGAGACATAATTGAAGTATGGGGCTGGTTTGTATATTCAGAAGTGTTTTACGTTATGGTTATAATGCGTCAAAATGGCATGTGGTGTTAAGACATTGCTAAATTTGTTAATGTAAAAGGCCATACAGTACTTTGACTTTGCATGTCAACGAAGCTACATATATCTTTATCAGTGAGACTTTGAATTGCTGAGTCTTCATTTTCTAATTTATGGCGCTTTAGTTTTAGCTATTTGATTTGAAATTTGTTGATGAAGTTACAAGCATTTAGACTCTTTGACCACACTTGTGTATGTGACGCAATATCATGACGCTGTACTTTGAGTTTGTAATTTATTAGCAAATTATGATTTTTAAATCTCATATTGTTAGTATGTCGTCGAGTGAAAAGTAATGTTTTTGTGAATGATTCAGATTCTACCCCCATGCTAAGAAATGGAGAAACCGGTGATTGGATTGGTACATTTGAAGGGCACAAGGGTGCAGTTTGGAGTTGCTGCTTGGACAAGCCTGCTTTACGTGCTGCATCCGGTTCAGCTGATTTTACAGCGTAAGTACTGCACTATGTTTGTGAAATAGCTTTGTTGTCTGCTTACCCCTGGTTTCTTATGTGTTTTCTGTTAGATTCTTTTAAATTGATAACCATGGATATTCAATTTCATTTCCTTCACTGGATCCTGACTCAGTATTTTGTGCATGTAAGACCATTAACCGTATATTAAGCTGCTTCCAACTTTTGTATTGACCGTCAGACATAACAGCATTGAGGTCACCACGACTCAAACTTTTGGGTTTTCTACAACTTATTTACTCTTCATTTTTCTGCCTCTGCCTCTCTGTTCTTTAATGGGTATTGTTATGAATATTACTGTACAAATTCCACCAACAATATTGCTTAGCTCTCTAATTTTCTTACCCCTGGCATGTTATGAACTGGAGTAGTCACCTATTATTTGATACACCGCTACCTCAGACTAGGCTTGTTCTCGTCCTTCTGCTGTCTCTGGTTTGGTTCTTTTGGCAAGAATCAAGCTGCTGACTAGAGTCGCGTCTTGATTCAGGCCGTTCACATTGAAACGAAACTAGTCCAAGTGGCATTGATATATTTTGGAGACTGAAGAATAACAAATCTGTGAACTAGAGAAGGGCCAATCTGGTCACATAGAAATGGAAAGCTTAGACATACAAGATAGTCTAGCAAAAGTACTTGAATAAAAGGCTGTAGGTTTATTATTGAATGAGAAATATACTGTTGGGTTTCAGAATCTTTTGGACTGTAGAGACCTGAGCCATGTAGAGACCTGAGCCATGTAGAGACCTGAGCCAAATACTATTTTGTGCAGTATGACCACTTGCCTCAATCTTTAGTACTTTTTGGAAAATCCGCTGTTTATTCCTGTACAGTTTCGAGTAAGGTAGAACAAAAGCTAATGTGAACACCATTATACTTTTCTTTACAGAAAAATATGGGATGCTCTGACTGGTGATGTACTGCACTCTTTTGATCACAAACACATAGTTCGGGCATGTGCCTTTTCAGAGGTAATTTGATCATTTGTTTTCTCATAACAGACAGATAGTTTGGGTTGCACATTGTTCCTCTTCAGTTTTGTCTCATTATACAGTTGTCAACTTTTTGTAAGAGATCACCTTTATTTATTTATAGTATGTAGTTGAATTTTTGCTTTTCACATTGCTTTCGTTTAATGTACTTGTTGTTGCTTCAGGATACACATCTTCTATTTACTGGAGGTTTTGAGAAGATCCTTCGGATATTTGATTTGAATCGTCCTGATGCATCACCAAGAGAAGTTGATAAATCTCCTGGGTCAATTAGAACAGTAGCATGGCTTCATAGCGATCAGACAATATTAAGTTCATGCTCTGATATTGGAGGCGTGAGGTAGGTCTTTGTCATCCTTTTGTAGTTGGTAAATAGTTGCATATTTATTATTAATCGCTCTAATTTATCCGTTCAACAAATTGAAGTTGTGTATACACTGTCCCTTTGTACAGCATGGAATTCATTTTATCCAAATCATGGAATAAAAGCATATAGAAAATACTTGTAAAAGGGTTTTCCTAAGACAGTGTCCATAATGGGGAATCCTTGTATCTGTGGACTTATTTGCTGTGTTTCATTCATTGAGTTATTTTTGTAACACTAAATTGTCTCGAGCATTTTGATACTGTGAACCTCTATTGAATAGTAGAAAGATTATTAAAGAGAGATAGAAGAGTGCGAAGAAACTTAGTGTTAGTGAGTTAAGTATTTGACACCTTTGCTGTATGCATGCCAGTCAGGTCATCTTTATTTTACACTTCCACCAAAATGAGACCTGATTTTCATGGCTGTTTTGGCTTCAGTGCTACTACAGGCTGTTCGTCTTTTAGTTGCATATTACACTAAGTTGCAGTTGGAGTGGACCTTGTGATTCTGTGATGTTGTTGCTAATAGGCAGATCTTATTTGTATCTCTCTGATCTGTATACTATTCTGCCCCTCCTTGCACATGAGATGGTTGAGGCTACTTAGATTGCATCTCTATATATTTCTTCTTACCTGCTTAAGTGTTCAAATCATCGTTAATGCTTGCCAATATATCCTTGATAGATTTTTAGGAATTTATAAAGATTTGGTGTGTGGATCTAATCTTTGTGTTTTACTGGTGATTGTACAGGTTATGGGATGTAAGGAGTGGGAAGATCGTGCACACAATAGAAACTAGTTCACCTGTGACAAGTACTGAAGTGAGTCAGGATGGTCGTTATATCACCACTGCAGATGGTTCCACTGTTAAATTTTGGGATGCAAATCAGTAAGTTACCTAGTATTGTCCCTTCTCTTATAAACATCATACACACATGGTTTTTGATTGTTTCATCTTGTTGGATTTTTTTAGTTTTGGATTAGTGAAGAGCTATGACATGTCGTGCACTGTGGAATCTGCTTCACTGGAACCAAAGCATGGCAACAAGTTCGTTGCTGCTGGAGAAGACATGTGGATTCGACTGTTTGATTTCCATACAGGCCAGGAGATTGGTGAGTAGTACAGTATTTAACAATTTATGCATTATAAGTCACTGCAATTTTGTTGGTACTTTTTCACCATATAGTTAGCTATCTGGCCATTATTTAAACTTGTCCTCAAACCTGCTTTTTATCATTTTGTGGTGTAAGCTGTTGATGCTTTTGGTATTCATGCTCTTCTTGTAGTGCTCCAGTAGTGAATTAAGAAAACAACAGGAGTAGAAGCGTATTAGAAATTAGATACGACTGTTCCTGCTAAATCTTAGCCAAAATCCAAATAGAGAAAGAAGATATTTTAGTCCTAATCTTGAACTGAAAGGGCAACAAGCCCATTCATTTCGGTACAGACTATTGTTCCATGCTTACTGCTTGTTGCACAAATTATTGGGTTGAACTGTGTATCAGAATTTAGTTGTTGTCTGAATGTAATTATGGTTGTTGATGTTCTTACTGTTTGGTGTAGCTTGCAACAAGGGTCATCATGGTCCTGTGCATTGTGTGCGGTTTGCCCCTGGAGGTGAATCATATGCCTCCGGATCTGAAGATGGGACAATCAGAATATGGCATACCGGCTCTTCGACCCGTGAAGAGAATGATTCCGCTCTTGCAAATGGTTTGGGTGGGAAAGACAAGTCAGTTGACGAGGTCACAGATAAGATGGAACATGTTGAAATCGCCAAAGATGAAAAAACAGAAGAGAAAATAGAGGCAACTACTAATGCTTGACATTTTGTTTTGCACATGAAACTGTATTTTGGTCTTTGATGATTTTACTGGCTTTTTTGTTTGCACAAGAAAGGTTGATATTTTTATTAAAAAGAGATAACAGAGTACATAGATGAGTTATATGATCATATTAAGACAGTCCCCAATATGAGAATTTCAACTTAGCTACAAGCCAGAATAACTCTCCAAGGATTGTTTGCAGCTGACCCCGGATGGGCATTTTTGACTTCCCTGTTTTTCTTTTTTAGCTATTACCCTTCTGTTTTTTTCACCACAACAGCTATAGCAAAAATCAGCACAGGCCAAAGCTGTTGCCGGATATTTTCTTTCTTGCACCCATTTGAGATATAACCTGAAAGAAAGGATGACCATATATCTGAAGTATAGGGGCAATGTAACATTATGTGGTCTTGTGATTCCTTCTCCATATGAAGGAAGCAACATGAAGTACTAGCAATCACGCACCCTCTCCTCTTTAAGTTATCTATTGATGGAAGACAGCATCTTGAACTGCCGCACTGAACTTTGTAGCATTCCCCAGTTGAAAATTTTAGAGCCAAATGCGCAGCTGAGAGAGAGTTGATTGAGATTTGGTGCAGAACCACTTGGAGTGAACATACTGTTTGCAGTTTCCATCTGGCTTTATGCCCTTTCTATTGACTGCAAGTTTGTTAGCCTTAGGGAAATCAGCTTGAAGAGTGGAATTGGCTCTCCAAGCATCAATCCAGAATCCTTATTGCGTCTCCATTCTTGATTGTTGTAGTACGCCTTTCCATAAGTCTTCAGAACTCTCCTCCATTTTTGTCTGAATGACATTTCTCCTAAGCCTTTTCCTCTTTATATCTCCAGAGTGGGAGCTGCTGCACCTAAGTTGTTGGTCACTCATCTGTGTATTGTTCGCCGTCCATTGTGATGGCAATTCCCCTTTCCCACATTTTCATTCTGCAATTCATGTCAGATATAATGGTCCGATGAATAATTTCGTATCACTTTCTCCTTTAAATGATGTAAACTTATCATGAGAAGGATGGTCTTCATTGTTAGGCTTTCAAGAAAAGTTCCAAATATACCAAGCAAACTTGCAGGATAATTGGAGATTATTTTTGTATGCATTGGTACGGTCTTTGTGGAAGGAGCGTACTCCACACCTTCAATTGGAAGGCGTTTTCTACACACCCAGACGATTTTGTACTCCTTCCGTTTCAGAAAAATTGAAAGTTTCATCTTTTTAATTTGACCTATTTTAGGCAAAAATAAAAACTAAAAGTATCACTTTTACTGAAACGGAGGTAGTATTGTTTAAGTCCCCTCATACAAGAAAGGGTGTTACTGTCTATGTTGTAAAAGGCGAGCGCCTTTGGCGCTTAAGCGTCAAAGACCCACTAAGCGCTGGACTAGCGCCTAGGAGAAAAGGCCCCCAGGCGCCAAGTTATGCTCACATTTCTCATGCTGAAGCTGCTAATTTACTGAGTTTGATTAATGACTTTGGCATGGCTTCTGGCCAAGTGATTAATCTTCAAAAATCTGGCTGTTTCTTCAGTAGCAATGTGCACCCTGACCATGCAGTTTCCCTAATAAATGAGCTAAAAGTTAAGAAAATAGCTCTTAATGAGAAATATCTAGGTGTTCCTTTATTTATATCTAGAGCTAGGTCTGATTCCTTTAATCATTTAAATGAACACTTTGATAAAAGAGTAGCCAAATGGAAGGGCAAACACTTTAATCAAGCAGGTAGGTCAGTTATGGTTCAAAATGTGTTAAAAACTTCTCCTATTTATCATATGAACACCTTCACGATTCCTGATAAAATAATTAACAATATGGAGTATGCTCAACGAGATTTCTGGTGGGGTAAGTCTAAAGCAAGGGTATCTATCTTAGGGACTGGCCTAGAATTTGTACTCATAAGTACAAAGGCTGTCTAGGTTTTCGTAATCTTAAGCATGTAAATCTTTCCCTTTTGACTAAAACTGCTTGGAACATTATTCATAATCCTGATAAACTCTGTGCTATTATCTCGAAGTGTAAGTATTTCAAAAATTGTCATCCTATACATGCTGTTAGTAAGGTTGATTGCTCTTGGGTCTGAAGAAGTATAAGTCGTGGTTTAGAGGTTATCAAACACAACTCTATCTGGGAAGTTAAAACGGGTAATTGTATTGCTGCTTTTGATGATAATTGGATTCCTAATCCTGTGGAACCCAAGTGTGTGGCATACCCTAACCCTAATCTCCATGTTTCTGATTTTATTGATAAGGAAAACAATTCTTGGAACTCTGATCTTGTCAATGCTTTCTTTTCTTCACAGAATGCTAGTCAAATCCTTAGTATTAGGATCCCAGCTTCAGGTAATGATAGAATTATTTGGCCTTATACAAAGAATGAACAGTTTTCTGTCAAATCTGCCTATAAACTGATTTCTGGTCAGTATGCTTATATTAACAATCCGTTGAATAACAATCCTGTTTATAAAACTTTGTGGAAACTTCAAATTCTTCCTAAAGTTCATATTTTCACATGGAAGTGTTATGAAGGCATCTTACCTGCTAAATCAGTACTTGCTAGATATTCCCATGGGCATGACTCCTCTTGTAGTATGTGTAATGCTGGAATAACTGAATCCCCAGAGCATATTATTCTACACTGTGATTTTTCTAAGAATCTTTGGTCTCTAACCCCATATGCAGGTGCTATCGAACAAGATCGTGCACTTAATATAAGCATTCATGAATGGGTCCATAAATGGCTATTTGATGATACTCTTAAGGAGAAAGTAGTGGCCATTTTCTCCATTGCTTGGATTATATGGAAAGAAAGGTGTTCTAGCACTTTTCATGGGAAAACAATTAATCACCACTCTACAGCCAGACTTGGTCTTAAGCTAGTCAGCATACCGAAATGTTTTTGAATAATAGCAGTTCTCTAGCTACCTATAGGTCTGAACCTGAGGAAGATAGAAACATTACTAGCATCATTGGCTCCCTTCCTCAAGATTGTCATATTATTTACAGTGATGCTGCCTTTGACAAAAATTCTAATCGTTCTGGTATTGGTCTGGTGTGGAATGATCTTGCAGGAGATTTTCGTGGATGCAGGCTGCAAGCAGGGAATGTGAGAAATGCAGAAGAAGCGGAGAGCCTAGCTTTGTTTGAAGCAGTGAAGTGGGAAAAAGCTAAAATCTTGGAGAAAGTCTGTTTTTTTAGTGATGCTAAGTCCATCATTGACTCTATCAAGTTCAATAATAACCAATTGTATTGGTATAACAGCTCAGTCTTAGAGGACTGTAAAATAATTTCATATAGTTTCAATTTTGTTAAGTTTGAATTTTTGCGTAGGACCCATTTAGATATGGCTGATAAAGCAACTAAATTTAGTAGAAGGTCTAGAACCTCGGATGAATGGATGGATAACATCCCTGCATTCCTTAACTCTACTATGTAATTTTCTTCATCAATACAAGCATTTTTTCTAACAAAAAACAAATGCTCACATTTGTTGTTTTCTAAATCCTGGGTGCTCGCCAAGGGCGCCTTAGGCGCTAGGCACTGGGCTTGGCGCCTCGCCTCGCCTAGCGCCTATTACAAGAAAACTTACGTGGCAGACTCGAATTTCCCCTCATACAAGAAAACAGTGATACCTTCTATAAAAACAAGAAAGAAAACTTATAAAAGAATCAATAAAGAGAGAGATCAGAGGAGAAAGCTTAGAAGAAGTTGATTCTTAATAACAATGGCGACAATTGTAGTTGACACATATAAACAAGAAACAACAGAAAAAGATGCAGTCTGTAAGATATGAGCAAGTCTTGGTGAAGGTTTGAGGAGATACTATAAACAACACATTCACGATCTAGTACTCTTGGAGCAAAGGAAAACTAATGACGTAAATCGGTTAGAAGCTCGAATGAACGAACTTAACTCCAGAGGTGCGTTTTAATGCCTGCAACTTAATTCTGATTATTTATATTCTCATGTTGCGAGGTGTTGCTACGTAGTTTGAAAGGCTGTTATGATCATGTAATATTATTAGAACAATCTGCAAATACTCTTATTTTATTCTCGGCGCCCTTGGAAAAAAAAACTGTACATGTCTTGGCGCCTAGGCGCCCCTTGGGCGACTCGTGCGCCTAGAGCGCCTTTTACAACATAGATTGCTAGTTATGTTAAAAGTGTGTTTAATTCTTGAAAATAATTGTGATCGTTGAGTGATTCGTGTTATTGGTGTTATTATTATGTCAGAGGTAAATGGTTTATGATGTTATGTGCAGTGAGGAAGCTTAGGGAAGAGCTGCGGCGTCTCCAGGAACCTGGATTTGGTAAAGTCGTGAAAGCTGAGGAACCAAAGGTAATTCACATTGCCAAACTTGTATCATCTGTAATTGCGGATCTTCACTTTGTAGCAGCTGTTGTTCTACGATTCTGATTTATTTTTCGAATTACAGGGAGTCTTGGTATATGGGCCACCTGGTCTAGGAAAAAGGGCGCTAGAAAGGCAGTTGCTCAACACACTGCTCAGAAAAATGACAACGTTTTTATCAGGATTTCTGCACATTCTGAACTGGAGCAGATAATTGGTTGTTCGACAGCAGAAGTAGGGCGGATAGGTGGTTATTGTACAGAATCCATTGTTACCAAACATAAAGCCCCTAGAAGAAACAAACACAAAATCAATTCAAAATCAAGATCACTCCACAAATAATCTAGGAGGAATCAAAAAGAAATGGCATCTGGAATTTCAAAGTTTTTTTCTTTTTCTTTTTCTTTTTTTAAAGAAAAAATTAGTGAAAGGAGTTTACAAGTATTGGATGGAAGCCTGGCGAAAATCGGACTATCAATTGGTTCTTGTTACCTTGATTTCATATCAAAATATGGGACAAAACCTAGGGTTTATCTGTGGGAGTCAGATTTATCCTTTGATAAACTTTTCTGTGTGAGACAGATTTGTTTATTGTTAAAGCATGCGATTTTGGGTCGTAACAACTCTTAGTTGTGGGTGAGATCAGCTAAGGGAATCAAGTACGTAGTATCCTGCTGGGATCAGAGGCGTATGAGTGCAACTGTACCTTGGATCGGTGAGAGACTTATTGGGGTTCAACTATAGTCCAGTACGAAGTTAGCTTGTAGTAGGCTAGTGTCTGTAGCGGCTTAATACAATGTGTATTCAATCTGGACTAGGTCCCGGTTTTTTTTTTGCATTTGCGGTTTCCTCGTTAACAAAACTTCCGGTGTCTGTATTATTTCCTTTCCGCATTATATTTTATATAATTGAAATAATACAGGTTGTGCGTTAAGATCATCAACTTCTCTAATCCAACCTTTGGTTGTTGATTGTAGTTGATTGGTCCTTGGACATTGGTCTTTGGTACCGTCCAAGTTGTCTCTCTTTGATAAAGACTCGCAGATTTCTATTTGCTTGAGTAAAGATCAAATCGAGAGATTGAGATATTAACTCCTTGATATACTTTTTTATCTAGATTGAGTATGACTGTCTAGTTGATTCTCTAGCAAAGTATTTCGGAGTTAGTCCATACAGATTGCTAATCAAATTATTGGGTGGTGCTGTTAGACCCCCGCTTATTCACATTTTCTGGATAAAAACTACCATATGTTTCCTCCTCCGTTTGAAGACCCAAATTGTAGTTTTAATAAGGACATAATTTGTGGTTTTATTTACTACATAGAATTTAAATAAGTTTTTACTCTCATCAATTGTGATTTTAAAAAATAGGTAAAAATCTGGAACTTGGCAAGGTATCAAATTTTAGTAATAACAAAACCTTTTGGGTATAATATGAACTCATCTACTCTAGGATGCGTGCACGGTAATTATGACACCCAAAAGTACTCGAAAGTTTTCACTGAACGTTGAATACATGAGTTGTCAAATAAAAATCGACACATGAAAATAAAAAGGTACTCAACTGTAATCTTTTTGCATCTTTATTTCAGAAGTACGATTAGTTTACACACTTGCTCAACATTAGACTCTATTAGAATTAACATGCATACACAAATTTTTTGTTGATGGTACCTTATAATATTTAACTGATTCACAAATGAAAAATATTTTTTTCTTACGTTGATAAAAATTCTAATGTTGTTCTTTCTTTATAGTTTGATGAAGGATGGCTAATTTATTACTGACAATAGCATTAACTATACATTTTTTTAACTCCAATAGATATTAAAATTATGAGTATTCTTAAACAAAGCTTTTTGTTGGAAACCTAGAAACGAGCTGGGTACCAACACCTTTTTGAATATCAATGCCTAATCTGTGAAAAATAAAGCTACCAAAACCACTACTAGCATCGTTACTAGATAAACAATTTTTCAGATGCTTGAAAAACACAAAGTATCCTCACCAAGTTCCCCTAAGGTAGAGAAATCTAAGACTCTCAAACCATGGCCATGTGAAAAACACTTGTCCAAGTATTTAGTGTGTTTACGCGACACCGCATTAGATATAGCTTTTCCCGGGACGAATGAGCGAATTCCTTCCCCAGTAAAGGGCGGGACACCTGTGACATCCATACAAACATCTTGTTCATTTTCCCAGTTGAGCATAAGAATATAAACAAGTTTCAAATCATTGTCATCATCCGTCAGAAAACCCAGGAAACTTCCTTACGCACATGCACACCAAATTTGTAACAAATGTAAGCAATTATATCACGAACAATATCATGCCGAAACTTAGGGACTATATTCTTAGCACAATGGAGCGCATGATGCCCAAAAATGTCCATGGATTTGCTACAACTTGGGCATAAATCATTCTCAACATAAAGTGGGATGCCAAGACGATAACAAAGCACAACTCTGAACTGTCTCGGTCCAAGGCATTGATTGAGATTACTGATGGGTACAACCAATAAATAGTCTTGAGCATGCTTAACACGATTGCACTTGTTAGAGCATTGCTCGGTTGAACCCACCAAGCGTTGGTATGTCAAGTTTGGTTGTCATATTTTAGTAAACCAAAACTCAAGTTAAGAGTCGCTTGATTATGTACTAGAGTTAAAATTCGTATAGGTTAGCTTGAAAGCATTAGGATATGAGACATTACAAGTATTGCGAAATCTTGAAGATGTGAAGAAGCGAGGAGCTACAATGACAACAATCATCCTTCCACTCGAGGTTAGTGATATTTGACTTGAACTGTTTCATTCCCTAACGTATCTTTCAAGTCGTGCATATTGAAAACATAACTGCGAAGCATATTTGAACTCTAGATAGACATAGTATTAAGGAATACAATACGAGGTTTATTGCTTAACCATTAAATTTTTTAGATAAGACATCGCCATAATCATTTGAATGCTATTGTGATTATGTATGGGTATAAGGTGAGGATTTCATCCTAGGGAACAATGTTTACATGTGTTCTAAGGAAGTAAGTTCATAAACTTGTTTTGTGAATCGAAAAGAAAATTGCCAGGTGTTATTGGTTTTGTTATTCATTTCATATCTTATGAACAACCAATATGTGTGATAAAGTAGAACCGCTCACAACTTGTTGTGCTCTTGGTAGAACTATTCACAAAGGCCTGACTTTTGTATTGGTATAACTTTTATTAGTAAAACGAATCTTAAATAATCATCTTGGTATGTATCGGTTTTGTGACTTCCATGGGAAGAGGGGAACCGATCCTTGTAAGGGGTGAAGGGGAACCGATCCTTGTAAGGGGTAAAGGGGAACCGATCCTTGTAGGGGCGCAGTACATTGAGGGGAACCGATCCTTGTATGGGGTGCATCAAGTTTAAAGAAGAAAGGGGAACCGATCATGTGAAGGTGTGCAACACATATAAGTTAGATACCATATATATGTGGGGTACCGATCCTAGTACCTAGTCAACCGAATCTTTTGGGAAGCTAGTGTGACTATGCTTAGTACTCACATGGAGGTATAACCGAAAATTGTTTTGGTAGAACCGTAAACCCATGGTTATGATTGAATATTTGGTTTGGTCAATCACATAGTTCTTGAAAGTCAGATGAACCAATCCTAAACTTGTTTGGAAGTGTGGAAAATCGGTTTCAAGATTGTAAGTGAGAAAGAGAACTTACAAAGTAAAGATGTCGACAAACTTTGAATACGTGCTGAGAATGTTTATTTCTATAATTGTTCAAAGATATTCCTTAAAGGCTAAATGGAAGAGAATCCCAGAATCGAAACATAAGTAAGTTAAGAATCTTTTAATTAAGGTTATTAATTTATCTTGGTAGGAAATTATGGAATTAGTAATGTGCATTTACTAATTAGATTTTCCGAGAGATGAGATTTCGATTGTTATTTTTGGACAGAGCATTTCCAGGAATTATGAAAACCGAATCTGTGCATTTATGAATATCTTGAGAATATTTTCGGTTTTGGAAATTACTTGGTGTCCAAACTTCCTTGTCTATAAATACACGAAGTTTTCCTTTCTAGCGAACTAATCCTTCGTAACATTTGACTTCCTCTTTTTTCATTGTTACTGGTGTAGCCGCCTATCGGAGAGGAAAGTAATCTAATTAGGTGAAATCTCTTACGGCCGCTCGTTTTAAAGTCTTCTTTGGGATTGAGAATCTCTAGCGCGTCCCGTTGGTGGGAAACTAGATAATTGCGGTTTGTCTTTGTTTTCGATTGATTTGATTGACTAACGGTGGTTGAAATCTGATTGCACCTAGTTTGTTTATTCTTGAGAATCTTCTCTTCTGATATAAGATTCACTCAAACTAGATCAGAGTTTCTACATGGATCTTTAGACTGTTGTTAGTTCTAAAGACGATCTTGTGATAGTCCATTATTAACAGACTCCGTTCTGTGCGTGATTGATCACAAGAGATTCAAGTGATTGTGTGCAGGTGTTTATTGAAGCTTTAAGAAGATTTGAAGACAAAGAAGATATTGAAGATCTGACTTGGGTTTTATAATCTTTGCTGTGCACAATACTTGTTTGGGAAAAGAGGATCCAATTAATAATCGGTTTATCCTTATGGTAGATTGGATTGATTAATTGAGTAGATCGGCATCAACATGGTTCTTAGGATTAAATGTGTTGTTGGCTTAATCTTAACCGATTACCTTAGGGTGATTGAACATAAGATAGATCTAGACCCGACGAAGGAGTTTATATTGAGATAAACAGAAGAGCCTTTATCTGACTCATATCACTTGGTTGAATAGAGTTGATACCAAACAGATTTCTTGTTCCTTTACTGTTTGGAATACGAACCAAAAGGATTGTTCCAAGTACGTGACTTATTTCTAAGTTGGAAGCGTGGGAATACAGACGGAACTAGGTATACTATAGAGTTAGGTACTTGGTCTCAACTATACGAAGTTAGTGCAATTTTGTGTAGCGGCTTAATCCTGAGAGTATTCAATTATGGACTAGGTCCCGAGGTTTTTCTGCATTTGTGATTTCCTCGTTAACAAAATCTTGCTGTGTCATTTACTTTTATTTTCCGCATTATAATTGTTTTATTATAATTAAAATAAATTACACAAACGTTAATTCCTATTTACTTGATAAGCAATCCTATTGTGTTTGGTTAAGTCCGAACCTTTGTATCAAGTAAACATACTTCGTTGTTGTATTGTCTCGATCTCGTATCCATAGACGATCACACGAAGTGTGAACCGATTAGTTGTATTGTCTCAACTCAGTCCATAGACAATCACTTTCGGAGAAAGGACTTATAAGTAGTAAAAGTTTTAGCTTGAGGTATATTTGGTTACCCTCTCCTTTTCAGCACTGCCACAAGATGGAATCTCTTGTAGACATAGAAAATTGGTCTGGGATTTGCTTCTTAACGGCATCAAAATAAGTGACTGCCATGGAGTGCATAGAAGGGGGGGGAGGGGGAAATATCATTGACACAGTAAGTAAATGGTAATCCACATACCTGGATAAATCTCTGTAGTGGAAACTGATAAGCAGAAGCTTTGCATGTTGAGAATGAGTTACCAAGAATCACCTTCTGCACCGAAATAGTCTGAATATGATAAGCAATGTAACAGTAGGAGCTAGTGTCAGCCATGGTGTAAATGCCAAGTCCACCATCTTTGATAGGCAAGGTAGCTAAACGCTGCTATAAAGGACCAAACCCCGCACCATCACCAGTGATTAGTAGTCTCAAGTACTTCAGTAAATGATCATCAAAAAGGTCAGTGGCTAGTTGCAGGGCTGCAGGATTGGTACCGCGCATTGCAAAATAAAGTCTAGACGCACCAGTGCAATTGCAAAGTAATAACATCTCACTTTAGGGGTCTTTGAGTTTCTTGAATGCAGTCATTAATTGAAAAATTTCATTCACCCTGCTCATCATCATAATAAACGATGGTTTTTCTTTATTTGTTTTGTCACATTTAATGTTTTTTTTTATGATCATAATGATACGGAAATCTAATTAATGTATATTTATAATTAAAAGAGGTTACAAATCTTACATCCGTCATGGAAGTATATGTATCAATGCATACTTCAACCATACTTACAAACTTATCACCTACTACTTTGTAGTTTGTATAATTCCATAAATTGTAAGGAATTCCCCACACTTTATCCAAGAACTCGGTTTTTCAATTTCATTAATGCCAGAGGTGAGAGTTAAAAATGTTTTATGCAAAATCACACGTTTTAAGGGGTGGAGTGGGCGGGGGGGGGGGGGGGGGGGGGTACTAGGTTCGCTTTCTTTTTCTAATACAACTGACTGGCTAGTTTGATTCAGACTTGTCTCAATCAGACTCAGTATATTTATCACATGACATATGACTCAAAAATTACATGACTTAACACTTCCTCGGTAGGAACCAACTGTGCTTAACTTTCCTGATACGACTTGGCGTGTGGATCTGATTCAGCTTCTGACTCAGCACGAATTAGATGTCAGACCGGTTATTTTTTTAGTTTGTGTTAGACCTGATTTATCGGACCAAGTCCTCGCATATTTTTTAAGTTAGTTGAATTAGATGTGACTCAAAAAACAAACACATCGAATCTAAGTTTTGACTCAAAAGTTAATAGATTATAGGGTCTATAATTTTTTTTTGAATTGAGTCAAATATGTTCCCAACGAATTTCCCCCTACTTAGATATATGAGCACATTGAACAGAGTTTTAGTCCTCGAATCACACATTGGAATATCTGACTCATACCGAGAAAGATTCAGGTCCCAAGTGGAATCAAAATAAGATTGTTGTAAAGTGTAAACCCCAAAATTTAATGAAACGGAGTATACTCATAACGCCTTTCCGGGGGGGGGGGGATTCGAATTTTCCTTCATACAAGAAAAAGTGCTCCTACTTAGTTTATTGAAAATGTTTGTCACTAATCCAAAATCTATTCCCCTTGGGTCCTAAAAGGGGACCTTAATATAACATTACATGAGGATGAGAGAACCAATAGTAATGGTAGCACTTCCGACAACTCTAGGTTTGTTCAAATAATAGAGGATGCGGGCCTTGGTGATTTATAATATGCTGGAAACGCATTTACATGGACTAGCAATAAACATGGCATTGGGAAAATAAAATCTAGACTTGATATACCCCTTATAAATGCTGACTGTCTTTTATCTTTCCTCGATACTATTCTTAAATATTTGCCATTTCTAGGTTTTGATCACTGTCCAATATTTCTGAAATTCTCACCTAATAATGTTTTTAGCTTTAAAAATTGGAAAATTTTCCAATGTTGGTTGAGAGAAGGCTCATGTAAGAAGCAAATAGAAAATGCTTGGGAAAAACATATCTAGGGTTCAGCTACTTACATTCTGGAGAAGAAGTTAACAGAAACAAGATGCTCCCTATCAAGATGGAACAAGCTTAATTTTGGCAACATTCAGAGTAATATAAAAGTTCTGCAACAAGAATTATCATTCTTACAATAGCCAAATTCAGCAGAAAAAATTACACATAAGGTGCAAGAAGTGGAAAAGCAAATTGAGGAGTGGCATCAAAGAGAATAAAAGTTTTAGACAGAAATCAAGAGATGACATGTTTACTCAAGTGGATCAGAACACTGAGCACTTTCATTTGCAAGCAAATAGAAGGAAATCTGAAAACAAGAAAGAGTCACTGAAGGAAAAAATGGCAGCTGGTGTAGTGGAAATCAGAATCTGGAGAACCTCCTCAATTCACATTTTAGTAAAATAATTACCACCACAAATTCTTCTTCGAACAACAACTTATTGTTTGAATTACTGCAACCTTGTATTACATATGAAGAGAATGAAGCTCTTACCAAAATACCAGATGAAGAAGAGATCAGACCAACTCTTAAAAAGATGCATCCATGAAAATCACTAGACTAGATGGCTTTTCTCCGGGATTTTTTAAACTCAATGGGATACAATCAAGGATGAAGTTATTAAAATGGTGCAGAGTCTTTTTGGCGAATGGGAGAATACTGAGAGCTATGAATAAGACCAACCATTTGCCTTATACCCAAATGCAAGTTACCCCAATCACCAGGAAATTACAGACTTATCGCACCGTGTAATTCAACTTATAAGTTGATTTCAAAGATTTTAGATACCCGACTGAAGCTTCATCTGGACAAATTTATCTCACCAATGCAGGTGGCTTATGTTCATGGAAGATAGATTAGTGATAATATCACTCTTGCACAAGAAATCATACACTGCATGAAGAGAAAAAGAACTAAAAAAGGTTGCATGGCACTGAGACTTAATATGTCAAAGGCATTTGATCGACTTGAGTGATGTTATCCGGATACAATAATGAAAAAAATAAGGTTCAACAATATATGGTGCAGTCTGATACATGAATGTGTATGTAGTTCTGAGATTCAAGTTTATTTGAATGGGTCACCTTGTCAAGCTTTTAAAGCCACTCGTGGTATAAGGAAAGGTGATTCAACCTGACTTTATCTCTTTCTTCGTACTATAGATGTGTTTACAGGAGCACTTATCAAACAAAATATGTAGGCAAAATTCAGGGTATCAAGATTGCACATAAATCTCCACAAGTCTCTCATCTATTGTTCGCGGATGATTGTCTGCTTTTATCAAGGAAAATATTCATAATGTTAACAATCGTTTACATGTGCTTAAATCTTTTAGTGATATATCAGGACAATTGACCAGCTTTCAAAAGTCGACAGTCCATTTCTTAAGGAATATCCATCCTAGACACTGTAGAATTCTTTTACGAAGTCTAAAGATGAAGAAGATAAACATGGGGGAATACATTTTCCAAATAGGAAAAAGACATGCTCTTTCTCTAGTCTAGTCGAAAACATGAAGTTTCGACTACCAAGATGGAAAGGAAAATTTATGAATCAGGCAGGAAGGTCATTCATGGTGAAACATGTACTTAATGTCATTCCTTCTCACATCATGAGTATCTTTAAAATTCCAGATGCAACTATCAAGGATATGGATAAGGTGCAACGAAAATTCCGGGGGAACAAGCATGAAAAAAGAGGTATTTACTTACGGGGGTTTACTCAATAAATACTTTTGTAGATTTGTATAGACTTAAAAAGAGTCATGAAAAATGACAACTTCTGTAGAGTTCTACAGAGTTGGAAAAATATTTGCAGAGTTTGTAGAGTTGTCCTAACTCTTGTAGAGATTTGTAGAGTTCTAAAATGTTGTGAAAACAAAATTTGTATAGAATTGTATAACAACCTAACATGATGAATCTACAAATCTCTAGATTTGTATTTATTTAATTATAAAAATTCTTGAAAAACGCTAACCATAATTTCAAAGACTTTATAGCCATCAATGGAAGTTTTCATTTCATCTAATAACAAAATAAAAAAGAGTTTGATCCTATCATATGATGCATGTATGTATATGCATCTAGGATATATATATATATATATATATATATATATATATATATATATATATAATAATATTAATATATATATATATATTTATATTTTTTAAAACAAAAATGGATCTAGAGTATACGCGCAAGCGCTTGCATCAACTTGAAATAAAATAAAATAATATCAAAATAAATATATAAAAGATACTAATAAACTAAGTTTTAAATTTTTGTAAAAGTCTCCCAAAATCTTTCACATTTTGAAAGACTTTCTCCAAGGCAAATATACACATAAATGACATTCAAAGTCTTAAAATTTGGGAAGTATGGAATGTCTTTAAATTTTCTCATTTATAACGAGTAACACAAACTTTGAAAGATATTTTACAAGCATATAACGAGTAACATATACTTACAAAGATTTTTCTAAAGTATACAACCAGTAACACAATACTTTGGAAATCTATTAAAGTTTCTCGAAATCACAAAAAGTATTTATTGAGTAAACCCCCGTTAGCCTCATGGGGAAGAGTATGCAACAAGAAAATAAAATATGGAATGGGTTTTGGGGATCTTAAATGTTTTAACCAAGCACTTCAGGAAAAAACTGCATGGAGGCTGTGTCATTCTTCAAAGAAGTTATGGGGTTCAACGTTGAAAAAGAGATACTTTCCAACAAATTCAGCACTTCATGTGAAGAAGAAGAAAAACTCTACATGGGCGTGGCAGAGTATACAAGGAATAATGAGATTCGTTCAGAAATTTGGTTTCTGGAATATGGGTAATGGAAGAAGCATTCTAATATGGAAAGATAATTGGATACCTGTAAAGAAGTCTCCACCAACAGCTGTGATGGATATGAATGAAGCATATGCATACAACACTCTGTCTGATCTTATTGATCAAGATATAAAATTATTAGAAGGTTTCATTAATACACTATATGTTTGAGCATGAAGATGCTGTAAATATTTTAAATATGAGAATACCAACTTCGATGGAAGATAGGTTAGTTTGGACGCTGACAAGGCATGGATTTTTCACAGTAAAATCGCCTTACAACAAACTGGTGGAACTTAAGAACAAAACCAATCATAATGGAAACATTTTTTGGTAGAAACTATGGAGTTTAAAGACACTTCCATGCATAAAACATATAATTTGTAAGTGCATCACATATATGGTTCCATCTAATGAGAGTATGGCTAGAGTTGTTGGGTATACTGGATAAATATGTCCAATGTATGAACAATACATTGATCTCACGAAACATATTCTACGTGACTGCTCTTTTTCTATAGTTGTATAGGTTTCAGTTCCAGGTGCTAAAAGAAGTATGCAAAATCCAGACATCTTCGTTCAAGATTGGATCAAGGGTTGGTTTGAGAATCAGATGTGCAGGCTTGATGAGGATTGGATTTTCAATATGGCTAATACAATTTGGGAAATATGGAAAGCAAGGTGCAGGTGTACTTTCGGGAGTATCAAACCAAACCCGGTGGTAGTTATTCGCATGGTTCATAACGCGAACTCAGCAACTGGTAGTTTAATGATTAAAAACACCAATACATATGACTATCATGCTACAGACTCTAGGATCCAAACTGGATGGATCCCACCTTCGTTTCCTTCTTATTGAATTACTTGTGATGCTTCCTTTAAAAAGTTTCATGGTATTAATGAAGTGAGATATGGACTAATCGCTTGCGTAACTGTGCAGGTGCATTACTACAAGCCAGGTGCAGGTATGTAGATGGACTTTTGAGTGCTAAAGAAGCTGAATGTGAAGGTTTTCTTCAAGCACTGATGTGGGCTGATGAACTAAAGATACATTCAATGTGTTTTGAACTTGATGCAAAGCTAGTCATGGATACTGTCGATAGAGACTACCATATTGCATCAAAAAATCAAACTTTAATTTTGGATATTATTACTGGGTCCTGTTAACGGGTATACACGTTAACAGGGGTATTTTCGACCCTTAATTACTTTGGAAACAGAAATTTGTTAGTAGAATATTAATACCCTAATTATCTCTAACAACGAAATCAATGTTCCACTAATACCCCTATATGTTTATTAATTATGGCAGTAAAACATCACTTTTTCTCTGACAACGACTTTCTCTTTCATTTTTTAACTTTCTCAGTTCATCTTCTTCACTCCACTTATCTTCTTCGAGCAATATTTTCCTCTTCTCTGTTTTAACTATCTTTCCATTTATGTTCTTTTTCTCCACGATAATCACATCGCGGATTTTTCTCCATGATAATCACATCGCTATTTTGTTTCAAAATAATTTAAGTACTCATTGACCATCTAATTAAACAGAAAAATCTGATATGATTTTATCATGCTATACTAATAATTCACTTATTTTTAATTTAATCAATAAGAATTTATTTCAAGGGAAAATTAGGTTTTGGGTTTTTATCAATTGGTTGGTTTTCAATATGATGATATAAAATTTCCATCAAGATCTAAAGTTTCTGATAAAGTATGCAAAATCAAGTATTATATCAAAATCGTGCGATTTAAAATTCAAATGAAACTAACAAATAGAACTGTTTCAAAATCCATTAACCAAACTTTACTATTTTTGTTAATTGTTTGCCTATGAATTTCATTCTGATTTTATTCTTCTCTTCATTTATTATTTGGGGAGAACACATGAAGAAGATGAAAAGGGATAAGAGGCATAAAGCAGGGAAGTAGAGAAAACGTATGGTTGTTTAATTTTATGACAAGGACAATAATGGAATTTTGTTGGGTAGTAAAACAAGAAATAACTAATGGTTATCCCAATGCACAATTGTGTGAACCAATAAAAAAGATTACTGATTCGTAGAAGTTATGGTATATACGGGTATACACGTTAATAATTGCCATTATTACTAAGTTAAAAGATCATCCTTCTTGGATTTATAAGTTCATTAAAAGTATCTATAATAAGTCCGCAGATACATTAGTAATGCATGCACAAGTTTTTAGGATTTCAAATGATTGGAAAAACCATCCTCTAAGATTTATTGCTAATGCAATTTTAGAGGATGTTAACAATATTCGTATTACGTTAGAGTAATAAAATTTCTTTGTTTGCATATTAAAAAAAATAATACTGGAGTAGTTTCTTGTAATGCCGAAAGCCGCTTCAAATTTTTAGGCACTTCAATCAATTTTTAGAGAAACGACGCCATCACATTTGGCTGCTACATCTGAATATATTTTTACAATCATCAAAACAACACCACTTATCCACGTCCCTGCTTGTGTCATTGCGTTTAAGCTGCAGATATATGAGTTAAACACTTACATCATATTTGTTTGAGTGGGTCTGACTCACATTTGATTTGGGAGAGTCAAATCATTTGTTTATGATGTCTGACTCGAGGTCTGACCCCCTCATACATCGGACTCGGAGCTATGACTTGTTGAGCACAGATTTGACCGAAATACAAAAAAATCTATAATTCTACCATTTTGATTTTTGAATCAGGTGTAAAGAGTCAGATTCAAACATAATGAGTCATATCCGCATGAGTCAGATCCAGAAGAGTACTTGAATCAGAAAAACAAACAACTCGTTACAATGAGAACTCATTGCATCTAACTTGAGATTATTACTGACATATGATTATAGAAATATTTTATTAAATCTAGTCAGGTATCAAATTCCTCTAAATCATATGGATGAGCCGAATCAGATCTCAGATATCAGGTCAGAGTCGTCAGACATCATAAAATAAAGAGCAAAAAGTCTAAACGAACTGCTGTTTAAAAACAACGAAAATACCGCACACAAAATACGTGGGCTCCTGCTAACCTCCCGGTGAGTGGGGCCCACTGGGACTCGCAAATTCTGAATATACGTGAGAGACGGGTTTTTTTCGTAACACCTCTTCTATGTAATTCTTCAAACTTCAATTTGAATGAGGTAGTCCAATAAATAAATTCTAGCCTTCCTTAAAAAAAAGTTTAGAATCTGATAAAGGAAATAAACGATGGGACATGTGACTATGACCGAGTCAGACATCGAGTTGGAACAGTGTAAACCCCAACATTTAGACTGGGTCTAGTGGTGCTTCCCAGCCACTTTCCAAACCCCTTTACACCTCAGCCTGGGAAGGGCCTGGGTCTTGCGGTTTTTCCCAGATACTTACTGGGACGGCTAATCGTTATCCTTTTTAAGCAAAAAAAACGGGCATTGATCAGCCGTTCTACATATAACGGTCATTATCGCCCTTTTTTGAAGAAACAACTATCCATTAACTGTTTTCCTTATCTTGACCGGTCTCCCCCCGTTGAACCGGCTAACCATTAGCCGTTCCTCTATTTTCCCTAAAACATCCAGAGAACTCTGTCGAGTTCTTTTGTTCTTCCCCTCTTTTTTTTCAGACACCAAGTTCTTCTTCTTCCCCTCCATTAAAAATAAAAAAACATCGTTTTCTTCCATTTTTTTGTTTGGGTTTGTGGAACAAACGGTGAATTCGAAGTTGGAATTGATTTGAAAGGGTTTTAACCACTCAATACTTAAAGGTAAACTAATTTATCATAAAACCCTAGTTTCCAATTTCCTTTTCAATTAAGATTAATTGTGCAAAATTGATAGGTTATTAACACTAATTGAATGCCACAACTATTAGTTACTGCTTTGTGTTTGTTTAAAATTTAATTAAGGTCCAATTTTTTTGATAATTGTTCATGAACATGGTTGATTGGTTAGTTTTAGATGAACATGGTAGAATTGTAGTGACATTTTATGTATCCTAATTATGTTGCATGTCTTGTAATTTGGATAATACACAATTCATATCCCAAATTTGTTAGTAAGAAATGGTTTTGAGTATGAAATTATGTTTTTCCTCCAAGAAGTTTACATTTGTTTGGTGATTTTCATACGTTTATATTTGTTTGTTTGGTGCATTTAGATAATGATATGGAGTACCCTACGAACCAAATGTTGTCCGTAAAAGGTAGAGATGGTCATACATCCGATATAGATGCACCGAATACACCGAGGATGAAAATGAGGACTAGTTGGGGAAGACTTAAGGATTATTATGATATCGTTGTATGTAATAATCCACGCGCACTACAGGTATTAGATAATTGTGGCTTTTCGAAGATATTTTTCGTTTAATTTTAAGAATTTTGAGGTGCAACTCACAAATGCACTAGTAGCTAGATGGTGGCATACAACCAAGACATTCCATTTCCCGGAATTTGAAATAGGATTGACACCTTTAGACTTTGTAATATTAACTGGAATTCCTATAGGTAAGGGTGATCCCATAAATTACTCTAAGAAGTTAACCGGAGAATATTATGAAAATTTAGATGATTTGTACTTTAGTGGTGTGATCGTCAACCTAAATAGTGCATCTGCAAATATGGAAGATGATGCTCACCCCCCCCCCCCCCCCCCCCCCCCGTACAAGCCAGGAATTCTAAAAAACCATGGGATAGTAAATCCTCAGTTGTATGTCTCTCTCACCTTTCATCTTATATAAACAGTAGGAAAGGCATGGATAACTCTGAGGTCTAGGAGGAATTGAGTATGATTTATCTTCTTTGGGTTATTGGTCAAGTATTCACCGGAACGACTTCCTCCAACGCTTCAAAAGAATGGTTGGTTATATTCGGAGATTCAGAAATCTTGCAAAATCTTGGTAGGTTTGATTGGGGTTCATTTATTTATGGTAGACTGTTAAACAACTTGGACAAGAATTCTAGTGGTGTTGATAATAACATGGCAACAATGTGGATGATATTAAAGTATTGGTATTATATTTACTTTCGTAATTCTCAACCATTAATAAAACTTGGGTTATTCGACCCGGAACAAATTTACCCTGGATTAATATGTTTCAATCAACCCATATAGAGGGTGTGAAACAGTCAGACTCCGGGAAACATTCTGTGAACAATGCTAAAAGACAAATGGATCTGAGACTGTCACCTGGAGTAGTTGTTTGGCAACCATGGGTATTAAATGCTCACTATGAAGATGAGGAAGTAGTTTTCGCAAGGGAGGTTAGTCGAAAGAGATTATATTTTCGGGGAGTAGTGGATACGAAAGATGAGGTACTTTATCTTGGGGAGAGATGTTTGAGGCAGGTGTTAGGTATAATTTCAATCCCTTGTCCGCCTCCTAATTTTTCAATCACTAGAACTGAGGATATAATAGAAGGGGTTCATTACACAGAAGCAGATGAAACCGAATATGTACGTTGGTGGAAATCTGTCAGCATGGGTCCTTTGTTGCCATATTTGAGTCGTGTTCAAAACCATGAAGAGGTTGGTATTGGTAACATTGGAAGCTCTCGTTTCGTTCCTAATGTACCTGCTCCAAGTCAATTTGCAGATTCATTTGTGTATACCCAACCAGAGTCGTCATGTACTTTTCATACAGTAAAGTGGTCATTTCCGTATGTGAACTCGGAGGGAACGCGTGAAATACATCATCTTACAAATATCACCCATCGTCGTGATTGGAGTAAAATCCATGGCACCGAGGTTAGTTACTAATACACCTTATTTATGTAAATTTATTAGTATATATATAAATATTTCTTGTAGTTTTTATTTACGAATCAATAATGTAACAGGATCAGTGGAAATGCTTGGCACTACAAAGTTTTGAAAATACTGATGCACTCGAGGAACTATTGTATGACCGTTTTACGGATGGCCCTTCCGATACTGGCGTTACATCTTCTAGTGCTTTTAGCACTGAACAATCCCAATAAGAAGCTTCTCTGCACGAGACATTTCGTATGTTGGGCTTAGGTGGTTCTGGTGAGTGTAGCCGTAAGCGTCAAGCTACTACTAGTTTGGATGATCATGGAATATGGTATCACCCAGTTGTCAGGGACGCCGGTATTAGTCCTACCTACTCAATCCCAAGATTAAGTCAAGAATAAAATCCTTACTTGAACAGTAATGTGGATTTAAACACAGATATGGAGTTTGTTGTTGATACCCAGGTTGAGAACCCACAACAAAAGTCGTTTGATTTCTTCCCAGAAACATAATTGTATGACTTTGTTGTTGTTTTAATATGTATTAGACTCTTTTATAATATGTATTAAACTCGGTTTAAATATGTATGGAACTTTTGTGGTTTTCTTTGTTACAATATATTATAAATTTTATAGTGTCCATGAATAATAACTTCTGAAATTGTTTGTCTGTTAATGTGCATTGACATTTTTTTTCAAATTTATAGTATCCATGAATAATTCCTTCAGACATTATTTGTATGTTGATGTGCAGTGACATTTCTTTTCAAACCAACAATATCCATGAATAATAACTTCTGACAATGTTTGTCTGTTGCATTAAACTGATTTTCTTTTGCTTTAATAAATGGATGGTTCATACTTCTCCATAAAGGTCTTTTTCATCTCTTAGAATCCTTTAAAAGACCGTGTAGCCTCTAAATAATTCACACTAAATAAAAAATCCTTTGTTCCATCGTCCTTTAACATATCAGACCCCTTGAGAAAAAAATTCTAAACATGGTTGCGTTTGATTCATCTGAAGATTTGGTCATCGTGAAATCTTGGGTGAAAATTAGATCCCGCCATGAGGTTGTGCTTGGTTTCTTACCAACATAAACTTTTTGGGAGATGGTATGGCAGAATTATAAGCCAGAGTTTGGAAATTCCCGCCAGAGAACCATGGATAACTTAAAAGACAGATATGGAGTAATTCATGAGGAAATGCAATTATATTATGCCTATCAGGCCGAAGCTATCGTGAGTTGCCGCGATCCCCAATCCATAACAACTCAAATTATGGTGAATATAAACATTGTTGTACATTTTTTTTAAATACATAAACATTGATATTAAAGGTTTGTTTTTTTTCTTACAAGAAAGACTTGCTGATTTGAAGTACCGACAAGTTAAAGGCGTTGAGTTTCCCCACCAGGAGGTTTTTGTATTTCTAAAGACCAAATTCCATGATTTCCTAACTGAGCTTAAAAGTTCTGGTGATTCATGAACTCATATGTAAACCCTGGTTACGATAGGTTTTGTGGGAACACCCCTCTATAAACACTCACGAGATAAGACTCGTCCTATTGGGTCACCTAAAGGTTTAAAACTTTAGTACTTATGTTGTAATTGTAACCGCGATGACTGAGAAATTGATCCATGGTTGAATAAAACTATGTATTATGTTGTTTTATATTATTTGTTCTACAGTTATTGTATTGTCATTCCATCAGTCCGGTTCGTAGAGGCATAGGTAAGACCATTCCATGAATTATTTTATTTACTCTTATAATAATTTTTTTCAGTAACTTACAATTCACTTTATCTCTGATAGGTGATTCAGTCATTTGAAAGACATGACAATCATTTAACAGTATATGTAAACACTATAAATTCAGCTATCCTTAAGGAAATCAACACACACCAAAGAAAACATTCTCCTCTACTAAATTTTTCATCTCCTCAACAAAATCATCCATAATGCCTTTGTATACCACAGAAGAAGATATAACCCTCATAAATGCTTGTATAGATGTTGTTAATCTCTCGGAGGTTCGTCGTTATTTGGTGCCGACAACTAGAGTTTGGAGACATGTTTTCGATAACTATAGAGATGTTTTTATAAACGTTCATCGAAGAACAGATGCAAATATAAAGAGTAGGGTTGGAGTAATAAAGAAAGGAGTGATCCAATACATACACATCCAAAAAGATATTTATGAACAACATAATAAATGTTCTTTATTGACCGTTGAAATACTTGTAAGTGTATCTTGTTTATCTATCCACTTCATATCCATTTTTGTCTCTTTACTTACCTAAATTATTATGTGTATATAGGAAACTATGGCGAGTGCTATGTACGCTAGAAATCCCAGGAGAGAGTTTAAATTTTACGAATGCTACGTCATATTGAAAAATGCATTTCCAGAATTGTGTGTGATACAACAACTGAAGAACCCCCCTTAAAATGGTGATGAAGATTAGTCGTTAAACAAGTATTGCATAGGTTTTATGGGTATATCTTTGGAAAACCCTCCCGAGACTAAACTCGGCCGTTAGGGACACCGACCGGTTTAAAGGCTTGATGCACGTGCTAAGTGCAGTCGCGGTGCCTGGACAGTGAGTTAGGCTTTGTTTCTTGTATTTATGATGTATCAGACTATGACGTACAGTTATTTAAATAAAATTATTTTATTTATGCGTGGTTGTTAGTTATCGACATGACCTCACCACAAACATAACACAGTCAACAACGAATTGATTAGGTACATAGTGTAGTTATATGTCTCTGACATATGCATTTTCCACAAATACGAATGACCATTGACATTGAGTTTTCAATACTGTCACAGTGAGTTGTCGACCAATAGCAGTGATACTTCAAATCACTAGATCAGTAGTCTGTAGATGCTTTTGCTTTAATCACGTGGAATGAAATTGAAAACTTAGTTTTTAGTTCATTTTAAATTTTGGATGCTTGGATATCAATAACCATAAAATTAGAACACTTCTACAACCAATCCTCTTCTTTTTTTATTATCTTTCTACAACCAATCCGCTTCTTCTTTTATTATCTTTCATACCTTTTATTTCCTTTTCAAACATGGTTAGGTTCTCTGCACAGGAAGATGAGGCTCTTATTAGGGCTTACTGTTATGTATCAAATCGTTCAATTCAAGGGAGAAACCAGCATGCTGAGTTGTTTTGGGACATGGTGCTCCGAGAGTTTACCGACATAATAGGAAATATTAATGGGAAGTCTAATAAAACTATTGCTTGTCGTGTCTCCATAATAGAAATAGAGGTTAGGATATTCGTAGAACTGAAAATACCAATGTATCGTAACCTTCCTGCTGGATGGAATGTAGCGAGAATTGTAAGTTATACCATTGTAAAACTATATACCGTATTTTAAAGAGAAACTACAGTTAAAATAATATATGTTTATATGTGTGTATTATTGCAGGAGGGTCATGCGAGGGAGTTATACATGCAACAAAAGCGAACGGAATTTAAGTTATAATTGCTACCTTAGTTTGAGACAACAATTTACTCATATGAACCCACAGCTGTTAGCACTTGAGAACCAAGATGTTGGTGACGTCGTTGAAGACTAATTAAGACAATTAATGGGTTTTGTGGGTACACCAATCTGAAAAACCCTCACGAGACTAAAATCCGTCCATCCACTAAACGGTTTAAAGGCTTGCTGCACGTGCTAAGTGCAGTCGCGTTGCCTGCGACAGTGAGTTAGGTTTAAGTTTTTGTATAATACCAATTTGTAATAAGTGTACTACATTGTTATGGGAATAAAAAAAAATCATTTATGATGAAGCATGTGCATGCAGACCCCACTGACCCATTTTGAGTTTTCAAAACAGGGTGCTTTAAAGGACCTTGTCTCATATGTCATTGTCTAACACAAGTGGATGGTTGTATACCTCACTTTTATTTGCTTATAAAAACCAAAACTGGTCGACAATGAGATTCACAATTTCTTCAGACAACCAATAGGCAAACAAAATAGGTTTTTTCTTTCCAAACATATTAATCATTCACAAATGGCCGACGCCACCCCCGGGAAGGTTTTGATGAAGACGAGCTTGCAGCGGTGTTAGATAGTTACTCGGAGGTAACCCAACAAAGTTCAATGGAGTTTTCAACAAACACACCAGTTGTGGCTAACATATCAAACCGATATGATAACCGTAATAACTCGGTTGTCGTTGACCTCACCCCATGTCCATTAGTAAAACAATCAGAGCGTTTAATCTATAACTTAGGTGGTGCCTCTAGTAGCCGCAAAATAATTCCAGGACCGACCGATGAGCTTCAAAAGTACAAGATCTCAGACGTAGAAGGATAATAACGGGAGAGGAAGATGTATCTACACAAGTCCTCCAACGATTAGTGAGGGATGAAACAAAAGGTGTTAATGATCTAAATTTCCAGACTAAACCTTGGTTCTTCGCACAACAATATTATGCAGAGGGGAGAACCGCATTGGGATCTATTAAACCGATAAACCAAAGAATCGAAAGGTTGGTTGTACTGGTCGAGGAGCAAAGAAAGTATCTTGATGACTATTCTTTGAAAGTGAAGGTGATTTATCCACTTAGTAAATCAATTAAATTTCGTGATCAATTATTGAAACCCATTACTCATAGTTGGGTTTTTTTATAAATATTGCAGGATCCCAGTGGTAAAATGCCAGCAAACGTCCATCGCAAAGTGGTTGAACATCCTGACCATGGAAAGCATATAAGGGTGGTAGCGGTATTAGTTTTGAAGAAAGTGGTAATATTTTCTCCAACGAAGAAAAACTTTTACATAAACATAACGCTCCCCAATATCGAGAAGGTTTGTTCCAAATATATGATCTAATCTGATTTCATAAGCATTTATGATAAAAATCATTAACTTCATTTATGTTCTACAGGTGATCCATTCGGATTCTACTGTTGTTGTGATGGGTCGTCGACAAGTTTGAATTAACGTTGTTACCAACCAAATCCATTTTAATTTTAAGAATTGTTTTTAAAGACGTTATAATTGTACTACGTTGTTTAAGTATCTGAATAAAATGAACTTATTTAAGCATCAGTGTTACTTATTTATAATGTTAATTGATATTAATGCGACATTACTCAACTGAAACATACAATCACTCTAAACATTACATTGTTTGAAATAAAACATACAACCACACTAAATTTCATAATAATACTTTAAATCACTCTCAAGCCCCGATAACTTAATTAATACTCTCTGGATCGTATTCGGTTGGATGCGCCTTAAGAATATGAAAAACGGCATCATGTCTCCATCTTCTTCCACCAGTTTCTCTGTCTTCATACTTAAGCTGACCTTCGCGGTACTGCAGACAATTTCATAAAAAAGTAAAGAACAAAAAAAAAAAACAATATCACAACTTATTATTATAATATACTCACTGCATCTTCATGGTTCCATCCATCCGGCATGTTTATAAAGTATGGTTTAATGAAGCCAATATATCTCAAAACTTCACGTTTTAAGTTAGAGACTCTACGATGTAAAGTCGTAACAAATCTATCAGTCTCCCTCCCCCAACCCGCTCTGGTTCGGTATTTAGTTTTAACAAGGGACCCAAATTCATTACTGTTATAAATTGTTCCTCTCGGTTCTCTGCTAACCAAACAGTAAGCACCAAAAAGAGTTGCATCCTCTTCTCGTGTAAATACCCCCATTTTGTAACAACAACTTAGCCAATGAAATGAGAAATTTAGGTTACCAAGACAAGCAAATAATACTTAAAGTGAAGTGGATGGGTGTTTGAGTTATGTTATGTATGCTTTTCGATTTCACAACTTGGGTTTATATACGTTCTAAAAATCGAACCCATCCACACATTTACAAAGTAGTTCTGATCAAGATAAGAAAAATAATACTAGTGTCGGTCACAAACTTTACTTTTTTGGTTGATGTGTGATAAGGCAATGACAAATTTTAAAAAAAAGCCTGCAAATTTTGAAAATAAGATTTCGAATCTTAATAATTAATAGACGTTCTTACTTTTTAACCAAAGCCAACAACTGTTTAAAGAGACACCTACTATTTGGATGACATCAAAGACATTGAATTAGGAAGAGTACATAGACATCATAAACAGAACATAAAAATAAAACATAAACATTACATAATTAAACATTACATCATAAACACATAATAGCTACCCAAAGAAATTATCGAGCAACATAATTAAAACTTACTTAGCCCATTCCACCAACCCACAACCGGGACATTTCCAAAAATGTTCACCGTAGGTGTTCTTAGATTTAGAATTATGGAGTTTCATAAAAAAATTGCAATCATGGATTGGGCATGAGGCAACCTTTTCATGTTCAACCTTAACTATCCCTTTGTCTTTGAAGTTTTTGCACAATTCATCTACCTTTATGAAAAAGCGAGGGTCTAACAACACCACCCAATATTTCGCTAAGCAATCTGTATGGACAAACTCGAATATACTTTTAAGAGAATCAACAAGGCTCAATCAATTAAAAATATATCAACGAGTTTATATCTCAATCTCTTGATTTGATCTTTACTCAAGCAAATAGAAATATGCGAGTCTTTATCAAAGAGAGATAAACTTGGATGGTAGCAAAGACCAATATCCAAGGAACAATCAATATCAATCAACAACCGTTAGGTTGGACTATCCAATTGATTGATCTAACACACAACATGTATTATTTCTATTATATTAAACAAATATAATGTGGAAGGAAATAATACAGACACCAGAAGTTTTGTTAACGAGGAAACCGCAAATGCAGAAAAACCCCGGGACCTAGTCCAGATTGAATACACACTGTATTAAGCCGCTACAGACACTAGCCTACTCCAAGCTAACTTCGGACTGGACTGTAGTTGAACCCCAATCAGTCTCCCGCTGATCCAAGGTACAGTTGCACCCCTATGCCTCTGAACCCAAAAGGATACTACGCACTTGATTCCCTTAGATGATCTCACCCACAACTAAGAGTTGTTACGACCCAAAATCGCAGGCTTTGACAATAAACAAATCTGTCTCACATAGACAAGTCTATCAAAGTATCAATATGTCTCCCAAAGAAAAACCCTAAAGTTTTTGTTCCGTCTTTTGATATATAATCAAGGTGAATAGGAACCAATTGATAATCCAGTCTTATATTCCCGAAGAACAGCCAAGATAAATCAATCACTTCAAAACAATCTTAATCGTATGGTAGCGAAACAAGATGTCGTGGAATCACAAACGATGAGAGGAATATGTTTGTGATTGTGAGTGCGGAAAAACGATTTGCTGGTTTTTACAGAATTGAAGAGTCGACCGTGTGGAGACTCCTTAAACCGCGCGAAATGTTGAACCTCACACAGATGCACTGCAAGAAGGGAGTGCTTTAAGTTCGAGAGATCAATCTGTAAGACCCCGGCCTAAACCAAGAACAATGGTCGTTCAAGAGTCAATTCGGTCACAAGAGAGGATGGGTTGATCTGTAGGAGGGAAGCTGAGAAATGTGTGAGATTAATGGTGATCTGAGATTGTAGGTGTGTTGTGAATTCAGCGTGAAAATGCTCTGAATGATTGAATTTTTCTCAATTGAAAGTAATTTTTGTGAGTTCGTGTAGACGAAAGATTGTCTGTATGAACTTTGATGAGAAATTGCTCGTTTTGGCGAATGTTGTTCGATTGTTCGAAAAACCTCTGTCTCTTCAATCAGGATTCAGGGACATTTTATAATGCCGGAGTTGAAAACACCATGATCCCATGAAGTGTGACAGTTGCTGGAATCAGAGAATGAGAAATGGGGAAATCATGTTAAAACCAATTACTCATCGTGCGAAGACTTGGTTAACTTTCCACCCACTACTTTGCTGACTCTTCCAACTGATTGCACGACTTGCTCACATTCTCAACGTGGGTGAACACACGCGCCGTAGACCGCCATACCAAAACCCTAGTTAGTATCCCCCCATGTGACACGATTGAAATCTCGTGATCGTGGAGTCAGTTGCTGACTTTATGGGACGATGAGTCCATGTATTGCTGACTTGAACATGATTAGCAAATGTTTCGAAACTCATGAATTTAATGTGTCTGCTGAGATGAGGTATCATCATACCCTAAGACGAGCAAAACTGTGTTGCTAAATTGTTGAATATTGACAGTTGAACCAATATTCTTTGGTTTGAGTAAATATTGCTAGTCTGAGCGAATATTGATAATTGAGTAAATATTGTTCTTTTGATGAATTGTTGGTAGCTAGACCAAATAAAATGTTAATTTAAGTTACTGACTGCTGAGTCGAGCACAATAAATATGAATATCAATCATGGAATCAACATAAAATTATCAAAGTGTTCGAATCTGCACAGAATCACGTTTCTACAGAGCTCTGGATTCAAAACCCTAATTTTACCGAAATGATGATTTATTGCAAATCAACAAGCGACCGGCTACATGGGATGACAGGTTCACCATATAACGCCTAAATGCTCGAATGAGCAAAAATACCAAAGTCTCTTGAGGACCAGTTGGTGAAAGAATGATTAAATGTTGATTTAATCATTTACTGAAATAATGCTCGTGTGAGCAACAAATCATAAAACCTGATGTAGAAAATATGAGGGGCCGACCAAGAGGTCATGAGACCGTCTCTTAATGGTCGTGCGACCAGTAGATGGTCGTTTGAGTGAACTTCCAATTGTTTGGAAAGAGTTCGAACCTAATATGAGCAACTGGGCAAATTAGGATAAAATCATTAAAACATGTGGGACCAGCTGTTTGCAAGCCTCAGGGTCACCCTTGGTCGGTCAAGGGGATGTGACCGTGTCACCATAGTGTCCGTGCTTCAGTCCTGAGAATTTTGATATTTTTTGATGCACGTTTGAGCAACATTTGGAGAAAATATGAAAAATCCATGGTTTTGCTGAAACTGGAAAAAATACATGAGATGATGAAAATAATAAATAAACAAGGAATCATAAGGTGTGGGACCGACCACGGCTAGGGCATGGCCGACCGGCTGACACGCGGTCCCACATGCTTTTCCCAGTTTTATGTGATTTTATATATTTTTCTCTGATTTAAGGGAAATTCCATGAAACTGGAGAGTTTGGCGAAATTAGGGAACTTCCATGAGATGAGAGACATAAATTAAAATATCAAATAGGGAATGGGAGTGTGGGACCGGCAATGGCCGTGGCATGGCCGGCCGACCAATGGGCGCGGGTCCCAAGGCACTCTTCCCAATTTTATGTAATTTTGATGATTTTAGATAATTTTCATAAAATCAAAGGGATTTGTTGAAAACCAAGATATTTTGTTGAAATCAGGGAGTTTACATGAAATCAGGAAACAAAACACCAAATAATAATAAAATAATGGGCGTGTGGGACCGGCTAGGACATGGTCAGCCGGCTAGAGCCCGGTCCCACAAGTTTTTCCTAATTTTTTAATATTTTCCATGATTTTAGAGAAAATACATGAAATTAGGTAATTTTAGGGAAAATTCATAAAATCAAGGAATTTTCATAATTTGAGAAGGAATAATAAAATAATGGGACGTGAGGTGTGGGACCGGCCACGACCAAGGCATGACCGGGCGGCCGGCGGTCCCGCGACACCTTTCCCTAATTTTATTATTTTTTGATAAAATCATGTGATTTAGATAAAAATACATGGAATTAGGTAATTTTCATGATTTTAGGGAAAATTCATAAAATCAAGGAATTTTCATAATTTGAGAGAAATAATAAAATAATGGAGACGTGAGGTGTGGGACCGGCCACGGCCAAGACATGGCCGGCTGGTGCTCGGTCCCGCGACACCTTTCCCTAATTTTATTATTTTTTGATAAAATCATGTGATTTAGATAAAAGTACATGAAATTAGGTAATTTTTACGATTTTAGGGAAAATTCACAAAATCAAGGAATTTTCATAATTTGAGAGAAATAATAAAATAATGGAGATGTGAGGTGTGGGACCGGCCACGGCATGGCCGGCTGGTGCTCGGTCCCGCGACACCTTTCCCTAATTTTATTATTTTTTGATAAAATCATGTGATTTTGATAATTTCTTTGAAATAAAGGAAATTTGCTCGAACGAGAGGATTTTCATGAGATCGTGAAAATAGTAAAAATATGGTAAAATATAAAATTGGGCGCGGGACTAGTCACGACATGACTGGCCGGCTGGTGAGCCTAGTCCCCTGGCGCTTTTGTTTAATATTTTATTATTATTATTTTCCCTGCCTATTTTGCATAGGTTCCTCGTTCATTCGTATTTTTGAAATGCTCGTTCGTGCATTCAAAATGCTGGTCTGTGCATTATCTGCTAATTCACTTACACCATTTTTGTCAGGGCTTATTCGATGCTCAGATGCCTTTCTGTTGAATATTTATTACTAACCTGTGGAATTCTGCTGGGAAGAACCACAGATTGAAGTAACAAAATATAACGAGGAATCGTAGAATATCGCTAAATATTCAGGCGATTAATTGACGACTCGTAGAATATTGCTAGATATTCAGACGATGGCTCATAGAATATTGCTGGATATTCAGACGATGGCTCATAGAATATTGCTGGATATTCAGACGAGTTAAGATAATTAATTGCTGGCTCTATACTAGAAGGGCTTCCTGTCTAGGAGCATTAATTATCTGAGGGTTGAGCAATATGAACTTGCTGGAGTGTCATATTCCTCTTGCATAGTCGGGGAAAATCTGGTTATATCCCGAAGACGTTGTCACTCTATACTAGCAGACATGCTATCTAGGATCCGCCCAATCTTTCGATTCTATACAGTATGAGATGTGCTGTGGCCTCAGCTGAGAGACTGCATATCTTCATCTTCTCTGAGAGACTTTCTCCATCAGAGGTGGCATGAGATTTCATGCATAGAGACATGAGTCTCGATACTCATCCGATTGCCGGATCCAAAGTAATACTGAAATTGCTCAGTATTCATGAGATGTGTCGTGGCCTCAGCTGAGAGACTACACATCTACACGTATTCTGAGAGACAGCCTTCTCAGTCAGAGATTTATGACATGAGCTTTCATGCTTTAATGAGATACATGAGTCTCAATACTCATCCAGTTGCCGAATCTGGAGTATAGTTTTACAATTCTACCGAAAATCCACCATCTACATTAAGTCCCCTGCTTAGTGAGGAACAATCATGTTCCTCAGTCAGCATTTAATGGTGATTTTCCAGGTATAAATAAAAATAAGTAATTGAACTTAGTCATAAGATAAGATATTACCGGATTTCGACTGAATGAGCAAACCATGGTTTGAGCGGAAACCTCTGTGGCATAATAGAGCGTCATCCAGTGAACATAAAACCGTGTAGAAGCGCTGGTTCGATGATGGACCTTGGTTGGTTTAGGATTCACGGGTCGGGCCCAAAAGGGAAATCCTTATGGAATTAGGTTTTGGAAATAAAATTAGGTATAAAAGGAAATTAATCCCCTTTTTTTTTATTTCTTCCCACAACCGACCACCATCTTCATCTTCCTCCCATCTCACGTCCGAGCATCATGAGAAGTTCGCCGGAATTCCACCGCCGGCGCCGTCCGTTCACTGTCCGGCCGGTAATGTCCAGGTAAAAAAAAATTACTTTTTTGCTGGATGATTTCATGAGTTGTTCATGCTTCCATCATGTTAAAATTCTATACATGTGTATATGTTGACGTGAGTTTTGTAGAACAACCCTTGTTTTATCAAACGTATGTTCGTTCGATCGTTAGTTTGGAAAACTAATAAAAACCCCTGATTTATGGGAGATTTTTTTTTTATATATATGGACTTAGGTCCAGTGATAAAACTTAGTGTATGAGCTTTCATGTGAACCAAGATTTTATCTTAATAGATGTGAGCTTTCACAAAACCGAAATAAACCCCGTTTTAGAAGACGATGCTCATTCGAGGAAAATAGATATATATTTTTATGTATGTGAACTTATGTCCAGTGATAAAAAATTTATTTATGAGCTTTCATGATAACTAGTATTTTATCACAATAGGTGTGAGCTTTCACAAAACTATCATAAGCCTTCATTTTTAATAAAACGCTAATACGAAGGAAAATAATTTTTTTTATATATATGTAGCCGTGACATATTTTATGTGAAACATGATGACATATTTTATTCACATGGATTTGTTCTTATTAGATGAACTCTGAAAATTTATATGAACAAATTGCATTAATTATTGTTTTGTAAAATCAAGACATGGGTTTTGAGTAACCTTCAAACTATACAACTTATTTGTGATGAAGTCATGTCTTATTGTAAATATCATAGTTCAGTTGTGCGAATGTTCACATTATGAAAATTATGTACATGATTTTATGAGAAAATCATTTTCCATGAACTAATGAAGTGTTGTTCATTATTGCAGGTTTCAAGGAACGAATTGATTTCGTGTGTTAACTCTTGTATTGCAACCACTATTGTTAGTGAAATTGAAAGAGGTAAGATTCAAGAATTACCATTTTGTGGATGAATTTATATGCATGTCGATAACTCTATGCTCCTGGTTTCAGAAAATGCCGGCTTCCAGCAGTCGTAGTTATTCCTCCGGTTCTGACGAAGATCCCAAAGCTCCCATAGCTAAGTCGAGAGCCAAGGTAATTCGCGATGAGGGAGAAAAACCCAACGTACCCTCGAATGAGCGGAGAGTTACTTTCGCCGAACTCATGAAAAGAAAAGACGAAGACGATGAGAAAGATGCTCGTCAGCGCATAAAGGATCGAATCCGGCGCAAAATACAGAGAGCTGAGGAGAAACACCAATTCTTGGACGGGGTACCCTCTGATTCTGATGCTGATGCTTCCGAAGAAGAAACCGCCTGGGGTTTGCCTGATCAGTGTGCCAGAGAATTCGAAAGTCCCATGAACATTGCAGCTGAAGTAGAAGAAGATTCAGATGATGATTTTTATGTTCATCCAGACGTCACCAATAGTCATGACAGTGATTCCCAAGAAGAGGATACCGAGAAGGATAATGATGAAAACTCTGAGAAAGACAGTGATGACGAATCTGACAACTCAGATGGATCTGACGAGGAGCTTTACTTTCGATCTCTTTTTTCTTTTTTAGTATTTGAATACTCTCAATCTTCAATCTTCGTAGTAGATGTCTTCATTCGAACAACTTTATTGAAGTATTTAGGTCTTCCTTTTGAACGAGAGATTTTATTAATGCAAGTTCTTCTTGATTGAATTAAGCAAACCGAGCCACTCTTCATGCCGAACTCATTGTAATCTCCCTTAACCCTTGTGGTTCTTCATCTTATGAAAATATCCAAACATAAGCTGTATAGTACATGGGGCCGTGTGACTTTCCGATCACAATTAACCTTGGTCAGTCCCCAGTGCACTATTTTACTTCCGCATCTCCAGTTTGACCTTGTTCAAGACTTAGGGTTTCAGTAAAACTCGTAACTGAATCGGAGATAAGTGCCTGTTGTATCTTGTATATATCTTTGTATATTTAGGGTTTATCACTTGCGGCAATATTTCCTCCATTCCTAAGTTAGTTTCATCACAGAAGAAATTTCGATCATCATACCTCTCATATCATGTCTGCTGATAATACTTCTTCTCAAAACGGACTTCGGTCGAAACATGGAGTAGAAGCGCCCATCTTGGTAAGTTGCACATCTTTTCCATCTCGTTCAGTTGAGGTTACTGATCGTAGAAGATGATTTGTTGCAGGATGACCAGAAGAATCTTTCTTCTCACAATTCAAGGCCTAAGCGGACTGCTAGAACTCCTGCCCGGTATAGGTCGGCTCCTGCTGAGACTAGATCATCTGTAAGCAATCTTATAATCCCTGAAATTTTACCATGTCTAATTCAGGCGAAATTAAACACTTCCCGTTCATCACAGGCGGATGTTCGTGTCGTTGTTGATGCTAGAAGGAGAAGGAGTGGAAAGTCCGTGACTGTGGTCGAGGTTGAAGACAGTGGCAATCGAGCATGTGAAGATTCTGCAGAATCCGTGGAGACAGAAGACAGTGTTCACGCCTGTGAATACCCGACAGCTGGACTTCGTTTGAAGCTCCATTGGTTAACACTTTCCCAGACAATGAGATGGTTGGTGGATTTGTCATTCCCAAGTGCCATGCACCTCTGTATACCAAGATCTGGAAAAAGTATGGGCATATTGCTACGGAAGTGTGGAAAGGTTTTCTACCCACTCTCTTGACTACAGTTGCAGGGCTGCTACCGATCATTGAAGAAATGAACCAAATGCACCTGCGAGACGTCAAGAATCAGGAACTGCACAAGTGGGATGAGATGATTTCCAATTGTGAGATATTGCGATTCAATGTGAGCTGGCTTCGCGTCGTTGAGATAATTAAGATCCATAAGGCGGCGGAGGCTGCTGATGCGATTTCCATGACCACTGCTTTACTGGAGGAGGAAAAGATACTGGCTTTGGAGTCAGCGAGGGTTGAGAAGGCGGTTGAGGATTTGAAGGCAAAGACTAGGATCTTCCAGAAGAAACTCGACAGGGTTTCCTATAGGGATTATCCATTGCTGGATGGTTTGCTCTGAGTGAATATTCAGGAGAGTTGTAATGTAGGTTTCTGACAAGGTAGAATAATCTGATAGCATGAGGAGTTTTTGTTCAATTGATGAATATTTGATGAACGAATGAGCATCTTGCATGCTCTTTGAAGGAAATAAATTACATTTGAGATGTATTTGAAATAAAGGTTAATTATCTGCTGTTGATCAAGCGTAATAGGCTTTGAGCCATTTGCGTTGATAATATTTCCTTCCTTTCCTCCACTGAGTGCTAAAATTTTGTAGTATCCACTAGACACCGCTTTGATGATAACATACGGCCCTTCCCATTTCGGAGAGAATTTGGGAGCAGACATGTCTTGTTGAATGTGCTTTGCTGTCTTTAATACCAAATCTCCTACTTGAAAAGTTCGGGGTTTTACCATTTTGTTGTAAGCCCTGGATACCCTCTGTTTATAAGCCTCCACGTACTTTTCTACTTTAGCTCTCCTTGATTCAAGCATGTCTAGTTCAGCAACTCTTGACTTGGACACTTCAGCTTCATCCCATTGTATTCCGCTAGCCGCTGCAATCCTTGCTGAAGGAATTTTTATCTCGGCTGGGAGTATAGCAGCCCCATACGAGCGAATACGGTGACGTCCCAATTGAGCTCCTTGGTGCAGTTCTGTAAGCCCACAAAGCCATGGGAAGTTGCTCATGCCACGATCGTGGATTGTCATGAATTGTTCGACTGATAATCCGGATCAAAGTTTTGTTGGTACTCTCCGCTTGGCCGTTTCCTTGGGGGTAGTATGGTGTGGAGAAGATCTGTTTAATCCCGTACTCCTTGAGTAATTTCTCGACATCTTGATTGGCGAAAGGAGTCCCATTATCTGTGATGATATGTTTAGGGACGCCGAATCTACATATAATATGCTCCTTGATGAAGGCTGCAATAGTTACCCTGTGGTACCTCTGAGCGGGATTGCTTCGACCCACTTAGTGAAATACTCAGTAGCTGTGATGATGTATTCATGCTGCTTTGAGGATGCTGGATTGATCTTCCCGATGATATCAAGTCCCCAGCTATAGAAAGGCCATGGACTATTCACAGAGTGTAATGGAAGACAAGGGGTATGAATGAGATTACCGTGAATCTGGCATTTATGGCACTTCTGAACGTATGCGGCTGCATCATCTTCCATAGTCGGCCAGTAGTATTTCTCGTGGATTTGGAGAAACAACTTCTTTTTCCCCTGATGTTCTCCTTCATGAGTTTCTTTCAGGACTGTCAGGATTTCATCTTCGGCTAGGCATCTCAACAAGTCTCCTCCAAAGCTTTTGCGGTATAAGATTCCGTCAAGAAAAACAAATCTCTTAGCTCTCTGTATGAGTTTGATTGCATCTTTCTTTTCTGGTGGCGATTTGTTGTCTCGAAGATATTCGATGTAAGGCTGCCTCCAGTCCGCGGTGTGAAGGAGTGTTAGCACCTCCAAATGATGAGGAGGTGTCTGACAATTAGGACAAGCTCCCTGCAAAGTCCTCGACTGTGCTTCCATGGAAGGCCAATAGTACCCGAGTCTCTGGAGTCTTCTATAAAGTGTTATCACCAGCGTCTGTCCGCACACTTCTTGATGCACACTTTCGAGTTTTTCTTTCGCTTCTTCATCACCCAGGCATCGTGATAGAGAGGCATCCGGGTTACGATGGTATAAGGCTCCATGAAGCAAGAAGAAGTTCTTCAGTTCTTTAAGGCTGATCGTCCCTTCTGTAATGGAGCTGCTCAGTTCATGAATGATAGGTGCTCTCCAGTCATTTGCTTGAGCTTCTTCAGTTTGATTAAGCCACGTGGATGACACAGCTCGTCTTTGCACTATGATGGATTTCTCTGATCCTTCGAATTGCAACTTGGAGGCAAGAGTTGCTAAGCAATCAGCATGCCTATTGTTGGTTCGGCCAGTATGGGTGATGGTCGCGTCGGCGAAATGAGTCAGGAGTCGCTGTGCTTCAGCCCTGAATGGAGCAAGTGTTATCTCTTTGAGAGAGTACACCCCATTCATTTGATTGACTAGTAGTTTTGAATCTCCTCTGATCTCCAGATGCATTGCTCCTGCTTGTTTAGCTAAGGATAATCCTAGCAAGAAGGCCTCATACTCTGCTGAATTATTTGTACAGTGGAAATCCAGCTTGAATGAGTGTGAGAATACCTCTCCTGATGGCGAGACCAAGACTATGCCCGCTCCTCCAGTATCATTACTAGGAGTGGCGGATCCATCAAAGTACAACAACCATGTTTCTTCTTTAACGACTGAGATTCCTGGAAGTTCTCCTGGTACATCATCTGGTAATGTCGCGGAATCTTCTCCTGGGAACGCTGCTAGTAAATCTGCTACTGCTTGACCTTTGATTGCTTTGGGGGAAACACATACTATGTCGAATTCCGACATCTGAAGCAGCCACTTTCCAGGTCTTCCTATCAGAGCGGGCTTTGAGAGTAAAAACTTTATGGGATCAGCTTTGGATACAAGCACAACTCTGTTGGATAGTAAATAATGCCTGAATCTTTGCATTGCATGAGCTAACGCCAGGCATGCTCTTTCAGCTTTCGGGTATCTGAGTTGAGCATCCTTCATGGTTCGGCTGAAATAGTAAATTGGATGCTCGACGCCTTCTTCGTCTTCTTGAGCCAGTAGTGCTCCAATAGCAACATCACTGGAGGCTGTGTATATATCAACGGTCGACCCTGCACTGGAGACCTCATGACTGCAGGTGATAAAAGTATCTGTTGTATTTTCTGAAATGCTTCCTGCTGAACATCCGTCCACGTGAAACTCGCTCCCTTCTTCAGCAGAGGGGTGAACGAAGCAATAAGTTGAGCCAATCCTGGTATGAAGCGTCTGATGTAATTCACCTTACCCATGAAGCTCTGCAGTTCCTTCACAGTGCGTGGAGGAGGCATGGTGGAGATGGATTTCGCTTTGTCCGGATCGACTTTGATCCCTTCGGCAGTGACCAAGAATCCCAGAAACTTTCCAGAAGAAACTCCAAAAGCGCATTTTAGAGGATTCATCTTCAACTTGTATTCTCTGCATCTTTCAAAGACTTGTCTCAGAACTTCTAGATGGGATGTTCGAGCTTTCGATTTCACCACGACATCGTCAACATAATCTTCTACTTGCTTGTGCATCATATCATGAAATATTGCTGTCATGGCTCGTTGGTAGGTGGCGCCAGCATTCTTCAACCCAAAGGGCATCACAGTGTAATGAAAATTCCCAATGGGAGTGCGAAACGCGGTCTTGGCGGCATCATGTTCGAACATTTTGATTTGGTTGTACCCACTGTAACCATCCATGAATGAGAACATACCGTGGCCGCTGGTCGCATCAACGAGCATATCAATGTTGGGTAAAGGAAAGTCATCCTTCGGGCAGCATTTATTTAGGTTTCTGAAATCTACACAACATCTGATTTGGCCATTTTTCTTCTTAACTGGGACGACATTAGCCAGCCAGGTTGGATGTTGAATAGGCTTGATAAATCCTGCTACCAGCAATTTTTGAATTTCGGCCTTGATTTGTTCCTCGACCTCATGCCTGAACTGCCTGGGCGGTTGTTTGACAGCCTTGGAGCCGGGAATGATATGTAGACGGTGAGTGACCAGTTTTTCATCCAGGCCAGGCATTTCTTCATACGTCCAAGCAAATATATCCCGATACTCCTTCAGTAGCTCTACAAGACCTACACGCTCTTCCGGTGATAGCGCAGAACTGACCAAGATCGGTCTTGGATCTTCCTTTATACCGATGTTAACCGTCTCAAGATCATCAGTGGTAGAATTCGTGCCATCTTGCAACTGTTGTGGAGCTTCCTGAACTTCATTCTCGGGTAGTTGTTCATTCTGACATGATTCACCAGTGCGGGGAGACTCTTGATCAATCTCCCCTATTAATTGTTAATCTTTGCGTCGCCGGTAAATGACCCTTCCTTCTGCGTCATGAGAGGTCATAAAATTGGATCCTAAGCTCGTAGTTTCATCTTTTCGGCGCTTGAACGATGTAGCAGGAGATTCGACTGGTTCCGCTTCCGAAGATGGTGATGATGCGGATACCTCAATAGCCTTCCAAGGAGTAGTATAGATTTTCTTAGGAGGTTCAGGGACGCTCTGGGATTCGATGAATTCAGCATCGTAAGACAGAGCATAAGGAGATGATGAAGCAGCTATGCGGACGATCTTGTTATTGAGTAAGGCCTTCATGCATTGATGGTAGGTTGATGGAACCACCTTGTTGTCATGGAGCCAAGGTCGCCCAAGTATCAGGTGGTAGTCAGGCTCTTGCTCGATCACGTGGAATTTCACCTTTGATTGAATTGGCCCTACCCTAAAATCTATGTACGCGTATCCATATGTGTGACTTTGGCTTCCTTCAAATCCTGTCATTAGGATGAGATGGCTGTAGTTGCAGGAAATCCTACACTACACCCCTCATATGATTTCATTGTTAATCAACTCATTTTTAGGTTTACACTCTTAATTTTATTGATTAATATTTGAATGTTCTTACAAGAAAAGATAAAGAAATCAAGAATGATCTCTGCTCTGAACTTTCTCCCTCCTATTTACTTGTTTCTTACTCAAAAAAGATCTCTCCTTTTCTTTACAACTCGAACGACTATTTATAAGGAAATACATAGTGGATGACAGCTAATTTGTCCTTTATTTTCGGGTATGGTCTGCGACATTCTCGCAACCTTACAAATATTAATTTCGCAAACTCTCTAATTTTCGCAGGACTATCATATCTTTCTCGTGATCTTAGTTGACGTCATTTATTTTATCATTTCTGAAATTGTTTTGCGACGTTGTTGTGCTGTGTCATTGATAATTTCGCTGAAGCATTGTCATTGCGAGATTCTGATCCTACATCTTGCCTCTTCTCATATCTTCTCTGCAAAGTATAGAATGATGTGAGAAATGCCGCAGCTGCTCATCTTTTTCATATACTGCATTTATCACACGTATTCTTTCTTCCATTTATTTCTCGACACGTCTTTTGTAACCGTTACTTTTTAACCGCTTATATCTTTCCGTATTAATCGTGTTTATTTCTCGAGGAGAAATTCCCTCTCTATATATTCCTTTTCACTCTCTTCTTCTTTCTTTTTATCTTCTCTGCAACTTCATCGTTCTTCTGCAAATTACATTATTGCAACTTTTCTTCTTTATTCTTCAATCTTTTTAAGTTCTTCTTCATCTTCATACTATTTCTTCTGCAAATCTTCATAGTTCATAATTTTCTTCGAAACAATCTCCCTGCTATTATCTTCCATGGATTCATCAAGGTTAGTTTATTTTTTCTTCTTTAATATATCTGAAATTGATCTTGTTTATTGCCTTATTTGATGTTGTTTATGTGATTCCCATACTCTTGTTATTTCAGCAAAAGCGCTTCCAACACTAGATTTACAGTTCAGAACCCTAACATTCCCAAGTCGCAGCATAAGGTTGTTGCGCATAAAAGAAAGTCTGCGAATGAGAAGGTAGTAAGAAACACTATCCTTTTATAATAACAATATTGTTGCCTCTGTTTCTTATCTGAATTGTAATTCGCAGGGTGATAAAGATGTTAATAAACCAATCAAGAAATCTCGCCACCTTAAAACTGTTCCAACTTCTGTTCCCTTCCACTTACTCATCTCTTCTAAATCTTCTGCGACATCTTCGCAAGATAAACCTTTATCTCCAATTCGCGAAAAAGCTGCCTCAGACTTCATTTTTTCAGCTGACCTCTCAATGATTGAAACTCCCCTTGTTGATCCTGTTGTGAATGAAACCTCTTCTCTTCCCATTGAGAATGTTTCTCAACCTTCTATCTCTACCAGTTCTTTACCTAAGTCTCTTCCTCTTTCGAAAGAAACCGTGGAAGGGATAGATATTGCCTTCAAAGTTTTATCTGAAGTTATGGATGATGTCAAGAAGTCTTCTACTGATCCTATCAAGTCTAATGTTTGCGAAATTCTGAGCAAGCATTTGGGTTCTGACAGAGCTGCTTTGCAGACAGCTTTGTAAAAAGAATGTAATGCTCTTAGTCTCGAAAATCAGAAGCTTCAGAATGTTTTACTGGATCGTGATAATCTTCGCAAGAAGAATGATGAATTGAGAGGTATAATTTTCTTATATGTGTCTTTAATTTGCCTTTTTAATGGTTTTATCCTTCCCATATTTAATTATCCTTGCAATCCCTCTTTCGCATGTTAAGCTTTAAACCAGAAACGAATAATTGAGAGATATCAATTTGAATCTGCTGTTGAAGAAGCCCGTGTTGATAAAGAAATCTTGATGGATCAATATAACCAATTAGATAACCTCTATTCATATTCTCTTGATCATATAAATAATATTACCAATGAAAATACCCAATTAATTCAAAGACAAGATTTATTAAGTAATGAAGTATCTCGTCTTTCTTATTCTTTAACTAAAGCTAATTTAAGGATGAAAACTTTATCAGATGAGAATAAAACCTTGTCCCAAGAGAAGAGAACTTATTTAAACAAGATGGCGATATCTTCGCAACAACTTATCTTCAAAAAGTATGTGATGACCAAGAGCAATCTCTTCGCTCTTTGAGAAATGAACTTAAAGAAGTTACAAAGTCATTTATCGCTGAAAGAGATACACTCATTCAAGGTAGAATAGCTTAAGTGTAAAGGCGAATCAGCTTAAAGAACAATATTCCAAATTAGAAGAATCTTATTCTTCTCTTGCGAAGAAAAATGCCTTTCTTATTTCTAAAGAAAAAAATCTTCAGTCTCGACTTAAAGGTTTAGTTGGAGATAAATTTGATGACGCAATGGACCGTTGGGAGAATAATTGTCTGTCCTTGATTCAACACCTTATTTCGCAAAAGGAAGGTAGTCATAATAGTTTGACTGCCTTAATTATCTTTTCTTTGTCATATGTCTCTGAATTCCTTATCTTAATAAAATTTTGTATTCTATCTTTCGCAGAGTCTTCATTCTTCCATTTCTGTTTTGGAGGCTAAATATGCCAAAATTCGTAAAGAAAATGCATTGCTCGTCTCTACCCTTACTGGTTCTCGCGACCGAGCAGAAAGAAGACTTGATTATCTTGCTTATTTTAAGGATATTCAAGATAGGAATCATCAGAGAGCACTTCTTCGCTAAGTTCATCTCCGGGCTGAAGTCCTTGTAAATGACATTTTATTGTCCAACTCTCTTCCTCATACATCAATTGATCCTTTAGAAGTAGATGATGATGAAGTTCCTCGTCCTGCTGATAGTGATTATGATTACGAAAGCGGTGCAGAGGATAATTTCTTAGAAGATGAAGAAGAGGTTCCTTCTAAAGAAGCATCTGCTGGTGTTAATCATAATGAGAAATAAATTTCTCCTGAAGAAGTAATTGCTGGCGATAATCAAGATGCTAGTCAAGGCGAAGATCAAAACCGAAATGAAGGAGAGGCTTGCGAGAATATTGGCGAAGAATTTCTGTTATCTCCTGCTACTCAAATTAATACTGAAGCTTGAGCTTCTTATTTAGCTTTGTCTTCTTGAAATGTCTTATTTTTATCACTTTTGCGAGTTACATTTTTTAACAAACTTTGGAGTCAACTTTTCCTTTTAATATTTTGTTGATGAGAAAGATAATGCTTCTTGTGTATTGATTCCCATACTTTCCTCTCATTATCTTTCTTGCAAAAAATAATCTGTTATGAATACTTATAAATATTTTGTTTGATCATATGGTCTTATTTTGCCTTCCTAATTAAAGGTCTTATTATGCCACCTCTTGTCATTGCGACAAAATCGCAGGACATCCTTGCACTTTCATGCAAAAACCCATTGATCTTGCCTTAACTTTTTCTTTTGTATTATGGCCTCTTCATGAATGTTGCGACAATATGACAGGCCTAAATATTCTTGTGAAAATAAAGTCCCATGACATTGCCGTCTTGCGACGAAATCGCAGGACGTCTTCGCACTTTCATGCGAAAACCCATTGATCTCGTCTTATCCTTTTCTTTTGTATTATTGCCTCTTCAGGATTGTTGCACAAATATGACAAGCCTTAATATCCTTGCGAATAAAAAGCCTCATGAAATTTGCGTCTTAAGACACTTATCATCTCCCTAATGGAGGGTGCCGCCCTTATCTCCCCCCCTGGTTGACCCTTCAAGGAGGCGTACTTCTACCATACAAGGTTAGCTCCTCCCATCCAGTCTTAACAACAACAAGTTTTTTTCGCAGCCTCTTATCCCTTTTACTTATAAGGCTTATGGTTATGAGACTGCACCCTAAGTGGGGTTTTCTTCAGGCCGAGTGCAGTATAAGCCAAGACTTGTCAAGAATGGAAAGGTACGCTTCAAACGTCCCTGGCACTCTTGACTCAACCGTGTACCTCGGCGCCTTGATCAGATCTACAATCCTTGGGAGAGTCCTTATTACCTTAGTCGCCCAACCCAAGTCATATGCTTAAGCTGAGAATCCAAGGTGCCTCTCCCGGATGGGCTTTATTGACCCCAAATCTCCATGACTCAGGTTCCGGTGGCGGTGTAGCCTTTCCCTGAGCCATGTAACAGGTGCCCCCTAATATGACGTACTTTAGGTCTTACATTTGCCTCTTGCGAAATTTTATTCGCAAACTAGGGTGTACGCCATAAAGGTTTGCCCCTTTCTTTTATGTCATTGTTCTGTGATTATCTCTGCGAAAATTTCGCACATCATGATCTTGTATTGATATGAGTAATCCTGCAATTATTCTTTCAGAATTCATAACTTCTTAAAGCTTCTTACGGATAATATCTTTTTAAGTACAACCTGTTCCATGGTCTGTCTAATCTATGACCAATATCTCTTCCTTCTGGATCCATTAATCTATAAGCTCCTGTTCCAACTATCTCCTTAATGATGTAAGGTCCATCCCATTTTTTCGCTAATTTTCCACCATTTTCTCGCTGATATATTGGTGTTTCTCGCAGATTAAATCTCCTGGTTGAAATTCGTGTATTTTGACACGTTTATTATATTCTCTGGCTAATCTTCGATGATAATTCTCCATATGTTGTAAAGCTTTTTCTCTTCTTTCTTCTAATTCATCAAGTTTATTCAAAATCAAGCCTGTACTAAGATTTTTCTCCCAAGCTTCTCTTTTTGTTGTCAGAATAACAACTTCTATTGGTAACACCGCTTCAACTCTGTATGTTAAACAAAAAGGTGACATTCCAGTAGCTTCTCTTCTAGTTGTATTATAAGCCCATACTACATTATGTACTTGTTCGCACCATGCTCTGTGATTTCCTTCCAATTTCTTCTTTAATATATCTGCAATTGTTTTGTTTGTTGCTTCTAGTTGCCCATTAGCTTGTGGATACAAAGGAGTAGATTTTCCACATTTTATCTTGAATGCATTAAGTAGCATTTCTATATTCTGTCCTTCAAATTGTTTCCTATTGTCAGATACCAACTGTGCAGGAATTCCGAATCTGCAAATGATATTTTTGAATATGAATGTAAAGATATCTTTGTCGTGAATATGCTGTACTGCCTTCACTTCTGTCCATTTCGTGAAATAATCTGTTGCGACTTTTAAGTATCTTCTTTGTACAGATCCTGGTAAAAATGGCCCCACAATATCTAAGCCCCACTTTCCAAAAGGCCATACACTAGTTGAAGATGATAATGGTGCTCCAGGTGCATGTATTTTCTTTCCATGCCGCTGACAATCTTCGCAATGTATTGATATTTGTTTTGCATCTTCATGCATATATGGCAAGTAATAACCTTGCATTTTTGCTCTATGTGCCAAAGATCTTCCTCCACTATGATTGCCAGCATCCCCACTATGTAACATTTTTAGCACCTTTTCTCCTTCCTCTCGTGTCAAACATCTGAGTGATGGTCCATTAAAGGATTTTCGGTATAGCAACCCATCTCTTAATTCATAATTCGTTGCACGGCTTTTTAACTTGTGTGTTTCCAATCTATTTCTTGGTGTTTCTCCTTTCGCCAAATATGCATGAAGTTCCATTCTCCAGTCTGCGATATTGTTCATTTGTTCTTCTTCTTTATTGTCTATTATCATCACGTCCACGTCTTCTTCTTCTTTATTGATTGATGGTGACAGAAGTGTTTGTATTTTTATGCATCTCGCAGTTGGATCTGTCATCATGCTTGAGATGAAAGCAAAAGCATCTGCGAGTCTGTTATCTTTTTTTGAAATGTTCCTCCATTTTATTTTTGGGATTTTCGCTGACAATTCTTCAACCAGCTTCTTGTATTTCTTCAAGGATGGTTCATTTGTAGTATACTCTCCCTTTATTTGGAGAATAACTAGCTGCGAATCACTAGTGATCCTGGAATTTTCTAGTTTCATTTCTATTAAAAATTTTAAGGCATGTATCACAACTTCATATTCTATTTCATTATTAGTGGATGCAAATTCCAATCTGAATGAAAAATCCATTTTTATTCCTTCTGGCGAAATTAAAACAATTCCAACTCCATTTCCTTCTCCATTTGATGATCCATCTACCAATATCTCCCATCTATTTGGTTATGTTAATAAATCTTTTGGATCTCCATGTTCTTCTTCTACATCCATCATTTCTTCTACTGCTTCATCTTCTTCTAAAGGAAATTCTGCCAAGAAATCTGCGACAACTTGTGATTTTGGTGAAGACAAAATTTCATATTTAATATCAAAGTGGCCTACTTGTGCATTCCATCTCTCCACTCTTCCTGATCTTTTAGAATTCTTCATCACTGATTCAATTGGTACTTTTGTTAATACCTTTATCTTGTGTGCTTGAAAGTATATGCGGAGCTTAAATGATGCATAAACTAATGCTAAGATTAACTTTTCAATTTTTGAGTAATTCTTCTCAGCAGTATTAAAAGTTTTGCTAATGTAATAAATGGGTTTCTTAACTCCTGCGTCTACTCGCAATAACACAACACTTAATGCATGCGACGTCCTCGCAAGATAGATCAATAATTCTTCTCCTGATTCTGCTTTTTGTAAAATAGTTGTATTCATAAGATGTTCTTTGATTCCTTGAAAAGCTTTTTCACATTCATCAGTCCATTTAAATTTCGCACCCTTCTTGAGTATATCGAAAAAATATTTGCATCTGTCTGATGATCGCGAAATGAATCTCCCCAGTGAAGCTAGAATCCCATTCAACTTATGTACATCTTTTATTGTTGCTGGTGTTGGCATGTCACGAACTGCTTGCACTTTTTCTGGATCAACCTGTATTCCTTCTTTTGATACAATGTAGCCTAAAAAATTTCCCGATGCAACTCCAATAGTACACATCTTAGGATTCAATTTAATGTTATACTGCCGCATTTGTTCAAAAATCTCCCTAAGGTCTTGTACATGGTCTTTAGCTTCTTGACTCTTTACTAACATGTCATCCACGTATACTTCTTATTTCTTTGCTTTTTTTGCCAACTTTCTGCGAAATTGTTTCTTTTTTTGCTTGTCCTTCATAATGCTTTACTTCAATCTGATGACATAATTTCGCATTGTCAACATCTCCTCTGATTTCACCTATTCCATTTGGTGTGGGGAATTTAATACATTGATGTAACGTTGATACCACAACTTTTATCGCATGTATCCATGGTCTTCCTAATAACATATTATATGGCGATTCCATATCCACCACACACATCGTTACATGTGTTTCGATTTCTCCAAGTGGAATTCGTACCACTATCTCTCCTTTAGGTTTTGTTATGGATTTTCCAAAGCCGTGAACAAAATATGTTGAACTGGACATTTCTTCATCTTTAAATCTCATTTCCCGTAATGCGTGATAAAATATTATATCCACTGAACTTCCTGTATTGATTAAAGTTCTGTTCAATATCCACTCCCCTGTGGATTTTGTCGTTGTCTCCTTCTTTTTTCGCGTAATAGGCACTGTGATAACCAATGGAGATGTGTGGTTCAAATTTTCTTTTGGTATTTCTGCCGCCATGAATGTAATTTTTTGCTTTTCCCAATCTTTCAAGGGTGATGTCTTTTCTACCGCCATAACTTTCCTTCCTTCAAAATTTCGTTTATGTATTCTTCCTTTGATGTTTTCATGGAATTCATTAATCATCGTTTTTGTTATCATATTACACTCCAATCTTTTGTCATCTTCATTAATTCTATTCATCTTTCTTCTAACTGATTCACTGATTTATTTAATCACTTTCTTGATTTGAATATTCTCAACAACAATCTTCAACTTTCGATCTTCAGCCCCTGTTTCTAGCGCCATTATGTAGTTGCAGAAAATCCTACACTACACCCCTCATATGATTTCATTGTTAATCAACTCATTTTTAGGTTTACACTCTTAATTTTATTGATTAATCTTTGAATGTTCTTAAAAGAAAAGATAAAGAAATTAAGAATGATCTCTGCTCTGAACTTTCTCTCTCCTATTTACTTGTTTCTTACTCAAAAAAGATCTCTCATTTTCTTTACAACTCGAACGACTATTTATAAGGAAATACATAGTGGATGACATCTAATCTGTCCTTTATTTTCGGGTATGGTCTGCGACATTCTCGCAACCTTGCAAATGTTAATTTCGCAAACTCTCTAATTTTCGCAGGACTATCATATCTTTCTCGTGATCTTAGTTGACGTCATTTATTTATCATTTCTAAAATTGTTCTGCGACGTTGTTGTGCTGTGTCATTGATAATTTCGCTGAAGCATTGTCACTGCGAGATTCTGATCCTACAATGGCGAATGATTTTACCTCGTGGGAATCTGGCCATTCTAAGAGTCTTCATAGTGACAATATTGATGGAAGCACTAGTGTCGACAAGACCGCTTCTAAATTCGGTGCCTTTGATGAAGCCAGTCACATACAACGCGCGATTATGCCCTTCGTCTGCGATGCGATCCTCTTCTCCAAAAGTGATGTTGTCGATTGAATGTTCAGATACCAGGGATACTTATTCAACTGCTGGGGTTGGTAAATTTATTTGTACGTCGAATGATATCTGGTTGAGTGCGGCAAACGTGTCCGTACGCTGTTCCCTGGAAAAGTGTAAAAGTTCACACAAATTTTAAATCAATTGTGCAACCTCTTGATCCATCGGCTTTTCATAAGTAGTGAAACTGTTGATTTGAGGGTCGGGCGTTGAGCCAGTCCCCTGTGTTGGGACTTCCGAGACACCTCCCAACTCAGATGTCAGCTTGATGAGAAAATCGAGTATGTGATCTATTGTGTTCTTCATCAGATCCATGTTCCTGGTGTAGACTTCCAGAATTTGAGATAGCTCTGCCAGAGTCGGGGTTCCCCTGCCTTCCGTGTCGTCAGGTGTAACATGAGGAATCCTGCCATTTGAAAGATTTTGGATTTGGTATGGATCAGTTGAATTAGTCCTAAGACCAACCATCTTGTGAAAATGAGATTGCAACCGAGAGATTAATCTCCCACTGTGGTCGCCAATCTGTGAGTGGGGAAAAACGATTTGTTGGTTTTTACGGAATTGAAGAGTCGACCGTGTGGAGACTCCTTGAACCAAGCGAAATTTTGAACCTCACACAGATGCACTGCAAGAAGGGAGTGCTTTTGTTCGAGAGATCAATCGGTAATACCCCGGCCTAAACCAAGAACAATGGTCGTTCCAGAGTCAATTCGGTCACAAGAGAGGATGGGTTGATCTGTAGGAGGGAAGCTGAGAAATGCGTGAGATCAATGGTGATCTGAGATTGTAGGTGTGTTGTGAATTCAGCGTGAAAAGGCTCTGAATGATTGAATTTTTCTCAATTGAGAGTAATTTCTGTGAGTTCGTGTAGACGAAAGATTATTTGTATGAACTTTGATGAGAAATTGCTCGTTTTGGCGAATGTTGTTCGATTGTTCGAAAAACTATTGTTTCTTCAATCAGGATTCAGGGACATTTTATAATGCCGGAGTTGAAAACACCATGATCCCATGAAGTGTGACAGTTGTTGGAATCATGTTAAAACAAATTACTCATCGTGCAGAGACTTGGTTAACTTTCCACCCACTACTTTGCTGACTCTTCCAACTGATTGCACGACTTGCTCACATTCTCATCGTGGGTGAACACACGTGCCGTAGACCGCCAGACCAAAACCCTAGTTAGTATCCCCCCATGTGACACGATTGAAATCTCGTGATCGTGGAGTCGGTTGCTGACTTTATGGGACGATGAGTCCATGTATTGCTGAGTTGAACATGATTAGCAAATATTTCTAAACTCATGAATTTAATGTGTCTGATGAGACGAGGTATCATCATACCCTAAGACGAGCAAAACTGTGTTGCTAAATTGTTGAATATTGACAGTTGAACCAATATTCTTTGGTTTGAGCAAATATTCTGAGCGAATATTGCTAATTGAGTAAATATTGTTCTTTTGATGAATTGTTGGTAGCTGGACCAAATAAAATGTTAATTTAAGTTACTGACTGCTGAGTCGAGCACAATAAATATGAATATCAATCATGGAATCAATATAAAATTATCAGAGTGTTCGAATCTGCACAGAATCACGTTTCTGCAGAGCTCTGGATTCAAAACCCTAATTTTACCGAAATGATGATTTATTTAAAATCAACACGGGACCGGCTACATGGGATGACGTGTTCACCATAGAACGCCCAAATGCTCGAATGAGCAAAAATACCAAAGTCTCTTGAGGACCAGTTGGTGAAAGAATGATTAAATGTTGATTTAATCATTTACTGAAAAAATGCTCGTGTGAGCAACAAATCATAAAACCCGATGTAGAAAATATGAGAGGCCGACCAAGAGGTCATGAGACCGGCTCTTGATGGTCGTGCGACCAGTAGATGGTCGTTTGAGTGAACTTCCAATTGTTTGGAAAGAATTCGAACCTAATATGAGCAACTGAGAAAATTAGGTTAAAATCATTAAAACATGCGAGACCAGCTGTTTGCAAGCCTCAGGGTCACCCTTGGTCGGTCAAGGGGATGTGCCCATGTCACCATAGTGTCCGTGCTTCAGTCCTGAGAATTTTGATATTTTCTAATGCACGTTTGAGCAACATTTGGAGAAAATATGAAAAATCCATGGTTTTGCTGAAACTGGGAAAAATACATGAGATGATGAAAATAATAAATAAACAAGGAATCACAAGTTGTGGGACCCGCCACGGCTAGGGCATGGCCGGACGGCTGACACGCGGTCCCACGTGCTTTTCCCAGCTTTATGTGGTTTTATGTATTTTTCTCTGATTTAAGGGAAATTCCATGAAACTGGAGAGTTTGGTGAAATTAGGGAACTTCCATGAGATGAAAGACATAAATTAAAATATAAAATAGGGAATGGGAGTGTGGGACCGTCAATGGCCGTGGCATGGCCGGCCGACCAATGGGCGCGGGTCCCAAGGCACTCTTCCCAATTTTATGTAATTTTGATGGTTTTAGATAATTTTTATAAAATCAAAGGGATTTGTTGAAAACCAAGATATTTTGTTGAAATCAGGGAGTTTACATGAAATCAGGAAACAAAACACCAAATAATAATAAAATAATGGGCGTGTGGGACCGGCTAGGGCATGGCCGGCCGGCTAGAGCCCGGTCCCACAAGTTTTTCCTAATTTTTAATATTTTCCATGATTTTAGAGAAAATACATGAAATTAGGTAATTTTAGGCAAAATTCATAAAATCAAGGAATTTTCATAATTTGAGAAGGAATAATAAAATAATGGCACGTGAGGTGTGGGACCGGCCACGACCAAGGCATGACCGGCCGGCCGGCGGTCCCGCGCACCTTCCCTAATTTTATTATTTTTTGATAAAATCATGTGATTTAGATAAAAATACATGGAATTAGGTAATTTTCATGATTTTAGGGAAAATTAATAAAATCAAGGTATTTTCATAATTTGAGAGAAATAATAAAATAATGGAGACGTGAGGTGTGGGACCGGCCACGACCAAGGCATGGCCGGCTGGTGCTCGGTTCCGCGACACCTTTCCCTAATTTTATTATTTTTTGATAAAATCATGTGATTTAGATAAAAGTACATGAAATTAGGTATTTTTCATGATTTTAGGGAAAATTCATAAAATCAAGGAATTTTCATAATTTGAGAGAAATGATAAAATAATGGAGATGTGAGGTGTGGGACCGGCCACGGCCAAGGCATGGCCGGCTGGTGCTCGGTCCCGCGACACCTTTCCCTAATTTTATTATTTTTTGATAAAATCATGTGATTTAGATAATTTCTTTGAAATAAAGGAAATTTGCTCGAACGAGTGGATTTTCATGAGATCGTGAAAATAGTAGGGCGCGGGACTAGTCACGGCATGACTGGCCGGCTGGTGAGCCTAGTCCCCTGGCGCTTTTGTTTAATATTTTATTATTATTATTTTCCCTTCATATTTTGCATAGGTTCCTCGTTCGTTCGTATTTTTGAAATGCTCGTTCGTGCATTTAAAGTGCTGGTCTGTGCATTATCTGCTAATTACACTTGCACCATTTCTCTCAGGGCTTATTCGATGCTCAGATGCCTGTTCCATTGAATATTTATTACTAACCTGTGGAATTCTGTTGGGAAGAACCACAGATTGAAGTAACAAAATATAACGAGGAATCGTAGAATATTGCTGAATATTCAGGTGATTAATTGAAGACTCGTAGAATATTGCTGGATATTCAGATGATGGCTCGTAGAATATCGCTGGATATTCAGACGATTTAAGATAATTAATTGCTGGATCTATACTAGAAGGGCTTCCTATCTAGGAGCATTAATTATCTAAGGGTTGAGCAATATGAACTTGCTGGAGTGTCATATTCCTCTTGCATAGTCGGTGAAAATATGGTTACATCCCGAAGACGTTGTCGCTCTATACTAGCAGACATGCTGTCTAGGAGCCGCCCAATCTTTCGATTCTATACAGTATGAGATGTGTCGTGGCCTCAGCTGAGAGACTGCACATCTTCATCTTTTCTGAGAGACTTTCTTCATCAGAGGTGGCATGAGCTTTCATGCATAGAGACATGAGTCTCGATACTCATCCGATTGCCGGATTCAAAGTAATTACTGAAATTGCTCAGTATTCATGAGATGTGTCGTGGCCTCAGCGGAGAGACTACACATCTACACGTACTCTGAGAGACAGCCTTCTCAGTCAGAGATTTATGACATGAGCTTTCATGCTTTAATGAGAGACATGAGTCTCAATACTCATCCGGTTGCCGAATCTGGAGTATAGTTTTACAATTCTACCCTTTATCAAAAATCCACCATCTACAGTGATTACTTTTTATATCTTGCCTATCGGAGATATAAAATCTCAAGCCAATCAATCTGATTGTACTTGTACGATAGAAGATGCAAGATCATATCACACAACTACGATAAAAGTAGTATCGGTCTGGCTTCACAATCCCAATGAAGTCTTTAAGTAGTTAACCTGGATTTAGAAGAAGAAAAACAAAGGTTAAAGGAGAACCGACTCTAGCACGCAAACTAGTATCATACGTAAGGTGTGGGGATTAGTTTTGCAGAGTTGCTAGATGTCCCCTTAGAGCTGCGTATGTGAATTCTACCTAAAAAATAACCTAACGCCTTGCGCTAATTAAGTTCAATTCCTAGGTGCATTAAGTTTTGGAAATAGGCTAATCAATGCAATTGTCATACATTGTGCATGACAATTCGGACAAGGGTCAAACTCTACATATGATTACAAGAGTGTATCACTACAAACCGTAATCATATCATGCTCTTGTATTCGGGGTTATCGCTTGATGAAAAACCCTAAAATAGCTATGGACAAGGATGCAAGTTCAATTAATTGGCCACTTAACTAACCAAACATCTAAGTCTTATCACAATACATCAATCATGTGATTATTAAAAACATTAGAGATTTAAACGATAATCAAGAGAGAAAACTAATACATTAATCAAGCACAAGTTGTAGATATAGGACTACATCCTTAACCAATAATGAATAAATTAGCTACTCATAGCTATGGAGTTCATCAATATAATAATAATTAAAGAAGATGAAAGTAAAGCAAACCCTAGTAGCGTAAACAAAAGCGGCTCTCTCCTTAGCTCCAAGAATAATACGTGATCCTCAAAGTTGTCAAAATCCTCCCTTTTATGTCTCTTCTTAGGTCAAGTCTTCAAAGGTCCAATAGATGAAAATCCACCAAGCCCATATGTGAGAAATACCCATGTAGAAAATATGCCCCAAAAACTATCGCCGGAAAACTAGTATCGCCGGTCGGAAGTTGGCCGGGAAATTATCTCAGGTGACCGGCAAAGTCCACTCGGTCACCGGTCAAATCTCAGGTCAACTGAGTTAACTCGGGTCAAGCACCAAGTCAAACCGAGTCAGTTGAGTCAAGTCAGAGTCAGCTATCCAGATAAGCTAACTGGGCTGACTCGGTTGAGTTGCCATGGCATAAGCCATTTTCACTGGCCATGACTAATGTTGCGCCATCATTGCTTCCTTGGGATAATTCTGTTCCAGCTAACACACTTCTTCATTGCATCCATCCAGCATCAACTCAACACCAGCTGCAATGTAACATTGAACTGCAGCTTCAATTCAGCTGCAATATCCATGGCCAACAACTACCACCATAATCTGCAACCACTACACTTTCTTCTCTCATACACTGGAAGCAAACAACACCCTGTAATCTTCTCAGCAACAACTGCATCTGTAATTCCAAATCAGCTTCATAATCTCCGCTAACATCTGCGCAAGTCATTTCAGACCCATTCTCACTGCAACATGAATTACCTAGCACCATCTCCATAAACCATGCTCAACTGCAACCCTATCATTCATTTAATTCCAACCCAGCAACACACAGCAACATCACCATCTCCAATTGTGCTTCGTAACCATTCACTGCCATCATCTCTTGAGTCTTGCAACATCTGTAACTGCACTCTTCCTTGAAGTTCACCAACACTTCACAACTGCGACTCCACCTCAGTCAGTCCACCCCCAATCACTTAACTCAGCTGCAAGCACCTAAACCACCAACAAAGCTTCATCACTTCAATCATTGTGAACTGCAATCACCAGCAACATGCTTCCCATTCCTGCAAGCCTATGACCCCATGAAACTCAACAGCAATAACCAATTAAGCCACCACCAGTTCGATCTCTGAATGCACCTATTTCAGTTACATGGAAACACTCATTTGCAGTTTTGCAGTTTCAGTTCTCATCAAGAACCAACATCAAATCCACCACAAGTAAGCATATCCATCTTTCCTGGCAACCTGCAATTTCACTTCCACCAACACAACAATCTATCACCAACACAGAACTCCTTGTAAACATCTACCAGATTTTACCCTTGTAATCTCAGCATATTCTGTAACACAGGCATTGTTGCACCTGCAACACCCCAGACAACATCACTATCATCTTAGGCCATAGATACAACTGAAGCAACAACCTCTTCAAGCACCAACAACTCCATTCCTTGTCAACCACTCTGAGCTTCAATCCTATGCATCCATCTGAACATAACTCATTCTATCCATTTGAGCTGTAACTGCAACAACAAACTCATTTGGTTTAACTACACACTTCAGGCAGCAACAACAACATCTGCAGCATCTCCATTTCGATCTCAAATTCCCATTCAATCAAACCCTAATTCATCTCAGAAACACATCAATAGACTCCATCAACTTGCCACCAAAATTGAGTTCATCTAAAACCCTAACTTCATTTCTTCTCTCAGTCCTTCACAACCATTATCTCGACCAATTCTAGCAAACCCATATCAATTCTGCCATCAAATCCCTTTTCTCAGATTCAATTCTTCGATCTCCTTCTATTATTTCATTTCAAAATAACCACAGAAACCCTAGTTTATAGATCAGAAGTATCTTTGTCTTTCTAGTTTCCCGTTCATCTTCATCATCGATTTCTTCTCCCAATCTCTGAAACTCTCTTCCTCTCCATTAAAACCTGAGCTACTCTCGAAATTCAGCCGCCAGTGTTTCTCTCGAGTTGGAAAATGATAATGATTGAGAATTCATTTTCTCTGAATTCCAGGGCTTGTGTAGGAGTGGAAAAAGACACAGGCACCCACATGGATACGGGCCACCTGATGGCAGCCCATTGGCTCTCCTTTGAACCAAAGCTAGCAGCCCCTTATCATTGACTTGACTCCGCATAGCACTCGCCGTTGAACTCTTTCGCTCTCCTTGCTTCAAATGAATGCTTTCGCCCAACAACATCCATCTTTTATTTCTCAAGTTCACTTCTTCTCTTCAATGTCTCTTCATCACTAAAGCTGTCATGTTTTTCAGACAGAATTCGCATCACTAAAGCCGACATACTTTTCAGACAGAGATGAAGAAATAAAATCAACTAATGAGAAATAATCCGCCTCCAACAACATTTGCACCTTTTCTCCTTTTAAGTAACGTTTCCTCTCCTTTTGTTCCAAATGACTCCGAAGTACCTAAATACTCAAAAACAAACATAAGATACATAACTTACAAGAAAACTTAGCAAAGAAAACATAAACAATAGATACATATTAAGGTGTTTTAGACACCTATCAAATTTCCCCACACTTAGACTTTGCTAGTCCTCGAGCAAATCAAACATAATAATTATAAAACATACATACAACTCCGTCTCGTCGAGGCTACGGTTACTCTTAGCATAAATAACAAGCCTTTAAACCCCTAGGTGTCCCTAGTGGACGAGTTATAGTCTCGTGAAGGTTTACAAGAGGTCTACCTACAAAACCTTTTACTCCAAATTCCAACTACCTGTGAAGAATCTATGAATGACACTAAACATTTTGTACTTGGCATACTATCAATGATTACAGGAGGAAGTACCCACTTTCAAATCCAATTCATTCATAAATTAGTAATATAGATTTATCATAAAGTTGAACACAACCACAATACTCTGAATCTAATCAACCACAATCACATGAAAAGATTAAGAAGATGGATATAGAAAGTAGATGGTGGTGGACTGTTGACTAAAGTGAACGGTGTTTCCCATATCTGTCTGAAGGTCACTGCCAAAACAAACCTAAAAATCCTATTGGATTGACCTACTGGTCCAAATACTAATATCAACACGACTGGCATATACAAGGGAACCAGCGGTCGAAAAACTTAATTCTAGATCAATTCACTGGCATATACAAGGGAACCAGTGATCGATTTTATTCAACACAATAATAATATTTTTTTCTTTTCTTTTTTCAATTTTTTTCTCTTTTTTTTCTCTTTTTTTTTCTTCAAATCGACAACATGATTGGATCTTTTTGATCCATGCGCATGATTCTTGTCAGTAGATTACGTAGTAATTCCCTTGGATCTTGCACTCCACGCTTGCTTAGGCGACAGAGACAGGGAGAACACACACATATTGCTATCAAAGTGTCAATCTTTTTTTTTTTATATATATGTACACCATTTGGTCAAATTGGTCTGGTCTTTTTTTTTTTAGTAACTCAATCACTCTATTTCATCCTAGCAGTAATAACAACTCGATGTTAGTGCCCCACCAAATCACTTAGAGAAAAAATAGATAAATATGGAAAAACAAAAATAGAACGTGATATGGTGACGACTTCGAGATATGGTGACAACTAACATGTTATGTATTCTTATATTTTGTTCGTTTTCATATGAATAAACTCTATTAATGGGTTCCTCAACTCCTATATTTTCATTAGTGTAAGGCACAAGTTGCTAGATTTCGGAGTTTATAAAGCAATCTTTATTTTTTTTTCTTTTTCTATTTATTTTCACTATTTTTTTTCACTAAAGGCATCAAATCAACTAACTATACCAACATATAAATGCTCCCCCACACTTAAACTTTACATTGTCCTCAATGTAAAATTTAGTCATTCAAAGTAAAGCTCAAGGTGGGAAATTTCGCAAATGATATGCAAAAAGAAAGATAAAATGCTTAAAAATAAAAAGATAAAGATAAAGATACAAAACCGGTGGGTTGCCTCCCAGTTAGCGCTTGGTTTAAAGTCGTCATCCCGACTATCTCCTCGCATGCTAAGGCTCCTCCAGAGGGAGTACTTCCACAAGGTTAACTCCTTCCACGACTTCCGAAGAGAAGTTCTCATAATATGGTTTCAACCGGTGCCCATTTACTTTAAGTTCATTTCCTGTAGCTAAACTACGAATTTCCACTACACCATGAGAAAACACATTAGTCACAATAAAAGGTCCAATCCAACGTGACCTTAATTTCCCCGGAAATAATTGCAAGCGAGAATTAAACAAAAGCACTTTCTGCCCAATACAAAATTGTTTCTTTGTAATCATACTATCATGAAATGCCTTCGTCTTTTCCTTGTAAATCCGTGAGCTTTCAAATGCATCATTGTGAATCTCCTATAACTCTTGGCGTTGCAACTTCCTTTGCCTTCCAGCACCATCCAACTCCATATTGCATTGTTTAATAGCCCAAAACGCCTTATTCTCAATTTCCACGGGTAAGTGACAAGGTTTACCATACACAAGCCTAAAGGGAGACATCCCAATAGGTGTGTTGTATGCGGTTCTATACGCCCACAAAGCATCATTGAGTCTCAAACTCCAATCTTTCCTTGTTGGATTCACCGTATTCTCTGGAATGAATTTCACCTCCCGGTTGGAAACCTCGGCTTGTCCATTTGTTTGTGGATGGTAGGGTGTTGAAATCCTATGCGACACATTGTACTTCCTTAACAAGTTTTGCAAGAACCTGTTTTTGAAGTGTGAGCCTCCATCGCTAATTAGAGCCCTTAGAATTCCAAACCTTGCAAATATATTTGCTTGCACAAAATTTGAAACAACTTTAGAATCATTAGTTGCGGTGGCCTTAGCTTCCACCCATTTCGAGACATAATCCACAATAAGTAAGATATAATAATTCCCACTAGAATTGACAAAAGGGCCCATAAAATCAATTCCCCATACATCAAAAACCTCAACAAATTGAATAATAGTTTGTGGCATTTGATTTCGGGCACCTAGATTGCATGTTCTTTGGCACCTATCACACGTGGTACAAAATGCATGTGCATCCTTAAACAAAGTTGTCCAAAAGAAACCACATTCTAGTACCTTGAGAGCGGTTCTCTTGCTCCCAAAGTGTCCTCCACAAGCATATGAGTGGCAAAAATACAAGATAGAATTAAATTCTGATTCGGGAACGCACCTTCTTATTACTTGGTCACTACAATGTTTCCATAAGTATGGATCATCCCATATGTATTGGTTTCCTAAATTCTTAAGTTTGTCCCTCTCAGCACGAGACAAGTTCTTTGGGATTTGTTTAGAACTAAGTAATTAACAATATCAGCGTACCATGGTTCTCCAAAGGCAATTGAGAATAGTTGCTCATCCGGGAAACTTTCACGCAATGGGATAGCTTCCTTGTCCACAGCAAGACGGCTCAAGTGATCCGCAACGGTGTTCTCAATTCCTTTCTTGTCTTTGATCTCTATATCAAATTCTTGCAAGAGAAAATCCATCGTATGAGCCTCGGTTTCGCCTCTTTCTTGTAAGCAAGTACCTAAGTGTGCATGATCAGAAAAGACAACAACTTTTGTACCAATTAGATAAGAGCGAAACTTTTCCAAAGCAAAAACAATGCTAACAACTCTTTTTCAGTGGTTGTGTAGTTTTGTTGGGCTTCATTGAGTGTCCTAGAAGCATAATAAATGGCATGAGGTATCTTCCCCACACGCTGCCCAAGCACCGCACCAACCGCATAATCACTTGCATCACACATGAGCTCAAAAGGCTTGCTCCAATCCGGTGGTTTAATGATAGGGGCTGAAATCAAAAGTTCTTTCAAACGATTGAATGCCGCCACACACTTATCATCAAAGTTAAAAACCACATCTTTTTGCAATAAATTGCAAAGTGGTGATGCTATCTTGGAAAAGTCCTTGATGAATCTACGATAAAAACCTGCATGACCAAGAAAAGCGTATCTCCCTCACCGTAGTGGGAGGGTTTAGAGCACGAATAAGGTCTATCTTAGATTTATCGACTTCCAAGCCTTTAGAAGATATTATATGGCCTAAAACTATGCCATGAGTTACCATGAAATGGCACTTCTCCCAATTCAGCACAAGATTTGTTTCAACACATCGTTCAAGGATTAATGATAAATTGTGCAAGCAAAGGTCAAATGAATCACCAAAGACACTAAAGTCATCCATGAAACTTCGATTATGTTTTCAACATATTCTGAGAAAATACTTACCATACACCTTTGAAGGTAGCTGGAGCATTGCACAAGCCAAAAGGCATCCTTCTATAAGCAAAAGTACCGAAAGGACAAGTGAAAGTGGTTTTCTCTTGATCCTCCGGTGCTATCACAATCTGATTGTAACCTGAATAGCCATCAAGGAAGCAATAGTAAGAGTCCAGCTAAACGTTCAAGCATTTGATCAATAAAAGGTAATGGAAAGTGATCCTTCCTAGTGGTGGCATTCAATTTTCTATAATCAATACAAACCCTCCAACCGGTTTGCACACGAGTTGGGACAAGTTCATTCTTATCATTCTCCACCACCGTCACACCTGATTTCTTTGGTACCACTTGTACCGGGCTTACCCACTTGCTATCGGATATGGGGTAGATAACACCCCATCCAAAAGCTTGAGTATCTCCTTTTTCACAACTTCCATCATGGGAGGGTTCAAACGACGTTGCGCTTCCCTTGTAGGCTTTGCATCGTCTCCAATCGGATCTTGTGCATACAAACGGCAGGGCTTATACCCTTGATATCGGCAATTGTCCATCCTATGGCCGTCTTGTACGTCCTTAGCACCCTTAGAAGTTTTTGCTCCTGTAATTCACTAAGCTCATTAGAAACAATCACAGGTAATCTTCGTTCACCCAAGTACAAGTACTTTAAGTGACTTGGAAGAGGTTTCAATTCTAACTTTGGAGATTTAACAATAGAAGGCACAAGTTTTCATCATTGCAAGGTAAAGAAGCATATGAAATATTCTTAATGCAGATTTTTCCGGTAATGAGTCAAGAGAACCAATGGTTTCTTTAATCTCATCACGTACTCCAAACCATTATCAATGGGTAGTGAGCACGGTTTCCAAAGTATCAACACCATTCAACTCAAACATTTGTTGCGCCAATGTATCCATCACATCAATGGAGAAACAAGAGTGGACATCACTAGGATATCTCATCGTCTCGAAAATGTTGAAACGTATTATTTCTCCATCAAACTCCATAGTTAGCGTTCCCTTGTCAACATCATAATGGTTTTCGCCGTTTTCATGAAGGGACGCCCAAGTAGCAATGGAAGAGATGAGTCCGGTGAACCTTCATCCATCTCTAACACGCAAAAGTCAGCTGGAAATACTAGTTGATTAACCTGCACAAGAACATCCTCAACAATACCCATTGGGTAAACATTAGAGCGATCGGCTAATTGCAATACAATTCCAGCCTTTTTAAGAGGACCAAGATCGAGTGAGTTATACATAGATGCAGGCATAACATTAACGGATGCACCTAAGTCCAACATAGCTTTGTTAAATGTGGTGTTACCAATTGTGACGGGAATGTCAAAGCTACCGGGATCCTTGCACTTAAGTGGGAGTTTTGTTGTAAGATTGCCGAAGCATTCTCCCCCACACTTAGCACTTCATTACCTTTGAGCCTTTGCTTGTTGGTACACAAGTCCTTCAACACCTTTGCATACTTTGGAACTTGCTTGATTGCATCTATGAGTGGTATGTTCACATGGATCTTCTTGAGAACGTCTAAAATCTCCTTTTCTAGTTCCGCCTTCTTGGAATTTGCAAATCTACGAGGAAAAGGTATAGGAGGAACATAAGTAGAAACCGGAGTTTTAGAGTTAGAAATAGGTACCTCAGAAGTTTGGGGAGAATCCTCATTTTTCTCCTCCAAAACAGGTTCCTTTGGTGTTTCCACCTTGCCCGAATCAGTAACTTCGGGTTGCACAAGTTGTGTACCATTCTCAACGTAATTGCATTGACACCCTCTTTTGGGTTGATAGGTTGAGAAGGGAGTTTCCCACCATTTTGTGCCTTCAACTGATTCAACTCAATAGCCATAGAACCAACTTGAGTTTGCAACTCCTTAACCGTGCTCTCCGTTCTTTGCATAAAAGATTTCAGCAACTCTTCCATACTTGACCCCTGATTTTGAGGTTGTTGTTGTTGTGGAAATTGTTGTTGCTGAAATTGTTGTTGTTGTGGTTGAAATCCACTCGGACGGTTGAAAGTAGGTTGCTGAACCGCTCCTTGCTTGTTGGCATAGCTAAAATTGGGGTGATCTCTCCATCCCGGATTGTAAGTGTTGGAATAGGGATCATACCGTTTTTGTTGATTTGGAAAGACAACATTAGCTTGTTCATTGGCGTCTTCATACCCTTGAAGAGAACTTGGTATCGCCGCGGCTGCAACTTGTTGCATCATTGCTGTCATGTTACCCATTTTTTGACGAAGTTCCTCGACCTCGCTCACTTCATTTACTCTCCTAAGAAGCACATCTGAACCACGACTCAAGAATTGTTGGGAGTTCGCTTCCATGTTCTCAATCAACTCTCTAGCTTGTGCCACCGTTTTGTTCACTAGTGCACCACCACCTGCAGCGTCAAGAAGATTCCTATCACTTGTTTGGAGTCCTTCATAGAAGTATTGGATTATCATAGCGTCACTGAATTGGTGGTGAGGGCAGCTTGCCACCAATCTCTTGTATCGTTCCCAACATTCACATAAAGATTCTCCCACATTTTGCTTCATCCCGCAAATCTCCTTGCGAATTTGAGTAGCCTTTGATGCTAGAAAATATCTCTCTAAAAAGGTTTCTTCAACCCATTCCATGTTGTGACACTTACGGAGGGCAAGTAATACAACCAATCATTAGCACTATCCGCCAAAGAGAATCGAAAAACTTTCAACATTGCACCATCCGCATCAGTATCCGTTGGAAGCATGGACGTGACAATGGTGTGGAAGTCCATAAGATGCTTGTTTGGGTCTTCATTCACCATGCCATGGAACTTTGGTAATACTCTAAGCAATCCCGGCTTGATCTCTAAAGTAGAGTTTGTTTGAATACACCACTGTTGTGTATCCAACTTGTGAGAAGCCAAGTCCTTGAGTGTACGATTTGCATCACTCATTGCTTCTTCTTCTTCTTCTTCTTCTTCTTCTTCTTCAACTAGTGGTTCTTTTACACATGGAACCTCTTGTTCTTCTTCTAGTTGTAACTCTTCTTCCACTTCTAACTCTTGTTCTTCCGCTGTGTCTTGATTTGGTTGGAGTATTGTGCCTCTTCGAGTAGCTATCCCGCACCTTGGATAGTTCTAATCTTTAGAATCCTGGGATTAGGTACTTGAAAAACAATTCTCACAAACAAGTAAGAAAAACGAAACAAGAAACAAAAAGCAAATATGGAAGCAGAAATGATGATAAGAAACTAAAAACTTAATAACTAGCCGTATGCCTCCCCGGCAGCGGCGCCAAAATTTGATCGATGTCGTATGCGTCAAAAATAATTTCACTTTCCTAAAGTATATAATAAGAAAGAGTTCGTTTCCACATAGAAGCAATTGTAGTTATTATGTATTCAATTTCCTAAAGTAACCAATTGGGGGGATTTCTGATTTTTATGTAAGCAATAAAAGTAAATCAAAAGCAAAGTAATTGGAGAAATAATCAATGAGAGAAATATATTGGTCAAGGAGTTCATCTTCAATCTCCAACATGTGCTTGCATACATGATTAGAATTACAATTTAATCTCTTTTGTTATCAAAAGCCTAGAGAATCAAGAGAGCAAGATAATCTATTAATTTCCCAAGTTCATCAACACACACATTAGAGCTGCGTATGTGAATTCTACCTAAAGAATAACCTAACGCCTTGCGCTAATTAAGTTCAATTCGTAGGTGCATTAAGTTTTGTAAATAGGATAATCAATGCAATTGTCATACATTGTGCATGACAATTCGGACAAGGGTCAAACTCTACATATGATTACAAGAGTGTATCACTACAAACTGTAATCATATCATGCTCTTGTATTCGGGGTTATCGCTCGATGAAAAACCCTAAAATAGCTATGGACAAGGATGCAAGTTCAATTAATTGGCCACTTAACTAACCAAACATCTAAGTCCTATCACAATACATCAATCATGTGATTATTAAAAACAGTAGAGATTTGAACGATAATCAAGAGAGAAAACTAATACATTAATCAAGTACAAGTTGTAGATATAGGACTACATCCTCATCCAATAATGAAGAAATTAGCTACTCATAGTTATGGAGTTCATCAACATAATAATAATAATTAAAGAAGATGAAAGTAAAGCAAATCTTAGTAGCATAAACAAAAGCGACTCTCTCCTTAGCTCCAAGAATAATACGTGATCCTCAAAGTTGTCAAAATCCTCCCTTTTATGTCTCTTCTTAGGTCAAGTCTTCAAAGGTCCAATAGATGAAAATCCACCAAGCCCATATGTGAGAAATACCCATGTAGAAAATATGCCCCAAAAACTATCGCCGGAAAACTGGTATCGCCAGTCGGCAGGTGACCGTGAAATTATCTCAGGTGACCGGAAAAGTCCACCCGGTCACCGGTCAAATCTCATGTCAACTGAGTTAACTCGGGTCAAGCACCGAGTCAAACCGAGTCAGCTGAGTCGAGTCAGAGTCAGCTATCCAGATAAGCTAACTGGGCTGACTCGGTTGAGTTGCCATGGCAAAAGCCATTTGCACTGGCCATGACTAATGCTGCGCCATCATTGCTTTCTTGGGCCAATTATGTTCCAGCCAACACACTTCTTCATTGCATCCAGCCAGCATCAACTCAACACCAGCTGCAATGTAACATTGATCTGCAGCTTCAATTCAGCTGCAATATCCATGGCCAACAACTACCACCATAATCTGCAACCACTACACTTTCTTCTCTTATACACTGGAAGCAAACACCCTGCAATCTTCTCAGCAACAACTGCATCTGTAATTCCAAATCAGCTTCATAATATCCGCTTACATCTGTGCAAGTCATTTCAGACCCATTATCACTGCAACATGAATTACCTAGCACCATCTCCATAAACCATGCTCAACTGCAACCCTAACATTCATCTAATTCCAACCCAGCAATACACATCAACATCACCATCTCCAACTGTGCTTCATAACCATTCACTGCCATCATCTCTTGAGTCTTGCAACATCTGTAACTGCACTCTTCCTTGAAGTTCACCTACACTTCACAACTGCGACTCCATCTCAGTCAGTCCACCTGCAATCACTTAACTCAGCTGCAAGCAGCTAAACCACCAACAAAACTTCATCACTTCAATCACTGTGAACTGCAATCACCAGCAACATGCTTCCCATTCCTGCAAGCCTGTGACCCCATGGAACTCAACAGAAATAACCAATTAAGCCACCACCAGTTCGATCTCCGAATGCACCTATTTCAGTTACATGGAAACACTCATCTTCAGTTTCGCAGTTTCAGTTCTAATCAAGAACCACCATCAAATCCACCACAAGTAAGCATATCCAGCTCTCCTGGACACATGCAATTTCACTTCCACCAACACAATAGTCCATCAGCAACACAGAACTCCTTGTAAACATCCACCAGATTTGACCCTTGTAATCTCAGCATATTCTGCAACATCAGTTCTGTAACACAACCATTGTTGTACCTGCAACACCCCAGACAACATCACTATCATCTTAGGCCATAGATACAACTGAAGCAGCAACCTCTTCAAACACCAACAACTCTATTCCTTGTCAACCACTCTGCAGCTTCAATCCCAGTCATACATCTGAACATAACTCATTCTCTCCATTTGAGCTGTAACTGCAACAACAAACTTATTTGGTTCAACTACATACTTCAGTCAGCAACAACAACATCTGCAACATCTCTATTTCGATCTCAAATTCCCATTCAATCAAACCCTAATTCATCTCAGAAACACATCAACAGACTCCATCAAATTTCCACCAAAATTGAGTTCATCTCAAACCCTAACTTCATTTCTTCTCTCAGTTCTTCACAACCATTATCTCGACCAATTCTAGCAAACCCATATCAATTCTGCCACCAAATCCCTTTTCTCATATTCAATTCTTCGATCTCCTTCTATTATTTCATTTCAAAATCACCACATAAATCCTAGTTTATAGATCAGAAGTATCTCTGTCTCTCTAGTTTCCCATTCATCTTCATCATTGATTTCTTCTCTCAATCTCTGAAACTCTCTTCCTCTCCATTAACACCTGAGCTACTCTCGAAATTCAGTCGCCATTGTTTCTCTCGAGTTGGAAAATGATAATGATTGAGAATTCATTTTCTCTGAATTCCAGGGCTTGTGTAGGAGTGGAAAAAGACACATGCACCCACATGAATACGGGCCTCCTGATGGCAGCCCATTGGCTCTCCTTTGAACCAAAGCTCGCAGCCCCATATCGTTGACTTGACTCCGCATAGCACTCGTCGTTGAACTCTTTCGCCCTCCTTGCTCCAAATGAATGCTTTCGCCCAACAACAACCATCTTTTATTTCTCAAGTTCACTTCTTCTCTTCAATGTCTCTTCATCACTAAAGCAGCCATGCTTTTCAGACAGAATTCGCATCACTAAAGCCGACATACTTTTCAGACAGAGATGAAGAAATAAAAGCAACTAATGAGAAATAATCCGCCTCCAACAACATTTGCACCTTTTCGCCTTTTAAGCAACGTTTCCTCTTATTTTGTTCCAAATGACTCCGAAGTACCTAAATACTCAAAAACAAACATAAGTGTAGATGGTGGATTTTCGACAAAGGCTAAATTCATAAACTCATAATTATACGAAGCTTTGATTCAGCAATCAGACGTGAGTATCGAGACACGGGTCTCTCATCGAATTCTCAACGAAGAGTACTTTCTCTCAGAGTACATGTAGATATGTAGTCTCACGACTGGAAAACGACATATCTCATGAATACTGAATACTTTCGGTGATTATTTCTATATAGTATCACGAGATGGACGGCTCCTAGACAGCTTGCTCTGCTAGTATATAGCGATAACGTCTTCAGGAACAAACAACGAGTTTACCCTGACTATATAAAGGATATGACTTACCGACAAGCTGGTATCGGGATAATTAATGCTCCTAGACAGCTTGCTCTGCTAGTATAGAGCCACAAAGTTAATTATTCCTAATTTCTCCTATTCCATGGTCGAATCCACGACTGGTCCCATGGAATGGAAATAACAATTGTTCTGATTCTATGATCGAATCCACGGCTTGATCTCATAGAATATCAATAACTATATTATCTCATTACTCCGATTTCATGATCGAATCCACAACTGGTCTCATAAATGGTAATAGATAAATCTTAATTACTCCAATTCTATGGTCGGATCTACGATCCCATGGAATGGTAATGCTCACTTTATTGTTCTTACTTCGTAGTCGAATCCTCAGCTGATCTTACGAATTAATAATAAACATCTTATTGCTAAGTTTTGTGAATTATTCTCTACCGAATTCCACAATTAGTAATAAATAATCAACAACCGGGCGTCTGAGCTACCTCTAAGTAAGTCCCGATTCAAATGGTGAAGGTATATTCAACGACGATACACTAACAGTCACCACACGAACGAGTATTTCAGAATACAACGAAACGATGAACCTATGCAAAATAGGGAAGAAAATAATAAATAATTAAAAATATTGACCAGGGTGCGGGGAGCACGGGCACACAACCGACCGACCGTGTCATGGTCAATCCCACGCCAATTTTATATTTTTAATGCATTTTTATTATTTTCCATGATTTGATGAAAATTCTCTCAATTTATCAAATCTCCTTCGTCTCGAGGAAACTCCTCGGTTTCATGGTACTTCCATAAATCCATAAAAAATAATATAAAATTAAGGAAAGGAGTGTGGAGCGTGACCATTGGCCAACCGGCCATGCCTTGGTCCCAACCGGCCCCACACCCCACGGTTCCTTATTATTTTATTATTATTTCTCTAATTTCATGAAAAAAATCCTTGATTTCATGGTATTTTGCACAAATCATCAAATAATAATAATAAAATAAATTATGAAAACTTGTGGGACCGGGCCTTGGCCGGCCGGCCATGCCCTAGCCGGTCCCACACGCCCCTTTGTTTTATTATTTTATTATTAGTTTTCCTTGAATTCATCAAATTCCTTGATTTCATGGTATTTCTCTCAAATTAGGAAAAATTCCCTCAAATCATCAAAAATACCTAAAAAATATTAAAAATTATGAAAAACTCGTGGGACCGGTCCATAGCCGGTCGGCCATGCCTCCATGGTCCCACATGTCCTTGTTTTTATTATTTTAATATTTTATTTGCTTCCCTGAACTCATGAAAACTCCTTCAATTCATGGAAACTCCCTAAATTCATCAAATTTCTCAAAATTCATAAATTTTTCATAAAATCATTAAAATATTATAAAATTAAGGTAAAGGCACCACGGGACCATGGTCACGACTGGCCGACCATGCCTTGACCACGGCGGTCCCACGCCTCCTCATTCCTTATTTTATAATTATTTTTCATCATCTCATGGTGTTTTCCTCAGTTTCGTCGAAACCCTAATTTTGGCATATTTTCTCGAATGGATGCTCAATTGCACGCCAGAAAATATCAAGATTCTCAGGACTGAGACGCGGACGCCTTGGCGACACGAGCACGCTATCTTGACCGACCAAGATTGGCTCTTTGGCTCACGGAAGCCGGTCCCATCAATTTTCACAGTTTTGACCTAATTTGCACAATTGCTCGTATTAGGTCCAAAAATCTTCCAAACACTTTGGATTTTCATGAAGTGATCGTCAGGCGGTCACGTGACAACCCAGGGCCGGTTTCATGACTCCATGGTCGCCCCCTCTCCTCGTCATAATTAATTAGGTTTTCTCACCTAAGACTCAGACGAGTATTTTGAATAAATGATTAAGCCAGCATTTGATCATTCTTCCACCAACAAATCGTCAACTCTTCAGGAGTTCTTCGTATTTTCTCACGTGAGCATATGGACACTACATGGTTGATCCACGGTCCCATGTAGTCTCTCCCTCCTTCGTCCCATGGTTAAACTTCTTATGAACCATGAATTGATCATCAATTGATCAAATTAGGGTTTCTGAATCCAAGGATCATCATTTCAGATTCCAACCTTAATAATTTTACGACGGCCTCATGGTCATTAATTTTATTAATTATGCTCGGTTCAACGACCAGTATTCTAATTAATATTTTGGGTACGCTGCGAATAATCCATCAGATGAGCAACACATGCTCAGACGATCAAATATTCAACAATTCATCACATGAGCAAAACTTGCTCATATGATAAATATTTTCTCAAACCAAGGAATATTGGTTCAACAATCAATATTCAACGATCCATCGAATGAGCAATACTTGCTCACTTCATCATAAGAACTATACCTCTGTATCATGACATGTTCAATTCATGAGTTTCAGAACATCATGTCCAACTCAGCAACTACATGGACTCATCGTCCCATCAAACCACGAAGTCATCAATTGACTAACATACCACGAGACGTCAATCGTGTCACTTGGGGGGATATCACTTAGGGTTTTGGTCTGGCGGTCTACGACACGTGTGTTCAAACACACGATGGAATGTGAGAAAGTCGTGCAATCGGTTGAAGGAATTCACGAGGTAGTGGGTGGAAAATCGACCAAGTATCCACACTGAGCAACTGGTTTCAAATACGATCTCCAATTCCCCACTCCTTGATTCCATCAACTGTTACACTTCATGGAATCATGGTGTCTAAAATTCCAGCAATATAAATAAGTCTCTGAATCATGATTGAATCAGTATCATCAATCTCACGTCAAACTGACAACACGAGATCATCAACTCATCAATTGAGCAACTACTCTCAATTGAGAAATTTCAATCGCTCAGAGCTTATCGTATTCAGAATTCACACACCCACAATCTTTGATTACCATTGATTCCACACATTTCTCATCTTCCCTCCTACAGATCAACCCATCCTCTCTTGTGACCGAATTTACTCTGGAACGTCCATTGTCTTGATTTAGGCCGGAGTACTATAGATTGATCTCTCGAATCTAAAGCACCCCTTTTGCAGCGGTGCATCTGTGTGAGGTTTAACATTTCGCTCGGTTCGAGGAGTCTCCTCCGTACGGTCGTCTCCTCAATTACTTAAAAACCAGCAAATCTTTTTCCCCATCTACAGATTGGAAACCACAGTGGGAGATCATTCTCTCGGTTGCAATCTCACAATTTCATAAGATGGTTGATCTCAGGTCGGGTTCAGTTACGAATCCTAACACAAATCGTGCTAGCACTAGCAACAACAACAATCAGAATATCCCGGAGACAATTCCGACCTCCAACACTGATGATGGTGATATTACTCCTCCTCATGTCGAAGGTCATCCACTGTCCGGACGACACCCTGAAGAAGTCAGAGCAGATCCACCACCTACCATTGCTGATCTTATCAAAGTGCAAGAGACTCTTGCAAAGAATCAGACTGACATGGCTGCTACACAGAAGGAGCTGTGTAATTATCTCAAAACTCTTACTGACAAGATGTCAGAGAAAACTCAAGAGAAGGTAAAGGAGAAGGAGAAATCCTCAGACGACGAACCTGAAGTAATTCCAATCCATACAGTGGAAGACGACGAAGTCCGCAAAACTTCTGCAGACAACTCATCAGCGAAGGGATCGTCGAACTTCATTACTCGCGAGGATCTGGAGCACCTCTTGGAGAACCGTGGAAAATACAAGACATCGCATGACCATCATCATCAACCTCCTTATCCTGCCGCTACGCTGAGGATTCCACTCCCCAAAGGTTACGTTTCTCCAACTTTCACCTTGTATGATGGAACTGGCAATGCTCGGGAACATGTCTATCGTTTTCTCGAAGCCCTGGGAGAACATGAACATAATCATGTCGTTCGTCTCAAGGAATTCTCAAAATCTCTGAAGGCAGAGCATACACCTGGTATAACAACATCGCACCAGGGACTATCAACAATTGGGGAGAAATGGTTAACGCATTCTACAGGAAATACTTCTTCGTGTCAGAACAAGTCACCCTCTCCGACCTTGGAAGGATGTTTCAGAGGGTCAGTGGAAATCCCAATGATTATGTGAAAAGGTTTAGATTCCAAGCCCTGGATTGTCATGATCCAAACGTCACGGAGCAACAACTGGTGGACTTGTGCATCAATGGCATGCTCCCGGTCTACAGGGCCTTGCTAGAAAACCTTCGATTCCAGACTTTCTCAGAGCTTCACGAATCTGCGAAGAGGTCGGAAACCACTGCACCCGCTCTTTTGGAAAGAGCAAAGTCTACAAATACTGAGGATTCAAAAGACACTCGAGGAAGCAGACGTTTGATCAACAAGCAATACAACCTGCAACCTTCAACAAATGCTGTCGCGGAAGGGAGTAAGCGAAAAGCAGAACCACAACACAAGCATACTTCGTCCACCCTTTCAAAAGCACACAAGCAGGAGAATTCGAAAATCCCTCCCCAGCATACGGAAGATCCAGAAGCACTTGATTTTCCCTGTTCAATGGAAGAATTTAATGAACTACTTGATGCCTGGATTCAAGATGGTGCAATCAAATTACCTTATGTCAAGAAGGAACCAACTGAAGAGGCCATGGAAAATCCTCGGTATTGTAGTTTCCATAGATACGTCATCCATCCCACAAGTGATTGCAAAATTTTGAAGCGCATATTTGATGAGTGCCAAATATTGTATATATTTATCCCTTTTTGTTGGCATTTTAACTCATCTTTTGTGCATTAATTCTACATTTTATCCCATATTCTGTATTTTCATTGTTTTCAAGAATAAATATTTTTATTAATTAATTCTGCATTTTTAGGTAATAAATAAAGTTCGGATGAGTCGCGGAGCGAAAAGAGCAGAAAAGTAGTGAAAAGCCGGGAGAAATTACGCAAGGAAACCGCGAAGAATGGTGCGCACAACCTCATTTTCTACACACAAAAGCGCCTCCGTTATCAGCCATCAGATCATTTCTCAGAAGCATCCGACGGTCGCTCCTTGCTGATCATCAAAATCTGATGTCTCTGCCAAGCACCACAGCGCTGAAATTCCAAGCCTTCAGATTAGATGGTAGTTGAATCCAACGGTCGCTCCCTTGCTGTTCATCAAAGTTTGATATCTCCGCCTAACACTACAGTACCTAACTCCATCAAGTACCGTTCATTTTGTTGTATCATATAATCCAACGGTCTCTCATCGCTTACCTCCGCATCACCGTCCGATCTACCTACCATCTCCGAATCTCGCAGCTTAGAGTCACAGATCATCAAGACTCGATGCATCTGCCTTACACCCTAGTACCCGAGCCCATCCACCTAACCCAAACACACCCCCTACCCAAACACAGTCGAGCCATACCCTCTCCACCATCTTCTCCACAGCAGAACCACCGTACACCATCTCCTTCACCTCCACTGTCACCACCACACCGCCACCAAACACCACCATACCACCTCAATCATCATCCTACACATAATTGAACACCTTCCCCCATCATTCTAGCCCCTTATCCCATCAGCTCATTACCTAACCTAAACCCTAGGTTATGGATTGATGGATTAACGTGTGCTAGAGTTGAAATTGGCGCATGAGAAATGGAGTAGGAGCAATTACAAAGCATGGGTTGCGATCAATTTGATGTGCTACATCAAGTTAGGTGAGAAATTACTGAACCCTAGTCTACTGTCAGTTTGGGTGAAAAATTTGGGGAAGAACCCTAATTGTATAATTTGGGTCTGTGACTATAAATAGCACCATGGGTTGTGTGTAATTTTCATGTTTGGGTTAGCCAACATCCAGGACTTTCAAGTCCTGTTAATTTCCATGTTCAGTTCATATTTTGCTCTTGTTTCATCCACTGTTAACTGTTACTGTGAGGTTATTGTTGTTGTTTTCTTTTAATTTCAGTGTTACCATGTTTTAGTTTGTCACCTTGCTTCCAATCCATGTTCATTATGTTCTGTTAATGTTTTTTTCTTTTTTAGTTCAATTAGCTGCTATGCTTGATGTTCATTGTTAATGTTTTTCACTGTTAAATGTTCCTGTCATGTTTGTTTTACTGTCATTTGAAGGAATGCTAGGCTAGATTTCTTAGAAGCTTTGTGCTGATTGTGTAATGGAAGAAATCAGTGCTTAAAGCAAGCTGATTTTCTTGCCATTCCCTGTGTATGCTTAGGTTGCACTATGATTGAGCATTGGGAGAAACTAGTGCTCATAGCAAGCTAGTTTTCTTCCCATTCTATTAGTTTGCCTGTATTCTGCCTAGCCTTGCTTCATTTCAGCTTCATCACATCTCTGCCCTTGGCCTTAGGCCTTGGTTCATTCTTGTTTTGTTTTGCTTTTGTTCACCCTGTTGTTGCTGTTTAGTTCTTCCATTGCTTTGCATTGTTTGTTTCCCCTGCTGCTACTTCTTTTCTTGTTACTGCACTTGGCTTGCTGCAACTCTGTTGCTGCTGCCTTCCTTGGCCTTGCTGTGCACTTGCCTCTGCTGTGCAGTATTGCTGCTGCCTTCACTTGTTGTGCAGCACTTGTGCTGCTGCTGCACTGCCTTCCCTGTTGCTGCCACTCCACTTCTCCTGCTGCTGCCCTGCCACTTCTTCTCCTGCTGCTTCCTCCCCAAAGGCCTAACTAAAGATTCAACCAACTGAGCCCAAAAGCTCAGTTCACTCCCAAGAGCCTTTGAAGCCCAGTTAAGGCCAAAGCCTAGTTCATTACCAAGCCCAAGTCACACTTCAAACTGAGCCCAATTCAGTCAACTGTGGGCTTAACCAAAGCCCAGTTGTTTAAGGCCAAAGCCCATTTGCATTTCAAAGACCAAACTGAGCCCAAGCTCAGTTCATTTTATTATGAACAAACCCATTAGCATTCAAAACCCAACAACAATTTAGGAACCCAATTAGCAAGAAACACTTCCGAAACACACCCGATCTCTGTGGATCGACCCGTACTTGCACGAGCTACAACTGACGACCGTGCACTTGCGGTATTACTGTAGGCCCGTTTTCATCGCATCATTTATATACACTAGTCCGGACCTGCCAAGTTTTTGGCGCCGCTGCCGGGGATCTTTTTGCATTAAAATATACCTATCTTCGGGGACTATCAAGTTTTTGGCCGGGGATAATTTTTAGGACTTTTTAGGGCCTACCAAGTTTTTGGCGCCGCTGCCGGGGATTGGTGCTGTGTTTTATCTGTGTTTTTCTTTAGCTATTTTGTATTTCATTGCATAGCATTTGCATCTGCATCTGCTTCATTTCATTTGTTGTTGGACCTGCTGATTCTGAACCTGTTTTTCCTCTGCTGGGACGCCACCAAGGAAAAGAACCAAAACCCAACTGGGTTTTTGCAACAATATCAGAGCAGCTGGGCTGTGCTAAAAAGGTAAGCCTAAACCCATTCCATTGAGAGAACCCAACCTGTGGGCTTCCAAAATTATTTAATTGTGGGCTTGTAATAATTAACCCAATTTTTTTGGGCTTTTTATTTTCCTATTTTGGGTTTGTAATAATTATTTTTGGGCTTGTTGTGGGCTTGTATTTATTTTGTGTGGGCTTGTTTAAATTCTTTCATTGGACTTGTATTTTGAACTCTGGGTTTAAACCCAGCTGAGCTTGTAAGCATCAATTGGACTTGTATTCCACTCGAAAGTGGACCTCGAAACCAAAGTTTTAAAACAAACGTCGGGCCTTAACCAACTGGGCCAAATTAAACTTTCAAAATTAAAACTTAGTGTTTCGTGGGCCGCAGCCTTCCATCCATTTCATTAGAGGCTTGCACAGTGGGCTTGCTCCCATACAAAAACCAAATTTTATTTTATTTATTTAAAAAAAAAAAAAAAAAAAAATTTACTTTACTTTTTTCCCGTTTTTTTTAAAAAAAAAAAAAAAAAAAAAAAAAAAAAAAAAAAAAAAACCTTTTGTTCCTTTTGTATATATTTTGCTAATCCAATTTGATCTCGGCTAAAATATGTTGGATTTTTGCCTTGAATAACGGAGTTTTAATTCTGCTTTCGCCGAAATCGGGTATTCTCTCTCCTTTTACTCTACTCAACATGTCCCTTTCCATATGTTGCATTTTAATTCTTTCCATATTTTGAAACATTGAGGACAATGTTTAGTTTAGGTTTGGGGGTATAGAGTAGATACCATGATAATTTGCCATAATTGAAAACGAACTCCTTCTTTTTGAAAAAAATTGAAAAATTCCAAAAAAAAATTGAAAAATCAAATTCAAAAAAAAAAAATTAAAAAATGAAAAATCATAAAAATGGAGCTCATTTACCTTGAAATGTTGACTCTTGTGCAAATATGTATTTTATTAGGAGTCTTAGTCTAGATATTTAGGCACCCTGATTCTAGCACAATTCACATAGTGATAAGAAATTTGCACGCGCACGATCTACCAATACATGTATGGCCTCGATCTCAAGGTGTTGGATAGGAAGTTACGATTGCCAATCACTTTAGAATACTGAACGAAACTTGACTAGCTTGTTCTTTGGTTGGTTGGGATAGAAGATGGAGGTTACATTAAGAAAAACAACCATCGAATTTAACTGGGTGCATCAAAAAGGGCTACCTCTTGCAAAGTGTCATGTAATCTTTTGTTCTTTTTGTTATGTATCAAAGTGTTTCCTTGTAAAAAAAAAAAAAAAAAAAAAAAAAAAAAAAAAAAAAAATCAGAAAAATCAGAAAAATACCAAAAAAAAAAAATCAAGAAGTATTTATCAATTCCATCATCTCTTGTTCCAAAAATAAAAGAGAATTGTCAATGTAAATAAGAGTCATGTAAATAGTCATCTTTTTGTGTTTCGTTGTAATAAGCAAGGAGGGTGTATGCCATGATGTACAACGCGAGAAATTGTGAAATACCTCCAACTCATTCACAATTCTCGTAAAGTCCGGACAGCTAGCTAGATTTCGACCTCAGTTCTTAGCCTGAGAAACTATCTCTTGGTGATTAGTAGTCATGACTTCAGATCTTTCTTTACACATGTGTAGATACACTTTACACTCTTATCACATGTCTTTTTTTGTTATCAGTGCTAGGATTGTGCCTTCGATAGCTAGATTGACATCTCCATTTTGCTGTGAGCTTAAACTGTTTTGCACATGTCACGTTTGATGGAATCTGAGCTTATATTTTGTCCTTAGGTTTTGTAGGCACACCTCTGGTAAACCTTCACGAGACTTCACTCGTCCACTAGGGACACTTAGTGGTTTAAAAGGCTTAGTGCATACGCTAAATGCATTCGAGAGACCAGCGACAGTGGTATAGTTAGGATTTCCTTAGTTCTGTTTTACTTGAGGACAAGTAAAATTCAGGTTTGGGGGTATTTGATGAGTCCTAAAAAGTGCATATTTCTATATATTTTTCTTGGCATTTAACTCATCTTTTGTGCATTAATTCTACATTTTATCCCATATTCTGTATTTTCATTGTTTTCAAGAATAAATATTTTTATTAATTAATTCTGCATTTTTAGGTAATAAATAAAGTTCGGATGAGTCGCGGAGCGAAAAGAGCAGAAAAGTAGTGAAAAGCCGGGAGAAATTACGCAAGGAAACCGCGAAGAATGGTGCGCACAACCTCATTTTCTACACACAAAAGCGCCTCCGTTATCAGCCATCAGATCATTTCTCAGAAGCATCCGACGGTCGCTCCTTGCTGATCATCAAAATCTGATGTCTCTGCCAAGCACCACAGCGCTGAAATTCCAAGCCTTCAGATTAGATGGTAGTTGAATCCAACGGTCGCTCCCTTGCTGTGCATCAAAGTTTGATATCTCCGCCTAACACTACAGTACCTAACTCCATCAAGTACCGTTCATTTTGTTGTATCATATAATCCAACGGTCTCTCATCGCTTACCTCCGCATCACCGTCCGATCTACCTACCATCTCCGCATCTCGCAGCTCAGAGTCACAGATCATCAAGACTCGATGCATCTGCCTTACACCCTAGTACCCGAGCCCATCCACCTAACCCAAACACACCCCCTACCCAAACACAGTCGAGCCATACCCTCTCCACCATCTTCTCCACAGCAGAACCACCGTACACCATCTCCTTCACCTCCACTGTCACCACCACACCGCCACCAAACACCCCCATACCACCTCAATCATCATCCTACACATAATTGAACACCTTCCCCCATCATTCTAGCCCCTTATCCCATCAGCTCATTACCTAACCTAAACCCTAGGTTATGGATTGATGGATTAACGTGTGCTAGAGTTGAAATTGGCGCATGAGAAATGGAGTAGGAGCAATTACAAAGCATGGGTTGCGATCAATTTGATGTGCTACATCAAGTTAGGTGAGAAATTACTGAACCCTAGTCTACTGTCAGTTTGGGTGAAAAATTTGGGGAAGAACCCTAATTGTATAATTTGGGTCTGTGACTATAAATAGCACCATGGGTTGTGTGTAATTTTCATGTTTGGGTTAGCCAACATCCAGGACTTTCAAGTCCTGTTAATTTCCATGTTCAGTTCATATTTTGCTCTTGTTTCATCCACTGTTAACTGTTACTGTGAGGTTATTGTTGTTGTTTTCTTTTAATTTCAGTGTTACCATGTTTTAGTTTGTCACCTTGCTTCCAATCCATGTTCATTATGTTCTGTTAATGTTTTTTTCTTTTTTAGTTCAATTAGCTGCTATGCTTGATGTTCATTGTTAATGTTTTTCACTGTTAAATGTTCCTGTCATGTTTGTTTTACTGTCATTTGAAGGAATGCTAGGCTAGATTTCTTAGAAGCTTTGTGCTGATTGTGTAATGGAAGAAATCAGTGCTTAAAGCAAGCTGATTTTCTTGCCATTCCCTGTGTATGCTTAGGTTGCACTATGATTGAGCATTGGGAGAAACTAGTGCTCATAGCAAGCTAGTTTTCTTCCCATTCTATTAGTTTGCCTGTATTCTGCCTAGCCTTGCTTCATTTCAGCTTCATCACATCTCTGCCCTTGGCCTTAGGCCTTGGTTCATTCTTGTTTTGTTTTGCTTTTGTTCACCCTGTTGTTGCTGTTTAGTTCTTCCATTGCTTTGCATTGTTTGTTTCCCCTGCTGCTACTTCTTTTCTTGTTACTGCACTTGGCTTGCTGCAACTCTGTTGCTGCTGCCTTCCTTGGCCTTGCTGTGCACTTGCCTCTGCTGTGCAGTATTGCTGCTGCCTTCACTTGCTGTGCAGCACTTGTGCTGCTGCTGCACTGCCTTCCCTGTTGCTGCCACTCCACTTCTCCTGCTGCTGCCCTGCCACTTCTTCTCCTGCTGCTTCCTCCCCAAAGGCCTAACTAAAGATTCAACCAACTGAGCCCAAAAGCTCAGTTCACTCCCAAGAGCCTTTGAAGCCCAGTTAAGGCCAAAGCCTAGTTCATTACCAAGCCCAAGTCACACTTCAAACTGAGCCCAATTCAGTCAACTGTGGGCTTAACCAAAGCCCAGTTGTTTAAGGCCAAAGCCCATTTGCATTTCAAAGACCAAACTGAGCCCAAGCTCAGTTCATTTTATTATGAACAAACCCATTAGCATTCAAAACCCAACAACAATTTAGGAACCCAATTAGCAAGAAACACTTCCGAAACACACCCGATCTCTGTGGATCGACCCGTACTTGCACGAGCTACAACTGACGACCGTGCACTTGCGGTATTACTGTAGGCCCGTTTTCATCGCATCATTTATATACACTAGTCCGGACCTGCCAAGTTTTTGGCGCCGCTGCCGGGGAATGTTTTGCATTAAAATATACCTATCTTCGGGGACTATCAAGTTTTTGGCCGGGGATAATTTTTAGGACTTTTTAGGGCCTACCAATATTCAAGGGAAAGGTCGAATCAGGAGAGCTCAACCAGGGGACTGAGGGAGTGCACAAAAACCCCCTCCCAGTCAGAACTTTTACCATCTCTGAACATCCAGTCAAGGAAGCGGTCCAATCTCTGATCGAACATGTCTGCGAGTTGTTGTATCTTTCGAAAGCTCAAAGGAAAGACATGTTTGCTGCACTGAACCGCATCGTGTCCGGAAAACGTCTGCTGATCCAAGAAACCACCACCGAATCTTCAGCCACCAACAAGGAAATATATGACTGGGGACTGTTCACCACAGTGCACATTAAAGTAAATGAGTTCAAAAGGGTGTTTGTCGATGTTGGTACCGCTGTCAACATCATCCCTTTGAAAACTCTCAGAGCTGCCGGTATTACTCGACAGGAAGCCACCCACGCTCCCATAGCAATTAGGAACCACGAAGGAATCTCCAGAGACGCATATGGCTTCATTACTCTCAAAGTTACGGAAAGATTGATCTGCTTTGAGGCCAAGTTTTTCATAATCCGGGAAGACCCTGGGTACGACATAGTCCTTGGAAGAACTTGGATTCATGCCGGAAGGATGACGATGCCTTCAACACATCCTGTCATCGACAAGGATTCCGAGTCGGAAGACGAAGCAGGGGACACACCACCGTTTGAGCATCTGGAAGAAGTAAAAACTCTGATGGGGATTACGCAAGAACTTGGAGAAAATCCGCACACCTTTGTCAGAAGGTTTCGAGCTCAGGCAAGTCTTATTCCTCCTCTTTCTCCAATATTAACAATGTTCAAATATGCTACTATGGTCCAGGGACTTCTCCCCATGAACAATTTAGCAGTCATCAAAAGCTATGAGTGGGTAACTTCACCTCAGCAATATTACACTCAATGGTTGGGTTCAGAACTTCTTCAAATCGGTCACTCCATCGAGAGGTTCATTGCTGAAGACTTGGCTAAGCATGATCAACACTATGCTGGATACTCTCTTCCGCGCGAGTGTCAATATGGGCCATAATCGTGGAATTCCATCAAACAGGGAATTCTGAATCAACGGAAGATATTCAAGGCACAATCGACCAAGCCTAACAAGTTTCATGAAAGGGACCTGGTTCTCAAAGCAGTTCAGCGCGGTCTTCATTGTACAAGGAACTCCAATTGGGAAGGACCATTCATGGTCGCTGAATCCGTGGCCGGAGGATACTACAAATTGACCAACACAGATGGCAGAACCCTACCAGTAATTCACGAAAATTGGCTCAAGGCGTTTATCTGAAATTATTGGACATTTAAGGTATTGGGCGTTTGAAGCACTCATGGCTTTGGGATTTAACATTTAGGATTTTCTTTCATTTGTGTTTCAATTCCTCCAAAACATTTGCAATACTTGCAATCAGTATTTAAATTCAGCAATTTATCAAAATTCAGTTCATATTCCGTAAAAGAAAATCTCTATCAAATCTACAAGAAAATCCTTAACCATCAGTCAATCCAAAACCATCTAAATATCAAAACCCAAGTATAAACCTCACATCTCTCAAAAGTTCAGAAGTTCAAGAGATCAGCAAGAAAAGGCTTTCTCTCATCAGCATCCTTCAAGATTTGCAAAGCCGCCCTCTCCTTGTTCAACTCCTCGGTCAGCTTGGCAATCTTGTCCTCCTTATCCTTCACAGCATCATTGGGAAAGGGTATGTTCTTCTCACATGAATCCTTGATAACGTTTATTTGCTTACGAAGCCATTTCACGTTGAGGCCAAGTCTTTCTGAATTCTCCAAGTTAAACTCTCAATCAAAGAGTATATCTGGAGTCACGGTATTCCTGGGTCTCGTATGCATATCACTCACGACACGCAAGATAACGCCTACTTGCATGGTTAAAGCATAAGCACGCCCAGGGTTCCTGCCAACGATCATATGGCCAAACTTGTTCCATATCGTCTCGTACAAGCGTGCATATACAATGGGAATGCTGAATCCACCGACTAGTTCATGATACAGGAGTGAAGTGTTAAAGGGAGGATCGAAAGCAACCCCTGCAGTTGGATATTCATACACTATTATATGGTTCTCAGTCACTGGAGCGGCTTCCACGACTAAAGCAACAGTTCCTTCGGTATTCTCCGCTGCTATCACCGAGGCAACAACCATCTGGTTTTCCACAACATCAGCAGCGACCTTCTCATGGCCTCGAAGTTCAGGATGGATGTCTCTTCATCAATAACTTCGGAAGGGTTAGAGTTGTCATCATTGGCTCCAGTATCCTCAACTTCGGTATTTAACACCAAATACGAAGATTACATGAGGTTGGAGTCACGAAGCCAAAGGAGATTATGAAACACAGTGTACCAGCAAGGCAATATCATCAAACTTCATCATACTACATTCAAGACACGAGCAAATAACATGAAATTCATGAAAACACGTTTTACGATGAGTCCGTCTGAAGAAACTGAACTTTTCCATGTACTAAGAGACCGACTGGTATCAATATACAATGAATATGAGGATGGGTAATATGCCATTATCTTCGTATGGATGTCCTCTATGACATGTCAAAATTTTATGACAATCCGATGAACGAGCGAGTAGATGTGGCCAAAATATCAAGTGATGCGCAATCTGAAAAAGTTCTGGAAGTCTCCTGGAAGTTTACTGTTCCGCCTTTTTCAGGCTCTGAACTTGCTCAAAACTTAAAAAGTTTCTTTGCTAAAGCTTGGAAATTTTCCGGGCTTGAATTTGCACATGCAGGTCATCAAAATCCGACTCCGGACGAAGATTATACAGCGTTTCTATTAAAAAGCTGGGTTCTGAATTTTCTGACGACGAAATTCAACTAAGTTTTCATATATTCACATGGTTTCTCATTCATTCATTCACAAGTCAACACTTTTATACTTCTATGAAGAATATACAGGATATATACTTACTTGAGGAGTCCCCGAAGTGTCCAAGGGGTTGGAATTGTCCACATCAACGACAAGAGGAACATCACTTCCATCCGTCTCCGAATCTTGGGAGTTACCTCCATTCCCATTCCCAGAGGATGATTGAGTTCCAGAATTCTCCATATCCATGACGACATCCTCCTTTACACGTCCTTTACAATCAATATTTTCATCTATAAAGCACCACATTGGAACATGTGAAGAAATACTTACAGTCTCTTCGTCACTCAAATCAGCGATTGCTTGTTCAGTAGCAGAAAATTGAAGACCTTCAAGACTTGATGGAGTGAAATTCTGCAACAAAATTAACAACATTGGCTTCATGATTCTAATGTTAATAGCAATGAAAGTCACGGTGAGAAATATTGGGAACTCACCAAAGAACAAACTGGGGACTTCACAATATTAGGTAACAGCTTATAACTTTTGTTCCTTCCTTCTCCACGGTGAACAACTTCTCCAATATCTGAAAAATCTGCATGGATTCGAGGTCTTACACTACGACCGTCCTGTAAAGAATTCAATAACATGACCAGAATAAAGTTACCATGGTTTCATAAAAGACATGTGGAGAATCTTACTTGAGAACATCCTGGAGATAATTTTCGTTTATCACCAGAAAGGTACTTCAGTCTTGGTCGACCAGAGATCATCTCAGCAGACGGAGGAATCTTCATTGGAGGCTGACTAACTGTCACGAATTCATGCAACCTCTCAAATTGTTGATGCCAGAATTCTATATAACCTGGGGTTACATATGCAAATCTATCGGAACCAGGAAACCAGTAACTACTCCCTTCCACGTGAGTGTGATATAACCGAGACGCAAGCTGATCAACTGATGGTTTTCTTCTCCGGGTAGTTGGAATACATTGATCCATACCCATTTGTCGAGTCGCCCTATCAATGTTGTATTCTTCTACGACCCACTCTCCATGCATAACGGATAACGATCGACCAGGAGTACAACTCAACATGAAAGATCTCTCACCATCATTCGGGTTAGCACCAGATTTCATATTCGTGCTCTCTCCAGTATTGAAAGTCGTTGGTTGAGAAACATAATCAGGAACTGACACCCGCGACGAAAGTCGAACTCTGATTCTTCATCCAACACATCAATGAGGCGTGCTTTAGACCGAGGCTGCTTTGTAGACCAACACATGATTCGGGCATTATCTTTCTCGGCGAAGATGTGACGGGCATCAGTATTTGGTCCTTGCAGGATATTACGTGGGATAGGCGCATAATTATTGAAGTGCTCCCACATCAAAGCTTGAAGAAACATCGTGTTAACATAACACTCAATCTTCATGAAGACATTCGACACGCTGGAATCTAACACCAAGGAGTCTAAGTTAGAATACAAGGAACCCAGGAATAAGCTACCTATTGGGAGTTGCTCACCTTGACCATCTTAATAGCAAAAGGGATTATGAAAGGATTCAACAAATGTTCATTGTCTTCGAATATGTCTCTGGATAACCATAAGCATAAGAAAGCGGCAATAGGTAACATACCAGTGATGGGACTATCAGAAACTTCATCTCTTGGCCACCAACGTGTCAACCAATGGGCATAACAACCTTTACTACCAGACGCCTTGTTCACTTCTTCCATCGCAGCTGTCAGAATGTCAAAAAACACTTTTTCCTCATCCGAAAGACCTCCAGAGAAATTACCTGTAATCGGGAGATGCATCAAAGCAGCCACATCTTCTAAGGTAACAGTAAATTCTCCCCATCTTCATATGAATGTGTGAGTAGGAACACACCAACGAGCCAACAAAGCCACGATAGTTTTCACATCATGATTAATAGACAAGTCTCCCGAAGCTTGAATAGCTCTCGTCACTTGCGCCTGGTTGAGCATAGCCCTGACATGAGGGAAACCCAACATATGCCTCGCCCATCCAGAAATTTTTTCCAAAGGGCGTCGAGAAAGCTTAAACTCTATGGTCGATGCAAGGAAAAGCCCTCGTTCGAGACAAAGCCGTATTACCATCTTCGGGGTCACCAATTTCTTCTGAGTCACAGTCCTAGGGTTGATCAGAAGACGATATACTGGGGACTTGAGATATGCTTCAGCTCCTTTTGGATCCTCCTCAAAGAATGTGTCGTCTATATTCAGAATGTTCTTCACGCCAGCGGCATCCTCCTCTTCTTCACCAATGGAGGTATCGTCCGTGCATGCATCATCCCTGGAGATGTCATCATCAGTATGTGATTCGTCCCTTGAATTATCGTTGGCTGGGGAATTGGTCATTTTTGCTAAAACAACTGCAAAGTACACATTATATTCTACTTCAGTATGCTGTCCAGACATGAATCAAGGGAATACGGCAAAAATGACTCGTCGTCCAAACCAGCGGTTCAACACCAATTTATGCCCATCAAACGATGCTCCAATCATGAAATTGATGCTTTCATCAAGTCGTGGTTTTCTCATGCTCTCTAAATCCGGTAACGTCTCAACTTACGACTAGTTTAATTACTGGTATTATTACTTATGGCCGGAAAATCACCATTTAATGCTGACTGAGGAACACAGCTTTCCTCAGTAAGCAGGGGACTTAATGTAGATGGTGTATTTTCGACAAAGTCTAAATTCGTAAACTCATAATTATACGAAGCTATGATTCAGCAATCATACGTGAGTATCGAGACACGGGTCTCTCATCGAATTCTCAACGGAGAGTACTTTCTCCCAGAGTACATGTAGATATGTAGTCTCACAACTAGACAACGGTATATCTCATGAACACTGAATACTTTCGGTGATTATTTCTATATAGTATCACGATATGGACGGCTCCTAGACAGCTTGCTCTGCTAGTATAGAGCGATAACGTCTTCAGGAACAAACAACGAGTTTACCCTGACTATATAAAGGATATGACTTACCGACAAGCTCGTATCGGCCATGCCCTAGCCGGTCCCACACGCCCTTTGTTTTATTATTTTATTATTAGTTTTCCTTGAATTCATCAAATTCCTTGATTTCATGGTATGTCTCTCAAATTAGGAAAAATTCCCTCAAATCATCAAAAATACCTAAAAAATATTAAAAAATTATGAAAAACTCGTGGGACCGGTCCATAGCCGGCCGGCCATGCCTCCATGGTCCCACATGCCCTTGTTTTTATTATTTTAATATTTTTTTTTGCTTCCCTGAACTCATGAAAACTCCTTCAATTCATGGAAACTCCCTAAATTCATCAAATTTCTCAAAATTCATGAATTTTTCATAAAATCATCAAAATATTATAAAATTAAGGAAAAGGCACCACGGGACCGTGGTCACGACCGACCGACCATGCCTTGACCACAGCGGTCCCATGCCTCCTCATTCCTTATTTTATAATTATTTTTCATCATCTCATGGTGTTTTTCTGAGTTTCGTCGAAACCCTAATTTTGGCATATTTTCTCGTATGGATGCTCAATTGAACGCCAGAAAATATCAAAATTCTCAGGACTGAGATGCGGACGCCTTGGGGACACGATCAAGCTATCTTGACCGACCAAGATCGGCTCTTTGGCTCACGGAAGCCGGTCCCATCAATTTTCACAGTTTTGACCTAATTTGCACAATTGCTCGTATTAGGTCCAAAACTCTTCCAAACACTTTGGATTTTCATGAAGTGATCGTCAGGCGGTCACGTGACAACCAAGGGCCGGTTTCATGACTCCATGGTCGGTCCCTCGCCTCGTCATAATTAATTAGGTTTTCTCACCTAAGACTCAGACGAGTATTTTGAATAAATGATTAAGCCAGCATTTGATCATTCTTCCACCAAAAAATCGTCAACTCTTCAGGAGTTCTTCGTATTTGCTCACCTGAGCATATGGACACTACATGGTTGATCCACGGTCCCATGTAGTCGCTCCCTCCTACGTCCCATGGTTAAACTTCTGATGAACCATGAATTGATCATCAATTGAGCAAATTAGGGTTTCTGAATCCAAGGATCATCATTCCAGATTCCAACCTTAATAATTTTCCGACGGCCTCATGGTCATTAATTTTATTAATTATGCTCGGTTCAACGACCAGTATTCTAATTAATATTTTGGGTACGCTGCCAATAACCCATCAGATGAGCAACACATGCTCAGACCATCAAATATTCAACAATTCATCACATGAGCAACACTTGCTCAGATGATAAATATTTGCTCAAACCAAATAATATTGGTTCAACAATCAATATTCAACAATCCATCGAATGAGCAATACATGCTCACTTCATCGTAAGAACTATACCTCTGTCTCATGACATGTTCAATTCATGAGTTTCAGAACATCATGTTCAACTCAGCAACTACATGGACCCATCGTCCCATCAAACCACGAAGTCATCAATTGACTAACAAACCACGAGACGTCAATCGTGTCACTTGGGGGGATATCACTTAGGGTTTCGTTCTGGTGGTCTACGGCACGTGTGTTCAAACACACAATAGAATGTGAGCAAGTCGTGCAATCAGTTGAAGGAATTCACGAGGTAGTGGGTGGAAAATCGACCAAGTCTCCACACGTTGAGCAACTGGTTTCAAACACGATCTCCACTTCCCCACTCCTTGATTCCATCAACTTTCACACTTCATGGAATCATGGTGTCTAAAATTCCAGCAATATAAATAAGTCTCTGAATCATGATTGAATCAGCATCATCGGTATCATCAATCTCACGTCAAACTGACAACACGAGATCATCAACTCATCAATTGAGCAACTACTCTCAATTGAGCAATTTCAATCGCTCAGAGCTTATCGTATTCCGAATTCACACAACCATAATCTTTGATTACCATTGATTCCACACATTTCTCAGCTTCCCTCCTACAGATCAACCCATCCTCCCTTGTGACCGAATTTACTCTGGAAAGGTCATTGTCTTGATTTAGGCCGGAGTACTACAGATTAATCTCTCGAATCTAAAGCACCCCCTTTGCAGCGTGCATCTGTGTGAGGTTTAACATTTCGCTCGGTTCGAGGAGTCTCCTCCGTACGGTCGTCTCCTCAATTCCTTAAAAACCAGCAAATCGTTTTTCCCCATCTACAATAAGATACATAATTTACAAGAAAACTTAGCAAAGAAAGCATAAACAATAGATAAATATTAAGGTGTTTAGACACCTATCACTTCACAATCCCAATGAAGTCTTTAAGTCGTTAACCTGGTTTTAGAAGAGGAAAACCAAAGGTTAAAGGAGAATCGACTCTAGCACGCAAACTAGTATCACACGTAAGGTGTGGGGATTAGTTTTGTAGAGTTGCTAGATGTCCCCTTATATAGTCTTTCAAATCAGGGTTTCGCTTTGGTCACAAAGCAAACAATATTCACCGTTAGATGAAAACCTGATTTAGATTCAAGCTAATATATCTCAATCGTTAGATCATAATCTTAGCTTGTTATACACAAATGAAATTCACACTTCTAGGTTTGTTAACCGCACCCAAACGTATGCATTGTTGTTTCAACAATATTCAACCGAAAGGTTAGCCATTTGAGCACTTCATACCAACTATTTTCTTCTTCACCACTAGTTCAAATAACTCATATGAACTAGTTAGAGAGTTGTTCAATTGCAAGGAAATCTTATGTACTACACAAGACACAATTGAAGCAAAGATGATTTGATTCACATGAATAAGTTCATGAACTTTATATCCACGGTTTGCAAAAGCATTCCTTAGTATTTATAAGTTAAGTTCAGAAATCATCTTTAGATATATAACCTTCTCAAGTTCGCAGACTAGGTTCGCGGACTTAAGGTACTGGACAGAGTTTACAAACTCCAGCAGAAATTCTCGGGATGAGAACTTCGCCGGTTCGCAGGCTGGGTTCGCGTACTTGGCTCACGCAAGAAGTTTGTTAACTCCAGCATAAATTCTCGGGTTTGAGAACTTCGGCAGTTCGCGGACTGAGTTCGCGGACTTGGCTACTATCCATTCTTCCAATATATGACTTATGCACATATGTGTTTCCACAACATACTTATGTCCATTATGGTTATGTAATCTAAACTCTCATTCCAATCATTGAAACATTATTAGAGGACCTTATATAGTTGTTACACTATTTCTCGTCAAAGCAATTTTCAAAGTGATTGAAACATATAATGACTTGTGTCACTAGGTAAAGAAAAACATCGTCGAAGCGAAACGCTTACCAACTCATATTTCGAGATATAGATAGGTGAGATATACTCGGATCGAAATACCAAATGTGAAAAACGGGGGTCTAAAACCACCACCCAATAATTTGATTAGCAATCTGTATGGACTAACTCCGAAATACTTTGCTAGAGAATCACTTAGACAGTCAGACTCAATCTAGATAAAAGTATCTCAAGGAGTTAATATCTCTCTCTTGTTTTGATTTACTCAAGCTAAATTAATAGCGAGTCTTTTTAATCAAACACAAGAAATAACTTGGACGGTACCAAAGACCAATATCCAAGTATTAATCAATCAAATCAACAACCACAAGGTTGGATCTCTAATCGATTAAACTTTAACGCACAACCTGTATTATTTCAATTATATAAAATATAATGAGGAAAAGAAATAACTCAGACACCAGAGATTTTGTTAACGAGGAAACCGAAAATGCAGAAAAACCTCGGGACCTAGTCCAGATTGAATATACACTGTATTAAGCCGCTGCAGACACTAGCCTACTGCAAACTAACTTCGGACTGGACTATAGTTGAACCCAAATCAGTCTCCCAATGATCCAAGGTACAGTTGCACTCCTACGCCTCTGATCCCAGCAAGATACTACGTACTTGATTCCCTTAGTTGATCTCATCCACAACTAAGAGTTGCTACGACCCAAAATCTAAGGCTTTAACAATAAACAAATCTGTCTCCCACAGATAAACCCTAGGTTTTGTTTCGTCTTATGATATGAAATCAAGGTGCACAGGAACCAATTGATAATCCGGTCTTATATTCCCGAAGAACAACCTAGATTAATCAATCACCTCTAAACAATCCTTCCTGACTACACATGCGGTTTGTCAAGGAATCACAAACAGTGAGACGAATATGTTTGTGACTTCTTTATATTGCCTATCGGAGAACTCTCACGATCTCAAGCCAATCAAAGATTGTACTCGTACGATAGAAGATGCAAGATCAGATCACACAACTATGATAAAAGTAGTATCGGTCTGGCTTCACAATCCCAATGAAGTCTTTAAGTCGTTAACCTGATTTTAGAGAAGAAAATCAAAGGTTAATGGAGATCGACTCTAGCGAGCGCACTAGTATCACACAGACGTGTGGGGATTAAGTTTTTGCTCAAGCTAGATGTCTCATATATATAGCCTTCAAATTATGGTTTTGCGTTAGTTACAAAGCAATCCATATCTACCGTTAGATGAAAACCTGATTTAGATTCAAGCTAATATTTCTCAACCGTTAGATCGAAAGACATAGCTTGTCATACACACTTGGTATACGTTTACTGGGTTTGTGAAAACCATGCCCAAACATGTATGCGTATGTTGGTTCAACATAACAACCAAAAGGTTAACCATATGATCATCTCATATTAACCTGGTTCTTCTTCACCACAACTAGTTCAATTGACTCAAATAAACTAGTTAAAGAGTTGTTCAATTGCTATGAGATCTTATGTAACTACAGAATACACGATTAAAACAGATGATTCGATTCGATTGAATCGGCTCATGAACATTATAGCCACGGTTTGCATAAAGCATTCCTTAGTAATTTAATGTTTCATGTACAGAGAACATCTTTAGATCATAACCTCTTAATCTCACAAACAAGTTCGCGGACTTAAGTAAATCGGCGGAGTTTTCCAAACTCAGCAGAAATTCTCGGGAAGAGAACTTCCGCCAGTTCGCAGACTGTGGACTGAGTTCGCATACTTACCACACAAACGAGTTTCGGAAAATCCCAGCAGAAATTCTCGGTCGAGAACTTCCGACAGTTCGCGGACTTGGCAAGCCAATTCCACAATCCTTCCGATTTCTCTTGATCAACAAAGTTCGAAAACTTCGGTTCAAGGAATACATGGTTATGTAATCTAAACTCTCATTCCAACCATTGAGACATTCTTAGAGGACGTTATATAACCGTTATTCACAGATCGTTTCACGTCAGAGAAATTCTCAAAGTGATTGAAACTTTTCATGACTTGCGTCACTAGGTGAAGATAAACCTGATCAAAGCGAAACGCTTTACCAACACATGATTTCGAGAAAAAGATAAGCAATGAATACTCATATCGAAATATCAAATGTGTGTGATATAGTCTATATAGCATACAACTTTTGTCTCATAAGAAGTAGGAGATAGAATAGATAGACTTTTGAGTGATAGATAAGTTCAAGTCTTCACATACCTTTTTGTTGATGAAGTTCCACGGTTCCTTGTATAGATCTTCTTCATTGTCGTTGAATTTCCATGAAGTTTTTGAGCTCAGTGTCATGATCCTACCAAGTTAAAACTGTAATTTGAATTCTTTTACTAGTGGGGGGGAACTTGAGTCAGTCAATGGGTGTATTTAGCACTAAGTCATTTGATTTATTTCCTAGAAACAAGTGTTAATGCTTGATGCAATCCTAGATGTTGGATACAGTTAGCAGGATTGGTCCTTTAAGAACCAATTATTGTACCCAGGTGAATTCAGTTAATGAAAATCAATTTTGCTTTCAATTCTTTGAAGGTTAAGCTCTGCTTGCAGAGAGAAAGCAGCTTGCTGCTAATTGTTCCATTGATTCATCTTGTAGTTGTAACTAGGTACACTACAATTGGTATCAGCCTCTATCCTGGAATCTGTTCTCATGGCTAATAAGGAGAAACTGCAAGAAATTACCACCACCATTAATCAAAATTCTGCTTCTATCATCGAAATCAAAGATGACATGGGATCTATCAAAGGCGAAATTAGATCATTACATACTTTTGTTGCTGATTTAGATTCCAAACTTTCTTCTATCTTCGATCTACTTTCTACTATTCAACAACAAGGTTCAAATCGACCTCCAGGTCCACAGTCATCTGGTACTCCACAACCTCCTCCAAACGACGTCTTTGATTACCTCAATCAGCTTATTGGGAATTTTCGTCATCCTTCTTCTAGTAAATTCACTCGTACCCCCAAGGTTGATTTTCCCAGATTCAATGGTACAAACCCTCGTGGATGGGTTCTTAAATGTGAATGCTATTTCCATCTTCATAACTTTCCTGAAGAAGAACGTGTTGATATGACTGCCATACACTTCGATTCTCAGGTTGATCCATGGTATCTCAACTATCAACAAGGTAAACAATCTATTACTTGGGCTACCTTTGTTCAGGATTTATATGCTCGTTTTGAGGATGTTGCACACGATAACTATGTAGGAAGTTTTAACAAATTGTCCCAAACAAGCACAGTAGAAGACTATTATGATAAATGGGAACACTATAAGAGCTATATGGTAGCTAACAATTCATCTCTTCCTGAGAGTTTTTATACACTCAGTTTCATTAGTGGGTTGAAGGAGGAAATACGTACTGTTGTGCAGATGTTTAAACCAGTTGATACTTCAACAACTATTTATCTTGCTACAGCAAGCTTCACTCCATCCACCACCTAAATCAGTCAAACCATTCTCTAGGCCATTTACACCTACACCATTATCTGTTTCACACCCTCCCTCAACTATTAAACCATTTTTCTCTTCTACTTCTACATTCTCCAAAGGCACTGGTTCTTCACCACCATCTATTGTAACACACCTACTCACCCCAAAAAAACATTCACCAGATCCCACTCTTACCCCTGTGAAACGCTTAACCCATGCTCAAATGCAAATTCCCAAGGACAAAGGGTTGTGCTGTAATTGTGACGAATTCTATAGACGGGGTCATAAATGCAAAACTCAACAGTTGTTCATGTTGATTGCTGATGATGAACTAGATGAGAAAGGAGCCTTGTCCAATGATGAAGTTAGTGATGCATCTCATTCGGGTGGCGAATCTCCAATTGATATTTCCTTACATGCCTTAACAGGGACCAGTACTCATGAGACAATAAGAATAGTTGGTCATATTAACAAGCATCATGTGACTGTTATTAGTGAAACACGCAGTACACATAGTTTTCTTGATGCAATATTAATCTCAAAGTTGGGTTTACATGTATCTCCTACTGGACAAATGTTGGTTACAGTTGCAAATGGGGATAGCACTATCAGTCAAGGCATTTGTCACAACCTCTCTTGGGAGATGCAAGGCTACCAATTTTCAGCAAACTTGCGGGCCTTACCTTTAGGTGGATGTGACATTGTACTGGGAGCTGACTGGCTTCGCCAACTTGGTGATGTTCTTTTCAACTTTGCTCTCTTGCGCATTTCCTTTCTTCATCAGGGAAGCACGATCACTCTACATGGTACTCATTCTAAACCCTCTCTTAGCTTAATTAGTGGTTCTTCTCTTGTGAAATTTCTTAAACAAAACACACCCACCATTATTGGCCAATTCTTTTCTATATCATCCACCCCTATCATTCCACCCCCACCTGCAGTTTCCACACTTTTGGATACCTTTGCTGATGTTTTCGCAGAGCCAACTGGCCTTCCTCCATCTAGACCCCTTGATCATAAAATCCCTCTTAAAACTGGCTCAAACCCTACTTCTCAATGGCCTTATAAATGCCCCTACATTCATAAGTTTGTAGTTGAATCCTTAGTTTCTGAAATTTTATCCAATGGTGTCATCCAAAAGAGCCATAGTCCATTTGCTGCTCCTATCCTCTTAGTCAAAAAGAAGGATGAGATTTGGAGTTTTTGTGTCGATTATCGCAAACTGAATGACATTACGGTTAAAGATAAATTTCCAATACCACTTATTGAAGAACTTTTAGATGAGTTGAATGGGTCTGTTGTATTTTCCAAGATTGATTTACCTTCAGGTTACTATCAAATACGACTTTATGCACCTGACATCTACAAAACTTCTTTTCGCACCCACCATGGCCATTTTGAGTTCAGGGTAATGCCATTTGGGCTTACTAATGCCCATGCAACTTTCCAGGCTCTCATGAATGAGGTATTTCAGCCCTATCTCCGCAAATTTGTACTTGTGTTTTTCGATGATATTTTGATATACAGTCCTTCTATGGAAGCCCATCTGGAGCACCTTCAGCTCACATTATCCTTACTAAGGAAACATTCTCTATTCGCCAAGATGTCCAAATGTGCTTTTGCTCAGCCACAGTTAGAATACCTTGGTCATATTATCTTTGCAAGTGGTATTGCTGCTGACCCTGAGAAGATCGAAGTCATGGTCAATTGGCCTAAACCTCAAACCCTTAAACAACTCAGAGGATTCTTGGGTCTTACGGGTTACTACAGAAAATTCATCCAGCACTATGGCACCATTGCTATACCACTAACTGATATGCTAAAGAACGACTCCTTCTCTTGGTCTGATGATGGCACTCAAGCTTTCACTGCACTCAAGCAAGCAATGACTTCTGCACATATCTTAGCACTGCCATACTTTTCTCAGCCATTTGCACTTGAGACTGATGCATGTTCAAGAGGGGTTGGAGCTGTACTTATGCGGCATAATAGGCCAATTTCCTTCCTCAGTAAGCCATTGGGCCCTAAAGCACTAGCTATATCTACATATGAGAAGGAATTCTTAGCCATTGTCATGGTTGTTCAAAAGTGGAAGCATTACCTGGGTAGTCAACAATTCATTATCCATACTGACCACCAAAGTTTAAAATACTTGATGGACCAAAAGCTATCTACTGCATTACAGCAAAAATGGCTTGTCAAGCTCATGGGCTTTGATTATGTCATCAAGTACAAGCAGGGAATGGAAAACAAGGAAGTTGATGCACTGTCAAGACTCCCCACAGCTGCTTGCTCTACAATATCCTTGTCTCAACCACAATAGATGCAGGACATTCACTCTAGTTATGAGTCTGACACTACTGCACAACAACTTACTACTCAGCTACTTGTCACTTCTCCTCAAGGGCATTATTCTTATTTCCAGGGCATCATCAAATTCAAGGGCAGACTTTATATTGGTGCAGGTACTGCTCTCAGATCCTATATTCTCCATTCCTTGCATGCTTCTTCAATAGGGGGCCATTCTGGCATTATTGGTACCTATCACAGAGCTAAGGCTTCATTCCTCTGGCCCAATATGAAAAGAGACATAGTTCAATTTGTCACCATTTGTGATGTCTGCCAGTGTCATGAAGGTGAAAATACACTTCCAAGAGGGCTTTTGCAACCTCTTCCTATACCTGACACTGCATGGCAACATATCTCTCTTGACTTTATTGAAGGACTGCCATTGTCACACATAAAAAATGTTATTTTGGTGGTTGTAGACAGATTGACTAAATATAGTCATTTTATTCCTTTTGGCCATCCATTCACTGCTATCACAGTTTCTAAGGAATTTCTCTCCCAAGTCTTGAAGCTCCATGGCCTTCCTAGATCTATTGTCAGTGATAGAGACAAGATCTTCATCAGTCAATTCTGGCAGGCTCTTTTCAAGTCTTTAAGCACCACCTTGAAGCTCAGTACTGCATACCATCCTCAAACTGATGGTCATACTGAAAGAATTAATCAGTGTGTTGAGAAATATTTGAGATGCATGACAAGCTCTCATCCTAAGCAATGTGTGCACTGGTTGGCATTAGCTGAGGGGTGGTTTAACACCAACTATCACACAAGTTTGAAGATGTCCCCCTTACAAGCTCTGTATGGTTATTCTCCACCCCATCTGGTATTTCCCATTCCTACAACTACTTCTGTGGCAACTGTAGAGAATTATTTGCAAGAGAGAGATCTTATGCTACAGCTTCTAAAGGATGAACTATCCAAAGCTCAACACAGAATGAAGTATTTTGCTGATCAAAAGATATTTGATAATTAGTTCACAGTGGGAGATTTGGTTTTCATAAAGCTCCAACCATACAGGCAGACATCAGTAGCTATAAGGAAGAATTTCAAGTTGTCTGCCAAGTACGTTGGCCCCTTTGAAGTCCTCCAGAGAATTGGAGTTGTTGCTTACAAGCTCAAACTTCCTTTGGGTTCTAGAATCCACCCAGTTTTCCATGTCTCTCAATTAAAGAAGAAATTGGGATCACATGCTGCCTTCTCACCTAAATTACCTTTGGTAGATCATGCAGGTCAGTTTGTGGTAGAACCTGTGACTGTTTTAGATACTAGAGTTACACTCAGGGGTACTTCCAAGGTTAAACAGGTTTTGATACAATGGTGAAACTCAGCTCAGGAGGATGCTACTTGGGAAGATGTTGCTCACATCAGGTCTCAATCTCCTGATTTTATCCTTGAGGACAAGGATGTTTAAATGGGAGGGGCAATGTCATGATCCTACCAAGTTAAAACTGTAATTTGAATTCTTTTACTGTGGTGGGGGGGAACTTGAGTCAGTCAATGGGTGTATTTAGCACTAGGTCATTTGATTTATTTCCTAGAAACAAGTGTTAATGCTTGATGCAATCCTAGCTGTTGGATACAGTTAGCAGGATTGGTCCTTTAAGAACCAATTATTGTACTCAGGTGAATTCAGTTAATGAAAATCAATTTTGCTTTCAATTCTTTGAAGGTTAGGCTCTGCTTGCAGAGAAAAAGAAGCTTGCTGCTAATTGTTCCATTGATTCATCTTGTAGTTGTAACTAGGTACACTACACTCAGCTACACTTTTCCTATCCTAGTCCGAGACTTAGATAATAGGCTAGCATTCAAGACTTATAGTTTTGATCACTAACATTGACAAACATGCTTGATATAGCAACGCATACGAGGTCGACCGAGATATGCCCTAAAAATCCCCCCCGTTTGTCAATTTTAGTGACAAAACTATTAATACATATGGAATACCAAAAAGATAAACTTTAGTGGCTCATATTCCATAGTCTAATCTTCAACGTTCCTTGAAATCTTCGTATTTCCAAGTACTCCAATGATCCCAAAGGTTGTAATTTTAGCACCACTGTTGTTGATCCGTATCAATAATAATGAGAGAAATCGAGATTCTCAATCATTATTAAACAGTGTCATAGTACTATTATGTAACATCAAAGTCCAATTTCATCACGACTTTAACAGTAATACTATGGTGATATGTATCACTCCCCCTTAGTCAATACTCTATTTCAATCATGGAAACCACTCCCCATTACACAATGATCCGAAAACCATATGTATTTGTAGTGTGAACTACAATATTTCTTCCCCTTTTTGTCAATAAAATTGGCAAAGGTAAAAGAACGGGATCATAATGAAATTTCCACAAGAGACATTTCATGACCAAAATAAAAAATACACATCAACTTAATTTAGATGCAATCTTATAGCCGAAGCTAAAAACATTCATCAAGGAGTTTTAAGATACAAGATAACCCCTATAAAATTCCACAGCCGCACACCCCGCAAGATATTACCATTAAGCACAAGTTCAAAAGAACTCTCCCCCATTTGATGTCATTCCCGAGAGAACAACATGAGCGACCTTAATTTTGAAAGAAAAGAAGGATTTTGAAACATTAAAGATATACTAAAAAGACAACAACAAACCTACACAAACTGAACTGGAAAGTACCTACTGGAATTTCAGTCTCGATTGCCCAAAATATAAGGATAAGCATAGGGGAAAGAGTCATTGAAACATTTTAATTAACCAAAACAACATCAATAGACTGCTGCAAGTATTGAAAAGTTGCAGTATCTAAGGGTTTGGTGAGAATATCAGCCAATTGTTGTTCGGAAGGCAAAAATTCCATACCAATGATACCATTTTCATAAAGATCACGAATAAAATGGTACCTTATGTCAATGTGCTTCCTTCTTGAGTGCTCAACAGGATTCTCAGTAATTCGAATCGCACTGGAGTTATCACAAAAGATCTTCATTATTCCAGTATCAACTCCATAATCAACAAGCATTTGTTTCATCCATAGGAGTTGAGTACAACATGATCCGGCAGCAATATATTTTGTTTCACATGTAGACATGGATTGAGAGTTTTGCTTCTTGTTATGCCATGCTACAAGATTTAGACCTACATAGTAGAAGCCCCTTGATGTACTTTTTATGTCTTCTACACATCCTGCCTAATCAGCATCAGAATAAGCAGAAAGGTCAGTATTAGTATCAAAAGTGTACGAGAGACCATATCCGACTGTGTGATTTATATATCGTATGATTCTTTTTGCAGCTGCAAGATGAGATTCTTTTGGATCCACCTGAAACCTGGCACAACAACCAACACTGAAAGAGATATCAGGTCTAGTAGTTGTAAGATACAAAAGGCTACCTATAATGGGTCGATACACTTTTTGATCCACTTTTGCTCCTTTCTCATCTCTGTGCAATTTACCAGTAATAGGCATGAGAGTCAACTCAGGAGACGACTTATCCAGACCGAATCTTGACACAAGATTACGTGCATATTTCTCTTGGGATAAGTAAATTCCCTCCTTATGTTGTTGAATCTGTAATCCTAAGAAGAATTTTAATTCACCAACATTGCTCATTTCAAATTCTTTAGCAAGAGAGACTTGAAAGTCTTTTGCGAATTTTTCAGATGTTGATCCATAGATAATATCATCAACATAGATTTGAGCAATGACAACATCTTTTCCACTCCATTTGGTAAACAGTGTTTTATCAGCTCCTCCTCTTGAAAAACCTTTCCTAATAAGAGAGGTAGTGAGTTTCTCAAACCAGGCTCTTGGTGCTTGCTTCAATCCATATAACGCCTTTTTGAGCTTCAACACATGATTTGGGAAATCAGGGTCTTCGAATCCCTTAGGTTGAGCGACATAGACTTCCTCTTTTAAAATTTTATTCAGGAATGCAGATTTTATGTCCATCTAAAACAACTTAGCCTTGAAAAAACAGGCATGATCCAATAAAAGTCGAATGGACTCAAGACGTGCCACAGGTGCAAAGGTTTCATCAAAATTGATTCCTTCAATCTGTGAATATTCTTGAGCGACAAGTCTGGCTTTATTTCTGACAATTGTGCCAAATTCATCAGACTTGTTCTTGAATATCCATTTGGTACCGACAATATTGACATTTGGAGGACAAGGTACACGTTCCCAGACATCTTGTCTTTCAAATTTATTTAACTCTTCATGCATCACATTTACCCAAAAGGGATCTTTCAGAGCTTCATCAATATTCTGTGGTTCCACCTGCGAAAGATAACAACCAAAATTGCATATATTTTGAAGTTGACCCCTTTTTATGGTTGTAGAATCCCTTCCCTCAATGATACCATTGGGATCATGATTCCTTTGAACCCATAGATGTCGTGGTGTAGATGGGGAAAAACGATTTGCTGGTTTTTAAGGAATTGAGGAGACGACCGTACAGAGGAGACTCCTCGAACCGGGCGAAATGTTAAACCTCACACAGATGCACTGCTGCAAAGGGCGTGCTTTAGATTCGAGAGATCAATCTGTAGTACTCCGAACGAAATCAAGACAATGACCGTTCCAGAGTAAATTCGGTCACAAGAGAGGATGAGTTGATATGTAGGAGGGAAGCTGGGAAATGTGTGGAATCAATGGTAATCAAAGATTGTGGGTGTGTGAATTCTAAATATGATAAGCTCTGAATGATTGAAATTGCTCAATTGAGAGTAGTTGCTCAATTGATGAGTTGATGATCTTGTGTTGTCGATGAGACGTGAGATTGATGATACTGTTGATGCTGATGATTCAATCATGATTCAGAGACTTATTTATATTGCTGGAATTTTAGACCCCATGACCCCATGAAGTGTGACAGTTGATGGAATCAAGGAGTGGGGAAGTGGAGATCGTGTTTTAAACCAGTTGCACAACGTGTGGAGACTTGGTCGATTTTCCACCCACTACCTCGTGAATTCCTTCAACTGATTGCACGACTTGCTCACATTCCATCGTGTGTTTGAACACACGTGCCGTAGACCGCCAGACCAAAACCCTAAGTGATATCCCCCCAAAGTGACACGATTGACGTCTCTTGGTATGTTAGTCAATTGATGACTTCGTGGTTTGATGGGACGATGAGTCCATGTAGTTGCTGAGTTGAACATGATGTTCTGAAACTCATGAATTGAACATGTCATGAGACATAGGTATAGTTCTTACGATGAAGTGAGCGAGTATTGCTCATTCGATCGATTGTTGAATATTGATTGTTGAACCAATATTCCTTGGTTTGAGCAAATATTTATCATCTGAGAAAGTGTTGCTCATGTGATGAATTGTTGAATATTTGATCGTCTGAGTATGTGTTGCTCATCTGATGGATTATTGGCAGCGTACCAAAAATATTAATTAGAATACTGGTCGTTGAACCGAGAATAATTAATAAAATTAATGACCATGAGGTCGTCGTAAAATTATTAAGGTTGGAATATGGAATATGATCCTTGGATTCAGAAACCCTAATTTGATCAATTGATTATCAATTCATGGTTCTTCAGAAGTTTAACCATGGGACGAAGGAGGGAGCGACTACACGGGACCGTGGATCAACCATGTAGTGTCCATTGCTCACGTGAGCAAATACAAAGAACTCCTGAATAGTTTACGATTTGTTGGTGAAAGAATGATTAAATGCTGGTTTAATCATTTATTCGAAAATGCTCGTCTGAGCCTTAGGTGAGAAAACCTAATTAATTATGACAGAGTGAGGGACCGACCATGGGGTCATGAAACCGTCCCTGGGTAGTCACGTGACCGCCTGATGATCACTTAATGAAAATCCAAAGTGTTTGGAAGAGTCTTGGAACTAATACGTGCAATTGTGCAAATTAGGTCAAAACTGTGAAACTTGATGGGACCGGCCTCTGTAAGCCAAAGAGCCAATCTTGGTCGGTAAAGATAGCGTGCTCATTTCCCCGAGGCGTCCGCGTCTCAGTCTTGAGAATTTTGATATTTTCTGGCGCGCAATTGAGCATCCATTCGAGAAAATATGCCAAAATTAGGGTTTCGACGAAACTGAGGAAAACACCATGAGATGATGGAAAATAATTATAAAATAAGGAATAAGGAAGCGTGGGACCGCCGAGGCCAAGGCATGGTCGGCCGGTCGTGACCACGGTCCCGAGGTGCCATTTTCCTTAATTTTATAATATTTTTGATGATTTTATGAAGAATTCATGAATTTTAAGAAATTTGATGAATTTAGGGAGTTTCCATGAATTGAAGGAGTTTACATGAGTTCAAGGAAGCAAAAAATATTAAAATAATAAAAACACAGGCGTGTGGGACCGTGGGGACGTGGCCCGCTGGCTAGGGGCCCGGTCCCACGAGTTTTCATAATTGTTTTTATGTTTTTTAAGTATTTTTCATGATTTGAGGGAATTTTTCCTAATTTGAGAGAAATACCATGAAATCAAGGAATTTGACGAATTCAAGGAAAAATAAAATAAAATAATAAAACAAGGGGCGTGTGGGACCGGCTAGGGCATGGCCGGCCGGCTAGTGGCCCGGTCCCACAAGTTTTCATAATTTTATTTATTATTTGATGATTTGTGCAAAATACCATGAAATCAAGGAGTTTTTCATGAAATTAGAGAAATAATAATAATAATAAAATAATGAGGAACAGTGAGGTGTGGAGCCGGCTGGGACCAAGGCATGGTCGGCTGGCCAATGGTCACGCCCCACACTTCTTTCCTTAATTTTATATTATTTTTTACGAATTTATGAAAATACCATGAAACCGACGAGTTTCCTCGAGACGAAGGAGATTTGATAAAATGAGAGAATTTTCATCAAATCTTGGAAAATAATAAAAAAATGCATTAAAAATATAAAACTGGCATGGGATTGACCACGACACGGTCGGTCGGTCGTGTGTCCGTGCTCCCGGCACCCTGGTCAATATTTTTAACTATTTATTATTTTCTTCCCTATTTTGCATAGGTTCATCGTTTCGTTGTATTTTTGAAATACTCGTTCGTGCGGTGACTGTTAGTGTATCGTCGTTGAATACACCTTTACCATTTGAATCGGGGCTTACTTAGAGGTAGCTCAGATGCCAGGTTGTTGATTATTTATTACTAATTATGGAATTCGGTGGAGAATAATTCACAAAACTGAATAATAAGATGTTTATTATTAATTTATAAGATCAGTTGAGGATTCGACTACGAATTCAGAATAATAAAGTGAGCATTACCATTCCATGGGATCGTAGATTCGACCATAGAATCAGAGTAATTAAGATTTATCTATTACCATTTATGAGACCAGTTGTGGATTCGATCATGAAATCGGAGTAATGAGATAATATAGTTATTGCTATTCTATGAGATTAAGCAGTGGACTCGATCATAGAATCAGAACAATTGGTTATTGCCATTCCATGGGACCAGTCGTGGATTCGACCATGGAATATAAGCAATTTTTACTGCCATTCCATGGGACCAGTCGTGGATTCGACCATGGAATAGGAGCAATAATAGATTATTCTGGGAATTCAGTAGTGAATGTCACGGCAGAATTAATCTTAATTAGGAATACTTAACTTTGTGGCTCTATACTAGCAGAGCAAGCTGTCTGGGAGCATTAATTATCCCGATATGAGCTTGTCGGTAAGTCATATCCTTTATATAGTCAGGGTAAACTCGTTGTTTGTTCCTGAAGACGTTATCGCTCTATACTAGCAGAGCAAGCTGTCTAGGAACCGTCCATCTCGTGATACTATATAGAAATAATCACTGAAAGTGTTCAGTATTCATGAGATATGTCGTTGTCCAGTCGTGAGACTATATATCTACATGTACTCTGAGAGAAAGTACTCTCCGAGAATTCGATGAGAGACCCGTGTCTCAATACTCACGTCTGATTGCTGGATCAGAGCTTCGTATAATTATGAGTTTACGATTTTAGCCCTTGTCGAAATTCCACCATATACATTAAGTCCCCTGCTTACTGAGGAAAGCTGTGTTCCTCAGTCAGCATTAAATGGTGATTTTCCGGCCATAAATAATAATACCAGTAATTGAACTTAGTCGTAATTTGAGACGTTACCGGATTTAGAGAGCATGAGCAAACCACGACTTGATGAAGGCTTCAATGTCATGATTGGAGCGTCATTTGATGAGCATGAATTGGTGTTGAACCGCTGGTTTGGACGACGAGTCCGTGGTCGGTTTGGATTCGCGGGCCGGGCCCAATAAGGAAATCCTTGGAAAATTAGGTTTTGGAAATAAAAAAAATTGTATAAAAGGAATTAATCGCCGGCCAACTTCCGGCCGACCAGGTGCATGCGTTTTTTTTTTTTTTTTTTATGTTTTGATGTTGTGACCTTCATGAGTTTTTCATTTTCATGATAAATATACATGTGTGTATATAGTGTGAGTTTTATGAAAAACCCTCGTTTTTGAAAACGTATGTTCGTTCGATCGTTAGTTTTGAAAACTAACTATAATCCCTGATTTAGGAGAGATTTTTTTTAATATATGAACCTAGGTCCAGTGATAAAACTTAGTGTATGAGCTTTCATGTGTACCAAGGTTTTATCATAAAAGAAGTGAATTTTCATGAAATCGAATAATCCTTCGTTTTAAAGACAAATAACGACGACACGAAGGAAAATTATATGATGAACTTGTGTCCAGTGATAAAATTTTCTTATGAGCTTTCATGTAAATACAAAACTTTATCATATGTATGAGATGTGAGCTTTCACAATATTTTTTGAAATAAACCTTCGTTTTAAAGACAAATAACGACGATACGAAGGAAAAATAGTTTTTTTTTATATATGCAGCCGTGACATATATTGTGTAAAATATGATGGTATATTTTATTTGCATGAATTTGTTTTCATTAGATAAAATCCTTGAGAATTTATGTACAAGTTGCATTAATTGCTGTTTTTTTTCGAAAAATCAAAACGTGGGTTTTGAGGAACCTTCGAAGATAGACATATATTTATGATGAATATTTTATTGTTATGAAACTTCATAGGTCAGTGTGTGAATGTTCACATTATGAAAATTGTGTCCGTGATTTCATGAAAAATCAGTTTCGGAAATTAATAAAGTTTCGTTCGTTTTTGCAGTTTTCGAAGACGAACGATTTTGAGGTGTTAACTCTAGCATACTACTACCATTAGTAGAAGTAAAAGGTAAGAGTTGAGTTACCATTTTTGCTGATGTTGGTTTGTTTACATAGTAGTAATCTTTGATCTTCCGGTTCCAGAAAATGTCGACCAACAACAACAAATTACGATTACTGGTATTCCTCTTCTTCCTCTGGCTCTTCTGATGAGGATTCCTGTAGCGAAATCAAAGGCTAGGGTTACCCAGAAGGGGCGAAGCCTAATGTTCCCTTGGGTGAGCGAAGAGTCTCTTTTGCTGAACTCGAAAAAAAGAGCTGAAGACAAAAAGGAGGATGCCCGTCAACGTGAAAAGATCGCACCCGGCGTAAGAGACAGAGGGTTGAGGAGAAGCGTCATTCTTGGATGGGTGTTCCTTGATTCTGATGCTGATGCTTCTGAAGAGAGATCACATGGGAACCATCCGAGCGTTACATTAAGCCTGATCGATATGAAAGAGAGCATCAGAGGATGATGAAGAAAATTGAAGCTGAAGCTGCAGCAGAAGATAATCGGATTCAGATGATGATGTTTATCTTCCGTCCACCGGACTTCACCAATGATCTGACAGTGACTCTGAAGAAGATGATTCCGAGAAGGATAGTGACGATGAATGACAATTCGGATGAGTCCGACGAGTAGTTTTACTTCCATCTTCTTTAGACGTTAGAGCATTCCCTTTTAGTCTTCATAGTGGATATCTTTCTTTTGACTGTTTAAAGACTTTACTTCAATTAGACTTTTCTTCTGAATGATGAACATTTTGTTAACGTCGATTTCTTCTAATCCATGACATGGACCAATGTCCATACATCCAAATTCATCATGACTTGTCGATTTTCATGAGAAGTAACATAACACACGTGAGAATTCATGACGTGTACAAGGCCGCGTGGCCTATCCTTTGACCCGTGATGTTCAGTCCCCAGTGCGTTATTTTCCTCCGTCTTCGTATCGATCTTTGAAGCCTAGGGTTTCAGTGAAACTCGTAACTGAGTTGACTATTCGCGATGATGACTATCGCCTGATATATATATATCTTCAAGACTCCAAATCTATGATCCACGCAAATATTTCTTCCATTCCTGAGTCAGTTTCATCGTGCAGAGAAGTTTTGATCCTACCTCCTTGCCGTCATGTCGAGCAATAGCATTTCTTCTCAAGATGATCTTCAGTCGAAGCGTGAAATAGCAACGTCTATCTCAGTAAGTTGTACACTTCTTCTTCTCCTTTCTTGTCTCTGTTCGATCGAGATTGTTGATCACAAGAGAATGATTTGTCGTAGGACTGTAAGAAGAATGCTACTCCTCATAATGCAAGGCCTAAGCGGACTGTTAGAGCTCCTGCCCGGTATGGATCGGCTCGTGCTGAAGCTGGATCGTCTGTAAGTAAACCTATGACTCTTGAGATTGTACTGAGTCCCGGGATTAACACTCCTTCGTTTCATCATAGGCGGATGTCCGTGTCGTCGTCGATGCTAGACGAAGAAAGAGTGGAAAGTCCGTGACCGTGGTTGAGGTTGAGGAAAGCAGCAACCAGGCATGTGAAGATTCTGCAGGATCCGTGGAGACTGGAGACGGTGTCCATGCTCGTGAATACCCAACCGCTGGACTTTTATTCGAAGCCCCATTGATTAATACCTTCCCAGACAATGAAATGGTCGGCGGATTGTGATTCCCAAATGTCATGCGCTCTGTACACCAAGATTGGAAGAAGTATGGTCACATTGCTACCACAGAAGTGTGGAAAGGTTTTCTTCCAACCCTTTTAACCACGGTAGCGGGGCTATTGCCGATCATCGAGGAAATGAATCAGATGCACTTGCGAGACGTCAAAAACCATGAACTGCACAAATGGGATGAAATGATCTCGAATTGTGAGATATTGCGATTCAATGTAAGCTGGCTCCGTCGTCTTGAGATAATCAAGGTTCATAAGGCGGCAGAGGCTGCTGATGCAATTTCCATGAATGCTTTACTGGATGAGGAGAGGATACTGGCTCTGGAGTCAGCAAGGGTTGAGAAAGCGGTCGAAGACTTGAAGGCAAAGACCAAGATTTTTCAGAAGAAGCTTGACGAGGCTTCTTACAGGGATTATCCGTTGCTGGATGGTTTGCTCTGAGTGAGCATTTGTGGTTGTTGTTTTTTGAATAAATCTGAGTTTCTAGTTAGGTGAAACAGTTGATCATGGTATGAACGAATTTTCTCATTTATGAAATGTTTAATGAACAAAGGAGCATTCGCATGCTCTTTGGAGGAATGAAATTACATTTTTGAAAATGCTTGAAATGATGAAGAGGTAGTTTGTTTCATGGATCAGGCATAATAAGCTTTGAGCCATTTGCCATTGATGATGTTTCCTTCCTTTCCTCCATTGATTGCTAAAATTTTGTAGTATCCGCTAGACACTGCTTTGATAACAACATATGGCCCTTCCCATTTAGGAGAGAACTTAGGAGCATGTCTTGTTGAATGTGCTTTGCCGTCTTTAATACCAAATCTCCTACTTGAAATGTTCGAGGTCTTACCATTTTGTTGTAGGCTCTGGAGATCCTCTGTTTGTAAGCTTCCACATATTTTTCCACCTTGGTCTCCTTGATTCAGCATATCTAGCTCAGCGATTCTTGATCTGGAGATTTCGCCTCATCCCATTGTACACCACTGGATGCTGCAATCCTGGCTGAGGGAACTTTGATTTCTGCTGGAAGTATGGCGTCGGCTCCATAGACAAGGGAATATGGCGAAGTACCGATCGAGCTCCTTGGTGCAGTTCTGTAAGCCCATAGAGCCATGGGTAATTGCTCATGCCATGATCGAGGATTGTCATGAATCGTCCGACTGATAATCCTGACAAAGTCTTGTTGGTACTTTCTGCTTGACCATTTCCTTGTGGATAGTAAGGCGTGGAGAAGATTTGTTTGATCCCATATTTATTGAGCAGCTTCTCAACATCTTGATTGGCAAAAGGAGTTCCGTTATCTGTGATGATATGCTTAGGAACTCCGAATCTGCATATTATGTGCTCTTTGATGAAGGCGGCAATCGTAACTCCAGTGGTGCTTCGAAGAGGAATAGCTTCGACCCACTTGGTGAAGTACTCTGTCGCAGTGATGTATTCATGTTGTTTTGAAGATGCTGGATTGATCTTCCCAATGATATCTAGTCCCCAGCTGTAGAAAGGCCACGGACTATTCACAGAATTCAACGGGAGACAAGGAGTGTGGATGAGATTACCATGGGTTTGGCATTGGTGACACCTCTGAACGTGTGCGGCTGCATCATCTTCCATGGTTGGCCAATAATATTTCTCATGAATTTGAAGAAATAGTTTCCTCTTTCCTTGATGTTCTCCATCATGTACTTCCTTCAGGATTGTAGGGATTTCATGTTCGGCTAAGCACCTCAGTAAATTTCCACCAAAGCTTTTGCGGTATAAGATCCCATCGAGATAGACGAATCTCTTAGCTTTCTGAATGAGTTTGACTGCTTGCTTCTTTTCCAGTGGTAGTTCGTTGTCCCGGAGGTATTTGATGTAAGGCTCCTCCAGTCCCCAGTGTGGTGGACGTCAAAACCTCCAAGTGATGAGGAGGTGTTTGGCAATCAGGACAAGATCCTTGTAAAGCTCTTGACTGAGTCTCCATGGATGGCCAGTAGTACCCCATTCTTTGAAGCTTTCTGTAAAGTGTTACCACTAACGTTTGCCCACAGACTTCCTCATGTATGCGCTTGAGTTGTTCTTCCGCTTCGTCGCTCCCAAGACATCGTGATAGAGATCCATCAGGGTTTCGATAGTATAGCCCTCCATGAAGCAAGAAGTAGTTCTTCAATTCCTTGAGGCTGACTTGGCCTTCTGAAATAGAGCTGCTCAATTCATGAATGATGGGTGCTCGCCAATCGTTTGGAATGTCTTCGATCTGAGTGAGCCAAGTTGAAGATACGTACGCCTCTGTACAGTGATCGTTTTCTCTGCTCCTTCGAATTGCAGCTTGGAGGCGAGAGTTGCTAGGCAATCAGCATGCCTATTGTTAGTCCGTCCAGTATGGACGATCGTTGCGTCAGCAAAATAGGTCAACAGTCGCTGAGCTTCGGTTCTGAATGGAGCAAGTGTGAGATACGTTCCATTCATCTGGTTGACCAATAATTTTGAATCTCCCCTTATCTCGAGGTGTGTTGCTCCTGCTTGCTTGGCCAAGGATAATCCTAATAGGAAGGCTTCATATTCCGCTGAGTTGTTGGTGCAGTGGAAATCCAACTTGAACGAATGTGAGAAAACTTCACCAGATGGAGACACCACTATGCCCGCTCCTCCGGTGTCACTACTAGGGGTGGCAGATCCATCAAAGTATAGAAGCCATGTTTCTTCCTTGATGACCAAGATGTCTGGGAATTCGCCGGGCACTTCTTCATGTAGTGTTGTTGTGTCTTCCCCTGGAAAAGCAGCGAGCAAGTCTGCGACCGCTTGACCTTTGATGGCTTTAGGTGGCGTGCAAGCTATGTCAAATTCTGACATCTGGAGTAGCCACTTCGCTGGTCTCCCTATCAAGGCTGGCTTTGATAGCAAGAACTTTATGGGATCAGCTTTGGAGATGAGTACGACCCTGTTAGATAGTAAGTAATGTCTGAACTTCTGGATTGCATGTACCAATGCCAGGCATGCCCTTTCGGCCTTTGGATATCGGAGTTGAGCATCTCTCATTGTGCGGCTGAAGTAGTAAATCGGTCGTTCGACGCCTTCGTCGTCTTCCTGAGCGAGGAGTGCGCCGATGGCGACGTCACTGGAGGCTGTGTAAAGAATCAGAGGTCGTCCCTGCACTGGAGACCTCATGACGGCCGGTGACAATAATATTGTTGTATTTTATGGAAAGCTTCTTGTTGAACAGCTGTCCAGGTGAAGCTTGCTCCTTTCTTCAGCAGAGGTGTGAACGAAGCAATGAGTTGAGCTAATCCAGGAATGAAGCGTCGAATATAATTTACCTTGCCCATAAAGCTCTGTAGTTCCTTCACGGTACGTGGAGGAGGCATGGTGGTAATAGCTTTTGCCTTGTCTGGGTCGACTTTGATCCCTTCAGCCGTGACCAGGAATCCTAAGAATTTTCCGGAAGAAACTCCGAATGCGCACTTTAAAGGATTCATTTTTAATTTGTATTCTCTGCATTTCAAACACCTGCCTTAGAACTTCGAGATGAGATGCTCGAGTCTTCGATTTTACCACCATCATCAACATAGTCTTCTACTTGCTTGTGCATCATGTCGTGGAATATGGCAGTCATGGCTCGTTGATAGGTGGCACCAGCATTCTTTAATCCAAAGGGCATCACAGTGTAGTGAAAATTCCCAATGGGAGTACGGAACGCAGTCTTGTTGGCGTCATGTTCATACATCTTGATCTGGTTGTACCCACTATAGCCGTCCATGAATGAGAACATACCGTGACCACTGGTTGCATCGACGAGCATGTCAATGTTGGGTAGAGGAAAATCATCCTTTGGACAACATTTATTCAAGTTCCTGAAGTCGACACAACATCTGATTTGACCATTTTTCTTCTTAACAGGTACCACATTTGCTAGCCACGTTGGATGAAGAATAGGCTTGATGAACCCTGCTGCCAACAGTTTCTGGATTTCGACCTTGATTTGCTCCTCGACTTCGTGTCTAAATTGTCTGGGCGTTGTTTGACAGCTTTGGAACCAGGGACGATGTGCAGGTGATGGGTGACGAGTTTGTCATCCAGACCCGGCATTTCTTCGTACGTCCAGGCGAAGACATCTTGATATTCTTTCAATAATTTTACCAGCTCGGTCCGCTCCTCTGGTGATAGCGCTGAACTGATCAGGATTGGCCTTGGATCGTCTTCAGTCCCAATGTTGATTGTTTCAAGATCGTCAGTGGTAGAGTCAGTGTCGTCCTGTAGTTGTCGTGGGGCATCTTGGACTTCTTCTTCAAGTGATAGCTCACTCTGACACGATTCTTCATGGTGGGGAGACTTTTCATCGTTCTCCCCGATTAATTGCTAATCTTTCCGTCGGCGATAAATGACTCTCCCTTCTACGTCTCGATCGGTCGTGAAGTTTTCCCTGGAGTTGAGACTTGATCATTATGGCGTTTAGTCGGTGTAGTAGGTGACTTGATCATTTTAGCAGCTGAGGATGACGGATCGTTATCAGCCTTCTCGGTAGTCTTCCAGCTTGGAAGTGGAGTACTGCCAATCCTGCTTGGAGGTTCTGGGACGCCTTTTTGAGATTCAAGGAACTCAATATCATAGACGGGAGCATAAGGAGATGATGAATCCGGAATGCGAACGATCTTGTTGTCGAGCAGAGCCTTCATGCATTGATGGTATGTTGAAGGAACCACCTTGTTATCATGGAGCCATGGGCGTCCCAGTATTATGTGGTAGTCAGGTTCTTGCTCGATCACATGAAACTTTGCTTTAATCGAATCGGCCCCACCCTAAAATCTATGTATGCATTTCCATATGTATGGCTTTGACTTCCTTCAAATCCTGTCATTAGGATGGGATAGCGAACGATTTTACCTTGTGGGAATCTGGCCATCCTGAGAGTCTTCATAGTGACAATGTTGGTGGAAGCACCACTGTCGACAAGAGATCTTCTAAATTCGGTGCCTTTGATGAAACCAGTGACATACAATGCTAGGTTGTGTCCTTCATCCGTCATGCGATCTTCTTCTCCAAAAGAGATGTTGTCGATCGAATGCCCAGGCATTAGGGAGACTTCTTCAACTGATGGTGTTGGTGGCGTTATTTGCACGCTGGATGATATCTGTTTGAGTGCTGAAAATGTGTCTGTGCGCTGATCCATGGAGAAGTGTAGAAGTTCACATAGATTTTCGATCAAATGTGTGACTTCTTGGTCCACCGGCTTTTCGTAAATAGTGAAGTTGTTGGTTTGAGGGGCATCGTTGGCAGTAGCACTGGGATGATCTACCACTTCTGCTCCCAAAATTTTTGTTAATTCTACCATACAGTTGAAGAGTTCATCGATTGCCTCCTTCAATCGATTGATGCTCCTAATCAGAATTTCTTGTCTCCGTGCCAATTCAGCCGATGATGGGATTTCTCCGTCGAACGCATCAATAGAGGGAAAAGGAGTAGTAAAGTAGGAGTGACGAATATTACCAGAGTCGTTCGGACGAGTATGAGGAATGTCGCCATTTGAAATACTCTGGTTAGGGTTTGGAGTTTCTGATGAAGACCAAATACCAACCATCTTGTGAAAGCTTGATATTGCAACCGAGAGATTAATCTCCCACTGTGGTCGCCAATCTGTAGATGGGGAAAATGATTTGCTGGTTTTTAAGGAATTGAAGAGACGTCCGTACGGAGGAGACTCCTCGAACCGGGCGAAATGTTAAACCTCACACAGATGCACCGCTGCAAAGGGGGTGCTTTAGATTCGAGAGATCAATCTGTAGTACTCCGGAATAAATCAAGACAATGACCGTTCCAGAGTAAATTCGGTCACAAGAGAGGACGGGTTGATTTGTAGGAGGGAAGATGGGAAATGTGTGGAATCAATGGTAATCAAAGATTGTGGGTGTGTGAATTCTGAATATGATAAGCTCTGAATGATTGAAATTGTTCAGTTGATGAGTTGATGATCTCGTGTTGCCGGTGAGACGTGAGATTGATGATACTGTTGATGCTGATGATTCAATCATGATTCAAAGACTTATTTATATTGCTGTAATTTTAGACACCATGACCCCAAGAAGTGTGACAGTTGATGGAATCAAGGAGTGGGGAAGTGGAGATCGTGTTTGAAACCAGTTTCTCAACGTGTGGAGACTTGGTCGATTTTCCACCCACTACCTCGTGAATTTATTCAACTGATTTCACGACTTGCTCACATTCCATCGTGTGTTTGAACACACGTGTCGTAGACCGCCAGACCAAAACCCTAAGTGATATCCCCCCAAAGTGACACGATTGACGTCTCGTGGTATGTTAGTCAATTGATGACTTCGTGTTTTGATGGGACGATGAGTCCATGTAGTTGCTAAGTTGAACATGATGTTCTGAAACTCATGAATTGAATATGTCATGAGACAGAGGTATAGTTCTTACGATGAGGTGAGCGAGTATTGGTCATTCGATGGATTGTTGAATATTGATTGTTGAACCAATATTCCTTGGTTTGAGCAAATATTTATCATCTGAGCAAGTGTTGCTCATGTGATGAATTGTTGAATATTTGATCGTCTGAGCATGTGTTGCTCATCTGATGGATTATTGGCAGCGTACCAAAAATATTAATTAAAATATTGGTCGTTGAACCGAGAATAATTAATAAAATTAATGACCATGAGGTCGTCGTAAAATTATTAAGGTTGGAATCTGGAATATGATCCTTGGATTCAGAAACCCTAATTTGATCAATTGATGATCAATTCATGGTTCGTCAGAAGTTTAACCATGGGACGAAGGAGGGAGCGACTACATGGGACCGTGGATCAACCATGTAGTGTCCATATGCTCACGTGAGCAAATACAAAGAACTCCTGAAGAGTTGACGATTTTTTGGTGAAAGAATGATTAAATGTTGGTTTAATCATTTATTCGAAAATGCTCGTCTGAGCCTTAGGTGAGGAAACCTAATTAATTATGACGGAGTGAGGGACCTACCATGGGGTCATGAAACCGGCCCTGGGTAGTCACGTGACCGCCTGATGACCACTTCATGAAAATCCAAAGTGTTTGGAAGAGTCTTGGACCTAATACGTGCAATTGTGAAAATTAGGTCAAAACTGTGAAACTTGATGGGACCGGCCTCTGTAAGCCAAAGAACCAATCTTGGTCGGTCAAGATAGCGTGCTCGTGTCCCCAAGGCGTCCGCGTCTCAGTCCCGAGAATTTTGATATTTTCTGGCGCGCAATTAAGCATCCATTCGAGAAAATATGCCAAAATTAGGGTTTTGACGAAACTGAGGAAAACACCATGAGATGATGGAAAATAATTATAAAATAAGGAATAAGGAGGCGTGGGACCGCCGAGGCCAAGGAATGGTCGTCCGGTCGTGACCACGGTCCCGTGGTGCCATTTTGCTTAATTTTTTAATATTTTTGATGATTTTATGAAGAATTCATGAATTTTAATAAATTTGATGAATTTAGGGAGTTTCCATGAATTGAAGGAGTTTGCATGAGTTCAAGGAAGAAAAAAATATTAAAATAATAAAAACACGGGCGTGTGGGACCGTGGGGGCGTGGCATGCCGGCTAGGGGACCGGTCCCACGAGTTTTCATAATTTTTTTATATTTTTTCAAGTATTTTTCATGATTTGAGGGAATTTTTCCTAATTTGAGAGAAATACTATGAAATCAAGGAATTTGATGAATTCAAGGAAAAATAAAATAAAATAATAAAACAAGGGGCGTGTGGGACCGGCTAGGGCATGGCCGACCGGCTAGTGGCCCGGTCCCACATGTTTTCATAATTTTATTTATTATTTGATGATTTGTGCAAAATACCATGAAATCAAGGAGATTTTTCATGAAATTAAAGAAATAATAATAATAATAAAATAATGAGGAACCGTGAGGAACCGTGAGGTGTGGGGCCGGCTGGGACCAAGGCATGGTCGGTTGGTCAACGGTCACGCCCCACACTTCTTTCCTTAATTTTATATTATTTTTTATGAATTTATGAAAATACCATGAAACCGAGTTTCCTCGAGACGAAGGAGATTTGATAAAATGAGAGAATTTTCATCAAATCATGGAAAATAATAAAAATGCATTAAAAATATAAAACTGGCGTGGGATTGACCACGACACGGTCGGTCGGTCGTGTGTCCGTGCTCCCAGCACCCTGGTCAATATTTTTAATTATTTATTATTTTCTTCCCTATTTTGCATAGGTTCATCGTTTCGTTGTATTTTTGAAATACTCGTTCGTGCTGTAACTGTTAGTGTATCGTCGTTGAATACACCTTCACCATTTGAATCGGGTCTTACTTAGAGGTAGCTCAGACGCCCGGTTGTTGATTATTTATTACTAATTGTGGAATTCGGTGGAGAATAATTCACAAAACTGAGTAATAAGATGTTTATTATTAATTCATAAGATCAGCTGAGGATTCGACTACGAATTCAGAATAATAAAGTGAGCATCACCATTCCATGGGATCGTAGATTCGACCATAGAATCAGAGTAATTAAGATTTATCTATTACCATTTATGAGACCAGTTGTGGATTCGATCATGAAATCGGAGTAATGAGATAATATAGTTATTGCTATTCTATGAGATTAAGCAGTGGACTCGATCATAGAATCAGAACAATTGTTTATTGCCATTCCATGGGACCAGTCGTGGATTCGACCATGGAATATGAGCAATTTTTATTGCCATTCCATGGGACCAATCGTGGATTCGACCATGGAATAGGAGCAATAATAGATTATTCTGGGAATTCAGTAGTGAATGTCACGACAGAATTAATCTTAATTAGGAATAATTAACTTTGTGGCTCTATAGTAGCAGAGCAAGCTGTCTATGAGCATTAATTATCCCGATATGAGCTTGTCGGTAAGTCATATCCTTTATATAGTCAGGGTAAACTCGTTGTTTGTTCCTGAAGACGTTATCGCTCTATACTAGCAGAGCAAGATGTCTAGGAGCCGCCCATCTCGTGATACTATATAGAAATAATCACTGAAAGTGTTCAGTATTCATGAGATATGTCGTTGTCCAGTCGTGAGACTACATATCTACATGTACTCTGAGAGAAAGTACTCTCCGGGAATTCGATGAGAGACCCGTGTCTCAATACTCACGTCTGATTGCTGCATCAGAGCTTCGTATAATTATGAGTTTACGATTTTAGCCCTTGTCGAAAATCCACCATCTACACGTGGAGGGACACGTTCTTGTTCCTCAGGAATGGCTTGATCAGTGCTCTTCTCCTCATCACTAGAAATGTCAGGATCAACAACAGTTGGGACAACTTCAACTGATTCTGGAATTTCTTTGACTTTCTCAATTGTCTCCGTTTGAGGAAATTCAGCAGGAGAATTATCTTAATGAAAATTACTGATGTCGTCGATGATAACATTAGCAGATTCCATCATGACTTGTGTTCTGATATTAAACACTCGAAAACCACGACTATCAGAGGCATAGCCAAGAAAGATACCTTCGTTACTTTTGGTGTCGAATTTCCCTTTCTGTTCTCGATCTTTCAGAATATAACACTTACTTCCAAACACCCTGAGGTAGTGTAAGTTGGGTTTCCTACCATACCATAACTCATAAGGATTGTTAAGGGTTTTAGACCGCAAATACACACGGTTGATCAAGTAACACGCTGTAAAGACAGCTTCTCCCCAAAACCTTAAAGGTAAGTTTTTGTTGTGGAGCATTACTCTAGCCATTTCCTGGATGTTCCTATTCTTTCTTTCTGCAACTCCATTAGCTTGAGGAGTGATCGGTGGAGAGTATTGTTTAATGATCCCCAGTTTGTCATAGAACTCAAATACCTTGGTGTCTTTGGATTCAGTACCACGATCGCTTCTAATTTTCTTCAGTTTGCAACCTTGTTCATTCTGGATCCTTTTAACAATAATCTTAAATTAACCAAGGGTTTCATTCTTATGAGCCAGGAATGCAACCCAGTTAAATATGGTGTAATCATCTACCATAACTAAAGCATACTTCTTACCAGCAACAGTGGGTTGTTGAGTTGGTCCGAAGAGATCCATATGAATTAAATCAAGAGGAGATTTAGTGAGAATATCTCGAGATGGTTTGTGATGAATTTTCGTTTGCTTACCCTTTTGACAGGCACCACATACACCTTCAATCTTTGCATTGATTTTGGGAATGCCTCTAACAAGTTCTTTATTAATGATTTTAGTTAGAAGACGACAATTGATGTGACCAAAACGCTCATGCCAAAGATGTGTAGATTCCACCTTAGTCAAGTTGCAGCGGTTGCTAAACTGAGTATCGAGAAGATAACAATTGTTTTTACCACGAGTTCATTGAAAAATTACTTTCCCAGACTTGTCAACAATGTCACATCCATTTGCATTGAAGATAACTCGATGGCCCTTGTCGCAAATTTGACTAATAGAAAGACAATTAACAGTCATACCTTTAACGTATACCATATCATGGATTTCTGGAACACCGGGTAACTTGATCGTTCCCTTTTTGCTAATGTAGCAACAACTTCCATCTCCGAACGTTACAGGACCTCCTTCATAGTCAACAGATGAAACAAACCAAGTGAGGTCTCCTGTCATATGTCGACTACATCCACTATCCAGAAACCACTGAAAGGGAGATGTAGATCTTAAAGCAAAGGCACCCATACTACTAGTACTTCTCGATTTAGAGTTTCCTGGTAGTGTTGTATGAACTTTTAGAGAGTCATACAGTTGTTTAGCTTTCTTACAAAGATTACTTGCAACGTTAAGACTCTTTTGAAAAGACATACACGCTTGTTGTATATGATCGGACGGATCACAACATGAGCCTACGCTTTGAAGATTGTCTGACTGGTTCCTTGTCATGTCAGTTTTCTCAACATCCTGTCGTTGATTACTATCTGACTTGTGACTTTTCTTAAGAGAGCAACAACTGAGGCTTTTTAAATTCTCAAAGGGAATATTTCCAGATATAAAATACTTAAGAACAGTAATTTCTGCAACAAGACCATAGTTGATCCGGATTTGTTCATCCAACCCTTTTTGAAGAGACATCAGTTTGTCAGACCATTTCTTGCGATTGTTTTTCAAAACTGGTGAGGCGTCAATTGAGACTTTATAGTCCATATACTCATATCGCTACAAACACAGAATTTTGAGGTCTTTAACGTGTTTGCTTGCTCTGATACCAATTGAAAAAGCGGGGGTCTAACAACACCACCAAATAATTCGATTAACAATCTGTATGGACTAACTCCGAAATACTTTGCTAGAGAATCAACTAGACAGTCAGACTCAATCTAAATAAAAGTATCTCAAGGAGTTAATATCTCTCTCTTGTTTTGATTTACTCAATCTAAATTAATAGCGAGTCTTTTTAATCAAACACAAGAAATAACTTGGACGGTACCAAAGACCAATATCCAAGTGTTAATCAATAAAATCAACAACCACAAGGTTGGATCTCTAATCGATTAAACTTTAACGCACAACCTGTATTATTTCAATTATATAAAATATAATGCGGAAAATAAATAACACAGACGCCAGAGATTTTGTCAACGAGGAAACCGCAAATGCAGAAAAACCCCGGGACCTAGTCCAGATTGAATACACACTGTATTAAGCCGCTACATACACTAGCCTACTGCAAACTAACTTCAGACTAGACTATAGTTGAACCCCAATCAGTCTCCCACTGATCCAAGGTACAGTTGCACTCTTACGCCTCTGATCCCAGCAGGATACTACGTACTTGATTCCCTTAGTTGATCTCACCCACGACTAAGAGTTGCTACGACCCAAAATTGAAGGCTTTAACAATAAACAAATCTGTCTCACACATAAAAGTCTATCAAAAGGATAAATCTGTCTCCCACAGATAAACCCTGGGTTTTGTTCCGTCTTATGATATGAAATCAAGGTGCACAGGAACAAATTGATAATCCGGTCTTATATTCCCGAAGAACAGCCTAGATTAATCAATCACCTCTCAATAATCCTTCCTGACTACACAGGCGGTTTGTCAAGGAATCACAAACAGTGAGACGAAGATGTTTGTGACTTATTTATCTTTCCTATTGGAGAACTCTCACGATCTCAAGCCAATCAAAGATTGTACTCGTATGATAGAAGATGCAAGATCAGATCACACAACTACGATAAAAGTAGTATCGGTCTGGCTTCACAATCCCAATGAAGTCTTTAAGTCGTTAACCTTATTTTAGAGAAGAAAATCAAAGGTTAATAGAGATCGACTCTAGTGAGTGCACTAGTATTACACAGACGTGTGGGGATTAAGTTTTTTCTCAAGATAAATGTCTCCTATATATAGCCTTCAAATCAGGGTTTTTCCTTAGTTACAAAACAATCCATATCCACCGTTAGATGAAAACCTGATTTAGATTCAAGCTAATATTTATCAACCGTTAGATCGAAAAACATAGCTTGTCATACACACTTGGTATACGTTTACTGGGTTTGTGAAAACCATGCCCAAATGTGTACGCATATGTTGGTTCAACATAGTAACCAAAAGGTTAACCATATGAGCATCTCATATTAACCTAGTTCTTCTTCACCATAACTAGTTCAATTGACTCAAATGAACTAGTTAAAGAGTTGTTCAATTGCTACGAGATCTTAGGTAACTACACAAGACACAATTGAAACAAAGATGATTCGATTCGATTGAATCGGCTCGTGAGCATTATAGCCACGGTTTGCATAAAGCATTCCTTAGTAATTTAACGTTTCATGTTCAGAGCAAATCTTTAGATCATAACCTCTTAAGCTCACAAACAAGTTCGCAGACTTAAGTAAACCGGAGGAGTTTTCCAAACTCAGCAGAAATTCTCGGTCGAGTTCCGCCAGTTCGCGGACTGGGTTCGCGGACTGAGTTCGTGGACTTAACAGACAACCGAGTTTCGGAAAATCCCAGCAGAAATTCTTGGTCGAGAACTTCCGACAGTTCGCGGATTGGGTTCGCGGACTTGGAAAGCCAATTCCACAATCCTTCCGTTCTCTTGATCAACAAAGTTCGAAAACTTCGGTTCAAGGAATACATGGTTATGTAATCTAAACTCTCATTCCAACCATTGAGACATTCTCAGAGGACGTTATATAACTGTTATTCACAGATCGTTTCACGTCAGAGCAATTCTCAAAGTGATTGAAACTTTTCATGACTTGCGTCACTAGGTGAAGATAAACCTGATCAAAGAGAAACGCTTTACCAACACATGATTTCGAGAAAAAGATAAGCAATGAATACTCAGCTCGAAATATCAAATGTGTATGAACTAGTCTATATAGCATACGACTTTTGTCTCATAAGAAGTAGGAGATAGAATATATAGACTTTTGAGTGATAGATAAGTTCAAGTCTTCACATACCTTTTTGTTGATGAAGTTCCACAGTTCCTTGTGTAGATCTTCGTCATTGTCGTTGAATTTACATGGAGTCCTTGAGCTCAGCTATACTTTCCTATCCTAGTCGGAGACTTAGCTAATAAGCTAGAAATCAAAACTTATAGTTTTGATCACTAACATTGACAAACATGCTTGATATAGCAACGCATGCGAGGTCGACTGAGCTATGCTCTAACAAAATGTGTATAATCCAAGTCTATATATATAGCATACGACTTTTGTCTCAAGAAGTAGAAGATAGAATAGATAGAATTTTGAGTGATAGATAAGTTCAAGTCTTCACATACCTTTTTGTCGAGAAGTTCCACCGGTTCCTTGAGTAGTTCTTTCACTTGTATGATTGTAGATGGTGGATTTTCGACAAAGGCTAAATTCGTAAACTCATAATTATACGAAGCTCTGGTTCAGCAATCAGACGTGAGTATCGAGACACGAGTCTCTCATCGAATTCTCAATGGAGAATACTTTCTCTCAGAGTACATGTAGATATGTAGTCTCACGACTGGACAACGGCATATCTCATGAATACTGAATACTTTCAGTGATTATTTCAATATAGCATCACGAGATGGACGGCTCCTAGACAGCTTGCTCTGCTAGTATAGAGCGATAACATCTTCAGGAACAAACAACAAGTTTACCCTGACTATATAAAGGATATGACTTACCGGCAAGCTCGTATCAGGATAATTAATGCTCCTAGACAGCTTGCTCTGCTAGTATAGATCCACAAAGTTAATTATTCCTAATTACAATCGCTCAAATTCCATGGTCGAATCCATGACTGGTCCCATGGAATCACAATAACAATTGTTCTGATTCTATGATCGAATCCACAGCTTGATCTCATAGAATAGCAATATTATATCATTACTCCGATTTCATGATCGAATCCACAACTGGTCTCATAAATGGTAATAGATAAACCTTAATTACTCTGATTCTATGATCGAATCTACGATCCCATGTAATGGTAATGCTCACTTTATTATTTTGAATTCGTAGTCGAATCCTCAGCTGATCCTATGAATTAATAATAAACATCTTATTAGTCAGTTTTGTGAATTATTCTCTACTGAATTCCGCAGTTAGTAATAAATAATCAACAACCGGGCGTCTGAGCTACCTCTAAGTAAGCCCCGATTCAAATGGTGAAGGTGTATTCAACGATGGTACACTAACAATCACCGCACGAACGAGTATCTCAAAAATACAACGAAACAATGAACCTATGCAAAATAGGGAAGAAAATAATAAATAATTAAAGATATTGACCAGGGTGCTGGGAGCACGGACACACGACCGACCGACCGTGTTGTGGTCAATCCCACGCCAGTTTTATATTTTTAATGCATTTTTATTATTTTCCATGATTTGATGAAAATTCTCTCATTTTATCAAATCTCCTTCGTCTTGAGGAAACTCCTCGGTTTCATGGTACTTCCATAAATCCATAAAAAATAATATAAAATTAAGGAAAAGAGTGTGAGGCGTGACCATTGGCCAACCGGCCATGCCTTGGTCCCAACCGGCCCCACACCCACGGTTCCTTATTATTTTATTATTATTATTTCTCTAATTTCATGAAAAAACTTCTTGATTTCATGGTATTTTTGCACAAATCATCAAATAATAATAATATAAAATAGATTATGAAAACTTGTGGGACCGGGCCTTGGCCGGCCCTAGCCGGTCCCACACGCCCCTTTGTTTTATTATTTTATTAGTTTTCCTTGAATTCATCAAATTCCTTGATTTCATGGTATTTCTCTCAAATTTGGAAAAATTCCCTCAAATCATAAAAATACCTAAAAATATTTAAAAAATTAGGAAAACTCGTGGGACCAGGACCTAGCCGGCCGGCCATGCCTTCCACGGTCCCACACGCCCTTGTTTTTTATTATTTTAATATTTTTGCTTCCTTGAACTCATGAAAACTCCTTCAATTCATGGAAACTCCCAAAATTCATCAAATTTCTCAAAATTCATGAATTTTTCATAAAATCATTATAAAATTAGGGAAACTCGTGGGACCGGGCCCTAGGCGGCCGTCCATGCCTTCCACGGTCCCACACGCCCTTGTTTTACTATTTTAATATTTTTTGCTTCCTTGAACTCATGTAAACTCCTTCAATTCATGGAAACTCCCAAAATTCATCAAATTTCTCCAAATTCATGAATTTTTCATAAAATCATCAAAATATTATAAAATTAAGGAAAAGGAACCACAGAACCGTGGTCCCGACCGGCCGACCATGCCTTGACCACGGCAGTCCCACGCCTCTCATTACTTATTTTATAATTATTTTTCATCATCTCATGGTGTTTTCCTCAGTTTCGTCGAAACCCTAATTTTGGCATATTTTCTCGAATGGATGCTCAATTGCACGCCAGAAAATATCAAAATTCTAAGGACTGAGACGTGGACGCCTTGGGGACACGAGCAAGCCATCTTGACTGACCAAGATTGGCTCTTTGTCTCACGGAAGCCGGTCCCATCAATTTTCACAGTTTTGACCTAATTTGCACAATTGCTCGTATTAGGTCCCAAACTCTCCCAAACACTTTCGATTTTCATGAAGTGATCGTCAGGCGGTCACGGGACAACCCAGGGCCGGTTTCATGACTCCATGGTCGGTCCCTCGCCTCGTCATAATTAATTAGGTTTTCTCACCTAAGGCTCAGACGAGCATTTTCGAATAAATGATTAAACCAGCATTTAATCATTCTTTCACCAACAAATCGTCAACTCTTTAGGAGTTCTTCGTATTTGCTCACGTGAGCATATGGACACTGCAGGTTGATCCACGGTCCCATTTAGTCGCTCCCTCCTTCGTCCCATGGTTAAACTTCTGACGAATCATGAATTGATCATCAATTGATCAAATTAGGGTTTCTGAATCCAAGGATCGTCATTCCAGATTCCAACCTTAATAATTTTACGACGACCTCATGGTCATTAATTTTATTAATTATGCTCGGTTCAACGACCAGTATTCTAATTAATATTTTTGGTACGCTGCCAATAATCAATCATATGAGCAACACATGCTCAGACGATCAAATATTTAACAATTCATCACATGAGCAACACTTGCTCAGATGATAAATATTTTCTCAAACTAAGGAATATTGGTTCAACAATCAATATTCAACGATCCATCGAATGAGCAATACTGGCTCACTTCATCGTAAGAACTATACCTCTGTCTCTTGACATGTTCAATTCACGAGTTTCAGAACATCATGTTCAACTCAACGACTACATGGACTCATCGTCCCATCAAACCACGAAGTCATCAATTGACTAACAAACCACGAGACGTCAATCGTGTCACTTGGGGGGATATCACTTAGGGTTTTGGTCTGCCGGTCTACGACACGTGTGTTCAAACACACGATGAAATGTGAGCAAGTCATGCAATCAGTTGAAGGAATTCACGAGGTAGTGGGTGGAAAATCGACCAAGTCTCCACACGTTGAGCAACTGGTTTCAAACACGATCTCCACTTCCCCACTCCTTGATTCCATCAACTGTCAAACTTCATGGAATCATGGTGTCTACAATTCCAGCAATATAAATAAGTCTCTGAATCATGATTGAAGCATCAACAGTATCATCAATCTCACGTCTCATCGACAACACGAGATCATCAACTCATCAATTGAGCAACTACTTTCAATTGAGCAATTTCAATCATTCAGAGCTTATCATATTCAGAATTCACACACCACAATCTTTGATTACCATTGATTCCACACATTTTCCAGCTTCCCTCCTACAGATCAACCCAACCTCTCTTGTGACTGAATTTACTCTGGAGTCATTGTCTTGATTTAGGCCGGAGTACTACAGATTGATCTATCGAATCTAAAGCACCCCCTTTGCAGCGGTGCATCTGTGTGAGGTTTAACATTTTGCTCGGTTCGAGGAGTCTCCTCCGTACGGTCGTCTCCTCAATTCCTTAAAAACCAGCAAATCGTTTTCCCCATCTACAGATTGGCGACCACAGTGGGAGATCATTCTCTCGGTTGCAATCTCACGATTTCACAAGATGGTTGGTCTTAGGACTAATTCAACTAATTCAGATCAGAATATTTCAAACGGCAACATTCCTCATGTTACACCTGGCGGCATGGAGAGCAGAGGGATCCCGACTTTGGCAGAGTTGGCTCAAATCCTAGAGGTCCATACCAGGAACATGGACCTGATGAAGGAGACGATAAACCACATCCTCGAATTTCTCATCAGATTGACATCCGAGTTAGGAAGTATCTCCGCTCCAGAGGCCTCAACATCGGGGACTGGGACGTCATCTGACCCTCAAATCAACAGCTTCACCACATAGGAGAAGCCGGTGGAACAAGAGGTCACACATTTGATTGAAAATCTATGCGAACTCCTGCACTTCTCCAGGGATCAGCGCACAGACACATTTTCAGCACTTAACCAGATATCATCCAGCGTACAAATAGTGCCACCAATACCATCAGTTGAAGAAGTCTCCCTAGTGTCTGGACATTCGATCGACAACATCTCTTTTGGAGAAGAAGATCGCATGACGGATGAAGGACACAACCGAGCATTGTATGTCACTGGTTTCATCAAAGGCACCAAATTTAGAAGAGCTCTTGTTGACACCGGCGCTTCCACCAACATTGTCACTATGAAGACTCTCAGGATGGCCAGATTCCCACAAGGTAAAATCGTTCGCTATCCCATCCTAATGACAGGATTTGAAGGAAGTCAAAGCCATACATATGGATATGCATACATAGATTTGAGGGTGGGGCCGATTCGATCGAAAGCAAATTTTCATGTGATCGAACAAGAACCTGACTACCACATAATACTGGGACGCCCATGGCTCCATGATAACAAGGTGGTTCCTTCAACATACCATCAATGCATGAAGGCCCTGCTCGACAACAAGAGCGTTCGCATTCCGGCTTCATCATCTCCTTATGATCCCGTCTATGATACTGAGTTCCTTGAATCTCAAAAAGGCGTCCCGAAACCTCTAAGCAGGATTCGCAGTACTCCACTTCCAAGCTGGAAGACTATCGAGAAGGCTGATAACGATCCGTCATCCTCAGCTGCTAAAATGATCAAGTCACCTACTACACCGACTAAACGCCATAATGATCAAGTCTCAACTCTAGGGACAAACTTCATGACCGATCGAGACGTATAAGGGAGAGTCATTTATCGCCGACAGAAAGATTAGCAATTAATCGGGGAGAACGATGAAAAGTCTCCCCACCACGAAGAATCGTGTCAGAGTGAGCTATCACTTGAAGAAGTCCAAGGTGCCCCACGGCAACTACATGACGGAACTGAGTCTACCACTGACGATCTTGAAACAATCAACATTGGGACTGAAGACGATCCAAGGCCAATCCTGATCAGTTCAGCGCTATCACCAGAGGAGCGGACCGAGCTGGTAAAATTATTGAAAGAATATCAAGATGTCTTCTCCTAGACGTACTAAGAAATGCCGGGTCTAGATTACAAACTCGTCACCCATCACCTGCACATCGTCCCTGGTTCCAAAGTTGTCAAACAACCGCCCAGACAATTTAGGCACGAAGTCGAGGAGCAAATCAAGGTCGAAATCCAGAAACTGTTGGCAGCAGGGTTCATCAAGCCTATTCTTCATCCAACGTGGCTAGCAAATGTGGTACCTGTTAAGAAGAAAAATGGTCAAATCAGATGTTGTGTCGACTTCAGGAACTTGAATAAATGTTGTCCAAAGGATGATTTCCCTCTACCCAACATTGACATGCTCGTCGATGCAACCAATGGTCACGGTATGTTCTCATTCATGGACGGCTATAGTGGGTATAACCAGATCAAGATGTATGAACATGACGCCAACAAGACTGCGTTCCGTACTCCCATTGGGAATTTTCACTACACTGTGATGCCCTTTGGATTAAAAAATGTCGGTGCCACCTATCAACGAACCATGACTGCCATATTCCATGACATGATGCACAAGCAAGTGGAAGACTATGTTGATGATGTGGTGGTAAAATCGAAGACCCGGGCATCTCATCTCGAAGTTCTAAGGCAGGTGTTTGAAAGATGCAGGGAATATGATGAGATTTTATATTGAGTTGTAGTAAAAAGATTCGTTCACTCAGATTTGTTGAGAATTTGTTTTAAGACTTAATAAAGAAAATAAGGAAAAATATATATACAAAATTTGTCACAGGATGAAGAGAGACCGGGACTCGGGATTCCACTGCTTTTCATATTGTTGTGGTTCAGTCATTAACTCTAAACAATATAGCTCAAACAAAAGAAGTTATGACTCTAGTTCTTTGCCAAAAATAGATTTCGTAAAATATTATTTGTAAGTTAAAAGCATGACGCATCTAAAATAATTAAAACTAAGCATGCGGCATCTAACAAAATAACAAATAATTAATAGAAATCATAAAACAATTAAATTTATGCAAAAAGTCAATAAAATAATTAATTCATTTACCACAATCATGAAAAGTTGCTTCCTCCGTTGTCCCAGTGATGGGGTCTAGCTCCGCATGGTGAAAACACACTCAAAGGAATTTTTCATTGCTCAAAAAGGTATTTACAATGAGAAAAGGTATAAAACAGGGCCTTTGTAACAGTTATATGTGTTACTGTTTCTCTAAGACCCACGGCTCTGTGTCGCAAACGCTGTATCAAATAAGTCTGCCTCTGATGTACGACCCACTCCTGTGAGTCGTTATCACTGTAGAAAAACGACTGTCTTTGGCAGTCTGTTCTTCGTGTTCTTCGTGTTCTACAGCAGCAGAAAAATATTCTCTGCAACTCGTCCAATCTCTTCTCTGTAACTCTCTATTCTCTTCCCCAACTCTCCATCCCCTTCTCTATGATCCCATCCACCTATTTATACTCCTTAGACTCATTTAATCACGCCATGATTCTCAATATTCTTCATTGAACTCGGGCAGTAAAGAAAATATTTTGGGAATATTTTCTTCCCTGATTTAGCTTCTCGCGCGTTTCTACAGCTTCAAAATCTCCTCATTTATCTTTTTCAAGGTCCAAAGTGTTGCTAGAGTCATCATACTTGAGTAGAACACGTTTAAGTTCTCCAAAACTCATGTAATCCCGTGAACTATCCCTCTCATGCACGTGCTGCCCTTATTTCTTCTCACGGATTTTTCAGCCAAATTTGATAGACCAAAACACTTGTAATAGCTTTGTATATGTCCCAGGAACAATCCCATAAATTTTCAGCCATTTAGTCTCCCTATAACACCTACAAATCCTTGATTGAAATCTGACAGTGAATAAAAATATTTTCCCGCCAATATTCAGTTCAAACGAAGGGGGTGAAGGTGCCCCTTAACCAGCTGCTTGGGTGCCAATAAAAAATGGGTGTTGTGGACAAATTTGGGATACATATAGCCCTGGGTGCTGAAGATGAATTTGGGCTACACATAACCATGGGTGCCCCTTATCCAAATCTGGGATCCGTATAGCAAATGTTCTCCGGAGGTGTCCCGAGCAACTTTTCGAGCCGAATTTTCCAACAATGTTTATTTCCAAAAAATACCTATAAACACACAAAACACCATAATAAGTACGAAATCGAGTACTAACAATATGAAACATTGAGGACAAATTAGACACATAAATGCGTCTATCAGAATACAAATTAAAAATGAATCCTTTGAAGTGCGCATTCGGAGTTTCTTCCGAAAAATTCCTAGGATTCCTGGTCACGGCTGAAGGGATCAAAGTCAACCCAGAAAAGGCAAAAGCTATTACCACCATGCCTCCTCCACGTACCGTGAAGGAACTACAGAGCTTTATGGGCAAGGTAAATTATATTCGACGCTTCATTCCTGGATTAGCTCAACGTATTGCTTCGTTCACACCTCTGCTGAAGAAAGGAGCAAGCTTCACCTGGACAGTTGTTCAACAAGAAGCTTTTCATAAAATACAACAGATATTATTGTCACCGGCCGTCATGAGGTCTCCAGTGCAGGGACGACCCCTGATTCTTTACACAACCTCCAGTGACGTCGCCATTGTCGCACTCCTCGCTCAGGAAGACGACGAAGGCGTCGAACGACCGATTTACTACTTCAGCCGCACAATGAGAGATGCTCAACTCCGATATCCAAAGGCCGAAAGAGCATGCCTGGCATTGGTACATGCAATCCAGATTTCAGACATTACTTACTATTTAACATGGTCGTACTCATCTCCAAAGCTAATCCTATAAAGTTCTTGCTATCAAAGCCATCCTTGATAGGAAGACCAGCGAAGTGGCTACTCCAGATGTCAGAATTTAACATAGCTTGCACGCCACCTAAAGCCATCAAAGGTCAAGCGGTCGCAGACTTGCTCGCCGCTTTTCCAGGGGAAGACACAACAACACTACATGAAGAAGTACCCGGCGAATTCCCAGACATCTTGGTCATCAAGGAAGAAACATGGCTTTTATACTTTGATGGATCTGCCACCCCTAGTAGTGACACCGGGGGAGCGGGCATAGTGCTGGTGTCTCCATCTGGTGAAGTTTTCTCACATTCGTTCAAGTTGGAATTCCACTGCACCAACAACTCAGCGGAATATGAAGCCTTCCTATTAGGATTATCCTTGGCCAAGCAAGCAGGAGCAACACACCTCGAGATAAGGGGAGATTCAAAATTATTGGTCAACCAGATGAATGGAACGTATTCTCTCAAAGAAATCACAATTGCTCCATTCAGAACCGAAGCTCAGCGACTGTTGACCTATTTTGCTGACGCAACGACTAACAATAGGCATGCTGATTTCCTAGCAACTCTCGCCTCCAAGATGCAATTCGAATGAGCATAGAAAAAGATCACTGTACAGAGGCATACGGTATCATCAACTTAGCTCACTCAGATTGAATACATTCCAGCGAACGATTGGCGAGCACCCATCATTCATGAATTGAGCAGCTCTATTTCAGAAGGCCAAGTCAGCCTCAAGGAATTGAAGAACTACTTCTTGCTTCATGAGGGCTATACTACCGGAACCCTGATGGATATCTATCACGATGTCTTGGGAGTAACGAAGCGGAAGAACATCTCAAGCGTATACATGAGGAAGTCTTTGGGAAAACGTTAGTGGTAACACTTTACAGAAAGCTTCAAAGAATGGGGTACTACTGGACATCCATGGACACTCAGTCAAGAACTTTACAAGGATCTTGTCCTGATTACCAAACACCTCCTCATCACTTAGAGGTTTTGACGGTCCACCACACTGGGGACTGGAGGGAGCCTTACATCAAATACCTCCGGGACAACGAACTACCACTGGAAAAGAAGCAAGCAGTCAAACTCATTCAAAAATCTAAGAGATTCGTCTATATCGATGGGATCTTATACCGCAAAAGCTTTGGTGGAAATTTACTGAGGTGCTTAGCCGAACATGAAATCCCTACAATCCTGAAGGAAGTACATGATGGAGAACATCAAGGAAAGAGGAAACTATTTCTTCAAATTCATGAGAAATATTATTGGCCAACCATGGAAGATGATGCAGCCGCACACGTTCAGAGGTGTCACCAATGCCAAACTCATGGTAATCTCATCCACACTCCTTGTCTCCCATTGAATTCTGTGAATAGTCAGTGGCCTTTCTACAGCTGGGGACTAGATATCATTGGGAAGATCAATCCAGCATCTTCAAAATAACATGAATACATCATCACTGCGACAGAGTACTTCACCAAGTGGGTCGAATCTATTCCTCTTCGAAGCACCACTGGAGTTACGATTGCCGCCTTCATCAAAGAGCACATAATATGTAGATTCGGAGTTCCTAAGCATATCATCACAGATAACGGAACTCCTTTTTCCAATCAAGATGTTGAGAAGCTGCTCAATAAATATGGGATCAAACAAATCTTCTCCAAGCCTTACTATCCACAAGGAAATGGTCAAGCGGAAAGTACCAACAAGACTTTGGTCAGGATTATCAGTCGGACGATTCATGACAATCCTCGATCATGGCATGAGAAATTACCCATGGCTCTATGGGCTTACAGAACTGCACCAAGGATCTCTATCGGTACTTCGCCATATTCCCTTGTATATGGAGCCGACGCCATACTTCCAGCAGAAATCAAAGTTCCCTCAGCCAGGATTGCAGCATTCAGTGGTGTACAATGGGATGAGGCCGAAATCTCCAGATCAATAATCGCTGAGCTAGATATGCTGTAATCAAAGAGAACCAAGGTAGAAAAATATGTGGAAGCTTACAAACAGAGGATCTCCAGAGCCTACAACAAAATGGTAAGACCTCGAACATTTCAAGTAGGATATTTGGTATTAAAGACGGCAAAGAAAATTCAAAAAGACATGTCCGCTACTAAGTTCTCTCCTAAATGGGAAGGGCCATATGTTGTTATCAAAGCAATGTCTAGCGGATACTACAAAATTTTAGCAATCAATGGAGGAAAGGAAGGAAACATCATCAATGACAAATGGCTCAAAGCTTATTATTCCTGATCCATGAAACAAACTACCTCTTCATCATTTCAATCATTTTCAAAAATGTAATTTCATTCCTCCAAAGAGAATACGAATGCTCTTTTGTTCATTAAACATTTCATGAATGAGAAAAATTCGTTCATACCATGATCAACTGTTTCACCTAACTAGAAACTCTGATTTACTCAAAAACAACAATCACAAATGCTCACTCAGAGCAAACCATCCAGCAACGGATAATCCCTGTAAGAAGCCTCGTCAAGCTTCTTCTAAAAAATCTTGGTCTTTGCCTTCAAGTCTTCGACCGCTTTCTCAACCCTTGCTGACTCCAGAGCCAGTATCCTCTCCTCATCCAGTAAAGCTGCATTCATGGAAATTGCATCAGCAGCCTCTGCTGCCTTATGAACCTTGATTATCTCAAGACGACGACGGAGCCAGCTTACATTGAATCGCAAGTGCATCTGATTCATTTCCTCGATGATCGTCAATAACCCCGCTACCGTGGTTAAAAGGGTTGGAAGAAAACCTTTCCACACTTCTGTGGTGGCAATGTGACCATACTTCTTCCAGATCTTGGTGTACAAAGATGCATGACATTTGGGAACCACGAATCCGCCGACCATTTCATTATCTGGGAAGGTATTAATCAATGGGGCTTCGAATAAAAGTCCAGCGGTTGGGTATTCACGAGCATGGACACCATCTCCGGTCTCCATGGATCCTACAAAATCTTCACATGCCTGGTTACTGCTTTCCTCAACCTCAACCACGGTCACGGACTTTCCACTCTTTCTTCGTCTAGCATCGACAACGACACGGGCATCATCCTACGATGAAACGAATGAGTGTTAATCGCGGGACTCAGTATAATCTCAAGAGTCATATGTTTACTTACAAACGATCCAGATTCAACACGAGCCGATTCATACCGGGCAGGAGCTCTAACAGTCCGCTTAGGCCTTGCATTATGAGGAGTAGCATTTTTCTTACAGTCCTACGACAAATCATTCTCTTGTGATCAACAATCTCGATTGAACAGAGACAAGAAAGGAGAAGAAGAAGAAGTGCACAACTTACTGAGATAGACGTTGTTATTTCACGCTTCGACTGAAGATCATCTTAGGAAGAAATGCTATTGCTCGACATGCGGCAAGAGGGTAGGATCAAAACTTCTCTGCATGATGAAACTGACTCAGGAATGGAATAAATATTTACGTGGATCATAGATTTGGAGTCTCGAAGATATATATATATCAGGCGATAGTCATATAGTCAACTCAATTACGAGTTTCAATGAAACCCTAGGCTTCAAGGATCGATACCAAAGACCCGGAGAAAAAAACACACTGGGGACTGAACATCACGGGTCAAAGGATAGGCCATGCGGCCTTGTACACGTCATGAATTCTCAACCGTGTTATGTTACTTCTCATAAAAATCGACAAGTCATAATGAATTTGGATATATGGACATTGGTCCATGTCATGGATTAGAAGAAATCAACGTTAACAAAATGTTCATCATTCAGAAGAAAAGTCTAATTGAAGTAAAGTCTTTAAACAGTCAAAAGAAAGATATCCACTATGAAGACTAAAAAGGGAATGCTCTACCATCTATAAGAAGATGGAAGTAAAACTACTCGTCGGACTCATCCGAATTGTCAGCTTCATCGTCACTGCCCTTCTAGGAATCATCTTCTTCAGAGTCACTGTCAGGATCATTGGTGAAGTCCGGTGGACGGAAGATAACATCATCATCTGAATCCGAATTATCTTCTGCTGCAGCTTTAGCTTCAATTTTCTTCATCGTCCTCCGATGCTCTCTTTCATATCGATCAGGCTTAATGTAACGCTCGGATGGTTCCCATGTGATCTCTCCTTCGGAAGCATCAGCATCAGAATCAGAAGGCACCCCATCCAATAATTGACGCTTCTCCTCAACCCTCTGTCTCTTACGCCGGGTGCGATCTTTTTCACGTTGACGGGCATCCTCCTTTTTGTTTTCAGCTCTTTTCTTTTCGAGTTCAGCAAAAGAGACTCTTCGCTTACCCAAAGGAACATTAGGCTTCGCCCCTTCCTGGGTAACCCTATCCTTTGATTTCTCTACAGGAGCGTCGGAATCCTCATCAGGAGAGCCAGAGGAAGAAGAGGAATACCAGTAATCATAATTGTTGTTATTGTTGGTCGACATTTTCTGGAACCGGAAGATCAAAGATTACTACTATGTAAACAAACCAACATAAGCAAAAAATGGTAACTCTTAACTCTTACCTTTTATACTTCCACTAACAATAGTGATAGTAATGCTAGAGTTAACACCCCAAAATCGTTCGTTTCTTCGAAAACTGCAAAAACGAACGAAACTTTATTTAATTTTTGAAACTGATTTTTCATGAAATCACGGACACAATTTTCATAATGTGAACATTCACACAACTGACCTATGAAGTTTACAACAATAAGATATTTCATCATAAATATATTGTCTATCTTCGAAGGTTCCTCAAAACCCACGTTTCTGATTTTTCGAAAAAACAACAATTAATGCAACATTGCTTACATAAATTCTCAAGAATTTTATCTAATGAAAACAAATTCATGCAAATAAAATATACCATCATATTTTACACAATATATGTCATGGCTGCATATATATATATATATATATAAACTATTTTTCCTTCGTATCGTCATTATTTGTCTTTAAAACGAAGGTTTATTTCAAAAAATATTGTGAAAGCTCACATCTCATACATATGATAAAGTTTTGTATTTACATGAAAGATTATAAGCAAAATTTTATCACTGGACATAAGTTCATCATATATATTTTCCTTCGTGTCATCGTTATTTGTCTTTAAAACGAAAGATTATTCCGATTTCATGAAAATTCACTTCTTTTATAATAAAACCTTGGTACACATGAAAACTCATAAACTAAGTTTTATCACTGAACATAGGTTCATATACTAAAAAAAAATCTCTCCTAAATCAGGGATTATAGTTAGTTTGCAAAACTAACGATCGAACAAATATACGTTTTCAAAAAACGAGGGTTTTTTCATAAAACTCACACTAATATACACACATGTATATAACTTCATCATGATAAAAGCATGAACAACTCATGGGGATCATAAACATCAGAAAACGAAAAAAAAAAATTACCTAACGTGCGGCGGCCAGACGACGGTCGGACGTCGTCGGCGGTCGGTGGCGGCTGGCGGCTCCGGCGGGAAAACTTTCCTTCCCTGGCGTGAAGGTGATGAAGGTGCTGGTCGTGTGTGAGGAAAATAATAATAAAAAAGGATTAATCCCTTTTATATCAATTTTATTTCCAAAACCTAATTTTCTAAGGATTTCCTTATTAGGCCCGACCCGCGAATCCTAACCGACCATGGACTCGTCGTCCAAACCAGCGGTTCAACACCAATTTATGTTCATCAAAAGACGCTCCAATCATGACATTGAAGCCTTCATCAAGTAGTGGTTTGCTCATGCTCTTTAAATCCGCTAACGTCTCAACTTACGACTAAGTTCAATTACTGATATTATTATTTATGGCCGAAAAATCACCATTTAATGCTGACTGAGGAACACAGCTTTCCTCAGTAAGCAGGGGACTTAATGTAGATGGTGGATTTTTGACAAAGGCTAAATTCGTAAACTCATAATTATACGAAGCTCTGATTCAGCAATCAGACGTGAGTATTGAGACACGAGTCTCTCATCGAATTCTCAACGGAGAATACTTTCTCTCAGAGTACATGTAGATATGTAGTCTCACGACTGGACAACGGCATATCTCATGAATACTGAATACTTTTAGTGATTATTTTTATATAGCATCACGAGATGGACGGATCCTAGACAGCTTGCTCTGCTAGTATAGAGCGATAACATCTTCAGGAACAAACAACAAGTTTACCCTGACTATATAAAGGATATGACTTACCGGCAAGCTCGTATCAGGATAATTAATGCTCCTAGACAGCTTGCTCTGCTAGTATAGAGACACAAAGTTAATTATTCCTAATTACAATCGCTCATATTCCATAGTCGAATCCACGAATGGTCCCATGGAATCACAATAACAATTGTTCTGATTCTATGATCGAATCCACAGCTTGATTTCATAGAATAGAAATATTATCTCATTACTCTGATTTCATGATCGAATCCACAAGTGGTCTCATAAATGGTAATAGATAAACCTTAATTACTCCAATTCTATGGTTGAATCTACGATCCCATGGAATGGTAATGCTCACTTTATTATTCTGAATTCGTAGTCGAATCCTCAGCTGATCCTATGAATTAATAATAAACATCTTATTACTCAGTTTTGTGAATTGTTCTCTACTGAATTCCGCAATTAGTAGTAAATAATCAACAACCGGGCGTCTGAGCTACCACTAAGTAAGCCCCGATTCAAATGGTGAAGGTGTATTCAACGATGATACACTAACAGTCACCGCACGAACGAGTATTTCAAAAATACAACGAAACAATGAACCTATGCAAAATAGAGAAGAAAATAATAAATAATTAAAGATATTGACCAGGGTGCTGGGAGCACGGACACACGACCGACCGACCGTGTTGTGGTCAATCCCACACCAGTTTTACATTTTTAATGCATTTTTATTATTTTCCATGATTTGATGAAAATTCTCTCATTTTATCAAATTTCCTTCGTCTTGAGGAAACTCCTCGGTTTCATGGTACTTCCATAAATTCATAAAAAATAATATAAAATTAAGGAAAGGAGTGTGGGGCGTGACCATTGGCCAACCGGCCATGCCTTGGTCCCAACCGGCCCCACACCCACGGTACCTTATTATTTTATTATTATTATTATTATTTCTCTAATTTCATGAAAAAACTCCTTGATTTCATGGTATTTTTGCACAAATCATCAAATAATAATAATATAAAATAAATTATGAAAACTTGTGGGACCGGGCCTTGGCCGGCCGGCCATGCCCTAGCCGGTCCCACACGCCCCTTTGTTTTATTATTTTATTAGTTTTCCTTGAATTCATCAAATTCTTTGATTTCATGGTATTTCTCTCAAATTTGGAAAAATTCCCTCAAATCATCAAAATACCTAAAAATATTAAAAAAAATAAGGAAAACTCATGGGACAAGGCCCTAGCCGGCCGGCCATGCCTTCCACGGTCCCACACGTCCTTGTTTTTTATTATTTTAATATTTTTGCTTCCTTGAACTCATGAAAACTCCTTCAATTCATGGAAACTCCCAAAATTCATCAAATTTCTCAAAATTCATGAATTTTTCATAAAATCATTATAAAATTAGGGAAACTCGTGGGACCGGGCCCTAGCCGGCCGACCATGCCTTCCACGGTTCCACACGCCCTTGTTTTATTATTTTAATATTTTTTGCTTCCTTGAACTCATGAAAACTCCTTCAATTCATGGAAACTCCCAAAATTCATCAAATTTCTCAAAATTCATGAATTTTTCATAAAATCATCAAAATATTATAAAACTAAGGAAAAGGCACCACGACACCGTGGTCAAGACCGGCCGACCATGCCTTGACCACGGCGGTGCCACGCCTCTCATTCCTTATTTTATAATTATTTTTCATCATCTCATGGTGTTTTCCTCAGTTTCGTCGAAACCCTAATTTTGGCATATTTTCTCGAATGGATGCTCAATTGCACGCCAGAAAATATCAAAATACTCAGGACTGAGATGCGGACGCCTTGGGGACACGAGCACGCTATCTTGACCGATCAAGATTGGCTCTTTGGCTCACGGAAGCCGGTCCCATCAATTTTCACAGTTTTGACTTAATTTGCACAATTGCTCGTATTAGGTCCAAAACTCTCCCAAACACTTTGGATTTTCATGAAGTGATCGTCAGGCGGTCACGGGACAACCCAGGGCCGGTTTCATGACTCCATGGTCGGTCCCTCGCCTCGTCATAATTAATTAGGTTTTCTCACCTAAGGCTCAGACGAGCATTTTCGAATAAATGATTAAACCAGCATTTAATCATTCTTTCACCAACAAATCGTCAACTCTTTAGGAGTTTTTCGTATTTGCTCACGTGAGCATATGGACACTACAGGTTGATCCACGGTCCCATGTAGTCGCTCCCTCTTTCGTCCCATGGTTAAACTTCTGACGAACCATGAATTGATCATCAATTGATCAAATTAGGGTTTCTGAATCCAAGGATCGTCATTCCAGATTCCAACCTTAATAATTTTACGACGACCTCATGGTCATTAATTTTATTAATTATGCTCGGTTCAACGACCAGTATTCTAATTAATATTTTTGGTACGCTGCCAATAATCCATCAGATGAGCAACACATGCTCAGACGATCAAATATTTAACAATTCATCACATGAGCAACACTTGCTCAGATGATAAATATTTGCTCAAACCAAGGAATATTGGTTCAACAATCAATATTCAACGATCCATCGAATGATCAATACTTGCTCACTTCATCGTAAGAACTATACCTCTGTCTCATGACATGTTCAATTCACGAGTTTTAGAACATCATGTTCAACTCAACGACTACATGGACTCATCGTCCCATCAAAACACAAAGTCATCAATTGACTAACAAACCACGAGACGTCAATCGTGTCACTTGGGGTGATATCACTTAGGGTTTTGGTCTGGCGGTCTACGGCACGTGTGTTCAAACACACGATGGAATGTGAGCAAGTCGTGCAATCAGTTGAAGGAATTCACGAGGTAGTGGGTGGAAAATCGACCAAGTATCCACACGTTGAGCAACTGGTTTCAAACACGATCTCCACTTCCCCACTCCTTGATTCCATCAACTGTCACACTTCATGGAATCATGGTGTCTACAATTCCAGCAATATAAATAAGTCTCTGAATCATGATTGAAGCATCAACAGTATCATCAATCTCACGTCTCATCGACAACACGAGATCATCAACTCATCAATTGAGCAACTACTCTCAGTTGAGCAATTTCAATCATTCATAGCTTATCATATTCAGAATTCACACACCACAATCTATGATTACCATTGATTCCACACATTTTACAGCTTCCCTCCTACAGATCAAACCATCCTCTCTTGTGACCGAATTTAATATGGAACGGTCATTGTCTTGATTTAGGACGGAGTACTACAGATTGATCTCTCGAATCTAAAGCACCCCCTTTACAGCGGTGCATCTGTGTGAGGTTTAACATTTCGCCCGGTTCGAGGAGTCTCCTCCGTACGGTCGTCTCCTCAATTCCTTAAAAACCAGCAAATCGTTTTTCCCCATCTACAATGATGAATCGCCATGAAGTCCTTGAGCTCAACTGCATGTACTATCCTATTCCGAGACTTATCTATAATAGACTAGAAATCAAGACTTATAGTTTTGATCACTAACATTGACAAACATGCTTGATATAGCAACGCATGCGAGTTCGACCGAGCAGTGCTCTAAAAATCTCCCCTTTGTCAATTTTAGTGACAAAACTATGAATACATATGGAATACAAAAAAATGAAACTTTATAAGCTCCTATTCCACATGTCTAATCTTCAACATTCCTCGAAATCTTCGTCCTTCCAAGTACTCCAATGATCCCAAAGGTTGTAAGCTTAGAATCATCGTTGTTGAAGATCCATAGCTATAACAATAAGAAAGCATCGGTTTCGATCATTGTTATACAGTGTCATAGTATTATTACACAGTGTCAAAGTCCAATTGTATCACAACTTCAACAATAATACTATGGTGATATGTATCACTCCCCCTTAGTCAATACTCCATCTCACATGGAAACCACTCCCCCTTACACAATGATCCGAAAACCATATGTATTTGTAGTGTGAACTACATATTAATTCTCCCCCTTTTTGTCAATAAAATTGGCAAAGGTACAAGAACGGGATCATAATGAAATTTCCGTAAGAGACATTTCATGACTAAAAGAAAGGAAGCACATCATCTTATTTAGATGCAATCATATAGCTGAAGCTAACAACATTCATCAAGGAGTTTAAAGATACAACATAACCCCTCTAAAATTCCACAGCCGCACACCCCTCAAGATGTGACCATTAAGCACAAGTTCAAAAGAACTCTCCCCCATTTGATGTCATTCCCAAGGGAACAACAAGAGCGACCTTAATTTCAAGAGAAATAAAGGATTTTTATTGGACACCAAAACCATAAGAATGATTTCCAAAAACTCAATCAGATTAATCACAAGTAAACCCATGATTAATTTAATCGGAATACGCAATCAAATTAAACACACAAAGTAGTCAACTTAATTGATTATGCTCAACATAAGTAAACTTACAGAACATACGACTAACATAACCATTAGAAAATGATTAGGATAACCGTTCATATACTCAACAAAAGAAAAACTCATGGAATATATGAAAACTCAACTAGACTAATTACAAGAGAACCCATAATTAATCTAATTGGAATACACAATCAAACTAATCAAAAAATTAATAAATTTAATTGTCATTTGTTTTGCTCGACATAAGAGAACTTACGGAGCAATAACTAAATAACCAAACAAGATGATTAATTTAGTTCACAAATGCTCAACATAAAATACCTTACGGAACAACCAACCAAGCTAATCACAATTAATCAACTTAGTCGTATCGTGCTCAACAAAAGACATATTACGGAGCCTCACAGTATTACATAAAATATGGATCAGTGAAGATCAATACTATGGAATGCAGAAGGATTTATTCTATATTTCATCATTATATGCATAACAATATTTAATAGACTTAATCATTAAATACAAAAGATTTTAGCCTATCTTCCATGAAAGAATTGACAATATAGGCTTAACTTTTGTATTTGTCAAAAGTCTATTCATCCTTAAATCAATACACGAATACCGATCATGAACGACTTTACTTTTGACAAAATATGGGACAACATAGTTCACGGACGTAAACATCAACATCCCATAACAAATTGCAATATAACAAATCATAAAGATTAAATATTGCAAACCATCATCCTCCAAATATTTTTAGAATTTAAAACCAATAAACCTAAAAAATAATACAAGAAGATGAAAATAATAGCTATGTGTAGTCACAATCATTGATATTCAAAGCACTAGTTATTCTTCCAACTAACCAAAGACAAGACATACTCGGAGACAATAAGCTTATCCAAAGCATCTTCAGTGAATTCCTTCTCGTTATTGAAAAAACCATTGATGACAGGATCATTCAATTCCTCCAACTCTTTGGAACTAAATGTCAACTTACACAGTTCCCTTTTCAGTTTTCGTACGGTATTCTTTGTATGTGACAACATACGTTCATGGTGAATCATCTCTTCCAAAGATGAGGCGATTTGAGAATTTAAATCGTTTCTTTTTCTGATGAATTCTTTTACTAGATTCCTGAATTTATTATCACTTTGATAAAAAGACAAGAACCAGTTTGAGGAAGAATCTTTACTATTGATTGCATCCTTCACCTTTTTTATTCTTGTGGAAGGAATTCCTACACACGGACGTACGTTAGCTACTTCAACTGTATCCATGCTTGTGGTGCCTCTAGTTACAGGAGCCATGAAACCACGGAGTTTATGAACGGCAAAAACCCTAGACAATAAACCTTTTGACAAAAAAATTTAGGATACATTATTTTATATAGTTAGAAGAACCATGTTAACAAAGGAAACAATTCTTGAGCCAATAATACGCAAACCCCATTTTCTCAAGATAAAGATGAGGTTGCTAACTTCTATGGATTAGATAGAGACGTTATGACTCACAAGCTCCCCTTGTTTATCACATTGTGAATTATCAAGGTTTGTTGTATGAGCAGAAATCCTCTTTCTTTTGAATCTGGAAATATCTGACTCCTTAGTCATATGATAATTATTTATTAGAAACAACTTGTTTTCAAAAGAACAGAAATTGTCTATCAAAAAAATGGACACAAAGCATGTCAGAAAGTTTCGTTAATCATGAATTTCTCAAACTGTGAACACCCTTGAGTGACAAGCCTGGCATTGTTATTGACGATTGTGTTAACCACCTCAGACTTATTCTTGATTTTCCATTTAGTACTACCAATAGTAATATTGGAAGAACATGGTACAAAATCCCACGCAATATGTCTTTGAATTTGATTTAACTCTGCATGCATTGTATTTACCCAGAAGGGATCGTTCAGAGTTTCATCAAAAAGGCCCGATTCTCCTTGCGAAGGAAGACAACTTTAAAAGCTCAAATTTTGAAGTTTAACTTTAGATTTGCCTGTAGGAATCCTTCCTCCTATACGGCTGATGGTCACAAACTGATACATGTGTATCTTTCTATCTCCGGGAACTAGTGATCCTCAAGCCGGATTGAGGATAAATTTCTACTTTGGGAAGGAATACTGATTTTTAGGCAGTATTCTTAGTTAAGGAAATATTCTTAGACAAGGTAATTTTCCTAGATAAGGAAATATACCTAGAAAAGGAATATTTCCTAGAAGGTAATATTCCTAGATAAGGAAATATACCTAGACAAGTAATTCTTTCTAGAAAAGGAATTATTCCTAGATAAAGAAATATACCTAAAAAAGGTATTATTCTTAGATAAGAAATAGATTCCTAAGAGGTTTTGGAAACCTTTAAAACTATAAATAAAGATGTTTAGCTCATAGCTAAGACATCTAGAGTGTGGTTTGTGATACAGACACACTTAGATCATCTAGAGTGTGGTTTGTGATACAGACTCACCTAGATCAAAGGGTTTGTGAGATAAATCACCTAGAGATAAGTTTGTGAGGCAATTAATTATTGTAAAAGCAAGCTTAGCAAAAAAGTTAAATATTATTTAATGTTTAGAGAGATTGTGAGAGTAACAAAGAGAGAATTGTAATAATTTTCTTGTCCACAATCTAGAGAAGATGTATTTTCTCGAATTACTTATTTGTGTTCTGCTTTCTAGTTTTCGTCTATTATTCTTCTGAATTCTGCCTCTATAATAATAATCACCAAGGTACAGAGATCAATACGTATCAAGTTGGTATCAGAGCAATGTTCGTTTCTTTTAGGGAAGATTCCAGTGGTTTATGGTCTTCACTAGATCTCTCTACAAACAACTTGGTGAGTTAGTCGAGAAGCAAGAAAACGTTTAAAAAACAAGAGAACCAAAGATGGGAAAGTCAGTTGATGATCCTAAGCAAAGAAAACCATTAACTACGAAAGAGAAGGTGGTTGCGCTACAAACAGACATGAAGTCTTATACACCTAAGCCGAAGACTAAGAAAAAACTATGTTTTCATCTGGTGTTTTTGAAGAAAAGAACGAGGAATAAGAAGAAGAACCACTCGAACAAGATTGCGTTATGGAGCGAAGATTGACTAAGACAAGAAGAGGAGTTATGGATGCTTTTCAAATTAGACGTCAAGGTCAAGTTTCCAGCAAAGAGAGATGGTTCAGCAAGGTGAAAGGAACTCTCGGGCTCCCTAACTTCCATATATAACTTTCACAGGAGTTCAATTTCTTGAGTGCGGGTGCATGATACATGTGTATCTTTATATCTCCGGGAACTAGTGATCCTCAAGCCGGATTGAGGATAGATTTCTACTTTGGGAAGGAATACTGATTTTTAGGCAGTATTCTTAGTTAAGGAAATATACTTAGACAAGGTAATTTTCCTAGATAAGGAAATATACCTAGAAAAGGAATATTTCCTAGAAGGTAATATTCCTAGATAAGGAAATATACTTAGACAAGGAATTCTTTCTAGAAAAGGAATTATTCCTAGATAAAGAAACATACCTAAAAAAGGTATTATTATTAGATAAGGAAATAGATTCCTAAAAGGTTTTGGAAACCTTTAAAACTATAAATAGAGATGTTTAGCTCATAGCTAAGACATCTAGGTTGTTGTTTGTGATACAGACACACTTAGATCATCTAGAGTGTGGTTTGTGATACAGACTCAGCTAGATCAAAGGGTTTGTGAGACAAATCACCTAGAGATAAGTTTGTGAGGCAATTAATTATTGTAAATGCAAGCTTAGAAAAAAATTTAAATACTATTTAATGTTTAGAGAGATTGTGAGCGTAACAAAGAGAGAATTGTAATAATTTTCTTGTTCACAATCTAGAGAAGATGTATTTCTTCAAATTACTTATTTGTGTTTTGTTTTATAGTTTTCGTCTATTATTCTTCTGAATTCTGCTTCTATAATAATAGTCACCAAGGTACAGAGATCAATACTTATCAAGTTGGTATCAGAGCAAGGTTCGTTTCTTTTAGGGAAGATTCCAGTGGTTTATGGTCTTCACTAGATCTTTCTACAAACAACTTGGTGAGTCACTCGAGAAGCAAGAAAACGTTTAAAGAACAAGAGAACCAAAGTTGGGAAAGTCAGTTGATGATCCTAAGCAAAGCGAACCATTAACTACGAAAGAGAAGGTGGTTGCGGTACAAACAGACATGAAGTCTTATACACCTAAGCCGAAGACGAAGAAAAAAACTATGTTTTCATCTGGTGCTTTTGAAGAAAAGAACGAGGAAGAAGAAGAAGAAGAGCCACTCGAACAAGATTGCGTTATGGAGCGAAGATTGACTAAGACAAGAAGAGGAGTTGTGGATGATTTTCAAATTAGACGTCAAGGTCAAGTTTCCAGCAAAGAGAGATGGTTCAGCAAGGTGAAAGGAACTCTCGGGTTCCCTAACTTCCATATATAACTTTCACAGGAGTTCAATTTCTTGAGTGGGGGCGCATGATATATGTGTATCTTTCTATCTCCGGGAACTAGTGATCCTCAAGCAGGATTGAGGATAGATTTCTACTTTGGGAAGGAATACTGATTTTTAGGCAGTATTCTTAGTTAAGGAAATATACTTAGACAAGGTAATTTTCCTAGATAAGGAAATATACCTAGAAAAGGAATATTTCCTAGAAGGTAATATTCCTAGATAAGGAAATATACCTAGACAAGGAATTCTTTCTAGAAAAGGAATTATTCCTAGATAAAGAAATATACCTAAAAAAGGTATTATTCTTAGATAAGGAAATAGATTCCTAAGAGGTTTTGGAAACCTTTAAAACTATAAATAGAGATGTTTAGCTCATAGCTAAGACATCTAGGTTGTTGTTTGTGATACAGACACACTTTGATCATTTAGAGTGTGGTTTGTGATACAGACTCACCTAGATCAAAGGGTTTGTGAGACAAATCACCTAGAGATAAGTTTGTGAGGCAATTAATTATTGTAAAAGCAAGCTTAGCAAAAAAGTTAAATATTATTTAATGTTTAGAGAGATTGTGAGTGTAACAAAGAGAGAATTGTAATAATTTTCTTGTTCACAATCTAGAGAAGATGTATTTCTTCAAATTACTTATTTGTGTTTTGTTTTCAAGTTTTCGTCTATTATTCTTCTGAATTCTGCCTCAATAATAATAGTCACCAAGGTACAGAGATCAATACGTATCAAGTTGGTATCAGAGCAAGGTTCGTTTCTTTTAGGGAAGATTCCAGTGGTTTATGGTCTTCACTAGATCTCTCTACAAACAACTTGGTGAGTTAGTCGAGAAGCAAGAAAACGTTTAAAGAACAAGAGAACCAAAGATGGGAAAGTCAGTTGATGATCCTAAGCAAAGAAAACCATTAACTACGAAAGAGAAGGTGGTTGCGCTACAAACAGACATGAAGTCTTATACACCTAAGCCGAAGACGAAGAAAAAAACTATGTTTTCATCTGGTGTTTTTGAAGAAAAGAACGAGGAAGAAGAAGAAGATCCACTCGAACAAGATTGCATTATGGAGCGAAGATTGACTAAGACAAGAAGAGGAGTTATGGATGCTTTTCAAATTAGACGTCAAGGTCAAGTTTCCAGCAAAGAGAGATGGTTCAGCAAGGTGAAAGGAACTCTCGGGTTCCCTAACTTCCATATATAACTTTCACAGGAGTTCAATTTCTTGAGTTGGTGCGCATGATACATGTGTAGCTTTCTATCTTCGGGAACTAGTGATCCTTAAGCAGGATTGAGGATAGATTTCTACTTTGAGAAGGAATACTGATTTTTAGGCAGTATTCTTAGTTAAGGAAATATACTTAGACAAGGTAATTTTCCTAGATAAGGAAATATACCTAGAAAAGAAATATTTCCTAGAAGGTAATATTCCTAGATAAGGAAATATACCTAGACAAGGAATTCTTTCTAGAAAAGGAATTATTCCTAGATAAAGAAATATACCTAAAAAAGGTATTATTCTTAGATAAGGAAATAGATTCCTAAGAGGTTTTGGAAACCTTTAAAACTATAAATAGAGATGTTTAGCTCATAGCTAAGACATCTAGGGTGTGGTTTGTGATACAGACACACTTTGATCATTTAGAGTGTGGTTTGTGATACAGACTCACCTAGATCAAAGGGTTTGTGATACAAATCACCTAGAGATAAGTTTGTGAGGCAATTAATTATTGTAAAAGCAAGCTTAGAAAAATAGTTAAATATTATTTACTGTTTATAAAGATTGTGAGCGTAACAAAGAGAGAATTGTAATAATTTTCTTGTTCATAATCTAGAGAAGATGTATTTCTTCGAATTACTTATTTGTGTTCTGTTTTCTAGTTTTCGTCTATTATTATTCTGAATTCCGCCTCTATAATAATAGTCACCAAGGTACAAAGATCAATACGTATCACAAACCATTGTAGAGTAGACAAAGGACTTAGGACAAGGGTACTCAGATTATCAGTACTTTTCTGTTTAGACTTTCCTAATAATCTTGTATGCCTTTTTAGAGTATCCACAGGTTGTTTAGTTTTCCTACAAGGAATACTTGCAACATCCAAACTCTTTTGAAGAGGCATACAAAATTGTTGAAGGTGATTGCAAAAATCACAACAGCAACACGGATCACCTATTGTGTGTTTATCTGAGTGGTTCCAAGTCATATCAGGTTTCTCAACATCCGTTCGTTGATTACCATCTGATATACGACTATTTTTTAAAAGAGGAACAACTGGAGTTACTCAGATTCACCAAGGGACTATTACTGGAAATCAAATCCTTACTAATTGCAATCTCTGCAACCAGATCAGCGTAGATCCGGATTTGTTCATCCAACCCTTGTTGAAGAAAAAACAGTTTATCAGACACTGGTGAGGCGTCAACTGAGACAGTGTAGTCCATATAGTCAGATCGCTACAAACACAAACTTTTGAGGTCTTAAACGTGTTTTCCTGCTCTGATACCAATTGAAAAAGCGGGGGTCTAACAACACCACCAAATATTTCGATTAGCAATCTGTTTGGACAAACTCGAATATACTTTCAAGAGAATCAACAAGACTCAATCAATTAAAAATATATCAACGAGTTTATATCTCAATCTCTCAATTTGATCTTTACTCAAGCAAATAGAAATCTGCGAGTCTTTATCAAAGAGAGATAAACTTGGACGGTACCAAAGACCAATATCCAGGGATCAATCAATATCAATCAACAACTATTAGGTCGGACTATCCAATTGATTGATCTAACGCACAACCTGTATTATTTCTATTATATTAAAAAAATATAATGCGGAAAGGAAATAACACAGACACCAGAAGTTTTGTTAACGAGGAAATCGTAAATGCAGAAAAACCCCGGGACCTAGCTAGTCCAGATTGAATACACATTGTATTAAGCCCCTACAGACACTAGCCTACTCCAAGCTAACTTCGAACTGGACTGTAGTTGAACCCCAATCAGTCTCCCACTGATCCAAGGTACAGTTGCACCCCTACGCCTCTGATCCCATAAGAATACTACACACTTGATTCCCTTAGTTGATCTCACCCACAACTAAGAGTTGCTACGACCCAATCGCAGGCTTTGACAATAAACAAATCTGTCTCACACAGACAAGTCTATCAAAGGATCAATCTGTCTCCCACAGAAAAACCCTAAAGTTTTTGTTCCGTCTTTTGATATATAATCAAGGTGAATAGGAACCAATTGATAATCCGGTCTTATATTCCCGAAGAACAACCAAGATAAATCAATCACCTCACAACAATCTTAATCTTATGGTAGCGAAACAAGATGTCGTGGAATCACAAACAATGAGAGGAAGATGTTTGTGATTACTTTTTATATCTTGCCTATCGGAGATATCAAATATCAAGCCAATCAATCTGATTGTACTTGTACGATAGAAGATGCAAGATCAGATCACACAACTACGATAAAAGTAGTATCGGTCTGGCTTCACAATCCCAATGAAGTCTTTAAGTCGTTAACCTGGTTTTAGAAGAAGAAAACCAAAGGTTAAAGGAGAACCGACTCTAGCACGCAAACTAGCATCACATGTAAGGTGTGGGGATTAGTTTTGCAGAGTTGCTAGATGTCCCCTTATATAGTCTTTCAAATCAGGGTTTCGCCTTGGTCACAAAGCAAACAATATTGTCCGTAAGATGAAAACCTGATTTAGATTCAAGCTAATATATCTCAACCGTTAGATCGAAGTCTTAGCTTGTTATACACAAATGAAATGCACGCTTCTAGGTTTGTTAACCGTACCCAAACGTGTGCATTGTTGGTTCAACAATAGTCAACCAAAAGGTTAGCCATTTGAGCATTTCATACCAACTATTTTCTTCCTCACCATGACTAGTTCAAATGACTCATATGAACTAGTTAGAGAGTTGTTCAATTGCAAGGAAATCTTATGTACTACACAAGACACAATTGAAGCAAAGATGATTTGATTCACATGAATCCGTTCATGAACTTTATAGCCACGGTTTGCAAAAGCATTCCTTAGTCTTTATAAGTTAAGTTCAGAAATCATCTTTAGATATATAACCTTCTCAAGTTCGCAAACTAGGTTCGCGGACTTAAGGTACTGGACAGAGTTTACAAACTCTAGCAGAAATTCTCGGGATGAGAACTTCTCCGGTTCGCGGACTGGGATCACGCAAGCAGTTTGTTAGCTCCAGCAGAAATTCTCGGGTTTGAGAACTTCGGCAGTTCGTGGACTGAGTTCGCGGACTTGGCTACTAGCCATTCTTCCAGTATAGGACTTATGCACATATGTGTTTCCACAACATACTTATGTCCATTATGGTTATATAATCTAAACTCTCATTCCAATCATTGAAACATTCTTAGAGGACGTTATATAGTTGTTATACTATTTCTCGTCAAAGCAATTTTCAAAGTGATTGAAACATATCATGACTTGCGTCACTAGGTAAAGAAAAACATGGTCGAAGCGAAACGCTTACCAACTCATATTTCGAGATATAGATAGGCGAGATATACTCGGCTCTAAATACCAAATGTGTATAATCTAAGTCTATATATATAGCATACGACTTTTGTCTCAAGAAGTAGGAGATAAAATAGATAGACTTTTGAGTGACAGATAAGTTAAGTCTTCACATAACTTTTTGTCGAGAAGTTTCATCGGTTCCTTAAGTAGTTCTTCCACATGTATGATGAATCGCCATGGAGTCCTTGAGCTCAACTACAATTACTATCCTAGTCCGAGACTTAGCTATAATAGACTAGAAATCAAGACTTATAGTTTTGATCACTAACATTGACAAACATGCTTGATATAACAACGCATGCGAGTTCGACCGAGCAGTGCTCTAACACTTTATATCATCTTTTGCCTTGATTGCATCTTCCAACCACTGTGGTTATTCACGACAATTGTCGAATTAGCAACGAAGGTACCTACTCTGTCCTGGTTCCGATTCGAGTAACATTTTGATGCCTGTACAATCTCTTTGTGGGCGCTTCGAATACATCCAAGGGCACTGCATTGCGGAATGGTCATCAAGAAAACAGAGTGGATAAATTTGGTTTGCCTTGACACACACTATCTGTTTTCCTTTCCTGCTAGATTTCATTCGTGACTCGGTAAATTTCGAAAATTATATTATGCTTCAAGGTAGGTGTTTCTTTGAATGGTTAATGAATGAATTGTGTTTGTAAAAATTTTGATTGGGATTTATAAGAGAAATCCCCGTTGTTGATAAAGATAAAGTTATATCGATTTGAATAAGTTATCAATTAGAAATAAGAATCCGATGCTAACAGTGCGTTGATGATGATAAAATCCGAGGCTAACAGTGCGTTGATGATCATAAGAATCTGAGACTAATATTACGTCCGAGTATACCTTTGCACATGTACATCCAACACAACTGAAAATAAATATTACTCCAACACACTTCTCAAAACAAAGACAGTGTAACCATTAATCGTAAAAGAAAACATAAACTGAAAAATTAGTGTACACCGAGTGTAAACGAAAAAAGGTCAAGGAACGGCTACCCATTAACCATTTCAGGAAAAAGATAACGGCCAACGGTTAGCCGTTCATTGAGAACGGACAATGGTTCACCGTTTTTTTCCAGAAGAATGGTTAATGGATAATCGTTTTCAGCTTTTTTAAAACAGCTAACCATTAGCCGTCTCCGGACTCTTCCCGGTGGGATTCCCGCACACGGGAATCACCTCTTTTGGCCACACTTTTTTTGGTTGGGAAGCCCATGGGCATGCCAAACAGGGAACAGGGAACTCAGGACGTCTTTCCTATTAAGGGGGAGACTCGAATTTCCCCTAATACAAGAAAACAGTGACAAGAAAACTTATAAAACGAATCAATACTTAATCTTTCCAGAGAGATCATCAGACGAGAAAAAAATCTCAGAAGAACAACAATGGCGACAATGGAAGTCGACACATATCAACCAGAAACAACCCAAAAAGATGCAGTCTGTACCTCAGGAGCAAGTCTTGGTGAAGGTTTGAAGAGATACTATGAACAACACATTCACGATCTAGTACTCTTGGAGCAAAGCAAAACTAATGACCTAAATCGGTTAGAAGCTCAAAGGAATGATTTTAACTCCAAAGGTTCGTTTTTTACAATCTAGGGTTTTTCTTTTGTTTGCTTTTTCCCCTTTTGTTTGTTGGTCAAAGATATGATTTTTGAACCGATTTTTGAACCTTTTATCTGGTAACTGAAATTGGATTTGCTTTAAAGGAATGAATTTCTATCATGGGTTTACTTCATTAGTTGAAAGTTTGAATCTTTTAGGGTAATTGGAGATTAGGAATTTGATATTTTTGGGGAACAGATATTTGATTCTGGGTTTGCAGATTTATTAGGTTATTTTTTTCTAGTTGAAACAAGAATTCTCTGCAATTGGGGAATCTGAAATGTAATGCCTGCAGCTTAATTCTGATTATGTAACTCATATTGCGCTGTGTATTCTGAAAGGATGTTATGTTCATATAATGATAATAGTAGAACAAATATACAAGTGCCTTCAATTTTACTGGATCTTACAAGGACGTGGGATTGCTAGTTGTGTTTGAAAAATGCGCTGGTTGTGTTTTATTCTTGGAAATAATTGTGGTAGTTAGCGATTCCGTTGGGTATGCTAGTCGGGTTATTTGAGTTTTTAAGTATGTTAGAAGCAATGGTTTATGGTTTTCTAGCTTTTGAATGGTTTGTTATGTTATGTGCAGTGAGGATGCTTAGGGAGGAGCTGCAGCTTCTTCAGGAACCTGGATCCTATGTTGGTGAAGTAGTGAAAGTTATGGGCAAATCCAAGGTTTTAGTAAAGGTAATTGTTGGTTGGATTTTTTTTCTTTCCGCCTAGCTGAGAATTTTGCTCTTATATTGAGTTAGTTTTTTTACACTTCTGTGGTAAATACATTACTATTTATCTTCGACATAAAAATTCAGTCACATAGGAGATTGCTGTTTTTTTAGGATTTTTGATCAGCATTGACTATCTATTATTAACTCGTTACCTACAAGCGCTCATCAACTAGCAACATCTCATGTATTATATACACGTAACTGTAATAACTCCTCTAGTCGTCAAACACAAAGGGAGATCATGTTCAAATTAGGGAGGATTATGCTTACTTGTTACCTTCTTTCGGTAGTTATAGATGTCTTTGTGTGAATGCCAAAGCTTCTTTCAGTGGCTGATGCTTTTTTGTTCTTTTCAGGTTCATCCAGAAGGAAAGTATGTCGTTGATATTGATAAGAGCATTGATATCACAAAACTCACACCAACAACCAGAGTTGCTCTCCGTAACGATAGCTATGTTCTTCACTTAATCTTGCCTAGCAAAGTAGATCCTCTTGTCAACCTTATGAAAGTTGAGAAAGTTCCCGACTCTACCTACGATATGATTGGTGGTCTAGACCAGCAAATCAAAGAGATTAAAGAGGTTCGATATTTGATAACTTTTTCAAGATTGTCTGCTTTTAGTTATTAAGAATAGCAGTAGCAGTTTTTTTCTGGATAATCTGAACATTGAATTTGGTTTCCAAAGACCTAGGTGTGCCGACATTCTACAGTTTGCTGGTTGACATTTGGTGCATCTTTCATTATTTTTTAAACTGCTTTTGATTTTTCTTGTACATAAACCTTTCAGGTCATTGAGCTGCCAATAAAACATCCTGAATTGTTTGAAAGTCTTGGAATAGCTCAACCAAAGGTAATTTTGATTTTTCTTGTACCTTGCCAAACTATCATCTCTAATCACGGATCTTCACTTTGTAGCTGTTGTTCCACGATCCTAATTTATTTTCCTCTTTTCAAATTATAGGGAGTCTTGCTGTATGGGCCACCTGGTACAGGAAAAACATTGCTAGCAAGGGCAGTTGCTCATCATACTGACTGTACTTTTATCAGGGTTTCTGGTTCTGAATTGGTCCAAAAATACATTGGAGAAGGTTCTAGAATGGTTAGAGAGCTCTTTGTCATGGCCAGGTTTGTCTCGGGATTCTTGGACTATGTCATGTTGTATATAGTAAATCTACATTTACTTATATTCGAAAAAGAAAAGTGTTCACTTCTATTACTCGTGTCTTTTTGTGTATTCATCATGAGTTTCAATTGGACAACAGTCATCTATGCTTCTTCATTTCGTCCTACGCCCCATTTGCTTACTACTTGCTTTCGTGCTCCTTTTCAGAGAACATGCCCCATCAATCATTTTTATGGATGAAATTGATAGCATTGGATCTGCGCGAATGGAATCTGGAAGTGGCAATGGTGATAGTGAAGTGCAGCGTACCATGCTTGAGCTTCTTAATCAACTCGACGGATTTGAAGCATCAAACAAGATCAAAGTACTGTCTTTTTTCTTCATTCTTTTAATATTGTTTAACTGTTGAATTTTATGTCGAAGATATACAATTACAACTAGACATTTAACTATTCTTCACCACAGGTTTTGATGGCTACAAATCGAATTGATATTCTGGATCCAGCACTTCTTAGGCCTGGTAGAATCGACAGAAAGATCGAATTCCCAAATCCAAATGAAGATGTATGTGTTGCAAACCTTTCTTTATAAGTGTTTTTGTTTCCAGAATCTTTTGTGTGACATTTTATCTTTCTGCTATTCCGCTGGGTTTGTTTTTATAATTATTTTGACATGGCCCACCTGGATATATACATTGCTTATGTGACGTGCCATCTCTGTTTCTACTACTATGTTTATGTAACTTCCTGTGCACTTAGATCCTAATAATCCATTTGTAACTGCATCAGTCTCGTGCCGATATCCTAAGAATTCATTCAAGAAGGATGAACTTGATGAGAGGCATTGATTTGAAGAAGATAGCAGAGAAGATGGGTGGTGCCTCTGGTGCAGAACTCAAGGTGTGTTTCCACCATTTTGGGGTTCTCTCTTTTTGCAGCATTACTAGTTTTATTACTCGCATTGCTTGTTTTCCCTTCTGAATTTGTGTTTAACGAACTCTTTTCATTGCTCACAGGCTGTATGCACAGAAGCTGGGATGTTTGCTCTAAGGGAAAGGAGAGTGCATGTAACACAAGAAGATTTTGAGATGTCGGTGGCCAAGGTAATGAAGAAGGAAACAGACAAGAATATGTCACTTCGGAAGCTGTGGAAATAGATTTTCTGCCTTCAGTATGTCTTTTTCCAGCATCAGAATAGAACATGGGAGAATGCAAAGAAGAGAAGATATTCATCTCTTGGAAACAAAGGAGAACCATGCAGCCATGCCTTCTTGAGGTTGTCAACTAAGATTGGCGAGTGTATGTCCATGGGTTATTGGCAGCTTGACCAACCCACTAAACTGAGGAACATCATATTCTTTACTCTTAACTCTTCAGATTATTTTCAGATATGAAATTATTGGGTTTTTACTTTTAAGAAAAACGCTCCAGACTGCAAAACAATGCTGCACTATTTTTACTCGTATTAGCGCAAACTCAAGCGTTGCATCATTTTACTGGAAAGAAAAATTCGTTAAAAATGCTTCCATATCTTTATTTATCCCAATAAACTTTGGGAGATTTTACCAACCAAATGTCCAGGTCTCTGATTGTCTCCGCCTTAACATTGCCAAATTCGAGGAACTCACCCACATTTGCAGTTTCACACCTCTGTCACTTGAGTTGGCCCTGGTCATCAATGGGGTTGACTTGATATGCAGTTTCGCTGAGTAATATTAATATAATGCAGCAGCTGATGTGATATTGGCATATTGCATTTTCTCAGAGCAATATTAATATTTGTGTCATTTACTTCAAAGCAGAAAATACAGTATAAACCGGTAGTCCCTGCTTCGGACTGTTTCCCTAAGCATGGGAATAATTTTTTTTGAATTCATAACTAAAACATCTTATTAGCCATCCAGCAAATTGAAGCTAAAAAATTAATTATATTGAACCAAAATGTGTAGTCATGCTCCACTTCTTTCCAGAAGATGCCACCTTCCTATGGTATAATTTATTGGAGGATGAACCCTGAGTTCATCTGTCACACAGCAAGTTCCTCAGTTTCTGGGTGCAGTGGCTCAAAGACGGAATCTACTTCACTGTGATCAACATCCTCCAATCTAGCAGGGTTCCATTTAGGCTTCTGCGAGGAAATTTAAACAGGAATGGAGTAAGGAGATCACCCATGTTATATGTCGGACCCAGTAAAATAATGAATACCTTAAAATGGATAAACACATCATGTTCCTAAATTTGATTTCAACTGTAACTCTCAAGCAGCCATGTACTATTTGTGCCAGTAGAGAAAATAATATCAAGTCAAACAAACTCTCAATGCACAAAGGTGATAAATCTGTAGAACTACTCTAAATGGGCTTGATTGTTTCCTTGAGTACTGATATGGAAGTATGATTCTATCATCAAGTCCTGAGAGAGGTTCAATTTGACATATAGTTGTTCTTTTCATTTACCCTATGTCTATACCTAATCTAGATTCTACCATTGTTTCACTGGTACAAGTAGAGGAAATGGTCTGAATGCTACAAGACAAATGGTGATAGGTAGGGAATGTAGCCATTTGACTCATTCTAACCGGAGACAGTTAACATTTTAGCCAATGATCATTTAAAGTAGCAAGGAATGCCAACATTCTTCATAATAGATAAGAAGGAGACATGGGAGTGAACGAGACCTGGTCCTTGTCCACCAAGACAGCTCGAACACCTTCAGAGAAATCATTTCGCAGAGAGGATCTCATGGCAATTAGGTACTCAACTTTCATCACATCGTTCAACTGGATATAACCAATTAAGACAGCAAATACTTAAAAGAAAAAAAAAACTAGCATAGGGAATGAACAAAAAAGCAAAATCACAAATGAAGGAGATAGATAATTAGGGGTGGGAAACAAACTCGCTTGGCATGCATCGTTGTTCTTTTCCAACTGAGCTGATGCAACTCTTGAGAAATGCTTTTCTGTTAAGCATAGAGAAAAAGGGGCCCCTTCTCCAAGCGCTGCCAGTGCATCATTAGCCCATTCCACCACTGCAGTCCAAAATGAAACATGAAATGAGTGACCACCAGGATAAAGAGAATAATTTCAGAATCCAGAACAGGAAATAGAGAATAACCAAGGTTAGAATATTGTAGTTGATCAATGGGAGATAAGAGATGTTAAAACTAAAGAACACGCATGACACTGCTGGTATATAAGGCAGATGACTGCATTCTCTGGTTATGGTCACTAAGTGGTGACAATATTGAGGGAGGACTGGAGAATATTGACCCACAAGGTCCAGAAATATTTGAGGCATTTACAGAAATCTGTTGAATGCAAATTCAGAAACATAACAAGAGAAAGGAATATCTTCCCAAACAGAAGATACTAATCCACCACACCTGTAGCATCAGTACTCTGTTGAAGCTTCTTCAGCTCTTCAATTATCTCAATGACTGATTTGCCTGAACCAAACGATGAAACAATCTGAGGTAAAAGCAACTCTAGTTGAGAATCTGATTCTGGTTTCATGTTGTATTCTGCCAGTAGCCCCTTGACATCGTTGTGTGAGTCATCTGAGCTGTATGATGAATATTATTAGTAGAAAAAAAATGGTGTATTTGTCATATAATTTTCCCTAACAATAACAGTAACCAAGTATAGTACCCAGAAATACTTTAAAGTTGGCGATAAATGACTCTGAATCTCTGATCCTAGATTTAAGATAAGGTCCTTAGAAACAATACATGATATAGAAATCCCAGATGGCAATATTCACCAAGGCATCAACCTGGGTAAATATGGAAACAATATTTTCATATGAATGAAGTTTCTTAGCAAGTATTGAGTGTGCACTCGTATTAGGATTTGTAGGGGCTATATCAAGGACAAATAACAAAACTGTGGGATATCAATAGGATTAATCTACTTATATAGAGTTGGACGCCAGAATGAGAAAGTGAACCGTGAAATACAAATTCAACGCTAGAAGATCATCCTTCAGTAAACCCAAGCTTCGCGACGGCACATAATGAGTTCCAAGACCTACGTATAGGGCATCAGCTGGAGTTGAAAGACGTTTTCCAGTCATCCCAAGATAGGCACCTGCAGAAACCAACACAGACGGGTCAAATGGTGCAAGAAACAAATAGTACACAGAGAGACATGTTAGAATGTAGCTACAGATTCTTAGAAGCTTCTATACTAAATTCAGGAGTAAGAAAATTCCTTCAGCCAAGTTGCTGAAAGATCTTCTTTTGAAAAGATAGTGTAAATGTTAAGAGTCAGCACTTGTATGCTTAATTAAGCACAGTACTGATTGTCAAGAAACATGAACATGGTATCAGCAAGATACAATAGATGTAAATGCTGAAACCATTGAGTACTAAACAAAGAAAGGAGGACATAGTTTTATGAAGTGGGGATACAAAGGAGCCTTAAAATATAAAATAATACAATGGAGGATAACTTGCTAGTATCATTATGTGACGAAAGTCAGCCAAACTATCCTTCGGGAACACACTAACAAATGTAAGAGAGTCCTCGACCACGGAAAGCGTTACCTGAAGGCTTACAACCATCATGAAATATATAATAAATTTATTACATATCATGAAATATATAATAAATTTATTTACTTCATAATATCATAACTATTTCCATGATAACAATTTGCCGAAGCATGACGAAGACTTATCCAAAGATGTTCCAATGTGTGCTTAAGTGCAAACTTTGTCAGTTGATCAGTAGTGCTTTAAGGGACCTCTAGTTAGAGGTTAACTGAATCTTGGGCCAGAAGACTGCATGATTAACTTGTAAACTATCAGAGATTCAAAGCAAACTGGCTAGATGAGTCCCTATTCGCAGGCCATGCACACCAACAATGTCGTACTCAACAACCACGACCCTCACCACAATGAGGAGTTTTGTCAAAGGTCTCAGTGCTAATACATCCAACCAGTATTTCATACTCCAGTCAACCACTTTAGCATTAGGATTAAAGTGCATTACTCACCAGACATTGACGTTATAAGCAACATAACCTAAGATACACCAGCGTCATGGGCATGCGGATACTTAATGTGGCATTTAAGAATCTAAATTTATTATCTAACTAGTTAGACAGAAAATGAGAGACTTCCTATTAAATAAGAGAAAGTGGAATGATAGTAAGCCTAGTAGAATTTCATCTACTTCTTCAAGTTAAGTATAAGTTGTAACTGTTGGTAAAGAAACCTAAAGCCTGTTTTTGAGCACCCAATCTTTTCATCACAATTTCAAGGCAGGCAACAATATGTCAACACCTAGAAGATTCAAAAAATTAATCTAGTGATCATGGCAGACAGATGAATGAATGAATGAATATTGTGAAGGATGTACAATAATAAAAACTGTTCAAGAGCTGCAACTGAAGTTATGTGCGCATACCCACTGATCCTCCTCCTGGACCTTTTGCTGCTATGTAAGCAAAGCCAACATCTGGGAACAAGCCAATACCATTTTCGGGCATCGAAAGAACTGTACGCTAAGAAAGGCACACACAAATAAGGTGATGCTAGTAAATATATATTGGCCAAGAAGCAGGATTTTTAATAAAAAAGAGATTTTTTATATACTGGTTAAGAAGCACTTAGAAAACTTAGTCTTGTGGGGCCTCACACGTGCAGATGATTCAGAATATCAATACTTTGTGAGGCCGCTCACAAAAATATTTAGTACCTGGATCATCTCCATTTGGACCAAACATGACCGAGGATTTAGAGCATCTTCTAAGAAAATCGATTTAATATCCCACTCTAAACAGGAAAAATGTAATACAGATTCTAAATGTTCTATGTATATAACTCTGTCTAGCAAGCAAAGACTACCTCAGTGATGACGCGATAGCGACCATGCCCAGATAAACCAATTCCAAAACCCATTGTTATTCCATCCATAAAGGAAATATATGGCACTTCGCAGTCAGATATCTTGCATATCAGAGAATATTCTGCAGTAAACACCTGCAATAGAATTGTAGGAGGATAATTATGTAAAACTAAATTCACAAGACTCATACACAAGAATGCCTACCACAATGAGGGGCAAAACTGTAAGGAGATCTGTATCCAAAGGCAGTACATCTAAGTTTATGTACAAACTGAAATCCATTATAAACCAAAAGAGTGAGTTTTCTAACCAAAACAGTACAAATGTAAAACATGTTCTTCGAGATAACAACAATTATATGCTTTATGCGCTTAATAGCTTATCCAGGTAAGCAATTTGTGGGCGATTGTGAAAAGTCTAAATATTTGAAAGATAAATCTTCTAAACAAGTACTCCAGCACAGTGTGTACAGGCACATTGCAGATAACACAATCATAAGTACAGAACTGGTTGTCCACAAAAAAGCAAGAACCTGTAATATTCTAACGACAAATATGATGAACGAATCAGAACAGATGAGTGATGCAAGGTTCCAAAGCAACATTCTCAAACAATCCAAACTAATAACCACACAAGGTGAGATAATTTCATGCTATGAAGTGTGACAATCATAGGCTCGTCGGAGACAATAAACTTATAAAATTTAGTACCTCAATAATATCTGATTTTTGGCGTCTGGTAGAAATTTGCTTCACATCACCACCTGCGAAACAAACAGAAATGTGCTTCTTAGTAGCGAATATCAAACAATTCTAATTCATCTTTTACAAATTAAAAAGGAAGAACTTCTTTTCAAGGGGCGGTGAATGGCGAATATGACATTTGGTGTGTTAAAGACAACTAAAGAAAACCCCAATCAAATTGGGATCATGAAAGATACTGTAAACAACATACAGTTTCTTCAATAAGGACCTTCTTCTACACTAACCACTAGGTTTTATCCAATTTTTCTGATATCTCAATTAAGAAGCAATTAAGATGATTATTGACAAAGAAAAACATATTAAAGAAGAAGATAATAATACCTGCTGAAAATGCACGAGGTGAGCTACTCTCAACCAGAATACACTTGACCATAGGATCATTTTCCCACTCCTCCATATACTTTTTGAACTTCAAATCCATCTCTGCAGCATCACAGTTAAGTCAGAAATCAAAAAAAAAAAAAAAAACGAATTCAAGAATCATAATAATGTGTAAGGAGAAAACCTAGATTCATGGCATTGAGAGCTTTAGGACGATCAAGAGTGATGACAGCAAGTCCATTAGGAAAAACGTTTCCTTTTACTAAATCTTCTCCCATGGTTGCAAATGTTCGTGGAGGAGAACTCAAGAAAGATTTGAAAGGTCGTTGATGATGAAAATGGGATTGAGTGAGAAAATCAAAAAATGGGTTTGATTTTGTGAGTGAAACTGAGGAAAGAAGAGATTTTGATGACATAAGATTGAATCTGTTTTTAGTGTGAGATAGGAGATGAATTGTTCGCATGATTACATTCGTTTCTAACTTAAGTTTTATAGGGGTTAGTCCTCGAGTGATTTCCGAGGGAAGTGTATTTTAAATCTAAGGGATTTTGAGAGAGTGTAGGGAGTTTGAGAGAGTGTAGGGAGTTTGAGAGAGTTTTGTGTTTTTGAGTTCACGGAGTTCGGGGGAGTGTAGGGAATTTGAGAGAGTTTATTAGAGGGAGTTTGGGGGAGTTTGAGAGAGTTCACTCCTAACTCATTCCCTTTTAAGAAACAATAAACCCTTATTTGCAAATAATATTGATCTTTAATCAAAAGAAAAAAATAAATGAAAATGATCATATCTCTGTATCAATAGTATGTTATTTTGTGCAACGAGATAATTTTTTTTCCCTTCAATTTAACGGTCTCCATACAATTCTAACTCCCTTTGTTCACGAACATTTTCCCACATATCATCCGCTATACTCTTTCTCCATGCATTAGCTTCTTGACGTTGTTGTTCTTGAGTTTGTTGTGTCAAAATTTCATCGTCATCTACAAGCGTTGATGGATGGCTATCTTCCTCTTCCTCTTCCTCGACCGGAAACTCATCTGAACGGCATTCTTTTCGTAAGAAGTTGTGTAGGCCTGTACAAGCTGTCATTATCTCCGCTTGCACCTGATACGGAAATGGAGGTTGAGACTTAAAGATCAAGAAACGAGACTTCACAACACCGAACAATCTTTCAACTACATTCCTCAAAGAAGCATGACGCATGTTAAATAATTCTTCAGCCTTTTTCGCATGATTACCCGTACCAGAAAATTCTTTCAAATGATAACATTGGCCACAAAATGGTGTTAAACAATATCGTCGGTTTGCAAACCCACCATCCCCCAAGTAATATTTACCTGAATAAAACACAAAAAGAAAACTTCGTCAAGTAGAACCCGAATATAACTTAACAAAAAAACTCAAAACTTCACATTAGATAAAAGTAAAATTACCTTGCGGTATTTTCAGTCCATTTCTTTTTGTCATTGCGTCGTTAAGTATTTTCGAATCATGAGCAGACCCTTCCCATCCACTGAGCACGTATATGAACTCCAAGTCGAAGTTGCAAATCGCTAACACATTTTGAGATGTAATTCCATGTCGATTCCGATAAACGGCTGCATTTATTTTCTCTACCATTGCTGGGATATGTGTACCGTCCATAATGCATGATGACATAACAAATTATGAAGATAGCTGTAAAGGAATTCTGTTTCACCGAAACACAGTTTCAGATTGTCCAATATTTGCAGTACTAATACTTACCTGATTCTCTTGAAATTTTTACGGTACACTTAAAACTCAATATTCCACAACACAATCAAAAATCATAGCATTACAACGGTTCATTAAAAAGATACATTACTCAGAACCCGACTACTTTCAATACGTGCATACATAATTCAGTTCCGGATTTCTCACACTTTGGTGTACCTAATGTGATCATAACTTCATGAAATTTCTACAGTAGGAAACCTTCATATATACAAACATCATACTAAAATTTCAGCTTTGTCCGATAAGCGGAGAATGAGATAAATAGGAATCAGTCCCCTATTCGGGATTTAAACTCAGCAGACCATAGTCATATATTGTGCAAGCTTTGCAGTAGCAAACGTGACCTGATCCGCGTGAAAATTTTACTGTACTTCTATAACAAGGTAAACTACGACATACTCAAATTTCATCATATTCCAACGGTTGAATTTGAAGATATCATTATAACAAAAGCACCGTATGAATTGTCTAAAACACGCCAATACGGAATGAAGTACGCCACTATATTGAACTTTGGCATATAGAGTAGAAGAGAAGTATGTGTCTAAATAAGATGACTTAACAAGTGATAGTGATTCTCAATGACACCCATGCAAAGTAGCAAGCCAATTAATGCATGATGACATAACAAATTATGAAGATAGCTGTAAAGGAATTCTGTTTCACCGAAACACAGTTTCAGATTGTCCAATATTTGCAGTACTAATACTTACCTGATCCTCTTTAAGTTTTTATGGTACGCTTAAAACTAAATATTCCACAACACACTCAAAAATTATAGCATTCCAACGGTTCATTAAAAAGATACATTACTCAGAACCCGACTACTTTCAATACGTGCATACAAAATTCAGTTCCGGATTTCTCACACTTTGGTGTACCTAAAATGATCAGAACTTCATGAAATTTCTACAGTAGGTAACCTTCATATATACAAACATCATACTAAAATTTCAGCTTTGTCCGATAAGCGGAGAATGAGATAAATAGGAATCAGTCCCCTATTCGGGATTTAAACTCAGCAGACCATAGTCATATATTGTGCAAGATTTGCAGTAGCAAACGTGACCTGATCCGCGTGAAAATTTTACTGTACTTCTATAACAAGGTAAAGTACGACATACGCAAATTTCATCATATTCCAACGTTTAAATTTAAAGATATCATTATAATCAAATCATGCAATTTCTTACCAAGATCTTTTGAACCACAAATTAGGGTTTTGACAGAGAGAGAGTACCCACAAAAAAAAACTATACACACAATCAAAATAAACAATCATGGAGATCAAAGATATGAAAAATAATCAAAATAGTACACAAATCAAACTATTATAAACAATCATGGAGATCAAAGAAGAAAAAAAACATACCAAAAAACGTTTCCTCTTCTTTCTCCTATGGTTTTCTATCCACCAAACTCCTTCTCAAATCTCTACTCTTTTGAGAGATTTGTTGTGAGACCAAAATACACTAAAAACTCCTTCGAACTCCCCAAAGCAACCAACTCCCTAATATTGTAGGGTTTTATGACTAACAGGGAGTTAAAGAGCTTTTTTTAAACTCCCCAGCGACTAACAGGTGTTTTCTAGAGAGTTTAGGAGACTCCTCTAAACTCCCCCACGACTAACGGAGATTTGGAGAGACTCCCTCAAACCCCCTCAGGACTAACAGGAGAAAACCTAAATACATTAAAATCTCTCGAACTCTCTCACGACTAACCCCCTGTTAGAGTAGAGTTGCAGTGAGTAAACCGAGTAGTTGGTGGTGCTGAGAAGGGAACATCTGTCAACTCTATAAACTGTAAAAATGTAGGGAAAGTTTTACTAGACGAAAGCAAGTTTTATGAACCGGTATCACGGAAATATAGTGGTAAAGTTATTAGGTGGTGATAACAAGTAAGTAAGTTGAGATCATAATACATTAGTTCCAAATTCTTTACCGATCATAAATACAAATAAGATAAATGATCAGGTTGGATCCTCAGTCTGTGTTAGCTAATTTTAGTTTACCTACCACAGTGGTTGAATTTCTCTACATTGTAGAATGATATAGAAAATTTATGCAATCCTATGTTGCACGGACACGGACACAGTTACGACACGACACGGTTACGGGGACACGTCAAATCTCAAAAAAACGGGTTACGGGGACACATTATATATATATTAATCACATCATTAAAAACGAAATATTACTACAATCTACACAACAAAATAATTACTCTTATTTGTAAAATATTGAATTACTAATTATATAAAATTAATAATAATATAATAATGGTAAAGTTTTTCATGAATTATGCTTGATTTGACTAAAACAAGAATAAATTAGCGTCACATTTAGTTTATTTTGACTTGGTTAATCAAAATAAATCATTTATGATGTGTCCGAAAGTGTCCAATTGGTGTCCGCAATGTGTCCAATATCAATTTTTACGCGACAGATGATGTGGCATGTCCATCGAGTGTCGGGAAGTGTCGTGTCCGTTCGTGTGTCTGCCACGGTTACAGCATCTTTCTTGAAGTGTCCGTGCAACATAGATGCAATCATAATGCTTGCTCTAGCATCATGTTTGTTTTTGTTTTATGGAGTTTGACTTGTCTGAATCTAACTGAATCACCTGATTTATCTGGATATTTGACTTGATATGTTTGTTTTTTGAGTCATATGTGACTCAACTGACTAAAAGTATGCGAGACGATAGTTTGGTCACATGAGTCGGGGACATCTACATTCTTGACCTCAAACAAATTTGAGTCAAGGATCAGATCTGAGTCAAATGAGAGTCAAATCCGACAAAAACTATTACAGAAAAACAGTCTGGCATCTGATTCGCGTCGAGTGATGCATCTATTGTGGTGAGTTAGATGCAGACAAACAGCGTGTAAGAATCAAACTGGACAAAAATTAATTTATTAGTACATAACTTTTTATAAATATAGTCATGAACATAGAATCCAAATGTAACAGCTCAATCAAAAGACACGGCAAGTTAAACCTCCATGGGAGGAAACCAAAGAGTCCAAGTTTGTGCACCCTTAGAAACCGGGATGCACATTCCGACTCTCTTGATTGGTTGAAATGATTTGGTTGGTTTCCGATTCTGATGGGTTTTTCTGTTTTTGATATTAAATTGAAAGTAATTAAAAAAGATAAAAATGTTCATCTTCTCTCTGACTCAAGTACTCCGTCATAGAAAGATTCTAGTATTCCTGCTTCCCCATCTTGATCAAAACTGGACTTGTTTTTCATTCTTTTTTCTTACATTCTCCTCTAGTTTCTCAAGTATTCAATATGTTGTGTATCAAATTAAATTTTGGGTGATTATTTTTTCATTATTGGTGTTAGGATTAGGAGCGGGTAAGATTGATCTTTGTTTTCTTTTCTTTTATTATATTTAGAAACTCTGATTATTATTCCATCCAACTATTCTTGAAATCCGTCCCATATAACCCTTTCAAGTTTCAACCATAAATAAGTCGTAGTGTTTAATCAAATCATAAGTATATCTTTGTCAACTTTACTTTTGCATGATGCTAATTTATCATATCAATTAGTTAACAAAGCACAGTCAAATTTAGTTGGGGTGAAAAGGAGCTCTATTTTCTTTTTTTGATCAGCAAAAGGAGCTCTATTTTCAAAATTGCCTTTAGTCCACCACCATTGTTGTTGCTATCACTAGCTCATGTTTGAAATCGTGTTGATTAATTATCTCATTTTTTTTTTGCTGGGTAATTATCTCAATTAAAATCTGAGCTTTTGGGGAGAAGATCAGAAATCTCAATTAAGTTCTGAGCTTATGGGGGAGAAGTTGAGAAAATTACTGGTTAATTTCGTATAGAAAGGAAAATTAAAAAAAAAAACAAAAAGAACGAAAGTGGTTTTCGAGATTTTGGGGAGTGGTTTTGATGATTAATTCGATCAATAGTAAAAGCGGCAATGTGCGACCCGGTTTTTAGGGGTGCACAAATTTGTACTCGAAACCAAAAATGTCAATTTTTATTATAATTTGCAAACGAAGGCATTTAATTTCTATAACTAAGAGAGCGAATCAGACAACCATTGCATTGGCTAACAAATCAAATGCAACTGTGTACCTAGAAATATTGTATGGGATTAGAGAAGAAAATGGATACATTATTTGAAGCCATCTCTCCAAAGTTATTTTATAATTGCCTCCTAAATTAACTGTTTTCTTCGGATGCTACGCTTTTTCCTTTATTCCCAAAAAAAAAAAAAAAAACTAGATAAACAGTTAGTTGGATCTAAAGGATACTAATACCAACCAGGTAATGTATCCTCTTTTTTGTTTATAAGCATTCTCTATCAACAAAAAAAAAACCAGAAATTTTAATATTTTATTTTTCTAGGACTAGACAACGATGTGATTAGAGGAGAAAATAAAATTGATACATATTTTGAATCCAATTCTCCAAAAAAGGATAATTGCCTCCTAAGTTATCTTTCTCCTCCAAGTAGGCTTTTTCTTTCAGCTAATTGCGTTTTATTCGCCAAACGTACTGATCTTCTTAGTCCTTACTGTGTGCATTGTGCAACTTGCTCTTGTTCTCTTCCCTGAGTACTCGTTGGGTTGAGTGACGCTACACTCCTCTCACCATAAACTCCTACATTCCATCTGGAGCTCAGAATGTGGCGAATCTCCGTAATTTTACACTTTTGACTCACCTAACCATATAAAACTAGACAACGATTCCTAGCAGGTGGCCCCATGGATATTACAAATAAAATTTCACCATTCTTGAATTCCGATAATAATTTCAACATATGGACTTTGGAACTACTCGAAAGAGATCAACAATGATCAATTTAGTCCAGGATTCTCTCACATTATGATCCTTCTTCACCCAAACTGAAATACTATAACCCTCGTATATCCGTAAAATGCAAAGGCACCCTCCTAAAACACCCAATGCCAATGACGTCTGTCTTTTATTCGTATAATTCAATATTTCTTCGACTCGCGGGCTGAATGCTACTTCGTTGAAGTTCTCGTCACGGATATCATAAGAAAGAATGCATGTTTTTCCGGATTGAGATTGCATTTCTATCTAGTGAATAGCTCCATGTACAAATATTGCTTCAACATCATTGTATGCAATAAAAAATTAGATAACGGGGGATGTTGGGCAAGGTTTTGAATGAATTTGACCTTAATGTATAAACCTGAACTTCATAACCAGCTAGGACATCATAACAAGTAGCTACCACAATCACATAATCATCGGTGTCACTAGTATAACCAAGCCCATATACAACAGATCTATATCTAACTTTTGGAATTACTATTTCAGTGAATACCAATATTTTGCGGAGCACGTGCCACCATCTTAGTGGCCGCATACATATCTAACTGTATAGCCTTCGCTAAACAGAGGAGCCTGAGTAACAAGGGATACCTCCGCAGATCTACTTTATCTCATCCCAAGAAAAAGGACGTGAACGGTCAAGATAAAGAAAGAAAAAGCCTGGCAGAGGTAGATGACACATCTAATCATCTGGCGAGGGGACAGAGGTAGATGACGCATCTAATCAGCATTAAATGCTCAAATATCTTATCTACACGCATGAATCAAGGCACGTGGAGAGAGAAAGCGTGGCAGAACCCAATTGACGGAAGCTGGCGGTGAACGAAGGTACAACATGTACTAAGGTTGGGTAGTTCCCGAAGGAACGTGGGCCAGCTGAGGTGGCGAGATACAACTGGAGAAGTACACGGTGGACGAAGGTACCATTAGTACGAAAGGTATATCAGCGGACGATGGACCCAGAGGCAGCAAAGATATACTAGGAGCAGGAGGGGCTATAAATACCAAGACTCACCAACAAACTGGGGGCATTCAATATCTAGGAGAGAAGATCTAGTCTTAAGCTTATACCTCTTTAATGTTTAGAACTTAAGTATTTACTTCCACTTGAGTTCTCTCTATTACTTTGGGAAGCATTTAAGATCTTTGTAACCACCACAAACTAAATATAAAACAATCACTCATTACCCCGTGGACGTAGACAAATGTCGAACCACGTTATATCTTGTGTCTCATGATAACTTAGAAGTTTTTACATTATATTTGTGTTCTTCGTTATTATTGATCTTAGATATTATTTATTACTTAGCGCTATCAGTTCAACAGAGGTATCAATACTTCTTAGTATCAGCCCCTTTGAACTGTATACATCGCGTAGGCTATGGGAAAACGAGTAGTCACAGTTTGGCGCCCACCGTGTTTTTCTCACGAACCTGAGTTTAGACACAACTTTATATTTCATTTTTACGTCTTCTTAAACGAAGGGATATGTGTTTCGGCGATGAATCTCACTCTCTAGTGATTCGTTCGTCCATTGGTTGTGTACGTTTTTCGAGTTCATAGCCTCTAAAAACGTGCCTCTTTACAGATCTACAACACTTTTTTTTTTCAAAAAACATACTCACAAAACGCCAAAATCTTTGTTTTATACTAAAACAACCTCTCTAATAGAGCATATTCTAGATCTGAGAACCTTTGACTGACAGAGGAATCTCAGTCGAATTTAAGGATAAAAGATCTTCTAACGCATTTAATAGCCTTGTTTTTCGCAAGATTTGACACCCCTTTTCATTGGTATTCAATGTTTTAAGGTTGTTTTTCCCAAGGGTGTCATAAGCATTTAATACCCGTCTGTCAAAAACATTATTTGAGTCCTTTTTCTGAAAAAGCTGTTTAGCCGTCTTCCGTGTCAGAGCATTAATTGCTACTTTTTACGAAGATACCCAAGTGGCAAACTTTCTTGTCTCTTCTGTGACCGCAGGATACCGAAATCCGGCTCACGCAAATCAAAGGAATGAAGCGGAGGACGGACAAAGCGAAATAGCGAGAAGAACAATTTCTAACAAGTCAACTATTCCTGCTGAAGGGATGGGGCAGACATCTGGAGCTCAACCAATCTACGACATGCCATTACACATAACCTTAGCTCATACGGGACGAGGGTTGGGAAACCTAACCCCAATTCAGATATATCTAGATGCGCCAATTATAGACGAAGGAGTGGAAAACTCTGAAGATCCAGACGACAGCACTCCTCAGGGAGGTGGAGCCCACAACGAAGATCAAATGGAGGCTCAAATAGCAGCTTTGTTACTCCGTAACAAGGAAAACTAAGATGCCATGCATGAGATGGCCCATGAGAATCAGAATCTCAAAGATATGCTATACATACAAATCGAAGGTTCCCAGACTCACCCTCCGCCGCAGAGGTGTGAAAACGGAGCTAACTCAGGAAGACGAAGGGTGGATTCCAACCCACCAAAGGCGAATCAACCTAAGGGAGCAAGGAGAGCACACCATGACCCAGACGAAATGGATTCAACGTACAAACCCTCTCAGTCCTACTACGACGACGCATTTTCCAAAGATGCCCACAATGTGAACATGGTCATGGAGCAAATAGAGAAAATGCGGAAGGAGATCTAAGGCTTAAAAACTGGCCACACAGGCGCAAGACTAGAAGAAGTGCTACAAGAAGCAACCACGTCCCCGCTATCTTCTCGCATTTTGAGGGAGTCCATCCCTCCGAAATGCCCGATACCCACATTCCAAGCATACAATGGTACCTCAGACCCCGCAGCACACCTACAATATTACACTCGTGTTCTTGCCCATTGGAGAGAAATGAGGTAGTACTTTGCAGATACTTCCCAGCAAGCTTAACGGGATCAACACTAGCCTGGTATGACAACTTACCAGCAAACTCAATTGACTCATTCGAGCAATTGTCCACGGTGTTTTTGGAGACATACATGTACAACAAATCAACAAAAAGGCTGGGTTAGATAGGCTATTTGCTTTAGCTATCGGACCCCGAGAAACACTGAGGAAGTACACAGACAGGTGGCAGAAGACATGCCAAGCAATTGGGAAAGTCAATCCAGAAATTAGCATAAATTGATATAAGTACGGACTTGATAGAACCTCAGCCATCTTCGTGGAGCTTCACAACAAAGCCCTAGATTCTGAAGGCGAACTCAGGTTTGTCCAAGATCGTTTCATCAGACTCGAAGAAATCCAGAGGGACAACCCCAGGGCGCAAGCAAAGACAACAACAACTCCACAACAAACTAACTCCCTGAACCAATTCCGGAGGTACCTAAGCAACAAAACGAAGCTGGGGGCAGAGCCAGCTCTCGAGACAAGCTATCCAAACACGTAGATGGAAAAAGAGGCAAAGGAAGAGAAGAATTTATGGATAAAGTATACAAAAAGCTGAATACAACTTTCTCTCACATCCTAAGCAATGAGGGAGCAAAGCCAGGCTTTCCTTACCCTAATACTTGGGGAAAGCAGCCTGAAAGGAAAAATGAAGCTAAGGAGTACTGTGCGTACCACCAATACTATGGACATACTATTGATACATGCTGCCACCTGCGCAACGTGATTCAAAGATTCATCGACGAAGGCAAATTCATGGAGTACGTACAGCTGCAGCCAGCGGAAACTGAGGAGATTCCAAAGAAAAGAGTATAACTACCCCATGATGACAAATACATCAACATGATCACCTTCTCCAGCGGTGGTCAAGAAGAAATGCTCGAAGATATCCTCGAGTTGGCTCGAAACAGAAAGAAAATTGAATCCCATGAGGTATTCAAGCTAAGCGTCCCACCCACTAACACTTGGGAGAAATTTATGGCCACACCATTAACCTTTTCGACAAAGGATGTCAACCAGGAGGTCGAAATGCACAATGATCCACTAGTGATCACCCTTCCAATACACGGATGGAATGTTATAAAGGTTCTCGTGGACGGGGGAAATTCGTTAAATGTGATATTTTACGAACCATACCTGCGCATGGGACTAACAGCAGAGCAAATGGATTCTTCCACCTGCACAATATATGGTTTTAACGGAGCAGTCTCTAGACCAAAGGGAGAAATTGTCTTGCAGGTACATGTAGGACCCTTAGTAACCAACACACGCTTCTGCGTGGTAGAAGCACCCTCGCCCTACAATGTGATCATGGGCAGGCTATGGGTCCATAGATTACGAGGAACAACTTCGACGTATCACCAATACCTACGCTTTCCTACACCTATGGGAGAAATGGAAATCAAAGGAGACCAGCAAGACGCAAGGCTATGCAATCTAGCAAAAATCAGGCTCAACGAAAAAAGAACTGCTGCTCAACAACATGAAAGAAAGAGACGCAAGGAAAATACCAAGGAAGTGCAGGACGCAGCCCCCTCAACACCCAAAGTCGTCTCATCACCGGAGAAAAGCACCTCCGCCACTCCAGGCGCAGATGTCTCCGCCAAATGACAATTACAGAAAAGCACTCCTCAAATCTGCTCACCAATAAAATCAACAAAGAAAATCAACATCAGAACGGGGGCAGAACCAAAGATGTTAAATATCGGGACTTTGCTTGAAGAAGAGGAGGAAGTGCAACTATAAAGGCTACTAAAAGAATACGCAGATATATATGCATGGTCGATGGAAGACATGCCAGGAATCGATCCAAATTTGGTCTTGTAGATGGCGGATTTTCGACAAAGGCTAAAATCGTAAACCCATAATTATACGAACTTCTGATCCAGCAATCAGATGTGAGTATTGAGACACGAGTATCTCATCGAATCCTCTGACTGGTAATACTTTCTCTCAGAGTACATGCAGATATGTAGTCTCTCGGCTGGACAACGACATATCTCATGAATACTGAACACTTCAGTAATTATTTCTATATAGAATCACGAGATTGACGGCTCCTAGACAGCTTGATCTGCTAGTATAGAGCGATAACATCTTCAGGATACAAACAACGGTTTTCCCTGACTATATAAAGGATATGAAGCTCCAACAAGCTCATGTCAGAATAATTAATGCTCCTAGACAGCTTCCTCTGCTACTATAGAGCCATAAGTTAATTATTCCTAAATTCTTGGATTCATCCACTGAATTTTCGAAAATATTCAAATATTTTCGCAGTATTTCGTTACTTCAATCTATGGTTCTTCCCAGCAGAATTCCATGGGTTAGTAATAAATATTTAACTCACGGGCGTCTGAGCTACCTCTGAGTAAGCCCCGGCTCAAAAGGTGCAAGTGTACTCAACGATGATGCACTAACAATCACCGCACGAACGAATATTTCAGAATACGACGAAACGATGAACCTATACAAAATAGGAAGGAAAATAATAAATAACTAAAATATTGACCAAGGCGCTGGGAGCATGGGCCCACCTACTGGCTATTTTCTGTTATTTTCCTTGATCTCATGAAAATCCTTTCATTTGAACAAATATCCTTCGTTTTGAGGAAACTCCTCGATTTCGTGGTGTTTCCTTCACACCAAGGAAATAATATAAAATTAGGGAAAATATTATGGGGTCGTGATTATTGGCCAACCGGTCATGCCTTGATCCCAGCCGGCCCCATACCTCATGGTTCCTCATTATTTTATTATTATTTCCCTAAACTCATGAAAACTCCTTAATCTCATGGTATTTTCACAAAACCATGGAAAATATAATATAAAATTAGAGAAACCCGTGAGACCGGCCCCAGCCGCCCGGCCATGCCTCAGCCGGTCCGACACTCCTTATTATTTTAAGGTTTCCTTGATCCCATGCAATTCCTTGATTTCATGGTATTTCTCTTAAATTATGAAAATTCCTTCAAATCATGGAAAAATACACATAAAATTAAGGAAACTCGTGAGACCGGGCCCAAGCCGGCCGGCCATGCCCTAGTCGGCCCCACACGCAGTTATTTTATTATTTTAATATTATTTGCTTCCTTGATCCCATGGAAACTCTCACTTTAAGGAAACTCCTTAATTTCAACAAAATTCTTTGATTTCATGATATTTTCATAAAATCATGAAAAATATTATAAAATTAGAAAAAGGCACCATGGGACCGTGGTCACTGGCCAGCCGGCCATGCCTTGGCTCCAGCGGTCCCACGCCGCATATTCCTTCATTTTATAATTACTTTCCTTCATCTCATGAATTTTCCTCAGTTTGAGCAAAACCCTAATTTTGTCATATTTTCTCGAATGGATGCTCAACTGCACGCCAAAAAATATCAAAATTCTCAGGATTGAGACACAGACGTGTTGACGACATGAGCATGTTACCTTGACCGACCAGGGTTGGCTCCTTGGCTCGCAATGAGCCGGTCCCACATATTTTCATGATTTGACCTAATTTGCGCAATTGCACGTGTTAGGTCCAAAACTCTTCCAAATAATTTTGGATTTTCATGGAATGATCGTCAGTCGATACCGTGACCACCCAGGGATGATTTCATGACCCCTTGGTCGGTCCCTCACCTCTTCATAATTAATTAGGTTTTATCACCTAAGTCTCAAACGAGCATTATATGAGAAATGATTGAACCAACATTTAATCATTCTTTCATCAACAAGTCACCAGCTCTTCAAGAGACCTTGGTATCTGCTCACATAAGCATATGGGCACTTAATGGTCGGTCCATGATCCCATGTAGCCGGTCTTTCCTTCGTCCCATGGTTGATTTTGAAATAAATCATCAATTGGTCATCAATTGATCAAATTAGGGTTTCTGAGTCCAAGGATCATAATTCCAGATTCGAACACTAATAACTTTACGACGATATCATGATCAGTATTCTTATTAATTGTGATCGGCTCAACTACCTACCAGTATTCTAATTAATGTTTTATTTTGGTCACGCTACCAATAATTCATCACACGAGCAACACTTGCTTAGATGAGCAATATTTGCTCAAACCAAGGAATATTGATTCAACCCTCAATATTCAACAATTCATCGAATGAGCAATACTTGCTCACCTCAACTATCAACGTGAGAATTATACATCTGTCTCAACAGACACGTTCAATTCATGAGCTTCAGAACATTTTTAAAAATCATGTTCAACTCAGCAAATACATGGACTCATCGTCCCATAAAGTCATGAAGTCAACAACTGACTAATTAACCAAGACACGTCAATCGTGTCACATGGGGGATATCAACTAGGATTTTGGTCTGACAGTCTACGACACGTGTGTTCATACACACAATGTGAATGTGAGCAAGTCGTGCAATCAGTTGAAGGAGTTAACAAAGTAGTGGATGAAAAATCGACCAAGTCTCCGCACGATGAGCAACTGGTTTCAAACATGATTTCCATTCTCCCACTCTTTGATTCCATCAACTGTCACACTTCATGGGATCATGGTGTCTACAATTCCAACAATATAAATAAGTTTCTGAATCATGATTGGAGAACAACGAAGAATCTCACGTCTCACAGACAACACGAGATCAACACCTCATCAATTGAGCAATTACTCTCAACTGAGCAACTTCAGTCATTCAGAACTTATCTTATTCAGAATTCACAACACACCCACAATCTTTGATTACCATTGATTCCACACATTTCTCATCTTCCCTCCTACAGATCAACCCATCCTATCTTGTGACCGAATTTACTTTGGAATGTCCATTGTCTTGGTTTAGGCCGGAGTACTACAGAACTATCTCTCGAATTCAAAGCACTCCCTTCTTGCAGTGCATCTGTGTGAGGTTGAACATTTCGCTCGGTTCAAGGAGTCTCCTCCGTACGGTCGTCTCCTCAATCCCGTGAAAACCAACAAATCGTTTTCCACATCTACAGAATGGAGACTACAGTGGGAGATCATTCTCTCGGTTGCAATCTCACAACTCCACAAGATGGCTGGTCTTAGGTATGGGTTAGTCACAGGTTCCAACGCAAACGACGCTATCACTAGTAACAAGAACAACGACGACAACGAGGATATCCCGGGAACGATTCCGGCCTCTAACACTGAAGGTGGTAATGTTACTCCTCCTCACGTCAACGCGGAGGGTCATCCTTTGTTCGGCCGACACCCTGAGGAAGTCAGAGGGAATCTACCACCTACCATTGCTGATCTCATCAAAGTGCAAGAGACTCTTGCAAATAATCAAACCGATATGGCTACAACACAGAAGGAGCTATTTAATCAACTGAAGGCTCTTACTGATACAATGTCAAGGAGGACCCAAGGAAAAGGAAAACAGAAGGAAAAATCCTCAGACGCTGATCCTGAGGTAATTACGATTCATACAGTAGATGATGATGAAGTCCGCAAAGCTGCAGATGATCCATCGACGAAAGAGTCATCAAACTTCATCACTCGGGAGGATTTGGAACGCCTTCTGGAGAACCGTGGAAAGGACAAGACCCCACATGTCCATCGTCGCTAGCCTCCATACCCTGCTGCTACGCAGAGGATTCCTCTTCCAAAAGGTTATATCTCTTCAACCTTTACTTTGTACGACGGAACCGACAATGCTCGGGAACATGTTTCTCGGTTCCTGGAAGCTTTGAGTGAACATGAGCATAACCATGTTGTTCGTCTCAAAGAATTTTCAAAATCCTTGAAAGGCAGAGCATACACCTGGTACAACAACATCGCACTAGGAACTATCAACGGTTGGGGAGAAATGGTTAATGCTTTATATAGGAAGTATTTCTTCGTTTCAGAGAAAATTACCCTCTCTGATCTCAGAAGGATGTTTCAAAGGAACAACAAACATCCTAACGATTATGTGAAAAGGTTCAGAGTTCAAGCGTTGGATTGCCATGATCCGAACGTCACGGTACAACAACTGGTAGACTTGTGTATCAACGACATGATCCCGGTATATAGATCTTTATTGAAAAATATCCGTTTCCAGACCTTCTCAGAGCTTCATGAAGCGGCGAAGATATCAGCAACTACTGCACCCGCTTTACTGGAAATAAAAAAAGCTACAAAGGCTGAAGAACTGCGAGACACTCGAGGTAGAAGACGTATGATCAAGAAGCAGTAAAACCTCCAGCCTTCCACAAACACTGTTTCATAAGTGAGCAAACGGAAAGCCAAACCGCCGCGCAATCATACCTCAGCTCCTTCAAAATCACAAAGGAAGGATAAGAAAGATGCACAAGCCTCTGGCCAACGCACAAGAGTTCCTGATCAAGAAGCACCTGACTTTCCTTTTTCCATTAAAGAGGTAATCGAACTCCTGGATGTCTGGGTCCAAGATGGTGCAATCAAGTTGCCATATGTCAAGAAAGAACCAACTGAAGAAGACATGGAAAGTCCTCGTTACTACCGCTTCCACAGGTTCGTCAATCATCCCACAAGCGACTGCGGAGTTTTGAAGCACATTTTCAAAGAGAAGGTTGATCCACAATAGCTTCAACTGGGGACTGAAGGAGTACACAATAATCCTCTCCCAGTCAAAACCTTACACTCTCTGAACAACCTATCACAGAGGCAGTTCAATCCTTGGTCGAACATGAATTGCGTTATCTGTCGAAGGCACAAAGAAGAGACATGTTCACATTACTGAACCACATCGTGTCAAGAAGTCCATTCCGAAAATACTTCTTGAGCCTCCAGCCACATACCAAGATATGTATGGGTACTGCTTACCACATTCAGTCTCAGAAGAAACGAATTTGGAAGAACGTTGATCGATGCTGACACCTCCATCAACAACATTCCACTGAAAACCATTGGATCCACATGAATCACTCGACAAGAAGATACTCATGCTCCATATCAATCAGAGACCTTGAAGGAGCGCTCGGAAATATTTATGGCTACATCATTCTCAAAGTGAACATAAGTTCAACCTGGACAGAAACCAAGTTTCACATAATTAATCAAGAAGATCCAGGATATGACATGTCCTTCAGACGAGCGTGGATCCATGCTGAAAAGAGGAGTACTTACAAAGCGCCTTTGGTTACACATCTTTCCAACGAAAAAAGTTCTAATCCCGAAGATTTGACGGACATTCCATCATCAGAGTACTTTGAGTAATTTCGACGAGGTTGAAGCAAGAACCTGCAAAATATGCATAGACATTCATCAAGAGGTTCCGCGCTCAGGCAAGTATCATTCCATGTCTATGTCATTTATTTCCTCACATGCTATCCTAGCATGGGGACTTAATTATGCTAGCAACTCTACAAGACGTTATGAATGGTAGCTTCACCGTTTCTCCGAATCAAGCATTGAAATATTCATTAATGACGTCCAAACATGGCAAAGAACACTTTGGGCGTTTCTCTTGCAAGTCCATGTGTTCCAAAAAATCAGAAAGCTCTGATTTCTGCACAAGTGTCGAATCCCACTACTGCAACGAAAGGGATGCTGAATCAACAGAAGATACTCCAGGGCCGAGACGATCAAACCCCTAAGACATTCAATGCTTAAGGAATATACGCTTCAACGCTCAAGCATTAAAAAAAATCAAATTGTACTCCCAATCAAAGAGTACAGCTTCAGCACAAATATCTCGACGATGACACATTGATTCAACATCAGCACGATCAAAGTGTAACTAAACGATAAGTCTTCATTATCCCATGATAAGACTTCTGAAGCATATGCAACATCATGAATGGCGCTAACTCCTTCAATATACACTGGGAAACCTGAGGTGATTCCGTGAAACTTCATCAACGGGTTTTCGCTACATCACAAGCCCATGCATGATTGATGAAATTTCTCTCTTCACCATTCACATCCAGTATGAAAACTCTTGATGCCATCTACCACAACAATGTCGACTCACTGACAGAGCCAGTTTGTGGTAAAGTTATGCTTTCAGGAGCATTCAGGTTGAACTCTCAGTACACCTTCATGTTACGAACGCTCAACTTATCAACTAGTTCGTGAATGTAAAAGGCTCACTGGATGAAGTAGCAAAGATTATATCTATAATCATGGTTCTAGCCTTTTCGGTCTTAGGAGCAACTTCAACCATGGTATCAACATCAACAATAATCTCTAGAGGAACACCATCCATGATCTCAGCATCGACAAGGATCTCTGGAGCGTAATCATGGTCTCGGCACCAACAACGGTCTCAGGAGCAACATCTTCAGGGCTTCATCAACTAATCATTCTCTGAAGTGTTACACATGAAGCGGACTCCTCTAAGAACCAATGATTCATATCAAGATGTGTAGACCTGATAACATGCTCACATGAAAGTCTTCCTAAATCTGGCACGACTGGTGGGCATAATCCAAAGTCTTCTACAAGATGTTCTCATCACCTCTACAAATGAGATACAACACATTTCAGGCCATGGGTTTACAAAAACGTACCAATGGGTGAGGATGGGACAATGCTTCCTCAATGAAAGATGTTCTTCTATGTCTCTTCTACAACATATCAAAAGGGCGCATTGATCGGACATTGAAAGATATGGCCTTTACAGTCAGGTTTATGAAATATGAAAAATCTATACGGGATTACAAATCACAAATGTGCACGTTTCTTTGGCTGACCTCTACAACTACGAATTGAGTGATTCTTTCTCATGTGACAACTCAGTCTCTTAGATTCAAAAGTTGGGGTCAAGCATCAGATTCCGACGTCGTATGAGGTTCCTACAGCTTCCTGAGCATACAACATGCAAGCAACAATTCTTAGACGGTATTCATGACTTCCACAGTCGATCGGTGTCCACCAGGTCTTTTCGCTAAGTCCTTCATCAAGGTACCTCCAATTTCGACTACCTGGGTCTTTACATCAATTTTTCTACCCGGATCCTCTATTTAGGTCCTGCCAGAAGAAGGGAAAACGAAAGAGAGAGATTCAAAAAAATACTGGGGATTGACGGTCCACTGGTCAAGACGATCGATTTCACAATCCAAAACCGACCAAGAAATCAAGACCAGAATAAAACCTCACATCTCTCAGAAGTCCAAGGTTCAAGATATCATGGAAAGAAAACTAAAGAAAGTCAGCAAAATAAGATTTCTGCTTTTCTGCATCCTCCAAGACTTGCAAAGCAGCTTTCTCCGCCTCCAGCTTCTTGGTCAGCTCATCAACTTCATCCATCTTCTTCAACGCGACATCACTGGTGGAGAAAGGAGTGTCACCTTCCACTGCTTTCCTGATAGCATCAATCTTTTGACGAAGCCATTTCAGATTGAAGCCAAGTTCTTCAGCTTTCTTCAAGTTGTACTCCCAATCAAAGAGTACACCCCGGGTGAAAGTATTTCCAGATTTGATGCGGATATCATTTATAACACGCAAGATGGATTCTACTTGCCTCGTCAAGAAATAACTATGCTCCGGATCCTTGGTAACGACGATGTGCCCATACGTCTTCTACGGTTTCTTGTACATAGCAGCATGTCTAATGGGAACGCTAAATCCACAAACAAACCTGCGATATGGGAATATCTCACCAAATGGAGGAGTAAAAGCAGTCCCTGCGTTGGGATACTCATGCACTATTATCCGGTTCTCAGTCGCTGGAGCAGCGTCAGCAATCATAGGAACAACTTTGATTGAAGCAGCTTCTTCCATTCTCGATTAGAGTTCCACCATCTCACGCCACCTCCACGGCATCAAAAACAATATTTACATGACCTTGAGGTACAGGGATGTAGGTTTCATTATCAACGGCTCCATAGTTTCTCAAGTCATCATTGTTGGATCCATTATTCCTAACTTCAGCATTTGGCACCTAATGTGAAGATTACATGAGATTAGAATGATTCAAGCGTGGAAACCCAACACAACCATAAAATTCATAATGTAAGTGAACTAACATCATCTAATTTCCTTTTTATGCACCCAATACATGCGCAAATAGTGTAGAAGTCATGAAACACGTTTTCAAACAAGCTCAGCTGAAGAGATTTTACACTGCCCTGTATTCAACGAATAACTGGGAGCAATTGATAAGGAATTTAAGGTTTGGTCATATACCATTCTCTTCGTATGGATGTTTACTACAACATATCAAAATTTCATAGCAATATGATGCACGAGCTAACATATGTGTCCAAAACATCGAACAACATGCAATCTGGAAAAATTCTGAAGTTCTCCTGGAAGTTCACTATTTCGCCTTTTTCAGACCCTAAACATGCTCAAACTTCAAAGATCTTCTTTGAAAAAGCTTGGAAATTTTCTGGGCTTGAAGATACATATGCAAACCGAGAAAATCTGACTTCGGACGAGGATTCTACAGCGTTTCTAGTAAAATCTGAAGTCTGAAATTTTCTGGTAACGTATTTCGGCAAAGTTATCCATAAATTCACATGGATTTTCATTCGTTCATTCACGAATCAGCGATATCGTACTTAATTGAAGAAATTACAGGAGATATATGTTGGGCCTTGAGAGGTGTGTAGAAATGAGCGAAATGAAACGGGCCTACAGTAATACCGCAAGTGCACGGTCGTCAGTTGTAGCTCGTGCAAGTACGGGTCGATCCACAGAGATCGGGTGTGTTTCGGAAGTGTTTTAGCTAAATTGGGTTCCTAGATTTGCTTTGGGCTTAGAAGCCCTTTGGAAGTGTTGGGCTTAATGTACTACTGGGTTTGAATACCCTTTGAATGGATTGGGCTTAGTTGGTTTGTTAAACATAAAATGAACTGAGCTTGGGCTCAGTTATATTTAAAGTGCAAATGGGCTTTGGTTCTTTGTTTAAGCTTTGGGCTCAATCTCACCTGAACAGTGAAATGGCCTTTTACAGTAATTGGGCTTGGTCTTTGAGAGTTGGGCTTTGATTTTGGTCTTACAGCTGGGCTCAGATTGTGCTCTGAGCTTTTGGAAGTGAGCTGTGGAGAGCAAAGCAATCAGCAGCAATGCAACAGCCCAGAGAAGTGGATTGGCAGCAGCAGCTGCAGAGAGGCAAGAAGCAGTGCAGCAGGCACCAGCAGCAGCAACCTGGTAGAGTAACAGGCACCAGCAGCAGCACACCAGAAGAAGTGGCAGCAGCACAGAAAATGCACAGCAGTGCAGTAGCAACAGAGCTGTAGCAGCAGTGCAGTAAATGCAAAGCAGAAATGCAACAGAGTTGCAGGTTAAACAAGTAGTAAAGAAAGTGCAAAACAGAAATGCAAGTAGTAATGCAGCAGTGCAGGTAAAGCAAATGAGAAGTGAAAGTAAAACAAATGAAAGAAAACAAGAAAGCAAAGTTAAACAGTAGAAGATGGAATTGTGGATGAGAATGAAGGTTGATGGCAAACTAGGGCATTGATTCCACCTCTTAACCTAGACTAAGTCGGATATTCCAATTGCAACCAAATTATCCTCCCAAGGTACTAGCTATCTGATTAGAGCATAACTAGTCTGAGGTTTGGACCATAATCAATTAACATGGGCTGCTGCACTTTCAATCACAGGGGTATCCTAACTACAATGTATGCCTGACATACAATGTGAGAGCAAAGTGATGAGAGGCCAAAATTGTAGTCTCCTACACAGTGGCATTAAGGTTTCATCTTCACCCTAGTGGTGAATTAGAACATGCTAACACCTAGAACTAAACAGGAACAATTACAAATGAACAGGAGCATTAAACTAACAACACATCAACAATTACACAACATCAAACAATTACACAGCACAGTGAACAAGAAGAAAAATATGCAAATGATTTAGAATGAAAGTGAAATTAAAATCAAACCTAACCCAATTAGGGGGAAACTTGGCTAGTCCAAGAACAAGTTTTAACATCTCATACACATCCCCTTTTATACCCAAATTAGCAAATTAGGGTTTACACCCATTTTCCCCAAATCAGAAAATTAGGGCAATTTTAAATTACATAAAATTTACCTACAAACTCCCAAAATTTGCTCGACCCATGCTTCTTGATGTCCCTCTGATGCTCTTCCTGCTCCTATTGTCCCCTAATTTCTAGCTATTTTACTCACCCCAAAACCTAGGGTTTCAGAGGTTGTGAGATGAAGAAAATAGCTAGGCTAGGGTGTTGTCGGGTGTTGGAGATGGTGGTGGCAGTGATGGAACTGGTGGTGGTGAGGGAATGGTTGCGGCAGAGGAGACAGAGGAGGAGGTGGTGTTGCAGAGCTCTGCAATTTTTTTGGGAAGAAGGGGAAGAAGAGCTCGGGAGAAGAATGGGAGAAGGGTCTGTTTGTTTGGGGTGGATGGGTTCGGTGCTAGGGTGTGAAGCGGCTGCATCGAGTTCGATATTTGCGAAGCTTAGATGTTGGATCATTAGATCTGAGTGGAATCGAACGGATAGATGGAAGGGTGTGTGAAGCGACCATCGGATTCTGAGGTGCAACGAAGTTAACGGCACCAGATGGAGTTAGGTGCTGTAGTGTAAGGCGGAGATATCAAACTTTGATGCACAGAAAGGGAGCGACCGTTGGATTTAACTACCATCTAATCTGAAGGCTTGGAATTTCAGCGCTGTGGTGCTTGGCAGAGACTTCCGATTTTGATGCTCTATGAAGGAGCGACCGTCGGATGCTTCTGAGAACTGATCTGATGGCTGAGAACGGAGGCGCTTTTGTGTGTAGAAATGAGGTTGTGCGCACCATTCTTCGCGGCTTCCTTGCGTAATTTCTCCCAGCTTTTCACTACTTTTCTGCTCTTTTCGCTCCACGACTCATCCGAACTTTATTTATTACCAAAAATGCAAAATTAATTAATAAATATTTATTCTTGAAAACAATGAAAATACAGAATATGGGATAATATGTAGAATTAATGCACAAAAGATGAGTTAAATGCCAACAAAAGGGATAAAATATATACAATATTTGGCACTCATCAAATACCCCCAAACCTGAATTTTACTTGTCCTCAAGTAAAACAAAACTAAGGAAATCCTACCTATACCACTGTCGCTGGTCTCTCGAATGCATTTAGCGTATGCACTAAGCCTTTTAAACCACTAAGGTCCCTAGTGGACGAGTGAAGTCTCGTGAAGGTTTACCAGAGGTGTGCCTACAAACCTAAGGACAAAATATAAGCTCAGATTCCATCAAACGTGACATGTGCAAACAGTTTAAGCTCACAGCAAAATGGAGATGTCAATCTAGCTATCGAAGGCACAATCCTAGCACTGATAACAAATAAGGACATGTGATAAGAGTGTAAGTGTATCTACACATGTGTAAAGAAGATCTGAAGTTATGACTACTAATCACCAAGAGTAGTTTTCTCAGGCTAAGAACTGAGGTCGAAATCTAGCTAGCTGTCCGGACTTTACGAGAATTGTGAATGAGTTGGAGGTATTTCACAATTTCTCGCGTTGTACATCAATGGCATACACCCTCCTTGCTTATTACAAAGAAACAACAAAAGATGACTATTTACATGACTCTTATTTACATTGACAAATCTCTTTTATTTTGGAACAAGAGATGATGGAATGATAAATACTTGATTTTTTTGGTATTTTTCTGATATTTTTTTTTTTTTTTTTTTTTTTTGAATAATACATCGTTTTTTTTGAATATATACATCGTTTTTTGAATATATACATCGTTTTTTTTTTTTTTTTTTTTGAACAAGGAAACACTTTGATACATAACAAGAAGAAACAAAAAATTACATGACACTTTGCAAGAGGTAGCCCTTTTTGATGCACCCAGTTAAATTCGATGGTTGTCTTTCTTAATGTAACCTCCACCTTCTATCCCAACCAACCAAAGAACAAGCTAGTCAAGTTTCGTTCAGTATTCTAAAGTGATTGGCAATCGTAACTTCCTATCAAACACCTTGAAGATCGAGGCCATACATGTATTGGTAGATCGTGCGCGTGCAAATTCTTATCACTATGTGAATTGTGCTAGAATCAGGGTGCCTAAATATCTAGACTAAGACTCCTAATAATAATACATATTTGCACAAGAGTCAACATTTCAAGGTAAATGAGCTCCATTTTTTATGATTTTTCATTTTTTAATTTTTTTGAATTTTGATTTTTTAATTTTTTAATTTTTTTGGAATTTTTCAATTTTTTCAAAAAGAAGAAGGAGTTTTGTTTTCAATTATAGCATATTATCGTGGTATCTACTCTATACCCCCAAACCTAAACTAAACATTGTCCTCAATGTTTCAAAATATGGAAAGAATTAAAATGCAACATATGGAAAGGGACATGCTGAGTAGAGTAAAAGGAGAGAGAATACCCGATTTCGGCGAAAGCAGAATTAAAACTCCGTTATTCAAGGCAAAAATCCAACATATTTCAGCCGAGATCATATTGGATTAGCAAAATATATACAAAAGGAACAAAAGGGTTTTTAAAATTTTATCTACTGGATTATATACAAAAAATTCACCATACACTAACAATCTAAAGAGTTGAGGATCAACCCAAAAGACGAAGTGTAGACATTTCAACAGCTTCACACAATAATAACAGGAAAGAAACGCAAGTGAAACTGTGAAACAAAATGAGCTACCCCCAAATCTGGATTTTACAGAAGATATACTTTTGAAAACAAAATCGCGCAGTTTCGGGGGTTCATCATGCAAAAGGTCTAGCTCGAAATGAACTGTGCTAGGGACGGGCAAACATGCTATTTCCAACTGTGGTTCCTCAAATGTATTATTTGGAAGCAAAATAGTCCAAAGGACTTGGGAAGCACACAGTTCCAAACCTAGGTTGGGCATTCTCAGAGAAATTGGTTTTATAATATTGGTACAAACCAAATCTAGGTTGGGTGGAAGGCCATCAGATTGTGACTTAGGTAGAAGAATAGGCATATCATTATCAATCAAATCAAAATCTTCTAACTCATCTACACATGTCACATCATGCTCACAATCATCAATCAAATTAGCAAGTTCACACTCAGAATCATCAACATCATCAACAAATTTATTCTTATGCATTGGCAAATCAGGAGAAATATCACAATGTGACCTAGGTAGAGAATCAGACACATCAAATATATTTTCATGCATATTAGTGTCTACAGAAGATTCAACTATTCCTATGTCATGCTCATCTTCACAGAATAATTGTACGAATCCCATGTCAATATCAAAATCATATGAATTACAATGAGTATTAGAAAAAACAACATTCATGAAGGTCGAGGGCGAGAAGCCATATGTTATTGAACCAACAGGTTCCACAATATTTTCATGTTCTTCTAACACATCATCATAATCATCATAATCATCATCATGGTAGCATGCATATTGGTCCTCATTAACAGTGGTGGTGTCGTTAGTCAATTCATGTTCCTCTAAATTAGGTTCATATTCAACATTATTTATATGAATGGGACTAGACACTTCATTAGGGACAACATACATTTCCTCATGAATTTCCTCCTTTTGTAGGTGAAGCAAAATCTGATCTAAATATGCCTGAATTCGTGATGTAGATCTATCGAAGTTTTGCTCACTAAGTCTGAAAGCTTCTGTGGTGGAGTCTAAATTCATGGGAGTACAAAATTCTTCATGTTCAAATTGTGGTGATTGGTACATGTGTGCATGGTCATTAGGGTTTATAAAAGATTGATCGCAACCCTCAAAGGATTGATTATGGTCCCAATGACTACCATTCTCACAATTTATGGGCATTTCATACCTTGGATTTTCTCTAGATTGCCTAAAATTATGCAAAATATGACAATGCTCAACAGGGTGGTCTAAACTACCACATGCGGGACATGCATAGATTTCAGGTTGCCTAAGAAAATTAGATGTGACAGATTCCTCATGTGATTGCATTTCTAAAGCTGCGATTCGAGCTTCTAATTGATCCACAAGAGATGATTGTGTGAGTGAGGCACTAGCAAAATGTTCATTTTCACGTTGTGGCAAACGATGCATGTGTGAATAGTCATTAGGGTTCATGTATTGAGGCTCGGGACTTTGAAAATGTCCATAATAATTCCTATAACTATTGACATCATGGTCCGTGGGAGGTTCATAACGTGAAGTTTGTCCATACGCAAGTTCTCTAAGGGATTTATTGTATTCCCCAACTGTAGAAAAAGATCTATACATGATTGGGCTCAAAAGCTAAGTAACTATGTTACAAAGCCCAAAATTTGGTTTTTAATGGGTTTGGATTTTTGGGAAAAATTTGGTTTTGGTGGGATATAAAAGAAATTTGGTTTAAAATTGGGAGCAAAAGAAAATTTTGGTTTTTTTTTTTTTTTTTTTTTAAATAAAATAAAGAAAATAAAATTTGGTTTTTGAAATGGGAGCAAGCCCACTGTGCAAGCCTCTAATGAAATGGAAGCTGCGGCCTACGAAAATTCAAGTTTTAATTTTGAAAGTTTAATTTGGCCCAGTTGGTTAAGGCCCGACGTTTGTTTTTAAAACTTTGGTTTCGAGCTTCACTTACAAGTCCACAATCAGTTATAAGCTCAGCTGGGTTTAAACCCAGAGTCTAAAATACAAGTCCAATGAAAGAATTTAAACAAGCCCACACAAAATAAATACAAGCCCACAAATTAAACAAACAAGCCCACAAATAAATTATTACAAACCCAAAATAGAAAAATAAAAAGCCCAAAAAATTGGGTTAATTATTACAAGCCCACAATTAAAAATTTGGAAGCCCACAGGTTGGGTTCTCTCAATGGAATGGGTTTAGGCTTACCTTTTTAGCACAGCCCAGCTGCTCTGATATTGTTGCAAAAACCCAGTTGGGTTTTGGTTCTTTTCCTTGGTGGCGTCCCAGCGGAGAAAAAACAGGTTCAGAATCAGCAGGTCCAACAGCAAATGAAATGAAGCAGATGCAGATGCAAATGCTATGAAATGAAATGCAAAATAGCTAAGAAAAACACAGATAAAACACAGCACCAATCCCCGGCAGCGGCGCCAAAAACTTGTTGGGCCTTGAGAGGTGTGTAGAAATGAGCGAAATGAAACGGGCCTACAGTAATACCGCAAGTGCACGGTCGTCAGTTGTAGCTCGTGCAAGTACGGGTCGATCCACAGAGATCGGGTGTGTTTCGGAAGTGTTTTAGCTAAATTGGGTTCCTAGATTTGCTTTGGGCTTAGAAGCCCTTTGGAAGTGTTGGGCTTAATGTACTACTGGGTTTGAATACCCTTTGAATGGATTGGGCTTAGTTGGTTTGTTAAACATAAAATGAACTGAGCTTGGGCTCAGTTATATTTAAAGTGCAAATGGGCTTTGGTTCTTTGTTTAAGCTTTGGGCTCAATCTCACCTGAACAGTGAAATGGCCTTTTACAGTAATTGGGCTTGGTCTTTGAGAGTTGGGCTTTGATTTTGGTCTTACAGCTGGGCTCAGATTGTGCTCTGGGCTTTTGGAAGTGAGCTGTGGAGAGCAAAGCAATCAGCAGCAATGCAACAGCCCAGAGAAGTGGATTGGCAGCAGCAGCTGCAGAGAGGCAAGAAGCAGTGCAGCAGGCACCAGCAGCAGCAACCTGGTAGAGTAACAGGCACCAGCAGCAGCACACCAGAAGAAGTGGCAGCAGCACAGAAAATGCACAGCAGTGCAGTAACAACAGAGCTGTAGCAGCAGTGCAGTAAATGCAAAGCAGAAATGCAACAGAGTTGCAGGTTAAACAAGTAGTAAAGAAAGTGCAAAACAGAAATGCAAGTAGTAATGCAGCAGTGCAGGTAAAGCAAATGAGAAGTGAAAGTAAAACAAATGAAAGAAAACAAGAAAGCAAAGTTAAACAGTAGAAGATGGAATTGTGGATGAGAATGAAGGTTGATGGCAAACTAGGGCATTGATTCCACCTCTTAACCTTGACTAAGTCGGATATTCCAATTGCAACCAAATTATCCTCCCAAGGTACTAGCTATCTGATTAGAGCATAACTAGTCTGAGGTTTGGACCATAATCAATTAACATGGGCTGCTGCACTTTCAATCACAGGGGTATCCTAACTACAATGTATGCCTGACATACAATGTGAGAGCAAAGTGATGAGAGGCCAAAATTGTAGTCTCCTACACAGTGGCATTAAGGTTTCATCTTCACCCTAGTGGTGAATTAGAACATGCTAACACCTAGAACTAAACAGGAACAATTACAAATGAACAGGAGCATTAAACTAACAACACATCAACAATTACACAACATCAAACAATTACACAGCACAGTGAACAAGAAGAAAAATATGCAAATGATTTAGAATGAAAGTGAAATTAAAATCAAACCTAACCCAATTAGGGGGAAACTTGGCTAGTCCAAGAACAAGTTTTAACATCTCATACACATCCCCTTTTATACCCAAATTAGCAAATTAGGGTTTACACCCATTTTCCCCAAATCAGAAAATTAGGGCAATTTTAAATTACATAAAATTTACCTACAAACTCCCAAAATTTGCTCGACCCATGCTTCTTGATGTCCCTCTGATGCTCTTCCTGCTCCTATTGTCCCCTAATTTCTAGCTATTTTACTCACCCCAAAACCTAGGGTTTCAGAGGTTGTGAGATGAAGAAAATAGCTAGGCTAGGGTGTTGTCGGGTGTTGGAGATGGTGGTGGCAGTGATGGAACTGGTGGTGGTGAGGGAATGGTTGCGGCAGAGGAGACAGAGGAGGAGGTGGTGTTGCAGAGCTCTGCAATTTTTTTTGGGAAGAAGGGGAAGAAGAGCTCGGGAGAAGAATGGGAGAAGGGTCTGTTTGTTTGGGGTGGATGGGTTCGGTGCTAGGGTGTGAAGCGGCTGCATCGAGTTCGATATTTGCGAAGCTTAGATGTTGGATCATTAGATCTGAGTGGAATCGAACGGATAGATGGAAGGGTGTGTGAAGCGACCATCGGATTCTGAGGTGCAACGAAGTTAACGGCACCAGATGGAGTTAGGTGCTGTAGTGTAAGGCGGAGATATCAAACTTTGATGCACAGAAAGGGAGCGACCGTTGGATTTAACTACCATCTAATCTGAAGGCTTGGAATTTCAGCGCTGTGGTGCTTGGCAGAGACTTCCGATTTTGATGCTCTATGAAGGAGCGACCGTCGGATGCTTCTGAGAACTGATCTGATGGCTGAGAACGGAGGCGCTTTTGTGTGTAGAAAATGAGGTTGTGCGCACCATTCTTCGCGGCTTCCTTGCGTAATTTCTCCCAGCTTTTCACTACTTTTCTGCTCTTTTCGCTCCACGACTCATCCGAACTTTATTTATTACCTAAAAATGCAAAATTAATTAATAAAAATATTTATTCTTGAAAACAATGAAAATACAGAATATGGGATAATATGTAGAATTAATGCACAAAAGATGAGTTAAATGCCAACAAAAAGGGATAAAATATATACAATATTTGGCACTCATCAATATATTTACTAAGGGAGTCTCTAAATCATTTGAAGCCTCGACAATGCCAGAATCTCCGTTGACAACACCGCTATCTCCATTCAGTTAGGGATTTCGGGAATTCTCCATATTCCCATGTCCCAAAGAAGAGTGCGCTTCATCAACATGCTTCTTATCTACAATGGTTTCTTCCTGGATTCATCAACAAAAATTATTATTATTTCATTCAAGGAGATGCCGCGACCACCTGCCTGAAAGACATATTTACATCGACTTCTTCATCAGTACCGGATTCCTGAATTTTTCGCCTGGGAACAAGTTGAAGACCGTCAATCGATGGAGAAAAGGTCTTAAAAGAAATAACAAAACCTTGGTCTCGTGATCTTAATTGCACGGGCAGGAAAAAGTCATGACACAAGGAGCGCTATCAACTCACCAAAGAAACGGCTGGGGACTGCACGTCATTTGCTAACATCATGTAGTCCTTACTTCTGGGTGCTCCACCCCGAAGACTTTCTTCCATTTCCGAGGAGTCTACATTGATCTGAAACCTCACTACACGATCATCCTGTGGTATAGTTGATGAAATAACCAGGAGTATAACTCAGTATGAAGGATCTTTCACCATCACTCAGAGGTCCCAGAAGTTTGCACCCGCGGAGATGTTATCCTTGGAAACATCGTCTTTGAAAGTGTCATCATGGGAGTCAGTCATTCTTGCAAAGTGGCTGTGACAGATGCATAACATTCAACGCATCATTCAAAGCGCAGGATTCAACAAAACAACGAATCATGGAATAAAGATACTCACATCAGCGTCTGCAAAAATGGTAACTTTCAACTCTTACCTGTTTACGATTCCACTAACAGTACATGAGTTAATACTTCAAATCTTGCTCGTTCCTTCAAACCTGCTAAGACGAGCAAAATTCTGACATGATTTTCATAAAACCGTGAACAACCCACGTAAATTTTACAATGTGAACATTCATTGGTTTCTCAAAATATGGATAGACGTCCATTCTACGATTGTGAAAACTCACATATAGACATTATTTTACCATGTATAATGGTCTACATTCAACAGTTGTTCAAAATCAAAACATGATTTTAAAAACTACATAAATATTTAACGTGAAACTCACGTAAATTTGGAAAATACATCAATATATTTTTGCTCCGTCGCACGAGCATCTGTCTCTGAAGCGAGAGTATATTCTCAAAGATTTCTGAAAGCTCGAGATAAATTTTTTTCATGAAAGCTCATAACAAAATTTTATTACTAACAGACGCACGTCTATTTAAAAAAAAAAATTCTCTCGTACGAGCATCCACCTTTGAAACGAGAGTTTATTCCACTTTGTAAAATCTCACATACTTAAAAAATAAAATTTTGTTTTTTGCGAAAGCTCATAGACAAAATTTTATCATTAGACTCGGGTCTATTTTGTTGTTTCTTAAACTAACGAACGAACGAACGAGCGTCCATGCTAAAACGGATTCCTTTCTTGGGCCCGGCCCGCGAATCCTAAACGACCAAGGTTCCATCACCAAATCAGCGGTGCTACCACTTTATGCTCATCAAACGATGCTCTATCATGCCACTGAGATCTTCATTCAAGTCATGGTATGCTCGCACTATCAAAATACGGTAACGTCTTAACTTACGACTAAGTTCAATTACTTATATTGTTTATGACCGGAAAATCACCATTCAATGCTGACTGAGGAACACGACTTTCCTCACTAAGCAGGGAACTTAATGTAGATGGTGGATTTCCGACAAAGGCTAAAATCGTAAACCCATAATTATACGAACTCCTGATCCAGCAATCAGATTTGAGTATTGAGACACGGGTCTCTCGTCGAATCCTCTGACTGAGAATACTTTCTCTCAGAGTACATGCAGATATGTAGTCTCTCGGCTGGACAACGGCATATCTCATGAATACTGAACACTTCAGTAATTATTTCTATATAGAATCACGAGATTGACGGCTCCTAGACAGCTTGCTCTACTAGTATAGAGCGATAACGTCTTCAGGATACAAACAACGAGTTTTCCTGACTATATAAAGGATATGAAGCTCCAGCAAGCTCATGTCAGAATAATTAATGCTCCTAGACATCTTGCTCTGCTAGTATAGAGCCATAAGTTAATTATTCCTAAATTCTTGGATTCATCCACTGCATTTTCGAAAATATTCAAATATTTTCGCAGTATTTTGTTACTTCAATCTATGGTTCTTCCCAGAAGAATTCCATGGTTTAGTAATAAATATTCAACGCACGGGCGTCTGAGATACCTCTGAGTAAGCCCCGGCTCAAAAGGTGCAAGTGTACTCAACGATGATGCACTAACAATCACCGCATGAACGAGTATTTCAGAATACGACGAAACGATGAACCTATACAAAATAAGAAGGAAAATAATAAATAACTAAAATATTGACCAAGGCGCTGGGAGCATGGGCCCACCTACTGGCCGGCCGTGGTCAATCCCAAGCCAGTTTTATATTTTTGTCATATTTTCTGTTATTTTTCATGAAAATCCTTTCATTTGAACAAATATCCTTCGTTTTGAGGAAACTCCTCGATTTCGTGGTGTTTCCTTCATACCAAGGAAATAATATAAAATTAGGGAAAATATTGTGGGGCCATGATTATTGGCCAACCGGCCATGCCTTGATCCCAGCCGGCCCCACACCTCATGGTTCCTCATTATTTTATTATTATTTCCCTAAACTCATGAAAACTCCTTAATCTCATGGTATTTTCACAAAACCATGGAAAATATAACATAAAATTAGGGAAACCCGTGAGACCGGCCCCAGCCGGCCGGCCATGCCTCAGCCGGTCCCACACGCCCTATTATTTTATTATTATTATTTTAAGGTTTCCTTGATCCCATGAAATTCCTTGATTTCATGGTATTTCTCTCAAATTATGAAAATTCCTTCAAATCATGGAGAAATACACATAAAATACATAAAATTAAGGAAACTCGTGGGACCGGGCCCAAGCCGGCCGGTCATGCCCTAGCCGGCCCCACAAGCCCTTATTTTATCATTTTAATATTATTTGCTTCCTTGATCCCATGGAAACTCTCACTTTAAGGAAACTCCTTAATTTCAACAAAATTCCTTGATTTCATGATATTTTCATAAAATCATGAAAAATATTATAAAATTAGAAAAAGACACCATGGGACCGTGGTCACTGGCCGGCCGGCCATACCTTGGCTCCAGCAGTCCCACGCCACATATTCCTTCATTTTTATAATTACTTTCCTTCATCTCATGAAGTTTCCTCAGTTTCAGCAAAACCCTAATTTTGTCATATTTTCTCGAATGGATGCTCAACTGCACGCCAGAAAATATCAAAATTCTCAGGATTGAGACACGGATGTGTTGACAACATGAGCATGTTACCTTGATCGACCAGGGTTGGCTCCTTGGCTCACAATGAGCCGGTCCCACGTATTTTCATGATTTGACCTAATTTGCGCAATTGCACGTATTAGGTCCAAAACTCTTCCAAATAATTTTGGATTTTCATGGAATGATCGTCAGTCGATCCCGTGACCACCCAGGGATGATTTCATGACCCCTTGGTCGGTTCCTCACCTTTTCATAATTAATTAGGTTTTATCACCTAAGGCTCAGACGAGCATTATATGAGAAATGATTGAACCAACATTTAATAATTCTTTCATTAACAAGTCATCAGCTCTTCAAGAGACCTTGGTATCTGCTCACATGAGCATATGGGCGCTTCATGGTCGGTCCATGATCCATGTAGCCAGTCTCTCCTTCGTCCCATGGTTGATTTTGAAATAAATTATCAATTGGTCATCAATTGATCAAATTATGGTTTCTGAGTCCAAGGATCATAATTCCAGATTCGAACACTAATAACTTTACGACGATCTAATGATCAGTATTCTTATTAATTGTGCTCGGTTCAACTACCTACCAGTATTCTAATTAATGTTTTATTTTGGTCACGCTACCAATAATTCATCACACGAGCAACACTTTCTTAGATGAGCAATATTTGCCCAAACCAAGGAATATTGATTCAACCCTCAATATTCAACAATTCATCGAATGATCAATACTTGCTCACCTCAACTATCAACGTGAGAATTATACCTCTGTCTCAACAGACACGTTCAATTCATGAGCAGCAGAACATTTTGCAAAATCATGTTCAACTCAGCAAATACATGGACTCATCGTCCCATAAAGTCATGAAGTCAACAACTCACTAATTAACCATGAGACGTCAATCGTGTCACATGGGGGATATCAATTAGGGTTTTGATCTGGCGGTCTACGACACGTGTGTTCATACACACGATGGGAATGTGAGAAAGTCGTGCAATCAGTTGAAGGAGTTAACATAGTAGTGGATGGAAAATCGACCAAGTCTCCGCATGATGAGCAACTGGTTTCAAACATGATTTCCATTCTCCCACTCTTTGATTCCATCAACTGTCACACTTCATGGGATCATGGTGTCTACAATTCCAGCAATATAAATAAGTTTCTGAATCATGATTGGAGAACAACGAAGAATCCACGTCTCACAGACAACACGAGATCAACACCTTATCAATTGAGCAATTACTCTCAACTGAGCAACTTCAGTCATTCAGAACTTATCTGATTCAGAATTCACAACACACCCACAATCTTAGATTACCATTGATTTCACACATTTCTCAGCTTCCCACCTACAGATCAACCCATCCTCTCTTGTGACCGAATTTACTCTGAAACGTTCATTGTCTTGGTTTAGGCCGGAGTACTACAGTTGATCTCTCTAATTCAAAGCACTCCCTTCTTGCAGTGCATCTGTGTGAGGTTGAACATTTCGCTCGGTTCAAGGAGTCTCCTCCGTACGGTTGTCTCCTCAATCCCGTGAAAACCAGCAAATCGTTTTGCCCCATCTACAGGTCTCACACCACCTTCGGCTCAAACCGGAGATACCACCGTTCAGACAACACATACATAAGGTGGCGGACATCTACCATGAAGGGGTAGAAAAGGAATTGCAAAAGTTACTTAAAGCTTGATTTATACAAGAAGTCAAATATCCCACGTGGATATCCAACATGGTCATTGTTCCAAAGAAGAACGGAGGTGTACACATCTACATCAACTTCAGCAATCTCAACAAAGCGTGCCCCAAAGACAGTTAACCACTGCCCAATATTGACCAACTGGTCAACGCAGCCGAAGGTCACCAAAGGCTATCTTTCATGGATGGATACTCAGGCTACAACCAAATAGCCCTTGTAGAAGAAGATCAGGAGCATAATGCGTTCTTTACCCCACGAGGCTTGTATTGCTATACAAGGATGCCTTTTGGACTAAAGAACGCGAGGGAAACATACCAACGATTAGTAGACAAAATTTTCAAGCCATGGATAGGCAAGATACTGGAGGTCTACGTAGACGACATGCTCGTCAAAAGCAAAGAAGCAAAAAACCATCTCTCAGACCTAAGGGAGATATTTGAAGCCATGAGAAACCTTCACATGAAGGTAAACCCGGACAAATGCACGTTCGGAGTTACCTCAGGAAAATTCTTCGGCTACTTGGTTACCAAACGAGGAATCGAAGTAGACCTGAAAGGGTCAGAGCAATAATGGAGATGCCATCCCCGTAAACCTAAAAGGAGTACAAAAGATAAATGGAATGTTAGCTTCCATGGGAAGATTCATATCAAGGTCGTCAGATAAATGCAAAGAATTTTTTGACACACTAAGGAATGGAAGCAGGTTTACATGGACCAAAGAACGCAAACAAGCTTTTCACAAGATCAAAGAGTACTTAGAATCAGTACTCATCCTGCAGAAACCGGATCCAGGTGAGATACTCACCCTATACTTAGCAGCACCAAGCTACACTGTGAGCACAGTATTGGTACGAGACCAAGGGCAAGGAGAAAAGCCCGTATACTACATCAGCAAGACACTCAGTGCAGCGGGGCGAAACTACACAAAGGTGGAGCAACTCATATATGCCTTAGTAGTGGAAACACAAAAACTAAGGATATATTTCAATGTGCAGGCCATCAGAGTTTTCACAAAGGCTCAAATAAGTCAAATCCTCGACATCACGGAAAAGATTGGAAGAGTGGCAAAATGGAATGCCATGATCAAGCAGTTTCATATAATCTTCGAAACTAGGAAGGCGGAGAAATCACAGATCCTAGCAGACTTCTTGGCGGACTTACCTATGAACGACGAAGTAGAGATAGACGACATCCCAGGAATGGAGGAAGAAAAGCCGGAACCAGAAGATCTCTTAGAACCGCAGAACTCACGAAGGTGGTAGATATTCGTAGATGGCTCCTCCAACGAGAAGGCGCAGGAATGGGGATCGTGATAACAACCCCTACCGGAGACCGACTCGTCTATGCGTTCAGGTTAGAATTCGTACAATACACTAACAACATCACGGAGTATGAGGCAGTCATACACGGCCTACGCTTGGCACAAGATCTAGGCTTAACAAATGTTCGTTTGACTAGTGACTCACAATTGTCATTAGGCAAATAGAGCTCAACTATAAAACTTTGGATCCGATATTATCTTCGTACCTAAAGTTAGCATAGGAGCATGCGTCAAAGATCAACAAAGTCACATTCAGACATGTCTGCCGAAAGGACAACAGACATGCAGATGCCTTAGCATTTATATCATCAATGTTGAAAGACAGAAATACTACCTCAGTCCAAATTGGGAGAATTTATGAACCTTCGATAGACGAACTAACCTCCGTTACCAAAGAATCCTTAGCCCTCCATACTAGGGCTATGAGAGAAGCAGAAAAAGAAGATGAAGATGAAAGAATGGAAGAACCAGACAACGAAGCCGACGAATCTGACAAAGATCAACCCCTGTCAGACGAAAGCAACGAGGAAGAGGCTGAAGACGATTGGAGAATTCCAATTCACCAGTACCTTGACAAAGGTACCTTACCAACAGATGTCAAGGAAGCACGAAATCTCGAATCAAAGGAAGCAATGTACAACCTACGGGATGTAATACTGTACAGAAGGTCATTTCTTGGACCTTTGATGCGATGCCTCTCACAGACCAAAGGTAGAAGAATACTGCATGATATACACAGCGGAGAAGCTGGAAATCATAGCGGAAGAATGTCCTTGGAAATCAAAGCCAAAATGCAAGGATATTATTGTCTAAGCATGGACGAAGAAACAAAGAATGTAGCTAGGCGTTGTAAAAGATTCCAACGCTACGCCAGGAAGATTAAAGCACCAGCGACGGAACTTAACTCGGTCATCAGCCAATGGCCATTCGCCAAATGGGGAGTTGACATTGTTGGACCCTTGATAGAGGGGACATCAAAAAGAATATATCATATCGTAGCTACGGATTATTTCACCAAATGGGTGGAAGCAAGGGCTTTGGCAAGAATTAGGGACACAGATATCTTTAAATTTTTGTTTGAGCAAAATCTGCAGGTTCGGGATACCGGCTGCCATAGTCTCTGACAATGGCAAAAAATCAGAAGGAAAGAACATAAACATGCTCTTTAACGCCTTCAACATTCAGAAGAACAAATCTACTCTGATATATCCTAAGAGCAATGGACAAGCGGAGGCCACTAATAAGACGATAGCTATGAACTTAAATAAGATCGTGCGAGTAGCTACACAATGTCCTATGAGCCTAACACACTACAAGAAGGGCATTCACGGGAGAAACTCCGTTCTTGCTAACCTACGGAGCTGAAACAGTCATCCCAATGGAGATAATACTGCCGACAACAAAGACAGAGGCGTGGGAAAAGAACCTAATGACAGACCTTATGCTGGAAAAGCTAGATGACCTCGAAGAAAGGCGAGAAGTAGTTTTTCAAAGAATGGTGAACTATCAACGGAAGCTAGCTCGTGAATACAACGAGCGGGTAATTCCTAGAAACTTTGTGGTTGAAGAGTACGTACTACGTCAAATACCACCATACCAAAGGAAGAAAGAGTGGGGAAAGCTAGCTCCGACATGGGATGGACCCTACATCATACATGATATTGTCGGGAAAGTTTCATACTACCTAAGGAATCTCAAAGGAGAAGTATTGCAACACCCTTGGAATGCAATGTACCTAAAGAAGTATTACCCCTAAGAGAATGGTTATCACTCAGGAGAAGAAGGGAAGGGGAAATGGCCCACCATGTTCTATCCCTGATCAAAGGTATTATAAACCTAACTAATCAATGAAAGAAACTTTTTGCTAAGAAAGAGTGCATATTGATTAAAAAAAATTGGGTTAAAATAGACACCCTCCGTCAGAATTGACGATGAGGCAAGGCATGACATAACTGCGCATATGTCAATCTCGGATCCTAAGGAAAAATGAATCCCACTAAAAGTCAAATAATAAGCAATATATCTCACAAAGAGAGATACCTTGTCGAAGTAAAGCATCCATCGCGCTGAACGCGTAGGGTTACAGGAAAATTATTGCCCACGTAGGAACCCTCGCCACCACGATACCTTCTGGCCAAAGGATACTAGGGTAGGATGATGAATGTTCCACCAAAGGTTAAAAATACCTTAGCACCTTGTGATGACTCGAATGTGCACATAATTAGACACAATACGTCTATATATAATAACAAAGGTACCATAATAGAGTTACCAAAATGAAACTAACACATCTCAAAAGTTGCAGATGACGAAGGTCCAAAAGTTGCAGATAACAAAACATTGTTTCAAGGAAAGGAGACAGCAAAGGCCCCTTAGCTTGGGGCATAATACAACAAAGGAGTTCAGTTGAAAACAAAGTCAGCACAACATAATCAAGGGTAAGGAAGACGAGGAAAAACAACACCCTCAGCTTGGAGCTCAGCCTCCGCAAAAGCATCATTGATGTAATCAATGGAAGAACGCTCAAGCTACGCCTTCATCTCAGCAGCTCGTGCCTCCAAGTCCGAAGCCGATTTCTGATGGAGCTCCCAGATCTGAGTGCTAAGCTGATCATTAGCTTGCTGAAGATCCTCGGCTTTAAACTTAGCAGCAGCATCAAAGTGGCGAGATATTTCCAACTGGGATATCTGACCCTGAAGGTTGCTAATATTGGCGTTTGCACCCACCAACTGCTCCCGGAGACCTGCGGATACGAAGGGTATCAGGAACGAGAAAAAGCAGCTAAAAATGCAAATGATACTACGGAAACAATAATTGTCCTAAGCTACCTTCGGCATGGCTAAGGGACTCTTCTAAACTATGTTGAGCCTCATCAAGGTCTACCTCAGCCACATCAAGGTCTTCCACAAGGGTATCCCTTTCCGTCTGAAGATCATCAACATCTATCCGGAGCGAAGCATTCTCAGAGGATAAAGCTTGGTAAACATTCTCTAACTCCTCAAACCTTTTTACTAAGGATACATGGGACATGGAAGAAGGCACGGAGCTGGCGTCAACAAGTTTGTTCTTAAGAGAACAGACCTCAGAAGTTAAAACATTACGCTCCGCAGTAACCTTAGCTAAGGAAGCACAAACATCTTCAAAATCGGCATGATATTTCTTGCGGATAATTTCTTGAGCAGAGAGACGCTTCTCAACTAAGGAAATATCCTTCTTTTGCTTTAAAATGAGACCCTCCTTCCATCTAAGGGCTTCGTCACACTCTTTACGAAGCGAAGCCATCTGCTTCACTAAGTCTGCATTATGGGAGGACTCAAGGGAAAGTTGGGCCTCGTTATGAACAATTACGTTCATTAGCCTATCAGACTTCTTTTGATAATACCAAATGTCGGAGGTTAACTTGGCCACTTGATCTCGAAGATACCTAAGTTCACTAGAGATACCGGCTGGCATACGAAGGTTGACTTAAGACTATACAACCAGAAAGTAAAGAAAAATCTAAAGGAGAAGAAGAAACAAACCTATGGCTTTAGAAGACTCGGCAGCTAAGGCAGTATCAGCAGCTTTGCGACCATCCTCAACAACCTTGGAAGCATTATTAGCTCTCTCAAGATCCAATAAACAAGCCTCCAGAGATCTCCGAGTCTTCCTCAAATCATCCTCCAACGAAGATATCTAAGCAACAGAAGTGGCATCATTAAACGAAGGCTGCTGAGCAACAACAAGAGCATATTCTTGACGAGCGCTCTCCAACAAGGCACTCAAATGAGTACACTTAGCCCTATAAACCTTGAATAAGGTGTAACCAACATCGATCTGCTTACAAAGCTGCAAACAAAGCAATATAAAGGCGGACGAAGGATTAAATTAAGAAGAAAGACAACAAGGTAAGAATCACTTACTGAGAACGCTGAAAGACGAGGGAGCAAGTTGGCATAGCTATCCATTAAAGCCTCCATCTCTTGAATGTTACCCCTGCGGATCTCACAGAATCTCTGGTTGGAGCGGAGACAATCAGGGTCAAAGAACAAGTCTTTGGCAGCACGGTACTGGGCAGACAACACGTCCAGCTACGAAGCTATCTCAAAAGAACTACCAAGATGATGATGATCAACTCCTACAGCAAAGGGACCCTTGGAATCCCGCAGAATGACCTCAAGAATAGCGTCATCATAACTACCTAAGCTCAAGCTCTCCGGCAACCGACCTTGGCTAGATTCAGCAACTGCACCCTCGTTTGTTTGCACAGAGCAAGGGGCACGACAGCTGAGCCCTCACCACGACGAAGGGATAGCATGGTAGAAGAGCTAGGAACAGAAGGAGGAACTTGAGAGCCGCCCAAATCCATGATGAAGGTGGAGGTCCAACAGCTTTGCTAACGGGGGCAATAGAAACAGACTGAGCACTCCCCAGTGAGGCAGGAGCAGCATTGAAGGAGAAGCTGGCTAGTGATATCACAACCTTCTTCTTCTGCTGAGAATCTGAGCTACCATCCCTCGCCGAAGGGGAAACAACCTTAGAAAACAAACCACTAGATTGAAGGGAGGTAGCAGGAGACGAAGGCAAGCTCTTAGAAGCTACAACATCAGCTCTAGCAGTATCAGAAAAAGTGGGAAAAGCCTTGCTAGGAGCAGGAAATGAAGGCATCTTCAAAGACAACGTAGGTGCAGGAGATTGAACGCTAACAGACTCGACCAACTGAGCGCCAGCACCAACAAGAAGGTTCTCACCCTCAACAGAAGCATCTCGGACTGGGTTAGGGTTATTCTTGGCAAAATCCTCCTCGATATCATCCAAGTGAGGACTAAAACCGGTGTCCTCGATATCCTCCATGTCTTCATTGCCTGGTCCTTCACCAGCAGCCTTGGTGAAAATGCGGGGGTCTAACAACACCACCCAATATTTCTCCTAGCAATCTTTATGGACTAACTCCGAAATACTTTGCTAGAGAATCAACTAGACAGTCAGACTCAATCTAGATAAAAGTATCTCAAGGAGTTAATATCTCTCTCTTGATTTGATTTCTACTCAAACTAAAATCAATAGCGAGTCTTTATCAAATACAAGGAATAACTTGGACGGTACCAAAGACCAATGTCCAAGGATCAATCAATATCAATCAACAACCAAAGGTTGGATTTCCAATTGATGATCACGAACGCACAACCTGTATTATTTCTATTTTATAAAATATAATGCGGAAAAGAAATAACACAGACACCAGAAGTTTTGTTAACGAGGAAACCTCAAATGCATAAAAACCCCGGGACCTAGTCCAGATTGAATACACACTGTATTAAGCCGCTACAGACACTAGCCTACTGCAAACTAACTTCAGACTGATCTATAGTTGAACCCCTACCAATCTCCCACTGATACAAGGTACAGTTGTACTCCTACGCCTCTGATCCCAGCAGGACACTGCGTACTTGATTCCCTTAGCTTATCTCACCCACAACTAAGAGTTGTTGCAACCCAAAATCACATACTTGATAGTAAACGAATCTGTTTCACACAGAAAAGTCTATCGAAAGGATAAATCTGTCTCCCACAGATAAACCCTAGGTTTTGTTCCGTCTTTATATATAAAATCAAGGTAATATGAACCAATTGATAATCCGGACTTATATTCCAGAAAAACATCCTAGATTAATAAATCACCTCTCTGACTACACAAGCTGATTGTCGAGGAATCACAAACAGTGAGACGAAGATGTTTGTGACTTCTTTATCTTGCCTATCGGAGAACTCTCATGATCTCAAGTCAATCAATCGATTGTACTCGTATGATAGAAGATGCAAGATCAGATCACACAACTACGATAAAAGTAGTATCGGTCTGGCCTCACAATCCCAATGAAGTCTTTAAGTCGTTAACTCGAGTTTAGAGAAGAAAATCAAGAGTTAATGGAGATCTACTCTAGCGAGTGCACTAGTAGCACACAGACGTGTGGGGATTAGGTTTGCTCAATGCTAGATGTCTCTTATATATAGCCTTTCAAATCAGGGTTTTTCCTTAGGTACAAAGCAAACTCTATCCACCGTTAGATGAAAACCTGATTTATATTCAAGCCAATATCTCTCAACCATTAGATCGAAAGACATAGCTTGTCACACACACTTGGGTACACGTTTACTGTGTTTGAGAAAACCATGCCCAAACGAGTACACGTATGTTGGTTCAACATGATAACCCAAAAGGTCAACCATATGAGCATCTCATGTTAATCATGTTCTTCTTCACCTTAACTAGTTCAATTGACTCAAATGAACTAGTTAAGAGTTGTTCAATTGCTATGAGATCTTATGTAACTACACAAGACACAATTGAAACAAAGATGATTCGATTCGATTAGAATCGGCTCATTTACATTATAGCCACGGTTTGCATAAAGCATTCCTTAATAATTAATGTTTCATATTCAGAGCACATCTTTAGATCATAACCTCTTAAGTTCACAAACAAGTTCGCGGACTTAAGTTAACCGGTTGAGTTTTCCAAACTCAGCAGAAATTCTTGGGTCGAGAACTTCCGCAAGTTCGCGGACTGCGTTCGTGGACTTAGCACGCAAACGAGTTTTGGAAATCCCAGCAGAAATTCTCGGTCGAGAACTTCCGTCAGTTCGCGGACTGAGTCTGCGGACTGGGTTCGCGGACTTGGCAAGCCAATTCCACAATCCTACCGATTTCTCTTGATCGACAAAGTTCGAAAACTTCGGTTCAAGGAATACATGGTTATATAATCTAAACTCTCATTTCAATCATTGAAACATTCTCAGAGGGCGATATTCAGTCGTGAAGAACAACATACCTTTCTCGTCAGAGCAATTTCCAAAGTGATTGAAACTTTTATGACTTTCGTCACTAGGTGAAGATAAACCTGATCAAAGCAAAACGCGTTAACAACACATGATTTCGAGTAAAAGATAAGCAATGAATACTCAGCTCGAAATATCAAGTGTATATGATCTAGTCTATATAGCATACGACTTTTGTCTCATAAGAAGTAGGAGAAGAATAGATAGACTTTCGAGTGATAGATAAGTTCAAGTCTTCACATACCTTTTTGTTGATGAAGTTCCACGGTTCCTTGAAGTAGATATTCGTCATTGTCGTTGAATCACCATGAAGTCCTTGAGCTCAACTACACTTTTCCTATCCTAGTCCAAGACTTAGCTAATAGGCTAGAAATCAAGACTTTATAATTTTGATCACTAACATTGACAAACATGCTTGATATAGCAATGTATGCGAGGTTGACCGAGCTATGCTCTAACACTTGGGATCATCATCTAAAGCATCAAGATCAATCACGGTCTTCAACTTATCTTTCCTCTGGGAAGACTATAAAGAAACACATGTGTCAGCTAAGAATCAGGGGCAAGGTACTAAGGAATATACAAGCACAAAGGTATGATCCTTACCTCCGCAGGCGTTTCGACCGAAGCCTTCCTCTTCCTAGTCCTTGTGGCCACAGAATTACCAGCATAACCTGGAGCAGTCCCAGAAGAAGAAGCAGGGGCAGGCTGCGAAAAGTAACCGTCAGGACAAAGGTACCAAAATAGACGAAGGTATCAAATCAGACAAAGATATCTAAGCAAACGAAGATATCAAAAAACAAAGGTACCTCATGGAAAGGGGCAGGATTGAAAATCCAAGGCCGATACCCATCATACTTCTCAAGCAAAGAACGAGCATTACGAGGAACTGAGGGATCCGGGGTGGTGAAACCATAAGCCCAAGGACCACTACACGAAGAGGAGTACGAGCCCAACGATCATCATGGTCTAGACGGATGCGGTCATACTTTGGCAAAAGGCAGCCTAGCAGAATAAGGGATGGTAGTCAAATCAGTCTTATCAATCTCCTCCAGCAAGCGAAGGTTGTTACCTTCTCTAATCTTCCTAGCAGTAACATGAATATGACGAGGACCAAAACTCCAAGGAAGAAGGTTGATTTTCTGAATCGCATCAGCATAGATGTCATTGAAGTTGGCGGGGGTATATTCCTCCTGCTTATACCTTCCTTCAGCAAAGGGGTCATAGGAATTCAAAGTGGTCTTTCCCTTGCTACGATACCAACTCTCCCGAAGGGCCCGCCAATAATTACCAGTATACTGCATAATTCCTCGAACCTGAGTCTTGTTTTCCGGGTCATCCCTGGTGGACAAGACGTCGTAATAGAAAGGATCCTTCTACTATACAAAGGAAGAAGCATACCTGCGGCCAATTGACCAACACTAATCAAAAGATTGTTCTTATCATAAGAAAAATCTCGAATGAGAGACTCAGTGAGAACGTCAGGGCCATTAACGAAGGAAATCTCAAACTTGTGAAAACGAAAGGACTTGGTGATCTCAGTGATAGAAAAATGAGCGAAGCTATCCTTGTCACGCAGTTGGAGCCTCTGAAGCTCATAGTGAGGAGGAGGAGGCGGAAGATCCTCAATAAACTCTTCAGTCTCAGGCTCCGCATCTCCCTCAGCGACCGTATCCACCTCAGATCCAGTAGGCACCTCAGGGTCCTCAGGAGGGGGAGATGGCGTAGCATCAGGATGATCCATTCGCGGAGGAGGATCAGTCGACGAAGACACCTTTGGTCCCTTATGCGTAAGTTTCTTTGGAAACCTCATTATACCTAACACCATCAGGAAGAACATCTTCATCAACAATGGCGGAAGAAAAATTGCAGTGCATTCAAAAGCAAATCAGGGGCAAAGACTGGCAAGCTTTGGGCATGGGTTTCACTTAACCAACCAAAGAGGCCAGTTTAAACATGCCATGGTAGAAGAACAAAAACCTTTGATCACGTGATCAAAGTTGCAGGCGAGGAATTATCATACCAAAACCATCATCAAAAATCAAAATGGAACAAAACCCAAGTTCCCAAATAGCATAAACAAGTAAAAGAAAGCAAGGATTCTCACATGCAAGCATAAAAAGCAACATCGATGAATCTCCTTGTCCAACAACGATACAACAGAGGAAAAAATGGAGAAAATCAAGACCAAAAACGAGCATCACTTACTTGTATGATCAACACAGTAGAGTCAAAGCACGCGGGGAATCAAAGGAAAAAGAGTGCAGTTAGCAGTAGAAGAAAATCTCAATGAAAGAGATAGAGAGCGACAATTCGAAGAAGAAGGAGAAAGGGAGTTAATGAAATTCCCTTCTCTTTGTTCTCTTCTTATAGGCGGCTGGAAAATCCAAAAAAACTGGATGTCCCGAAATTCAAGGGGAAGTTATCTCATGAAAGGACATGTAGGGACCACCCAATCCGTACGTGCAAAATTGGCGGCGTAACGGAAGTTTTCTTCCGCTTCTACCAAACGGCAGAAGATGAAAGAAAAGGGGCAAACTGTGAATACCAATATTTTGCGGAGCACGTGTCACGATCTTAGTGACCGCATACATATCTAATTATATAGCCTTCGCTAAACAGAGGAGCCTGAGTAACAAGGGATACCTCTGCAGATCTACTTTATCTCATCCCAAGAAAGAGGACGTGAACGGTCAAGATAAAGAAGGAAAAAGCCTGGTCTACATAGAGTCAGCTGGCGAGGGGACAGAGGTAGATGACGCATCTAATAAGCATTAAATGCTCAAATATCTTATCTACATGCATGAATCAAGGCACGTGGAGAGGAAAAGCGTGGCAGAACCCGATTGGCGGAAGCTGGCGGTGAACGAAGGTACAACCTGTACTAAGGTTAGGTAGTTCTCGAAGGAACGTGGGATAACTGAGGTGGCGAGATTCAACTGGAGAAGTACGCGGTGGACGAAGGTACCATTAGTACGAAAGGTATATCAGCGGACGATGGACTCAGAGGCAGCAAAGATATACCAGGAGCATGAGGGGCTATAAATACCAAGCCCCACCAACAAACTGGGGGCATTCAATATCTAGGAGAGAAGATCTAGTCTTAAGCTTATACCTCTTTAATGTTTAGAACTTAAGTATTTACTTCCACTTAAGTTCTTTCTATTACTTTGGGAAGCATTTAAGATCTTTGTAGCCACCAAAAACTAAATACAAAACAATCACTCATTACCCCGTGGACGTAGACAAATGTCGAACCACGTTATATCTTGTGTCTCATGATAACTTAGAATTTTTACATTATATTTGTGTTCTTCGTTATTATTGATCTTATATATCATTTATTACTTAGGACTATCAGTTCAACAGAGGTATCAATAGTTCTTAGTATCAGATCTTCTGAACTGTATACATCACGTAGGCTACGGGAAAACGAGTAGTCACAATTTCCTTGGACTCTTTAGTATATGGGTTCCAAAGCCAACAATTTCTAGTCCAACAATCTTTTGCATCTCATCAAAATCAAATCATTACAAGAACCAAGAATGTTAATATCTCGACTTGTATCTATAAATGATGAATCCTGCATCTTAACATACTCACAGAGGCCACCTTTAGTGATATTGTTTTTAGAGCATAGCTCGGTCGACCTCGCATGCGCTGCTATATCAAGCATGTTTGTCAATGTTAGTGACCAAAACTATAAGTCTTGATTTCTTGTCTATTATCTAAGTCACGGACTAGGATAGGAAAAGTGTAGCTGAGCTCAAGGACTTCATGGTGATTCAACGACAACGACGAAGATCTACACAAGGAACCGTGGAACTTCATCAACAAAAAGGTATGTGAAGACTTGAACTTATCTATCACTCAAAAGTTTATCTATTCTATCTCCTACTTCTTATGAGACAAAAGTCGTATGCTATATAGACTAGATCATACACATTTTATATATCGAGATGAGTATTCATTGCTTATCTTTTTCTCGAAATCATGTGTTGGTAAAGCATTTTGCTTTGACCAGGTTTATTTTCACCTAGTGACGCAAGTCATGAAAAGTTTCAATCTCTTTGAGAATTGCTCTGACGTGAAACGATCTGTGAATAACGGTTATATAACGTCCTCTGAGAATATCTCAATGGTTGGAATGAGAGTTTAGATTACATAACCATGTATTCCTTGACCCAAAGTTTTCGAACTTTGTTGATCAAGAGAAATCAGAAGGATTGTGGAATTGGCCTTACCAAGTCCGCGAACCCAGTCCGCAGACTCAGTCCGCGAAATGTCGGAAGTTCTCGACCGAGAATTTCTGCTGGGATTTTCCGAAACTCGTTTATGTGCTAAGTTCGCGAACTCAGTATGCAAACCCAGTCCGCGAACTGGCGAAAGTTCTCTTCCCGAGAATTTCAGCTGAGTTTGGAAATCTCCGCCGGTTTACTTAAGTCCACGAACTTGTTTTTGAGCTTAAGAGGTTATGATCTAAAGATGTGCTCTGAACATAAACATTGAATTACTAAAGAATGCTTTACGCAAACCGTGGCTGTAATGTTCATGAGCCGATTCAATCGAATCATCTTTGATTCAATTGTGTCTTGTGTAGTTACATAAGATCTCATAGCAATTGAACAACTCTTTAACTAGTTCATTTGAGTCAATTGAACTAGTTATGGTGAATAAGAACCAGGTTAATATGAGATGCTCATATGGTTAACCTTTTGGTTACTATGTTGAACCAACATACACGTACACGTTTGGGCATGGTTTTCACAAACCCAGTAAACGTATACCAAGTGTGTATGACAAGCTATGTTTTTCGATCTAACGGTTGAGAAATATTAGCTTGAATCTAAATTAGGTTTTCATCTAACGGTGGATATGGATTGCTTTGTACCTAAGGCAAAACCTTGATTTGAAGGCTATATATAGGAGACATCTAGCTTGAGAAAAACCTTAATCCCCACACGACTGTGTGATACTAGTGCGCTCGCTAGAGTCGATCTCCATTAACCTTTGATTTTCTTCTCTAAAATCAGGTTAACGACTTAAAGACTTCATTGGGATTGTGAAGCCAGACCGATACTACTTTTATCGCAGTTGTGTGATCTGATCTTGCATTTTCTATCGTACGAGTACAATCGATTGATAGGCTTGAGATCGTGAGAGTTCTCTGATAGGCAAGATAAAGAAGTCGCAAACATCTTCGTCTCATTGTTTGTGATTCCTTGGCAAACCGCTTGTGTAGTCTGATAGACACATTTATGTGTCTAATATGTCTCAATTGTATGTATTGTTAGTGCTCCATTTTGTATTTATTGTGTTATTTTATGTCTTTGTAGGAAATTTTAGAGAAATAAGCCCTTGCGGCGAAATGGGCTTAAAAAGTGGTGTTTTACACCCCAGGATAAAGTGTTAAAGGCACCCCAGAAATATGCTAATAGCACTATGAGGAGTTGTTAAAACACCCAGAAAAATTATTATTTCCGCCCCAATTGCTAAAGGGACCCCAGGAATGGATAAAGGGGAGGTCCCTTTCTTCCAAAATTTGAAATCAGAAAAAGGCGGGAAAAATGATGCATGCAACTGGCAGAAGTTTGATCGGACATTTGGACGTGATTTTGTGCGATTCAATCGCTGAAACTTTGTGGAAAGATGTGATATATCATAACAAAGATGGTATGGGTGTTTGGTTCGACCATAATTGGCTTGAATTGGCTAGGCAATCCACGAGCTGGAAAAAGGGGAATACGTGCAGGGAAGAGTTGTTTTGTACTTGTTTGGATGGAGTTGGGATGCTGTAGAAACTTGTTTGGAGTGTGTTCCACATCAACAGAAGCGCGGAAGAGGAATTAAAGGAAAGAAAATCCCGTATTTCTTTGAAAAAGGAAAGAAAATATCCCGAGTAAAAGAAGATTATTTGGGATTAATGGAGGAGATTCAATGCGTGTTTTTGGTTTAAATAGGTTCCCTGGGAGTCCTAGAGGGGGTGTCGAGAGTTTGGGGTCGAGAGGAGGTCCAGAGAAGCAGAAATCAAGAGTTGATGAAACTCTGTTTCTGCTGATGAAGAACACCAAGAACACGAAGAATAGACTCGCAAGGACAGTGGTTTATCAACAGTGTCTAAGACGCACATCCGTGGGTCGCAGTGCACTCTAAACATCAGCAGCACTTGTGTTTTATCGTTCATTCTGTGACGCTTTTTGTGCGTCGCAGATTACAGTTTTACACCATTTTCTCCTTTTCTCTCCATTGTAAACACCATTTGAGCTATAAAAATATATTTTGAGTGTGTTTTCATCATGAGGAGCTAAAACCCAACACTGGGACGACGGAGGAGGTTGAATTTCATACATGGGTAAATTTATTTTAATCTTTTTATGACTTTTGCAGTAATTTAAAATTGAAATATGATTTGAATTAATTGGTTGTTATTTAATTTGATGATGTATGCTTAGCTTAGTTGTTTTGATACATCATGCTTAGGACTTACAATCAATGTTTTAAGAATCTATCTTGGCAAAATCAGAGTCTATGTTAATTTTATTGAGTTTTATTTGTCAAAGAATATATGAATGAACCTTCTGTAGTGAATTCAGCCAAATCATTAGTCCCAGTACCTCTCACCCATTGTTAATATTTTTGTATATATATATTTTTTTTTAAATCTAAAAATTCCATTTCCTTCACAAGTCTGAAACGAATCCTATTTACTACAATCACAAAAAAAACATTAATCATTTTGGCGCCGCCGACGCGGATTTGTGCTTAGGTAGAATTTTTAGGTTTTTATTATTTTTATTATTCCATTTGTTCTTTTTACGTCTCTTTGGTTGTGTCTTTGTATTACAGGTTTGAAGTTGGATACTAAAGACCTTGGAATCAAAGCTTAAAGCTAAAAGAGAAGGAAAAAAGACAAAGCAAAAAATAAAGAAAAAAGAGAAAAAAAAACAAAAAAGGAGAGAGAATTATTATTTTTTTAAGAGACTTTCCATTTTTTTTGTAATTATTATTATTATTTTTGTAGTTCTTTTCATTGGACTGGACTTTGGACAATTTATTTTAATTTTAAACCCTACGGAAGGGTTATATATATAAAAAAATTATATATAAACTATGTGCAGGGAAGGACGACGATTACTATATCGTCTCGGCCCCTCGGGTTCGTACATGACATAGGAGTCGTGGACCGAGTCGACTTCAACGGTTCATCCCCCGTATGGTACGGGAGGTAAGTCCATCGAAACACTCGCGAATCTCCTGTAAGCGAGTTACTGTATTCCTTAAGGTGATTCATTTATTGAGGACGAATTTGGACTGTTTTTAAATTCCTAGTAAAGGGCAAGGCCTGGCCAATACAAGATAAGGGTTCGGATTTCATCACCGCTCCCTTCTTGCCCACCTTACGTAAACGAAACCTAACGCGAACCCAAGCTTAAAATTTGATTAGAACGAGACCGATAGGGTAACGAGCTTGGTAGGAAAATCTTTCGAAAAATAATGGTTACTCTTTTAAGCATAATTAAAAGTTCTTGATGGTTTCTGTAAGTTGAATGCATGAATGCGCCGCCTTGTAATACCGGTGAGGCTTTGGGTATCAAAGCTCCACTGAGCTTCCCTCGCCTCGATTCAACTTACATTATCTCGGATTGATTCCAGAAGGGTGTGCTTAAATTGTAACGAATTCCCTTTCGAAGGATTAGAAGATGGTCTAGAAACAATCTAAGTGGAGCCATCATGCTTTTTGTTTGCTAGAAATCAGTAGGTTTGATTTGGTCGAGTCAGCCTTGTTTGTGATTGTGTAGAATTCCCTTGCAATTAAGAATTTCGAACTGGTATGACAGAAGCCAATACAATGAGTATCGATCTGAATTTGAGTATGGACATCATCCTTTTTATGACCATGATGGGAATAGTAGTTGGGAACGCCAACCTTTTCAAGGTTATGGTTCATACCATGGTGAGCCCAATTACTATCCACACGCGAATTGGTCTTACGAGCAAGAAAATCAGGAACACTGTAGTACTGGTTACTCGTTTTTGGAAACTAGTCCTGATTATGATATTTCTGAACCTGTTCCATCTCTAGAAGAGACCCAACAACGGATTGAAAGGACGTATAAACGTTTAGTTGCAATGAATAGTTCAAAAGAAGAGTGTACACGATATTCTGAGATGATAAACGAGAGTAGTGAACGTATAAGTGTTATGCTCAGTGAAACTCAGGCACGTCTAGAGGCAGAAAATGAACAGTTAGCTAATGCTGCTCGAAATGATCTAAATTTCCAAAATAGTGTTTCTAATTCTACCCTTGATATCAATAGTGAATATTTGCCTAATTTAGAGGACGAGGTTAGAATAAAAGACACTACTTATTTAGATAAGGTTCAATCATCTTCGTACTATTATGATGAGGATAGTAGTAATGAAGAATCTGAAATGTGTAGGCATAGTGATCAGGAATCTATTAATCCAATTGAGCTTTATAATGATTCTAGTTCAAATCCAAATAATTTTTATGATTATTCACCTATTCAAAAGGACGAGGATTTGATTAGGGATACCACCGTTTTAGACGATGTAGTTTTTCCTTTTGATTACGAAGCCGATAATGCTTTAGAGGAACGGGTTTATTCCGAAAATGCTGTTTTAGAGTCTAGCGACTTAGAAACAATAGTCTTAGACGAAGAAAATGAACTCGTAGAGCTATTAAATATGAGTAAGGATGCGTCGCTTGAGTATAACCTCGAAGGAGCAATTGACTATTTTCAGGATTCCAATGATCTAGAAATTAGGATTGTAACTAGTCTATCTAGAGACAAAAACTCTAAGTTTGGGGGTGATTATCACCTCCTGTGCCATACCTTACTACTTCAGAGTCCCTTCACTTAGGACTTGATATCTCTGCCTCGACAATTTTACAAGATTACCTTCATACTCGTTTTCCCGAACCTAATGATGTCCAGGAAGAAGTTCAGTCGTTAGAAACCCATCCTCTGGTTGATGTTTCCCAGGCTATGATCCCCAGATTGACTTTGTTTTCCCACCAAATAGTTTTCTTCCAATGTGGGAACGTTTATATTCCAAATGTGTCGAATATTAAGTTGTGAGACTAAACCTAAATGCTTTAGGAAATTAGAATCGACACATTTGCTTAAGAATGACCACTACTCTCATTGTGGTCAATTATGTAAGTCAAATCTTATTGACTTAGAGGATCCTCAGTTATTTAGGTTATTATTGTGCGCTTCTAAGATCATATTTGAGTTTTTCCAGACTCTAGGACCTAATGATTCGGATCCCACCTATGAAGAAACGCAGCCAATGAAAATTTTCTATTTAGACCCTTTCATAGAACCTGAACCACAATTAGATATAAATTTCTTAATCAGGAAACTAAGTAAGGGCATGCTAGTCTTGTTCACTTTCTTGGTTCATTGCAGTTTCCTTTGGTCAGCTCTATTTAGTTTTGAAGACCCACAGTTATTTCGACTGTTACTTTATGGTTCGAGTTGACTAATCCTTTCCTAAGTCTGGCTGAAGACTTTAAACTTAGCACTTCTTGGGAGGTATCCCATGCTCATGCAACACGGTAATATCTTTCCTTAACTCTTTCGCTTCAAATGGTAACAGTTTCTCCTTGTTCATGCTTTTAGTTTCATCTTTAGAACATTGAGGACAATGTTAGATTTAAGTTGGGGGTATGGGAAATTTTAGTTGCAATAATAAACTCCAGAGCCTAGAGATTTATGCGTATTCAGGATGGCACTAACTAATCTAAGTGGATGGAAGCATCTTGGTTGTAGGAGTTGAGGAACCAATCTGATTAGATGGAAACATCTATAGAGTCTATTCATAAAAGCACAGAGCTCAGGTGTTAGAAATAACATGATAGTTGCACCATATCTCGTTGAGTCCTTTTCATTTCTTTTTTATTTTATTTTTTCTTTTAAACTATGTTTCTCTAAGTGATTAGGTGGGGCACACGATTCAAGTTGTTACCACTGCTAGGGTGAATTAGAGTGACTGAGTTACTAAAAAAAAAAAAGACCGGACCAGTTAGACCAATCGGAATAAGTATTAACACTTGGATAGCAATATGCGTGTGTTCTCCCTGTTTCCGTCGCCTAAGCAAGCGTGGAATGCAGGACCCGTGGGAACTATCGTGTAATCTGCTGACAAGAAGCATGCGCTTGGATCAAAAAGATCTATTCATGCCGTTAAGTTAAAAAAAATGGTTATTGTTCTGTGTAGTCAACTGCTGGTTCCCTTGTATTTGCCAGTTTGTTGATCTAGATTTAAGTTATTGACTACTGGTTCCCTTGTATATGCCAGTTGTGTTGATATTAGTCAGACCGGTCTCTCAGTCCATTAGGATAGGTTCATTCTGGCAGTGGCCTTCAGACAGATATGTGAAACATCGATCATTTGGTTAACATCAAAACCATCTACATTTTTCTATTTCCATATCTTTTTTCTATCAATATGATTAGTTTGACTCTGAATATGATGTCCATAGTGAAACTATCTGAGTAGAGCTCTGTCACTTTATATGAATTTTAGTATGCTTGAGTGCAAACTCGTGTACAACAATTGGAATTTCGCATCAGGGTACTTCCTCCTATAGTCAATGATTGTATGCCAACCAAGGAGATTCTTTAGTGCCTTCCAAGGTTCTGCGTAGATAGCTAGGGTCTGGAGTATTGGTTTTGTGGGTACACCTCTGGTAAACCCTCCCGAGATTAACTCGGTCACTAGGGACACCTAGTGAGTTAGGATTTTATTTTCCATATTAGTTTTGCTCGAGGACTAGCAAATAATAAGTTTGGGGGTGTTGATAGACACATTTATGTGTCTAATATGTCTCAATTGTATGTATTGTTAGTACTCGATTTTGTATTTATTGTGTTATTTTATGTCTTTGTAGGAAATTTTAGAGAAATAATCCCTTGCGGCGAAATGGGCTTAAAAAGTGGTGTTTTACACCCCAAGATAAAGTGTTAAAGGCACCCCAGAAATATGCTAAAAGCACCCGGAGGAGTTGTTAAAAACACCCAGAAAAATTATTATTTCCGCCCCAATTGCTAAAGGGACCCCAGGAATGGATAAAGGGGAGGTCCCTTTCTTCCAAAATTTGAAATCAGAAAAAGGCGGGAAAAATGATGCATGCAACTGGCAGAAGTTTGATCGGACATTCGGACGTGATTTTGTGTGATTCAATCGCTGAAACTTTGCGGAAAGATGTGATATATCATAATAAAGATGGTATGGGTGTTTAGTTCGACCATAATTGGCTTGAATTGGCTAGGCAATCCACGAGCAGGAAAAAGGGGAATACGTGCAGTGAAGAGTTGTTCACGGGATTCAGCGTGTTTGTACGTGTTTGGATGGAGTTGGGATGCTGTAGAAACTTGTTTGGAGTGTGTTCCACATCAATAGAAGCGCGGAAGAGGAATTAAAGGAAAGAAAATCCCGTATTTCTTTGAAAAAGGAAAGAAAATATCCCGAGTAAAAGAAGATTATTTGGGATTAATGGAGGAGATTCAACGCGTGTTTTTGGTTTAAATAGGTTCCCTGGGAGTCCTAGAGGGGGTGTCGAGAGTTTGGGGTCGAGAGGAGGTCCAGAGAAGCAGAAATCAAGAGTTGATGAAACTCTGTTTCTGCTGCTGCTGATGATGAAGAACACCAAGAACACGAAGAACAGACTCGCAAGGACAGTGGTTTATAAACAGTTTCTAAGACCCACATCCGTGGGTCGCAGTGCAGTCTAAACATCAGCAGCACTTGTGTTTTATCGTTCATTCTGTGACGCTTTTTGTGCTTCGCAGATTACAGTTTTACACCATTTTCTCCTTTTCTCTCCATTGTAAACACCATTTGAGCTATAAAAATATATTTTGAGCGTGTTTTCATCATGAGGAGCTAAAACCCAACACTGGGACGACGGAGGAGGTTGAATTTCATACATGGGTAAATTTATTTTATTCTTTTTATGACTTTTGCATTAATTTAAAATTAAAATATGATTTGAATTAATTGGTTGTTATTTAATTTGATGATGTATGCTTAGCTTAGTTGTTTTGATACATCATGCTTAGGACTTACAATCAATGTTTTAAGAATCTATCTTGGAAAAATCAGAGTCTATGTTAATTTTATTGAGTTTTATTTGTCAAAGAATATATGAATGAACCTTCTGTAGTGAATTCAGCCAAATCCTTAGTCCCAGTACCTCTCACCCATTGTTAATATTTTTGTATATATATATATATATTTTTTTTTTTAAATCTAAAAATTCCATTTCCTTCACAAGTCTGAAACGAATCCTATTTACTACAATCACAAAAAAAAAACATAAATCATAGTCAGGAAGGATTGTTGAGAGGTGATTGATTAATATAGGTTGTTCTTCGGGAATATAAGACCGAATTATCAATTGGTTCCTGTTACCTTGATTTTATATCTTAAGACGGAACAAAACCTAGGGTTTATCTGTGGGAGACAGATTTATCCTTTGATAGACTTTTCTGTGTGAGATAGATTTGTTTATAGTTAAAGCATGCGATTTTTGGTCGTAGCAACTTTTTCAATTGGTATCAGAGAAGGAAAACACATTAAAGACCTCACAAGTCTGTGTTTGTAGCGATCTGACTCTATGGACAAGAGTACTATCTCTGATAAACGCATCACCAGTAATAAAGAGTCTCTCTCGTCTAAGTCTATTAAAGAGAAAAGCTATTCTATCTCGAATATAGAAAAACCTTGTGGTTCGACGAGACAGACAAACAACGACATGTGTGTTCTTGATTACCCTTCGAAAGAGACTTTCTCCTCTAATGAATGGGATATAACTGAAGAGAGTAAATTGATTCTAAATCTTGTTAGAATTCAAGCTGGTAGATTGAATCAGTTAAAGCACCATGTCAATGTCCTTCTTGGTACTGTAAGAGATTGCAAAGTCCATAGCATCGCTGAATCAGTCTTCATGCTTAGTGTTAGAGCATTGCTCGGTTGAACCCACCAAGCATTGGTATGTCAAGTTTGGTTGTCATATTTTAGTGAACCAAAAATTAATTTAAGAGTCGCTTGATTATGTACTGGAGTTAAACTTCGTATAGGTTAGCTTGAAAGCATTAGGATTTGATACATTACAAGTATTGCGAAGTCTTGAAGATGTGAAGAAGCGAGGATCTACAACGACAACAATCATCCGTCCACTTGAGGTTGTGTAGCGGCTTAATCCTGAGAGTACTCAATTCTGGAATAGGTCCCGGGGTTTTTCTGCATTTGCGGTTTCCTTGTTAACAAAATCTTGCTGTGTCATTTACTTTTATTTTCCGCATTATAATTGTTTTATTATAATTAAAGTAAATTACACAAAAATTAATATCCTGATTACTTGATAAGTGAATCTTATTGTGTTTGGTTAAGTCCGAACCTTTTTATCAAGTAACACACCTTGTCGTTGTATTGTATCGATCTCGTATCCATAGATGATCACACGACGTGTGAACCGATTAGTTGTATTGTCTCGACTCAGACCATATACAATCACTTTCGGAGAAAGGACTTATAGGTAGGAAAAGTTTTATCTTGAGGTATATTTGGGTACCCTCACCTTTTCAATTGGTATCAGAGCAGGAAAACACGAAAAGATATAACAATCTGTGTTTCATGCGATCCAACCTATAAGATATGGGTCAAAGTAAAGTTAAGCGTGAGCGAAGACTAAAGAAAGACTCATTTAACGTATCGCAAGAAGGTTTTGATTTTAAGAAATGCTTAAAATGAGCTTCTTCATCAAGTTATACTTGCTCTTCAGAGAATAAGTCTGAATGTTCTCTAGACGAGACTAAGTTAAGCCCTGTATTCGAAATCAATGATTCAGACTATGAAAAATGTCTTTTTGGTAACGAGAATTTTCTGAGTTCTATACTTGATATTTCTGATGAAAGATCAAGTGTGAAAACTTCTGAACTAAAGGAATTAAGCAAACAATTTCTCTTCAGTTCCAATGAACTTCTTTCAGCACTTGAAAGAGAACGAGATTTAACTTTGAGGTTTGAAAATCTCAATGAAAAGCATAACTTGCTGAAAGAAGAAAACTCACAAAAATCGCTTATTTACCAAAAGGTATTTGAGGAAAATCAGGATGTTTGTAAAGCAATGAAAATTGAAATTGAAAGAATGCATCAATATCACAAGAAGTTTTGGGAAGAAACTTCTCAACAAATACAGGGTCTTGAAGAAAAAGCAAACGCTAGTATCTCTCAAGCAGGTCTGTTAAAAGAGGAGCGTGATGCTACTCTTGAAAAAAATTCTTTTGTTGGAAGAGAAACTTGTTGAATCTTATGCAAGGATTAACTCTCAACAAAAGAGATTTGAAGAGAAAGAAGGTGTATATCTCTCACAAGAAAAAAGCCTTGAGGCTGATCTAGCCAGTGCTCTTGATAAAATCAAGATGTTGGAAGAAGAAAATTTGGACCTTAAAAAGTTCAATGCTAGCTCAAACAATTTAACCTCAATGTTAAAAGCAAGTAGAAATCATCGTGATACACGAGGATTGGGCTATAAGGGAATAGATGCTTTAAATATTAGCAAAGAGGTAAAATTTGTTAAAGCTACGAATTCTTCTCAATCAGAGGCTTCCACTGATTACAAATATGCTCATATTTATTATAAAGAAGAGAAGTCTATCAAGAAGGCAACAACGTTGAACAAGGATAAGAAGAAGAAAACTCACCAAGCTCCAATGAAAGAGGATCCACAAAAAGGTAATATTAAAACTCATACTTCGTATATATACACTAAGCATTGTCATTATTGTGGTAATATAGGACACTTGCAATGGGGATGCAAAGTTCGTAAGATGCAAGATGCACTTTCTATTGTATCAAACAGATTGGCTAAGTTTTCTCCTCATAAGAACTCAGATCGGTATTGTCCTAAGTTTAGGAAAAATAATTATTATAATGATAGTTCAAATTTTTCATATCACTCAACAAGGTCTCTTCATAAAAGACCCAATTATAGAAAGAGAGGTGACTTTTTAAATGCAAAACACAAGATCTGATGTTCCAAATTGGAGAAAGGGTGATTCGCAAAATTTTCAAAAGGACATTGATCCTAATGGTATTGTGAAGGAGAAAGCTGCTCCTGCGAAACCCAACTCTAAATGGATCCCTAAGTCCTCCATGGCCAAGAAGAGACCAAAAGTTAGTCACAAGAATGACTCTCAGCTGTTAATTGTTGGTGACAATAATTACAAGAGTCTTCTTGAAAGGCTAAAGAAAGACATTATGTCTGAAATCTCTTGTACTAGTAAAGGTTGTGATAATGAAACTCTTCATCACAAGTCAAAGAAGAAAAACAAGAGATGGAACAAGAGAAAACAAACCAAGCAAGAGGTCAAGAATGATGATTCGGTGTTAGTCACTCGTGACGAACAAGATAAGGATCAACTTAACACAACCTAGTTGTGTTAGAATGTGCATGCTCACCTTAGTACTCAATATTTTTATAGGTGAGGAAGCACATGAAAAACTGAGCACATGATCTCTCGATTATTAAATGACTAATTAACATCTTTAGGGAGATTTATTTTCTTGTATACTCATACCTTCTCTATCTATTTTTGCTTATAATAGAAACGGTAATTTTGAGTTTATGATGTTGATATCTACTGATCATATATGTGTAGCTCTTGCTTTTGTGGTAAAAACGAGCTAAAAATCACTGAATTCGGACATTGTATGCAAAAATTATGTCAAAAACAGTTTACTGTTGTGATCCTTCACAAGTAGCACTAGGGGGAAGAGATCCTCTGCAGCAAGTTTTGATATTGGGGGAAGATATCCTCTGCACCCTTGCAGCAAAAAGTGTTTTGCCCATAACTTCTTCGTCCGAACTCGGAATGACCTCATTCTTTTTGCGTTGGTTTCGAAATTTAAGTTCCTACAAGATTGAGGTAATTGCAATACTTGATTTTATGTTGAATATTTATGGTGTATTGCAAATTGATTTATGAGATGTATGTTTTCGGTTTTACTACCTTAATATTCGATCTCATATGTTGTGAACCCTCATGGTTTGGGTGACTTTTTGATTTAGAGGGATTAAGTTCTAGTCCTAGTAGGTAGGCTTTATCAAAGGATTATGAGGGGTTCTGATAGAAAGAATATGTGAAAAAGTCACAATATGTTGAATCGGTTTTGGTTTAGCATAAAAGCATATATGTTTCGACGGTTTTCAACTTTTGCTTGCAATAGTTAAAACCGGTTTTCAACCTTTCTCTGGTAAAGGTTGAGGTATGTTGTTATTCTTTTGTTTACGCATAACGATGACAACGTGGGGATATTTCGTTATCAATTCTCCCTGGACGAAGATGATATCATATTGGATAAGTGGATGCGAAATATGAGGTAACAATCTTGTTAGTTAATTGTTTTCCTGTTTAAGAAAAGCGTGAGTTTATATTATATATATTTATTGCTTTTGCTTAACGAAATTTAGGTCCAATTGATTTTTATTCCATGATGTGTATGTGGATGTGTGTTTCAATTGATTCCTGTTAAGAAAAACTATTGTTATCTTACTTTATTGCGTGGTATCAACCGTTTAAGATTACAAAATTTTGGTAAAATTGATGTGTGTGGTGATTCAATTGTTTCCAGTTAAGAAAAACTATTGTCATCTTGCTTTTATATGGTTTCAATAGTTTAGGCTTACAAAATTTCGGTACAATTGATGTGTTTGTGATTCAATTGGTTCCGGTTAAGAAAAACCTTTGGTATTTTGCTTTTGTATAGTATCAATGGTTTAGGCTTACAAAATTACGGTGCAATTGCGGTGCTTATAATGTCTTATGTTGATTCAATTGCTTCCGATTGAGGTGAATAATTTTCCAAGTTGATTTATATTGGTTTGTATGAATTATTTATGGCTTAACGAAATAATATGTGTACCGGATGAGTTGTTTAGTCCAATTTGATTCCAGATAAGAAACTAAGTTATTTCTGATCTTAGTTTGTCTTATCAAAGTGAGGTTTCGGTTATTCAAGTCTAATCGAATGCCTAAACAAAGAAACACTAGTTAACTAACCTAGTATTTGTTTTTTTTTTTTGAAATTGAAAGGTCTAAGTTTATGGATAATTAGAACCTGATGAGAAAAGTGGAGTTTATGCTTTATTTTGGTCTTATCAAATTAAGCGGTTTTTGAAACAATCGGTTTAGCAAAGGAACTAATGTGATTAGTCGTTTTGGTTTGCTAAACTAAATAGGAAAAATTGTTTCGGGCAATTGTTTCCTTGGTAACATATCAAAATAAAACTACTTGTAGTTTCGGTTTTGATATTGGCTATCAGAACGTGATGTATGGAATCCTCGTGCCTAACTCTACAGGTTTGCAAGTCTATTTTGAGATTTGTAAGATTCTTTTTGTGTTGTCCTTTATTTTTTCGTTTCTTTGTCATTTTTGTGACAAAAGGGGGGAGAAATATATGGAGTAAACAGGTGATACCGGCATTGATTTTATATTAATTGGTATCACTAGGGAAAAGAACATTGGTACTTGAATGTTATATCTAACGAAAGAGTGAAAGCACATACTAAGGGGGAGTAACATGTCATATTGATTGGTATAACAAAGACGTGCGGATTGAATATCTACCTATCTTCCTTAGGGGGAGTATTAGCTTTGTTATTATAATGTCAACAACGACATTTTCGAGGATTGAGTGTAAGCAGTTTTACTGTGCTGTTGAATCGGGAATCAAGCGGAGTGTAATGAATTCTTGTAATTTGTTTATCCATATGATATAAGAGTTTTTTCACTAAAATTTACAAAGGGGGAGATTGTTAGAGCATTGCTCGGTTGAACCCACCAAGCGTTGGTATGTCAAGTTTGGTTGTCATATTTTAGTGAACCAAAACTCAAGTTAAGAGTCGCTTGATCATGTGCTAGAGTTAAACTTCGTATAGGTTAGCTTGAAAGCATTAGGATATGAGACATTACAAGTATTGCTAAGTCTTGAAGATGTGAAGAAGCGAGGAGCTACAACGACAACAATCATCCTTCCACTTGAGGTTAGTGATATTTGACTTGAACTGTTTCATTCCCTAACATATCTTTCAAGTCGTGCATATTGAAAACATAACTGCGAAGCATATTTGAACTCTAGATAGACATAATATTAAGAAATACAATACGAGGTTTATTTCTTAACCATTAAACTTTGTATATAAGACATCGCCATAATCATTTGAATGCTATTATGATTATGTATGGGTATAGGTGAGGATTTCATCCTGGGGAACAATGTTTACATGTGTTCTAAGGAAGTAAGTTCATAAACTTGTTTTGTGGACCGAAAAGGAAATTGCCAGTTGTTATTGGTTTTGTTATTCACTGCATATCTTATGAACAACCAATATGTGTGATAAAGTAGAACCGCTCAAAACTTGTTGTGTTCTTGGTAGAACTATTCACAAAGTCCTGAATTTTGTATTGGTATAACTTTTATTAGTAAAACCAATCTTAAGTAATCACCTTGGTATGTATCGGTTTTGTGACTGCCATGGGAAGAGGGGAACCGATCCTTGTAAGGGGTGAAGGGAACCGATCCTTGTATGGGGTGCAACAAGTTTATATAAGAAAGGGGAACCGATCCTGTGAAGGTGTGCAACACATATAAGTTAGATACCATATATATGTGGGGAACCGATCCTAGTACCTAGTCAACCGAATCTTTTGGGAAGCTAGTGTGACTATGCTTAGTACTCACATGGAGGTATAACCGAAACTTGTTTTGGTAGAACCGTAAACCTATGATTGTGATTGAATGTTTGGTTTGATCAATCACATAGTTCTTGAAAGTCATATGAACCAATTCTAAACTTTTTTGGAAGTGTCACAAATCGGTTTCAATATTGTAAGTGTGAAAGAGAACTTACAAAGTAAAGATGTCGACAAACTTTGAACACGTGCTGAGAATGTTTATTTCTGTAATTGTTCAAAGATATTCCTTAAAGGCTAAATGGAAGAGAATCCCAGAATCGAAACATAAGTAAGTTAAGAATCTTTTAATTAAGGTTATTAATTTAACATGGTAGGGAATTATGGAATTAGTAACGTGCATTTACTAATTAGATTTTCCGAGAGATTTCGATTGTTATTTTTGGACAGAGCATTTCCAGGAATTATGAAAACCGAATCTGTGCATTTATGAATATCTTGAGAATATTTTCGGTTTTGGAAATTCCTTGGTGTCCAAACGTCCTTGTCCATAAATACACGAAGTTTGCCTTTCTAGCAAACTAATCCTTCGTAACATTTGACTTCGCCTATCGGAGAGGAGAGTAATCTAATTAGGTGAAATCTCTTACGGTCGCTCGTTTTAAAGTCTTCTTTGGGATTGAGAAGCTCTAGCACGACCCGTTGGTGGGAAACTAGATAATTACGGTTTATCTTTGTTTTCGATTGATTTGATTGACTAACGGTGGTCGAAATCTGATTGCACCTAGTTTGTTTATTCTTGAGAATCTTCTCTTCTGATATAAGATTCACTCAAACTAGATCAGAGCTTCGACAGGGATCTTTAGACTGTTGTTAGTTCTAAAGATGATCTTGTGATAATATATTGTTAACAGACTCCGTTCTGTGCGTGATTGATTACAAGAGATTCACGTGATTGTGTGCAGGTGTTTATTGAATATTTAAGAAGATTTGAAGACAAAGAAGATATTGAAGATATGACTTGGGTTTTATAATCTTTGGTGTGCACAATACTTGTTTGGAAAAAGAGGATACAATTAATAATCGGTTTATCCTTGTGGTAGATTGGATTGATTAATTAAGTAGATCGGCATCAACACGGTTCTTCGAATTAAAGGTGTTGTTGGCTTAATCTTAACCGATTACCTTAGGGTGATTGAACATAACATAGATAGACCCGACAAAGAGTTTATGTTGAGATAAACGGAAGAGCCTTTGTCTGACTCATATCACTTGGTTGAATAGAGTTGATACCAAACAGATTTCTTGTTCCTTTACTGTTTGGAATACGAACCAAAGGGATTGTTCCAAGTACGTGACTTATTCATAAGTTGGAGGCGTGTGAATATAGACGGAACTAGGTATACTATAGAGTTAGGTACTTGGTCTCAACTATACGAAGTTAGTGTAATTTTGTGTAGCGTCTTAATCCTGAGAGTATTCAATTCTGTACTAGGTCCCGGGGTTTTAATGCATTTGCGTTTTCCTCGTAAACAAAATCTTGCTGTGTCATTTACTTTTATTTTCCGCATTATAATTGTTTTATTATAATTAAAGTAAATTACACAAACGTTAATATCCTAATTACTTGATAAGTGAATCCTATTATGTTTGGTTAAGTCCGAACTTTTTTATCAAGTAACACACTTTGTCGTTGTATTGTCTCGATCTCGTATCCATAGACGATTACACGAAGTGTAAACCGATTAGTTGTATTGTCTCGAATGAGTCCATAGACAATCACTTTCGGAGAAAGGACTTATAGGTAGGAAAAGTTTTAGCTTGAGGTATATTTGGGTACCCTCGCCTTTTGACTTAGATGCCTTGGATATTGAACACCGTTTGAATAAACTCTATGTTCAAGGTTGTTCAAAGCAATCTAATATACCAAGAACTTCTGACGCTTTTCATTCAGAAGTAAAAACAGATGTTCCTAATGTTTCCACCAAACTTGGGACAGTCTATGAAAAGGGAAAATCCTCTGATGATGATATTAAGACAACATCCTCCAATCATTCCGATGATCAAAAGGTATGTCTTGTTTGTGAAAGCAAAAGTCCTGTCAAACAAAAGAGAAACTCTAAGTTGAATAAAAACTCCTTAGTTCAACTTCAACACACCCAAGATTTGATTTTCAAAGGTGTGACTGACATCCGTATGATTGAGCCTATTGGCTTTCGTACCTATCCTGTGTATGCTACCAGGAAAGTCAGTACATTGAGTTCCTCCAATGTTCAAAGGCAGAATAGACGTCTTGATTATCATCGATCAAAGGAAGTTCAACGCCGTGTCTCTAAAAGCAATGTTGTTCCTGTTGAGAAAGTCATCCAAGAAGAAAGGAAAATTGATGAGATGAGAAAAGATATTAAAGAGATAATTGGAAAGTACAAAGAGATGGTCAACATATTATCTTCTTCCTCATGTCAAGGCACTTCTGGTAAGAATTCTAACTATGTCTCTTACTTTGATGACAGTAAATTTTATGATAATTTCTCGTGTCAAACAGGATCCCTCTCTAAGACTAAGAGGAAAAACAAACTTAACCAAAGATACAAAACTCTTAATGAGCCTGTGGCTCGTACTTGTGTTAATTAATCACAAGGTTTGAGAGCTTACTCATAAAAAACCCTGTTGAGTAAGTTGTGATTAAAACATGTATACTTGTTGCTGGCATCTGTTAAGTTGAGTTATTTTCTTATCGTCAATAGCTAAACTTATGTTGACACATTCACTAATAAGATCAAGTATTGGTTAAGTCAATAATGTGTGTTGCATAGAGTCTTATTTTGTGTGTTTAAGTCTTTTTTCAATACTTAAAGGACTTTATTTTTAATGGGTATGTGTTGTACTCGAACGGATTGTGTTCTGACCCGAGTCAACGTTTTTAATGAAACCCTAAATGGTTGTCCCCAAGATTAAATATACAACTTCTTAGGGTTACAAGTCACGTACATGTACTCCTGGTAGTTTTTGGATTTTCAAGAATGTCTTCCTCCTCTTCTTGCTATGGTGGTTTTGCAAAAGGATTTCTCGACAAAGGTGTTGAGGTTGATTCCAAGAGAAAAAGAACACTCGTAGATGAAGATCATCCCAATGCTTCATGCTTCTTTGCTTATACTCATGAAGATGCTGAAAAAGATGATATGGTCTCTGCTGAAGTTGTCTATGACTTTCTTAAGTATTTTGGGGAAACAAAACAACGGCTTGTTGATACTCTTAAAGGTCTTGATATGGTGAAAACTAAGTTGGAAAAGGTTGTGTCTGACCTTGATCTCATAAAATCTCAAATCAAGGATCTTCGAAAAGAGAATCATCTCTCCGTTGATACTGAGAAGGCTGTCGATCACAAGCTTGAAGACTTCTTGTCTCGTATGGATTCTAATCCTCCCGTGTCCCTGTTTGTTGTTGAGGATACATTCTTTTCGAAATCCGTTTAGCTTGTCATCTATTTAGATGCCTAGTATGTCTTATTTTTTTTTGGATTAGTTGGCAGAATAACTAGTGCTATGAATAGCGATGATTGTGACTACACATAGCTATTTTTGTTTTCATCTTCTTGTGTTATTTTTTAGGTTTATTGGTTTTAGATTCTAAAAATATTTGGAGGATGATTCTTATTGCAGTATTTTAATGGTTTGATATATTGTAATATTTTTATGGGATACGTATTGTTTGCGTCCGTGAACTTGAAGGTTCCATATTGTTGTCAAAAGTAAAGTCGTTAATGATCGGTATTCGTTTATTGGTTTAAGAACGAATGGACTTTTGACAAATACAAAAGTTATGCCTATGCAGTCATGTATTTGATGGAAAATAGGATGAAATCTTTTGTATTGCAAGGATAAAGTCTATTATGTCATTATGTGATGGAAAGTTAGAATAGATCCTTGCATGTTTATCCACGGTTTTGATCTTCATTGATCTATCTTTTTTATACCGTGAAGGCTCCATTGTGTGTCTTATGTCGAGCACCTTACAACTAAGTCGATTAATCTTGGATTTGTTGGTTGTTCCGTAAGCTGCTATCTGTCGAGCATTAGGAACTAAATTAATCAACTAATTTGGTTATTTAGTTTGTACTCCATAAGTTTTTCTTTCTTATGTTGAGTACATGTACTGTTAAGGTTGTTATGTTCTATGATAAACTTAGTCGGGGTTCCATAATTTCTCTTATGTTGAGCCCAAAATAACTAAATTGATTACTTCGGTGATTAGTTTGGTTATTTGTATCAATTAGATTAATTATAGGTTCTCTTGTAATTAATCTAGTTGAGTTTTCATATGTTCCGCAAGTCCTTGTGTTGAGTATATGAATGGCTATACTAATCATGTTCTTGTGGTTAATATAGAGTATTTGAACGATTAAGTTAGTTATCTCTGTATGATTAACTTAGTCGTAGCTCCGTGAGTTTACTTATGTTGAGCACAATCAATTAAATTGATCACTTTTGTGGTTTGATTTAGTTGCGTATTCCAATTAAATTAATCATGGGTTTACTTGTGATAAATTTGGTTGAGTTTTGGATATAGAAAATCATTCCCATGGTTTTTGGTGTCCAAATAAAAATCCTTCTTTTCTTTCGAAATTAAGGTCGCTCATGTTGTTCTCTCGGGAATGACATCAAATGGTGGAAAGTTCTTTTGAACTTGTGCTTAATGGTAATATTTTGTGGGGTGTGTGGATGTGGAATTTTATAGGGGTTATCTTGTATCTTAAAACTCCTTGATGAATGTTGTTAGCTTCAGATATAAGATTGCATCTAAATTAAGTTGATGTGTGTTTTTTCTCTTTTGGTCTATGAAATGTCTCTTGTGGAAATTTCATTAGGATCCCGTTCTTTTACCTTTGTCAATTTTATTGACAAAAAGGGGGAGAAATATTGTAGTTCACATTACTAATACATATGGTTTTCGGATCATCGTGTAAGGGGGAGTGGTTTCCATGATTGAGATAGAGTATTGACTAAGGGGGAGTGATACATATCACCATAGTATTATTGTTAAAGTCATGATGCAATTGGACTTTGATGTTATATAATAGTATTGTGACACTGTTTAATAATGATCGAGAATCTCGATTTCTCTCATTATTATTGCTACGGATCTTCAACAACGATGGTGCAAAACTTACAACCTTTGGGATCATTGGAGTACTTGGAAGGACGAAGATTTCAAAGAACGTTGAAGATTAGACTATGGAATAGGAACCACTAAAGTTTATCTTTTTTGTATTCCATATGTATTAATAGTTTTTTCACTAAAATTGACAAAGGGGGAGATTGTTAGAGCATACTCGGTCGACCTCGCATGCGTTGCTATATCAAGCATGTTTGTCAATGTTAGTGATCAAAACTATAAGTCTTGATTTCTAGCCTATTAGCTAAGTCTCGGAGTAGGAAAGGAAAAGTGTAGTTGAGCTCAAGGACTTCATGGTGATTCAACGACAACGACGAAGATCTACACAAGGAACCGTGGAACTTCATCAACAAAAAGGTATGTGAAGACTTGAAATTATCTATCACTCAAAAGTATATCTATTCTATCTCCTACTTCTTATGAGAAAAAAGTCGTATGCTATATAGACTAGATCATACTTCTTATGATGAATGTTGTTAGCTTCGGCTATAAGATTGCATCTAAATTAAGTTGATATGTGTTTTTTCTCTTTTGGTCTATGAAATATCTCTTGTGGAAATTTCATTAGGATCCCATTATTTTACCTTTGCCAATTTTATTGACAAAAAGGGGGAGAAATATTGTAGTTCACACTACTAATACATATGGTTTTCGGATCATTGTGTAAGGGGGAGTGGTTTCCATGATTGAGATAGAGTATTGACTAAGGGGGAGTGATACATATCACCATAATTGTTATTATTAAAGTCGTGATGCAATTGGACTTTGATGTTATATAATAGTACTATGACAATGTTTAATAATGATCGAGAATCTCGATTTCTCTCATTATTATTGCTACGGATCTTCAACAACGATGGTGCTAAACTTACAACCTTTGGGATCATTGGAGTACTTGGAAGGACGAAGATTTCAAGGAACGTTGAAGATTAGACTATGGAATATGATCCACTAAAGTTATCTTTTTTGTATTCCATATGTATTAATAGTTTGGTCACTAAAACTGACAAAGGGGGAGATTGTTAGAGCATAGCTCGGTCGACCTCGCATGCTTTGCTATATCAAGCATGTTTTTCAATGTTAGTGATCAAAACTATAAGTCTTGATTTCTAGCCTATTAGATAAGCCTCGGACTAGGATACGAAAAGTGTAGCTGAGCTCAAGGACTTCATGGTGATTCAACGACAACGACGAAGATCTACACAAGGAACCGTGGAACTTCATCAACAAAAATATATGTGAAGACTTGAACTTATCTATCACTCAAAAGTATATCTATTCTATCTCCTACTTCTTATGAAACAAAAGTCGTATGCTATTGTTTGTGGGTGAAAATGGTTTCTGCTGATTTTGATAATTTCGGGTGTGTGGGTGAGAAACGAATTTAAACCCTAAACAATGTACTGAAAGGGAGTACTTTAGATTCGAGAGATCAATTTGTACAAGTCCGTCCTAAACCAAGAAATGGCCGTTCCAGACTTGCTTCGGTCATAAAGTGAAGGAGAATGGGTTGGTTTTGGAGAGGGAAGCAAGGAAAGTGTTGAGACCAGAATAGTTGATTCTGGAAGAGTAGTTGTTTCACGACTTGTATCAGAAAGTAGGAAGCAAATAGATGGAAAGCTAGCAAATGTTTTCTGAGTGTTGCATTGCTCATGACTGAACTTGTCGTTCGATGGAAATAGGTAAGACCTAATTATTCAAGTCGAAGTGAAACGTACTCTTGTCTTAAGGAATGGTAAATGAGTGAGTAAATGGGAGGAGGTGATGACCGGTCACGCTTGGAATTGATGTTCCATAAAAGAAAGCGTTTCACCATTACTTCCCATGTTTACTAACCGCCTCATTCTTATTACACTTTCTTATAACGGGCGTAGTGTACGCCACACGTTGTAAACCGCCAAACCATTACCCAAATAGGATCCCCTAGTTTGTGATATGTGTTGATGTTTCGAATGTTTTCGTGGAAAACATGTAGCATGTTGTTGTTTGCCTGGCAAGTCGAGCTTGGGAGACTTGTTGGCTTGGTGACCTTCGACGGTCGAGATTTTGCATCTTAAGAGGAAAGTTAGTCGTTGATCGTCGCACGCCTCCGTTCTTTGGTAGCCGCATAGGAAAGGTCAGAATGGTGGCGCGACTGGGCAGGAATGCCATTGGCATGACATGCCTTGGCGTGGACAAACTAGGGTTTCGGGCCAAAGGTTACCATGCGTTGTCTGGTAACTTTGGATGGCTAGGATTTGCTCCTGGGATTGAAGGGCGACCGTTGATTGTCGCACGCCTTCGTTTTAGTAGCCGCATAGGGAAGGCCAGTATGGTGGCGCGATTAGGTTGGCATTCCATTGGCATGGCATGCCTTGGCGCAGTTTGGCATGGCCAAATTAGGGTTTCGGGCCAAAGGTTACCATGCGTTGTCTGGTAACCTTGGATGGCTAGGATTTGCTTCTGGGATTGAAGGGCGACCGTTGATTGTCGCACACCTTCGTTTTAGTAGCCGCATAGGGAAGGCCAGCATGGTGGCGTGCCTAGGTTGGCATGCTATTGGCATGACATGCCTTGGCGCGGTTTGGCGCGGCCAAATTAGGGTTCAGGCCAAAGGTTACCATGCGTTGTCTGGTAACCTTGGATGGCTAGGATTTGCTCCAGGGATTGAAGGGCGACCGTTGATTGTCGCACGCCTTCGTTTTAGTAGCCGCATAGGGAAAGCCAGCATGGTGGCGCAGCTAGGTTGGCATGCCATTGGCATGGCATGCCTTGGCGCGGACAAATTAGGGTTTCAGGACAAAGGTTACCATGTGTTGTCTGGTAACCTTGGATGGCTAGGATTTTCTCCTGGGACTGAAGGGCGACCGTTGATTGTCGTACGCCTTCGTTTTAGTAGAAGCATAGGGAAGGCCAGCATGGTGGCGCGGCTAACATAGCTAGGGCAAGGTGTGTTTGGCATGGTGGGTCCAAGGGCTTGGCATGCCGTTTGGCACATGGTGCGGCTAGCATGGCTAGGTGCGTTTTGGCATGGTGGGGCCAAGGGCTTGGCATGCCGTTTGGCACTTGGTGTGGCTAGCAAGGCTAGGGCCAAGGCAAGGTGCGTTTGGCTTGGCGAGGTGGGGCCAATGGCTTGGCATGTCGTTTGGCACATGGTGCGGCTAGCATGGGTAGGGCCAAGGCAAGGTGCGTTTGTCTTGGAGAGGTGGGGCCAATGGCTTGGCATGTCGTTTGGCACATGGTGCGGCTAGAATGGCTAGGGCCAAGGCAAGGTGTGTTTGGCTTGGCATGCCGGGGACAATGGCTTGGCATGCCGTTTGGCACATGGTGCGGCTAGCATGGCTAGGGCCAAGGAAAGGTGCGTTTGGATTGGTGAGGTGGGGCCAATGACTTGGCATGTCGTTTGGCACATGGTGCGGCTGGCATGGCTAGGGCCAAGGCAAAGTGTGTTTGGCATGGAGATGTGGCTGACACGGTTTGTCATTGGCACAGTGGTGCAACTGGCATGGTTGGCATGCCTTGGCGCAGTGGTGCGGCTGGCGTGGTTGGGATGCCTTGGCGCAGTGGTGCGGCTGGCATGGTTGTCATGCCTTGGCCCGGAGATGTGGCTGGCACGGTTTGCCATTGGCACAGTGGTGCGGCTGGCATGGTTGGCATGCCTTGGCGCGGAGATATGGATGGAACGGTTTGCCATTGGCACAGTGGTGCAGCTGGCATGGTTGGCATGCCTTGGCGCGGAGATGTGGTTGGCACAGTTTTCCATTGGCACAGTGGTGCGGCTGGCATGGTTGGCATGCCTTGGCGCGGTAGCATGAGAATTTTATGTTTTTTCACAAGTGATGTCAATCAATGTTAAGGGTTCTGCCGTGGAACATGCCACATAGAAAGAAAAGGGTACCCTGATAATTCTTGCGTAAGCATGCTGATTGGTTCCATAAATGTGTTAATGGTCATAATGACGTCATGCCAGATGTGTGGTTTTACAATTTTAACCCTAGGCTAAAAACCGCCATCAACATTAAGTCCCCTGTTTAGCTCGGAACGGGAGCATCGTTGCGAGGTAAGCAAAAGATGGTGAAAGGATAGGACAAGAAATCGAAACAACAAGTCGTGATAAGACGGTCAGGGAATTCCGAGTAACCTTTTTCGAGAGGTAAAGAGAGTTTGTGTTTCCGTGTTCGCGGCCTTGCATAAATTGTGCTGGGGACGCAAACCGTGGGGTGGCGAGACGAAAATTACCGGCTTGGTCTGGCCATCCACCACTTCGACCGGGTTTGGGAACATTATGATGCCGGTATGGCGAATTTGTTGTTGTTGGCGCGGACAGCTTGGAGAGACAACGCATGTGGACGGCTTTGGCATGTGGGGCCAAGGCATAGCGCGATCTTGGAGAGGCAAAGCATGCGGACGGCTTGGCATGTGGGGCCAAGGCATGGCGCGATCTTGGAGAGGCAAAGCATGCGGACGGCTTGGCATGTGGGGCCAAGGCATGGCGCGGAATTGGAGAGGCAAAGCATGCGGACAACTTTGAGAGGCAAAGCATGCGGACGGCTTGGCATGTGGGACTAAGGCATGATGCGGACTTGGAGAGGAAAGCATGACGCGGACGGTCTTGGCGCTGTAATTTGTCTTCGCATAACCGGTTTCCCTTGTTCCTCATTTTAATTTATTGCCTCATTATTCCGCTAAAGTATGGCATCCCTCTGTCTCGTTCGGCTTTCATTAAGGTTTTGATGAGGGAATCCGTTTAAGGATGATTTCCCGGTCATGATGTAATCAAGTTCCGTTTCTCTTTCCTTCTTTAGGGTTTCCCTAATATTTATGCCCGGTGAAGTTGCATCGTCTCTCCAGTTTTACAACAAAGGTTTCTTCTTATCGAGTCCACCTCTCCTCATCATGCCAATCAGAAGTGAATCATCCTCGAGCCAGCTAGATTCTCCAAGGAAACGCGTGAGGCTTGACTCTTGCAACAGTACCCCAATCGGGGTCATTTGTGTCAAGAAGATTATACCGGTATGTTTTTACTGATCAACATATGTTACATTGTTTGCCGATAAATGACAAAAATCTTCTTATGTGTAGAGATATCCTATCGGAACGTGCGTTACCATTATTGATGAAGATGATTTAGTCACTCATCTTCCTTCAGGCCTGATCCCACCAACCGCTGAAGATATGGAGAACGCCGACTTAGGAATTTCTTGTCATGAGTATCCCAATGCAGGTTTGTCGTTCGGGACCCGTATGAGGTGTCTTTCCTCTAACTACCGGAACGTCGGCGGGTTCCTGGTGCGCAAAGAATTCGTGACTCTTTACACGAAGATATGGAGGATATATGGTCACATTGCCACCAGGAGCGTGGTGAAGTATTTTTCGTCTGCTCTAGTTTCCATAGTGAATTGTCTCTTGCCAATGGTCGCCGAAATGGAGAGTATGTCTATCCGTGCTGTCGTGGAATCAAATTTTCAAAAGTGGGAGAATATGTTGACTACATGTGAATATCTGGAGTTCAACGTCAGTTGGTTGCGACACCATCTTGATATTGTGAAAGTCGACAGAGACGGTATTCTCGCTGGCGTGGTCTCCTGCTACGAAAGCTATGCTGGAAGAGGAGAAAGCTTTGGATATGGAGTCGTAGAAGGTGGAAGAGTCAATCAGGAATTTGAAGAGTAAGACTGAAAGGTATCAAAGTCGGTTAAAGATGATGCTTTCGAGGGATTACAATCTGTTGGACGGGATTTTCTGAATGATGTAGTTGAGAGATGTTTGATTCCTTTCTGGTTTTTAAAACGTGTTTTGCTTTTCTCTTTTTTTTTTTGTATCACTTTTGAAAGAATAAGATAATTTCATTGATTTACTTCAATCAAACAAATGAAAGGAATTTGATATTTGAGATGTGGAAAGAAAATGGAAAGATGCCTGGTTATCCATGTTTGTGATACGGCGGGGCGCGAGCTGCGGTCAGGCGTAGTATGCCTTAAGCCACTTTCCGTTGATGGCTGCTTCCAATTTTCCTCCATCCTCTTTGATGACCTTGTAGTACCCACTATTGTACGCTTTCGTGACTATATAAGGACCTTCCCATTTCGCGGAGAATTTTAGCGCGGACGTGTCTTGTTAAATGTGTTTTACAGTCTTCAGTACCAAATCTCCTACTTGAAAAACCTGAGGTCTTACTGCTTTGTTATATGCTCTGGAGACTCGATTCCTGTATGCTCGTGCGTGTTCTTCCGCCTTGGACCTTTTGGAATCTATAGTGTCGAATTCTGAGACTCTGGTGCTTAATGCTTAAGCTTCATCCCATCCAACTCCGCTTGCTTCAGCAATCCTAGCCGATGGGATTTTAATTTCTGCTGGGAGGATGGCGTCTGCGCCGTAAACAAGGGAGTAGGGAGAGGCCCTGGTGGAACTTCTTGGTGATGTCCGGTATGCCCAGAGCGCCATTGGCAGTTGCTCATGCCATGTTCGAGGGTTGTCATGCATTGTCCGACTGAGGATTCGTATCAGGGTTTTGTTGGTGCTTTCGGCCTGCCCGTTCCCTTGGGGGTAGTACATGGTAGATAAGACTTGTTTAATTCCGTATTCTTCGAGTAATTATCGTACTTGTTTGTTTGCGAAAGGAGTGCCGTTGTAGGTGATGATATGTTTAGGCACGCCGAACCGGCAGACAATGTACTCCTTAATGAATGTTGCGATTGTGGCTCCATTCGTTCCTCGTAAAGGTATGGCCCCGACCCATTTAGTGAAATATTCGGTTGTTGTTATTATGTATTCATGGTGTTTTGAAGACGGCGGGTTGATCTTTCCAATGATGTCGAGTCCCCAGCTGTGGAAGGGCCACGGACTGCTTATCGAATGCAGGGGAGTTGACGAGACATGGATAAGGTTCCCGTGAATTTGGCATTTTTTGCATCCCTGGACGAAGATAGCTGCATCATCCTCCATGGTTGGCCAGTAGTATTTTTCGTGTATCTGAAGAAACAATTTCCGTTTCCCTTGATGCTCACCCTCGTGCATCTCTTTCAGCATGATTGGGATTTCTGCTTCACCCAGACATCGTAGCAAACTTCCTCCAAAGATTTTACGATATAAGATTCCTTCGTGGAACACGAATCTCTCAGACCTTTGTTTTACCTTACCTGCATCCTTCTTGTTGGTGGGGAGTGTGCTGTCACGAAGGTAACTGATGTAGGGCTCTTGCCAGTCCCCAGTGTGACCAATATTGAAAACTTCTAATTGATGCGACGGAACTTGACAGTGGGAACAGGCTCTTTGAAGCAACCGAGATTGATCCTCCATTTCTGTCCAGTAGTAGCCAAGGCGTTGCAAGCGGCGGTAGAGTGTTACCGCTAATGTTTGCCCGCAGATTTCATTATGGATGCGGTTGAGTTGTTGTTGTGCTTCTCCCTTTCCAAGACATCTTGACAAGGAACCGTCTGGATTTTGGTGATATAGTACTCCTCGGAGCATGAAGAAATTTTGTAAGGTTTTAAGACTGACTTTCCCCTGGAAAAGTGAGTTGTTAAGCTCTTGGATAATTGTATTCTCCAGTCGTCAGCTTCATCCTCTTCGGGTTGTGAAAGCCATGTTGAAGCCATGGTTCGTCTCTTCACCATCAGGGTTTCCTCAAAACCTTCAAATTGTAGTTTTGATGCTAGTGTGACTAGGCAATCAGCGTGTTGGTTTCCGCTGCGCCCGATGTGCGTTATAGTTGCATCAGCGAAATAGTTTAGCAGTTTTTGTGCTTCGGCTCTGTATGGAGCCAAGGTTACTTCCTTCAGTGTGTATACTCCGTTCACTTGGTTGACGAGTAACTTAGAGTCACCTCTTATTTCTATACGTGTGGCTCCAGCTCGTTTAGCCAAGGACAGCCTGATGAGAAAGGCTTCATATTCTGCCGAATTGTTGGTGCAAGGGAAGTCTAACTTGAAGGAGTGCGAGAATACTTCACCATCTGGAGATACTAGAACCACACATGCTCCTACAGTACCGATGTTGGGAGTAGAAGAGCCGTCAAAGAATAGTAGCCGCGTTTCTCCTTGTATGAGAGAGATTTCCGGAAAATCTCCAGGGAGGTCTTCATGTAGTGTCGCGGTATTTTATCCTGGAAACACCGCCAATAAATCCGCGACTGCTTGCGCTTTAATGGCTCTCGGGGAAGCGCAGGTTATGTCGAACTCTGACATTTGGAGGAGCCATTTGGCTGGTCTTCCTATCAGGGCCGGTTTTGAGAGGAGAAACTTCACGGGATCGGACTTTGCGATCAACACCACTTTGCTGGAAAGTGGGTAGTGCCTGAATTTTTGGATGGAGTGAACCAAAGCTTAGCACGCCTTTTCTTCTTTGGGATACCTGTGTTCGGCATCTCTTAAAGTTCGACTGAAGTAGTAGATGGGATGTTCAATTCCTACGTCATCTTCTTGGGCGAGGAGAGCTCCGACAGCGGTGTCACTAAAAGCAGTGTAGAGGTGTAGCGGTCTTCCTTGTACGGTGATTTCATGACGGATGGGGAAGATAACGTTTGTTGAATCTTCCGAAATGCTTCATGTTGTAGTGTGGTCCATGCGAATCTTTCTCCCTTCTTCAGTAAGGGGGTAAACGAAGCAACAAGTTGAGCCAATCCTGGTATGAAGCAGCGAATGTAGTTTATTTTACCCATGAAGCTCTGGAGTTCTTTCACGGTTCGTGGTGGTTGCATCGTGAGTATAGCTTGTGTTTTGATTGGATCAACCTTAATTCCCTCGGCAGTCACCTGGAAACCTAGGAATTTTCCCGAAGAGACACCAAAAGCGCACTTTAATGGATTCATCTTCAGTTTGTATTCGCGACATCTTTCGAACACTTGTCGCAGAATTCCTGTATGGGCTGCCCGGGTTTTCGACTTGACCATTATGTCATCTACATAATCTTCGACTTGCTTGTGCATCATATTGTGAAAAATGGTGGTCATGGCGCGTTGGTATGTGGCGCCAGCGTTCTTCAAACCGAATGGCATCACCGTGTAGTAAAAGTTTCCAAGAGGAGTTCGAAAAGCCGTCTTACTTGCGTTGTGTTCATACATCTTTATCTGATTGTAGCCGTTTTATCCATCCATGAAAGAGAACATACCATGTCCGCTGGTGGCGTCTACTAGTATGTCAATGTTGGGGAGCGGAAAGTCGTCTTTAGGCAAGAATTTGTTCAAATCTCTAAAGTCAACACCACACCTGATCTGTCCATTCTTATTTTTTACCGGAACTACGTTGGCCAACCAAGTAGGGTGGTGAATCGGTTTGATGAAACCAGCCGCAAGCAACTTTTGAATCTCTACCTTAATCTGTTCTTCCACATCGTGTCAGAATTTTCTCGGGGTTTGCTTGACCGGCTTGGATCCGGGTATCACGTGTAAATGATGAGTGACCATCTTTTCGTTCAAGCCAGGCATATCTTCATATCTCCATGAAAATATGTCTTGATATTCCTTGAGGAGATTTACCAGTTTCAAGCGTTCGTCTGCGCACAGGGTCGAGCTTATCGAGATGGGTCGCGGAGATTCCTCACTCCCGACATTAACAACCTCAAGTTCATCCATAGTGGAGTTGTTCCCATCTTGTAGTTGTCGTGGTGCATCAGGTACTTCCTCATGTGGCTCGTCACCATGTTCGCGTTCCATTGGGCGGAGAGACTGTGTGGTAGTCTCTCCTGTTAATTGCTAACAGTGGCGCTGATATATGGTTTTCCCTTTTTCATCATGACTCATAAAAGTCCGCCCTCGCTTGGTATGGGTGTAAGCCGAACTTCGGTTTGGCGGGAGAAGACTGGCGTGTCTCTCTTTTGAAGGAGTGATGTGAGATCGGGTTTCTTCCCGAAGCGGTGTAAGACTATCGCTTTCTTCAATGGACGTCCATTTTAGCAGCGGAGTGTGGTGAGCCTTGTCGGTTGTGGCTTGTGGGTCTTTTCTTGGTTCAAAAATCTCCATGCCACAGATTGGTGCATAGGGATGTTATAGGATAGCTCGGTCAACCTCGCATGCGTTGTTATAACAAGCATGTTTGTCAATGTTAGTGATCAAAACTATAAAGTCTTGATTTCTAGCCTATTAGATAAGTCTCGGACTAGGATAGGAAAAGTGTAGTTGAGCTCAAGGACTTCATGGTGATTCAACGACAACGTCGAAGATCTACACCAAGGAACCGTGGAACTTCATCAACAAAAAGGTATGTGAAGACTTGAACTTATCTATCACTAGAAAGTCTATCTATTCTTCTCCTACTTCTTATGAGACAAAAGTCGTATGCTATATAGACTAGATCATATACACTTGATATTTCGAGCTGAGTATTCATTGCTTATCCTTTACACGAAATCATGTTTTGGTAAAGTGTTTCGCTTTGATCAGGTTTATCTTCACCTAGTGACGAAAGTCATGAAAGTTTCAATCACTTTGGAAATTGCTCTGACGAGAAAGGTATGTTGTTCTTCACGACTGAATATCGCCCTCTGAGAATGTTTCAATGATTGAAATGAGATTTTAGATTATATAACCATGTATTCCTTGAACCGAAGTTTTCTAACTTTGTTGATCAAGAGAAATCGGTAGGATTGTGGAATTGGCTTGCCAAGTCCGCGAACCCAGTCCGCAGACTCAGTCCGCGAATTGACAGAAGTTCTCGACCGAGAATTTCTACTGGGATTTCCAAAACTCGTTTGTATACTAAGTCCGCGAACCCAGTCGGCGAACTGGCGGAAGTTCTCGACCCGAGAATTTCTGCTGAGTTTGGAAAACTCAACCGATTAACTTAAGTCCGCGAACTTGTTTGTGAACTTAAGAGGTTATGATCTAAAGATGTGCTCTGATTATGAAACATTAGTTATTAAAGAATGCTTTATGCAAACCGTGGCTATAATGTTCATGAGTCGATTCTAACTGAATCGAATCATCTTTGTTTCAATTTTGTCTTGTGTAGTTACATAAGATCTCATAGCAATTGAACAACTCTTAACTAGTTCATTTGAGTCAATTGAACTAGTTATGGTGAAGAAGAACATGATTAATATGAGATGCTCATATGGTTGACCTTTTGGGTTATCATGTTGAACCAACATACGTGTACTCGTTTAGGCATGGTTTTCTCATACCAGTAAACGTGTACCCAAGTGTGTTTAATAAGCTATGTCTTTCGATCTAACGGTTGAGAGATATTGGCATGAATCTAAATCAGGTTTTCATCTAACAGTGGATAGAGTTTGCTTTGTACCTAAGGCAAAACCCTGATTTGAAAGGCTATATATATGAGACATATAGCTAGAGCAAAACTTAATCCCCATACGTCTGTGTGCTACTAGTGCGCTCGCTAGAGTCAATCTCCATTAACTCTTGAGTTTCTTCTCTAAACTCGAGTTAACGACTTAAAGAATTCATTGGGATTGTGAAACCAGACCGATACAACTTTTATCGTAGTTGTGTGATCTAATCTTGCATCTTCTATCGTACGAGTACAATCGATTGAATGACTTGAGATCGTGAGAGTTCTCCGATAGGCAAGATAAAGAAGTCACAAACATCTTCGTCTCACTGTTTGTGATTCCTCGACAATCCGCTTGTGTAGTCAGGAAGGATTGTAGAGAGGTGATTGATTAATCTAGGCTGTTCTTCGGGAATATAACTCCGGATTATCAATTGGTTCTTGTTACCTTGATTTTATATCTAAAGACGGAACAAAACCTAGGGTTTATCTGTGGGAGACGGATTTATCCTTTCGATAGACTTTTTTGTATGAGACAGATTCGTTTATTATCAAGTCTGTGATTTTGGGTTGCAGCAACTCTTAGTTGTGGGTGAGATCAGCTAAGGGAATCAAATACGCAGTGTCCTGCTGGGATCAGAGGCGTAGGAGTACAACTGTACCTTGTATCAATGGTAGATCAGTCTGAAGTTAGTTTGCAGTAGGCTAGTGTCTATAGATGCTTAATACAGTGTGTATTCAATCTGGACTAGGTCCCGGGGTTTTTCTGCATTTGCGGTTTCCTCATTACCAAAACTTCTGGTGTCTGTGTTATTTCTTTTCCGCATTATATTTTATATAATAGAAATAATATAGGTTGTGCGTTCATGATCATCAATTGGAAATCCAACCCTTAGTTGTTGATTGATATTGATTGATCCTTGGACATTGGTCTTTGGTACCGTCCAAGTTATCTCTCTTTGATAAAGACTCACAGATTTCTATTTGCTTGAGTAAAGATCAAATCGAGAGATTGAGATAATAACTCCTTGAGATGCTTTTTATCTAGATTGAGTCTGACTGTCTAGTTGATTCTCTAGCAAAGTATTTCGGAGTTAGTCCATACAAATTGCTAAGCGAAACATTGGGTGGTGTTGTTAGACCCCCTCTTTTTCAATTGGTATCAGAGCAGGCAAACACTGTAAACCTAACAAGTTTGTGTTTGATCGTTCCTTTTAAATTGTTCCATGGGAAATTTATTAGGAAAGATTGATCCTGACATCTGTAACACACACCAGAATTCCTTAAGGATTGTTCGAGAATTATTATGGATAAAATCTCCTAGCTTTCATGATAATCTCTTTTCATCTAAAAGGGAAGATTTAGATGATAAGAAGCAATCAAAAGGAAAAAATAAAAAGCACCAGCATGTACTCCTTTGAGCTAGCATTTGGTCTTAGGATTGGTACTGACCAAGTGATCAGAGGGAAAAAGGGTGCAAGCGTGACGAGAGGGCAGAGTTCCTTTGGGCAGACAGACACTTGTCTACTAAATCGGCTTCTTCCATTGGGAAGTATCATCCATTGAATAAGTATACCTAGTAGCATAGTTCTTTCATCCATCCATCGGGCGGAAAAGCATATAGGAAAGGAAATCTAGGGTAAGGCAAAGGGAGGAATCTAGAAGGGTAAACGCTCAATACGCTCAAGGATATGGAAACTCTCTAGATTAACTCTTGATCTCTTTGAGGAATACTATCGTGATGGATCAATTGAAAAAGATCTGTTTAAGGCGTTCGAAGGCGTTTTTAAGTTCTTAGAAAAGCTTAATTCTCATAAGTCCAAGAATTATTCCGGAAAGGGTGTTGATTGTGTTAATTCGGTCAATACTGTACAACCCAGATATCGGAAATATCCTTCTTCTAGCCCGAACCAACGAAGGATAGAAAGCTCCAGCTGCCCTGACTATCATCATTATTTTGATTATACTACAGGGACTGTTCACACTTATCAACCAGATGTGTCGCATGAGAATTCCTCTGCGCATTATGCCTCTTGGTAACAAGACTGGATTTTCCCCATTGGTACATATCTTGATGTGGGGGAAGAAATGGTTTGAGTTGTGTACAGTTGTGTTGTTGACTTTCTATTGCTTCTGTTTTTCTTCCACTTTTATGTTGGTTGCTTACCTCTAATGTGGAAAGGGCTAAGATTTTTCTTGTGAATCACGGTTCGTGTACAGACCAAGCCTATGAATGAGGGATATTTACATGTTGGTGGTCCGTGAACCTTCTTCTCTCTCATCTTTCGTCCGCGTACGTGAACTAGGGTTTGTGCTTCTCCACCATTAAGGCTTCTTTGAAGAAATCAAAAGGAAGGATGTTTGAGGTTCTCTTCAAGTAAGTAATTTCCTCTTGTAAATATATTTATGATGATTTCCATAAGCATGAAAAGGAGTTCTAAAAGCTCAAAATCCTCTAGCTTGAATCCTCCTTGTGATCAAAATTCTCTTAGAATTAGGTTTGTGAATGATTCTTGTGCTAGAACTTTTGATAGGATTGCTTCCAAAGGTTTTATTCTAGAAAAGAAATTGTAAACCTTTAGTGGACATGAAGAGGATTTAGTTTGCTTCAAAGATTTCAATCTTAGGAATATTTTTAATGGTCTTGGTGAAGGTTTTGATTCTTTAACAAGGATTTTCTATGCCAACATTCATGATGTTGATTTTAAGAATATGGAATTCAAATCCATGATAAATAAAGAAAGGTTCCTTGTTAATAGAGAGTTAATTTCAAGGATCACCGAAATACCGTCGGGCAACGTACGGTTACCTAGACCAAGTGATGAACGTCCTTCTTGTGATGATATCTCTATTGGACTTTGTGGAAAGAAGGTTGTTTGGAGTCAAGGAAAGTTTCCTACTTATGATCTTAGTATTGCTTTAATGGGGTTTGGAAAACTTGGTATCTCTAACCTTTGTCCCTCCACAATTGAGAATTGTTGGTGGAGTCACGAGTTTGCGGAATTGGTCTTCTTCCTTGCATCCGGAAATTCAAATCTTGATATTTGTGGTTTTATCATCTTTCAAATGATGACAATGACTTCTCGCATCAAGATGTTGGGCTATCCTTGTTTGATTAGCCAAATTTGCCATGACCGTAGACTTGAGCTTATTGGAAATTCTCTTAGGGGTTCCCAAACTTGTTCGTCCATGTACCTTTCGGGGCATAAGGGAAAATGTTCGCAAGCGACAAAGAGGTACTCCTCTTGATGTTGAAGACCCTACCACCTTGAGGCTTATTCAAAAGGTTTACAAGGGAGTGTGCAAGGTAAATGCAAGAGTGAAGTGCTTAAAAGATCAAGTGTCGTTAATTGGAACAAAGTGTCCCGATCTCAAGGAAGAGTTGGATTCAATTCAAGCTACTTGGAAATTGTCCGATGATGAAGGTGATGAGTAATACACCTTCGTATTTTCCTAGTATGTCTTCTTTTGAATTAGTTGGAAGAATAACTAGTGCTTTGAATAGCGATGATTGTGACTACACATAGCTATTTTTGCTTCATCTTCTTATGTTTATTTTTTAGGTTTATTGCTTTAAATTCTAAAAATATTTGGAGGATGATGATTATTGCAGTATTTTCTTGGTTTGTTATATTGCAATATTATTATGGGATATGTATGGTTTGCGTCCATGAACTTGAAGGTCCCATATATGCGGTCAAAAGTAAAGTCGTTCATGAATCGATATTCGTATTGATGAAAGGACGAATGGACTTTTGACATATACAAAAGTTATGCCTATTCAATCATGTAATTGATGGAAAATAGGATTAAATCTTTTGTGTGACAAGGATAAAGTCTATTATGTTGTTACGCATATAATGATGCAAAAATAGAATAGATCCTTGTATGTTAACCACGGTATTGATCTTCATTGATCCATCTTGCTATGTTTTGTCGTGAAGGCTCCAGTTTGTGTCTTATGTTTAGCACCTTACAACTAAGTCGATTAACCTTGGTTTTGTTGGTTGTTATGTAAGATGCTATATGTTGAGCATTATGAACTAAATTAATGAACCTTGGTTATTTAGTTTTGTACTCCATAATAAGTTTTTTTTTCTTATGTCGAGTACATGTACGGTTAAGGTTGTCATATTCCATGATAATCTTAGTCGGGGTTCCATAATCTCGTATGTTGAGCCCAAAATAATTAAATTGATTACTTCGGTGATTAGTTTGGTTGTTTGCTTTTCGATTAGATTAACTATAGGATCTCTTGTAATAAATATAGTTGTGTTGAGTATATGAACGTTCCATTGGTTAATGTAGTCACATATTCCGTAAGGTTTTCCTTATGTTGAGTACTTGAACGGTTAAGTTAGTCACCTCCATATGATTAACTTAGTCGTAGCTTGTTGCTCTGTGAGTTTACTTATGTTAAGCACTTTCAGTTAAATTGATCACTTTTTTGGTTTTGATTTAATTGCATATTCCAATTAGAATATTCATGGGTTTACTTGTGAGTATTTTGGTTGAGTTTTGGATACAAAAAATCATTCTCATTGTTTTTGGTGTCCAAATAAAAATCCTTCTTTTCTTTCGAAATTAAGGTCGCTCTTGTTGTTCCTTTGGGAATGACATCAAATGGGGGAGAGTTCTTTTGAATTTGTGCTTAATGGTAATATCTTGCGGGGAGTGCGGCTGTGGAATTTTATAGGGGTTATCTTGCGTCTTAAAACTCCTTGATGAATGTTGTTATCTTCGGCTATAAGATTGCATCTAAATTAAGATGATATGTTGTCTTTCTTTTGGTCATGAAATGTCTCTTGTGGAAATTTCATTATGAACCCGTTCTTGTACATTTGCCAATTTTATTGACAAAAAGGGGGAGAAATATTGTAGGTCACACTACAAATACATATGGTTTTCGGATCATTGTGTAAGGGGGAATGGTTTCCATGATCGAGATGGAGTATTGACTAAGGGGGAGTGATACATATCACCATAGTATTATTGTTAAAGTCGTGATGCAATTGGACTTTGATATTCATAATAATACTATGACACTATATAATAGTGATCGAGAATCTCGATTTCTCTCATTGTTATAGATACGGATCTTCAACAACGGTGATACTAAAGTTACAACCTTTGGGATCATTGGAGTACTTGAAAGGACGAAGATTTCAAGGAACGTTGAAGATTCGACTATGAAATAGGAGCCACTAAAGTTTATCTTTTTATTATTTCATATGTATTAATAGTTTTGTCACTAAAATTGACAAAGGGGGAGACTGTTAGAGCATAGCTCGGTCAACCTCGCATTGCTATATCAAGCATGTTTGTCAATGTTAGTGATCAAAACTATAAAGTCTTGATTTCTAGCCTATTAGCTAAGTCTCAGACTAGGATAGAAAAATTATAGTTGAGCTCAAGGACTTCATGGTGATTCAACGACAACGACGAAGATCTACACCAAGAAATCGTGGAACTTCATCAACAAAAAGGTATGTAAAGACTTGAACTTATATATCACTCGAAAGTCTATCTATTCTTATCCTACTTCTTATGAGACAAAAGTCGTATGCTATATAGACTAGATCATATACACTTGATATTTCGAGCTGAGTATTCATTGCTTATCTTTTACTCGAAATCATGTGTTGGTAAAGCGTTTCGCTTTGATCAGGTTTATTTTCACTTAGTGACGAAAGTCATGAAAGTTTCAATCACTTTGGAAATTGCTCTGACGAGAAAGGTTTGTTGTTCTTCACGAGTGAATATCGCCTTCTGAGAATGTTTCAATGATTGAAATGAGAGTTTAGATTATATAACCATGTATTCCTTGAACTGAAGTTTTTGAACTTTGTTGATCAAGAGAAATCGGTAGGATTGTGGAATTGGCTTGCCAAGTCCGCGAACTGACGGAAGTTCTCGACCGAGTATTTCTGCTGGGATTTCCGAAACTCGTTTGTCTGCGAAGTCCGCGAATTGGCAGAGGTTCTTGACCCGAGAATTTCTGTTGAGTTTGGAAAACTCAACCGATTAACTTAAGTCAGCGAACTTGTTTTTGAACTTAAGAGGTTATGATCTAAAGATGTGCTCTGAGTATGAAACATTAATTATTAAGGAATGCTTTATGCAAACCGTGGCTATAATTTTCATGAGTCGATTCTAATCGAATTGAATCATCTTTGTTTCAATTGTGTCTTGTGTAGTTACATAAGATCCCATAGCAATTGAACAACTGTTAACTAGTTCATTTGAGTCAATCGAACTAGTTATGGTGAAGAAGAACATGATTAATATGAGATGCTCATATGGTTGACCTTTTGGGTTATCATGTTGAACCAACATACGTGTACTCGTTTGGGCATGGTTTTCTCAAACCCAGTAAACATGTACCCAAGTGTGTGTGACAAGATATGTCTTTCGATCTAACGGTTGAGAGATATTAGCTTGAATCTAAATCAGGTTTTCATCTAAAGTTGGATAGAGTTTTATTTGTACCTAAGGCAAAACCCTGATTTGAAAGGCTATATATAGAAGACATATAGCTAGAGCAAAACTTAATCCCCAAATGTCTGTGTGCTACTAGTGCGCTCGCTAGAGTCGATCTCCATTAACTCTTGAGTTTCTTCTCTAAACTCGAGTTAACGACTTAAAGACTTTATTGGGATTGTGAAGCCAGACCGATACTAATTTTATCGTAGTTGTGTGATCTGATCTTGCATCTTCTATCGTACGAGTACAATCGATTGATTGACTTGAGATCGTGAGAGTTCTCCGAAAGGAAAGATAAAGAAGTCACAAACATCTTTGTCTCATTGCTTGTGATTCCTCGACAATCCTCTTGTGTAGTCTGGAAGGATTGTAGAGAGGTGATTGATTAATCTAGGTTTTTTTCGGGAATATAAGTCTGGATTATCAATTGGTTCTTGTTACCTTGATTTTATATCTAAAGACGGAACAAAACCTAGGGTTTATCTCTGGGAGACATATTTATCCTTTCGATACACTGATCTGTGTGAGACAGATTCGTTTATTATCAAGTATGTGATTTTGGGTTGCAGCAACTCTTAGTTGTGGGTGAGATCAGATAAGAGAATCAAGTACGCAGTGTCCTGCAGGGATCAGAGGTGTAGGAGTACAACTGTACCTTGTATCAGTGGGAGATTGGTAGTGGTTCAACTATAGATCAGTCTGAAGTTAGTTTGCAGTAGGCTAGTGTCTGTAGCTGCTTAATACAGTTTGTATTCAATCTGGACTAGGTCTCGGGGTTTTTCTGCATTTGTGGTTTCCTCGTTAACAAAACTTCTGGTGTCTGTGTTATTTCTTTTCCACATTATATTTTATATAATAGAAATTATACAGGTTGTGCGTTCGTGATCATCAATTAGAAATCCAAACTTTGGTTGTTGATTGATATTGATTGATTCTTGAACATTGGTCTTTGGTACCGTCCAAGTTATCTCTCTTTGATAAAGAATCGCAGATTTCTATTTGCTTGAGTAAAGATCAAATCGAAAGATTGAGATAATAACTCCTTGAGATTCTTTTTATCTAGATTGAGTCTGATTGTTGTAAATGGGGGAAAACGATTTGCTGGTTTTTAAGGAATTGAGGAGACGATCGTACGGAGGAGACTCCTGGAACCGAGAGAAATGTTAAACCTCACACAGATGCACTGCTGCAAAGGGGGTTCTTTAGATTCGAGAGATCAATCTGTAGTACTCCAGCCTAAATCAAGACAATGACCGTTCCAGAGTAAATTCGGTCACAAGAGAGGATGGGTTGATCTGTAGGAGGGAAGCTGAGAAATGTGTGGAATCAATGGTAATCAAAGATTGTGGGTGTGTGAATTCCGAATACAATAATCTCTGAGTGATTGAAATTGCTCAATTGAGAGTAGTTGCTCAATTGATGAGTTGATGATCTCGTGTTGTCGATGAGACGTGAGATTGATGATACTGATGATGCTGATCCTTCAATCATGATTCAGAGACTTATTTATATTGCTGGAATTTTAGACACCATGATTCCATGAAGTGTGACAGTTGATGGAATCAAGGAGTGGGGAAGTGGATATCGTGTTTGAAACTAGTTGCTCAACGTGTGAAGACTTGGTCGATTTTCCACCCACTACCTCGATTTTCCACCCACTACCTCGTGAATTCCTTCAATTGATTGCACGACTTGCTCACATTCCATCGTGTGTTTGAACACACGTGCCATAGACCACCAGACCAAAACCCTAAGTGATATCCCCCCAAGTGACACGATTGACGTCTCGTGGTATGTTAGTCAATTGATGACTTCGTGGTTTGATGGGACGATGAGTCCATGTAGCTGCTGAGTTGAACATGATGTTCTGAAACTCATGAATTGAACATGTCATGAGACAGAGGTATAGTTCTTACGATGAAGTGAGCAAGTGTTGCTCATTCGATGGATCGTTGAATATTGATTGTTGAACAAATATTCCTTGGTTTGAGCAAATATTTACCATCTGATCAAGTGTTGATCATGTGATGAATTGTTGAATATTTGATCGTCTGATCATGTGATGAATTGTTGAATATTTGATCGTCTGAGCATGTGTTGCTCATCTGATGGATTATTAGCAGCGTACCAAAAATATTAATTAGAATAATGGTCGTTGAACCGAGCATAATTAATAAAATTAATGACATGAGGTCGTCGTAAAATTATTAAGGTGGGAATCTGGAATGATGATCCTTGGATTCAGAAACCCTAATTTGATCAATTGATGATCAATTCATGGTTCGTCAGAATTTCAACCATGGGACGAAGGAGAGAGCGACTACATGGGACCGTGGATCAACCATGTAGTGTCCATATGCTCACGTGAGCAAATACGAAGAACTCATGAAGAGTTGACGATTTGTTGGTGGAAGAATGATTAAATGCTGGCTTAATCATTTATTCAAAAATGCTCGTCTGAGCCTTAGGTGAGAAAACCTAATTAATTATGACGAGGCGAGGGACCGACCATGGAGTCATGAAACCGGTCCTGGGTTGTCATGTGACCGACTGACGATCACTTCATGAAAATCCAAAGTGTTTGGAAGAGTTTTGGACCTAATACGAGCAATTGTGCAAATTAGGTCAAAACTGTGAAAATTGATGGGACCGGCTTCCGTGAGCCAAAGAGACAATCTTAGTCGGTCAAGATAGCGTGCTCGTGTCCTCAATGCGTCCACGTCTCAGTCCTGAGAATTTTGATATTTTCTGGCGTGCAATTGAGCATCCATTCGAGAAAATATGCCAAAATTAGGGTTTCGACGAAACTGAGGAAAACACCATGAGATGATGAAAAATAATTATAAAATAAGGAATGAGGAGGCGTGGAACCGCCGTGGTCAAGGCATGGTCGTCCGTTCGTGACCACGGTCCCGTGGTGCCTTTTTCTTAATTTTATAATATATTGATGATTTTATGAAAAATTCATGAATTTTGAGAAATTTGATGAATTTAGGGAGTTTCCATGAATTGAAGGAGTTTTCATGAGTTCATGGAAGTAAAATATTAAAATAATAAAAACACGGGCGTGTGGGACCATGGAGGCATGGTCGGCCGGCTATGGACCGGTCCCACGAGTTTTTCATAATTTTTTAATGTTTTTAGGTATTTTTGATGATTTGAGGGAAATACCATAAAATCAAGGAATTTGATGAATTCAAGGAAAAATAGGATAAATAATAAAATAATAAAGCAAAGGGCGTGTGGGACCGGCCAGCTAGTGGCCCGGTCCCATAAGTTTTCATAATTTTATTTTATTATTATATGATGATTTGTGCAAAAAAATACCATGAAATCAAGGAGTTTTTCATGAAATTAGAGAAATAACAATAATAATAATAAAATAATAAGGAACCGTGGGGTGTGGGGCCGGTTGGGACCAAGGCATGGCCGGTTGGCCAATGGTCACGCCCCACACTCCTTTTCTTAATTTTATATTATTTGTTATGGATTTATGGAAGTACCATGAAACCGAGGAGCTTCCTCGAGACGAAGGAGATTTGATCAGACGAGAGAATTTTCATCAAATCATGGAAAATAATAAAAATGCATTAAAAATATAAAACTGGCATGGGATTGACCACGACACGGTCGGTAGGTCGTGTGTCCGTGCTCCCAGCACCCTGGTCAATATTTTTAATTATTTATTATTTTCTTCCCTATTTTGCATAGGTTCATCGTTTCGTTGTATTTTGAAATACTCGTTCGTGCGGTGACTGTTAGTGCATTGTCGTTGAATACGCTTTCACCACATAAATAGGGGCTTACTTAGAGGTAGCTCAGACGCCCGTTTGTTGATTATTTATTACTAATTGTGGAATTCAGTGGAGAATAATTCACAAAACTGAGTACTAAGATGTTTATTATTAATTCATAGGATCAGCTGAGGATTCGACTACGAATTCAGAATAATAAAGTGAGCATTACCATTCCATGGGATCGTAGATTCGACCATAGAATCGGAGTAATTAAGATTTATCTATTACCATTTATGAGACCAGTTGTGGATTCGATCATGAAATCGGAGTAATGAGATAATATAGTTATTGCTATTCTATGAGATCAAGCCGTGGATTCGATCATAGAATCAGAACAATTGTTTATTGCCATTCTGTGGGACCAGTCGTGGATTCGACCATGGAATAGGAGCAATTGTTATTGCCATTCCGTGGGACCATTCGTGGATTCGACCGTGGAATAGGAGTAATAATAGATTATTCTGGGAATTCAGTAGTGAGTGTCACGGCAGAATTAATCTTAATTAGGAATAATTAACTTTGTGGCTCTATACTAGCATAGCAAGCTGTCTAGGAGCATTAATTATCCCGATATGAGCTCGTCGGTAAGTCATATTCTTTATATAGTCAGGGTAAACTCGTTGTTTGTTCCTGAAGACGTTATCGCTCTATACTAGCAGAGCAAGCTGTCTAGGAGCCGTCCATCTCGTGATACTATATAGAAATAATCACTGAAAGTGTTCAGTATTCATGAGATATGCCGTTGTCCAGTCATGAGACTACATATCTACATGTACTCTGAGAGAAAGTACTCTCCGTTGAGAATTCGATGAGAGACCCGTGTCTCAATACTCACGTCTGATTGCTGGATCAGAGCTTTGTATAATTGTGAGTTTACGATTTTATCCCTTGTCGAAAATCCACCATCTACAACTGTCTAGTTGATTCTCTAGCAAAGTATTTCAGAGTTAGTCCATACATATTACTAAGAAAAATATTGGGTGGTGTTGATAGACATCCGCTTTTTCAAGGGAGACAATGATGCAGCGATGCGAACGACTTCTCCGTTAATCATGGTTTTCAAGCGCTGGTGATATGTCGACGGGATGATTCTGTTTTTGTGGAGCCACGGTCTACCCAGTATCAGGTGGCAATCTGGTTCCTTTTCGATTACCTCGAACCTTACTCTTGAATTGACGGGTCCTACCGATAGATTCAGGTTGACGTATCCATACGTGTTGGTTTGGTTCCCTTCAAAATCGGTCATTGTAGTGGACTGTCGCACAACTTCGTTCTGTTGTACCCTGGTTGTTCTCAGCGTCCTGAGGGTAACTACGTTGGAGGATGCTCCTGTGTCGATGAGAGCCCTTTTGAATTCCGCGTCTTTGATACGGGCCGTGACGTGCAGGGCCCGGTTATGGACTTCCTCTGCCATCATGTCATCGTCGGTAAACGTGATATTGTTGATGGGCATTTCTGGCGTTCCTGACGTTCCCAATCGTGAAGGAACCAGGGACGCGTTCAATGCTATTCGATTGATGGCGGTGAATGTCTCCAGCCGTTGATCCTTCGAAAGATGTAAGAGTTCGCATAGATTTTCCACCAGTGAGGCCGCTTCCTGGCCTACTGGTTTCCGATTAGTAATGAAGCTGTTAACTTGGGAGTGTCGTTTTGGATGTTAGTCCCCTGTTTTGGAGTTTCCAGGGAAAGTGAATCGCTCGACTCCGCCATTAAGTTGATGAGGAAGTCCAGTATGGCGTTGATCGCATGTTTCATCAGCCCCATGTTCTTGGTGTGGATTTCCTGAATCCGTACCAGGTCAGTCAGACTTGGGATTCCTTCATCGATTGGATTGTTGGGTGTCGCGTTAAGGGAGAAAACATTGTCGTTATCCTGAGCAGAACTTGAGGACACGGATTCAGCCCTAAAACCGACCATCTTCTTGAGTTAGAGAAGCGTATTCTGAAATTGATAATATTGGAACCGAGAGATTGATCTTTCAATGTGGTCGCCAATTGTTTGTGGGTGAAAATGGTTTCTGCTGATTTTGGTAATTTTCGGGTGTGTGGGTGAGAAACGAATTTAAACCTTAAACAATGTACTGCAAGGGAGTACTTAAGATTCGAGAGATCAATCTGTACAAGTCCGGCCTAAACCAAGAAATGGTCGTTCCAGACTTGCTTCGGTCACAAAGTGAAGGAGAATGGGTTGGTTTTGGGGAGGGAAGCAAGGAAAGTGTTGAGACCAGAATAGTTGATTCTGGAATAGTAGTTGTTTCACGACTTGCATCAGAAAGAAGGAAGCTAACATATGGAAAGCTAGCAAATGTTTTCTGAGTGTTGTATTGCTCCTGACTGAACTTGTTGTTTGGTGGAAATAGGTAAGACCTATTTATACAAGTCGAAGTGAAACATACTCTGGTCTCATTAAGGAATGGTAAATGAGTGAGTAAATGGGAGGAGGTGATGACCGGTCACGATTGGAATTTATGTTCCATAAAAGAAAGCGTTTCACCATTACTTCCATGTTTACTAACCGCCTCATTCTTATTAAACTTTCTTATAACGGGCTTAGTGCACGCCGCACGTTGTAAACCGCCAAACCAATACCCAAATAGAATCCCCCAGTTTGTGATATGTGTTGATGTCTCGAATGTTTTCATGGAAAACATGTAGCATGTTGTTGTTTTCCTGGAAAGTCGAGCTTGGGAGACTTGCTGGCTTGGTGACCTTCGACGGTCGAGATTTTGCATCTTAAGAGGAAAGGTAGTCGTTGATCGTCGCACGCTTCCGTTCTTTGGTAGCCGCATAGGGAAGGCCAGCATGGTGGCGAGGCTGGGTAGGCATGCCATTGGCATGGCATGCCAAACTAGGGTTTCGGGCCAAAGGTTACCATGCGTTGTCTGGTAACCTTGGATTGCTAGGATTTTCTCCTAGGATTGAAGGGCGACCGTTGATTGTCGCACGCCTTCGTTTTAGTAGCCGCATAGGGAAGGCCAGTATGGTAGCGCGGCTAGGTTGGCATGCCATTGTCATGGCATGCCTTGGCGCGGTTTGGCGTGGCCAAATTAGGGTTTCGGGGAAAAGGCTACCATGCGTTGTCTGGTAACCTTGGATGGCTAGGATTTGATCCTGGGATTGAAAGGCGACCGTCGCATGCCTTCGTTTTAGTAGCCGCATAAGGAAGGCCAGCATGGTGGCGCGGCTAGGTTGGCATGCCTTGGTGCGGTTTGGCGCGACCAAATTAAGGTTTCGGGCCAAAGGTTACCATGCGTTGTCTGGTAACCTTGGATGGCTAGGATTTGCTCTTGGGATTGAAGGGCGACTGTTGATTTTCACACGCCTTCTTTTTAGTAGATGCATAGGGAAGGCCAGCATGGTGGAGCGGCTAGGTTGGCATGCCATCTGCATGGCATGCCTTGGCGCGGCCAAATTAGGGTTTCGGGCCAAAGGTTACCATGTGTTGTCTAGTAACCTTGGATGGCTAGGATTTGCTCCTGGGATTGAAGGGCGACCGTTGATTGTCGCACGCCTTCATTTTAGTAGCCGCATAGAGAAGGCCAGCATGGCGGCGCGGCTCACATGGCTAGGGCAAGGTGTGTTTGGCATGGTAGGTCCAAGGGCTTGGCATACCGTTTGGCACATGGTGCGGCTAGCATGGCTAGGTGCGTTTTGGCATGGTGGGGCCAAGGGCTTGGCATGCCGTTTGGCACTTGGTGTGGCTAGCATGGCTAGGGCCAAGGCAAGGTGTGTTTGTCTTGGCGAGGTGGGGCCAATGGCTTGGCATGCCGTTTGGCACATGGTGCGGATAGCATGGCTAGGGCCAAGGCAAGGTGTGTTTGGCTTGGCGAGGTAGGGACAATGGCTTGGCATGCCTTTTGGCACATGGTGCGGCTAGCATGGATAGGGACAAGGAAAGGTGCGTTTGGCTTGGCGAGGTGGGGCCAATGGCTTGGCATGCCGTTTGGCACATGGTGCTGCTAGCATGGCTAGGGCCAAGGCAAGGTGCGTTTGGCTTGGCGAGGTGGGGACAATGGCTTGGAATTACGTTTGGCACATGGTGCGGCTAGCATGGCTAGGGCCAAGGAAAGGTGTGTTTGGCTTGGAGAAGTGGGGCCGATGGCTTGGCTTGCCGTTTGGCAGATGGTGCGGCTGGCATGGCTAGGGCCAAGGCAAGGTGTGTTTTGCTTGGAGATGTGGCTGGCACGGTTTGGCTTGCATGGTTGGCATGCCTTGGCGCATTGGTGCGGCTGGCATGGTTGGCATGCCTTGGCGCGGTAGGATGAGAATTTTAGGGTTTTGCACAAGTGATGTCAATCAATGTTAAGGGTTCTGTCGTGGAACATGACACATAGAAAGAAAAAGGGTACCCTGATAATTCTTACGTAAGCATGCTGATCGATTCAATAAATGTTCTAATGGTCATAATGACGTCATGCCAGATGTGCAGTTTTACGATTTTAACCCTAGGCTAAAAACCACCATCAACAGCTATGTAGACTAGATCATACACATTTGATATTTCGAGCTGAGTATTCATTGCTTATCTTTTTCTCGAAATCATGTGTTGGTAAAGCGTTTCGCTTTGATCAGGTTTATCTTCACCTAGTGACACAAGTCATGAAAAGTTTCAATCTCTTTGAGAATTTCTCTGACGTGAAACGATCTGTGAATAACGGTTATATAACGTCCTCTGAGAATGTCTCAATGGTTGGAATGAGAGTTTAGATTAAATAACCATGTAGTCCTTGAACCGAAGTTTTCGAACTTTGTTGATCAAGAGAAATCGGAAGGATTGTGGAATTGGCCTTGCTAAGTCCGAGTACCCAGTCCGCAGACTCAGTCCGCGAACTGTCGGAAGCTCTCGACCGAGAATTTCTAATGGGATTTTCCGAAACTCGTTTGTGTGCTCAGTCCGCGAACCCAGTCCGCGAACTGGCAGAAGTTCTCTTCCCGAGAATTTCTGCTGAGTTTGGAAAACTCTGCTGGTTTACTTAAATCCGCAAACTTGTTTGTGAGCTTAAGAGGTTATGATCTCAAGATGTTCTCTGAACATAAACATTGAATTACTAAGGAATTCTTTATGCATACCGTGGCTATAATGTTCATGAGCAACTCTTTAACTAGTTCATTTGAGTCAATTGAACTAGTTATGGTGAAGAAGAACCAGGTTAATATGAGATGCTCATATGGTTAACCTTTTGGTTACTATGTTGAACCAACATACGAGTACATGTTTGGGCATGGTTTTCACAAACCCAGTAAACGTATACCAAGTGTGTACAACAAGCTATGTTTTTCGATCTAACGATTGAGAAATATTATCTTGAATCTAGATCAGGTTTTCATCTAACGATGGATATGGATTGCTTTGTACCTAAGGCAAAACCCTGATTTGAAGGCTATATATAGGAGACATATTGCTTGAGAAAAAACTTAATCCCCACACGTCTGTGTGATACTAGTGCGCTCGCTAGAGTCGATCTCCATTAACCTTTGATTTTCTTCTCTAAAATCAGGTTAACGACTTAAAGACTTTATTGGGATTGTGAAGCCAGACAGATACTACTTTTATCGTAGTTGTGTGATCTGATCTTGCATTCTCTATCGTACGAGTACAATCGATTGATTGGCTTGAGATCGTGAGAGTTCTCCGATAGGCAAGATAAAGAAGTCACAAACATCTTCGTCTCACTGTTTGTGATTCCTTGACAAACCGTCTGTGTAGTCAGGAAGGATTGTTAAGAGGTGATTGATTAATCTAGGATGTTCTTCGGGAATATAAGACCGGATTTTCAATTGGTTCTTGTTACCTTGATTTTATATCTTAAGACGGAAAAAAACATAGGGTTTATCTGTAGGAGACAGATTTATCCTTTGATAGACTTTTCTGTGTGAGACAGATTTGTTTATTGTTAAAGCCTGCGATTTTGGGTTGTAGCAACTCTTAGTTGTGGTTGAGATCAGCTAAGGGAATCAAGTACGTAGTATCCTGCTGGAATCAGTGGCGTAGGGGTGCAACTGTACCTTGGATCAGCGGGAGACTGATTGGGGTTCAACTATAGTCCAGTCCGAAGTTAGTTTGCAGTAGGCTAGTGTCTGTAGAGGCTTGATACAATTTGTATTCAATCTGGACTAGGTCCCGGGGTTTTTCTGCATTTGCGGTTTCCTCGTTAACAAAATTTCTGGTGTCTGTGTTATTTCTTTTTCGCATTATATTTTATATAATTTAAATAATACAGGTTGTGCGTTAAGATCATCAATTGGAAATCCAAACTTTGGTTGTTGATTGATATTGATTGATCCTTGGATATTGGTCTTTGGTACCATCCAAGTTATTCCTTGTGTTTGATTAAAAAGACTCGTTAATCCAATTGGTATCAGAGCAGGCAAAAACATTAAAGACCTCACAAGTCTGTGTTTGTAGCGATCTGACTCTATGGATAAGAGTACTATCTCTGATAAACGCGTCACCAGTAATAAAGAGTCTCTCTCGTCTAAGCCTATTAAAGAGAAAATCTATTATATCTCGAATATAGAAAAACATTGTGGTTCGACGAGACAGACAAACAATGACATGTGTGTTCTTGATTACCCTTCGAAAGAGGCATTCTCCTCTAATGAATGGGATATAACTGAAGAGAGTAAATTGATTCTAAATATTGTCAGAATTCAAGCTGGTAGATTGAATTAGTTAAATCACCATGTCAATGTCCTTCTTGGTACTGTAAGAGATTGCAAATTCTATAGCATCGCTAAAGATCAGTCTTCATGCTTAGATGCCTTGGATATTGAACACCGTTTGAATAAACTCTCTGTTCAAGGTTGTTCAAAGCAATCTAATATACCAATAACTTCTGATGCTTTTCATTCAGAAGTAAAAACAGATGTTCCTAATGTTTCCACCAAACTTGGGACAGTCTGTGAAAAGGGCAAATCCTCTGATGATGATATTAAGACAAAATCCTCCAATCATTCTGATGATCAAAAGGTATGTCTCGTTTGTGAAAGCAAAAGTTCTGTCAAGCAAAAGAGAAACTCTAAGTTGAATAAAAAGTCCTTAGTTCAACTTCAACACACCCTAGATTTGATTCTCAAAGGTGTGACTGACATCCGTATGATTGAGCCTATTGGATTTCGTACTTATCCTGTGTATGCTACCAGGAAATTCAGTACATTAAGTTCCTCCAATATTTTCAAAGGCAGAATAGACGTCTTGATTATTATCGATCAAAGGAAGTTCAACGCCGTGTCTCTAAAAGCAACGTTGTTCCTGTTGAGAAAGTCATCCCAGAAGAAAGGAAAATTGATGAGATGAGAAAAGATACTAAATAGATAACTGTAAAGTACAAAGAGCTGGTCAACATATTATCTTCTTCCTCATGTCAAGGCACTTCTGGTAAGAATTCTAACTATGTCTCTTACTTTGATGACAGTAAATTTTATGATAATTTCTCGTGTCAAACAGGATCCTTCTCTAAGACTAAGAGGAAAAACAAACTTAACCAAAGACACAAAACTCTTAATGAGCCCATGGCTCGTACTTGTGTTAATTAATCACAAGGTTTGAGAGCTTACTCATAAAAAACCATGTTGAGTAAGTTGTGATTAAAACAAGTATACTTGTCGTTGGCATCTGTTAGGTTGAGTTATTTTCTTATCGTCCATAGCTAAACTTATTTTGACAGTTTCGCTAAGATCAAGTATTGGTTAAGTCAATAATGGGTGTTGCATAGAGTCTTATTTTGTGTGTGTAAGTCTTTTTTCAATACTTAAAGGACTTTATTTTTAATGGGTATGTGTTGTACTCGAATGGATTGTGTTCTGACCCGAGTCAGCGTTTTTAATGAAACCCTAAATGGTTGTCCCCAAGATTAAATATCCAACTTCTTAGGGTTACAAGTCATGTACGTGTACTCCTGGTAGTTTTTGGATTTTCAAGAATGTCTTCCTCCTCTTCTTGCTATGGTGGTTTTGCAAAAGGATTTCTCGACAAAGGTGTTGAGGTTGATTCCAAGAGGAAAAGAACACTCGTAGATGAAGATCATCCCAATGCTTCATGCTTCTTTGCTTATACTCATGAAGATGCTGAAAAAAATGATATGGTCTCTGCTGAAATTGTTCATGACTTTCTTAAGTATTTTGGGGAAGCAAAACAACAGCTTGTTGATACTCTTAAAGGTTTTGATATGGTGAAAACTGAGTTGGAAAAGTTTGTGTCTGACCTTGGTCTCATAAAATCTCAAATCAAGGATCTTCGAAAAGAGAATCATCTCTCCGTTGATACTGAGAAGGCTGTCGATCACAAGCTTGAAGACTTATTGTCTCGTATGGATTCTAATCCTCCCGCGTCCCTGTTTGCTGTTGAGGATACATTCTTTTCGGAATCCGTTTAGCTTGTTATCTATTTAGATGCCTAGTATGTCTTCTTCTTTTTTGGATTAGTTGGAAGAATAACTAGTGCTATGAATAGCGATGAATGTGACTACACATAGATATTTTTGTTTTCATCTTCTTATGTTATTTTTTAGGTTTATTGGTTTTAAATTCTAAAAATATTTGGAGGATGATTGTTATTGCAGTATTTTAATGGTTTGATATATTACAATATTTTTATGGGATATGTATTGTTTGCGTCCGTGAACTTGAAGGTCCCATATTGTTGTCAAAAGTAAAGTCGTTCATGATCGGTATTCGTTTATTGGTTTAAGAACGAATGGACTTTTGACAAATACAAAAGTTATGTCTATGCAGTCATGTATTTGATGGAAAATATGATGAAATCTTTTGTATTACAAGGATAAAGTCTATTATGTCCTTATGTGATGGAAAGTTAGAATAGATCCTTGCAAGTTTATCCACGGTTTTGATCTTTATTGATCTATCTTTTGTATACCGTGAAGGCTCCATTGTGTGTCTTATGTCGAGCACCTTACAACTAAGTCGATTAATCTTGGCTTTGTTGGTTGTTCCGTAAGATGCTATATGTCGATCATTAGGGACTAAATTAATCAACTAGTTTGGTTATTTAGTTTGTACTCCATAAGTTTTTCTTTCTTATGTTGAGTACATGTACGGTTAAGGTTGTCATGTTCTATGATAAAATTAGTCGGGGTTCCATAATTTCTCTTATGTTGAGCCCAAAATAATTAAATTGATTACTTCGGTGATTAGTTTGGTTATTTGTATCCCAATTAGATTAATTATAGGTTCTCTTGTAATTAATCTAGTTGAGTTTTCATATATTCCGCAAGTCCTTGTGTTGAGTATATGAATGGCTATACTAATCATGTTCTTGTGGTTAATGTACCGTAAGGTTCTCCTTATGTTGAGTATTTCAACGATTAAGTTAGTTATCTCCGTATGATTAACTTAGTCAAAGCTCCGTGAGTTTACTTATGTTGAGCACAACCAATTAAATTGATCACTTTTGTGGTTTGATTTAGTTGTGTATTCCAATTAAATTAATCATGGGTTTACTTGTGATTAATTTGGTTGAGTTTTGGATATAGAAAATCATTCCCATGGTTTTTGGTGTCCAAATAAAAATCCTTCTTTTCTTTTGAAATTAAGGTCGCTCATGTTGTTCTCTCGGGAATGACATCAAATGAGGGAGAGTTCTTTTGAACTTGTGCTTAATGGTAATATCTTGCGGGGTGTGCGGCTGTGGAATTTTATAGGGGTTATCTTGTATCTTAAAACTCCTTGATGAATGTTGTCAGCTTCGGCTATAAGATTGCATCTAAATTAAGTTGATGTGTGTTTTTTCTCTTTTGGTCTATGAAATGTCTCTTGTGGAAATTTAATTAGGATCCCGTTCTTTTACCTTTGCCAGTTTTATTGACAAAAAGGGGGAGAAATATTGTAGTTTACACTATTAATACATATGGTTTTCGGATCATTGTGTAAAGGGGAGTGGTTTCCATGATTGAGATAGAGTATTGACTAAGGGGGAGTGATACATATCACGATAGTATTATTGTTAAAGTCGTGATGCAATTGGACTTTGATGTTATATAATAGTATTATTTCTACGGATCTTCAACAACGATGGTGCTAAAATTACAACCTTTGGGATCATTGGAGTACTTGGAAGGATGAAGATTTCAAGGAACGTTGAAGATTATACTATGGAATAGGAGCCACTAAAGTTTATCTTTTTTGTATTCCATATGTATTAATAGTTTTGTCACTAAAATTGACAAAGGGGGAGATTGTTAGAGCATAGCTCGGTAGACCTCGCATGCGTTGCTATATCAAGCATGTTTGTCATATTGGTGATCAAAACTTTAAGTCTTGATTTCTAGCCTATTAGCTAAGTCTCGGACTAGGATAGGAAAAGTGTAGCTGAGCTCAAGGACTTCATGGTGATTCAACGACAACGACGAAGATCTACACAAGGAACCGTGGAACTTCATCAACAAAAAGGTATGTGAAGACTTGAACTTATCTATAACTCAAAAGTCTATATATTCTATCTCCTACTTCTTATGAGACAAAAGTCGTATGCTATATAGACTAGATCATACACATTTGATATTTCGAGTTGAGTATTCATTGCTTATCTTTTTCTCGAAATCATGTGTTGGTAAAGCGTTTCGCTTTGATCAGGTTTATCTTCACCTAGTGGCGCAAGTCATGAAAAGTTTCAATCTCTTTGAGAATTGCTCTGACGTGAAACGATCTGTGAATAACGGTTATATAACGTCCTCTGAGAATGTCCTAATGGTTGGAATGAGAATTAAGATTACATAACCATGTATTCCTTGAACCGAAGTTTACGAACTTTGTTGATCAAGAGAAATCGGAAGGATTGTGGAATTGGCCTTGCCAAGTCCGCGAACCCAGTCCGCAGACTCAGTCCGCGAACTGTCGGAAGTTCTCGACCGAGAATTTCTGCTAGGATTTTCCGAAACTCGTTTGTGTGTTAAGTCCAAGAACCCAGTCCGCAAACTGGCGGAAGTTCTCTTCCCGAGAATTTCTGCTGACTTTGGAAAACTCCGCTGGTTTACTTAAGTCCGCAAACTTGTTTGTGAGCTTAAGAGGTTATGATCTAAAGATATGCTCTGAACATAAACATTGAATTACTAAGGAATGATTTATGCAAACCGTGGCTATAATTTTCATGAGCCGATTCAATCGAATCGAATCATCTTTGATTCAATTGTGTCTTGTGTAGTTACATAAGATCTCATAGCAATTGAACAACTCTTTAACTAGTTCATTTGAGTCAATTGAACTAGTTATGGTGAAGAAGAACCGGGTTAATATGATATGCTCATATGTTTAACCTTTTGGTTACTATGTGATAGGTGCATAATTCATATGATTTTAGTGTTCATTCAATACTTGCTTTAGCTATTATTCTTGCATATTTTCGTATTATTACTCTTGTTTTCTCTTATTTGCCTCTAATAGGTGAATCATCCACAAAGGATCTACAAAGTGCTTAAAAGAGCTAATAAGAGAAGTATCCCAAGTATCCAAGCGCCCAAGTCCAAGAGAAGTGAAAGAAGTGCGACGAAAAGGAGCAAAACGCTCATAATCAAGACACAGGCCAAAGACTGATCTTAACTCATTCAAATTAAGGATTTCTTATCATCATCTTTAATATAATTGAAAGATAAAAAGAATGCAAAAATAATGAGTCCATTCCGAGTTCGGATGAAGAAGTTGTGGCCAAAACAGTTTTCATCAAATAGCGAAGACAGTGAAGTCCGCGAACTGGGTTTGCGGACGGGGTTCGTAGACTTATTTCCGAAAATATCTGCTGGAATTTGAAGTTTTCGGACCGGGTTCGCGCACTTAGCAAATGGGAAACGTGTATTCACACCTTGGAAGGCCTAAGGACACGTTTGGAGTCGTTATGTCGTATTTTCGGGTCGGGTTCCTAAACCTAACTAAATACTTGGAGACCAAGCAATGTAAACCTATAAAAAGGGTATTAGGTTATGTAAAAGAGATCATCGTCTCATATCACAAGTTCTACATAAAAACCTAGGGTTTACCCCTTTAGAGGGAAACCACCATGATTCTTCTTCTTTGTAATATGAGTATCTAAATCCTTTGTTGATTAAGGATGAATTCAATGTTCTAAGCGTGAAGCTTTATTAATATTACAAACCTATTGAGAGTTTTGATCATTATAGTTTGTCTTTACTATATCTAGGGTCTAGGAGTGATTATTAGATTGGTTTGGGTGCGCAACCAGATTAGTCTATTGATTGTTCTATTGCTAGTGGAGGTTATGAGATAAGTAATCGTCGATTGACTCTCTACACAAGTAGAAATCGTGAGACCTTACAGAGGGATTCTGTGGAGCAATCGTGTGTGAAGACAACACCAGCAAATAAACCTTGATATAAGAGTTTAACTACTGGGATCAACCTAATTCACAAAGCTTAAAGCGTTCGATTGGATTACACCTTGAGGGAGATACTACTTGGTGGTTCGTTGAATAGAATATGATATTGGAGAGCTTCCGTATCCGTGGTACAAGGAGTTTTGGGAATAGCACTGAGCTAGATGTTATTCTACGATTGGTGATGAATGGTTCTTACGAACAATAGATAAGTATATTAATCCAGTTATCGCTTGGTAACGGCGAAGGATTCCTTGATCATCTTTCTTTTATTATTATTATTTTATTAATCTTAAAACCAAAACCCCCCTTTGTTATTTACTTTGTTTTGCTAATACAAATAACCTATCAATTACACAGCTCTCTGTGAGAACGATCTCTTACTACCGCTATATTACCAGTTAATTAGTAGGAAATATCTTTATTAATTTGTTGTGGTGACGACGCCCATCACTATGTTGAACCAACATACAGGTACACGTTTGGGCATGGTTTTCACAAACCGAGTAAACGTATACCAAGTGTGTATGGCAAGCTATGTTTTTCGATCTAACGGTTGAGAAATATTAGCTTGAATCCAAATTAGCTTTTTATCTTACGGTTGATATGGATTGCTTTGTACCTAAGGCAAAACCCTGATTTGAAGGCTATATATAGGAGACATCTAGCTTGAGAAAAAACTTAATCCCCACACGTCTGTGTGATACTAGTGCGCTCGCTAGAGTCGATCTCCATTAACCTTTGATTTTCTTCTCTAAAATCAGGTTAACGACTTAAAGACTTCATTGGGATTTTGAAGCCAGACCGATACTACTTTTATCGTAGTTGTGTGATCTGATCTTACATTTTCTATCGTACAAGTACAATCGATTAATTGGCTTGAGATCGTGAGAGTTCTCCAATAGGCAAGATAAAGAAGTCAAAAATATCTTCGTCTCACTGTTTGTGATTCCTTGACAAACCGCCTGTGTAGTCAAGAAGGATTGTTGAGAGGTGATTGATTAATCTAGGCTGTTCTTCGGGAATATAAGACTGGATTATCAATTGGTTCTTGTTACCTTGATTTTATATCTTAAGACGGAATAAAACCTAGGGTTTATCTGTGGGAGACATATTTATCCTTTGATAGACTTTTCTGTGTGAGACAGATTTGTTTATTGTTAAAGCCTGCGATTTTGGGTCGTAGCAACTCTTAGTTGTGGGTGAGATCAGCTAAGGGAATCAAGTACGTAGTATCCTGCTGGGATCAGAGGCGTAGGGGTGCAACTGTACCTTCGATCAGTGGGAGACTGATTGGGGTTCAACTATAGTCCAGTCTGAAGTTAGTTTGTAGTAGGCTAGTGTCTGCAGCGGCTTAATACAGTGTGTATTCAATCTGGACTAGGTCCCGTGGTTTTTCTGCATTTGCGGTTTCCTCGTTAACAAAATTTCTGGTGTCTGTGTTATTTCTTTTCCGCATTATATTTTATATTATTGAAATAATATTGGTTGTGCGTTAAGATCATCAATTGGAAATCCAACCTTTGGTTGTTGATTGATATTGATTGATCCTTGCATATTGGTCTTTGGTACCATCCAAGTTATTCCTTGTGTTTGATTGAAAAGACTCGCTATTGTTTTAGCTTGAGTATTAATCAAAACAAGTGAGAGATATTAACTCCTTGAGATATCTTATTCTAGATTGAGTCTGACTGTCTAGTTGATTCTCTAGCAAAGTATTTCGGAGTTAGTCCATACAGATTGCTAATCGAATTATTGGGTGGTGTTGTTAGACCCCCGCTTTTTCAATTGTGCATGTAAAATTCAGGTGCATCACCATTTTTTATTGAAAAACAATTTAATCTTTCGCTTTCAGTGCTGTACTTAAGATGATTATTAATGAAGTCAGGGTTTTTGAATATATTGTTGCACTAGTATTTGCAAACGCACCTGAATCTGCATATTGATTTTGCAGGTAACATCAATTGTATGTCGACAACGATATCATCTGGGAGGTTGATCGGCATGATCTTTTTCCATCTCTTTCTCTTCATACTTTAAACGGTGATGAGATGCAGTGAGAAACAGGTGGAATAAGGGTTTTAGGTTTTAGGTTTGTCTATCGTCGGTGACTTTCCAAAAATAAATTACATTTTCACCCTAACAAAAATCTTTATAGATGGTACCAGCTGTTGAAGGACTAAAAAAAATAAAATAATAATGTGTACATTTACTTCTTGGATAAGTACGAATTCGGGGGGAAAAATATTTTTAATGCAAAATTAAATTAATGAAAATAAGAAAATTACACTTGAGGTGAGGAAAAGTATCGACTCAGTTTTCGACTCGCCTTGAAAGAAATCGAGTGTTTTGCTAAGATATGAGCAACAATATTACATTTCCAGAAGGTAAAAGAATTTCTAAGAAGTTTAAGGGTCATGTTAACCTGTATACCCGTGTACATGTTAACAGGGGTATAATAGACTTTAATTTGCATAAGAAAAATAAATCAATTATTCAATCAACATTGAATTAACCTGGTCTGCAATTGAGATTTATTTTCCGTTAATGCCCCTAAATTTTATTAAATAAAAATCGGCAATCACGAAGTTCTTTCTTCCTTATCTCACTTTTCTTTGCTTTTCTTCTTCTTCTCCGATTAATCACACTGTTAACCTCTAAACGAAATATTTGTGCACCTTAATAAACAATACCTATCCATTGATGTCGTTATCACCCTCCCTTTCTTTCTTTCTTTTTGCGACAATTTTCAGAGAAAGATTTTTTTTTTCTTTATCGGTATCATCAGATTTTATAATTATGAATAAGCTAAGAAAATTGAAAATAAGAGCTTGAAAGATTATAATTGTAATGAGTTTAAGTTGTTTTTATTATGGATTGAGATTTTCTCTGTTTCCAATTCTCAACCATTCCGCCATTAATGGTCATCAATCTTTCACCTTCAAAACCCTAAATTCGTAGATTTAATTTTTCTCAACTGCTATGGGTGATTAAACGTGAAGAAAAATAATAAACTAACAATTGATATTGCAATGGGTAATTTTATTTTGAATTCTAAGATGGAGTATTGGTAGTCGAGAAGAGCCCAAGCAAGGTGATGTGGCGATTGACTGGCAGTGATGATTATGGGTTTGAGCTTGGTTGAGTTTGAGAACGGTGATGAGGATTGCTGCCGTGATGATTATGATTAAACGGTGACCGAAGTTTTACAGATGAGGAGAAGCAGTCATGGAAGAACGAGAATTTAGTCATGAACGGACGGTAAAACAGAAGCAGAGACTTGCATTTTCCGTCCACTCAAACCAAAAATAAAAATATCCCTACAATTCCAAGGGTATTTATGGAAAAACGCATCATTTGTTAAAACAATTTCTGGGAAATTAGGCTCAGGCCCAACCCATGGATAACACATAATATGAGGCCCTTAATTAAAAGAAATTTAAATCTAGGCCCCGAGTTATTAAAGGACATTCATACCCTTTTATTTATTGTCAAGCTCATAATTAAATAAAATTTAAAACTAAGCCCCTAATTAAATAAAATTTAAAATTAAGCCCAAAATTATTACAAATATATGTATTAATTTAATATTTATTTACAGCAATTTTTTAGCATGTGTAACTAGAAGTTACACACGCATCTGTCTAGTGTAATTGAGAGTTACATAGGCATCTATCTAGTGTAACTGAGAGTGACACATGCATTTGACTTGTGTATTCAACATCAACTCCAATTCCAGCGAGACCGATATCACATATAATCAATTAGCTTTTATGAAGTTATCGGATCCTGAAATATAACAACAAGCAATCAGTTTTTATAAGATTAAATGAACGACATATTCACTTTCACATAAATCTGACTAGTTTAACTAACAGTTACACATTCATATTGGAATTTAATAAATTAAGGCAAAAACATAAGCATGATTACCAAATGTTATAATTTTCAAACCACTGATTTCTGCAGTAAAAATACGAGTTAAGGGTTCAACATTTCCGGGCAACCGAAGAATAAGAAACAACATATAAATCGAGGCATGCTGGACTAACCTTGCAGTATCAAGAGAAATTTTCATTCGCAGGTGCCACGTGAGAGCCGATCCATGAGAAGGTCTTGTAATGTCATTCAAAATAGTGTCAACCTTTACAAGTTTCAGTAACGTCTGACATAAAACGTTCAAAAAGTAATAGTTATATCGTGCAATTGAGTTTTATAGATCCATTATGCATCAATTGGTAAAATATGAACTTCGTCTCGCCATAAATACAATAACCCAGTAGGGAAATTATAGTCGAATGTCAAATACTACTCAACGAATATACTTCATTTTGTAATTCGAATTCAGTCTAACATCAGAATGACCAAAAAATGAAAAAGAAAATTTTGCAATGATCTCTATAAATGAAGTTGAGTAAACCTTAAATTCAGTTTCTGCATCTTGTCTTTCGCAATTCAATCTCTTTACAGATGCAATGAGATTGTCATCATCAATATGAGCTCTATAAACACATCCAAACCCACCCTTACCCAAAATATTAGTCTCATTAAACTTGTCAGTAAGAGAGCAATACTACTTTTCAGAAAACGATACAAATATATTTTCAACTTTAACATACTGAAATAGCATGTGTAATTGGAAGTTACACATCCAACTAGCATGTGTATCTAGCGGTTACACATCCAACTAGCTTGTGTAACTGGCATGTGTAATTTTTGGTTGCAAAGTTTGTTCATTTTAGCATGTGTAATTAGAAGTTACTTATGCATATGTCTAGTGTAATTCAGAGTTACACATGCATCCTACTTGTGTAATTAGAAGTTACACAAGCATATAACATGTGTAACTAGAAGTTACACATATAAATAACTTGTGTATATCACATGTTCTACTACAAAACATCTAAATTGAATACGAGCTATAAATGTTTCCTAATTACTATGGAAAGCATACAAGCTAATTAAATACAATGGACTTCATTAAAACACTAAATGTAAACTTCAAACCCATCAAAAAGTTAAGGTACCTGGGCAGTGTAGTAACTCCCACACAGATCATGAGGAGCCTTTGGAGCAACAAAAAGAACATCCTTGAACTCAACATCACCTTCAGCTGTGAAATGACCCCAAGACATAAGCTTGTCCTCATTACAAATCCTGTTAAGAAAACCATAATTCACATTTGAATCAGCAATTTATAATTTATAGTGAACGAACAGTTCAAACTAGCAATTCATAGCAAACTGACGCACTTCAATGTGGCAAGTTCAAAAGAAGAAAGCAACTCAACAAAAATTTAAATTGCATCCATACGATGAAACATAGACTTTATATCCTATCCAATCAGCACGTGTACCTAGAAGTTACACATATAATTAGCTTGTGTAACTAGTAGATACACATCTATTTATTAGCATGTGTAACTAGTACCTGCACATCCATTTAGCATGTGTATCTATAAGTTACAATACATGAAGTCATTTATTTTATCACTCAACTGACTGCCTGATTTGTATAGATAATGACTTGCTTGCAAGAGAAAGTTGAATACCTATTCCAATACCTATTCCACCAGAACACCACCACTAGTTTCAAATCCTCATACAAACCTGTTCCTATACCACCACCAAAACGTGTCGAATCTGGAAAAAAAACAACAAAAATATGCATTATTTCATGGGACTGTGTACCTAGCGATGTGTATCTATAAGTTACACATATAATTAGCATGTGTAACTGGTAGCTACACATCCATTTAACTTGTATACCTAGAAGTTACACATCTAATTAGCATGTGTAACTAATAGTTACACATCCAATAAAGGTCAGATAACTTACAGCAAATCAGTAGCCAACCTAATTAAACTCCGGAAAGTCCTCAGCTTCCAGAGCTAAACGTCCATGGGTTTCATATACCTGGAACCACAAGAGTTAAAAATGCATATTACTAGCAAAAAATTCCATCAAAGCATCATACTAACAAGGTTCAAAGACATGTTATCTGGTATAATAAGAACAATAGTTGATCCTAGATTCCCAGCGCAATAAATCATACATGTCAGAGCTAAAAAAAAGTTTTAAATACATAAGGTAACTCACCATTAATTATGTTATACCGAATCAGTACCTGAAGAAAGAAGCATACAAGTTTCACAAGTTTGTTCTGCATATAGTTGTCTTGCAAAGTAATAAGACAAAAAGGTACCATAATATCAGATTAAAATGAAGTATCTGCTCTTCTTGTTAAATGAAATCTCTTGAATTGCAATCACACTACGAAAAAGTTGTTTTTATGGTCGGATCACAATAACAATGCAACTTAAAAAGGAAAAAAATGCACAACTGGCAAATAAACTGCTTTACTATTTGCAGGAACTAAGTGAATAAATTACAATTAAGAGATCAGTTGCAATAAGAACTTAAATGAATGTGTAATACGACTTGTGTAACCGGAAGTTACACATGCATAAGGCACGTGTAATCGGAAGTTACACATCCAATCAGATAGTGTGACTAGCAGTTACACATTCAGTTAATATATCCTCGGACATGAAAAAAAACGTGCCTATGCAGAGGCACAAACTGATACACAAGCAAACCAATACCTGCGCTTACAGTCTCTGCGAGCATCATCAATCACAGCTAGACCTTCCTGCAAATTTTCAACAGATTGATTGGTTTGAAATGAAAACCAAGGAGAAATCATGTCAACTAAAACGTAAATCAAATGAAAACTAAAACGGAAAACTTACTTCGAGTATTCCAAATTAAAGCATCTGTAGCACGGCCGGATGACCAGGAAAAACGCCTCTCTACTTATTCAACGGTCACATAACCTTGAGACTAAGATTACCGAACATTTTAGTACTATATTTCTCAACCATAAAACGTACAATACCGATTTTATAGCCACTCAAATATATATATCTTATCCAGAACAAAATTCATACAATACTAATATATTAAATATAGGCAAACCATTGCATAGTCAAGTACATTATATCCCAAAACAAAACAAAAGGGGGAGAAAGAAATTTCTATCAGAATCTCGATACACTGACTAATGTGCCAGTGAACTTGTTTGTAAACATTAAACTTTCACCAACCGAACAACGAAGTTTAAGATTTCCCGACCGTATCATATCCTGAGTATCCCTAGGAAGTTAACAATGCAACGCATTTTAGTTGACAAGTTATGCTGACAATAAAAAGGTAAATACGTCTGAGAAAATAATATACAGTCATGTTCAAACAAGCGAATTGAGAAAGACCTTGTATGAGCAGCTAGAAGGGAATGACACAGATATAGTGCCTGTAGTTCTCGTCACATTGGTGGACTTATAGTGTCTGTAATTCTCGTCTCAACCTTTATTTCCTTTCAGTACCAGATAAAAACCAACAAAATACCATTTGAAACCAATAAATAGTCACCTGAAACCAGTATCAACTTTTGATTGTTCAAAATGCTCTAGCAAGATCATGTAAAGTATCTCCAACTTACAGTGTACAATATGGCTCCAACATCCATACCAAACTTCTCAGCTTCATATCAAAACACCACCACTAACTCCAAATCCAAATTATCCTCAAAACCTGATCCACCACCACCACTGCCTCCGCATCCTCTTCCAAAACCTGCACCTCCACCATCAACACCACCACAAATTCTTTAATCAAACTGCATATTTGTAGGCCAAGATTCAAGATAAGGAAACTAAAATCGAACCAGAATGAAAAGAATGCAACCTTAATGGAAAGAATGCAACATTTTCAAGTAAAAAGTCGAACAAAGATATTCTGACTATCGTCTGAGAAAAAATACACAACTCACTGGTTAACAATGTAACAAAATAATTTTACACATAAATTATTAGTAGTAACAACCATTACTATACGTAAGTAAAATCTATGTAAACAGAAGTTACACATTCAAACAGTATGTGTAAGTAAAAGTTACACATCTAATTAGCATGTGTAACTAGAAACTACACATTTATTTAGTCTGTGTAACTTGAAGTTACACATCCACTTAACTTGTTTAACTAGAAGGTACACAACAATATGGGTATTTCAGTAGAATTGTGGTTACCAAGGGATCTTGTTTCCAGGCGTTTCCTCTTAGATTTACCGATTCCAGTGAACTTCTATTTTCAAATAAGAGACAAGACAAGTTAAAGATCACCATCATTTCACCTATCAATTTGTTTACTTCACAGTCTTCTCGGTCTTCTCGAAATGAAATTGAAGTTTTCAGTTTTTGAGATTTATGAAAATATTTTTTGAATTCCATATTGAGATCTATCACTTAATTATTTTGATCGAATTAAAATGATTGCAACATAAGAAATTTACATGTTCAATAATTTCTGGTGATGAAGTCTTCTCGATCTTTCACTGCTGATGACTTTCTCGATCTTCTTTACCTCAGGAAGATGGAATTCAGGAATATTTGGGCGAGAACTGGAAAGAACAATAACAAATTCATAGGAAACAACTCCAGAAGAAAAGAATCCATTGGAAAACTTGCAAACGCTCAATCAATCGACTCACTTTTGGATGAAGGTAGATGCATTCGACCACAAGAACAGAACAGCCAAAGTCAATATAGAACAGTGGAAGACCAAAGTGAGCAAGTGATATTCCAAAAATTCAAATAGAACCCATGTAACAGTATCTCCACCAAGAACACTAGCCGAAATCTTCTTGTTCCTCCATAAGAAAACATCAGCAGCTGCAGCAACAGAAAATTCACAACATATTAATCATAACGAAAAATCTAAGCATTCACAAATCAACCAATCAATTTTACTAAAATAATTTTGGGCCAGATCGTAAAAAAATAATTTCTCAACTCTCAAATTCAAAAAGACATGTAGGTGGACTGTAAAGTAAACAAATTGATATGTGAAGTAATGGTGATCTTTAACTTGTCTTATCAATTATTTGCAAAGGGAAGTTCACTGGCATCAGAAATGTGTTTGTTGGATAAGCTACATGTTATGTTTCGTTAGCTATTGCGGTAATTCTATTCTCTTATGATGATTGAAAAGGAATACACAGATGCATGTCTTGAAGTTTACCTTCAACAAACTTGACTGTTTCAAATTTCAGTAACAATCTTACTCAAAAAAATAAGCTACATGTTCTGTGATTCTCATTACCTTAAGTCAATCTATACTTTTATACCTTCGCAAAAGATAATTTAATTCAATATAATCTTATAATGCTTGCCCATGAATGCAAGTTTCTGATTTTCAATTGCTAAGACATGAAGCAAAGTATATCTTCAGTGTTTCTGTTTTCAATTACTAGGACAGTATTGACCAAATGAATTTTCAGAAAAATAAGGCTCTTAATAACTATATACATTGTTTACGTGTATGTGTGAATTGCAGAGAGTGGTGTTGTTGATAATGATACCAAAAAAATGGTTAAGCAGATGAGAATGGTGTTGTCGAGTGAGCTTCAGGTAAACATGACTCCATAAAATTTGATTGTGATTGCCACATTTTTAGGTATCTATATATGTTGGCATATGGATGTCTAACTGCTAGTTATTCGAAACCTTTAACTAGCAGGATGTGTAACTGCTAGTTACACATCCTGGGATATAAATTTTATGTTATGTATATTGCAAGTTCTTATGAAAAGGTATATCATGCATATTAGAATGACTAGATAACATTGTTCGGCAATTGCTTTATGGCCAGCTTGTTCTCAGTAAAGGACCATCATTCAGTTTGGATGATGATCTAGCAGTAACTACCAGGATGTGTAACTGCTAGTTACACATTCTGGGATATAAAGTTTATTTTATATATATTGCAAGTTCTTATAAATACAGCTATAACAAGCTTGGTAATACCCAAATTCCACCTTCGTAAATCTAATCAGATCCACGAAATCAATCAGTTCAGCTACAAAGTGAGATACCGATCAATATAGCTTCAATTTTTACATGTTTAATATTTAATTGATTCATACATCCTAATCTAAGTATACAAAAAAAACAGAAATCACAGCCACTCAAACCTCGATAAGATCACAGACAAGCAAAACAAACTAAACATCTAGGAATTGACATCAACTTTACATACAAACCCCAATCAAGTGCATCGATCATGAAATTAACAGTAAAACAAATCATTATCCACCTCCAATAACATGCAACTAAGTCCACTAAAACCAGATCAGAAATTATTTCGAATCCAAACAAAATCAAACCAAATCTAGAACTTCAAGCTCAAAATTCAACCTCAAAACACCTAGATCAACCACCAAACTACCAAACAAATCTACAAAAAATCACAAAAAATCACAAAAAATCAGTAGTGAGATTCTTACGCTTTCCACCACCAAAGACATGATTAACAAGTTTCTTCCTTCCCAAGAGGCGATTAATAGCAGAATGAACACCTTTTGCTGATGAAGATTTAGGTACTGACTGATGTTTAACTTCTTTTTCATTATCAGAATCGGATGAAGACGATGATGATAAATCATGTGAATGAATCTTCTCTGATATCTTCTCCATCAACGATGAATGATTTTTACGAAATCTCCATTGAATCAAATCAATTCGCAAGGTGGAAAATGAATCTCAGAAAACCCTAGAAATTGTTTCTCCACAGACGAGAGAGAGGCAAAAGAGAGAAAGAAAATTTAGAAATGAAAATATCTAGACGAGAGAGAGGCAAGAGAGAGAAAGAAAATTTAGAAATGAAAATATCTACTGATTTTATTCTTGTTTAAATAGAAAAGGGTAAAGTTGTCATAGCGAAAAAACCATTTTCATTATGAAGCCCTAAAAATGAAAGTATTGGGCCTGGAAATATCAAAATATGAAAATATGGAGTTGATAGTGGAGGATCCATTTTGTGGGGCTTCTACATATTGAACCCATACAGTAGGGTGGTTCTAGTATTTTTCACTTCTTAAAAGTCTAAGTGCAGAAATCCAAGACAAAAATTTGATACAATCTATACAAAATATCAATGCTCAACGTATGCCCTGGTATACAAGTTAACATTAGCCGAAATTTAAACCGTCTATGACTAGACTTTGCAGTCATTCTCCAGATATATATGTGTACAGTTTTTTTCCAATGCTCACTTGATGGATTACAATAATGCCATGGCTTCTGCATATTCAGGATCTAACGTTGCTGCTGGGTAGCATCTAAATCCTTGGGAAATACCTGACTCGCTCACCTGTTCATTCACAAAAACGTAGCAAGAGAAAGGAATATCTACCCAAGGAGAAGATACTATAATCCACCGCACCTGTAGCATCAGTACTCTGTTGAAGCTTCTTCAGCTCTTCAATTATCTCAATGACTGATTCCCGTATACAAGATAACGTGACGGTTGAGAGTCAGCACTGGTATGCTTGGTCAAAGACAGTACAGACAATCAAAAACACAAACATGGTAAAGCAGCTGGAAACGATAGATGCAAATGCTAAACCAACGAGTACTAAACAAAGAAATGAAAGTCATAGTTGTATGGAGTGGGGACCAAAGTATACAAGGGCAGCTAGCTAGCATGCGACAACAGTCAGTCAAACCATCCTTGAGGAGCACAGTAACAAATGTCAAAGAATCCAAGACTACAGAAAGCGTTATCTGAAGGCATACGGACATCATCATGGGTTACATATGGTTCAGGAATATAATAATACAATTATTTACTTAGTAATATCATAATGATTTTCATGCTAAAAGTTTGCCAAAGCATGATAAAGACTTATTCAAAGATGATCAAACAACAACGATACGCCAATACATGATGCATGTAGTTCTAGAAGATTCAGAATATAAATCTAGAGATCATGGCAGTCAAACAAATGAATGAGAAAGTGATACTGTGAACTGTGAAGTGATGCAGGCATACTCCACTGATCATCCACCTGGACCTTTTGCTGCTATGTAAGAAAAGCCAACATCTGGGAACAAGCTAATACCATTTTCAAGCATCGAAACTGTATGCTAAGAAAGGCACAATAACATAACATGTTGGAGTGCCAGTAACAAAATATTTGGACAAAAAGCAAGATTTTTTTTTTAAAAAGCTTTTTATTAACTGGTCAAGAAGTATTTAGAAAACTCAGCCTTGTGGAGGCGCTCATATGCGGATGATTCAAAGACCAGTACTTTGTGAGGTCGCCCACAAAAATATTTAGGATGTGGAGCACCCCCATTTGGAGCAAACATGACCGGTGCTTTAGAGCGTGTCTTTTTAAAAGTCGATCTAAGAACCCACTCGAAACGGAAACGGGAAACATGTAATAAAGAATCTAATTGCTCTATGTATATGACTCTGTCAGGCAAACAAGACTACCTCAGTGATGACAGGATAGCGACCATGCCCAAATAAACCAATTCCAAAACCCATTATTATTCCATCCCTAAAGGAAATATATGGCACTTTGAAGTCAGAGATTTTGCATATCAGAGAATATTCTGCAGTAAACACCTGCAATAGAATTGTAACAGGAAATAATGTAAAAAGATAATTCAGGAAGACTGAATGCTTATTTATGCCCAAGTACATTAATGACCTTAATGTGCACAAGTGGAGTGCACGTGCGTTGCACGTCGGCAAACCATCATTTTTTCACACTCATCTTCCATGTTTGCTGAATAATGACACTCTGCTACCCTTGTTAGCCAATATTGTTTCTCTCTTACATAAAAATTAGTAGTGAATTAAAATGCAAAAGCAGATTGTTCAGCAAGATAAGAAACACCCAATTGCCAAATTAGATAAGTTTTTCTGTCACCTTTCATAGAAACTGAATCCACCGTATGGAAAACCTAACGGAACTGGATGCCAATAATTAAAACATAACCTCGGTATAAGAAGAAAGAAAGAAAAAAGAAGTGAATCCAATCAGCAAGTTGCTTCCATAACGCCAACTCTCCCGCGATCGGCCACACCAAAAGACTTCACTTCATGTATCCTAACAATGTGTGCCATTCTTTCTATCAGTAGCACGTCATTGGGTAAACAATATGCAAATCAACCATGAGCATGTAAAGAAAGTGCAGACTACGGAAAAACTCTTATATGCTGCGAAATATACTGTTCAACTGGAGGGGATTTGGTGAGACATGAGTACCGAGTTTGTTTGGTGAATATATTAGTTCCAACTTCGCAGGCATTTTCAAGAATAAATGTATACATCTGCATATAATATGCATTACGTCTTTCATTGCCACTGCAAACATATCACTCGCAGGGTAGTTTAGAATAACGGGACATCACACTTTTTCTTACTAAATCCTGGGAACTATAAACAATGCTAATGGAAGGAAACAAAAGATACGTAGAAATAATCAATGAACAGACGCAAAAAAATTCATTTCAAAGTGAATAAGGGGGTGTAAGTGAGAGACATATTACCTTATTCCAGCTTTATACGGTCTCATGGAAAGAAGAGCAATGGACATCACAGTTTCATAAATTCGTTCCCGGTCACAACCAAAGATTATTTCAGAACAGGACTAACGGCAAGTGCAATGCATGGTTATTGTTGCATTCTTGGATTTTGGGAAGCCGCAGCGAGAAATGTTGTTCTCAAAGAAGTCTTCATATGTGGATCTCAAAGAACAGAAATTCTCAGCCCTGTGGAAGTCCTTCCTACACGGATGAAACAGTGCAACAAATTTTCTCTTCCTCTTCCTCCTCAATGTTTACTTCTGTCATATGAAGAAAAACTTGGATTGACATATTTTGTTAAATTCACATATGTATCAGCTGTTAAATTGACATCCACATTAGCAATACCTCACAATTACCAATATGAAGCCAGTTGAAGCATCACTAACTTGAAAGAGTAAGCATCACTAACTTAAAAGAAGCATCCGAGATGATATATGTTTATAAATCAGAAGAACCAAAATCTAGCAATTCCTTAGCATTCTATCGCTGGAAGTTTTACTTCTTAAGCTTCTCATAAACAATTCCCAAATCAAAATCATCACCACAAATTTAAGAAACCCCTTTTTCAATCTCAACTCATTGATTTAAAACCTAATACTGAATCTATCAATGACCTAAAAAACTTTATTTTGACTCCCCAAACAATGAAAATAATTTCTCAAATTAAATTGAATATCAGTATGAAATTTCGAATCAAAATCAAACTCAAAGTGTCAATACAAATTTATTAATATTTGAGTAAATTAGTGAGAATCTTACTGTGAGGGAGAAGAAGAAAGTGAGAATCACACCACAACCTAATTTGTCATCAATTATATTATTTCGGAACCATTATCATCATCTGAAAATCGATCGAGAAAACATCTGATTTATTTTTGAAACCAAGCTCTAATTTGAGTTCTAGGGTTTTTTTCCAGACATGTGTTAATGGAGGAGTTGATGATTTCTTGCTGTGAGATCGAGTGAGGAGAACTACAGAAGAAAAGGAACAGAAATGTAATTAGCAGAGTAGTTGAATCGAACGTCTTTAGTGTGAAGATGAAGAAAATCCAACGGTGCCTGTCAAAACTACGTGCGGGAGACGAAAAATACGTGCGGGAGGCGAAAAAAACGTGCGGGAGGTGAAATTTTGTTAGCGTTTTCGGGAGATTCCTTGCTGCTATTAAAGGGGGGGAGATAACACAACTGATACACGAGACAGTGCCTACCACAATGAGGAGCAAAACTGTAAGGAGATCCGCATTCATTTTTAACATTACAAAGGCAGTACATCAAAGTTTATGCACAGACTGAAATCTGTTATAAACCAAACGAGTGAGTTATTCTACAACAGCATAAAAAATGTACAATATGTTCGTCAAGGAATCAACAATTATATGGCTATTAGCTTATCCAGATAAGCTATTTGTAAAAAGAAAAAAAAAATCAAATTCAAGAATGATGTAATGAGAAAACCTAGATTCATGGCATTGAGAGCTTTAGGACGATCAAGGACAGCAAGTCCATTAGGGAAAACACTTCCTTTTACTAAATCTTCTCCCATGGTTGCAAATGTTCGTGGAGGAGAATGCAAGAAAGATTTGAAAGGTTTTTTGATGATGAAAATATGAGAAAATCAGAAAATGGGTTTGATTTTGAATACGAAATCCAGGAAATAAGAGATTTTGATGACATAAGATTAACACCGTGTTTGTTTACTCCTGACTCATTTGAGTCGTCTGGATCTGAGTCATCTGGATCTGAGTGAAATCACCTGACTCATCTGGATCTGACACGATATGTTTGTTTTGAGTCAGATCTGACTCATCTGACTCAAAAATTTGTGAGTTAGAGGTTTGGTACCATGAGTCAGGAATATTTTGTTACCTGACTCAAATGGGTCCGAGTCAGGGGTTATGTCTGAGTCAGAGGTCGAGTCAGATCTGACTCAAAATGGAAAACAAATGGTCTGACTGCTGACTCGGCCCGAGTCAGGGGTTGATTCAGATCCAGACGCCGAGTCAGCTGCAAACAAACATGTTGTAAATCTGTTTTTAGTGTGAGATAGGAGATGAAATGTTCGCATGATGATTTGCTCAAGTTTTAAAGAAGTAGGGAGACTGGGTTGTTGACTTGACAGTCCCTCGGTTTGAGGAAAATTGATATTTTTTATTGTTCTAATTTGACATATAATTTTAATTTTGGGCAAAAATAAAACGGTGAAATATAATTTTTTCCTGAAACCGAGGGTAGAAAAGTTTTACTCCATAAACTGTGAAAATATAGGGAAAATACGCATTGGAGGACAACCTCTGTAGTTACGGGTTGCTGTTGCATTAGCAGTGACATTTGATAATGCAATTGCTTCCCGGTTTGCTAGTTTTCTAGTTGAAACATAAGTAAAAAGTTTTGAAGAAAGAAGAGCAACCAAAAAATTTGAGATCATATCTTCCTAGATAGCTTTTGCACGCCAGTCAATACTGCTTTGAAGACCTTGGAGGAGTCTGATCAGGTTGGTGTTGTGAGTTTCAATGTTGATAGAGGAAGCTTGAAATTGTAGTCCCCATTTCCACGCCTCTGTTGCTGCTGACACCTCTCCAACATCCTTATTCAGAGCCAAGATTTCCATAGTTCGAACCTCCCTGCAATAGCCCAAAGTATTTCTTAGAATCATAATTGTAGTTATCGTGTTAGTTGTTTGGTTCCAGTTTGTAGCGAAGTTGATTTTTGCAGTTCCGCATTCTGGGTTCTGTCAACTGTTTGTTTGGATTGGTGTCGAAGGCAGGTGCGAACTCGGTCTTATGCTTCACTTGGCCTGCACATTTTCCAGCTAGAACTGTTTGGCTCTAGAAAAAGTATGCTGGGGATTGAGATTGATTCCTCTAAAAGCTTTATCACATCTAGCTAGCCAGATGTACCAAATTACGGCCGCACAAAGAACATTCCAGGGATCCAATTCGTTATTCCAACCAACTGGATTGGGGCTCCAGCTAGTGATTCATTGCTGCAAGGACAAATTAGGGATGCCATGCACAAAAGGGTTTGCAAAGTAAGCAAACCACACACTTATAGCAAAAGGACAGTCCAAGAAAAGGTGTTTTATAGTTTCATTGGGCTGGGTACATAATGGGCAGATGTTTGGCAATACACTTGGTAAGTTTAGCAGCTATCGGAACCATATTATGCATACATTTGAAGACGAATAAAGCTACTTTTGGGGTTGTTTCCATACACCAAATCTTCTCCCAGAGGGAGTTGATTATAATATCAAAATGTTTAATACTATGATAGAGGGAGGCAGTTGTAAACTTCCCATTTGGTTTCAATTTCCACTTGAGTATGTCGTTCCTACTAAGCCAAAGGGGTATGTGACATATGGTTTGGACAGTTCTGGGTTCGAACAAAGCATTTTGGGTGTCAAGATTCCATATTTGATGTTCGACATCTATCATATGACTTACCAGATAAATATTTTCTGTCAGTCGGTTATTTTTAAGTTCTCGAATACCTGGATACCACTAATCCTCCGTAATGTGGATAGTTTGGCCATTGCCAATTCCCCAAATACAGTGAGGTTTAATAGCCTCAAGCTCTTTTAGAATACAAGACCATATTTAAGGCCCTGTGGTGCTAACTTTTGGGTCAAGTGGATGTTGGGATTTGCTATAATGACTGGATTTCAGAGTTTTTGCCCAGATAGGATCCGGGTTATCTAAAAGGTTCCAGGCTAATCTTCCTAGTTGCGCAAGGTTGTTTGCTTCTAAATCCCTAAGCCTAATCCTCCTAGTGCTATTGGGATGTTGAGATCAGGCCAAGCTTTTAAAAAGCAATCATTTTTACCATCCTTCTTTCCCCACCAGAAATTTCTTTGAAGGGAAACGATTTGGTTGGTAATATTTTTCGGAATCTTGTAACAGCCCATCTGGTAGATGGGCAGAGATTCAAGAATAGTCTTAACTATCACTGTTCTAGAAGTTTGGCTGAGATATCTCCCTCGCCAATTTTGCAGTCTACTCCGAAATCTAGCTATCATTGAGTCAAAAGTTTTTATTTTGGGTTTCCTATAAAAAGAGGTGTACCTAAGTATCTATCAGTGATATTAATTTTCTGAACCTTAAGAATTTTTATTATCATTTTGCCAAATTTATTAGGAAACCTATTACTAAAGAAAATCTCAGACTTTTGAAAGTTTATCATTTGGCCAGTTGCTAAGCTAAAGGTGTTGATGATGTTTAAAATGTTTTGCGCATCACTAATCGAGGCTTTAGAGAAGATGATGCAATCATCGGCAAAGAGTAAATGGGTGATATGAATACTATTTTGAGATACTTTTATTCCTTGTATTTGGCCTTCGGCTTCTTTATGCCTTAAAAGTCTAGTTAGTCCTTCCATGCACAAGAGGAATAGATAAGGAGATAACGGGTCTCCTTGTCTAATTCTCCTAGTGGGTATAAAATTTTTCCAGGTGAGACATTACAGAGAACATCAATGGCTGGCATGCTGATGCATTGATGAATCAGCGAACACCAAAACTCACTAAATCCTAATTTCTGCATTAGTTCCATCAGGTACTCCCAGCTGACCCTATCAAAATCCTTACTCATATCAAGTTTTATTCCCATTAGGCCACCTTTACCTTTGTATTTTTTTCATTTTATAGACTACTTCCTGAGCCATTATTATGTTACCTGTGATTTTTCGATTCTTCATAAAGGCATATTGGAAGGGGGAGATTATTCTAGAGAGAATTGGTTTGAGTCTATTTTCTAATATTTTGGATATTATTTTATAGTCGTTTTACACAGACTGATTGGACAAAAGTCAGCTGGGGAGGAAGGATTAGAGATTTTAGGGATGAGAGCTAGAAAGGTAGCATTTATTTCCTTGAGGAGATGACCAGTACGAAAGAAATGTTGTACCATGGCAACAAAATCCTCTTGCACAGTGTCCATTGATGCACAAAGAATCTAACATTGAACTCATCCGGGCCCGGAGATTTTCCAGTTGTTAAAGCTTTGACAACTCCAGCAATTTCAGAGCAGCTTGGAATTGTTGTTAAGGTTTGGTTTTCCGCGTCTGAGACTTCTGACTCAAAGAGGCTAGTGACAGGTTGAGAATTGAGGTTCGGATTTTCCGTAGAGATGTTTTTGAAATGTTGGGTGAGAATTTCATATATTTCCTTATGGTTATTGTGAGTGGTTCCATTTAGATCAGTAAGGGATGAGATTTTATTCCTCCTATGTCTATTGAGAGTACAAGTGTGAAAAAATTTGGTGTTCCTATCCTCGAATTTGAGGTTGTTTTCCTTTCATTTTTCTTTTCATAGTTATTCCTCTTGATTATAAAGGATTATTAAATCATTGATTTTCCTTTGGATGAGATCATCCTTGGTACCATCAAGATTGGAGTTGTTGATAAGGTTTATTGTTTCTAAATTATTTCTAATGGTTCTTTGAATTTTTCCAAAAACTTCCTTGTTCCATTTGGATATGTCTTTTTTTGACTAATTTAAGTTTGGCTGATATTTTAAAAGTTGAAGATCCTACTATTGGTTAGTTCCAGCATCTCTGAATAATTTCAAGAGCTTCGGGAATTTCCAACCAGAGGTTAAAGAATTTGTAAGGGATAGGGTTAGAATGTACATTGTCTTTGTAGTTGAGAAAGATATGGGAGTGATCCGAGCCTATATGGGGGGGAGATGGGTGAGAGTAGTGTTGTGGTTTTCCGCCAACCAATCAGAGTTGGCTAGGACTCTATCTATCCTAGCCTGAATTCAAGAGGGGGAATCTTGTTTATTTGACCATGTGAAGATTAGTCCAATAAAACCAAGATCCACTAAACCACGGCTTTCTATGATAGCTAAGATATTCGAAACTGAGTCCTGGTTGAAACGATTTCCACCAGATTTTTCCACCGCTGACAGAGTTATATTTAGGTCTCCAATGATGAGCCAGAGATCGTCAATTTGGTCAGCTAGTTCTTCTATATTAAGCCAGTATTTTATTCTTTCATTTGTTTTGGGGTTGCCATACAAGAGAGTAACGAAAGTTTTAATATGGGAATAATCAACAGGGTTGACAGTGACATGAATCATTCTTGGAGTTTTAAGGAGAATATCCACAAAGATGTTTTCATTTCATGCTAAACCTAGTTCCCTGAGAGCCCTATAGGGGAAACTAATGTAAAGTTACTGAAACCACATGTTTCCAGGATTTTGGAGACTCTATCGTCCTTACATCGAGTTTCCGAGAGGAAAAGAAAATACGGTTTGGCTGAGATACACAACTTATTTAAATGAGAGGAGGCTGTGGGATTGACAATTCCTTGGCAATACGATATTCATGAAAAAAGGATCAAGAAGAAATCTTTTAAGGAGAAGTCACAAGGGAGCAAGCATAGAGACTTGAGAAACTATAGGGATTAAAGAAATCTTTAAAAAATGGGTTGTTGAGAGAACTATCGAGGGAGAGAGCCTGAGCAGACTAAGAAGGTCATAAAATTAAGCTAAGAGAGAGTCAAGGGGCAACAAATTAAGCTAAGAGAGATTCAAGGATCAACTACAAAGTAAGTACTGAGAGAGGTTCAACAGCTAACAAATAAAGCAAATAAAGGAAACCTAGACTGAGTGGAAATTTACTCAAAAAGATCCTAGGCTAAGTTTAAAAGAGGTGTCTGACATGAGCAGACTTGGAGGACCAAATAAGAGCTAAGATCAAAACACTAATTAATAACCAGAAGTATATGTAGGAAAAATGTAGATAGCAGGGCGAGTAAATAGTTGACGAAGTGCTAAAACAGATACGCATAAACAAGTTGCATAGATAATCAATAGGGAAAATTAGAACCAGTAAATTGAAACATATAACCTGTAATTTGAAACAGAGAGAAATGTGTTAGAGCATAGCTCGGTCAACCTCGCATGCATTGTTATATCAAGCATGTTTGTCAATGTTAGTGATCAAAACTATAATCCTTGATTTCTAGCCTATTAGCTAAGTCTCGGACTAGGATAGGAAAAGTGTAGCTGAGCTCAAGGACTTCATGGTGATTCAATGACAACGATGAATATCTACACAAGTAACTGTGGAACTTCATCAACAAAAAGGTATGTGAAGACTTGAAATTATCTATCACTCAAAAGTCTATTTATTCTATCTCCTACTTCTTATGAGACAAAAGTCGTGTGCTATATAGACTAGATCATACACATTTGATATTTCGAGTTGAGTATTCATTGCTTATATTTTTCTCGAAATCATGTGTTGGTAAAGCATTTCGCTTTGATCAGGTTTATCTTCACCTAGTGACGCAAGTCATGAAAAGTTTCAATCTCTTTGAGAATTGCTCTGACGTGAAACGATCTTTTAATAACGGTTATATAACGTCCTCTGAGAATGTCGCAGTGGTTGGAATGAGAGTTTAGATTACATAACCATGTATTCCTTGAACCGAAGTTTTCGAACTTTGTTGATCAAGAGAAATCGGAAGGATTGTGGAATTGGCCTTGCCAAGTCTGCGAACTCAGTCCGCGAACTGTCGGAAATTCTCGACCGAGAATTTCTGCTGGGATTTTCCGAAACTCGTTTGTGTGCTAAGTCTGCGAACTGGTGGAAGTTCTCTTCCTGAGAATTTCTGCTGAGTTTGGAAAACTCCGCCGGTTTACTTAAGTCCGCGAACTTGTTTGTGAGCTTAAGAGGTTATGATCTAAAGATGTGCTCTGAACATAAACATTGAATTACTAAGGAATGCTTTATACAAACCGTGGCTATAATGTTCATGAGCCGATTCAATCGAATCGAATCATCTTTGATTCAATTGTGTCTTGTGTAGTTACATAAGATCTCATAGCAATTGAACAACTCTTTGACTAGTTCATTTGAGTCAACTGAACTAGTTATGGTGAAGAAGAACCAGGTTAATATAAGATGCTCATATGGTTAACCTTTTGGTTACTATGTTGAACCAACATAGGCGTACACGTTTGGGCATGGTTTTCACAAACCCAGTAAACGTTTACCAAGCGTGTATGACAAACTATGTTTTTCGATCTAACGGTTGAGAAATATTAGTTTGAATCTAAATCAGGTTTTCATCTAACGTTGGATATGGATTGCTTTGTACCTAAGGAAAAACCCTGATTTGAAGGCTATATATAGGAGACATCTAGTTTGAGCAAAAACGTAATCCCTACACGTCTGTGTAATACTAGTGCGCTCGCTAGAGTCGATCTCCATTAACCTTTGATTTTCTTCTCTCAAATCAGGTTAACGACTTAAAGACTTCATTGGGATTGTGAAGCCAGACCGATACTACTTTTATCGTAGTTATGTGATCTCATCTTGCATCTTCTATCGTACGAGTACAATCGATTGATCGGCTTGAGATCATGAGAGTTCTCCGATAGGCAAGATAAAGAAGTCACAAACATCTTCGTCTCACTGTTTGTGATTCCTTGACAAACCGCCTGTATAGTCAGAAAGGATTGTTGAGAGGTGATTGATTAATCTAGGCTGTTCTTCAGGAATATAAGACCGGATTATCAATTGGTTCATGTTACCTTGATTTCATATCTTAAGACGGAACAAAAACTAGGGTTTATCTGTGGGAGACAGATTTATCCTTTGATAGACTTTTCTGTGTGAGACAGATTTGTTTATTGTCAAAGCCTGCGATTTTGGGTCGTAGCAACTCTTAGTTGTGGGTGAGATCAGCTAAGGGAATCAAGTACGTAGTATCCTGCTGGGATCATAGGCGTAGGGGTGCAACTGTACCTTGGATCAGTGGGAGACTGATTGGGGTTCAACTATAGTCCAGTCCGAAGTTAGTTTACAGTAGGCTAGTGTTTGTAGCGGCTTAATACAGTGTGTATTCAATCTGGACTAGGTCCCGGGGTTTTTCTGCATTTGCGGTTTCCTCGTTAACAAAATTTCTGGTGTCTGTGTTATTTCTTTTCCGCATTATATTTTATATAATTGAAATAATACAGGTTGTGCGTTAAGATCATCAATTGGAAATCCAAACTTTGGTTGTTGATTGATATTGATTGATCCTTGGATATTGGTCTTTGGTACCGTCCAAGTTATTCCTTGTGTTTGATTAAAAAGACTCGCTATTGTTTTAGCTTGAGTATTAATAAAACAAGTGAGAGATATTAACTCCTTGAGATACTTTATTCTAGATTGAGTCAGACTGTCTAGTTGATTCTCTAGCAAAGTATTTCGGAGTTAGTCCATACAGATTTCTAAGCGAAATATTGGGTGGTGTTGTTAGACCCCTGCTTTTTCAAAATGGATGCAAAATTCTAAGATGGATGTAAACTAGTTTGAATGAACAGTGTTACTAATAGGCAGTGATATGTTATGTGTTTAGTATGAGCAAAAAGAGGTGACAGCGGGATAAAACCTAACTATGTTTTGTGGCTAGTATTGTTAATCCTAAGCTAATTCTAATTTTCAAGGATTTTTTGAAATATCCTTAGATTGCACCAAAGGAAATTGAAATATGTTTTGTGGCTGTTGTTGTAAATCCAAGTCTAACTATGTTTTGTGGTTGTTGCTGTAAATCCAAGTCTAACTATGTTCTGGCTACAAGGCGAGTCAATCCTAACTATGTTAGGTTGTTGCTGTAAATCCAAGTCTAAATCAAGTCTAACTATGTTCTGTGGTTGTTGTTGTAAATCCAAATCTTACTATGATGAACACAATATAAAGACAGTGATGTGCTAACTCGGGTGAGTCAAGCTCTGCAACTCAAGCGACTGACTCGGTGAAAATTTTCTTCATCAATCTCATTTTCTGTGTTCAGATCCATTAACTTCAGGTGAAAAATTTAACAAAATCCTTCTTGAATTAGAATTGTCTTATGATTAATAGTTATTAATTGGTGGTTTCATGGATTCTAGTCCTAAAACCACTGGTTATGGAGTAATGAATCCAGATATGTTAGGTTTTAGCAAAACTCAAAATTCACATGTAATACCATTAATCGAATTGCCCGATGATTTATTTGAGGAGAGTTTAAATCCTTGGAAGTTCTCGTTAATTGGAAGATTAAATTTACAACAAATCAAATTTGTCGATGCTGCTATTCTTCTTCGCCAACAATGGAAATTAACTGAGATTGCAATCTTATTCCATTGTGAAGGGGTTATTTTACAATCAAGCTTGCTAATGAAATAGATCGTCAACATATAAAGGAAGGTAAATGGGAAGTCACAAATCAGGTTCTGCAGTTTAGGAATTGGATATCTAATTTTCGACCAGAGAATCAAAGAACTTCTAAAGCTATGGTATGGGTTAGATTTCCAGGTCTTGGATTGGAATTTTGGAGTGAAAAGATTTTGTTCAGAATATGCAAGAAAATTGGAAAGCCTATTAAACTTGATGCTGCTACTACTAAGTGTGAGACTGGATATTATGCTAATGTTCTAGTTGAAGTATACTTTTCCAAATCTATTCCAAACAAAATTTGGATAGGTACTAAATATGGTGGGGTTTTTAGAGTATTTCAATTCCAGATTGTCCAAAGTTTTGTTCTACTTGCAAGATAGTAGGACATCTTATCATTGGATGCAGAGTTGAGAAGAAACTTCAGTCAGGAAGTCATAATTACAGTGTTACCAAAACTTCATCAGCATCTATTCAGCAACATATTCCTAAAGCTTCCATTCCTCATATCCCTTTTGATATTTGTGATAGGTCTGAAAATGAAAGTCAAGGTAATAATAAGGAGATGGGGCAAGCAAGTACTTCTAATTCATCTAGTAATACAAATCAGTTAGTCAATGATTCTATAATTTAAAGTATAGTAACTCCACAGAGTATTCATCATATTGATAATCCAGTACTAATACAAGTGGATGGAGGAAGATTTAGTGCATTAAACCAATTTGAGCAAAAAGAAGATGATGTAATTAGTGTTGATGAAGAAATCTTAGCTGAGATGGAACCTCAACAACTTCTTCAAGTAGCTGAAATAACAGAATTGGAAAAGAGTGTTGTCAAATTTGTAAATGTAAATTCAGGTAAAGTTACAGCAGAACCAGTATCATTTATTACTTGGTCTACTGTTCTTAAAACTCCAGGTAAAAAGAAATTATCAAATGAAGTGGTTAAGAATATTCAGTCAGTTAATAATAATTCAGCAGCAAAACCTCAAGCAGCAAGTAAATACAATTTTACGAAAAATGTTGGTAAAGGAGGTCCAAAAAACCTCCAACCAAAACAATGAAGGTTCTTTTTTTGGAACATAAGGGGTCTTAGGAGAGCTAGGGCCCATCAGAAGTTACAAGATTTAGTAAGACAATTTAATCCATCTTTATTGTGGATTGCAGAACCAAAAATTAAATGTTCTTTTTCTTTTTGTAGTAAGTTAAATCTTTCAGGTATGCAGAATATGGTGATCCATAATGCTTCAACTAATCATAAAAGCAACATTTGGTTATTTTGGATTAATTCCATTGCAACTCCTTCAGTTATTTCTATCACAAGTCAAATGATTACAGTAGCAGTGGGGGATGTTTTCATATCAGGAGTTCATGCTAGTGTAAATATGGTTCAGAGAAGATTTTTGTGGTCAGAAATGCAAGCAATCAGTGCTCTTAAAAAACCTTGGTTAGTAATGGGTGATTTTAATGCAGTTTTCACAATGGATGAGAAAGTAGGTGGTAACTCTCCTTCAAGAAGATCTATGTTGGATTTCAATGAGTGTTTAGATGAATATTATGTAACTTGGACAGAGCTGTCAGCATGACAGTAGAAGAATATTATGTAACTTGGACAGAGTTGTTTTTAACATGGAGTGGTTAAATCTTCACAGTGATTGGGGGTACAAAGTGGGTGTTAGGATTGTTTCAGATCATTCTCCTTTAATGGGTGGCAGTGTCAATATTCTAAAACATAAGAATGTTCCACTAAGATTTCAGAAAATGTGGATATAGCACCCTGAATTTATCAATGTAGTAGAATAGAGTTGGAATGAACCATTACAAGGAGATCCATCTTTCCAATTGATGCAAAAACTTAAAAGATTGAAAATTATTTTGAAAGATTGGAATTGGAGGGTCTTTGGAAATGTTAAAGAAAAAATCAAGGAAGTTGGGGAACTGGTGAAGGAAAAAATGTTAGTTTCAGATAGTGATCCTCATAATGAAGTGGCTTTAACAGAATTAGTTTATACTCAAAATGATCTCAATTCAAGAGAAACTCAATATAGTATCACGATGAAACAAAAATCAAGAATTCAATGAGTTAAAGAAGGATCAGCAAATAATAAGTTCTTTCATATAAATATCAAAATCAGGCAGACAAAGAACTTAATTTGTGAATTGGAGGATACTAATGGTAATATAGTCACATATCAAACACAAGTAGTTGATATCTTAGTTGATTACTTTCAAAAAAAAAAATCAATATCAAGAAGTCACTATAGATGAATCTTTATTTGAAGTAATACCTAAGATTATTACTGAAGATGATCAAGTTATGTTAGAAGCCACTCCAAATGCAGATGAAATCAAAAAAGCTGTTTTTGAGATGAATGCAGAAAGTGCTCCAGGTCCAGATAGTTTTTCAGGTATCTTTTATAAAACATGTTGGCATATTATACAAGAAGACTTTGTTAATGAAATTCAGTATTTTTGGAGGAGGAAGTACGAACCAAGAGGACTAAATTCTAATTTCCTTATATTATTACCTAAAACTCAAAATGCCAAGAAGCCCGGTCAATTCAGGCCTATTAGTTTAAGAAATTTTAGCTTCAAAGTGTTCACTAAGATCATCTCTACAAGGTTGAGTGGTTTTATGGGTAATTTAGTCTCCCCTCAGCAAGCTGCTTACATTAAAAGAAGAAGCATACATGAACAGGTGATGATGGCATCTGAGCTAGTGAATAAAATGAAACATACAAGAAGAGGAGGTAATGTATAGCTTAAATAAGATATTTCACAAGCTTATGATTCAAAAAATTGGACTTTTTTATTTCAAGTTCTTCAAAAGTATGGTTTCTCTGCCGCATGGTGTGATGGTTAAAAACTTTATTCTCTTCATCCAAAATTTCAGTTATGGTTAATGGTGGTCCACAAGGTTTTTTCTCAACGGAGAGAGGGTTGAAGCATGTTGATCCACTTTCTCCTATTTTATTTGTACTAATGGAAGAAATTCTTAGTAGAGGATTAAAAATTTTGGTGGAAAAAGGTAAATTACAGCCAATGGTGATCAGAAAAGGATGTTATCCTACTCATCTTTTCTTTGCAGATGATGTTTTCATCTTCTATAATGGTTCAAAAAGGAGTTTGGAAGAAATACTTACACTACTCAAAGATTATCAAGAAAATACAGGTCAACTAATCAACAAGCAGAAAATTAAATGTTTTGTGGATGGTTGTAATCCATTAAGGAAGGATCAAATATCAAATATGATGCAAATGGAACTTACAACTTTTCCTGACAAATACTTGGGAGTTATCCTCAAACCTGTAAGAGTTAATGGTGCAATTGTTTGTCCAATGGTGGAGATGATGCAAAAACAATTATCTTCATGGAAAGGTAAATTACTATCCTTTCATGATAGATTGATTCTTATAAAGTCTGATCTGAGTAGCATACCAGTTTACAACATGGTTGTACATAGATGGCCAAAATCAGTAATTAAAGTGTGTGAAAAATAATTAGGAATTTTTTGTGGACTGGTGATGGTGAAGTAAGGAAATATGAGACTTTAAACTGGAATAAAGTGTGCACTCTATACAATGAAGGTGGCTTGGGTATCAGAAGATTAGAAGTGATTAATAAGGCCTTATTGATGAAAATGATGTGGAAGTTACTAAATTCAAAATAAGATTGGTCTCAGTTCTTTGCAGCCAAATATAAAGATAAAAATGGACAATGGACAGATCAGTGGAAACTATCTTCTGTATGGTTGTAGATGGTGGATTTTCGACAAAGGCTAAAATCTTAAAACCATAATTATACATACTTTTTATCCAACAATCAGATGAGTATTGAGTCTCATGTCGCTCGTCGAAAGCATGAAAGCTCGTGCCACAAGAACCTCTGACTGAGAATACTGTCTCTCAGAGAATATGTGGATGTGCAGTCTCTCAACTGAGGCAACGGCATATCTCATAAATACTGAGCAATTTTAGTAATTACTTCTATATAGAATCGAACGATTGGACGGCTCCTAGATAACTTTCCAGCTAGTATAGAGCAACAACGTCTTCAGAATGCAACAATGTTTTTCCTGACTATATAAAAGAAATATGACGCTTCAACAAGCTCATATCTCTAAATTATCAAATAATTAATGCTCCTAGAAAGCATGCCTGCTAGTATAGAGCCATCAATTAATTATTTCTAATCGTTAACTGAATATTCAGAAATATTCTACGATTCTTCATAATATTTCATTACTTCAATTCATGGTTCTTCCCAGCAGAATTCCATGGGTTAGTAATAAATATTCAACGTACGGGCATCTGAGCCGCTATCGAGTAAGCCCCGACCAAAATGGTGTAAGTGTACTCAGCAATAATACACTAACGAGCACATGAATGCACGAACGAGCATTCCAAAACACGAAGGAACGATGAACCTATACAAAATAGGAAGAAAAATAATAATAATAATAAAATATTAGCTAAGGCGCTAGGGGACTGGGCCCACCGGCCGGGCAGTTACGTCGTGGCCAGTCCCACACCCAATTCTATATTTTATCATATTTTCATTATTTTCCTTGATCCCATGAAAATCCCTTCATTTGAACAACTATCCTTCGTTTTAACGAAACTCCTCAGTTTCATGGTGTTTCCTTCGCATCAAGGAAATAACATAAAATTGGGAAAGATGTCGTGGGACCACGTCTACTAGCCGTCCGGTTATGCCCTAGTTTTGGCTGGTCTCACACCTCATGATTCCTCATTATTTTATTATTATTTCCCCCATCTCATGAAAACTCCTTAATTTCATGATATATCCTTCAAGTCATGAAAAATAATATAAAATTAGGGAAAACTCGCGGGACTTGGCCCTAGCCGGCCGACCATGCCCTGGTCGTAGCCGGTCCCACATATCTCTTATTTTATTATTATTAATTATTGTTTTCCTTCATCTCATGGAAACTCTTTGGTTTCAACAAACTCCTTGATTTTATGATATTTCCCTAAAATCATGAAAAATATAATAAAATTAGGAAAGTGCCACGGGACCGGGCTCATTGGCCCTCCGGCCATGCCTTGGACATAGACGGTCCCACACTTCATGATTCCTTCATTTTATTGTTATTTATTCCTTCATCTCATGAAGTTTTCCCAGTTTCAGCAAAATCTCTGATTTCTTCGTATTTTCTCAAAATGTCGCTCAAACGCACACCAGAAAATATCAAAATTCTCAGGACTGAGACACAGACACTTTGGCAACATGAGCATGTTACCTTGACCGGCCAAGGTTGGCTCTTTGGCTTGCAAGGAGCCGGTCCCACGCATTTTCACAATTTGACCGAATTTGCGCAATTGCACGTATTAGGTCCAAAACTCTTCCAAGCAACTTGGAACTTCATAAAACGATCGTCAGTCGATACCATGACCAACCATGGCCGGTTTCATGATCCCTTGGTCGGTCCCTCATTACGTCATAATTAGGTTTTAACACCTAAGGCTTCAGACGAGCATTATTTTAATAAATGACTAAACCAGCATTTAATCATCCTTTCACCAACCGGTCTTCAAGAGACTTTGGTATTTTTCTCACTTGAGAATATGGGAGCTACATGGTCGATTTATCATCCCATGTAGCCGGTCCCTCCTTCACTTCGTGGATGATTTTCAATAAATCATCAATTCATCATCAGTTCATCAATTGATCAAAATTAGGGTTTCGAATCCAAGGTTCATCATAATTCTAGATTCAAACACTAATAATTTTACGTTGATCCCATGATCAACACCCTAATTAATTATAGTCGGTTCAGCTACCAGTACTTTAAATTAATATTTATCTTTGTCCTGTTACCAATGATTCATCAAATGAGCAACATTCGCTCAGATGAGCAATATTTTCTCACACTAAGGAATATTGGTTCAACTATCAATATTCAAAAATTCATCAAATGAGCAACATTTTCTCACCTTAACTATCAACATTTATTAGAGAATTATACCTTTGTCTCAACGGACGCGTTCAATTCGTGAATTTCAGAACATTAGCAAATCACGTTCGACTCAGAAATACAAGGACTCATCGTCCCATGAAGTCAACAACTGACTAAATAAAACCACGATACATCAATCGTGTCACATGGGGGATATTAACTAGGGTTGGTCTGGCAGTCTACGGCATGTGTGTTCATACACACGATGATAATGTGAGCAAGTCGTGCAATCAGTTGGAGGAGTTAACAAAGTAGTGGATGGAAAATCAACCAAGTCTCTGCACGATGAGAAACTGGTTTTGACACGATTTTCCACTTCCTCACTCTTTGACTTCAACAACTGTCACACTTCATGGGATCAAGGTGTCTATAATTCCAGCAATATAAAAGTCTCTGAATCATGATTGAAAAGGACAAGAATGTTCATACAGACAACCTTTCGTCTACAACAACTCATCGTCTGAGAAATCACTCTCAAATGAGTAAACTCAATCATTCAGAACTTTCTTACGCAGAATACACGACACACCTATAATCTTCGATCATTGATCTCACACATTTCTCAGCTTCCCTCCTACAGATCGACCCATCCTCTCTTGTGACTTAATTGACTCTGGAACGGCCATTGTCTTGGTTTAGGTCGGAGTCCTACATATTGATCTCTCGAATTCAAAGCACTCCCTTCTTGCAGTGTATCTGTGTGAGGTTTGACAGTTCGCTCGATTCAAGGAGGTTCCTACGCACGGTCATCTCCTCAATTCCGTAAAAACCAGCATCTCGTTTTGCCCCATCTACAATGGCCAAGATTAAAATGGGCTTGGAAATAATTGAAATTATACTTAAGATGGAATATTGGTGATGGAGGAAAAATATCATTGTGGTTTGATACATGGATAGGAGAAGGTCCTTTAATTAATACAATTGCTTACTATGATACAGTTAAAGAAAATTTGTACATGAAGGTGAATGACTTGTTGGTAAATGGTGAATGGCAAAGACCAAGTCAATTACAAAATATTATTTCTTCTACATTGCTATCAGTCAGTGGGGGAGAAGATATTCTTGTATGGATTGGAAATACAAAAGGAATTTTTTCTGCAAGTGCTGCAGTTGAAAAAATTAGACACAAGGAACCATCACTACACTGTCCTTCAAAAATATGGAAATCATTTCTCCAGGAATTGCCAGCAATATTTGGAAGATCCAACATGGAGTATATATGGATGATGTTAAGATGATAAGTAAAGGATATTCACTGGCTTCAATGTGTTGTATCTGCAGGCAAGAGCAAGATAGTATGAATCATCTTTTGTGGTTCTGCAAATTTAGTATCAGCATATGGCATTGGTTAGTAAACATCTTCTTCTTCATTTAATGATATTCTGAAGTTTGCAAATCAGAAAATCCCCATAGTTAAAGAAGTTTGGCTTACAACAGCATGTGCCACCATGAGAGAACTACGGTTCTCTAAAAACAAGATGTTTCATGAAAATATACATTCAAACTTGGAAGATTTTAAGAAAAGAATATTGCAACTTGTTTTTTATGGAGGTTACAGAATGACAGGAACTAGATGGGGACAAAACTATGATTCAATGGTGCTTAATTTTTTCAAGTTGGGTCCCAGAGATATTAAGTTCAAGTCTGTGATGGAATGTCAATGGAGTAATCCTAAATGTGGATATATTCTGTTTTGCTGCAATGGTACTACAGTTGGTGAACCAGTTAAAGCTGGTTTTGGTATTATGGCCAAGAATCATGAGAGTCAAGTCACTGGTTCTGTTTCAAGAGGAATAGGAGTTGCTACAAAATAATACAGAAGATGCACTCTCCATTGTGTGGGTTGTTGAATGGGCAATAAAGATGAAATTTAGCAAGATTATCATTAGAGATGATTCTAAAACAATAATTGATGACTTCAGAAAAGAAATAGTACCATGGTCTTTACTTCCAAGATGGCTAAAAGTTAGAAATGTGTTGTCTGAAATCCAGTACGAGCACTGCTACAAAGAAGTTAATTTTTCAGCTGCTGAGCTAGCAAGAAAGGGTGCAAGACTTGATCCAGGTGAAGTGATAATTCATAAAGGGAGAACAACTTCTCAGGTTTCAATAGAAATGCCTCATAAAAAGTATTACATATTATATTAGCTTGAAAAGCTTTGAAAAAATTGTTGTAGTTTTTTTTTTTTTTTGTCTTAAATTTTGTAATTGGTTGAGTTTTTCTTGTTAATAAAAAGTGTGATTCAGCAAAAAAAAAAGGCTGCAGGGTTGTTCTTGTGACCTAAAGTTTCAATCAAAGTTCTTGTCTAGGTTGGGCAAATCAAGGATGTTAACATCTCGATAAAGCAATGGAAGACTGAAATAAAGGGGATTAAATAGTAAAAATTAATGAAAGGATCACTCTTGGCTATGAATTGAAATTAGAAATTTAGGCAATAGTGGTTTACCATGGAGTCTTTCACCTCTTCTTTGTTGATTGGTTCTTTGCTTCTGCAGAGCGTGATTCCATATTCTCATTATCCAAAAATTGCTCTTCATCACCTTAAAATTCGATCCGTAGTGATCAATGGCTAGAGGAATAGAAGTGGGAGAATTAGAGTAATTGCTAGAGTTTTTTTAGTCCAGTTCTTATAAGTTCTATCAACATACGAAAGGATGGTTTAGAGTTAATCAATTGGTTCGGATTGTGAGTCATAACTAGAGTTTTCTGAAATGTAGATTGATTTAGAAAATTTAACCAACCATAGTGCTTGTTCGGAGAGTCAAATGATACACAAGTTTTTTTAAATATAGGAATCAACATATAATCCTCCCATCTTTATGTTTTATCAACTAACACTGAATAAACAGTTAGTTAGATCCCTACAGAATACTAGTACTAACGAATGTATCCTCTTTTTTGTTTATAAAGATATTCTATCAACGACCCAAAAAATAAAAAAAATCATAAATTTTAATACTATCTTCATTTTTGGAAAAGAGGTACTTTTATTTTTTCAAAAACGGAAGGAGTATTTTATTTTCTAGGGCTAAAAAATATGGGATGTGATTAGAGGGGGAAAAATTTTGATACATATCTTGAATCCAATCCTCCAAAAAAAAAATGTGTTAATTGCCTCATAAGTTATCCTTCTTCAAATGCTAGGCTCTTTCTTCAAACTAATTGTGCTTTATTCGCCAAACGTATTGATCTTCTTGGTCCTTGTTGTGCAATGTGCAGCTTGTTCTTGTACTCTTCCCTGAATACTCCTTGAGTTGATCGGTGACAGTACACTCCTCCCAACATAAGCTTCTATATTCCATCTATATGTTAGAATGTGGTGGATCCCGAAAACTTTACATTTTTGACTCACCAAGTCATATAATACGAAACAAGAATCCCAGGGACGTAATCCTTTCGATACTGCGAATAAAACTTCACCATTCTTGAATTCCCATAATAATTTCACACGGTGGATGGGTTTGGAACTACTGGCAACTGGGCAATGAACAATGTAGTCCAAGATTCTGTCACATTATAATCATTTTTTACGCAAACCTCAATATTATAACCACCATATGGTCGTAATAAGCAAAGGAATCCTCCTAAAAAAACACCCAGTGACTTCTGTTCACTATCATTCAAATCATTCAACGATTCATCAACTCGTTGGGTTAGCACTACTTATTTGAAGTTCTCACCACAAATATCGTAAAAAATGATACATGTTTTCCATGATTTAGAACGCGTTGCTATCCAGTGAATAGCTCCACGTACATATATTGCTTCAACCGCATAGTACGCACTTAAAATTAAGTAAGGGAGGACATTGGGTAAGGTTTTGCATGATTTGATCTTAATGTATAAACCTGAACTTGGTAACCACTTAGGCTACTGTAAAAGTTAGCTACCACAATCACGTAATCATCGGTATTACAATTATAACCAATGCCGCATGCAACACTGTGTACTGGTCCATCTCTAATTTTTGGAATTACTACTTCCTTAATATATGGGTTCCAAAGCTAACAATTACTAATCCGATAATCTTTTGGATCATAGCTTCTCATCAAAATCAAACCATTACAAGAACCAAGAATTTGACTATCTAGACTTGTATCTTTAAATGGTGAATCCTGCATCTTAACATACTCACAGTGATCATCTTTTGTGATATTATGCATGGAAAATCTATGTGCATCACCATTTTTTATTGAAAAACAATTTAATCTTTCGCTTTCAGTGATGTGCTTAAGACGATTATTAATAAAGTGAGGGTCTTTGAATAAGTTGTTGTACTAGTATTTACAAACACACCTGAATTTGCATATTGATTTTGCAGGTAACTTCAATAATACGTAGACAACGATATCATCCGGGAGGTTGATCGGCATGATCTTTTTTCGTCTTGTATTCTCTTTCTCGTGGTATTATTCTTCATACATCAAACGGTGATTATGAGATGCACAGAGAAACTAAGGGTTTTGGGTTTTAGGTTTGTCTATACTCGGTGACTTCTAACGTAGTGGGAATGTTATTATTACCCCTACTATCCATGGGCTTTGCACAAACACCCTCGAGGGGTAAAAAACAAGTCCAAAACAAAATCACAATTTGTTGAATTCCTGTTTTAACCTCCTACATCTTTTATCTCTTCTTCTTCATTTCTTCGATGAAACCAACAGAAGAAATATACCACCACGGTCTCCTCCTCTGGCTTAAACCCGCCGTCGAAACCAGTACCACCATCACCACATCTACGACACCACAATCACCATTGCCACCGTATATAATCATTATCAACAGTTTTAGCATCATCATCATCTTCTTCTTGTTGTTCTCGGTTTCTCACTGATTTACAATATGAGATTCAGTTTCAGGAGATCGGGAGATCTGATTTTAGGTTTCATTTTCAGGTAATTTCGATCCATCATGATACAAATTGATATTTAATCTTTGTTCGGTTCTAAAGTGGTGGTGGAGATCGAGATTTAGGTTTTCGATTTTAATCAGATCTCAAAATCAAACTTTCATAAGCATCTGGAAATCAAACTTCATAAGCATAATCAGATTCAGGAGCTCTTATTCTTCTTTTTCTTCTCGTTTTAACTGTAATTTCTACATCAGTTGAAGATTCAAAAGGTTGAGATAGAATTTTAGGTATTGGATTAATGTTTTTGAAAATTATAGATTTTGATTTGGTTCATGTTAATTGGAATTTAACAACTATAGATTTATTCATGAAATTTTTGTTACGAATCTTAATTTAATTACTTTTTCTTGATTTTGATTCAGTTGGAAATCAAGTATATGGGTTCGTTGTAAGAGGTTAGTGTGTTGAAACTGGAAATTGCAGATGGATTGTGGAGTGATGTTGGAGCTGGTGCAACTATGCAGTGGTTGCAATTGAGGTGAAGCTGGGGAAATAATGGTTATGAATTATTTATTGCAATAAGATGGAGGTGTTGGTGTCCTGAATTTCAAGAATCGAGTTGCACGGATAGATGTATGTTATGAGTTAACATTGCAGCTAGTATTGATGTGTAAGCTCTGCAGTTGAATGGGTTGAGATGATATTGATGATTAAAGTTAGATGATGGTTTTGCAGTGTCCTGATTGAATGTCAGAAATTGTAGTTCATAGAGCTGAGGTGAGGTGTTGTTGAGTTACAATTGCAGAGACTAAGCTGGTGAATGGAATTGGAGTAGTGAGCTAATTAATGAATGATGGAATGCTTGTTATTACTAGGTTTGTTGAGGTTATAGTGCAGTTGCAGTTAGGAGGTGTAGTTGATGGCCGTGCACTGGTGATGTTGATGTTAAGAGGCCGAGAAGATGATATTGCAGGTTTGTTGAGCTTCCAATTTGATTTGTTTGCACCAATGGTGGTGGTAGTGGATGTTGCAGTGGACTTGTGTTGGATGCGCTCAAACTATTGGATACAACTTGACCAAGTTGCTTCCGCTATTTAATACAACTTGAGCTAGTTGCTTCCTTTTTTTAGAGACAACTTGAGAAAGTTTCTTTCACTTTTGGATGCAACTTGAGCTAGTTGATTCCATATTTGAGGCAACTTGAGCTAGTTGATTCTAGTTTGGAGGCAACTTGGTTAGGTTTTTGGGTCATTCATTCATCTGAAATTATCTTATACATATATCTTAGAGTAGTTGTTGTGTTGAGTTGTTGATGATGGTTGTGCTGCTGATGCTCATGAAGCTGTTGCAGGTAGAGTTGCAGTAGCAGAGATGGAGGATATGGTGTTGTCTGGTGGTGGTTTGAATTGTTGGTTGAGCTCTGATGGTGTGGTGAATATGTGAGTCTGCTTACTGGGTTTGTAATTGAAAATGTGCTAGTGCAGTAAAGAGATATGAAGCGGGAGATGCTGGTACGTGATTTTGATATGTACATGTTACAGAACATGAACATCTGTGTAGTTTGTACTATATCTATTTGGATGTGATTTTGTATGTCATTTTGCATTAACAAACCTGTGGTGCAACGGTAGCACGACTGACTCCATATCAGATGATGCGTGTTCGACTCACGCCGGGTTCATTTTTTGTGTATACTTTTCATGATGTGGAGACAACTTGTCCTAGTTGCTTCCATATGTGGAGACAACTTGATCTAGTTGCCTCCATTATTGAAGACAACTTCAGCAAGTTGCCTTCAGATTTGGAGACAACTTTCAGCAAGTTGCCTCTAGATGGTGGTGGTGGAATTGGTGGTTGCTGGTGGTGATTGGTGGCGGTGGATGAAAGTGGTGGTGGTTGGTGGCGGTGGTGGGTCGTGGTGGTGGTTGTCGGTGGTGTATAGTGGCGCTAGTTGTCAGCGGTGGTAGTTGGCGGTGGTGGTTGGCAGCGGTGGTGGTTGGTGGTGACGGTGGTGGACAGCGGTGGTGGTTGGCGACGATAGTGGTGGACAGTAGTGGTGGTTGGCGGTCGTCGGTGGTGGCGGTTGTTGGTGGTGGACAGTGGTGGTGGTTTTTTCTTTTTCTTTTTTTTTTGTTGAATAGTGGTAATGGTTTTGTAGATACATTACATAAAAGAGAGTATTTTAGTAATGTATTATGCTTAGGGGTATTTATAAAGTTCAAAAGGGTATATTTGTTATGGGTCTCATAGTAGGGGTATATAGATAATGTTCCCCGCAAGGTAAGGTGTGCATTTCCCCCGTAGCAAACATTCTTTATAGCACTGGCCGCGGGTTGCTCAAGGCAGCCGACCTTGGGTTATTACAGCAGTTAAAAGACTAAAAAAAAAGTCGCTGCACACAAGGCAGCATACACATTCACTTCTTGGAATAGTACGTTCTATGCAAAACTAGATTGATGGAAAGAAGAAAATTACAGCATATATACGTATCAATCCAGTTTCCAACTTGCCTTTTAAAGAAACTGAATGTTTTGGTAAGACATGAGCATTGAAATTAATTTCTCTATAAGCATGCTCATATCTGACAGAATCGTAATTAGAGAACAAACAGCTAACCATCTCTGACGAATAGACCAAGGAACGTTATTGCCAATCAAAGCCTGAACTGCACTACGAGAGTCAGAATTACATTCTCTCGGGACAAAAGAACAGTTTCAAGAGGTAAAATTTTCTAAAAGTTTTAAACTGTCTACGACTAGACTACAAGTAGTCCAATTACGGCACTCCTTCCATTCGCAGCTTCACTAGATCTTGCGTCATTCTCCAGATGTGTATGTGTATAGCGTTTTTCGAATGCTCACTTGATGGATTCCACTAATGCCATGGCTTCTGCATATTCAGGATCTAACGTTGCTGCTGGGTGGCATCTCAAGTCATCGGTAAATTATCACAATTCCTTAAGTTGCTACAAGAGGGTTCTTTTGAAAAAGATAATGTGAAGATTGAGAGTCAGCACTGGTATGCTAAGTCAAGCACAGTACTAACAATCAAGAAACACAAACAAAGGTAAAGCAGCTAGAAACGATAGAAGTAAATACAAAACCAACGAGTACTAAACAAAGAAAGGAAATCATAGTTTTATGAAGTGGGGACCAAAGTATACAAGGACAGCTAGCTAGTATGCGACAACAGTCAGTCAAACCATCCTTGAGGAGCACAGTAACAAATGCCAAAGAATCCAAGACCACAGAAAAATGTTATTTGGAGGCATACGGACATCATAAACATATGAGCATGGATAACAAGTTGTATATGATGAAGACTTATTCGAAGATGTCCAAATGTGTGCTTAAGTAAAAAGTTTGTTATTTGATCAGTAGTGCTCAAGAGGCCTCCAGTTAGTTAGAGGTTAAACAGAATCCTGGGCCAGAAAGATGACTGTATGATTAACTTGTAAACTGTCGAGAATCAAAGCAGCAAATTGGCTTTGTAGAGGCCCTACTCCCAAGCTGCCCCTCACCAACACTGTCATACTCAACCACCACCACAATCACCATAATGAGGAACTTTCTCAAAGGTCTCAGTGCTGATATATCCAATCAATATTTCATACTCCAGTCATGGCCATGCATCCACTTCAGGTTGCTAGGACTAAACTGAATCAATCACCACTCATTGATGTCATAAGCAACACAATCAAAGATACGCCAGCGTCATGGGCATATGGGTCCTTATGTGACATTTAAGGATCTAGTTTAATTATCCAACTAGTTGACTAAAAATGAGAGATTTCCTACTCAAAAAGAGAAAGTGGAATGACAGTAAGTCTAGTCGAATCTCATCTATTTCTTCAAGTTAAGTATAAGTTGTTATTGTTGGAAGAGAAACCTAAAACCTGTTTTCAAGCACCTAAACTTTTCATTAAAATTTGCAAGGCAAACAACGATACGTCAATACATCATGCATGTTGTTCTAGAAGATTCAAAACATTAATCTAGAGATCATGTCAGTCAAACAAATGTATGAGAAAGTGATACTGTGAAGCCATGCAGGCATACCCACTGATCCTCCACCTGGACCTTTTGCTGCTATGTAAGAAAAGCCAACATCTAGGAAGTAGGAACAAGCTAATATCATTTTCGAGCATCGAAAAAACTGTATGCTAAGAAAGGCACAATAACATTACATGTTAGAGTGCCAGTAACATTTTTGGCCGAAAAGCAGGATTTTTTATTAAAAGGGAGATATTTTTTATTAACTGGTCAAGAAGTATTTAGAAAACAGAGCCTTGTGGAGGCTCATGTGCGGATGATTCAAAGACCAGTACTTTGTGAGGTCGCCCACCAAAATATTTAGAACCTGTATCACCCCCATTTGGAGCAAACATGACCGGTGCTTTAGAGTGTCTTTTTAAAAATCGATCTAAGATCCCACTCTTGAACGGGAAACATGTAATAAAGAGTCTAATTGCTCTATGTATATAATAACTCTGTCAGGCAAACAAAGACTACCTCAGTGATGACGGGATAGCGACCATGACCAGATAAACCAATTTCGAAACCCATTATTAGATGACTCGAATATAGAAGAGGTGAACATGATAGGAATATTAGTCGAGTCATTACCAAACACTTTGTTAGAAGATCCATTAGAGAAATGCCTAACTCACTTTGGGATTGATTTTGATAATGATAATGTGATTAATGAGGTGAATGCTTTGTTAGATTCAACCCCTTTGTTAGATACTAGTAATGGATGGAAACCTAAGTTCGAACCACTACCAGTTTCTAAGTCTACCCTAGTTCTTTCTTTAGAAGAGCCTCCTAAGTTGGACCTAAAACCATTGCCAGATACCGTGAAGTATGTGTTTTTAGGCCCGTCTGAGACTTTACCTGTGATTGTTTCTTCCGACTTGGATAGAGATCAGGAAAGTAGGCTAGTAACCGTCCTTCAAAACAACAAGGAAGCTTTAGGGTGGACCATAGCAGACATTAAGGGTATAAGTCCTACTATTTGTATGCATCAGATCTATTTAGAAGAAGACACAAAACCTTCTAGGGAGATGCAACGTCGACTAAACCCCAATATGAAAGAAGTAGTTCGAACTGAGGTTCTTAAGCTACTAGATGCAGGCATTATCTACCCTATCTCAGATAGTAAGTGGGTTAGCCCCGTTCAGGTTGTTCCCAAGAAATCTGGTATTACTGTAGTCCAGAATGATAACAATGAGTTAATCCCGACCCGAGTGACCACGGGTTGGCGTGTTTGTATTGTCTATAGGAAATTGAACAAGGTCACTAGGAAGGACCACTTTCCCCTTCCCTTCATCGACCAGATGCTAGAGAGATTAGCTGGACATAATCACTACTGCTTTTTAGATGGCTACTCTGGATATAATCATATCGTTATTGCCCCAGAAGACCAGGAGAAAACCACTTTTACATATCCCTTTGGTACCTTTGCGTATAGACGCATGCCTTTCGGGCTATGTAATGCCCCTGCGACTTTTCAGCGTTGCATGATGAGCATATTTTCTGACATGGTAGAACGGTTCTTAGAGGTCTTTATGGATGATTTTTCAGTGTTTGGTTCGTCTTTTGATGAGTGCTTGCATCATTTGTCATTAGTTTTGACTAGGTGTAAGGAAAAGAATTTAGTGCTTAATTGGGAGAAATATCACTTCATGGTTCGTTCAGGAATTTTTCTAGGGAATATCGTATCTTCGAAGGGTATAGAGGTAGATAGAGCCAAAGTTGACCTTATTAAAACTTTACCGGTCCCAAAAACCGTAAGAGATATTAAGTCATCCTTAGGGCATGCTGGTTTTTATCGTCGATTCATTAAGGATTTTAGCTTGATTTCTAGACCTCTTTGCAATTTGCTTGCAAAAGATGTTAAGTTTGTCTTTGATGATGCTTGTTTAGAGGCTTTTGAGAAGCTTAAGACTTTACTCACTACCGCCCCCATAGTCCAGGCACCCAACTGGAACTTACCCTTTGAGATCATGTGTGATGCTTCAGATTATGCTATTGGTGTTGTGCTAGGTCAGCGAGAAAACAAATTACTTCATGTGATTTACTATGCTATCAAAACTCTGAATGATGTTTAGTTGAACTATACCACTACCGAGAAGGAACTGTTAGCCATTGTGTTTGCCTTAGACAAGTTTAGACCCTATCTCTTAGGTTCTAAGATCGTCATATATACTGATCATGCTGCTTTGAAATATCTTTTGTCTAAGAAGGATACGAAACCTAGATTGATTAGGTGGATACTTTTGTTGCAAGAGTTTTCTCCAGACATTAGAGACAAAAAGGGTGTCGAAAATGTAGTAGCACCACTTGTTTAGGCTAGTTGTTGATTCCCATGATGAATCCCTTCCTATAAGGGATAGCTTTCCTAATGAACAACTGTTCTTTGTTACCCAAGCACCTTGGTATGCGAATATAGTGAATTATATTGTTACTGGTCGAATGCCCCAACATTGGGGTAAACAAGATCATTCTAGGTTTTTAGCCGAGGTTAAGCACTTCTTTTGGGATGATCCTTATTTATTTAAGTATTGTCCAGACAAGATTATTAGGAGATGTATATCTGAGAGTGACCAGTCCAGTATTATTTCCTTTTGTCATGATCATGCTTGTGGAGGTCACTTTAGTGCTAAGAAGACTGTTGTTAAGATATTGCAGTGTGGATTCTATTGGCCTTCGCTGTTTAAAGACTCTCACAGTTACTGTGTTACTTGTGAACGTTGCCAGAAATTAGGAACCATTTCTCATAGGAACATGATTCCCTTGAACCCGATTCTAATTTTTGAGGTCTTTGATATGTGGGATATTGACTTTATGGGTCTGTTTCCTAACTCTTTTGGTAACCTATACATCTTTGTCGCTGTAGACTATGTCTCTAAGTGGATTGAGGCGGTTGCGTGTAAAACCAATGACCATAGGTTTGTGATTGAGTTCTTGAAAAACAATATACTTACACGTTTTGGTACACCGCGAGCTATAATTAGTGATGGAGGGTCGCACTTTTCTAATGGACCTTTTAGGCTTCTGATGAAGAAATATGACATTACACATAAGGTAGCTACCCCGTATCATCCGCAGACTAGTGGTCAGGTAGAGGTTTCCAATAGGGAGATAAAACGTATATTAGAGAAAACAGTTAATCCTAATCGGAAAGACTGGTCGTCTAGGCTTATTGATGCCTTGCGGGCTTACCGTACTGCGTTTAAGACCCCCATTGGAATGTCACCTTATCGGCTTGTGTATGGCAAGGCATGTCATTTACCTGTTGAGTTTGAACATAGAGCTTATTGGGATGTTAAGCACCTAAATTTTTCACTTGACAAGGCAGGAGCCCATAGGAAACTCCAGCTCAATGAGTTGGACGAGATTCGTATAGATGCTTACGATAGTGCGAAGGAGTATAAGAACAAAATGAAACTTGTGCATGATAGAAATATTTTACGGAAGTCATTTTCTCCAGGTCAAAAAGTTCTTCTGTATGATACCCGCTTGCATCTTTTCCCTGGGAAATTACGTTCTCGGTGGACGGGTCCTTTTATTGTTCGCAGTGTCTTTCCTCATGGAGCTGTTGAAATTGAGACACCGGATGGTAGTAGTTCTTCGAAGGTTAACGGTCAGAGATTGAAACCATTTTTAGAACCCTTTCCTACAGGTGATGTTAAGGAGGTCCCTCTGGAGGACCATGTTTACCCTTGATTGACCATCGAGGCGATTGTATGTTGTATATTATATTTTGATTTCTCTCTTCACCCAGGTACTATCTTTCCGACTTCTCTCTTTACTGATTCCTCGTGTTACTTTACTTTTTGGTATTGCTCTTTCATTAGAAACATTGAGGACAATGTTAGATTTAAGTTTGGGGGTGGGGAAGAAACTTTTTAGCTTTTAGTTGCAATAAATAAACTCCAGAGCCTAGAAATTTATGCTTATTAAGGTTGGCACTAACCAATCTAAGTGGATGGGAACATCTTGGTTGTAGGAGTTGAGGAACCAATCTGATTAGATGGAAACATCTAAAGAGTCCATTCATAAAAGCACAGAACTCAAGTGTTAGAATTTAAAAAAAAAACATGGTAGTTTCGCCATATCTCGTTGACACCTAATCCTTCTGTTTTGATTTTTTAAGTGATTTGGTGGGGCACACGATTCAAGTTGTTACCTTTGCTAGGGTGAAATAGGGTGATTGAGATACCAACAAAAAAAATAATAAGAGAATTAAGACCATACCATCAGACCAACCGGAATAAATTCAATAAAGTCGACCACTGGTCCCCTTGTATATGCCAGTTGTGTTGATATTAGTCAAACCGGTATCTCAGTCCATTAGGATAGGTCCATCTTGACAGAGGCCTTCAGACAGATATGGGAAACACCGTTCACTTTAAGCCATCGATTTTTTCTCTTTATCCATCTTCTTAATCTTTCCATGTGATTGGTTGACTCCGGTTTATGATGTCCAGAAACTATCTGAGTAGAGCTCTGTCACTTTATATGAATTTTAGTATGCTTGAGTCCAAACTCGTGTACAGCAATTGGAATTTCGCATCAGGATACTTCCTCCTGTAGTCAGTGATTGTATGCCAACCAAGGAGATTCTTTAGTGCCTTCCAAGGTTCTGCGTAGATAGCTAGGGTCTGGAGTAATGGTTTTGTGGGTACACCTCTGGTAAACCCTCCCGAGATTAACTCGGTTTTATTTTTATTTTTTTAGTTTTGCTCGAGGTCTAGCAAATAATAAGTTTGGGGGTATTTGATAGACGCATTTATGTGTCTAATTTGTCCTCAATGTTTTGTCTTGTTAGTACTCGTTTTCGTCCTTATTATGGTGTTTTGTGTGTTTGTAGGTATTTTTTGAAAATAAACATTTTTGGAAAATTCGGCTCGAAAAGTTGATTTTGACACCCGGAGGACACGTGTTATTCGGACTCCCCTGCCTTGATAAGTGGCACCTCAGTTTATAAGGGGCACCCTAACTGGACAGCTGATATTTACACTCCACGGACGGATAGGGGGCAACCCTTTCTTCCTCATTTGAACGATGAAATTGGCGGGAAAAATAACTTTGAGCTACTGTAATTAGGGTTCGCGATTTGAGCATGTTACAGTGAGACTAAAGGGCTGGAATTTATAGAACATGTTCCTATGGACGAGACAGGAATAGTAAAGGTGTTGGTTTCGGCCCAGTTTGGTTGGGTAGCTCGCAAGAAGGAAACAGGGGATCACATCACGCTGGACAAATATTCACGGGATTTCTTGTGTCTAGCGTATATCTGGAGTGAGTTGGACTCCTTCTGAAGATATTTCGAACGTGTTGGAGTGTGTATATGGCCAGGAAACAGCGTGATAATATCAAAAAGGGAAATTATCCCGTGGAAGATATTTCATTCAATGGAGAATATACGGGAATTATATGGAGTAATGGTCGAGTATTTGAGCTTCTGAAGTCTACATATAGTGTGAGGGGGACACATAGCGCGACACAGAGAGTTTGGGGAGAGAAATAGAGCACCACAGAGTCGAAACACCAAGTTGCAGAGAGACCTGCTGCTGCTGCTGCCATTGAATAACACGAAGAACTGACCATTCAAGACCGTCGTTTTCCAACAGTAACAACGACTCACAGCCGAGGGTCGTACATCAGAGGCAGACTTATTTGCTACAGCGTTTGCGACACAGAATCATGGGTCTTAGAGCAACAGTAACAGTGACACATCCTCTGTATCGTTTTTTTGGTTTGTAACAAATAAAATTGTTACAAACCCGGTTTTGAATTATTTCTCCATTTTCATCATTTGTAAACACCATCTTTGAGCATAAATGAAATCAACTTTTGAGCGTGTTTCCAACATGATGAGCGGCTAATTCTCCCACAAGCAAGGCAATGAGGAAGCTATTTACGCATGAATAATTGGTAACTATTTTATTTTCTCTAATATTTAATTATAATTCACTCAATCACTGCTTTTGCAGAGTTTTAAATTGTTTGCGTAATTTTCCTAATCAGTTGTGATTCAATTAGATAGGTTATGCTTTGTTTAGATAATCTATGCTTAAGGGATACAATTGATGTTTGAGAATTTGCTTGATTATTAGTGAGTTAAGATATAAAGGACTTAAAAGATAATTAGATTATTACCATCATTAATTCATGTGTAATAGTGGAATCAGTGTCTTGGTTATTTGCTATATTTTTATTTATAAAAATTAAGTTTAAGAAAAATCTTCCTTCACAAGTCTCAACGAACCTTTTTACTACAACATTATTGAGATCACATCATTGAACAATCAATTTTTTCAATTTAGAATGCCATTATTTGATCGCTACAATAGCTACAAATAGTTCATCAAACATACCTCCATTGCTTTTAAAGCTAAATTGGTTATAAACCATTATCCATTCTTTGCACACCAACAAACAAATCAGCAACCCCATTGCTCCACACATCGATTAATCTCCCTCAATTTTATTTCATTGGAAAATAAAATTTTGCTCAAGTAAATGAATTTTCACCTGTGACAATCATTTACATGTGAGCATTTGGAACCAAAAATAAGTAACGTATGCACTTACATAATTACTTAAAAATCAATCAAAATATAGTACTCTTTGTTTCTCTTGAGTGTCAAATAAAGATTCAAAATTATATAGTTATACCATCGTATATTTATAACTCTCTATCAAGCATTTTATCAAACATATGTGGTGCACTAGTTTGATTGCTAACAATAATCTTCCTTTTCATTACCAAAACAAGAGTACGAAATAATAAAATCAAAACATGATTTTTGAAGTAATTTCTTACATCTCTAATCTCTAATCTCAAGTACCATATACGTCTTATATTTTGGAAAAACATACACAACGATTTTAAAATCACTACGTCTCTCAAACTAAAAATCCAAATAGAAAATATCAAAATGGGTTTTGAAGATAAGTTTCTTATCTACAGGTTTCATATTATACACAAATACAAAATATTAACACAAAGATCATAAAAGTGAATTCAACAAGGACTAAATTTCTGCTCGTCAGAAATTTTCAGCAACGTTGTGCAGTTTTATAAAATACTTTAAAAATAGTTTTAGGACTCCAAAAATTCTGAAATTTCGCATGGATGACCCTCATGATGTCTAATATATTAGGTTAAAATTTAAAGACCCAATTCGTTTCCATATAGGAGATAGAAATAAAAATCAAAAGCATGTTTAAAAATATTTGTTTATCATCAATAACATTTTTCTATGTTAGGTTTTCATGATGAAAAATATCATTCATAATACAATCCTAGTCCATCAAAATTAGATATAAAATTAATTTTAGGTACTGGGTTACCTAAAATCTCAAGCATCATGTTCAATCACTAAATTAAAATTACACCGGTTATAATTCTATAAAACAAAACAAATGATACTTATCGCCTTTTAGCAATCGTTTTTCTTTTTATTTCCATTGCAGAAAAAACGTCTTAAAATTGTTTGGAAAAATTGCCGAATCATGCCTTCACAACAAATAAAATCAAACACGAAACAAATAACGTTATGGCTGAGTGGCGGACTAGGTCGCTATCTTTAAGACGTTTCGCGGCTCTGCCCAAGATTCTGCAAGCAGTTCTTCAATGGCGCGTCGTCCCCAGGATAAAACAGCCGAGATTAATCTCTTACACAATCGCTCTTGCACGGTGAGAGGATGTGAAACTTCTACACTTTATTCTTGCTCAGAAACTCATTTAGAAAAATAAGAGATGTTCGCACACTTATTTTTCTTTCTCTAAAAATCTTTTCTTTTGTAAACCCAAGTCATAAAAGAAAAACTCTCTCACAACAAAAGAATTTCAACAACTCTCCAAGTTCTTTTTAACACCAAAACATAAAAGAAAAACTCTCTCACTAAAAATGTTTCAACTACTCTCTCAATTATTTTCATCAAAATCTGATTTATAATAGTCAAAGAATTAAATAAGATTAAATGAAATGCATTAATAAATTGATAATTAGCATCATTAACCAATTCAACAAAAAACGATTTTTGACATTAAAAACGAAATTAATTTATTCTTTAAAGGAAGAATAAATGTCACAATAAAACCATTTAAATGAGACACTAATTTATTAGGAATTAATAATGTTTTTAAAACATATAATCCCAACAACTTCTTACCAGGTCACCAACAAAGCCTAACAACACGATTGAGTATAGGCTGTATAGCTGACTTATTTTGTCTCTGATATAAATTTAAGTGGGTAGATTGCTCATTAACAAAAGTGAATCTCATGCTCTTTCTCACATACATGACGGCACAAATTCAATCAAACAAATCTATCCGTGCTGCCTCATCTCCAATTCCTAATCGTCTACCACTAGCAGCATGCACTGCTCGACCTGTCCCTTACCTTAAACATAATCACGTCATTCTCTTAATACTTAATTTTATTTGTTTCCATTTTTTGATCATTGATCCATGGTGATTGATTTACATTAATGTTGACATTTCACTGTATATAAAGTTTCCATACTTTAATTTTGCGTTGTCCATGCAATGGGTTGACGTTGCCGGGGTCCGGCTACGATGGGAACGGGGCGCATGCTAGAAATATGCGACCCCTCTTTTCTGTTTGACACCTAGCGTTTCTCTACAGCTCTTAAACACTGTTTTTCGAAGACGATGGTACCCTTGATTTATGAGTTAGAAAGTGAAACACTGACACACTCCTAAATTTTTGTCAAGTCTTTACTATCTCTACTTTCCTTTTCATTTTATATTCTTCCCTCGTCTTTATCGCTCAATATAGATGCCATTGTTGATGTCTGGTTTTCATCATCGACTAGAGAGAACCGTTCTCTTCCACTCAACTTAATTGATGTTGATCCATCTATAGCACGAGTATAAACGTTGGCTGCCGCTAATTCTATTTTGACGTTCATCCATTGAGTGGGTTAATGTATGTGTTGACTTTACTTTGTAGGTGATTTATTTATATGTAAATTGTGAAACTTAGATGGGAAGCTGATCTAAATTCACCATTTACGGTACATATTTTTGTTGGCACACATAATTCGTTCTGCTTAGATTCAGTTCCAAGCTAATTTATTCCAAAAGCTCACCATTCAATCTTCTTTTCATGAAGCATATTGTTAATCCAAGAACAGAACAAATCAGAAGGATTTCCATTAATACAAAAGATATGACAAATAAATTAGATTTAGTTAATTTAGGCAATAATTGTGGGAGTAAATCCTGGCCCAAAATATAAACTTAAAAGGAAACTTAAATAAGGGTGTCATGGTAAATAACAGAACGCTAAGGTTAATCTATCTTTGGAAACCGTACATACAGATTTAATTGTTGTTGAAATACTAGGTGTCAGACAGAGAAGAGGGGGCGCATATTCCTGGAATGCGGCCCGTTCCCATCGTAGCCGAGCCGACATTGCCGTGATAATGAGGTTTCCATATTTTAACCACTGCCAATTTTATTATCTCACCATTCCACATTTCAGTTACTATATTGAGGATGAAATCGATATGTATAGCAATATTATTAGTATATGGATTCCAAAGCCAGTAAATTGGAAAACAATTTCAATTTGCATCGTAGCTTTCCATCAGAATCAAACCATTACAAGAACCAAGAATGTGAGTCCCTAAACGTGTATGCTTAAATGGTGAATCCTGCATCTTGAAATGCTCACAGTGGCTATCTTTTCTGATATTATGCATGTAAAATCCAAGTGCATCACCATCTTTTATCGAAATACAATGTAATTTTTCGCTTTGAATGCTGTTCTTAAGACGATTATTAATAAAGTGAGGGTCTTTGAATAAGTTGTTGTACCAGTGTTTGCAAACGCACCTGAATCTACATATTGATTTTGCGTGCAACTCCTATAGTATGTCGACAGCTATGATCCTTTTTTCGTCTCTTTGTCTCTTTCTCGTGGTATTACTTCAATAAGGGTTTTTTTGGCTTTAGGTTTGTAGTTATACACAGCAGATGTATATATAATGTGAATTTGAGAAATACTGGGTTTGGTCCGTGGGTTGTTAAGCTGTCGGAGTTTAATTTCTAGTTTAAGATTATGTAGGTAAAGCGTGAACAATCAGCTAGCAGACCGGCTTGCACGTCGGGTTAGAAAACTTGGTCTTAAGGGTCTACGGGTCTCTTTTCCTTCTTTTTTGAACTCTTATTACGAAGGAGAACCTAAAAGAAATCTGTACCTCTCTGCGGGTTGTTAAGCTGACAAAAAAAAAAACTCGGTGTTCAGCCTGGGATAGATTTGTTTTGGATGTCCCGGATCAAACATGCTTTTTGGATTTGGAAACAAAAGTAAAGCCGGAGAGGCGTGTTTCTATAGAATTTGAATGTGACTTTCGGAATTTGAATGCGACTTTTGGAACGGCTATATTTTACTTTATTAGGATCTTCCACAACTTTGAAAGACCATAAGACTTGCTCTTAAGAGCCCTGGAAGTCTAAAATTTTGTTGGGTTCCAATACAACATAGGGTCATCTTAGCATAGAACACCACCAATTCTCTTTGTAATGCAGTGTTAAAGACTTAAAGATAAAGTTTTTGACAATCGTGTTTAAATGCAAGAGTTCTCCTGTACCAAATCTCTTACTGGACAAATTTTGTCAATAAACTAGAAACAGGTAAATAGAGCAAAAGAAATTTATATTTATTTTTCTATTTGAGTAGAAGGATCAAGTATTTGAGTAAAATGATCAGGACCCCAACCCTCAATCACTACATGGGTTTCCATATGAAAAAACAGTAGATGGGTTTGAATGTGTTGTTCTCCACCTATTGATTTAATACACACAACCAATCTGTTTACAACAAAAATATGGAAGACAGAAAAAGAAAAAGCTATAAGAAAATGAAAAATGGAAAAAACAGGCTGAATCGGCTATATATATATATATATATGTTGTTCTTAGAATGTTACATCTCATAACTATGAGCAGCAAGGTTACTCAGCAGCTAACCAAAAACAAAATTTGGCCGCGACACTCTTTCCCTTTCAATTGCTTCTACTTTTAGGCTGAAAGTGTTCCGTCGTTATTCGGATCCCACTCTTCTTCAGCCTCTTTACCACTGACTAGCACAGCACCATCAATAGAATCGGCATCCACTTCAACAGCGTCTTCTTGTCCCTCTTCTTCTCCATTTTCTCCATTCTCTTCTTGTCCTTCTGCTCCGTTCTCCTTCGCCTCCTGAAAAGAAGATATAAGTAAATTGTACCACAAAGAGTAAATTAAGAGTAGGTTTATCAAATAAACTGTAGGGAATTCCATACATCATCCACAAATTATTAAAATAGACGGGAAAAGAAGCATTATACATGCAAAGGAAAGAAGGTACTACTATTACAATGAAAGATGGACATGTGCATACCTCATGATCCACATCTCCGTTTTCTTGCAGTGCCTCTTCTTCTTCTTCTTCTTCTCCTTCTTCCAGTTGCATATTTTTAAATGATTCCACAAGGTTGACATTTGTTCTTTCAGAATAACTTACGTATTCTACGGCAGGAGGATAAGAACCCCTATAGATAAACCAAAATGTTAATATTCAAACACAGTATTAAGCAAACATTGTACACATACAATATTAGCTAGGCAATTAATAGCCATATTTCTGATTTCTGATACTGATGCAACAGATATAACATGTCAGCAGAAATCTTTACACTACGATAATGTAAAAGAGCCTGCGCTATCTATGGCTCTCGTGTGGGGGTAAAGAAAACACATGGGGTAAAAACCAATCAGCTGCTACATTTTTCACAGTGTTAATGGTTCTATGCAGGTATATCTTTCCTTGTATCTCTGAGCAACTTGTAGAAAATGATAAATATTTGGGGGTGCCGATGAGCAAAAGGTACGATAGATCCAAAGACTACCTAGTTTATTGAAGTCTCTGTGTTTTCTTGGATGTAACATCAACTTTCAAACTCCAAGGCCCCATAAATGTGATTATGATATGCATGACAAACTTGCAGGCATATTCTTAATTTTTCATTATTAGTAACTAAAAGTCTAGAAACACTTATGCAGCACCTGATTAAAGCGTCGTAGCTTGACTAAGCAATCTCAAAACATGAATCCCAAAAATCAATGCCAAAAATATCAAAAATTCAAAATACAACGAAATGAAGGTGAAAACTAAAGAAACCTTTTCTCTGCAACTTTGGTTTCAACGGACAAGGCTATTTGCCAATCCTCGAACAAGTTAGAGTATTCCTCGGGATCAGCCAAGGACTCTGCAGCTTTTAGGTTAATCTGTGAACAGAACAAACCAGTTTGTTTACCTTTGCTTCATTACGGATATAATTTAATTGCAGCAACAAGACAAATGGATAAACCCAAGGAAAAAGAAAACATCTTGATCATTAGAGAGAAAACATAAGATAAGAATATCAAGAGCTTTTCCATCAAAGTCAAAGCAAACCTTATTCAGATCTTTTCTCCAAAGTGCTACTATCTCTGAAACCTTGCTAGGAAGATATGATCGCGCCATCAACGCAGCCTCAGGTATACGGTGACTGTAATAAGTAAACACCAACAAGAACATGAAGTTAGAACTGTTGCGAGTATTTTCTTGGTTTTCATCACAAAACAAATACAAGGACGAACACTTACCTGTCGACCAATAACTGGAGACACTCTTCTAATTTACCAAGCATAAATAGGCAAAGAAATGCTACATTGTTCTTCCCTTGCTCTTTAGCAAGTGATGCAAGTTCTGTTATTCCCTTTGAGTCTCCAAGAGAAGAATATAAAAGCAACAAACCACTCAAATCCATGGCATACTGCAAACATTCCTCAGCCATTTCCAACTGCAACAGGAAATATAAATTTTGCTCAAGACCAAGTGGAACTTTACAGAAGTGCAAGAGAATGAATCATAGATTTCACAGCCTAAAAGCCAACAAGAGTAAAATTCAGATGACATAATTATCCACCCTTGGTAATTATGTTTTGTAAAGTATTATTACAGAGGTGCAAGAGAATGAATCACAGATTTCACAGCGTAAAAGCCAAACAGTAAAATCCATATGACATAATTATCTACCCTTAGTAATCATGTTTTGTAAAGTATTGTTACAATTAAACAAAGGTAACTAGATTATTTTATAACTTCCTTCCTCAACTGCCACATTATTGGAATTACACTTTGAATTCAGTTTACCGTTATATATCTCTGAAAGATAATTTCTAAATCCTCTGAATTGCAACGCTGCCTCTGGTCATTTTTCATTTTCAAGATATCTAACAAGATATGAAATTGGCAATTAGTACCTTTCCGGAGGACATAGCTAATTCTCCCAATTGTTTCCATTTTGATTCACTCTTTACTTCAACAGCAATGGCCTACAAAACGAAATTTTGCACTTTATCACGATCCAAAGTAATGACCGCACAGATTCATTGTGCCAAGGACAAATGGCAATTTAGGCAATAGTTATGGTCAACGTATAAATAGTAACAATAGAAACTAACCTTTGCAACATCTAGTTTTCCAAGCTGAATAGCTAAATCAAATCTGTAATTTGGATCAGTAGCTACTTCCAGCGCATCCTCTAGCATACCACGAGATTCCAAGAAATGAGCCACACTGCAGCGTGAAATTGGTTCATTAGAAGCTCAGAAAAGATGACATACCTGAATTACAGGAAAACTGAAGATTATTACCTATTATGATGCTCCTTGGGAATAGAAGGTAGAATTTGACTGGCCCGTTCCAGATCTCCACGCATCACAAGAGTCTTGTACTCAATCAAACTGAGAAGTAGGGTATATCCAATAACACTGCATGTATAAACCATGAAGACAAATAATGAGCATGAGAGATGTCACAGATTTTCCAAGAGTCTTGTACCCAATCAAACTGAGAAGTAGGGTTATATCCAATAACACTGCATGTATAAACTATGAAGGCAAATAATGAGCATGAGAGATGTCACACATTTTCCAAAAAAGGTTTGCAATCCCACTCACTTGAACTGTTTGTCTATGAGATAAACCCGACTGTGACTTGCAAGATAACCCAGCAAATACATAGGACGATCCAGGTGGAACATGGTAGTTACCTGAAATAATTATAAAGTGAATAATGCAACGCATCATTCATGAAAATGAAAAAACACCCAGAAGGTGTATGCATAAGAAAATCTAGAGAAATTAAGATGTTTATAGTATACCTCGCCACCAACACAGTAGTTAAGTCTCCAAGTAGAGTTACTGTATATAAAACAATCCCCAACCCATAATCCTGTTCTGACCCGTTCATTTGTTTCGTGGAGAAGCTCAAAAGCATCTTCAACACCCTGATCATCAGTTGGTTTTCCACCATCCAAATATGAAGATACAATATCTCTCTGACACATTGAATGAATAAATCAGTTTAAAAGCCAGGATACTGAATCTTATACTACACAATAAGTGCTAAAATAGTGAATAAGAAACTAACAACAGAAAAGTGAGATCACTTAAATAGGGGGCAAAAGACAGGTCAGAGTAGTACATTGTACTTGAGGATGTAGAACGAAGCATCACTAGCAATTGCCACCAAGTCACCACTATCAGCCCAGTAGACGTTCTGCAACAGCCAAATTAATAAATGTAACATCAACATTAATGCAACTTTTCAGAATTAAGCACAGATATTTGGTGCAAGCTTCAGTACGTACTTTGACATTGACATCAATCCGGCGAATTAACCTGCATTCAGCCCAATCATAAAAGCAGATAAAGTCATTTGAGCACATCGCCAGCAAAGTTCCCCCAAAAATACGCTCAGCAGAAAATGTTGGTCGAATACTTTTCTTTTCCTGAAAGATAATAGCTTCATTAACCACTTCATGACTTCCGTTGCTTAGCAAGCACAATTATGGCAAGAATTGAAGTGCTTCGCCAACAAGAAAACATGGATTTAAAAATATTAATGAAACTACTGATAATAAAAACATATTTTGCCCATATACAAAGATGATTATTAGTGTGAAGCTGGATGCTTTAAACTTATCTTCAGTACTGCATTGATGAGGAGTCTTCTTAAACTGAAAACTAGGTGATCTCATGAGACATCTTTCTACAAGAGGAACATCAGATGTTCACTCAAGAATGAAACTTCCAATCCACTTAATGCAATGGAGGGACACATGATATATAAAACATCCAACCATTAGAGAAGGAATGGAAGGAGCTCCATTTTCAGAACAAGGTAGACGCTTCATCAGCTGAAGTATACAACATAAAGAGGAGGAGTGGGGAAAGTCGAGAACCATTTGATCTGGCTAACTCATCTACCACCTGGTCACTGCAGTATCCAGTCTTAGGAGGCTACAAACAGCAGAATGCATGATTGGTCTCGATTTTATAAAGCCTAATATTAGCCATAGCCTTTCAAGAATCTCAACTGTAAACACTAAGGATCTAGTGATGTAGTGGCTCAAACATCTGCCAACAGAAGACTTCGCTAAGGTCCATTAGTTACGCTTGTAGTCTTGCATAAACAAGTATGTGAAAAGCTACTATGTAAGTGGGACATTTTACGGGATCACTTAGCCATTTAATTTTAACTGATTACAACAAAAAAAAAAGAAGTCAGGTCTGTTGGGACACTGTATGGAAAGGTTCAGATGGATCTTCATTTAATAGGAAATAATTCAATATACTGGCACTGCTATACAGGACATGGTTGTCATAGGATGACAGACATCAAACCCAGGATCTAACTGAGAAACGAGATTCTGAGCAGATCACGCATGCAAAACTTTGAAAGTGTAGTGAATAGTTTGCCAATTACTTGTACAATTAGAAAGAAACTAAATTAGCAGCAACAAGAGTGTAGGCAAGATTTTGACATTCTTGTGCTGCCTTCAGTAAACAACAACCTCTCAAGTGACAGTCCTAAGCGAATTAAATACTAAATAATAGTATTAATATAATAGGAGCCAAACCTGAAAAGTTTTACTGAAGATCTTAATCCTTGATGTACTTTCTCTGACACAATACTCGCCATCTAGTGACCAGGCAATTTCCAATGCAGAGCCAAAAGATCTATTTCTCCATGCTAAAGCTGTATATATAATATACTCTCCATCCCCGCAGACAACAACAAACCTCCCGTTTGGGTTGTGCTTTAAGCTCTGAAACAAAATAGGGGGATTCCAATCAGTATCCATTACCATAATCATTTTTAATATCTAAAAAAACGGTCAATCTTATCATAATATCATCTTACAAACAACAAAAACATGATAGAAACTTTCAATCAGATACCTACCCAAATATCAAGATATTATATTTCATTCTACAAATTTTATCATGCTAAATCCCAGGAATAGCACAACTTAAAAAAAAAAAAAAAAAAAAAAAAAAAACTAATCTTCTATGTGGTGGCTGGCACCCAAATTATGCTATATCATCCTGCAATGACGATCATCATCATACTTTAAAGGGAACATGTTAACTAATGAAAGTCACGAAGAACTATGTTAAAATATTCAAAAAGACGTAGCTAAATTTATTATAGGAGACGACACTAGAAAAACTTACTTGGGGGTAAAGATCACATGTTCCCAACTCTTTTACAGCCAGAGGCAATCTTTCTCCATCAGTGACCTATAAACAGAACAGCAACACCAATAAGTCAAGTTCAAATAAAAGCATTCAGGTCCATAGCACATAATATATGGAATAAGTTGGTTGAATTAGTTTGCCAGACCTCAACATCTGCTCCAACACTTTTAATGTTCACTGTTTGAATTTCATTATGCTTAGCCCATATGATCTTCCCGCTACTGTCCATACTTGCAACTGGTACTTCTTTTCCGATCTTTATCATAATGGTGCCTTCATCATATCCGATTACAATTCTGCGCCACAGGAAAGAGGCTGAATCAGAATTATTAGGTACTATAAGAAATGGGAAGATGACTTCATTGACAATTTCATTACTTTGATTTTCCACAGATTCAAACTAGTAATTAGAATTGTTCACAGGAAACTGACTTCTAAGTCTCCACTCATCTTTTGTTTAGTGACTGAGAAGGAAAGTAGGTTAAGTGAATCTCAAGAGTTGACACTCAAAGACTGCTTAAATAGTGACATTGGGTCATTTTATCACTGGTGAAAACTAACAGGTACAAACAATAATAACAAGTTAACAGCCAATATTGAACACGGGAATCTACTGCTCACAAGTTCTTTTTTGTATGATATGCTTACAAGTTCAATGAATGGCTTGAAATACATTTTTATCCTAAAGACTTAACACATTGTATTGCTGGGATTCGGACGTATTATATCCTTCTGGAATTTAAGGTGATTCGTTTCACATAACTTGTACTTGGATACAGTAGAAATTGCCTTGGTGCTTTCTTATTTTCTGGTTACTTTTCTCATCAACTAGCAAATACTCTGTAGAAGTTGTGTCTCCATACTCTTCCATATACATATTCTACCAATTAAAATATCCAAAAATATGAACCACTTACCTCCGTGAATCTTTCATACACCCAACGGCCCAAACTCGCTCAAAACCATAGTTCAATGTGTTCTCAAGCCTGCAAATTTTAGCATGTGAAGGTATCAGCAAAACTGGATATGTACAAAGTACAAACACGCAAAAGCTCTGGACATGAACTTCAATCTTATGAAAGAACAACAAAATCATTGTTACATATTTAATGAATTTTAGATATGAAAGATAAAGATAAGGAAATTATATTATCAGTCTTCTGGATATTTATTTGATGAATATCTTGAGCTTCATTTTATGCTTATGAATTCTGATCTTGACACGCGTTACTACTAATATATGATAACAGTGGGAATCAAGAAAAAAAAAATATTCTGGAGTAGAAGCCTCTGAATTATCCAGATGTTGTTGGTGACATTTCAGCAAGTTCACACAACCAGGACTCTAGATGGTTCAGATTTTTAGATAACCATGAAGATGTTATATTCAGAGAAGATCCAACTCAAATTGAAACTATAAGGATTCTGAATAGATAGTTGTAATTAACAAGTGCAAAGAAAATTATACCATAGGACAACTACCTATAAGTGGTCGCATGCCATATCCGGACCGTCCCATCCTCGGACCCTGTAATAATTATGGGAAGTTCCGGATGGAAGGAAACGGCCGAAACATTGTGAGTATGACCTTCTAGTGTCTGGACACAACTTTTTGTTTGGTAATCCCACACCTGACGGCACAAAGCATCGAAGAGAGTGGTCAGAGCAATGACAGGAAAAGAAAAAATACGAAAGAAAGAGTACGAGATTTAGATTAGCAGACCTTTGCAGTTTGATCATCAGAGCCAGTAATCAGATACGGTTTATCACCGCCAGTGAAATATTCAACACAATTTACCCCTTTCAAATGTGCATCCAGTGTAAAATTTGGATCAGGAGAGCCAAGATTCCAAATCTGGATAGATACACGTCTTTCAGGATCATGAATAGGAAGCCGAACATCATATGTCTCATACAAAATAAAGTACAGTTTGGAACAAACGCACATTAAGCTTTTCAGTCAAACCTTTATTGTGCGGTCAAGGGAGGCACTTGCAAAAGTGTTGGTGTCTTTTGGATTAAATGTTACTTGCATCACATAGTGTGAGTGCCCCTCAAAAATCTGAGTGCACATCCAACCTTTCTCCCAGTCCCAGAGCTTTATGAGCATGTCATCAGATGATGATATCACATATGGAAGTGTTGGGTGGACGGCCACGCACCTAATGTAGTCAGTGTGTGCTTCAAACACCTTAACTTTATCCATTGTGTTATAATTGTAAACACGAATGTACATGTCATCAGCCCCAGCAACAACCCATTGCTTACGTGCAATAAATTTAGAAGATCGAACTGCAAACATAAATTGGTAAACATGTTAACAATATCAGTACAGTGCCAAATTATAAAATCAACGAAGTAACAGGATATCCTACAATACCTGGTAACTCGGTAACCTCGAAAGATTTTACCATTGTCTGCAGCAGAATTAAGCATTAACGTAAGTACAAAAAAGGTCAACATTTGTGTTCATCGGAAAAAAAAAATTTACCTGGTAATAACATTTCACTTTCAGGAAAAGATAATTTACAAGAGTTCAATGCTTTACTGCATGTAAATTAACTAAGAGCAATACTAAGATTTGTGATGGGACCTGTGGAGATGTCATACTAAGGTTTGTTACTATAGAGTATAATATTCAAACCACATTGCAGTTGCACACATACTAAGGGATGTTGGGCGTGATTGGTTACGCAAGGAGAAAAGGTTCCTGGACGAACCACATTGCAGTTGCACACATATTGTGTTATAGAGGGCAATACTATAAACCCTCATCTACATTTGAAACAACAACAGATCCATACCTGTGACTGGTAGTTCCAGATACAGACACTTCCTGAATAAAGACTCGCCAGAATCCTGCAAAAAAAAAAAAAAAGTTTGATGTAGTTGACATTTGGACTTGAATCATACATCATACCGAAAACACTTCATTAAACAAAAACAAAATCTCAAATAAAGATCGTAGTTACCATGGTTCACTAGGATGCAGATCAACAGACTTTACTCTTTCAGATCTCTGAGCTAGTTTTTTCTGATCCGAAAAATACAATCATCAGCAAAGATTCAGAAATTTCAAAAAAAAAAAACAGCAAAATGAATAAATTGAAGACCATTACCTTAATATCTAGTCTGAGAGGCTTCATAATCGCCAAAACGCAGAAAATTCACAAAAACAGATCAACATTAATCAGTGCCAACACGGATCTCACAGTAACTCAACAACTTAAACTAATTCAAATTCAATTACTCAAACATTAACCAAAATACATTGATATTATTACCACATTGGCATTTACATAGCCAGAAATTCACCAGATGTAGGAGAAGAATGAAATTACAATCATTGAATATAAGTGTGTATTAGGAGTCTTACCATTTTTTCTTCGGAAACTGTAAAATTAAGCTAGTGGTGATTGTAGATCGAGAATCAGTAACCCTAGAAATGGAGGTGAGATCAGAGAGAGAGAGATTGATGAATAGAAAACTACGGTTGGAGAGCCATCACTGGGGTTGGGAGGGAGGGAGGAGGGAGAAACAAAGGAAGGACTGAAGAAAGGCGTTTTTGCTTTGTAGTTACGTAAAATACACACGTTTTTTATGTATTTACGGAAAAGCCACTACCGAGATGCCAAAGGCAGCATCATGCTTGTCATCCCAGACTCCCGGTGAGTTCAAGCTAGTTGACCAACCTTCGGGACTCCCCATACACCCATTAGCAGACATGAAAAATAGGGGACGAAATTCTTCTTGGATGGAGTTGCTCTCTGATAGCGTGTTTGGACACCAGAAGAAGAAGAAGTTATAAGCAAAACATTTTGCCTCACAAAAAGTTAATTTTTCGATTTCTAGAAGTCATATTAAAATTGTGTACTCGAACTAATTTCTGACTTTTTTACTTCCAGAAGTCAAAAATCAACTTCTGGTTGTGTATCCAGACAACCTCATAGCGCGTTTGGATACTAGAAGCGCAGAAGTCAGAAGCAAAGATATTTTGCTTCACAAAAAGTTGGTTTTTTTGCTTTTAGAAGTCGTTCTAAAATTTTATACACAAACTAACTTCTTGCTTTTTGACTTCTAAAAGTCGAAAAGTTATTTCTAGATGTGTATCCAAAAGCGCTACAACAAAAAGGGGTGGGTTTTATCGCTAAACTAGACAGTGGAGCTTTACGTCATTACCGGGGATCCTAAAGTATTACTCTCTCCGTCTCTGCAAAAGTATTACTCTCTTTTGTATACCAAAGGTAGTATTACATAACTTTTTAGTTTATTTGAGGAATACTCACATGTTGTCACTGTTGTAACAAAATCAATATCACATATAATTTTTTTTACTGCTTAAAATTAATTTGATGGTTTTAAACAACAATCAAAACCTACAATTGTACAACGTCGAAGTCAGGGGGAAAATGACAAAAAAAAATAAAGTACTTTGATGTATCGTTAAATCACTTTTTAACATCAAAAGTGAATCGGGTACGAAAAATCCGATCAACAATAACGATTTTTATCCCCATTTGTTGTCTCCAAATATTATCCCTTGTGAGGTGTCATAAAGATATCGGTTCATGGATATTCAGATAGGACCCGTCGCGGACCTCTAAGAGTTCACCATTGTCTGATGAAGGATTTATAAGGATGTCCCCTCGTGGGGTCAAAATTGGAAAATGATACGGGAGACATCTAGCACTTCTGAAAAATCAATCAGATGCATAGGAAATGTAATCAACTATAAAATGTTTATCAAGTTGAAAATGGTAGCTTGTAAACTCATCATTTCTTAGAAGTTATACCTTTCGTGTCACTCATATTACGCTTCCTTATTGACCATGCACTCCCAATTCCTTGTGTATGAGCTTCATGGTTGCCTTTCCATAAGTTAGCAATGTTCGACTGAGCCTGATCTTAATTATTGTATATCAGTTTAACAGATATACAACATGTATATAACTGAGTATCAACATGTCGCCCTGGCCCAAGCTTACGCGTTATAAAATATTGTCTTTGCAAATCTACATGTTTCATACTTGGAAGATCCACTTTCCATGATCATAAATAATAAATTTCTTAAGATGATGTGACTATTTGTCTGATCACGTGTCTTTGATAATTGTATTTATGTGCTTATACTCTTAGTTTGTCAATTTTTTTATAAGAAGTCTCATGTATGTAAATCTAACACAGGTACTCTGTTGTTACTTGTTACCAAAGTCAAGAAGTTCATAATTGAAGACCAAGAACATTAGTCCAAGCTCAAATTCAGAGTATTCCACACTTGATTCAACCTTAATACAATAAAATGGTCTTCAACTCCAATCATATAAATGGTTAGACTATATTTTAAATTGTTTAGCATTTTAGAGTTAAAAGGGGTTGCAAAAGAAAAGAATAAACAATGTTAGAGTTACGTATATCAACGTTAAATTTTAAAAACATAATGACTTTTAGCAAGCCTACGTGCAAGGTTCTTAAATCCTGAATCATGGAGTGACTTTTTTTTTGCATTTTTAAGTATTGAATTGTATGTGGAATTGTGCATTGGAGATTCATGGTCAATTTTATACATATATACCTAAAAGAAGTATAAATGTATTGTATCTTAATATTTGTTGGATTTACATGAGAGAATACAAAAAATGAATGTCATGAAAGAGTTGTATTCATCTTTAATGTCTAACAGTAACTAAATATCTTATATGCATGATATTTGACATGAAAAACATATGCAGGCCACTAGTTCAGAAGTTGACTTTTGACCTTAGAGATCTTATGTTTCAGCCTTGTTATTTGACATGAAAAACATATGTCGGATAATAAATCAGATGATTCATATAGTGACTCAATTGATTCAGTTTAAAATATATGAATCTTAGGAAAAATGATTCAAGTTTGCGAGTCAACTTGATTTGTGGATTATTGTAGTAACATGTATTAGTCTAAAAACCATGTTTACATGACATGCATCAGTGTCGGAATTTTGTGGTCGATGCAACACAACATAGATGTTGAAGGATTCAATATCGATGTCGATCATTCCAGAGGCATAATCTCAGACATGCATTGTAACATTGTGTGACACGAAATCTTAACTCAAAAAACAAGTATTTTCTTACGGCTCAATATTATAAATACAATCTTAGGAAAAACTATAAGCATGGAATTATCTTAAAGAATCATTTATCTTTACAACATCCCCTTAAAGAGAAAAACCTTAATTTCTTAGAGGTTTTTCTAAACTAGGTAGACTGGCTTTATATTAAAGGTTAGTAGACTTATAATATAAACTTTAGAAACCCCTTGTTGTAAGATCCTCGTTGTTATATCTTGTGATCAAGTTGGTGAGTAATTTACTAAGGATTAAAAAGAAATGAAGATTCATGAAGGATCCAAGAGCAAAGAAGACTCGACAGAAGAACAACGAGCATAACTCATTTCGAAGAACATGTAAGTACAACATGGCTGAAGGTGTTATAAAAAAAACCAAAAGGCATGTAGGTTTGAAAGATGCTTGTCACTATAAATCAAAGGTCAAAGCAGATGCAAAAGCAATCAAAAATTTCTTGTCGGGCAAAAAAACAGATGGTTGAAGTTTTATGAATAAACTAAGAAGCATGGTTGGATGAAACTTTTCAACTGATCGAGAAGTACAGTTCGTGGAATTTTGAAGCAAGACGGATGAAGCTAGTTACTTTGCTTTGTATGAGTCCATATGTATGAACAAAGATAAGGATTACTAAATATTGTTAGTTGCTAGGGTTTTTATAGAAACCTTGTTTATCTTAGGGACTTTTCAATTAAAATAAATCTCAAGGGTTTTCTCCGCAAAGTGTTTTTCTCGTCAACAAATCTCATGTGCCGTTTGAAATATCATGACATTAGTGTAGTTTAAAACGTAAAAGAAATATTATAACTATCAAACACATTACCATGAATATCAGTTAGGATTCGAAGTTGTATGTGAATGAGATTTCGTATAAAATTAATATTTAAAATTCATATCATATTAGGAATTCCCAATGTGATATCCGAATTGAAAGTATTTATTTTGTTATCCACAACATTTTCAATTGGTATTACAGCATCCAAATGTGCTTAGGAGTTAACAACTAGAAAAAGGGTACCAAATACAACACCGACTTTTATGATATATAAAAATGTGAACTAATGTAATGCCTTTTTTACCAATAAAGAAAAGCTTTAATGCACAAAAGCAAAAGCACACATGGAAATTTTATGAACGGGAAAAACTATAAGTGCATAAAAACCCCGAGACTTCATCCAGCTTGAACCTACATTATATTAAGACGCTACAAACAGCCTATTATTTGACTTTAAATTGGAATGTAGTTGATACATAATAAACCCTCCAAGCCACTATGCTTCAGTTACGCCCCTACATCTCTTGATTCTCGCAAGAACCTAGGCACTTAATTCCCCTAGCTAAAGACCTTTACATGTCTAGGAGTTGTTCCACATGCCTTCATGAAAACTAGTGTTACCCTTCCTCATATAAGAAACCTATTGATCTCTTATGTCATGATTGATCAAGGTGACAGAAACCAATTCCCTTATTTAGACGAATTTAAGTCTAAAAGACTGGGCTTTATACTCTTAAAAACTTACTGAGATACCTAACTGCCTCGAAAGAATATCAATCTAGATATTTGTCTAGGATGATTTCTATGACAAACTTCAAATATGGATTTCAATTGATAAAAAGTTATATGCAATCGAGCTTGAAGCTTTTATCAAAAGCCTGATGTGATCAATAATTCATAAATGGGAGCACAAGAGAATAACCTTAAAATAAGCAAGAATTATTAGCATATCAAACCTAGATACATGTTACAAAATTATCAAAGAAATTAAAGATATCGAGCATGTACTTCACGAATTTCCAAGTGAAGTCTTTTTAAAGTCTTACCTTAATCCTCTATACGAACCTACGGTATTTAAGGTAAAACTTTGCAACAATATACACAACGTATAAAGGATTTATTTATTTATTTATTGTATCTGATATCTCCAATTTAAAGTAACAATCAAGTTTTGGTTGCTTAAGATGTAACCAATGAATTTTCTTGTAACCCAAGTAAATTCTCAATATTGAAAAGTCTAAACTCTTTCTTAAAATACAGAAAGCATGTTTCTTAGGATAAAACTTGACTTTTATTGAGGTTCTTTTCGTAGTTTGAAGTAGTAAATAAATTAAGCTCAATTAAATTACCTAATTCAAGATCAAAAACTTGGTTCTCAAAGTGAAGTCAATATTTAGTAATTGCTAGCGCGCGAAGCATTTTCCTATAAGTTTGTTGGGTCAGCCCATTAGTAGTTTATGTTAATAAATTCATAGAATAGGTTTGTGAACTCAAAGTGGACAAAGACATCCGGAGAAACTTTAACTCACGTAAGTTCGCGAATCCAAAATATAGGTTCGTGAGGTGAATCAAAACATCGAGTTTGTGAACCTTATTTTTAGGTTCACGCATACGTAAGTAAATAGTTTAAAAAATAAATCTAAGAAGAAAGTATATCTAAAAGGAAAATAAATCCTTTCATGGGTTCGTAAAATCAAATAGGTGGGTTTGCGAACTTAACATGGAAAAACTCATTAGATTTTAGACTTGAAAAAAAAGGTTTATCGGTGGTAAACTACGTGACTTAAGTTTGCTAATCGAAATAATGAATTTTTCTAACTCAAAATTGCATTCAATTCTCATCGAATTACTCTCTTGATCCTTGATTTCGAAAAGCGTATATAGAATTACGAAATATTCCATATACTAAGAAAGTTGTTAGTCTCAACTAAAATTATTCTTTATGATTATTAATTCTTGAAGTCTACCACTTTGTTACGAATGATATAAGGGAAAATATCTGAAAAGATACTCAACCATCGTTACTTACCTGTTGATGAAGTTTTTCGAAACGACGTCTTCATGTGATCTTCGGTCTTCAATATACTAACTAATCGAATCTAGTATGAAGCTCGACTTTAGTAGGATAAATAAAAAATAATTGTGGCATCTAATTTGACAACATACTTGTGAGTTCAATCGAGCATTCACTCTAACAACAACATATATTAGTTTCAATCCATAATCGTAGTTTGCTATAAAATTGAGATACCACAACCATTTGAATAACTCATAATGACAATCAATGATTCAATTGAAGATTTCACCATGTTATTTAAAGATATTTTAAATCTGGCACTATATCTTGGGGAAAAACTGCTTTGATTTTTTCCTTTAGCTTGTTACGAGGAATGACTTCTCGATATGTGTCAAGAAGGAAAGTATTATCTCTGATTTAATCACGACAACTTTGCCTTGTAATATTCAAAATCTTTTGAGAACTTTGCATGTTTGGTTCAAGGAATTGGATTCCCAAGAATCCAATTCTAGGGGAATATGACCAATTCCTTGAACCAAACAACCCAAATCAACTATATGTAATTGAGAATTTTGATTCCTAGGAATCCACTTCCTTCCAAAATAATAGATTTTCGTTGCATTGGTCTAGTAGAGCAATGGAATTGGATTCCAGGGTAAAAACAAAAGTAACAACCGAACGCTAATTCTTTGGATTTCAATTCAATTCCCTGGAATTCAGTTACAGCAATTGGATTACCCCATAATTCAACCAAGCGTTAGGAATCCAATTCTTCCAACCAAACCAGGTGTAAGTGGCAATTAATAGACATACAATGCTGGTAGTTAGCTACTCACCCATATTATTTAATTATTCATTGATTGCAGTAAGTAACTTAAAAACCAACAAAATTACTTATAATTTCATTAAATGATTTCATAGCAAATCAACTAAACCATATTACTATAACTGTATAAACTCAATAACGACACAAATGTGGAGATGGCACATTGTGTTTTGGTTTGTTATTATAAAAAAGAAAGAAAGAATTATCTTAGATATTTTTGTTGCATTTCATGTTGTTGTAGTATTGGAGGCTTGTGGGGTTTTGTCATTTTAAATGGATGTTTTAAAATGAATTTTTTCTTGAAAATATTTTCGATTAGCCGGTCTTCGTATGTACTTATGATTGATATTGGTTTTTCGTCGGGGTAATGTTTATTTTTCCTTATGCATTCTTTTGTTAACGGGTCTTAGAGAAATATAGTTGCATACCGGTTAACGATTAATACATGGATTCCAAGTAAAAAAAAAGTTTAATCAAGGAAAATAAGTGGAAAAAAAATACCATTGTCATGTTCTTTTTTTATCTCTAAAAATACATACACAAGTATATCGTATTGCTAGTTGGGTCTTTTTGGTACTCACTCAAAACACGACTCATAAAGTTCGTATTATAATTCCTCACATTATTAATACTTGTATAAGGATCATTTCCTACGTTTGGGTCGGCCAACCACTTTCAGATACAACAACCTAAAACACAAATTACAATTGTTATTGTTTTTTTTTTATCCACTATCTTTTTTGGGTTGAATAGGTTGGGTGGTGGTTTTGTTACCATGTGACTCAACATCTGGATCTGACTGAGTCAGGTCCTTTGAAACTCAATCTTCAAGTGTCGTACAATTTTTGTTCTTTGAAAATGGGTTCTTTCTTAAAATTGGGGTTTTGATTTCTAGGGGTTAATATTCATTTCTGAAATACGGGTTCATATTATGATGATGTTCTCGTGTATGGGTTTCTTTTTATTTTCCATATCATGAAAAGTTTTAGTTTTACTAGTAACAATACTAGTAGTAAAGTATATCTTAGTGAGACTAGGGTATTTCTTATAAAACGTATTAACAACTAATATTTATTATATATGTCTCACTGAGACAGGCTTGTTTTACAAGTTCTTGTGTATCAAATTATTGTCTCACTGAGACAGGCTTGTTTTACAAGTTCTAGTATATCAAATTATAGTCTCCTGAACATCCTCAATAAAACAAAATATTTCATTATCAATCAAAAAAAGATGAAGGCATAAAATGTGTCTAGTGAAAGGAAAACTGAAATCGAGTATGTGGATAGTTTCTTTACTATCTTCGGTAGCCTCGACGAAAATAATGACGATACTTGGTAGTCGTTTATATAACAAGTGGGCGTTCAAGCATTTAAACTATGAAGCATCTAAAAAACTTAAATTGGCATATCATTCGGCGACAATGGTGTAAAAAAATGATGATTAAAAGATGAACCATACAAGGAAGGTAGTAAGCAGAATCAAGAATACAATGGTTCAAAGGTTAAAAAATTCTAAATATATTGTGAAAGTTTTTTGATATATTTACAACTTATGAAAAGTATGAAGATGATATAGTGTATTTTGAATTCTCATGGAGCGTAAATATGACCTAGTGTCAACGTTTCACGAATATGCATAGTGTTAAAGGTGTAGAAATTTAAAGAACAAAAAATACGGAGAGAGATATGACTAACACTTTTTTTATTAACATAAAATATTTTAAATAGGCATTATAATCTTGCCTGGAATCTTAACAACTAAACCACTAACACATTAATTCCTAGCTAATAGGAAACATACTCCCACTTTCAAAAACTTCCGATTACTTCAAAAATACTAGGCATGTACGTTACTAATCCTTTTTTTTTAAATGACATTTAAATTGATGAAAACCACGGGACCTAAACAATCTACCCTTTACAACTACACTCTTTTTCTTTTGAAAACTGCCTTGATTAAGTTCTTACTTAGTCAATAGGTGAGCATCTCACAAAAACGCTCAAAATCATGTTATACAAGATAACAATGTTTCTAACAAAATAACAATGTGTCAACGTGTGTTTTTGTGGATGTACTCTTGTGTTTCCCTTATTACATCTTATTAATTGGTTACAACTCTAGTTTGTGACAATGTTGATAAAACACAAAATAAAATTACTGCATGGCTAGAAGCAACAAAATATCACTTTATGTTTAATTCCATGTCTGAAGTGTGCGCTTCAACAAATTCCAAATGCTCAATGGCTTCAGCACGTTGTCTAGCTTCCTTTCGATCACTAAAATCTTTTTTGCACTAAATACATTTGATTGCTGCCTTGTTAGATGGTATGTTATCATCAATTCCAGAATTCCTAGCAGGTTATATAGTCAACAAACCAAGGGCCTGACGGTGGGTACAACCAACACCTCTGTTTTTTCCTGGAAATAATATGCGCCCAGCTCGTGCTCCAACTCCAGGAACCACCAACACCTGATAGTGGTATCTGTTACTAATCCTAAATATTAGGATTAATCTCATAATTTCTGAAAAATAATGACTATATAGTCCTAAATTAACGTGTTTTGGAATCTGGCTTACTGATTCCAACACATTCCCTTAATTCAAACATGTTTAATTTTTCATCGTCTTCATTATTGCATCATCTATCATCGCCATCATAAATTGGCAACATCTTTGATTTGTTGTTGCCACCATCATCATCATAAATCAACAACATATTTGATTTGTTGTTGTCACCACCATCATCATCATAAATCAGCAACATCTTTGATTTGTTGTTGTCACTACCACCATTATTATCATCATCATCATCATCATCACCATAATATCATCAAGATCATCGTCATTACGATCATCATCACAATGATCGTCTTCATCATATCATTATCTTTAACATTGTTATTCAATCAACATCCCGCATAATTTAACTAACATAACATTTTTGAACAAAATTTTAGAATCCCTCTACATATTTTGAACAAAAATTTCACCAAAAATATTATCATTACAATTTCCTCTTATCAACAAAAACTGTAATCAAATATTCTTTATAAAAAAAAAATTCTTTCTCGAAAGACTTTTTTTTTCTTCGATGGAAACCCATGTTTTCCATAAACCTAATTCGTAGGATTTTTTCTTCATCACACTATTTTCTCATACTTGGAAACCCTTGTTTCCCAACTTTTTCTTCATCACAAGTAGAAACCAATGTTATCTAAATCAATTTTTTTTAATGGAAACCCTTGTTTTCCAAATACACAAATATCATTTTTCTTATTCATCAAACAAATAAAAACTTCTTTTTTTAAAACAAAATTTTCAGAAACTTTTTTTCTTCACTCACAAAAACCTTTTTGCCCGAGGATCACCTGGCTCTTGATGCCAAATGTAGAAATTTTTAAAGAACAAAAAATATGGAGAGAGGTATGACCACATTGCTAATACACTCTGATACACTTTTTTCATTTACATAAAATCTTTTAAATAGGCATTACAATCTTACCTGGACTCTTAACAACTAACCCGCTAACACATGAATTCCTAGTTAATATGAAACATACTACCACTTTCAAAAACTTCCGATTACTCCCAAAAAAACTAGGCATGTAAGTTACTAATCCTAAATATTAGGATTAATCCCATAATTTCTGAATGACTAATGACCATATCAATTAACCTAGTCCTAAATTAACGTGTTTGGGTTACTAATTCCAACAAAAGGAAGTCGTCATATGGGAAATGAATCTTTGCATCAAGGATGTAATTTTTCAATCAGACAATATCCGGTAGAATTATGGAGTTATCCTTTAAATAAAACATCCTCATTTGTATTTTAAATCATGAAATGATATATATTAAGAAATTGCGGACATGTTAACAATATTTGTAATGAATTGTATGTAGAGACATACTAAATACACATAAATTACGAAGTTATATGTACTAGTAGGCTAGTAATCATATCGGTTTGATACAATGTGGTATTCAAGTTGGACGAGGTCCATTTTTTTCACAATATTGTAGTTTCCACGCTAACAAAATTTGATAACAAACTTGACATTACAAACTTGTGAGTTTGACCGAGCGATGCGTAACAATTCGATAATGCTAGGAATTCTTATTTATTACTACCTCAGTTTCTGGAAAAGAGATACTTTCACTTTTTCATTTTAGCCTAAAAATAGGCCAAATTGAAAAGGTGAAAGTATTTCTTTTACAGAAACGGAGGGAGTATAACTTAACAACACAAAGCATACATGCATTGATCAACTACGAACAAAAAACTCCAACCCCAGTGAATATAAGAAAAAGTAACTCTTTTCGATCATCGTTATACTTCTTCTATTAGAAAAATCGAAAAAGAAAACAAAAATCCCAAAATATTTCTCTTTTCACTATTTCCTATATACACTTCCACTATATACGCTTTCTCCATCTTAAAAAATTTCCTCCACACTATCTCCTATACACCTACACCGACGCTAAAGTGAATATATTAATTATGGAGAAGACATAAAAATTATATGTTAAAGCAAGTAACTACATTAATCATGAAAGAGATAATACAAATTACATATGATTTCCTATATTGCCTTTAATTTGTTTATTTGTCTAACTGATAAATTTTAAATTTGCTTTGGTTAATCAAACTCGAAACGTGTACACTGCTGGTGAGACAGATCGCACAAGGGCGAAATTGGGTAAATACATGAAGCTGATGTTCATAAAATATTTTATACCATATATTAAGTTGTTATTGAATGGTAAATCCGTTTTTTTTCTGGAGGCATCCAAAACTATGTTAAGATCCTCAAAAAAATATACAAGGATGTTTCATTACCCTTACTATAATTCCAGAGTATAAATCTAATATTTGATCTTAGATACTGACCAAATCCAACTAATTTAAAATAAATAAACATACAGGTCAACACATAAGATTTATCGATTTTTTAGCAAAAATCTTTCTCCGGTAAGATGTGAGGATTAAATGCAAAGGAGATGTGCAAAAAAATTACAAAGACATCCTTTACGTTATCTTCTAATTTCAGAGGTTTTTTTAGAGAATTTAAAGATCCTAGTCACCGTTATATATGGATACTAACAACAAGATCAAATACTTAATTTTAGAATTAATGGTTTAAAAAGTTGGTTGGAGATATTTTTTATTTACCTCCTTAATTTAAAGAAGCTTTGGTCTCACATCCGCAAAATAAGACTGATACTCGGTGGCTTCTCTTTCATTGTCGGAAATGATTGGTTTTGATGCCAAATTGATAATCTTTTTGTGGCATTATTACCAGCCCCAAATATGCTTTACTGCAAAAAAAAATACTAATTTGAACGAAGTTAACTCCAGTTTATTCATTATGTATGTCTCGCCAGAGGCTTTGTGGATGCAAGTCATTTAATGCCATTTTTTTAAATTTCTTTTATTATGGTTTTATGAGAACTTTTTGTTTCAATCTGCATCTTTCTGCCACTAATAGGCATTAGTATTAGCCCGAATTTCGTCCTTTCACTATCAGTTTACGAGGTATAAACTATTTTATCTAAATACATTTCCCCATAGTTTGCATGAATAAGACATAAAATAAAAAGTCGCAATAAAAGAAGTTTTTTTTTATCTTATTCTTATTTGAATAAAGAAGCGAATTGTAATTGGATACATTTAAGTTTTAGAGAACCGTTTCAATCAAGTAATAATCAAACCAGTTCTATATAACTCACACAAACTTTTATGTAGTAGGTCACGTCTTCGATGAAGATGCTAATGTGAATGAAAAAATGCTCATTAGGCTAAGTCATATATATTTCGTGAATTAATTACCAAGATAAACTTGACTGGAAATTCTTGATATGCTTGCAATAGTCTAATTAGTCATGCGACATCGTCTCATAGATAGAAGGATGAATATAACTTGAGAAATAGGTGGTTCAGTCTTCACGTACCTTTTGTTGAAGAAGTTCTCCAAAAGCTTCGATTGACCTTCGACTTTAAATGGTAGAACGCAGTGATGTCCGATTCTCAACTACACACTTATATCCTAGTCAGAGACTTGACTAATTGTAGACTAAAAATCAAGGTACAGTTTTGATCAACTAAATTTGACAACAAACTTGATATAATAACACTTGTGAGTTCGAACGAGCAATGCTCTAACATCAGTGGATTATACAAAACCATATATCCGAATAAAAAGAAAATCCAGAACCGTCACCATAAAAAATATCGAAGTTCTTATGACGCACCGGAGCACATCGAGAAATTGTTACCCAAAAACTAGTACCTTAAGGACCCAAAGTAAGAGGAATTATAACTTCTTTGCTTATGGAGGTCATTTTTGCTTATGGAGGTCATTTTCAAAATGAATACTTACTTTTTCGCTTCTAGAGGACGGGAGTAATTTTTATGGGGTAATCCAAACACGCTCTTAGCTATTATGGGTTATTATTACTGAAATACCCTCGTTGGCGGGAGCGAGGCACTCTTGTTAAAACCTTCTAAAGGTTTTTCATTTTCTAGGGTTGGTCGGAAAACCAACGTTTCTCTGGATTTCTGTATCTTCACTTTCAAAAGGTGAAATCATAGGTTGAAATTCGATGCCAATCTACAAAATCAGGGGAATCAATGTCGATTTCCCTTTCGAGGCATACGATTGTCAAATTGTTTACATGGAGAAAGTCATTGAATCTTTACAAACTGTAAGTTATTCAAACTAAACCCTAATTGTGTTTTTGAGCAGATCGATTTTTTTTTCAGTAATAAGAAGTGATTTGTATTGTTTTTCTTGTTTTTTTTATGTATAGAAATCTAATGCATTATTGGAGAGTCCAACTGGTACAGGGAAAACATTATGTCTTCTTTGTGCAACATTAGCATGGAGAAAAAGCTTAGGTACCTTCTCTCATGGGGTTTCTGCATTTCAGGGTAAAGGAAATAACCAAGTTCACACTCTGAAAAGAAAAAGACTGGTTTACCTACTATAGTGTACACTTCAAGAACTCATAGCCAGCTCCAGCAAGTTATTCAAGAATTGAAAAGAACTAATTACAGGTTAGATATATGATTTATTAGTTTGAACTCATAAATTAACTCGCATTGTTTATGGTTATTGTTGCACTATGCAAATGATTTTGGTATCACCATGTATGTGTAGTCTTCAAAATTGGTATTCTTGCATACCTCCAAGATGTTGGTTCTATGTATCGTGCCACTTTTTACAACGAGTGATAAAATGCACAACCTAACATTTATCTTTAGCCAATGGTCCTCCATAACATTTGTCCGATGAACGTATTTGGCTCTCCTGGTGTGCGGGATCATGATGTGGAGCAAGAGAGATAGTGATCCATTGGTTTAACGCATGGTGCTAGATAAGGTGATATGTAAACCAACGAGGAAGGAACTGTGGATAGATCCAATAGCTTTTGCTTATCAGTCTTTCATACTTGATATAGCATGAATGCTAGATGCTAACATGCGCATAAGCATTTTCCTTGACCAAGTCTTGCTGCAACTCTCTGATAAGCATTCCTTGTAAATCTGCTGTACAATGTGAAAGTTCACCACCTTTTTCTGTTATATCTGTTCTATGAGAACAGCAGACCAAGTCAACGAAAATAACCCTGCCTGGGATTGGTTCAACAGAATCGTCTTTGTAGCATTTTAACTCGATTATTTTCGGTTTTGACATTTTGGAATTGGGATCATAAGATCAACCAGTCTTTTCCTTCCTCTCCATTACTGCACAACTGAATTTCAGCCACTTATACTCTGTAGCATAATGTCTAGTGAGGTTGCTTAGTATTCTGATGTTAATAGGTCTTAAGCAGATAAGTCTAGGGGTGTAAATAATACCCGAAAATACTCGTCCTGCCTGTACCCGCCTGACCCCGCATATACCCGAAGTAGCCCAAAACCTGTTATGGCCCGTCATGGGCCACCCGGCCTAGCCTGGATTAATTTATTGGGCGGTCTCGGGCTTTGCAATTAATTATGATGCCCGGCCTGATACACGGCCTGGTGCCCTGCCTGAAAGCCTTCTATGTGTCATTAATCATTTAATATCCTCTTAAAAAGACTTAGAAGTTACCATTTTATAATTGTCAATTTCTGTCAAGAAAAATAAGATATAGAGTTGTTTTTACTTATAATTAGCCTTTTAAAAACATTAATGGTAATAAATTTTCTTATTAGAAAGTTTATTGTACTCTAATTAATTATTTATTATAGGCTAAAATTAAAAGTTTGTCATTGTAACTTAAATATAAAATAATACTATCATTTAGGGTATGCAATGTTAGAAAGGAAAGGATATTGTATTAAAAATAAATACATTTAATACCATTCATTTGAAAATTTAAACTTAAAATAAAAGAAAAAAAAATTCAAAATAGTGGCCTGTCCGGCCCTATCTGGCCTGCCCGTATAAAAAACGGGCTTTGGACGGTCTTTGGGTAGCAAATTATCTACTTTTACCCGGCCTGCCCGGCCTGAATTTGTTTACGGACTCACAAATGTTAAGCCTGGCCTGCCCGGCCTGTCTTAGTTTTTGAGCCGGGCGGCCTGGCCTACCCGAATTTACACTCCTAGATAAGTCGCAGTACCTTTAACCGCTGAATAAGAGTTTTGTTTGTTTTGATGCTTTATCTTAGCCTGCATGAAATCCGAAGATTTTAAATCCTTTAATGTTAGAGAACCTGCAGGCCCAAAATGACTTTGCTAGTTTTGCAGGAGCAGTTGTGCATTCACGATAATGTTCCGATGCTTCGGAAGAAAGCTCAAACAAATGCCTGTTATTTCATGTTGTCAAAAACTGCCAGTACAAGCATCAAAACAAGTTCCAGGTTTAGGATTGTCCCTCGTTTATATGATCAAGATTTTATTTTATTTTGATTTACTCTCAGTTAGTTGAAAGCTTCTTCGAGTTAACTTGAACTTTGATGTTTTTGACTCTTATGCCACTTTAAATGCCTTTCTTGTTTTTTTCAGTTTTAAGTTACATGTGCGCACTCATCTTTTTCTTATAGACTATTTAAAGATAATCCTTATCTTGGAGATGAACTTGTTGAATAGAGGACCTGGTCAAAATGGGAAGAAGGCACAGAGCGTATGTTATCACTCTCTGACATCTTTGTCTTATTATAGGTTCATTTTTAAAATGTTCTAAATAGCATATTCTTGGCCTATAGTATGTGTTTCCTTTCACTGAAATATGGAATCTTGAGCTACTTCACAGGTGCCCTTATTATTTATCTCGGGAGCTCCACAAGGTTGTCGATATTGTATTGCTCCTTATAACTACCTTGTCGATCGTGGTAACCACCAATTATCTTACAGTTGGCTTTAGAATAGTGTACTTATATTCGACGAAGCCCACAACTTGGTAAGACCGTTATTACAAATTTTTTTCTGTGATGATAATAAGATCAATTACTTTATGTTTCCCTTCTCTTCTACATGAGTACTTAAGTCATACTAATTATTTCTATATTGAACAACAATAAAAAGAAAAAAATAAATAAAGAACAAACAAAAGAAAGGATAATATGCTTCAAAAAAAAAAAAAGGATAAAAACATATCAATTGTAGGAAGGCCTGTGCTGTTGTTCATGTCCTGCACTCGACCTTACTTCTTATGTTAGGTTTATATCAAAGAAGTGTGCAGACAGAGAAGGATTACAGGGCCCTTTGTTGCATACTCATTTTACAGTTCAGTTAAAAGACTTAAAGACCTATTGCAATGATTCTTGTAATCATTAACACCATACGGGTGTCCGTGGAAATGATCCAATGGATACTATTGATCTAGGTGATAACTGTTAACGAGATTTTCCTGATGAAAGAACCCCTTTGCATTATCTCCACAAAATCAAGCTTAGGATCTCTTTCATGATAGTGTTGCAATCCAAAATTCACAGGATTAATAAGATTGTTATGTTGTAAACTTTCATTTGATAATCCATTTCTGATGTGTCCACAGATTTGCACATTCAAGTAACAAGAGGCAAAAGTCGCTTTGGATGCGACCTAATATCAAGGTCCGTTAACATAATTTGTTTGAAACAATTTGGTTCACAAATCCTTATCACCAAACTCAGCTGCTATTTTGACGGTTCTACTCTAAATTTGGGGAAGCTGTCTTCACATTGACTCATTTTTTTTCTCGAGATACAAGGAAATCTAGTCCTATGAAGCCAAAATCAACTCAGAAGATACTAGTGGGTAAGTATAATGTATCCAAAGCGCTTTGTTGTGTTCTATTTGTAATTTTGTATTTTGTTTTGCATGTTCTTTTACTCGAGTTGCTTTTAAAGGATGCTGACATCATTTGATTTCTGTATGCCTGCACGGGATTGGTTCCTAGTATGGTGTTCTAGAGTAACCCAAAAAACTGATGCATCCATCCGCAGTATATTATAACAGTATATTGTTGCAAAAGAAGATAAGTAGTACGCTTTCTTTTTACAAAATAGAAACAATATTCGATAATTGACAAAATAAATGACATTTTTATAATCCCTAGAATGATAAGTATTACACTTTCTAGTATGGTGCTCTAGAGCAAACCAAAAAGCTGATGCATCCATCCGCAGTATATTATACTAGTACTTCAATATATTGTTGTAAAAGAAGATAAGTATTACACTTTCTTTTTGCAAAATAGAAACAATATACGTTAATTGACAAAATAAATGACATTTTGATAATCCTAGACTTGCGAATCATTCCTGTGTAAATACCAGATGAATTTTCGACAACTCTGCTCAGAAACAAATAATTTATGAGTATGATATTTTGCTAATGGATGACATAATTATGCGTGGTTCAACTTTCTTATCTTTCCTTCTTTCTTCTTTTAGTTAAACTACTTATCAGAGTTAAACTGCGTTGTTTTTAACAGCAGGCTCAAAATTACTGGAAATTGTCTAAGAATCTTTTCATTTAATTTGCAGTTTTCGTTGTTTATTAATTTGTCTGAGAAGAATGAAGAAAACTATCCCTCTATCAGGCTTTGGGGTTTTGGAAGAAAAACAAATTTTTTAAACGACACATAAGTCTACAATCAACAATAACATTCACACCGGGTTTACTCCTTCTCGTTGTTTATTTCTTCTAAGCAGGCTTTCATGCTTCAAGCTCAATTATTAGAATATATAGCAGATACAAACAAGTAGCCGAGGTGCAGAAAAGGACCGAGGAAACTATATGGTGAAGTGAAGACTAAATCAAGTAACTGTGCAGTAAGACACGTGAAGTGGAGGTTAAGTCAAGTGACCGTGATATACATGGCACGTGAAGTGAAGACCATACAATATACAAACTGAAGTCAAAGTCAAGATGAAGTGATCAAGATTCAAGTTACCAGAAGATCGACGGAGATTAAACAACACAAAAGATCGAGGGAGATCAGTTAAGTTTCCAAGAATAAAAAGATCTCGTGTAATTTAGGTAGTTTTCTAGATAAGTCAAATATCTAGCTAATTTCTGTTGGAAAAAATTGGGTTTCACAAAGGATGAATGAATCAGAGAAGAAAGTGTTGCACTCCAAAACTTTCAAGGCTTGTATAAATTTCTTTTAGACAAATATTTCTACCCTCCCAATAACAATTGGCGATTACAACAGGTATGCGAAATATTGCCTTCAGGATACAATGAAAGCCCTGCAACGAAAACTGAATTCAAGGTTTGTACCCCTTGATTCAATCAAGAACACACAAAGAGATTTCTGATTTCTGATGATGCTTTTTGAAACAGAGAAAACAGATTGATTTTTCTTATATGTTAAACGAAACTGGGAGAAGCTATTTATAAAGGGTTTTGCACCTGTTGGGAATAGGTTTTTATTCGCCAACAGGTTTCTATTCACGAAACGTCAGGTTCCTTCATCAACAGACATCAATGGTGTCTTTTGGATTCGAAATTTTCGAACAGGCTTTTATCGGCCAAATAAAACCGTCAGTTCAAAAAATTCTTCCGGGGGCGTTGCCCCCTTGAAACCCCCACCAGGTCGACCACAGCCTGGGGGCGATGCCCCCCAGGACCCCCCTTTGGTTAGCGGCGTTGAAAATATTCCAACAATTTCATATTATTCATATTATAGTTAATTAGGATATATATTCTAGAGAATAATATAATATCCTATATTAATTATTCATACTCTATAAATAGAGTGTCTCAATGTAATTGTAAAATCATCTCAGAATGTTCTGATGATCAATATTATTATTCACCCTACGGGGTTGCTTGTGGACGTAGGTCGAGTTGACCGAACCACGTTAAACATCGTCTCCATTATTGTTTTGGTATGTAGATTTATTTATTCTTGATTGATTTATTTAATCATTGATTTGTTTTTATTATTTATCTAACATCAATGATATCCATCTTGAATTTGATCTACATATTTAAGATGGTATCAAAATTGATTTGTTTGTTTTTTGTTGATGTTGTTGTTGCAGCAACAGTAAGTTCAGTTTTAGACCTTTTTGGATGGAAACCAAAACTGAAAGGGCATAGACGATCTCTGATGCGAGACGTAAAAAAATCAACCAACATGTATTTATTGTTGGGTCTGAATGAATTATCGGTCATCTGAATCAATGTTGACGTTGGAACGAAAGTGATGTAAATACACTATTATCTTTGAAAAGAAATTTGAATAATATATTTACTCATAATAATCACAGCTAAGAATATATTAAATATAATGAAGTATATTTTAAACGAAAACTATTCTTGGAACTGAAATCAATTTCCATTATCATGTGAGATAATAAACAGTAGCAGTGATCTTTGATATTGAAGAAAATAATCTTCCAAGAACACATGTGATAACGTTAATGAGGTTCTCATTAAGTTGATAATAATCATACTCAAATAAATCAGAATAGACAGTTTTGTTTGGAGGATAAAAAAACATAACAAAGTCAGACAAAAACTTTGTTAGATATATTCGATCAAAATTTTTGATGTCCAATTTAAAATGAAATTATTATTGAACATTAAAATAGATTGCGGAAGCGATTGGATCGAGAGCATTGCTGCTCTGATACCATCTTAAATTTTGATATGTAGATCAAATTCAAGATGGATATCATTGATGTTAGATAAATAATAAAAACAAATCAATGATAAAATAAATCAATCAAGAATAAATAAATCTACATACCAAAACAATAATGGAGACGATGTTTAACGTGGTTCGGTCAACTCGACCTACGTCCACAAGCAACCCCGTAGGGTGAATAATAATATTGATCATCAGAACATTCTGAGATGATTTTACAATTACATTGAGACACTCTATTTATAGAGTATGAATAATTAATATAGGATATTATATTATTCTCTAGAATATATATCTTAATTAACTATAATATGAATAATATGAAATTAGCTAGATATTTGACTTATCTAGAAAACTACTTAAATTACACGAGATTTTTTTATTCTTGGAAACTTAACTGATCTTCCTCGATCTTTTGTGTTGTTTAATCTCCGTCGATCTTCTGGTAACTTGAGTCTTGATCACTTCATCTTGACTTTGACTTCAGTTTGTATATTGTATGGTCTTCACTTCACGTGCCATGTATATCACGGTCACTTGACTTAACCTCCACTTCACGTGTCTTACTGCACAGTTACTTGATTTAGTCTTCACTTCACCATATAGTTTCCTCGGTCCTTTTCTGCACCTCGGATACTTGTTTGTATCTGCTATATATTCTAATATCAATGTTGAATGAAGGGATATGTATTATCCGTACTGCGGTCATCAAATTTGGTTCATGGTATGCATTACACCTTTCTTATAACATTTCTAGAGATGCAATCACTTATGCGAAACCTGATCTTCTAAATTGTTTATAAAATTTAGTTTCAGGATTAGATCGTACATCAAACTGAAAACTATAGAATCGTTCTGTGAATACTGTGGTAAACTACTAACATCGGAAACCAAATTATGTAAAGGATTCATCCGTTTTCATTAGTGCAATCAGATTTCAGCCTGTCATGATGCTTATTAGCAACGAAGTCATGAGCTTGAAAGCATATGTTACCGAAACTTGGTAATTCTAATTGCACTAAAATCCGACCGGTGTTTTGACTGTGAAGTTTCTTGTCTGGATAACAGTAGTGGGTTAAAGGCTCAACCAGTCTCGGGACATCTTTTCTGCAATGAAAACCCAAAGTCGTTTGGTAATTTCTAAATGCTGTTTATTTACAAGGTATGTTTTACTGTATGATTATTTTCTGTGACGTGTTAAAACAGCAGTTTCTTACAATAATGTCTTTCTGTTTACAGGCTACTTCAACAGAAAATTGCTCGGAAGAGTTTTTATCTTCTGATCTTGCCGCCAGTAGAAGAAACATTAGTAACCATCTGGAGAAGTTGTTGCTGTCCTCAGGTCCATGGCAGCCCCTCAACCTTTAATTACTCGAGAGGATTACATAGAGGAAATTTTGCAGACAGGATTAACAGTTGAGCACATCCAAATTTTATTGTACCCTGTTCTTCAAAGAAATCTAAATACTGAAAATGGATACTAATTTAGTATCCAACACAAATTCCTCCGCCAAACATGGGTAACAGTCGCAGCTTTCTTAATGTAAGTCAGAAGATCTTGTGATAATAGCATTTTTAGGATTTGAGATAATGCGAGTAGATACTGTGGTTTTGCTCGAGTATGATATTTGCACGGAGAAGAAGAAGAAGATGATGATATTTGCACGGAGAAAACTGATTTAAAACAGGAGCATATTTCTGCTGGTATTGCACTAGTGGGGTGAGCATACAGAAGGAGTTAATTTTTATGATCAAGGTTAAGTTTTATTTGCTTTTCTTTGACAACCCTTTAGGTCTTTCATATTCAGTTTTCTTATCGCGCAACAATTGAAATTCTTATCTTCGCTGGATCGGAAAAAAGGACAAAAAGTTGGATTGTGGGAACTGATTCTTATTCGTCTTCAATTTTAGGTTCAAGAGAAGCTCAGTCACAGCTGAAGAACATAAAGAAGTCACAGCTGAGGAACATAAAGAATTTGTGAGTGATGTGAAAGCACTTGAGTCTAAAACAATGAAGACTAATCATGTGCTGCAGTCATTGTGAGGTTATTTTCTCACTGACATGTTCTTAATTAGGTGGGAGAAACTAAGAATTCACGAAAGCAACATATCGAGAAAACACCCAACTAAATATATTCAATAGAAAACCAAAGCCACTGTAATCAATCAAAGGCTGTAACCCGGAAAAGGACCAAGGAGACCACTCTGGACAGCTCGAGATGCACTTAATACACAGCAAATTACAAAAGGCAAAGAAAGAAACAAAATAGATTAACATTACAACTATGGAGGATTAGGTTCTAGATAAATAACTAAGATATCCTTTTGATCTTCGTGGGCTGGATCCTCTCACACTCACCAAAAAACCCCATTCGTGGCAGCTTCCTGTACTTCTTTTGAGCCAGCATCGGCTCATCCTCCTTGTAAGTTGAGTCGATCTCCTTCATCACGTTTTCATAATTCTTGGTCATCTGAGCCTCGGCTATCTTCTTCGTCCGTTCCCTCCTCTTCTCCTTCGCCACCTTTTCCATCTGAAGGAACTCCAGCTCTTTCCGTAACCGATCGGCTTCTGCTACTTTTAATCGCTCCTGGTACTCTTCCTCAGTTTCAAAGGGCAACCGGAATTTGATGATTTCCTCAACCTGTATTAAGCAAAAATTTCCGACATAGCATGATCCCCAAGTTTCTAATAGACAAACCACAACAAAAATATATCGAAAATTAAACAGGAACATAGCATATATACCTCCGGGAATCTCATCGCAGCTCTCACACTCGTCATCTATCTCCCTTGGACAAGATATGATTTCTTCAAGCATAACTCGTTGAATTCGATCAGAAAAACTAGGGTTTCTCCAAGGCCAAGTCTTATGGTGTGCTGATCTAGCAGTCCACGTCAGCTAGGACTACCTTCTAAGTCTTAGGAGTGCTAATCTAACCGTCCACGTCAGCCCAGCAATGAACCATTCAGTGAAAAAGTGTTCTTTTTTTTTGCGCTGAATCATTCAGCGAAACTATCTAGCTGCTAGTTCACATGCTAGCAACTGGTAGGAAAGAACTAGTGTTAACTTTTAGTCCACATTTTCTTTTAAATGCTAATCAAGCACCTTCAATTTAGCCCATAAAACTTAACCTAACGTGTGCAAAACGAGAGATGGGTGCAATTTATAGAAGTAATGGAACACTAAATGCTGGCCCACTATTTTTAACATAGGATTTTATCCTTGTTTTCTATTTATTTTCAATCGGCTGAGCACTAGGAAGCACTGACACGGGGACACAGGACACGACACAGACACAGGGATCGGCAAAACTCAAAATCATCAGGATGCAGATACATATATATATTAATTAAAGGGAAAATTAGGTTCAGGCCCCACCCATGGATAACCCATAATATGAGGCCCTTAATTAAAAGAAGTTTAAATCTAGGTCCCGAATTATTAAAAGACCTTGATACCCTTATGAATATTGCCAAACCCATAATTAAATAAAATTTAAATCTAGGCTCAAAATTATTAAATCTAGGCCCGAAATTATTAAAGTATAGTGCGAATGTGTAAACATAAGTTACATATGCATATGACATGTGTATCCAGAAGTTACACATCCTTATGGCATGTGTAATGCAAAGTTACACTTGTATATATATGCAAAAAATAGACATAAAAAAGAGTACATAAAAAAATACATGTATTACTTTAATATTCATTTACAACAATTTTTTAGCATGTGTAACTAGAATTTACACATGCATCTGTCTAGTGTAATTGAGAGTTACATATGCATCTATCTAGTGTAATTGAGAGTTACACATGCATCTATCTAGTGTAATTGAGGGTAATATTAATAATCAACACCTGCAGATTGACACACCAATCCAAAACACCAATTGATCATCATATTCTTCTCTGTCATCTCAAGTCTTACGCAATCATACCTCCTAACTCATCTGCTCAGAGAGGGTAACCTGTAAGAAGACGGATAAATCAATATTTATGCATGGAAAGACTGACTGGTATTCCAGTATCAGACCAGAACATAAAAAAATATGAATGCATGACATAAGATATACAAATCTTAAGTTTTACACATATAATTACCACATGTAACCAGCAGTTACACATTCAATTGGCATGTGTAACTCGCAGTTACACATCCAATTGGCATGTGTAACTAGCAGTTACACGATTTCCGAATTTTGACATTTTTGCAGCCTAGTTAGATCGAACTAGCTAACAGGAGAAATCACAAAACATAAGAATGTTCATAACATGAACCTAACCCTAACTTTATTGAACCTGTGTTTACCATGTCAGTCGCCGTGTCGATGCACAAACATGTATACCCTTCTATATAGTAAAATGTTTGACCATAATTGTTATAACAGTGCTCATTCTGTATAGTAAGTAAAATCCAAGATTTGATTCAACAATCTAAGAAACATGGCAACATCATTATATGAAAGAAGGAAAAGCATGAGCAGAAAAAAGATAACTATACAAGTAAAATCCCATATTTTCACCAATCAAAAATTGATTATTTGTATAAAAAAGGTCTGCAATTATGAAATAACAAGCAGTGAAGAACTGATAAAAAGAATTAAGGTTCAATACCTTAACAGATCAAGTAAGATCCACCACCATCACTATTGTAAGAGGGGAATGAAGTAGCTGAGCTAGAAATACAAGCTGAAATAATCATTCAAGAATAAAAAGTAAGTTCAGATTTTGGTCAACAAGCAAAAGTTAACAAATTTGAAATCAAGATAACGAAATCAAGATAAAACTGCTCTAAAAAACTACATCAAAATCAGTATGTGTAAGTAAAAGTTACACATCTAATTAGCATGTATAACTACAAATTACACACCTATTCAGGTTGTGTAACTACAAATTACACACCTATTCAGGTTGTGTAACTAGAAGTTACACATCTAATTAGCATGTGTAACTAAAAATTACACATCTATTTAACTTGTGTAACTAGAAGTTACACATCTAGAAGTTACATACCCACTCCATGATCATAGATCAACGTATTATGTTGTTTGTGCAGTTGCTCCATCAAACTTACCAATCGGTGTCTTCATATCACTTTCTTCTTTATTTCATACCTCTCTCCTAAATCTTTCAATGAAACAAAAACATTTCTTAAATAACATTACACATCTTTTCACAATTGCTTAAATAACATTTCTAAGCCCGCGTCTGACAAGCATTGTTCAACAGTTGCTAAAGTTCAGCAGTTCTTAGGAATATGAATCACATATATAAACATATTATACACAAATCAACGATGCACGAAGTAGTTTCTTCTAGCAACTAAAGCAATGATGATTTTCACATATATTTATATCAAATTGAAAGCATTACAAGTCCACGTCCAGTATTAACTAAACATAGGAGATAAAAAATTTGTATTCTCCACTACTATTAGCTCATAGACAGTTGAAGGGTTAGGAAAAACTGTACATAATAAAACTAAGTGCACCACCGAGACCAGAATAACATGTCATGTGATTAGGTACTGCTAGTCCTCCTACCTACAAACATCAATTGAAACAAAAATAAATATTACTCTCAATCAAATACTAATTAAACCACTTTGACAGATCTTAAATACAAATTGAGTTCATATGAAAACACATACTCCTAAATCCAGCTATACATACCTGATTTATAAAATTGAATCCACATACTCCTAAATTATTCTTCAACCCAACTGAAAATCACCTAATCAAAATGAACAAAACAAAAATTAAATTATCAAAAACAGATCAAGATTGGTTCCCATAGGAAATTAGATTGTGATAAAACTAAATCAAAATTGAAATCGAGAATGAAACTAAAATCGAAACGAGAATAATTACTAACAACAACAACAACTAAAAAACAAATCGTACCTTGATTCTGTTGCTATTCTTCCGAAACAGTGATGATTCTTCTTGATCTCAGAAATCAAAAGAAACAACAGCAACTTCAAATCAGAAAACCTAACATGGAGTAGCTTTGAAACAACAAAGTAGAATCAATTGAGAATTCGTAGATTGATGATCAGTTGTTAAATAAATTTGAACCAAATCATTCAGATTTGTAAATCCATTGAACAAAAATTGATTAAATCAATTCCTGAGATATCTTCGAATCAACTGAAAAATCCATATTTAATCGACGTAGATCAAATATATTTATTTCAATCGATTAGTTCATTGAGCTATTCAATCGAAATCATCAACGGAGATCCATAAGCATCGTCATCTAAAATCGATGAAGCTAAACTCGTTTTCTTCTTCTCCGTTAAACTACGACGTTGACGATCTGAAACTGAAAACCTTAATACTCTTCGAAGCAAAAACCAGAGAGAGAAAGTGATGTTGATGTAGAATTTTTGTTTGGATAATCAGGATATTTGTTTGCAAAATCTTAGATCTAAGTTTCGAAATCATTTTTTCATTGAGAATTTCGATTAGGAATTGTTTCTCGGACTGGTTCTTCATCCGAGAGAGAGCGCTAAAGAAAATTAGAGAGAGAAATTGAAAAAGAAAAAGAAACCAAAAATGAAATCTACGCCTAGTTTTATAACTATATATACTAAAGGGTTGTTTTAGTATTATGAAGTAAATTTTTTATTTACAGGCCCTGAATTCTAAAGTTATGGGCCTAGAAATATCAAAATGTGAAATAATGGAGTTGATAGAGAAGGATCCATTTTGTGGGGCTTCTCTATATTCAACCCATATAGTAGGGGGTTATAGTATTTTTCACTTAATTAAATAATTTTTATATACTAAAATTATATTGCTATGGTATATCAAATACATTAATCACGCAAATACACGAAAAAAACTTAATTTTATGCCGTTAGGTTAGCCCACATGAAGAAAAATTAACTATTATACTAATTCCGTGACACAATAGATTACCCAACTAATAAAATAGAGTATTTTTTTACAGATGTGTCGTGTCGGTGTCCCACGCGCATCTGACGCAGACACGACATCAATACCGGCGTGTCGGTGATTTACAAGCAGAGGGAAAACATTTGATCTAAGCCGCTTTATAACTCGGTTTGTCCTTTATCGATTATTATACCATAATACTTTCCTACTATATTTATAAAAATTAGATATCTTTGCAGCTTATGTCTTTTTCTCTTCGCGATTTACTTATAATTGATATATCCTCCTTGTACAATAAAATTTAGATAAATTAATAACATTGAGACCAAAAAAATTTATTATTTTAGCAAATCCAAACTATTAATTTATCGAGTTAAAATTTAGCTTAACCAAGTCTAATTGGACCAAAGAATTTTATTATTTTAGCGAAATAATTAATTTATCGAGGATTAATTTATCGAAGTTCTATTGTATTTACACGGGGTTGATCCTTATAGTTGTGTTTAAGAGTGAACATGGTACGGTTAGGCTCGGTTCTTGCCGAGACCGAGTACCTGTACCTCCCTAATCTCAGTTTTTAGATTTTGGACCGGTACTTGTACATCTGTCCTCAGTCCCGGTACCATTCGAGATAAGTACGGTGCCAGACACGGTTCCGATACCAGTCGGTACTTTTCCAGTCAGTTTGGAAGCAAGCAAATCACCAAATGCAAGAAGCAATTTCTTTATCATTCCCAGCATGCGAGTCCACTAAGCCGTTAAGGGAAAGAAGTGAGACGTGGCTTCATTATAACTACATCTATATGGGGAGCATCCAAGTTGCTTTCTTTACCAAACAGAAAGGAAAATCTCATTTCTTTATCCGGTTTACAAAGGCAGCTTGTGTGAACGTGATTCAATTCTTACTCGTGCATGGCAAACACCCAAGCTTTCATGAACTCAACAATATGAAGAAGAACTACAGAGGCTCGGGTGCTATGGACGTCGAAGGGTGATGAGATTCAAGGAGTTGATGTTTATGACCAGATTTAGACGGACAGAGATTAACTACTAGGCCAGAATAGTCCTGCAGTTGTTGCACTGCAAGACTCTTAAGAAGATAGAGAGAAACTGGAGATGTGGTATCAAACTAGTATGGTGTTGTTTGATCGAGATGGAACAAGGGAAGTAATTCAGTGGTGATGAGATAAGAACAGAGTGCTGTGGGAGTAATTCGTTCTTGCTGTGGCTGCCGGTGGAGGAAGAAGTAATGGGCAGCAAACGAATGCCAGAAAAACAGACGTACAAAGAGCTGGGTTGCTGCCAATATTGATTACTGCTATCGGCTGTGACTGCGAAGACGAGTTTATGAAGGTGTAGAAGAACTCCAGATGGAAGCAGAGAAGTGTAGAAGATTAAATCCCTAAAACAAATGGTCATTATTAGTCGGTACAAACGCGACGGGACGGTACGGTACATGAATATGACCGTCTACCTGTACCCCCTAGAGGCCGGTTCTCAGTTTTTGGACCGTACCTGTACCCCCTCCCTCGGTTCGGTACAAAAACATGTACGGTTCCACCGGTTCCGGGACGGTCTGGTTTTTCGGCTCGGTTCCTGTGCACCCTTAGTTGTGTTCGGTTTAGAACTAATAACCATATACCAAGTGTATACCTTTTGGTTGTTATCTTTTTGACAGTCTTTGTCTATATTAGATCGCGCAAGATATCGGACTTATATGTTGATATCGAAAATATTGTGGTGTACTCGGTACCCTCGTCATTTCAATTGGTATCAGAGCAAGCTAACACGAAAAGATCTAACAGTATGTGTTTGGTGCGATTCAACTTATAAAACTTAAATCTAAAATGGTTATTGAAGAACCTGGGAATGATTCAATTGACGTAACACATGATTTTGGAAGTTTTGAATTAAAACATGATAAATGTATCTCATCTAATCCAATGTCTGAAAATCTTCATGAACTCATCTCGTGTGAATCTACTAGACAGGTTGATCTTGTTAGTGATGTGGAAATTATTGATAACTGGGAAACTCGCCTAGATAAACAATTGGATCAAATTTCCGATGAAGAATACTCTGATATTGATCGTGATGTGGATAAGAATATCTTTGGATCCTTTGACAGAGAAAAAACTGAAAACGTCTGATTTGATTGTTCTCATAACCTCTCTTTGTCGAGAAAACAAATAATTGAGAAAGGTTTTTCATGGTCATGATAGTGATCATCGCATCGTTAATTATCTTTTTAAGGATTGTAAAGAAGATTTAAATTCAAAGAATCTTGAATGTGAAAATCTTCATACATATCTCTTCTCGTTGAAAAAGAAACTTGCTCTGAAACAAGGATTATCTCTCAACAAGTGAGTTTTGAAGAGGAAGGTGTATATCTCTCTCGGGAAAAACACCTTAAGGCTGATCAAGTCGGTGATTTTGATAAAATAAAGACATTAAAAGAAGAAAATTTGAATTAGATAAAAAATCAATGATAGCTCAAACAATTTAATCTCAATGTTAAAAGCAAGTACAAATCACCGTGATACACGAGGATTGGGCTATGAGGCAATAAATGCTTCAAATATTAATAAAGATGTAAAATTTGATAAAGCTATAAATTCTTCTCAACCAAAGGCTTCCACTCATGCTCTTATCATCTGTAAAGAAGCTAAGATTTCCAAGCCTACAAATCGAGTTCAGCCAAACTCTTCATTATAACTTTTGATGAAAGCTCCACTGCTAACATCAAGAAGACAATGCCTTTAAAAGACGGGAAGAATAAAACTCATCAATCTCCAACGCAAGTGGACCAAAAAAAGATAACATTAAAAATCACTTCTCTTATGTTACTAAGCATTGTTATTATTGTGGTAATAAAGGAGATGCAAAGGGGATGTAGAGTTCGTAAGATGCAAGATGCAATTTCTTTTGTATCAAATGAGTTGGCCAGTTTTCTACCCTAAAGAACTCAGGTCGTTATTGTACAAAGTTTAGGAAAAAGAATTATAATGATAGTTCAAATTTTATCTCTCGCTCGACGAAGTCATCTCATAAAAGACCCGATAATAGAAAGAGAGATGACTTTGTGAATGCAAAGACAAGATCCGATGCTTCAACTTGGAGAAAGGTGGTTCCACATGAAATTCAACAATATTATCATCCTAAACCCATCTACAAATGAATTTCTAAGTCTGGTGTACCCTATACTTGTTAGAGCACTTATCGGTCAAACTCGCAAGCCTTGTTATCTCATGCTTGTTTGTCAATGTTGGTGATCAAAACTATAAGTCTTGATTTCTAGCCTACTTATAGCAATGTCTCGGACTAGGATATATTGTGTAGTTGAGCATTATACTTCACGGCGTTCATCATTTGAAGATGAAAAACTACTAAGGATAGCTTGTGGAACTTCATCAACAAGAGGAATGTGGAGACTATCTATCACTTGGAAAGTCTACTTCTACTTTATCTCCTATATTGAGACAAAAATGGTATTACTATATAGTATTTGATTATGCACATTTGAAATTTCGAGTTGAGTTTAACTCGCTTACATATTTATCGAAATATGTGTTGGTAAGCTTTCGCTTCAACCAAGTTCATCTTATATTCTTGACGAAAGTCAAAAGCTGATCATGTGAAAATCGCCGAGTAACATCTTATACGGTTTGTGTGATACAATCATTTGGTGTAGACTTGGAATGTTTTGTAATGATTATTTCAATAACTTTAAAATTACTTTGATGTTAATAGTTCGTGAAAACAACTATTGTCATCCTCTAAGAATGTTTTAATGATTGAAATACAGTTTAGAACACCTAACCCTCATTGGATTATGAACATAGTATGTGTTCTTGCATATATGTGATCCATGACCGGAACTATAGTATGCATACATGTTAGTCGTGAAATTTCGGGAGCCTAAGTACGCATACCCGTACGCGTACCGGCGAAGGGTTTGGATCCGGAAATTCCTGCCGTGTTTGGAAGTATACGTACCCGTTTGCATACTTGAGTGGTTTAAGTTCTAAAATCGGTTTGTTCATAAACTAATACATTCATATATTAAGGAATGCATTCTATGCAAACCGTGGCTATAATGTTCATGAATTGATTCGAGTGAACCAAATCTATTTTGCTTCAATTGCGGTCTTATATACCTCTATGAGAATATAGCAATTGAACAAATCTATAACTAGTTTCATTGGAGATATGAAGGACAACCTAAGTCTAATAATTGAAGGGTATAAAGAAATCATTAACAGGCTGTCAATTCCCTCTGGTCAAAATTCTTCAGGTAAGAATACATATTATGCGTCGTATTTTGATGATAGTAAATTTTATGATAACTTTTCCCATCAAAAGGGTTTTCCTCCAAAGATTAGGAGAAATAGGTTTAACCAAAAACAAATTTCATTTAATGAGCTCAAGGCTCATACTTGTGCTAATTAATCACAAGGTTGAAATCTCATTCACAAAAATTCCTGGTTGAGTGAGATATAATCAGGTATACTTGATGGCAAAGTGTATTCTGATTATCTAGCTATTTTCTTATCGTTCCTAGCCGGATTATCATTCACAAACATGTTTGCATAAGTATTTGTATTATGACAAAAAAAAATCTTTTTGAAATTTCATTGTGTCAAAAATTTATGCTCTAAATTTTTCTCTTGTGGGAATGTAAAATTTGATCGATCTAAGACTTGCGAAAGGTTTCACTCGACAAAATACTGGTTTGCAAACATCCTCCATGGATTGCATCCTTCGTTGATTTGGTTCTTTTCTCCTATGGGCCAAGTTTTCGTTCGTACGGGCACCCATGGTACATATCACGAACCAACTTTGGAAACCCTAAAATATGTTTTCCTGAGAAACCATTTAAATAACAACTTTTGAAGAGTACGTGTAATCCAGGTTATTTTTCTTATCAAGAATGGAATCTCCTTCGGGATCTTGTAACTTTGGAAAAGGTTTTCTTGATAAGGGTTTTGGTTCCGAAGAAGAGGAGAAAATATCTCTTGTGGAAGTCAATGACACCTCTACTCAATCTCTTGAAAATCTTCCAGACTTTGAGGATGATGAAGAGATTTCTGCTGAAGTTTTTCAAGATTTTATTGGTCAGTCTAACGATGCAAAACTGTTTCTTGTTGATACCTTAAAAAACCTTGATACGTTAAGAACTGAGTTGGAAAAGTTTAACTCTGACCTTTCTCTCATGAAGACACATGTTAAGGATCGTCTCAAGAACTGTATCGAGAGCGAAGATGCAGTCGATACCATCTGTCACAAGCCTGAAGGTCGTGAAACCCATGAAGCTTCCGTTCATGAAAGCTGATTTTAGCGTGTGATCGTTTTTTTAGAGTTTCTTTTGATTTTTGTCTAGGAAACTTCTTATGAGAATTTATTCTTGTGTTTTTAAGAAGGATAACTAGGGTTTGGAATAACCATTATTGTGAGTACACATAATTATTGCCAACGTTTTCATCTTACAATGTTTTTAGATTTATTTATTTAATTCTAAGTTATTTGGAAGATGATTTTTGCAATATTAATCTTTATGGTTTTATATATTGCAAATTGTTATTGGGTATGTTGTTTACGTCCATAAACCTTGACTGTCCCATATTTGCTCAAAAGTTAACTCTATTATATGTCGGTATGAAAATATTTATAAAAGATAGAATGAACTTTTGACTACAAAAGTTAAGCATATTATGTCATTATGAAAATATTGATGGAAGATAGGATGACCTTTTGTTTACAAAGATTACATCTATTATATGTCATTGTGCAAATAGTGATGAAAAATAGAATGAATCTTTGATTATTCCGCAGTATTGATCTTTCCCTGATCCACATCTTTGTGTATGTATTGTATTGCTCCGTAAGTTCTCTTATGTTGTGCATGTACAATTGAATTAATCATTTTCCTTGTGGTTAATTCAATTGAGATTTTGGATACAAATTCATGTTTCATGTAATTTGTTAATGTCCAAAGAAATCCTTACTTTCTTGCAAAAGTAAGGTCAATCTTGTTGTTCTCTCGGGAATGACATTATATGGGGGAGAATTCTTAATTGAACTTGTGCTTAATTTCCAAATCTTTGTGGGGAGTGCGGCTGTGGAATATTGTAGGAGTTTTCTTGTATCTTTATAAACTCCTTGATGAATAGACTAAGTTTCGACTATGTAGAATCATCAAAACAAGTTGATATGTTGTTCTCTTTTGATCATGAAGTAATTTGTTAATGTCCAAAGAAATCCTTCTTTTCTTGCAAAAGTAAGGTCGCTCTTGTTGTTATAGGGGAGAGTTCTTAATTGAACTTGTGCTTAATTGACAAATCTTTGTGGGGAGTGCGGCTGTGGAATATTGTAGGAGTTTTCTTGTATCTTTATAAACTCCTTTATGAATACACTAAGTTTCGACTATGTCAAATCATTGAAACAATTTGATATGTTGTTCTATTTTGGTCATGAAGTATCTCTATGATAATTTCATGAGGATCCCACTAGTTTTTTGTACATTTGCCAATTTATATTAACAAAAAGGGAGAGAATTAATGTGTAGTTCACACTACAAATACATATAGTTTACGGATCATTATGTAAGGGGGAATGATTTTCATTGTTATATGAAGTATTGACTAAGGGGGAATGATACATATGATCATAGTATTGTTGTCAAAGTTGTGATATAATCAGACTTTGATGTTGTGTAATAATACTATGACACTGTATAACAATGATTGAGAGCAACTGCTTTCTCATTGTTATAGCTATGGTTCTTCAACAACTAGCAATGATGTTGAGTTGAACACATTTAGAATCATTGAAGTACTTGGAAGTGACGAAGATTTTGAGTAATGTTGAAGAACCAAGGAGATCAAGCATTTGGATAAGAAGCTACAAAGTTTATTTATTTTGTAATCCATATGTATTGGTAGTTTTGTCACTAAAATTGACAAAGGGGGAGATTGTTAGAATACTTCTCGGTCAAACTCGCAAGCGTTTCTATCTCAAGATTGTTTGTCAATGTTAGTGATCAAAACTATAAGTCTTGATTTCTAGTCTACTTATAGTATATCTCGGACTAGGATAGATTGTGTAGTTGAGCATTAGACTTCACGACGTTCGTCATTTGAAGACAAAGAACTACTAAGGAGAGCTTGTGGTACTTCATCATCAAGAGGTATGTGGAGACTAAAACTCATCTATCACTTGGAAAGTCTATTTCTACTCTATCTCCTATATTGAGACAAAAGTCGTATTACTATATAGTATTCAATTATGCACATTTGAGATTTCGAGCTGAGTTTAACTCGCTTATATATTTCTCGAAATATATGTTGGTAAGCTTTCGCTTCAACCGAGTTCATCTTATATTCTTGACGAAAGTCAAAAGATGATCATGTGAAAATCGCCGAGTAACGAATTACATGGTTTGTATGATACAATCATTTGGTGTAGACTTGGAATGTTTCGTAATGATTATTTCAATAACTTGAAAATTGCTTTGATGCTACTAGTTCGTGAAAACAGCTATTGTCATCCTCTAAGAATGTTTGAATGATTGAACTAGAGTTTAGAACACTTACCATCATTGTATTATGAACATAGTATGCGTTCTGGCATATATGTAATCCATGACCGCAACTATAGTATGTGTACCTGTTAGTTGTGAAATTTCGGGAGCCTAAGTACACATGCCCGTAAGTGTAGTGGCGAAGGGTTTGGATCCGAGAATTTTTGTTGTGTTTGGAAGTATGCGTACCCGTTTGCATACTGGCAAACCCAAACTCAGTTCGGCTACTTTAAGTATGCGTACCCGTTTATGCGTACCCGTTTGCATACTTGAGTGGTTAAAATTCTAAAATCGGTTTGTTCATGAACTAATACATTTATATATTAAGGAATGCATTTTATGCAATCCGTGGCTATAATGTTCATTAATTGATTCGAGTGAATCAAACCGATTTTGCTTCAATTGTGTTCTTATATACTTCTATGAGAATATAACAATTGAACAACTCTATAACTAGTTTCATTTGAATCATTTGAACTAGTTGTGGTTAAGATGAATAAGGTTGATATGAGAGTGTTCATATAGCTAACTTCGATTAACTACTGTTGAGACAACCCAGTGTACACGTTTAGGTACGGTTACTCAAACCTAAATCAAGGTACATTTTATTTGTGTATAACAAGCTAAGTTCGATCTAACGGTTGAAAGATATTAGCTTGAAATTAATCAGGTTTCATCTAACGGTGAATATTGAATGCTTTGTTACCAAGGTAACTTATATTGCAAATCCTGATTTGAAAGCTATATAAGGGAGAACTCTAGCAACTGGGAAACCTAATCCCCACACCTTATGTGTGATAGTAGTTGCGACTAGAGTCGATTCTCCTTTAACCTTAGGTTTTTCACGAAACCTTGTAGGTTAACGACTTGAAGACTTCATTGGGATTGTGAAGCCATGCCCAACTATTTTCTCTGTAGTTGCGTGTTCTGATCTTACTTCTACTATCGTGATTGAGTATTATCTTTGCTAAGATTTGCTTGAGATTTATCTCCGATAAGTAAGATTAAAAGTAGTCACAAACATCTTCGTTTCATCGTTTGTGATTCCACAATATCTTGTTTCGCTTCCATATGATTAAAATTATTGTGAGGTGATTGACAATACTAGGTTGTTCTTCGGAAATATAAGTCTGGTTTATCAATTGGTTCATGTGCACCTTGATTTATCAAAAGACGGAACAAAACTCATAGGTATTTCTGTGGGAGACAGATTTATCTATTCCAATAAACTTTTCCATGTGATATAGATTTGTTTATTAAAGCCTTCGATTTTTGGACGTAGCAACTCTTGGTTGTGGGTGAGATCAGCTAAGGGAATCAAGTACGTAGAATCCTGCTGGGGTTCAGAGACGTAAGGAGCGCAACTGTACCTTGATCAGTGTGATATTGATTAGGGCTCAACTATATTCCAGTCCGAAGTTCATTGGTAGTAGGCTAGTGTCTGTAGCGGCTTAATACAGTGTGGTGTTCAAAGCTGGACTAGGTCCAGGGGTTTTTTCTGCATTTGTGTTTTCCTCGTTAACAAAATTTCCGGTGTCTGTGTTATTTGTTTTCCGTATTATATTTTGTTGTATAATAGAAATATCATAGGTTGTGCATTAAGTTCAATTAATTCTTGAATCTGAATTTTTGGTTGTAGATTGAATTGGTTGACACTTGGATATTGGTTTGTGATACGGTCCAAGTTATTTCTCTTATTCAATCGGGCTCGCGAATTCCTATTTGTTTGATTGCAGATTGAATTGAGAAATTGAGATATAACTTTTTGATATACTTTTATATAGATCGAGTCTGACTGTCTAGTTGATTCTCTTGAAAGTATATTGAAGTTTGTCTATTAAGATTGCCGAACGAAATATTGGGTGTGATTGTTAGACCCCGCTTTTTCAATACTGATATCTCAATAATCTACTATCTTTCATACCGGGGGCTCTGCGAACCGGGCGATATTTGGGTCAACTTCAAATTCCAGTTTGTTTGACACCTGTCTCTTTTTCTTTGACTTGCTTTTTGACTTTTGTTTGTTAGATGTTTATTGAAAAAAAACGGATGGAAAAGTTTGTAGCACGATATGTTTGAAATTATGCAAGAAAACGGGACAAGAATGTAAAGTGCACACTAAATTGAGGGCACATCAATAAATAACCCAAAAGTAAACCAACCCATTGTTTTATAAACCACAAACATTTCGAAAACCCCATACAAACAGGTACATTTTTCAACCAAATTAAAGATAATTTCTTTTAGGGTTTATCTTTGAATACCTTTCTGACGAATCCATTTGTTCTTCAATTCAACTCTTTAACTAATTAGCTACTTTAAATTTACGTCATTTCAATAAACACCTAAGATAATCTTCAATTAAACAAAACCTGCGCTTTCAGTCGACTAAAAACAGAGACGTTGGAAATGCAGATAGAGAAGATGAAGTTAATAACAAATGGAACAGACACGTTCCTTTTGATATACATGGGGGTAAAAGTAGGGGATAGATGGTGGGTTCATAGTAGTGGGAGGTGAGGGGAATATAGGGAACACGTGGGGATGGATTAAACTTCCTCCCATTTTATTAGAAGGTGAATCTTGATCAACAAACTGTGGGCTCACTGTTACCTTTCCACAATCTACGACATTTTTTTTTAGAATTCTGCTATGTAAATTGCCTACAATATCTATGGTGGACTTCTAATTTTAGTGATTGTTGTTTATGAAAAGGTTCTTTTGGCTGGTTTTTATGCAGATAGATTTTGATAACAGGGTTTATATGAATATGAAACTGTCTATATATATTTATCAGTCTCTCTTTCTCTCTCTATATATCTATTCATCACATTATTTAAAATATTAATCTACATGTGATGACTGTTATTGAAAACATAATTAAAATATTAGACGAGGCAGTTTCAAGTGTATGTAATACACAATGGGGGAACAAAATGGCACAGCATACAAGATCCCGAAAACGCATACTCTCGTAGATTTATTTTGCAGGCTGATTGGACCCAGAAACGTCGGTATAAAGAAAACGAGTATCATTACTTTTCTTTTAAGACGATGCACATTTGGTTTGAGAGTGAATCCGATGGTGCACTTGCAACTACTCTTGAAGTTCTTAGTTTAAGCGTGTTTGGAAATTTGGAGAGAAGGTTGAGAAGCAGAAACTCTGGAGAGTTGCAGAGGAGTTGGGAGCCACATGATGTAAAGAACTTGATTCATGTGTCACGCGTTATTTTGTGGGTCTGAAATCTCGTTGGGAAAAGAATTATTAGAAGTTATTGGTTCAAAAACTCCCAAAAAATAGCTTCTAGGCAGTTCAACAAGTGACATTATTTTCTAGAATTACCTGGCTAAATTGGGGCCTATGTCACTTAACTGTGGCGTATCAAATTTCCCTTCTCATTTCACTGAATTGCTATGGGCTACCAAACATCTCAAAAATACAAATTTACCCCCACATTAATTCCTAAAACAATTTTTTTTTAAGCTCGTAAACAAAGAAAGGAACTAAAACGAAATTAAACGTGGATATCTTGTACCCATTGGGTCATGTGAAATAATTTGGCTGATAAAAGGAGGGATTGTCTGGTCCCATATTGTTGTCGATAAGTTTCCCGCCTGACTTCCATCAGCACCATAGTTTTCTAAACCATATGTCGTCTGATTTCCTTCTTTATAGTTGTGTTGGATGATACATTGTGGAATTTATAGCATTTTCTGTTTTATTCCGGAAATCATTTCTGCAATATACCAAAGCGCTTTTGCGTCAGTTTTTATAAATTGCATCAGGTTTTCCGAATCTGTTTCGAAGATAACCTTTTGCCATTGTCTTTCCGTTGCCATCATTGACGCTGGAAAAGTTGCCCACGTTTCAGCAACTATAGCCATAGTTATTCCTAGAGGTTGTGATAGAGCCATGAAAACTTGAGAATTCGAATCCCTGCAAATAAATCCCGGGCCCGCCATTCCTGAATGTCCCCTCGCGGCCCCATAAGTGTTGATCTTTAACCAATCTGGTTATGGTCTATCCCATCTTGCTAGTATTGTTATTGTTGATCTTGTAGTTATTGTAGTGGTTGTAACTGGTGGATCCACAGGTAAAATTGGGGGCACTACCTTTTTTTCCCATTCGAATTCCTGTTGTTGCTTCCTTGTTTGTGCCAAAATGTTATCTGGAGTTGTATGACGTTGGTTAAAAACCAAATCATTTCTGGATATCCAGAGGATCCAGAAAAGAAAGCAGAAGGTAGATATTGATTGGGTATGGCTAGCTTGTTGTAAAATCTGGGAAATGGTTGATTGGTTGTATGTGGAAATGTGGAAGAATATGTTGGTTTGGGTTGTTGAAAGAGCAGATAAGAGATTATGCCAGGAAGTCGCTGCTATTGGGAAGTGAATAAGTATGTGTTCTGTTGTTTCTGGTTCGGTATTACAGCGAGGGCATTGGTTTGGAGTTGGTGAGATTGATACAGTGTAAAATGGAATAGGTCGGTAGACCTTCATTGATAGCTTTCCAAAAGAAAAGCTGATTTTTTGGTGGACATGGTAATTTTCACGGGAATTTGGTTGTTGGTAGGGGCTTAGGTTGTGATGGTTGTCTTGTTGAGTTAAACAATTGTAACAAGTGGTAGTTGTGTATTTTCCAGATTTTGAGTGAGGCCAAAGGATCCTGTCCTGAGGCATGTCTTGGGGAATATGAATATTAATAATGTGATGGATTACATCTGGTGGTAGGTGATTCAATTGATCATGATTCCAGGTGCGTGTAATGGGGTCAATGAGATCTGCCACCAATTGGATTGGGTGGCATTGAATGGGTTCAAGGTTTTGTACTTGAGGAATCCAATTTTCTTGGATAGGAGTGTCTAAACCATTTCCGATTTTGTGGGATATGAATTGGGTGGCATTGAATGGGTTCAAGGTTTTGTACTTGAGGAATCCAATTTGCTTGGATATAAGTGTCTAAACCATTTCCGATTTGATGGAATATGAACTGTTGTAGTGTAGGGATTAAGGAGGCCATTTGTCTCCATTGTGGGCTAGAAGAAGAAGGAATTGGAGTATTTCCCTAAATAATCGGGTTATTTTGCATATATTTTTCATTATATAGTCTGGAGCAAATGGAATTGGGTTGGTTGTGGATATTCCAGATTCTCTTCATGAATAAGGTTTTATTGTGTTGGCTACTTTTTCTGATGCCAAGACCTCATATCGCTACTGGTTTGTTTAGCTTGGACCATGGTTTTTAAAATCGTGCGATTCACATCGATTTGAATCGATAGTGTGAAGCGTTGAATCGGAGGTCAACCAAGGTTGACTACGATTTTTGACTTAGTTCTGAAGTCAGAACTGATATTTTTTTTTTCAAAAAGGAAAGCCTGCAGTTTCGAACCCACGACCTCCTACTCACAGGAGTGGTATCTAACCACTGTTCCACTTTGTTTTTTTTGATGTTTAATGAACTTTATCAGTATATATAAGAACGGAAGAACCAAATACCAAAATTGCCACTGTTATTGGTGTCAAAGCTCAATATATTTTATATTTATACTAATTAAATCAAACCTTAAGAATATTTTATATGATTCAGTAATATTTATAGGCATACATTTACGATTTAATAATCAACCATGAATCTACTATTCACGATTTAATATACGATTCGATTCTTGAATTTTTAAAAACGATTCACGATTCGATTTACGATTTAAAAACCTCGTCTTGGACCATCCTAAAGGGTGTAGTTTTCTAACTGACGAATCTTGACCCCAGAAAAAATTCATATCTATCTGATTTATCTATTTGTGAATGTGTGTGGGAAATAGTTGTGTTTGCATTAAGTGGTTGGAAGTAGGTATTAAGGAGGTTTTTATGAGAACTAACCTTCCTATTGGAGTAAGATATTTAGTCATCCATACCTGAGCCTTTCGTGCTAACTGTTGAAGTAGTGGTTCAAAAATGTGATTGGATATTCTTCCATGTTTGAATTGTACTCCCAGATATGTTGGCGGTGTTGTAGATGTTGGCATGTCGAAGAATTGTTTGATCTCGTCCAGCTGATGTTGTTGCAGTCTTGGGTGATGTATTATTGTGGATTTTTTGGTGTTGACTTCCTTCCTTGCGGAAGAGCTATATGCTTGAAGTAGTCTCTGGAGGTGGATATTGCTTTCCCGCGATGCCTTATAAGTGATTAATAGGTCGTCCGCATACATCAAATTCAGGATATGTGGAGTTTTTTGTTAAATGTTTAACCCTCTTACAAGATTTTGTGCTTCTAAATTGGTCAGATTTGTTAAAAGGATTTCTGCACAGATTATGAAAATATAAGATGATATGGGTCTCCCTGTCTGATGCCTCTGGTAGGGGTGATGTATTCGTTTGGGGTACCATTTATGTTGATTGAGTAAGTAACTGAAGTGATACATAGAATGATGTAATCCACAAAGATGGTTAGAAATCCCATCTTAGTAAAAGCAGTTTTGATGAATCCCCAATCTAGCTATCATAGGCTTTCTTGATATCTAGTTTAAGAACTATTTTAGGATCTTTTGTGAGAGCAGAAGATTTAATGTGATGGAAAATTTCTCCCGCAATTGCTATGTTATCATGTATGCATCCTTGTGGGACGAAAGCACTTTGATATGGGCTTATTAAAAATGGGAGGAGCGGGCGAATGCAATTTACTAAGATTTTAGAGATTACTTTGTAAACTACATTACACATGCTGATTGGTCTAAATTGGGAAGGTTTCGATGGGTGATCTATTTTTGGGATGAGAGTTATATTGGTATGTTTCATGAGTGGATGAATGTTTAGGTTGTTAAAGAGGCTGCGAACCATAGTTATTAGATGATGATGTGTTGTATCCCAAAAAACTTTGAAATACTTACTGGTGCACCCGTCAGGTCCCGAAGCGCTTTCTGATTGATGGAAAATAGAGCTTGTTTGATTGCTGCTATAGAAACTTCTTGCGTGAGTTGCGAACACCGTCTTACTACAAATTAACTTCGGACTGGACTGTATTTGAACCCTAATCAATCTCACATTGATTCAAGGTACAGTTGTGTTCCTTACGTTTCTGATCCCAGCCGGATACTACACACTTGATTCCCTTAGCTGATCTCACCCACAGCCAAAAGTTGCTACGACCCAGTCACCCAAAGTCGAAGACTTGATAAACAAATATATCTCACACAAAAAAGTCTATAGGATTGAATAAATCTGTCTGCCAGAGAAATACCCAAGAGTTTTTGTTCCGTCTTTTGATAAATCAAGGTGAACAGGAACCAATTGATAAATCAGACTTATATTCCTGAAGAAAAGCCTAGTATTATAAATCACCTCACAATAGTCTTAATCGACTAGCGAAACAAGATATTGTGGAATCATAAACGATGAGATGAAGATGTTTGTGATTACTTTTATTTTTCCTATCAGAGATATTAAATCTCGAGTCATTTGAACTCAATACGATAGAATCGGGCAAGATCAGAACACGCAACTACAAGAGAATAGTTGGGTCTGGCTTCACAATCCTAATGAAGTATTTGAAGTTGTTAACCTACAGGGTCTCGATAAGAAATCTAAGGTTAAAGGAGAATCGACTCTAGTTATGCAATTAGTAACACACATGAGGTGTGAGGATAAGTTTTCCCAGTTGCTAGAGTTCTCCTTTATATAGTTTTCAAATCAAGGTTTGCAATCCAAGTTACCTTGGTAACAAAGCATTCAATATTCACCGTTAGTTGAAAAACCTAATTCAACCAAGATAATATCTTTCAACCGTTAGATCGAACTTAGCTTGTTCCATACACTTAGCTTGTTCCATACAAATGAAATGTACCCTCATTTTAGGTTTATGTAACCATACCTAAACGTGTGCACCATGTTGGTTCACAAATAGTTAACCGAGGTTAGCTATATGATTACTCTCATATCAACCTTATTCATCCTAACCATAACTAGTTCAAATGACTCAAATGAAACTAGTTAAAGAGTTGTTAAATTGTTATATTATCATAGAATTATACAAGAACACAATTGAAGCAAAATCAGTTTGATTCACTCGAATCAATCATGAACATTATAGCCACAGTTTTTAAATTGCATTCCTTAATATATAAATGTTTTAGTTCATGAACAACAGATTTCAGAAAGTAACTCACTTAAGTATGCGTACTTAAGTAACCAGATTGGAGTTTGGTTTGGTTTTCAAACTCAGCAGAGATTCACGGATGTGAACTTTCTGCCAGTATGCGTACGGGTACGCGTACTCTAGGTAAATGGATGAGTTAGTTTTGATTTCCAAATTCAGCAGAAATTCACGGATGTGAACTTCCGCCAGTATGCGTACGGGTACGCATACTTACCAGTCCCCATCAACCATTTTGTAAACACAAAAGTATGCATACATTTGGTTCCTGGTTTTGGACTTATACACTAATGTGCGAACACACTATGCTTATATCCAAAGATGGTTACATGATTCTAAACTCTTTATTTCAATCATTGAAATATTCTTAGAGGATGACAATAGCCGTTTTCACACACTATTAGCATCAAAACATTTTTTAAGGTATTGAAATAATCATATCGAAACATTCCAAGTCTACACCAATTGATTGTATTACACAAACCATGTAAGATGTTTCTCGGAAAATTTCTAATGATATAAGATGAACTTGGTCGAAGCGAAAGCTTGCCAACACATATTTCGAGAAATATGTAGGAGAGATATACTCAGCTCGAAATCTCAAATGTGTATATAAAAAACTATATCGTAATACGACTTATGTCTCAATATAGGAGATAGAGTAGAAATAGACTTTCCAAGTGATAGATGAGTTTAAGTCTCCACATACCTTCCGTTGATGAAGTTCCACAAGATCCCCTTAATAGTTCTTTATCTTCAAATGATGAACTCCGTGAAGTCTAAGCTCAACAACACAACCTATGTCCTAGTCCGAGACATCTATAAATAGGCTAGAAATCAAGACTTATAGTTTTGATCACTAACATTGACAAACATGCTTGAGATAGCAACGCATGCGAGTTTGACCGAGCAGTGCTCTAACAAATGATTTAGCCAAAGATGCTCGAACTTGTAGTTTTTTTTCCCTTGCCAATCAATAGCCTTGGTGTGAAGCAAAATTGGAGCATGATCTGATGCAATTATTGGGAGATGAGTAACGCCTGCATGAGGATTGGTTGTACGCCAATGTTGTATCGCGATGGCTCGATCTAGTCTTTCCAAAATATTATTTTGTCCTTGTTGATTGTTTGGCCATGTCTATGGATCCCCTCTAAATCCTAAATCCATAAATATTATTTGATCTATCATCGTGAGAAACGGTTGTGTCTGAGCATATGTCACATGCCTTCCTCCTTTCTTTTTTGATTGGTTCATCACCTCGTTGAAATCTCCTATTAATACCCATGATGTTGTGTTGCTGATTGTGGGAAATATTATGGGAAAATCCTTCCAAAAATCCTATCTTGCGTCCGAGTGAGGTGGACCATAAATGTCGGTGCAGAGCCATGGTTGATTTTGATCTGGAGGTGTGATAATAACATAAATGTAACTTTAGGATTGAAGTAGAATTCGAACATTAAAGTGTCTTTCCACATAAGACACAATCCACCTCTTCTACCAATCTTCGGTACCGTGGTATGATTCTGGAATTGAAGGGACTGGGCGATTCTAGATATATGGGTTGCGTTCGACAACGTTTCTGATAGGAAAAGGGTGTGGGGTTTGTGGAGGGAAATTATACCTTTCAAGTGTTGAAAGGTTGTTGGATTGTTGATTCCTTAGTAGTTCCAGGCTAGGATACTCATGTTGAATAAAAAAAATAAAAGATTGAAAGTTGTAATAGACTAAGGGAAAGTTCTGTAAAACTGAGGGAAAATGGAGAATAGGAAGGAGAAAATTAACAAAATGTGGATTGGGCTTTAATTTTGGGGAAGAAATGGGCTTGGAAAAAGTTGAGAATTCAAAAGATATAAAGTTTACTAAAAAAGATACAACTGATTATGAATGATATAAAGAGATAGTTGTGAATATGCAAATGAAATTCCAGAGAATTTTAATGAGAATGCAAAACGAAACTAAAAGTCGTATAGAGGGAAAATGAAAACTATGAATGCTGGAAAAAGATTAAGAGTAAAAAGATTCAAAATATATAAATAAAACAGAAATCAACTTAAAGAATAAAAGGTCAGGAGGAAAAGTGTGGAAAACGATCGAAGTCTCTGGGACTATAAAAAACAAAAGAACCTAAAAGATATAACTAGATGATTACACACTTTATATAAGATACCATAGTTCTGCAGAAATTAAAAGGAAGTTGCATATTAATACTATTAGACTATGTAACTACTTAAGCAAAAACACTATAAGAATTGAATATGAGGTACAAGCAGGAAAATGAGCTTAAACAAGAGGCTTCAACTACGTGGGCTAAGATACTATTATAGTAGATGTAAACAAGAACTAAAGAGATTAACGCACAACTGAAAGGGAAAGAAACATGCCCTACTAAATACTAACTAGGATGCTACTATCAACATATGCATAGTATAAAGTAAGCAAAAGGTAGAACCAAAACATGAAATTAAAAAAAATACTGTAGATGGGGAAAAAAATTTTGCTGGTTTTTACGGAATTGAGGAGAGGACCGAGCGGAGGAGACTCCTTGAACCGAGCGAAATGTTCAACCTCACACAGATGCACTGCAAGAAGGGGGTGCTTTGAATTCGAGAGATCAATCTGTAGTACACCGGCCTAAACCAAGGCAATGACCGTTCCAGAGTAAATTCGGTCACAAGAGAGGATGGGTCGATCTGTAGGAGGGAAGCTGAGAAATGTGTGGAATCAATGGTAATCAAAGATTGTAGGTGTGTTGTGTATTCTGAATAAGATAAGTTCTGAATGATTGAATTTTCTCTATTGTGAGTAATTGCTCAGATGTTGAGTTGTTAATCTCGTGTTGTCTGTTTGACGTGAGATTGTTCTGTCTTCAATCATGATTCAGAGACTTATTTATATTGCTAGAATTGTAAACACCATGATCCCATGAAGTGTGACAGTTGATGGAATCAAAGAGTGGGGAAATGGAAATCGTGTTAAAAACAGTTGCTCATCGTGCGGAGACTTGGTCGATTTTCCATCCACTACTTTGTTAACTCCTTCAACTGATTGCATGACTTGATCACATTCTCATCGTGTGTATGAACACACGTGTCGTAGACCGCCAGACCAAAACCCTAGTTAATATCCCCCATGTGACACGATTGATGTCTCGTGATTAATTAGTCAGTTGCTAACTTCATGACTTCATGGGACGATGAGTCCTTGTATTGTTGAGTCGAACATAATTTGAAAATGTTCTGAGACTCATGAATTGAACATGTCTGTTGAGACAGAGGTATAATGTATGAATGAACGTTGATAATTAACGTGAGCAAATATTGCTCATTCAATGAATTGTTGAATATTGGCAGTCAGACCATCATTCCTTAGTTTGGCAAATATTGCTCATCTGAGCAAGTGTTGCTCGTCTGATGAATTATTGGTAGCGTGACCAAAATAAAATATTAATTTAAAATACTGGTAATTGAACCGAGCATAATTAATAAAATGTTAATCATGGGATCGTCGTAAAATTATTAGCATTCGAATCTGGAATTATGATCCTTGGATTCAGAAACCCTAATTCGATCAATTGATGACCAATTGATGGTTTATTGAAAATTAACCATGAAATGAAGGAGGGACCGACTACATGGGATCATGGGTCAACCATGTAGCGCCCATATGCTCGAGTGAGAAAATACCAAGATCTCTTGAAGAGTTGGTGAAAGGATGATCAAATACTTATTTAATCATTTATTCAAATAATGCTCGTCTGATAAAACCTAAATAATTGTGAGGAGGTGAGAGACCGACCAAGGGGTCATGAAACCGGCCCTGGGTAGTCACGGGATCGAATGACGACCATCCCATGAAATTCCAAAATTATTTGGAAGAGTTTTGGACCTAATACGTGCAATTGCGCAAATTAGGTCAAATCATGAAAATACGTGGGACCGGCTCCTTCCAAGCCAAAGAGTCAACCTTGGTAGGTCAAGGTAACATGATCACGTCGTTAAAATGTTCGTGTTTCAGTTATGAGAATTTTGATATTTTCTGGCGTGCGAGCAACCATTTGGGAAAATATGACGAAATCAGGGTTTTGCTGAAATTGAGGAAACTTCAGGAGATGAAGGAAAATAATTATAAAATAAAAGAATCGTGAAGCGTGGGACTGACTGAGTCCAAGACATGGCCGGTCGGCCAATGACCACGGTCCCATGGTTCTTTTCCTAATTTTATATTATTTTTCATGATTTTATGGAAATATCATGAAGTCAAGGAGTTTGTTGAAATCAACACTACAAGAAAGTGGGTCTATTGCCTCATTATGTTGCCACACATCTATAAATAATGTGGCAATAAGGGGGGGTTTAGCCTCACGCCATAACAGGTGTGACATTAAGTAAGAGTTTTTGCTACACATGTGAACGGACGAGGCAAAAGATACGTTTTTGCCTCATGTTATTCTTTGAAGACGCAATAGCTTAATTTCTAGCCACATAGACGTGGCAACAGGTTTAAATAATGTAGAATAGAATAATTAATAAATTTTAAACTTTTGAGGCTAAAACCATTTATTAAATATTCATTTTTTTTCCAATAATTTTATCGATTAAATTATTACAATAATAGCAATAATATCCGGTTAATTATAAAAAAAAAAATCACGTGATTCACGTGCCCTTTTTATTTCTTTTGGGAAAACCATGGATAAGTATTCTTGGTAACGTCGAATAGCCAAAATTTCACCTTTCTTTCCCTGTGCAATCCTCTTTCCCCTATGCAATTTAAACCCTAGAGCTTAACCCAACAACATAAATAGATCTTTTATTTGTATATGCACATATGAGTCACGCACTAACAAAGAAACCACTAACAAAGTTATGGAAGTGAAAGCCACGTATTAATAGCCACGTACTAACAAAGAAGTCACTGACAAAGTTATAGATAGAAGTGGAAGCCACACGTAACAAAGGTATAAAAGGGTCCGTCATTAAAAATTCGGATTAAAAATGTTCACTTTTTTTTTGGTTCCTTGTTTACACCTGGCCTGACCTAACTAATACACGAGAGGACATAATCCTCAATTTTCTTTCTTTATTTTTTTTGCCTTCCCAAAACAAGGTTGCAGAGCAGCAGAGAGAACTGGAGATAACAAGGATAAATTTGTGAGATATTTTCGCTTCAAATTAGGGAAAGTTTGTTAGAGGAAAAGGGGAATTAGGGGTTATTCATAGAAGATATAGTCTGGAATTTTGGAAATATTTTTGCATCGCCGTAGGATGAAAATCTGATGAAAACAAAAGTATATTGTGAAGGAATGAAAGAAGAACATCTAGCGGGAATAATCTCGGTCAATTCTTTTTCGATTTGAACCCTAATATTTTTATTCTGGGCCGGATGAAATCAAAAGAAAATCCTTTTGGGCGGGATTATTCGTGCTTGGTGTTTTGGAGTATCTATAAATTGAACCCTAAAATCAGTCGAGGGATGTTAAGAAATACACCTTTTCTCGGGGATTATCAGTTCCGAGATCAAAAACATCAAGGTATATCATTTTTATGCTTATATCAATGGTTAAATAACTTCCAATCGGTCATAATAGGTTATTCTTTTTTATTTACAGATCTACACAGTTCTTCGGATTAATTTGGGGTTTTCACTCTCCAGAGACTATTCAGGTCATTTTCTCACCTCCTTCCGCTCTGAAATTTTAATTCGAAAAGGGATTTTCTTTAATTTGGGTTTTCGATTTTCTGTTTTTTTTTTAAAAATTTTGTTTGTAGAGTTATTCAATTTCTGAAGATGGAATTTGAGGAAGAGTAAGTTTTCAATCCCTATTATCTTTCCCTTTCTTATAAGGTTTCTGTTGTTTTTGGCAAGATTTTTTTTTTTTGGTTTGGTTCTCATATTTGATTGTTAGGGCCATTTTGAGTATTAGGTAAGGATTTTTCATTTGTTTTGTTTCAGTTCTTGTTTGGATTTGATTTTGTTTGAGAATCGCCAATTGTGTGTAGATGAGATGTTTAAAGCATTATCTTATATTGGTTAAGGTGTACTTAAAGCTTGTACTCGGTTCTAATTTGAAAGTCTATTAGACTAAAGTCTGTGAGCAGGAAAGGTTTTAATATTGCTGATCATGTGCTGTGTGTGGTTTACTATTTCTGACTTGTCTGTCTTTACTTTTAATCAGTTGTCTCTTATCTAATGACTTATTATTTGAGGTGTTTGCTTACTGCTCGGCTTAATACCCTGAACAAGGTTATAGATTCTTCTAGAAGTCACATTAGTATTAGAAGTAGTAACGTTAACTTTCTTATTAGTTGTGAAATAAGGAAGTGTTGCTGGCTTACAATCTTTAGTCCAGCTCTTCAATACATTAGGTGTTGGACAAGATACACAATTATTGTTCTCGCAGATCCCTAGTGAGCCACATTTCTCCGGCAGCATACATTCGCTCGCGTGTTTCCATGCATTAGAAAATCTTGTAAAGATTGTGTCCCATGAAGTGAGTTGGCGGTTCTTGTCATAGCTAAAGATTTGCAAATTAACATGTGAACTAAGTCGAAATAGTGATAAGATGGCATTGTCACTTAGTACCTAGCTAACTGTCCATGTTACTTATTTTTTACAGATGAATTATTTGTTTTTCGTAATAACTATGCTTCCATACAAATTAAATATCCTAGTCATGTTCCTAAGTTGGTCTTGGTTCCCCAAAAATTAGTTGTAATAGTAATGTTAGAAATAAGAGAAAAACCTTTCTTAACATCCTAGTCATGTCTGAATACTTTGATTTGTTGCCACCCTCCTGATTTTGTTGCCATTTACCCTTATTTTTAATGATATCATGTGAGATTGGTCACTCAATGATGTTGTTTAGGAGATGTATTTGCTTAGTTTTAGTGTTGTTGCTCAAAACTCACTCTTTTATTATATTCTTGCTTAAGTATTACGTATGAGCTCCTTGATTAGATTTGGACATTACAAATTAGCATATTCCAACAGTTCTCTCATAGATTCCAATCTGAGTGTTCTTCTGATGTATGATTATAAAGGAAACCTTGTTGTTTTATGCAGGATGGAATATCAACAAAATGGGGAGCAAGGAGAGCATTCCAATTCCGAAACTACTGGTGATTTTTTTTTGGGTATTGTTATGTTTAGATGTATTTTTAGTTAATCGTGTACAAAATGCTTACGTTACTCTCTAAGCAGTTGTTGTCCATCGAGAGAAAAAGGTGTGAGGTGATACCACTTTTGAATCTTTCATTGGAAAGAAAAAGAGGAGAAAGAAAGGGAAATGGTTGATTGGGATATGAAAAAAGATAAACCTTGTGGAAAAAACCAAGCGAAATATTCCGGTGTCATTGGTGTGTTGCTCAAACAATCTCGCCGTTGGAACTGGGAAAACCCTTGGAATTTGCAAGATGACAACGCTAAGGATTGGTTGTGGGCCGAACATAAGGTGAGCATGATCTGCAGTGAACTTAAGGATTTTTTGTGTGACTTATGAACTGAATGGAATTTTTTTTGTTTTATTCATTTCAGGATTTGTTTGTTGTTGATGAATGTCATAAACAAGGTACCCTATCTATTGTTGGTATAATATTTAAAGACAAGAAGGGTAAATGGAAAAGGAAACACTATAAGCTCACAAATACACATGCAATGAATCTGAAAGATAAACCCAACTCGTTAACCGAAGGGCGGTGGAAGTCTCTTGTAAAACTTTGGGATAGTGAACAGCATCAAGTAAGTTCACACATCTAAAATGTTTGCATTTAAGTTATGTTAAAACATTCATGTCTAATTAATTTTGACTTGTGTATTCGTAAGATACTATCCAAGAAAAATGCCATTAGTAGAAGCCAACAGAAAACGAAGCACACAATGGGCAGGAAAAACTACTCTCGATGCTAAGCTGAAATGGTATGTAGATGCATGTATTTTCAACAGTGCTTAAATGGCCTTTCTTTCCTTTAGCGTATTTAGCACTTGTTGGTCATCTGTCTGACTTAACTGCTAGTGAACATTGGACAGTGCTAAACCAGTTTTTTCTTCTATTAAGTTTTGTCAGAATTCTAATCATTTAATTCTATTGGATACCATTATTCATTATGTGGCTGAATTTGTTTAGGCTCAAGAGAAAAGAGGGAACCCAAGGATACATTGCAAGTCTATTGTAATGGTTTCAAAGTATCACTAGCAAAGTTCATGAATTTGCTGCTTATAGAAGATTGCTTATTTTATTTTTTTCCTGATTTACATAGGCCCAACTGAGGGAACAATCCGGATTGGATGAGAATGGGTTAGATGAAGATGGTAACCAACAATCAATCACTAATGAAGTCTATGCAAATTTAGTACCTACAAACAGAAATGAGGATTTTGAGAGAGAAGAGGAATAGAGAGAGGAAGAATTTAAGAGGCAAATGAAAGAACGAAATGCAGAATGGGAGAGACGAATGGAAGCGCAAAATGAGCAGTATTACATGCGTCAGAACAAAATGATGGAGTATGTCAGATTGTGCAGGCCAGACCTATTTACGAGATCGGCGCAACTCTCAGGACCTTCAGATCACCTCTTCAGAACTGGGGAGCATCATCACAGACCTTGGGATCAACTATCTATACACGGGCCGATGCCTTTCATACCTTTATAGCAGCGCCAAAGACCTGGGGAGCAGCCTGGCAGACCAGTGGAGCGATTTTTTGGACCTGCGGGGCCGCTTTACAGGCCCGGGGAGCATCCCAACATACACGGGGAGACGCCTTTCATACCATTGGAGCAGCGCCAAAGACCTGGGGAGCAGCCTGGAAGACCTCAGGAGCTACTCTTTGGACCTGCGGAGCCGCTTTACGTATCCAGGGACAAACTCAACAAACCTCAAAATGATTGTAAGTCTCTCTTCTTTGATAATAAAGGTATTTGTTGATGCTCCATTAGACAGGATGATTCTCTACGTTTGTTGATATTCTTTTTGCTTGGTGGTCTTGTTTAGCAGGTACGCGGGGAACATGAACAGGCGTCTAGGATTGGATACCTAGGCCTTCTGGGAGTTGATTTAACATGGACTAGGCCAAGTTTGATTTATTAGGTTTCTTTAGTTTTGATTGTGTAATTTTTTTTGTTTCCTTATGGTTAAGTGGGATGCTCTATGTCTTGTCACAATTACTTTTATTTAATGGAACTTAAATTCTAAATTCGGATTTACTTTTTGTTATTGTTTTACTGTTTTTTTTTGTTACCGTGCATAATTTAAAACATAATATTACAATGGCCAGTAAATCAGTAAATGAGTTTTAGCTACATACAAGTTGTGGCGTCAGGGTTTGTCTTGCCGCACTCATAGCCACGATAATGGTGTGGCAAAATAATTTCAATGATGTGGCAAAATAATTTTTGAATAAAATGTAATTCAAAATAATTTTATATTAAATGATAATAAATGTTTTTGCCTCGCGTTATTGCCTCACCAGTTGATGTGGCAAAAAATTTAAAATAAATAATTAAAATTTAAAAAAAAAGAAAAAAGAAAAATAGAAATACCTTTTGCCTCATGTTATTGCCTCACCATTTGGTGTGCCAAGAAATCCAGCTTTTGCCACTGTACCTTAATGGGATGGCAATTATTTCTTGCCACTCAGGTTGTTGCCATGGGTGTGGCAAAATATTTTTATGTGGCAAAAAGCTGTAGCCACATTAAATATGGGTTTTTGCCACATTTGTGACATGTTGCAATACACCCCTTTTCTTGTAGTGCAAGGAGTTTCCTTGAAGTGAAGGAGTTTTATGGGATCAAGGAAACAAATAATTTTAATAATAATAAAATAAGAGCGTGTGGGACCGGCTTTGAGCATGGTCGTCCGGCTAGGTCCCGGTCCCGTGCGTTTTCCTTGATTTTATGTATTATTTCATGATTTTAAGGAATTTTCATAATTTGAGAGAAATACCATGAGATCAAGGAATTTCATGGGATCAAGGAGATTTAAAAAATAATAATAATAAAATAAGGGGTGTGTGGGACCGGCTAGGGCATGGCCGGCCGGCTGGGGCCCGGTCCCACGATTTTTCCTAATTTTATATTATTTTTCATGGTTTTAAGGAAATACCATGAGATTAAGGAGTTTTCATGAGATTAGGGAAATATTAATAAAATAATGAGGAACCATGAGGTGTGGGGCCGGCCAGGATCAAGGCATACCCGGTTGGCTAATGAACACAGCTCCACGAAATTTTTCCCAATTTTATATTATTTCCTTGGCGCGGAGGAAACACCATGAAACTGAGGAGTTCCCTTAAAACGAAGGATATCTGTTCAAATGAAAGGATTTTCATAAGATCAAGGAAAATAACAAAAATATGACAAAATATAAAACCGAGCGTGGGATTGGTCACGGCACGACCGGCCGGCCGGTGACTCAGTTCCCCAGCGCCTTGGTCAATATTTTATTATTTATTATTTTCTCTCCTATTTTGCATAGGTTCATCGTCTCGTCGTATTTTGAAATACTCATTTGTGCATCAGGTGCTCGTTAGTGTATTGAATACACTTGCACCACTTTAGTCGGGGCTTACTCGATAGTGCTCAGACGCCCGTACGTTGAATATTTATCACTAACCCATGGAATTCTGCTGGGAAGACCATGAATTGAAGTAATGAAATATTATGAAGAATGTAGAATATTTTCTAGGGATTCAATTAATGAATCTAGTTATTTAAATAATTAATTGATGACTCTATACTAGCACGATCGTCTAGGAGCATTAATTATTCGAGAATCGAGCGATATGAGCTAGTTGAAGCGTCATATTTATTACGTATTGTATAGTCAGGGAAAACACGTTGTTGCATCCTGAAGACGTTATCGCTCTATATTAGCAAGAAAGCTGTCTAGGAGTCATCCAATCATAATGATTCTATACACATGTCTTTTATATAGTCAGGTTAAACATTGTTACATCCTGAAGACGTTATTGCTCTATACTAGCAGGCAAGTTGTCTAGGAGCCGTCCAATCATTCGATTCTATATAAAAGTGATTACTGAAATTGCTCAGTATTCAGGAGATATGTCGTTGCCTCAGTTGAGAGACTACACATCTACATATGCTCTGAGAGACCGTATTCTCAGGCAGAGATTCTTGCGGCATGAACTTTCATTCTTCAGTGAGAGACATGAGCCTCAATACTCATCTGATTGATGGATCAGGAGTATATACAATTATGGTTTTATAATTTTAGCCTTTGTCGAAAATCCACCATCTACATTAAGTCCCCTGCTTAGTGAGGGACAGTCATGTTCCTCAGTCAACATTGGATGGTGATTTTCCAGTTATGAACGAAATAAGTAATTGAACGAATATCCCAGTGGCATGATAGAGCATCATCCGATGAGCATAAATTGGTGTAGAACCGCTGATTTGATGACGGAACCTTGGTCGATTTAGGATTCACGGGTCCGGGCCCATGTAAAGAAATCCTTGTTTTAGGAATAGACGCTCGTTCGTTCGTTAGTTTAAGGAACAAACAAAATAGACCTGAGTCTAATGATATAAAATTTTGTCTATGAGCTTTCACGAAAACCAAAATTTTATCTTTGTGAGATTTCACAAAATGAAATAAACTCTCGTTCCAAAGGTGAATGCTCGTACGAGAGAAAAGTTTTTTTTTTTGGAAAAGACGTGCGTCTGTTAATAAAATTTGAGCTTTCATGAAATTTTTTATCTTCGAGCTTTCAAAAATCTTTGAAAATATACTCTCGCTTCAAAGACAGATACTCGTGCGGGGGAGCAAAATATATAGACATATTTTTCAAATTTACGTGAGTTTCACGTTAAATATTTATATATTTTGTAAAATCATGTTTTGATTTTGAACAACTGTTGAAAGTAGACAATTATACATGGTGAAATAATATTTATGAGTTTTCACAATTGTAGAATGGACGTCTGTCCAATTTTTTGGAAATCAGTGAATGTTCACATAGTAAAAATTTACGTGGGTTGTTCAAAGTTTTATGAAAATCAAGTCATGATTTTGAATAACGGACTTTGCTCGTCTTTGCAAGTTTGAAGGAACGAGCAAGTTTTCAAAATTCTGACGTTATAATCACTACAGCTAGTGAAATTGTAAATAGGTAAGAGTTGGATTGTTACCATTTTTGTTACGCGTTTGTTATTGGTATTTTCATGACTCCATGTCTTTCACATTGGATAGTGGTGACTTCTGGTTACATCCACTCTTTTGGATCTTCCGGCGAACGCTCCAGAAATATCAAGTCAAACATGAATACTTTTACAGATGTTCATCCTTGGATGAATCAACCTTTCAGAGACGCCGGAAAGCTGATACTTTGTATGTCTCTCGATCATCTGTGAGACGTCCCTTATCAGCAGAAGCACCGCCGACTTCAGCAAATGAGACTATCGGCTGGCGATGAAGTCAGGATTTGCGTTGATGGTGTAGATCCTGATTCATATGTGGATGAACGAAGAATTTCGCCATAATTCGTCATCAAAAAATCCAGAAGTTGGTCTTTCGGTAAAAACGTTGTAGAATCTTCGCCCAATGTCGGATTTTCGCGGTCTGCATATGTATCTTCGTGCCCAAAAAATTTCCCAGCTTTTCCAAAGAAGCTCTTCGAGTTTTGAATATGTTTAGGGCCTGAAAAAGGCGAAACAGTAAACTTCCAGGAGACTTTCAGAATTTTTCAGATTGTATGTTGTCTAATGTTTTGGCCACATATCCTTGATCGTTTCTTAAATTGCTGTGAATTTTGGATATGTTGTAGAGGACATCCATACAAAGAGAATGGTATATGAACCATCCCAAGATTCGTCACCAGTTGCTCCCAGATCGTCGGTTTGTACAGGACAGTGTAAAATCATCTCAGACGAGCTTGATGTAAAACACTCATGTTGTGTCTTTAGACCATTCGCTTGTGTCTTGAACGGTTGGTGAAGGATTTTAATGTCATTGATTTGTTTGAGATCAGGACCCCTTGATTGATACATGAGCATGGTGCTTGAAATGCCATCTTGCTTCTGTCAGTCGTAGAAAAATCACTTGTGAAACCCTGGTCACGGGACCATAGCTGAGGTTGCTCTCGAGAGGGGATGATGTAATGACCATGGTTTCATGTCCCGGTGGTAGAATTACCTTTATGATGAATGATTAGCACATGAGAGTCTGGTGCCACGAGTCTTGGACTGTGAAACTGATCGTCATGATCAGTGGACCGTCAGTCCCCAGTATTTTGTTAAATCTCTCCTTTTCGTTTTCTCTTCTTATGGAAAGACTTGGATAGAGTACCCAGGTATAAAAATTGATGTAAAGACCTAGGTGGTCGAAGTTGGAGGTACCTTGATGAAGTACTTAGTGGAAAGACCTGGTGGTCACCGGTCGACTGTGGAAGTTATGAATCTCGTCTAAGAATTGTTGCTTGCATGTTGTATGCTCTGGAAGCTGTAGGGACCTCATATAAGGTCGGAACTCGATGCTTGACCCCAACTTTTGAACCTAAGAGGCTAAGTTATCACATGAGAAAAGAATCACTCAATTTGAAGTTGTAGAGGTTAGCCAACGAAGCGTTCACATTTGTAACTTGTAATCTCGTACAAATTTTTTTCAGATTCCGTAGACCTAACGGTAAAGGACATATATTTCAGCTCGTATTCCCGATTGATGCTCCCTTTCGGTATGTTGTAGAAGAGACATAGGCATAACACCTTTTGTTGAGGAAGCATCGTCCCATCCCTCACTCATTGGTACGTTTTTGTAAACCCATGTGCTGATGTATGTTGTATCTCATTTGTAGAGGTGACGAGAACATCTTGTAGAAGACTTTGGTATTGTGCCGCCCATCGTGCAAGCTTCATAAATACTTTCATATGAACATATTTCATGTATACACGCCTTGATATGAATCATTAGTGCTTGGAGAAGTCGCTTCAGAGAATACTTCAGAGAATGGTTAGTTGATGAAGCCTTGTCATGAGGATGTTGCTCTTGAGATCGTTGTTAATGTTGAGATCTCGATTGAAATTTCTCTAGAAATTCTTGTTGATGCTGAGACCATGAATGGAGTTCCTCCGCATATCCTTGTTGATTACGATACTATAGTTGGAATTGCTCCAAAGACCGAAAAAGGCTAGAACCATGATTATCGATATAACCTTTGCTCCTTCATCCAGTGATCCTTTTACATTCACGAACTAGTTGGTGAGTGGAGCATTCCTAAGATGAAGGTGTACTGAGAGTTCAACCTGAATGCTCCTGAAAGCATAACTTTACCATGAACTGGGTTTGTCAGTGAGTCGACGTTGTTACGGTAGATAGCATCAGCAGTTTTCATACTGGATGTGATAGGTGAAGAGAGAAAGTTCCTCAATCATGCAGGGGATTGTGATGTAGAGAAATCTCGTTGATGAAGCTTCACGGAATCACCTCAGGTTGCCCCGTGTATATTGAAGGAGTTAGTGTCATCCATGTATGAATGATGTTGCATATGCTTCAAAAGTCTTATCATGGGATAATGAAGATTTATCGATTGTAGTTTAGTTATACTTTGATCGTGCTGGTGTTGAACCAATGTGTCATCGTCGAGATATTTGTGCTGAAGTTATACTCTTTGATTGGGAGTACAATTTGATAGCTTCTTAGATGCTTGAGAGTTGAAGCGTATATTCCTTAAGCATCGAATGTCTTAGGGGTTTGATCATTCTCGGCCCTGGAGTATCTTCTGTTGATTCAGCATCCCTTGCATTGCGGTAGTGGGATTCGACACATGTGCAGACATCAGAGCTTTATGATTTTGTGGGACACATGGACTTGCAGGAGAAACGCCCAAAGTGTTTCTTTGTCATATTTGGACATCATCTCAGTAATAAATGTTTCAGTGCTTGATTCGGAGAAACGTCAGATTCAACCGCTTGGTAAAATACTAATGCGGGAAGCTACCATTCATAACGTCTTGTAGAGTTGCTAGCATAATTAAGTTCCCATGCTAGGATAGCATGTGAGGAAACAAATGACATAGACATGGAATGAGACTTGCCTGAGTGTGGAACCTCTTGATGAATGTTTATGCATCTTTTGCAGGTTCTTGCTTCAACCTCGTCAAAGTTTGAAATTCCTCAAAGTACTCTGATGATGGAATATCCGTCAAATCTTCTGGATCAGAACTTTCTTCGTTGGAGAGATGTGTAACCAAAAGAGCTTTGTAAGTACCTATGTTATCAGCGTTGATCCACGCTCGTATGAAGGACATGTCATATCCTGGATCTTCCTGATTATGTGAAACTTGGTTTCTGTCCAGGTTGAACATATGTTCACTTTGAGAGTGATGTAGCCATAAGTATTTCCGAGCGCTCCTTTAAGGTCTCTGATTGAGATGGGAGCATGAGTAGATTCTTGTCGAGTGATACCTGTGGATCCGATGGTTTTCAGTGGAATGTTGTTGATGGCGTTCCAGCATCGATCAACGTTTTTCCAAATTCGTTTCTTCTAAGATTGACTGTAGTAAGCAGTCCCCAGTCGTATATCTCTTGGCCTGTGGCTGGAGGCTCAAGAAGTATTTCCGGAATGGACTTCTTGATACGATGTGTTTCAGTGCTGTGAACATGTCTCTCCTTTGTGCCATCGACAGATAGAGCAATTCACGTTTGACCAAGGATTGAACTGCCTCTTTGATAGGTTGTTCAGAGAGTGTAAGGGTTGTGATTGAGAGAGGATTCTTGTATACTCATTCAGTCCCCAGTTGAGGCTATTGTGGATCAATCTTCTCTTTGGTGACGTGCTTCAAAATATTGCAGTTACTTTCCGGATGATTGATAAATCTATGAAGGTGACAATACCTGGGATTCATCATTTTTTTCTCCAGTTGGCTCTCTATGATGATCAACAATTTGATTGCACCATCTTGAACCCAGATTTCCAGTAAATCGATCACTCCTTCATGAGAAGTTTGAGTATGTCCAATCATTTCCCGTTAGTTGATGCCGAGTCGAGGTTTGTGCAAGATTGGTTATCCTTCCGTGATGCTTTTGTAGGATGAGGTGTTGGATGTCGCATGTTTGAGCAGAAGCTTTCCTTTTGCTCCCTTGAGCAACAACGTTCATGGAAGGTTGGGCATTGTATATTTGTTGATCAGGCATCAGCCGCTCCGAGGTTCCTCGACCTTGTAGACTTTGCTCAGTAAAGAAGGTGTAGTAGTCGCTGATCATTTGGCTGCTTCATGAAGTTCTGAGAAAGTGTGTAACCGGAGGTTTTCCAGCAAGGCTCTGTAGACCGTGATCATTTTGTTTATGCACAAGTCTACAAGTTGCTTCTCTGTGACGTTTGGGTCGTGGAAGTCCAAGGATTGAACTCTAAACCTTTTCACATAATCATCGGGATGTTCAGTGCTCATTTGAAACATCCTTCCTAGATCGAAGAGAGCGACTTGCTCTGACACGAAGAAGTATTTTCTGTAGAAAGCATTTATCATATCTCCTCAATCGGTGATACTTCCAGGTGCGATGTTGTTGTACCAGGTGTATGCTCTGCCTGTCAGAGACTTTGAAAATTCCTTCAGATGGACGACATGGTTGTGCTCGTGTTCGCCCAATAATTCCAGAAACCGAGAAATATGTTTTTGAGTATTGCATGTTCCATCATAAAGAATGAATGTTGGAGCGGTATAACCTTTTGAAAGAGGAATTCTATGTATGGCAGCAGGATATGGAGGTTGGTGACGATGGAAAAATGATGTCTTGTCTTTTCCTCGATCCTCAAAAAAGCGCTTCAGGTTTTCACGAGTGATGAAACTTGCAGGTTCCATTGTTGGAGAGTCATCTGCAGCTTTGCGGAATTCTTCATCATGTACAACATAGATTGGAGATATTTCAGGATCAGCAGTTGAAGATGTTTCTTTAGCTTCTCCTTTCTCGCGCTGAGGCTGAGTTCGTTCAGACACAAGCTTGTCTGTGAGAATTTTGAGATAAGCACACAACTCTTTCTGTGTTGTAGCCACGTCAGTCTGAACCATCATGAGATCAAGCTGATTTTCTCTGGTTTCTTCAGGAGACCGACCGAAGAGTGGATTGTTGATGGCGCCAGTGCCGTCACTTGCAAGGGTGATCACTGGAGCACCAGTGCTTGGAGGAGTAGTAGTAACATGTGACGTGATATTGTTGGCCGGAGGAGTGGTGTTAGCGGTACCACTAGAGCCTGCAACGTTAAGAGGAGTAGTACTTGCTGGGAGTACCACTAGAACTTGCAATGTCAGAGTTGGGTGTTGAACCCGGATTGGTAACTGAACCATACCTAAGACCGACCATCTTGACGAATTGAGATTGCAACCGAGAGAATGATCTCCCACTGTGGTCTCCAATCTGTAGACAGGGCAAAACGATTTGCTGGTTTTTACGGAATTGAGGAGACGATCGTGCGGAGGAGACTCCTTGAACCGAGCGAAATGTTCAACCTCACATAGATGCACTGCAAGAAGGGAGTGCTTTGAATCTGAGAGATCAATCTGTAGTACTCCGGCCTAAACCAAGACAATAATTGTTCCAGAGTAAATTCGGTCACAAGAGAGGATGGGTCAATCTGTAGGAGGGAAGCTGAGAAATGTGTGGAATCAATGGTAATCAAAGATTGTAGGTGTGTTGTGTATTCTGAATAAGATAAGTTCTGAATGATTGAATTTGCTCTGTTGTGAGTAATTTCTCAGATGTTGAGTTGTTAATCTCGTGTTGTCTGTTTGACGTGAGATTGTTCTGTCTTCAATCATGATTCAAAGACTTATTTATATTGCTAGAATTGTAAACACCATGATCCCATGAAGTGTGACAGTTGATGGAATCAAAGAGTGGGTAAATGGAAATCGTGTTAAAACCAGTTGCTCATCGTGCGGAGACTTGGTCGATTTTCCATCCACTACTTTGTTAACTCCTTCAACCGATTGCACGACTTTCCCACATTCTCATCGTGTGTATGAACACACGTGTCGTAGACTTCCAGACCAAAACCCTAGTTAATATCCCCCATGTGACACGATTGACGTCTCGTGATTAATTATCAGTTGCTAACTTCATGACTTCATGGGACGATGAGTCCTTGTATTGTTGAGTCGAACATAATTTGAAAATGTTTTGAGACTCATGAATTGAACATGTCTGTTGAGACAGAGGTATAATGTATGAATGAACGTTGATAATTAACGTGAGCAAATATTTCTCATTCAATGAATTGTTGAATACTAGCAGTCAGACCATCATTCCTTAGTTTGAGCAAATATTGCTCATCTGAGCAAGTGTTGCTCGTCGGATGAATTATTGGTAGCGTGACCAAAATAAAATATTAATTTAAAATACCGGTAATTGAACCGAGCATAATTAATAAAATGCTAATCATGGGATCGTCGTAAAATTATTAGCGTTCGAATCTGGAATTATGATCCTTGGACTCAGAAACCCTAATTCGATCAATTGATGACCAATTGATGGTTTATTGAAAATTAACCATGAAATGAAGGAGGGACCGGATACATGGGATCATGGGTCGACCATGTAGCGCCCATATGCTCGAGTGAGCAAATACCAAGATCTCTTGAAGAGTTGGTGAAAGGATGATCAAATACTTATTTAATCATTTATTCAAATAATGCTCGTCTGAGCCTTAGGTGATAAAACCTAAATAATTGTGAAGAGGTGAGATACCGACCAAGTGGTCATGAAACCGGCCCTGGGTAGTAACGGGATCGAATGACGATCATCCCATGAAATTCCAAAATTATTTGGAAGAGTTTTGGACCTAATACGTGCAATTGCGCAAATTAGGTCAAATCATGAAAATACGTGGGACCGGCTCCTTCCAAGCCAAAGAGTCAACCTTGGTAGGTCAAGGTAACATGATCACGTCGTTAAAATGTTCGTGTTTCAGTTATGAGAATTTTGATATTTTCTGGAGTGCGAGCAACCATTTGGGAAAATATGACGAAATCAGAGTTTTGCTGAAACTGAGGAAACTTCAGGAGATGAAGGAAAATAATTATAAAATAAAGGAATCGTGAAGCGTGGGACCGGCTTAGGCCAAGGCATGGCCGTACGGACAATGACCACGGTCCCATGGTTCTTTTCCTAATTTTATATTATTTTTCATGATTTTATGGAAATATCATGAAATCAAGGAGTTTGTTGAAATCAAGGAGTTTCCTTGAAGTGAAGGAGTTTCATGGGATTAAGGAAACAAATAATTTTAATAATAATAAAATAAGGGCGTGTGGTACCGGCTTTGAGCATGGTCGGCCTGCTAGGGCCCAGTACCGTGCGTTTTCCTTGATTTTATGTATTATTTCATGACTTGAAGGAATTTTCATAATTTGAGAGAAATACCATGAGATCAAGGAATTTCATGGGATCAAGGAGATTTAAAAAATAATAATAATTAAATAAGGGGCGTGTGGGAACGGCAGGCTGGGGCCCGGTCCCACGAGTTTCCCTAATTTTATATTATTTTTCATGGTTTTAAGGAAATACCATGAGATTAAGGAGTTTTCATGAGATTAGGAAAATATTAATAAAATAATGAGAAACCATGAGGTGTGGGGCTGGCCAGGATCAAGACATAGCCGGTTGTCTAATGAACACGGCTCCACGACATTTTTCCCAATTTTATATTATTTTCTTGACGCGAAGGAAACACCATGAAACTGAGGAGTTCCCTTAAAACGAAGGATATCTGTTCAAATGAAAGGATTTTCATAAGATCAAGGAAAATAACAAAAATATGATAAAATATAAAACCGAGCGTGGGATTGGTCACGGCACGACCGGCCGGCCGGTGACTCAGTTCCCCAGCGCCTTGGTCAATATTTTATTATTTATTATTTTCTCTCCTATTTTGCATAGGTTCATCGTCTCGTCGTATTTTGAAATACTCATTTGTGCATTCAGGTGCTCGTTAGTGTATTGAATACACTTGCACCACTTTAGTCGGGGCTTACTCGTTAGTGCTCAGACGCCCGCACGTTGAATATTTATCACCAACCCATGGAATTCTGCTGGTAAGACCATGAATTGAAGTAATGAAATATTATGAAGAATGTAGAATATTTTTTAGGGATTCAGTTATTGAATCTAGTGATTTAAATAATTAGTTGATGGCTCTATACTAGCACGATCGTCTAGGAGCATTAATTATTCGAGAATCGAGCGATATGAGCTAGTTGAAGCGTCATGTTTATTACGTATAGTATAGTCAGGGAAAACATGTTGTTGCATCCTGAAGACATTATCGCTCTATACTAGAAGGCAAGTTGTCTAGGAGCCGTCCAATCATAATGATTTTATACACATGTCTTTTATATAGTCAGGGAAAACATTGTTACATCCTGAAGACGTTATTGATCTATACTAGCAGGCAAGTTGTCTAGGAGCCGTCCAATCATTCGATTCTATATAAAAGTGATTACTGAAATTGCTCAGTATTCATGAGATATGTCGTTGCCTCAGTTGAGAGACTACACATCTACATATGCTCTGAGAGACTCTCACAGTTGGTTAAGGGGCACCTTCTTTGCTATTCACACCCCAGTTGTTGGATAAGGGACAACCTTTCTTCTTCGTTTAAATTTTTTTTGGCGGGAAATTTTCATTCTCAAACTGTGGATTTTTCGATCGGAATTTGGAGGGGTTAGAGGTTAACTCAATCGCTGAAACTTCATGGGTAGACGTGATATGACAATAGAAAGCTGGTATGGGTGTTCGCTTGGATCATAATTGGCTGAATCATCAAGATTGAGGGATACAGGGAGTTACGGGTTTTGCTCAACAAAACCCGAGTGTTGCTGGATTCAGTTTTGGAGATTTCTGGAGTGATTCAATCACTCATGTGGATTAGTTTGGGCCTGTTACGCTTAGACAGAGTTGGTATAGTCGTTAGATTCATCTAAATTGGGCTGAATTTTCCAAGAGAAGTAAGCAGAGCAAAACACGTATCCGAGAGAAGTATTTCACGGATTTCCCCAAGCTTTGTTGTTCTTTGCGTGTGCTTAGAAGGATCCAGCCACCAGTTAGGCCGTGTCAGAGATAAACAAGGAGAGTTTTGCAGCTGTATACGCGTGAAGAATTAAATCAGGGAAGAAATATTCCCGAATCTTGTATGGATATATTCTTGATTAACTGCCGGATATATTGGAGTTATGAGGAGTAATCCGGGGTCCTGTCGAGTATATATGGAGTCCTGGGGAACCACAGAGATGTGATGGAGAGTTAGGGGGAGAAAAGAGAGGAGTTTGATCGAGTTGCAGAGTTGGTTCTGCTGCTGCAGAAACCCTAGAAGACGAAGAACATTGACCCACACAAGCAGTCGTTTATGCTACAGTGGATACGACAGTCGCAAGACAGTCTTATATGCTACAGTGGCAGCGACACCTTATTCATATCGTTCTCTATAACAATTAGGTTTGTAACAGAAATAACTTTTACAAATCCGGTTTTAATTGTTTTTCCTCATTTTCACCATTGTAAACACTTTTTGAGCAATGAAAAAAATCCTTTGATTGTGTTTCCAACATGATGAGCTAAACCCTATCACTGGGACAAAGGAGGAAGCAAGTTTTCATGATTGTGGTAAATGAATTAATTTTTTTATTGACTTTTTGCATAGATTTAATTGCTTTATGATTTCTATTAATTACTTGTTATTTTGTTAGATGTCGCATGCTTAATTTTAATTACTTTAGATGCGTCATGCTTTTATCTATATTGAATGATCATCTACGTTTTTCTCTACATCCATCTTCTTAATTTATCCATGTGATTGGTTGACTCCGGTTTATGATGTCCAAAAACTATCTGAGTAGAGCTCTGTCACTTTATATGAATTTTAGTATGCTTGAGTGCAAACTCGTGTACATCAATTGGAATTTCGCATCAGGGTACTTCCTCCTGTAGTCAATAAGTATGCCAACCAAGGAGATTCTTTAGTGCCTTCCAAGGTTCTGCGTAGATAGCTAGGGTCTGGAGTAAAGGTTTTGTGGGTACACCTCTGGTAAACCCTCCGGAGACAACACTCCGCCGCTAGGGCCACCTAGCGGTTTAACGGCTTGCTGCACGTGCTAAGTGTAGTCATTTTATTTTCTAGATTAGTTTTGCTCGAGGACTAGCAAATAATAAGTTTGGGGGTATTTGATACATACATTTTTGTGTCTACGTTGTCCTTAATTTCATGTATTGTTGGTACTCGATTTTTGTGTTAGCTCTATTTGGTCTTGTGGACCCACAATTGTTTAGACTATTGGTATACAACTTTGGGAGGTGGCAATCCTTTTTGAGGTATTTGATTTCTAGCTAGAGACTTTAAATTTAGCATTTACTGGGAGGCACCCGCGCTCATGCGACACGGTAATATCCTTCCTTGTTTCTTTTCCTCAAGTGGTAACAGTTTCTCCTTGTTCATGCTTTTAATTTCATTTTTAGAACATTGAGGACAATGTTAGATTTAAGTTTGGGGGTGGGGAAGAAACTTTTTGTTAGCTGCAGTAAATAAACTCCAGAGCCTAGAAATTTATGTTTATTAAGGATGACACTAACCAATCTAAGTGGATGGAAGCATTTTGGTTGTAGGAGTTGAGGAACCAATCTGATTAGATGGAAACATCTAGAAGAGTCTATTCATAAAAGCACAGAGCTCAGGTGTTAGAAAAAAGAAAACATGGTAGTTTCACCATATCCTCGTGATGGAAACATCGAAAGAATCCTGATCAGTTCTTTTTTTTTCTTTTTACCATTGCTAAGGTGAAATAGAGTGACTGAGATAAAAAAAAATAAAAAAATATTGAGACCATACCACTAGACCAACCAGAATAAATACAATAAAGTCGACTGCTGGTACCCTTGTATATGCCAGCTGAGTTGACCTAGAGTTAGGATTATCGACTACTGGTTCCCTTGTATATGCCGGTGTGTTGATATTAGTCCAGACCAGTATCTCAGTCCATTAGGATAGGTTCACCTTAGTTAACATCATCTACGTTTTTCTCTACATCCATCTTCTTAATCTATCCATGTGATTGGTTGACTCCGGTTTATGATGTCCAGAAACTATCTGAGTAGAGATCTGTCACTTTATATGAATTTTAGTATGCTTGAGTGCAAACTCGTGTACATCAATTGGAATTTCGCATCAGGGTACTTCCTCCTGTAGTCAATAAGTATGCCAACCAAGGATATTCTTTAGTGCCTTCCAAGGTTCTGCGTAGATAGCTAGGGTCTGGAGTAAAGGTTTTGTGGGTACACCTCTGGTAAACCCTCCGGAGACAACACTCCGCCGCTAGGGCCACCTAGCGGTTTAACGGCTTGCTGCACGTGCTAAGTGTAGTCATTTTATTTTCTAGATTAGTTTTGCTCGAGGACTAGCAAATAATAAGTTTGGGGGTATTTGATAGACACATTTTTATGTCTACGTTGTCCTTAATTTCATGTATTGTTGGTACTCGATTTTTGTACTTATTATGGTATTTTATTTGTTTTTAGGTATTTTTGGAAATAAACATTCTTGGAAAAATCGTCTCGAAAAGTCGTCTAAAGCACCGGAAGGAACTTGTTATTCAGACTCTCACTTTTGGATAAGGGGCGCCCAAATGATAAGGGGTACCCAAAGGATATTTGCACCCAAGCAGCTAATCAGAGACACCCCTCATGGCATCTGCTATTCGCATCCCAGGACCGGATAGGGGGCACCCATCTTCTTCTTCACGGGAAAGATATTTGGCGGGAAAAGAAATCTCAACTGTGTGAGATTCTGGTCATGATATTATGGGGATATTTGTGTCTTTAAGACATGATTATCTTCTTACCATGACAGTAAGATTTTGTACGTGTCTTGAATGGAAGGAAATCGTATACTTTTGGATATTTTCGAAAACAGGGAAGGAATTATTCACGGAATTATTGCAGATGAAGTTTTGAAACTTAAGATGTTCCCCTTTTCCTTGAGAGATAAAGCCAAGACCTGGCTTAACAACCTACCATCTGAATCCATTGAAGCATGGCAGGAACTTATTGCTGCTTTCTATATGAAATTCTACCCTAAGCATAAAAATGCAGCTATTAGGCAGAAAATTAGTGCTAGTGTGCAACAAGAGGGAGAGTCTCTTTATAGGTTTTAGAGAGATTCAATGATCTCCTATCCCAGTGTGTCTTTAGACTAGAGTTTATGATGATCTCCGTTTCATGCGTCTCTTCATCTTGTGACATAATTTGTGTATTTTTAGTATTTCTCCTTTATTAATCCTAAAAACAATTTCAACAAGTCTGAGTGAACGAATCATCCTATTACAACTCAATTGAAAAACACATCAATTTTTGGCGCCGCCGACGGAGATTTGTTTATAGATTTGTTTTTAGGTTTTGTTTTTATTTTTTTATTATTTTTGTTCCTTTTTACGCCTTTTGGTATTTATTATTTGCTTTCAGATTTGGAGCTAAGCTAAAAAAAAAAGAGAGAAAGTGTTGAAAAAAAGCGAACCCGAATAAGGAAACAAAGAAGGGATCCAAAAGGAGTAAAGAAGAAGATTTAGTATATAGTTAATTTATTTTTATTTTTACTTTTAGAAACTGTATATAGGATTTTGTTTTTGTAAATTTTTTTTTTTTTTTGGACTTTATTTTTGGGACATTCTTTTGGACATTATTTTTAAAACCCTAAGGAAAGGTAGTTTTAAATATAAACTGTGTGCAGAGAAGGATGGCGATTACGATATCGACTCGGCCCCTCGGGTTCATACATGACATAGGAGTCGTGGCCCGAGTCGACTTCAACGGTTCATCCCCCGTCTGAAACGGGAGGTAAGAATTCTAAACACCCGCGAATCCCCTGTCAGCGGGTTTACTGGATGATTTTGTATGCTTATATGTTGAGGACCTGAAATCGGATTTAATTTTCTAGTAAAGGGCAAGGCCTGGCCAAATCAAGATAAGGACTCAGATTTCATCACTGTTTCCTTCTTGCCCGCCTTAGGAACACGTAACCTACGCGAACCTAAGCCTTAAAATTTGGACTAGAACGAGACCGATAGGGTAACGAGCTTAATAGGAAAGTCATTCGAAAAATATTGGTTATTCTTTTAAGCATACTTCGAAGTTCATGATGGTTTCTGTGAGTTGAATGCGTGACTGCGCCGCCTTGTAAAGCGGTGAGACCTTGGGTATCAAAGCTCTACGCAGCTTCCCTCGCCTCTATTCAACTTACTTTGACTCGGATTGATTCCAGAGGGGTTTGCTCAAATTGTAATGAATTCCATTTCGAAGGATTAGAAGCTGGTCTAAAAATAATCTAAGTGGAGCCATCATGCTTTTTGTTTGCTAGATAAAATAGGCTTGTTGTGGTCGAGTCAGCCTTCTTTGTGTTTGTTTAGAATTCCCTTGCAGTTAGGATGTCGAACTGGTATTATAATAGCCAATACAATGAGTATCCGACTGAGCAGCTTAGACATTTTCCTTTTTATGACCATAATGTGAATAGTGATTGAGAACGCGAAACCTTTGAAGGTTATGGTCCATACCATTTTGAGCCCAATTACTATCCACATACCCACAGGTCATACGAGCAAAACAATCCTTCTATTTCTCTAGAAGAGTCTCTCAAGAGTTTCAATGAGTCAGCATGGAAGTTATTTATGAAAGAGACTTATAATATTCTTCTCCCAGAAGAGTCCGTAGAGCGGTCAACTAAGATATCTCTAGAAGAGACCCTCAAGTAATTTACTGAGAATACAAATAGGATCGTGGAAAAACTTGCTCAGGATAGTCTTAATTTTCAGTGTAGTTTTCCCAATACCACCCTCGAAAATAAGGATAGTTTTTATTCACATAATCAAGAGGACGAGGTTAGAATTGGTAACACTACTTGTTTGATAAGGTTCGATCATTTTCATGTTATAATAGTGATGATTATGATGAGGATAGTATTGATGAAGAACATGAAATATGTAGGCATAGTGATCAGGAATTTGTTACTAGGTTGATCTTTATAATGATCGTGTTATTTCTAGTATAAATCCAAATAATTTTAATAATTATTCACCTATTCAAAAGGATGTGGATTTGACTAGAGATACCATCGTTTTAGACGATGTAGTTCATGATCCTTTAGCCTGCAGTATGTTGGATAATCCATTATTTGATGTGCCTATCAGTGAATCAGAGGAGGTAACTATGATTAAAACCTTAGTTGATGAGCCTTTATATGAAACTTTCTCTGATAATCCTTTATATGATTGTGATGATGGTTTAGAGGAAAGAGTTTACCCTGAGAATACTGTTTTAGAATCTAGCGATTTAGAAACACTAGTCTTAGAAGATGATAAACTCGTAGAAATGAGTGAGGATGAACCCAACTTAGAAGAATCTATTGACCATTTCCAGGAATCTGATGACCTAGAAATTAGGGAAGTTGTGACTAGTCTTTCTAGAGACACAGAAAACTTTAAGTTTGGGGGTGATTATCATTCTCCGTGTGCTTTAACTCTTAGAAAGTACCCTACTGTAGGACTTGACATTTGTGCCTCAACCATCTTACAAGATTATCTTCATACACGTTTTCCCGAACCTAATGATGTCCAGAAAGAAGCTCAGTTGTTAGAAACCCATCCTCTGATTGATGTGGTTAACCCAGGATATGATACCAAGATTGACTTTGTTTTCCCACCAAAAACTTTTCTTCCAATTGTGGGAACTTTTGATTTTAAGATGTGTCGGTTATTAAGTTTTGAGACTAAACCTAATCACTTTAGGATATTAGGGTCGACACATTTTCTTAAGGAAGACCACCTCTTTCATTGTGGTCAGCTGTGTGAGTCAAATCTAATTGACTTAGAGGATCCCCAATTATTCAGGTTGTTGTTATGTGCTTCTAAGTTCTTAGTTGAGTTTTTCTATACTCTAATACCTGAACCGGATCTTAGCTTTGAGGAAATCCAACCGATGAAAACCTGTTATCTAGACCCAGTTATAGAACCTGAACCTGAGCCACAACTAGATGTAGTTGTCTTAAACAAGGGTATGTTCGGTATCTTTTTGGTCTGTTGCAGTTTCCTCTTCTTGTGGGTAATACTTTTTGATCCAGATGACCCACAGTTATTCCGACTACTTCTATATGATTCTATGAGGTGACTAATTCCTTCCGATGTCTGGCTGAAGACTTTAAACTTAGCACTTCTTGGGAGGTAACCCATGCTCATGCAACACGATAATATCTTTCCTTAACTCTTTTGCTTCAATTGGTAACAGTTTCTCCTTGTTCATGCTTTTAATTTGATCTTTAGAACATTGAGGACAATGTTAGATTTAAGTTTGGGGGTATGGGAGAAACTTTTTAGTTGCAGTATAAATAAACTCCAGAGCCTAGAAATTTATGCCTATTAAGGATATCACTAACATATCTAAGTGGATGGAAACATCTTGGTTGTAGGAGTTGAGGAACCAATTTGATTAGATGGAAACATCTAAAGAGTCTATTCATAAAAGCAAAGAGCTCAGGTGTTAGAATTAAAAAAAATAAAAAAAATGGTAGTTTCGCCATATCTCGTTGAATCCTAATCCTTATATTTTTTTAAGTGATATGGTGGGGCACACAATTCAAGTTGTTACCTTTGCTAGGGTCATTGAGATACCATAAAAAAAATAAAAAAAATAAGACCAGACCATCAGACCAACCGGAATAAATTCAATAAAGTCGACCGTTGGTGCCCTTGTATATGCCAGTTGTGTTGACCTAGAGTTAGGATTATCGACCGCTGGTCCCCTTGTATATGCCAGTTGTGTTGATATTAGTCTGACCGGTATCTCAGTCCATTAGGATAGGTTCATCCTGGCAGAGGCCTTCAGACAGATATGGGAAACAACCGTTCACTTTAAACCATCTTTTTCTTTATCCATCTTCTTAACCTTTCCATGTGATTGGTTGACTCCGGTTATGATGTCCAGAAACTATCTGAGTAGAGCTCTGTCACTTTATATGAATTTTAGTATGCTTGAGTGCAAACTCGTGTACAACATTTGGAATTTCGCATCAGGTTACTTCCTCCTGTAGTCAGTGATTGTATGCCAACCAAGGAGATTCTTTAGTGCCTTCCAAGGTTCTGCGTAGATAGCTAGGGTCTGGAGTAATGGTTTTGTGGGTACACCTATGGTAAACCCTCCCGATATTAACTCGGTTTAATTTTTTATTAGTTTTGCTCAAGGACTATCAAATAATAAGTTTGGGGGTATTTGATAGACGCATTTATGTGTCTAATTTGTCCTCAATGTTTCGTATTGTTAGTACTCGTTTTCGTCCTTATTATGGTGTTTTGTGTGTTTGTAGGTATTTTTTGGAAATAAATATTTTTGGAAATTTCGGCTCGAAAAGTTGCCCGAGGCACCCTTGGAGGACATGTGTTATTTGGACTCTCACCGTTGGTTAAGGGGCACCTCAATTACTAAGGGGCACCTTCTTTGCTATTCACACCCCAGCTGTTGGATAAGGGACAACCCTTTCTTCTTCGTTTAAATTTTTTTTGGCGGGAAATTTTCTTTCTCAAACCGTGGATTTTTCGATCGGAATTTGGAGGGGTTAGAGGTTAACTCAATCGTTGAAACTTCATGGGTAGACGTGATATGACAATAGAAAGCTGGTATGGGTGTTCGTTTGGATCATAATTGGCTGAATCATCAAGATTGAGGGAGACAGGGAGTTACGGGTTTTGCTCAACAAAACCCGAGTGTTGCTGGATTCGGTTTTGGAGATTTCTGGAGTGATTCAATCACTCAAGTGGATTAGTTTGGGCATGTTACGCTTAGACAGAGTTGGTATAGTCGTTAGATTCATCTAAATTGGGCTGAATTTTCCAAGAGAAGTAAGCAGAGCAACACGTATCCGAGAGAAGTATTTCACGGATTTCCCCAAGCTTTGTTGTTCTTTGCGTGTGCTTAGAAGGATCCAGCCACCAGTTAGGCCGTGTCAGAGATAAACAAGGAGAGTTTTGCAGCTGTATACACGTGAAGAATTAAATCAGGGAAGAAATATTCCCGAATCTTGTATGGATATATTCTTGATTAACTGCCGGATATATTGGAGTTATGAGGAGTAATCCGGGGTCCTGTCGAGTATATATAGAGTCCTGGGGAACCACAGAGATGTGATGTAGAGTTAGGGGAAGAAAAGAGAGGAGTTTGATCGAGTTGCAGAGTTGGTTCTGCTGCTGCAGAAACCCTAGAAGACGAAGAACATTGACCCACACAAGCAGTCGTTTATGCTACAGTGGATACGACAGTCGCAAGACAGTCTTATATGCTACAGTAGCAGCGACACCTTATTCATATCGTTCTCTGTAACAATTAGGTTTGTAACAGAAATAACTGTTACAAATCCGGTTTTAATCGTTTTTTCTCATTTTCACCATTGTAAACACTTTTTGAGCAATGAAAAATCCTTTGAGTGTGTTTCCAACATGATGAGCTAAACCCTATCACTGGGACAACGGAGGAAGCAACTTTTCATGATTGTGGTAAATGAATTAATTCTTTTATTGACTTTTTGCATAGATTTAATTGCTTTATGATTTCTATTAATTACTTGTTATTTTGTTAGATGCTGCATGCTTAGTTTTAATTACTTTAGATGCTCATGCTTTTAACTTACAAATAATATTTTACGAAATCTATTTTTGGCAAAGAACTAGAGTCACAACTTCTTTTGTTTGAGCTATATTGTCTAGAGTTAATGACTGAACCACAACAATATGAAAAGCCGTGGAATCCCGAGTCCCGGTCTCTCTTCATCTTGTGAGAAATTGTGTATATATATTTTTTTCTTATTTTCTTTATTAAGTCTTAAAACAAATTCTCAACAAATCTGAGTGAACGAATCATCTTACTACAACATCATTGAAAAATACCATCACTCAATACTCATCTGATTGTTGGATCAGAAGTATATACAATTATGGTTTTACGATTTTAGCCTTTGTCGAAAATCCACCATCTACAAATACTATCTCAAAACCTAGAACACAAATGTAACCCAAAAAAGGTGGAGCCTCCCCCGACCCTGAGATATATCATTCAATTTACACTAAGTTTGAGAGCTGAAGATATGTTGCTGCGCCTGATATTACCCTTGCAGATGTAATGGAACTTCATGTTTAGTTGATGCTGGGGCTGGAAGAAGTATCGCAGGTTAAAGATTGGTCTGTATGCCCGATTGCGGAAATTTTAATTCTTTTAGCTGGAGAATAAAGGGACGTCCATTGATATAGGTACACGTATTCATTCGAAGTTTTCCTAGATGTAGATGGTGCAGATGAAGTACCAATACTATTATTTAGGAGGTAAGTCTGCTGCTCGGGATTCAATATCTTCCGGTCGGGTTTTCTTGTGTTGACTGGATATGATGAAAATGATTCCGAGACAACTTCAAAGTCAGAACCTATGTTTGAGGTGATAAAATTGATAGGACTGGATAGGTTTTGATGTTTTAGATGGCCTGAATCTTCAGGTGCTTGCGTTGATCGTGCTGAATGAGAAGATTCAATCTCTGCTATATTGGTGTTGTTAATAACATACAATTCATCTAATTCGTGTTATGAATCTGATGACATGTGAGAATTGAAGCCTTTCTGGTGATAACCTTCATAAGTTTGACCCCCCTCAAAGAATGAAATTGCAGATTGGTTTTGTCTTGAGGATGAGTGTGAGTAATGCACTTCTAAGCTCCAGTCACTCCAATCAGGCTCCGGTGGATATATCTCAACATTGAATCCTTCCTCCTCCGAAAAATTATCATCTGATTCTGGGGTATTAGGAGGAGGAAGGATAGGTTATGGGGATTGCAGTCTTGGGTGGTTAAGTATGATTCTAATAATACAGTCTGCAGATATATGACCTAGCCTCTTACAGAAGTAGTACATGAGTCTAGGTAATTCAAGGTATTGGATTGCAATACAATTAGCACCAGTAAAGAAATTTTGACCAAAGACACCAAATCTTAGAGGCTGAGATGAAACCATCTTTACTCTAACACTCATGCTGCTGTAACCAATATGAAAATTAACAGGGTCATTGAAAGCAATCAAATCTCTTAATTGAGATGTCATCCTCATGACGTTGGGAAAAAGAGTTTGTTGATGAAAAAGATTATGCAAGATGATTTCGAAAGCTTCACTATTAATGGAAAAGGTTTGAGGATTTATAAAGGAATTCCAAGGATGAAGCATAAAAATATCTCCATATATGATTTTAGTTCCCTGTCTAAGAACTCTTAGCATTTCAGAGCGAAATTCAAACTTAATAAGATAGTAAAATCTGCTAAACTTACTAACAGACAAACCTCCCTCTACAAGCCATCTATATTTCAGAGCATTATAGAGAAACGATTTTTTTCTTCCATTCTGGTTAAAAAACCTCCTAAAAGCTTATGCTTCCATTGTGTAACAGGGTTGAGAAAATTACTATTAAAATTTCTAAAGATCCCGTATGAGTTATCACTTTGCCAACGACTAGACATAACAAAACAACATGGATTTAAACAAAAATAAGCTATAACCTTAGAAAATAACAACAATTTACTACTAACAAGCAGGGGACACATAGAGATATGAAGGATGGGAATGCATAATAAGACTTTGAACTCAATTTATAGGAAGATTCCCAAAAACCTAGATGAGAGAAATGATTATGCAGTGAGAATCCTGCTGAAAATTGAAACTTTTTACATAAGGATGCAGGAAACAAGGGTGGGTTTTAAAGATTGGATAAAAAAGGTTACAACAAGAGTAGGGTTTTTAAAAGTAAGTGCTAGATGTAAAAATATGATAGAACCACCTAAATCACTAAGGCTTCTCTTCTGAAAAAAAAATCGGGCTAACCTTAGTAGGGTGATGATCTCAGAAATATCGTTCGACAAGTTACCTCTGATTTGGATTATCAAAGAGCGTCTGCAAAAGATAGTTTGACCAGAGGAAATAACGATGAGCTTGAAAAAACATTGGTTGCAAAAGGAGGAAGAAAACCAATTTATAAGAAAATCGGTTTGACCCTTTGATTTCATAATTACAAATTGATTCAAAACTTAGTCTTCATAATCGATCTATCAGAATTTGGGTTTCCAATGAACTCAGTAAAACTCCAGGCTACTAAAAATATTGATTTTGACCGTCAACACATCCGGATCGTACTCAACAATTCCTTGAATGATTACGTCTTGACTGGGGTCGGAGGATAAGAAGATTATCCAATTAGATTGAAAAAATTCATGATCAAATTTTTGATTGGGTTTTTAGGGTAGCAGAAGAAAGTCGAAATTTTGGAGTTTAGGTGTGAAAGAGAAAGGGGGAGATTTTTTTTTTTTTTTTTTTTTTTTTTTTTTATGTTGTTGGTTTAACAATCTCATATAAATACTAATCCTTACCATTTTCAGCAAAATCCAAAAACATATAAACTTAAATCAGAAAAACTTTCTATTTTCATCCGAATCTTTCCAAATTCTCAAAACCCTAATAAAAAAAAATCATCCTCTTTTCCAACGATCTTTGATCCAACCAAGAAAAGTTAAATCTCCATAAACCCATTCTATGATTCACATTTCTTCATTGATTTACATGTTTAAATCTTCGATTTTCGTCCATCAAAGTCTCTGATTACACCCAGAATCGGTATATGTTGACATATCGAATAAACCAATTATGGGTTTTGTTCTTCGACCATGAAGAGCATGCAAAGTAATCGGTTTATATGATGATTAACATCAACCGATTCTAGGTTTAGAAACGAAATATGAAAATACATCACCAAAATCGGTTTATAAGTGCTTTAGAATAATCCGATTATGGGTACAATTTTTTTCTTTTCACTATGCATCCCATAATCGGGTTTTATGTGCGTGTTAATTTATAAATTGAGATTGTCTCTTCAGATTCCGTTCCACAATCGATGTTTATATATGTATCAATAAACCAATTAATAATATTTGACACTCATATATGTTTTGTTGTTGAGAATCAGATTACATATGTTTAGTTATGTACCGATTGTTAACTTGATCTTTTTTTTATTTATATATGGACTTCGGACACCTAGCATTTTACACTGGAGAGCTCACCTTGGAGGATATTCTTAGGGAACCACAACCAGTTCCATAAAGAAGCCTCTATCCATCACCAAAGCATGGTACGCGGAAACTCGAGTTAAAAATCAGTCATCCGTAAGGGTGGATGCCGTAAACTTTTGGGCAAGGGTATACAACAACTATAGGCAAGAGTTTTGGAATCCTAATGGAAGAAGTGTTCAACAAGTCCATGATAGGCACCTAGTCATCGAAAATGCGGTACTGATTTTGAGCGCTAGCCACTTTAACTACTCTATTGAACAATTTGTAAGTATTTTTATGGTTTATTTTACGTAATCAAAGTTGTTAGATCTTCCTATTAAACACCACTAACAAAGTAAGTTTGCGTCGTGATTTTGTAGCACGAAGCCGTGAAAGCGCGCTACTTGGAGGAAAAGGGGGAAGCATTCGCATTAGATGCAAGATATGACTTCATGGTATCCAAAATCCCAGAGTATGCCCCAGACTTCATGGAGGGTGGATCGGACTTGGAATCCTCCGACGAAGATTGATGGTTGTAGAAGTTTTTGTGTAGGTTTTTTGGGTAGATCTCTATGTAAAACCTCACGAGACCATAACTCGTCTACTAGGGTCGTCTAGGGGTTTAAAGGCTTGATGCATGTGCTAAATGCATCCTATAATAATGAAATGAATGAAAAAAAAATTCTTATGAAAGACAACAATCGGTTTTTATATGTCAAATAGAACCCCGATTTTGGCAATCGGATTATACATATGCCAACGTCAACCGATTGTTAAAGTCCTCTGTTAATTTTGGAAAACCAACCCAGAATCGGTTTACAAGTGCATGAACGTAAGCCGATTATGTGTACTGTTTACAAAAAAAAAATCAAAAAATTTAGGTTGTTTGATGTTTTGAAGAACTCTTTAACATTAGTTGATCTCACATCTAAAACATAACTACACCTAATACGATTAATTAGTGCTAATTAAACAGGGGTACATTAGGTACTTTAGTAATTGTTGGATAAGGGATGGTGAGAAAGTTATTTTTAATGACATTTTTTGTCATCTAGTAGTAGGCCCAAATTAAGTGACATATGACCCAATTAAGCCAGACAGAATAAAAAAAGAGAAAAAAAGTACAAGTCCCATGAATACTCAACCTTATGGTCAAGCTATGCCTACTGTACACTTGACAAACGACCAGAACTTGACCTCTTCCTTCGCATGTCGTCCCTCCTGTCTTATTCTCCAAAAGCTCAAAAATACCGAAAGACCTACAAATTCCACCATTCACCAATATTCATGTGATTCAATATTATTTTTTATCATGAAATTCATATATTTGATTTGATTTTAAATTATTTCCTATATCAGATTTTCAAAACATTAATTGTTAATCGCCAGTATGACGTATCATAAGCCCTAGACTAAGCATGCATCATCAAGAGAAAATACAATTTAATCAATTTTAGTTTGATGAAACTAATCATAAAGAAATTGCAGAAATTAATTTAAATAAAATTTACCACATATTTATTAGAAAGATGGCTTCCTTCTTCGCTTCCACAATGGGTTTTAGCTCCTCATGTTGGAAACACGCTCAAAACGCTTATTCATTGCGCAAAAAGTGTTTATAAGATGTGAAAATATAATAAAATAGTGAATTTCAACGGAAATTAACGTTGCAAACCCACTGTTACAATTCAAGCGACTCAGAAAGAAGCAATATGTTGCAAATGAACTGTTACAATCCGAACTATCGCAGAAGGACTGTCGTAAAGGGCGAGAATAGGTTATAAGCGAAATATTCTGTGCGTGGTATGTTCTTCTTCTTCCTCTTCTCTGTGCTGGTGAAAAATCAAATCACTACAACTCTATTTTTCTCTCTGATTTCTCCCCCAAAACTCTCCCTCTGCCCTTTCTGATTCCCTGCTCTCTATTTATACACTCAGAAACACCAAGATGCTCCCGAGAAAATGCAAATAATCTCATAATAAATTATGTATAAATCGCGAGAATAATTTTAGTTCTTTAACTCCATTACACGTCTGCTTGGTGTTGACACACTCAAATCTCGTGGAAACACAAGTCCTTGACGTAGCATAACTCGTGCAAGGAATAAATCTACGCGTACTTTCCAAAATCAAACCCAACAGGATCCCGAGTTTTCCTCACTTCCCTATTTTACTTCAAAATCATGTAAACAAACCTATTCTTCTAATTCCAACACACTTACCATCCTAGGTCTTATGTAACAAGCTAGCACAAATTCATTTGAGCGATTAAATCTCGTTAAAACCCTTCAGAAACCCGAACAGAAAAATCCGCAAGTGACAAATTTTCAAACGAGATTTTCCCGCCAAAATTCCCGGGAAGAAGGTGGTATGCTCCATTTCGATGGTGCCTTTAACACTGGGGTGCCTTGGGTGATGCCCTTATCCAAATTTAGGGTGCCTTTATTGAACATCAGAGAGTTATATGTTTCCCTTGTGCAGCCTTTTGGGATGATGTGCTCACTCGTTCCTATTTCAATTTCAGTTTTCAAAAGAAATGGTGCGCGTGAAGATACTCGTTTTCTTAGCTCTAAAGCTTTATCGAATCTAAATATGTTGTATAATCTTTTATATGTATTCTTTGTTAATCTACCCATAATTATACTCATATCGCTCAAGAGATTTTCATTTAAATAATATCAGAGTATATGGGTTTGTTCTGGGATTAGTTTATGTAATTGAGATTCTTAAGATCTTTAATCTAGATTTGGTGCTTCAATTAGTCCGTAATCTTATTAGCTAAGCAGGTGATTAGGTTGGGGCGCTACATATAACTTTATTTTTAATTTTATATTTTTGAAAGCTAGAAATAAATTAAAAAAAAAGTAATATACAAAAACATTAAGAGACGAACAAGAAGTTCCAGACTCAACCAGAAAGAAAAACAATAAACAAACAAGAACTACAAAATATAAGAGAAAACAATACAAAAGCTCAGTGATCCTATCTGAACAAGACTTCCCAATTAAAAATCCAACCATCAAATTTTGAAACCACACTAGGACTATACTTGTGCAATAGGTTTTTGACCGAATCGGATTTGGAGTTGAAATGACAACTATTTTTTTCCCATAACAACCAATGTTGCTGGAATAACAGATCTCTAAGCCAGTGGATGTTGCCATGATCCCGCGTGGATGTAACGAGCTTCTACATCATTTTAATTACGTTTGAGATTAAATTCCAACCTTTATTAGGTTCCAAAACAATTTGATTTTCCACCGAACCATCCTTATCAACAACAAATTTGAAAATCAATGAAAATAAACGTCTCAGTGGCTTATACAAAACTATATATCCGAAAAAGGAGAATCCAGAACCACCACCGACGAAAATATCGAAGTTCTTATACCACAAAAAAGCACATCCGAAAATTCTTACCCAAACACTAGTGCCATAAGAGCGTCCACAATGGACGACTAAAAAGTGGAGCAAACGCATATTTGATATGAAATTCAACCACACTGGGCTGGACTAAAACTAAATTTAGTCGAATTTTAGTGAGTTTCAGAGTAAATTTGAGAGAGAAGCACGACCAAAACTAAATATAGTGGGGACGGTAGTTAAAAGTGCGTTTGAAGGAGGACGGTAATTTAAAGTGCGTTTGAAGGGGAGCGTAGTTTATAATTCCGTTTGGTGGTGACGCGTAGAAGCAATTTACGCTTCAGTGGAATGTGAGTTAAAGGTTCACCCCCATGGGGATCAATATTCTATCACCGCCCCACATGAGGTGAATTATTTGGTTTGGAAAATGAGGTGAATTATTTGGTTTGGGAAACGGAGTTTAAATATCCGCTCAGCTTCAGGCGAAGATTCAAAATGCGCCTGACTATAATTTTAGTCCTTACCCTTGTGTTCAAACCCCCTCAAACCCAAATATCTTTAGTATTTAGTCTGGTTTTTAGTTTTAGCATGGTCGTCCCATTGTGGACGCTCTAGGGACCCAAAGTAAGAACAATTCTGACTTTTCAAAATGAGTACTGTATTTTTTTATTTTTCTTTTAAAGAACTCGTGAGTAATTTTTAAGGTGTAACCCAAACACTCCGCTTACATATTATGGGATGTTATTACTTAAATACCCTCGTTGGCGGGAGCAAGGCACTCTTGTTAAAACCTTGTAGGGTCCCAACCTTGTAAAGGTTTTTCATTTTCTAGGGTTGGTCGGAAACCAGCGTTTCTCTGGATTCATGGTTTTCCCCATATCTTCACGCTCAAAAGGTGAATCATAGGTTGAAAATCGATGCCAATCTACAAAATAAGGGGAATCAATGTCGATTTCCCTTTCGAGGCATACGATTGTCAAATTGTTTACATGGAGAAAGTCATTGAATCTTTACAAACTGTAAGTTCTCCAAACTAAACCCTAATTGTGTGTTTGAGCAGATCTAAATGAATTTTTCTTTTAGTAATAAGAAGTGATTTGTAATTTTTCTTTTGATGTGTAGAAATCTAATGCATTATTGGAGAGTCCAACTGGTACAGGGAAAACATTATGTCTTCTTTGTGCAACATTAGCGTGGAGAAAAAGCTTAGGTGCCTTCTCTCATGGAGTTTCTGCATTTAAAGGTAAAGGAAATAAAGATGATGGACCAAGTTCACAATCTGAAAAGAAAAATACTGGTTTACCTACTATAGTGTACACTTCAAGAACTCATAGCCAGCTCCAGCAAGTTATTCAAGAATTGAAAAGAACTAATTACAGGTTAGACATATATGACTCGCATTGTTTATGGTTATTGTTGCACTATTCGAATGAGTTTGATATCACCATGACTAATCAAACCTCCAAAATGTTGGTTCGCCAAGTTGGGGCGTGGTTTGCAAAGTCAAATCTTCAATCAAATTAGGTTTCACACTTTTCCTAACACTAAAATCTTATAAATAAAGAAGAACATGAAAAAGTCGTGCGACTTTTTTTTCCAATTAGCAGTACAGCCCCGTCGGAAATGTGAAGTTTCCCACACGAGTATTAGTGATATACTGATATATCATCATTTGTGTATTCAGCCATAGTTGCTCTCACTGAAAACCCTATGTGTAAGAACATAGTTATGGGGCTACATGGCCCCGACGAAAGCATAATTTATCAACTTCAGTAATGCTGATATATTATCATTTGGAACTTTTGCCTTAGTTGCTGTCACTGAAAATCCTAAGTGTAACAACATAGTATTGTGTTGCTTGTCTAGAGTGACTCAACGATTTAGTCACTTTTGGTGGTATGCGGTCTGAAGCATTAGCTTTGATGACTATAGGCTCAAACCTTCTTACAAAAAGGCCCTCTAAACCAAGGAAAGAGGGCTGATACCAGCGGGCAGGTTTGCATAACCTTGATTTATTGTAAGATTTTGAACATGCCAAGCTTAATTATTTGTGCCCATATTATTTAAAAACTTATTCCATTTTCTTGCAGTTTTTCTTTTCTTCCAGGCAACTCAAATTATTTGTCCCAGTACCTTTAACTGCTGCATTATTTCGATGTTCTTGTTTGTTTTGATGCTTTATCTTTGCCTGCACGAAATCTGAAGATTTTAACTCCTAAATGTTAGAGAACCTGCAGGCCCAAAATGACTGTGCTAGGTTCGCGGGAGCAGTTGTGCATTCACGATAGTGTAAAAATGCTTCAGGGGAAAGCTCAAACAAATGCCTGTCATTTTATTTGTAAAAAACGCGAGTGCAAGCATCAAAGACAAGTTCCAGGTTTGGGATTTTACCTCGTTTAGATGACTTTTTTTTTTTTTTTCCGACTAACTCTTTTCCATTAGCTGAAAGCTTCTTTGACTTAACTTGAATTTTGATGTTTTGAATCTATTCCACTTTTAATGCTATTTTTTCTTTTTCTTTTTCAGTTTTATGTTACATGTACTGATTCATCTTTTTTCTGTTAGACTATTTAAAGGGTAATCCTTATCTTGGAGACGAACCTGTTGATATAGAGGACCTGGTCAACATTGGAAGAAGTCACGGAGCGTATGTTATCACTCTTTGACATCTTTGTTTTAACAGAGTTAAAGAGCTATTACTAATAGGTTCATTATTAAAATGCTACAAATACATATTCTTGGTTGATATTATTTGTTTTCTTTCACTGAAGTATGGAATCTTAAACCACTTCACAGGTGCCCTTATTACGTATCTCGAGAGCTCCACAAGGTTGTCGATATTGTATTTGCTCCGTATAACTATCTCATCGACCATGGTAACCGCGGTTCTCTTGCAATTGACTTTCAAAATTGTGTACTTATATTCGATGAAGCCCACAACTTGGTAAGACCGCTCATGATTTTTTTCTGTGATAATAGGATTTACCCTATTTTTCTCTTCTCTTCTACGTAAGTACTTTAGTAATACCAATTATCTCTACAATAAAAACAAAAAGGAAGGATATAAAAAGATACTAATTGTAGGAGGCCTGTGCTGCTGTTCACATGCCCTGCACTTGACCTTACTCCTTATATTAGATTTTATACCAAAGAAGTGTCCACTCACAGATGGATTACATGGCCTTTTGTTTTGCTTACTCATTTTACAGTTCAAGAAAAGACCTATTGCAATGATTCTTATGACCATTAACACCAACATGTGGGCATCCCATGGAGATGATCCAACAAATACTGTTGATCTAGGTGATAAGGAAAATTTTCTGATATTGATAAAGAAACCCCTTTGCATCATCTCCACACAATTGCATCAGCAGAGTGTAAGCAGGGTGAAAAAGCACCACACACAAAACCAATTCAACCAACAAAAGGAAAACAGAAAACATTATCTAATTCTTCTTGTACCAAATAAACTGAGCTGAGCACACACCCTGAACTCAATAAATGTTATGAATTGTCAGAGTAAGTATAGAACAGAAAAGGGCATGCAAAACCTGAGTCAAAATGATCCTAATATAAATTATTTCATGCAAGCATGTCATTTTGATTATAGTCTTTGATTTTCCCTTCTTGTTTATTTCATGATATGCAGCTGCTTCTAATGTATGTAGTATATTATCTTTTGGACTGCAGGAAGGCATTTGTGCAGATGCAGCCTCCTTTGACTTGCCATCTGGGCTGCTTACTGCTTGCATATCTGAAGCAAAAAAGTGTATTGACCTTGCTGTTGCAAGGAGGGCAATTGAAAAATCAAATGAAAAATCTCTGAATCCAGATAACTTTGCTATTCTTAAAGGTAAATGAGTAGGCAATTTAAATTCTGATGAATTTGATGGATCCTGCGGACGTTACATAGTACCGATATTGTCCCCACTTTCACCACCTTTGGCCAGACAGGTGTGGGGTTTTAATCGAAAAGGCCTCGGTACTATGTAGGGAGATTCCACACCTTATTAGCGTCCATCTAGAACTCCGGTTATCCCATGTGGGACTAATCTTATGGGCTTGGGTCGAGCCAAATCCCCAACAGAATTGATGGTCCTGATTTCTGTCTGCATGTGGTGCAAGTGTTCAATTTCCTCACTTGCTTGTTAGTTCTAGAGGTTCCTGTTTAAAGTCTGGTAATCTGTTTTCGTTTGTGATTCTGCTTAAGTAAAAGGTCTTATCAAGTTCCCAGCCGAGCTCGACTTCCTTAAGTAATTCAATGAGGATTTTGAGCTCACCTCCCCCAGGTCTCTCTCCTTTTTTTTGCTGCTTCCTTTTCAGTGTTGTAAATGGAAAACCTATTTGAAGCTTCTCTAACTATTTGCATCACGTGCTGTAGTCATTCTATTAGGTGTAGATATACTTCTTTAATGCAGTATGAAATCCCAGTTATAAATATCCAATAATCTGAGTTTTCCCGCTTTTGATATTTCCAAAGACTGAAAATAGTATGCCAATCGTCATAGTTCATACAATGTTTAACGATCAGGTATTTATAAATCAGGAAAGAACTGAGAAGTTACAGTGGGAATCATACCTCTTCTAACAATTTTAAACCCAAAATTTTCAAAATAAATAAATTGTTTGCAAAGCTGCAACATTTTTCTTTAGACCACTCGGTACTGTTGGTCATTTTTCTTCAAAGTTATTTGGTAGAAGGATTTATTTATTCTTTCTTAATACTTTGTTGCCAACATGTTATCGTGTTTATTTTTATTTCATCTATTTTACTTTTACATTTCAATGCTGACAGCTCTCTTACTGAAGCTGGAGAAGCGGATAGCTGAAGTTTCTATTGATTCCAAAGAATTGGGTTTTACTCGACCAGGGCCTTACATATATGAGTTACTTACTGAACTAAACATCACACACGAAACATCAAATATGCTAATCGATACAATTGAGAACGCTTCTTTGCTTCTTGAGGATGGTAAGCTAAATTAGGCTGCTGCCTTGAGCTTTGCTACCTATATGGTGCAGTGTTAAATACTCTTAGACATTTCAGATGGCAAATTTATTTATTTAGTTTTGTTTAATCAAATTTAGCTGAAAGTGCAACTGAAAGTGGATCAAACACCAACAAGCAAAAGAGCACCACAGCATGCCGTCTGGAAAGTATGAGTGACATTCTTAAGACAATCTTCAATAATGGTGAAGTGGCTCATTCAAAATCCTACCGTGTAAGTTGGTGTCTTATGTGATCCTGTAGGATATGGATTATTGCCATTTTCTTACATACCTCATAGTATTGGTGTTGCTGTGTCACTAAGGTCTTTAAGTAACTTAGTGATCATAGCCGCAACTTGAAAGTATTCCTTCTTCCGAGCTGAGTAATATCCATGTAGCCTATCTTTGCATAAAATCACAGCACTTTTACTTCCAAACTGATCAAAAGTTGGGAGGTTATGGCCATCCAGTTTTATCAAGAAACTTAATTAGAAACTTACTAGTACTGGAGCTGCAATTATTCAAACTGTTACTTCATTTGTCTTTCCTATTTTTTTCTAGGACGATCTCTGTGGTCACAACTCAATGTCGATTATCTTCCTGTGGTTCCCTTACATGGGCATAACTGGATGTGTGACTCTGACTTTCTTTGTTTCTTGTTGAATGAAGGTTCATGTGCAAGAAGTTGAAGCCTATGGCTCAGAATCCGTTAAAGGTATAATGCAAACCAATTTTTTGAAGATCAAGAATCAGTGTATATAGTATGTGCTTGATCCATATTTCTCCTTTCAGGTTTTATTATTGTTTTTGATCTTTGTCAACCAGTGGCGAAACCAGGATTCAATATTGAGGGGGGCTAAATATGTATATTTTTTTAGCAAATCAAATGTGTAGATTTTTTTAAAAAAATGCATGCAAACTCGATGATTTTTGGTTCATGTACTACTTTTGGGTGTTTATTTTTTACTACATATGTATAGAGCTAGGGATGTGATACAAATACTAGGACTTGGGTGGGCACAACCATGCAAAATACTAAGACTTGGGTGAGCTAAACTATGCAAATAATTCGGCGGACTAAACTTAAATATTGTGTAGGAGTAACCATAAAGCATGAGATGAGTAAAGGGATGATTACTAATTTTAAATTTTTTTGGGGGCTAGAGCCAGGTCTAGCCCACCCTTGGTTCCGCCACTGTTGTCAACCGATCACTAGGTTATAACATAGTACTGTGTTAATCACTTTATCTTGGTTGTGGTGCAACAACGCTAGTGTGATGATGCTCAGTCACATGCATTAGATGCGATAGTGAAAGTGGTTCTGTTGATGACTGAATATAAAATTCCTTGCAGAATGCATCTGTTGAACATATTCATTCGCAAGCACTCACATAAATCATGACGCTGGCACATGTAACATTGTATCAGAATTGTTAAGATTGTTCTACCTGTATTATAATTTATCCCTTTAATTTCTGTGTTGAACCAAAAAAAAAAAAAAAAAGGAAAAAGAAAAAAGAAAAATGAAAGTGAAGATTCAACCGTCCACAGATCCATTTATAGTTTGTAATGTACTTGGTGCTGTTTTAGCCAAAAAGACATCAAGAACGCTCAGCTGGTGGTGCTTCAATCCTGGGATCACAATGGCTGAATTCTCCAAGTTGGGTGTTGGTTCTATCATTTTAACATCTGGCACATTATCTCCCTTGGACTCGTTTGCGCAGGAACTGAAGTTGTAAGTCTGTTTTATAGTTGTACAATTTATTCTGTCCGTAACATTTCTTGTTCGATTCCTCATACTCAAAAGTGTTTCTTGATTTGTAGAGAATTTCCTATTCGGTTAGAGAATCCTCATGTTATTTCAGCAAACCAAATTTGGGCTGGAGTCGTATCTGGTGGTCCATCTGCTCGCTCTTTTAATTCTTCTTATCGGAATCGAGACTCCATAGAATATAAGCAAGAACTTGGGAATGCTATTGGTACATACAAGACAACAAGATCCCTAAACTGAGTTTGTCTTTTTGTCATAGGTTTAAAAAGCTAATACCTTTTTGTGACTTTCCATGCTCTGCAGCAAATTTTGCTCGGATTGTACCGGATGGGCTTCTTGTTTTCTTCCCATCCTACTACTTACTGGACCAGTGCATTGGTTGCTGGAAGGATTTGGTATTAAATTAATCAAGCTCTTCAACTGTTTGAGTTATTAATCGTGGCTATCATTTAGAAACCGAAATGATAATGAAATATTTAGGGTCATGCAGGCTCCACAACCTCGACCACTATCTGGGAAAGGATATGCAAAAATAAGCAGCCTGTGGTGGAACCCAGGCAATCTTCACTGTTCTCTTCCGCTATTGAGGTAAAAGAAGAACGATAAAAAGAAACGAAAGATCAAATTTTGTTATTTATATACATTTTCTTTGATACAAGATTCTTCTATTATCTTCTGTAGATAAAAATCATCTACTCATTGGGTGGGTGATGGTTCATTTGCAGGACTACGCTACTAAGTTAAAAGACTCCTCTACTTCTGGTGCAATCTTTTTTGCTGTTTGCCGTGGCAAGGTATGTTTTTATGTTCAACATTTTAGTACTCACCCACATTATCTTATTGAAGGATAGCAAGTAAATTTTTTGATTGATTATGTCAGTCCTCTTGTACATGATTCTAACTGTTTGTACTTTCTTTTTTTCTGTGTAATTTGCCTGTTAGGTGAGCAACTTAATTTTTGGATAGATTATGTCAGTCCTCTTTTACATGGTTTTAACTGTTGTATTTTTTTTTATTCAATGTAATTGGCCTGTTAGGTGAGCGAGGGATTAGATTTTGCCGACCATGCTGGGAGAGGTGTCATAATCATTGGTATGCCATTTGCCATGAGGAATGAGCCTAAGGTATTGCCAAAACTTCCATCAGTTCCCCCTTAATAAACCTCCTATGTCATTTGGCACACTAAGTAGTATTTTAGATGTGTTATGAAATTTGTTTTAGGGATCAATATGTTCTTGAGCTGCCTTCTTGAAACAGTCGTGACTGTCCACACATACGCAATGTTCGAGAAGATTGTTTCTGTTCAAAAAATTTATCTAATCTTAGAGCCGATGAGATTCATTCCTGCCTGTCAGAATTCGATCCTTATCTGTCAGTTTAGCCCTCCATCTCCATGTGTAGCTTCTAATTTGTATATTGTTTTAGGCTTTTGGCTTGTTTGGTTTCTGACTACTCCTCAAGTCTTCCTTTTGTTTCGTGGTGGTTTTAACTTGCTAAACCTGACAAGAGATTGAAGTTTCAGGAGATAACTGTACATCTGAAAAATGTGGTCATGATGGGTTTATAAATTTTTTTATGCAGTAAACCTGTGTTATTGACTTTAAGTTTGTAAGGTGAATTATCCATAGTTTATGCATATTGGAGTTCCGAGGATTCCATAGACTTTTTGCTCATGGGTTCTGCAATTACAAACTTGGGTTATGGTGTATCCGCTGTTTGGTGAATGTTTGTTTTATATTCATTCTGTGACACTGAACCAGGCACTGTCTTTATTTGGATATATTCTGTTTTCTTCAATAAAAGTTGTGTTATCTCATATTACCTCTTCATGTGCATGAGGTCATGCTTTAATGGATTTCTTAACCTGATTTTTGTATGGTAGGTTCGTCTTAAACGTGAATACTTGGATCAACAAGCTTTGACACAAAAGAATGGACAAAAGGTGAAAACAATCTGCCCAGATGTGGATCTACACATTGTTCTTATTGGTTATAGTGAATCTCTAGCTAGTCCTATTCTTTAATGGCTAAAGCTGCAGGGTTTGACTGGAGAGGAGTGGTACAGCCAGCAAGCATCAAGGGCTGTCAATCAGGCTGTAGGCCGTGTCATCCGTCATCGCCATGATTATGGAGCAATAATATTCTGTGACGAAAGGTTCAGTTTTACACTAATCTCTGGCTGAAATTTAAGGCAAACCCCCTTCCATATTTGTTTTTAATTAGAGACGTTTAATCAAATATAGAAAAGAACAAGAAAGCAGGATGTAGCCCACACCCTTTCTACAAAGCTAAGGAAATCCCAAGAAAAACCATATACGACCTTAAGTAAGGGATCCCCCATGGTATGGATAAAACTACGCCAACAATCTCCCCAGGAAGGTTAGAAAAATAATTATTACTCTCAACCGGGACGATAAACCAATATAATGAATCCCTCTGTTAACTCAACCCACAAGTAGTGCGACAAATATAAACCAGAGGACAGAAAGTCCTTTAGCATGCTTATCTATATTTTGTTTGTGATTCAAATTCTAAACCTCTAATTGCTGAGTTTAGCGTAGTTTATGTATGAGCAATTATTCCCATTCCGCTGAATTCTGAAAAAAAGTAGCAGTTATGCTATGGTGCAGTAGGAAGTTAAAGGCGTCAAACAAATTTTGGTGATGGATCTCTGTGTTTCTTTAATTGCCACATTGTCCCACTCATATTTTCCAATTTTGATGTTTGTTTCGCATATGTATTAGTTTTAAGTCCCTTTTGCTAGTATTTATGGCTTATTGCTCGTATCCTAAAAGGAAACCCATATTGACACTTGGGAAATGTGTATCAACGAGACTGAGGATCTCTTTCATGTTAGTGTATCAATCCAAAATTCACAGGATTAAGAAGATTGCTATGTTTTAAACTTCCATTTGA